>NC_137154.1:20651598-23051598 GCF_951394435.1 Stenella coeruleoalba
TTTTGTGTTGGTTTTGTTGTCCCTCTACCATAACAATTTGTATTTCCCAGATAGCATCATGTCTGACTCTCTCACATATTTCAAGTCTGTATTCAGTGTGATACCTTATTAATGAGGACTTTATGAATTTCCACCCTCCTACTCCCATCTCCCCCCCAAAGAATACATACATACAAGTGCACACACACATACATGCCTCATTCTATTTTTCCTGCTCTATTTATCCCAAAGGGGTTTTCCCTCTACAAATATACTATATAATTTATTTTTTATACTTATTATTTATTATCAGTCTCCATTTGCTTTGTAAGTTCTAGTATGATCATTGTTTTCACTTTTTCTATTAGTAATATACAGTAGGGCCCTGGAACGCTGCGTAGTTAAGAGATATTCAAAAATATTTGTTGCACAAATGAATGCAGTATGTGATGCCTTATGAGTTAGGGCCAGAATCATAATGCAGATCACACTTTGATATTTTATTTTCTCACATGTCAA
This sequence comes from Stenella coeruleoalba, assembly GCF_951394435.1. NCBI lineage: Eukaryota > Metazoa > Chordata > Mammalia > Artiodactyla > Delphinidae > Stenella > Stenella coeruleoalba. Next base: position 20,652,097 of record NC_137154.1, read on the forward strand.
AAGACATCCGTTAATACATCTGGAAAAAGAAAAATGGTGTACGTTGAGGGGTAGTCGTAAAAGAGGGTGGCATGGGCTTCCCTGGTGGCGCAGTGGTTGAGAGTCCGCCTGCCCATGCAGGGGACATGGGTTTGTGCCCCGGTCCGGGAGGATCCCGCGTGCCGCGGAGCGGCTGGGCCCATGAGCCATGGCCGCTGAGCCTGCGCGACCAGAGCCTGTGCTCTGCAATGGGAGAGGCCGCGACCGTGAGAGGCCCGCATATTGAAAAAAAAAGAGAGTGGCATAGTTTTCATATTGGTTTAGGCTAGGATGAAGGGATGGTTTTGGCACTCACCACTTTCAGAAGAGCACGTCTTTTCTTTTGAAAGTTATATTCATTTCTGCATTCATTCCTACTCATGCTTTCTGTGTGGCAGCCCTTGCCCTTGGTTTATCAAAACCATAATTTGACTTTTATATTTAACAGCTTGGAAATTGATTATGTGAATAGAAGTTCACTTTACAGAAAAGTTAGGAGGTGTAATCCAGTTTCAGGAACATCCTGTTTAATGAGGAACATCTTTATTTATCTCATAAGTTGGTACCTGACTGTGGCTCTTTGTCAGAGTTCCTGAGAGTTTAACCGCTTACCTTTTGCTTTCTTTCAAATTGGAAATGGGATAATAGTATGCTCTCACCCCCAGGGTGTTTTGAGGTATCTTAAAATTACTCAGAATAAGCAAAGAGGAAAAACAAATTTAGGATTATAATGCCGTCCGTGTGTTCTTTAGCCAGCCTCACTGTGCCTCATGGGAACACAGTTCAGCAAAGTCACTTGATACATTGGTATGTTCAAGTTCATAGCTAATAGCTTTGGGTTTCTGCTCTCACTTGCTGTATGTGTAATAAGCCTCAGTTTACCAACTGATGAGTGACTTAACAGAAAAAGGGAGAACGAGTGCTAACTTAACAAAATCAAGGAGCTACCTACAGAGAAAAGAAGCACTTTTCTTTTTAAGTCTAATTTGGGTTCTATATAAAAAAAAAAATGAGTGAGAATCTTTTCTCATTGCTCTCAGCTCGAAAAAAATAAATGTCAAGTAGCAACAATTCTCCTTAATTTTTTCCTTTCTTTACACTGAATGGGTGACAATTACCCAATTTGTACATCTATTACAAGTTGCTTTAGTGATTCCCAGAGAAGTAAGCTGTATTCCTCTTTCCCTATACAGCTGCAGAATATTTCAAAGCAGTATAGATGGATCAAATGAAGATCTTTGACAAAAGCACCTGTAGTGCTAAGAGTTTATAGAGGTGGCTCTATATTGCCTACAAGTATACACATGGAATGAATTTTGACAGACTAACTAGAGCTATTTGGCTAAATGAAAAGTAGTATTCTATGCCTCAGGGGGAAAAAATCACTTCTTTGTGCAACTCATCATTTTGCAAAGAAGAAATGTGATCTATAGCTAGCCCAATACGTAGAGAGTAATGCGTGTAAGTACTTTGTAGATACATGCAAACAGCTTATGTCTACCCCTTTCCTGATAGCAAAGGAGCATGGACTTTGGTAATCAGAGTTAGAAAGATTTATGTCACTATTCTCCAATTTATTCACTGTGAGGCATTGGGTAAGTAACTGAAGGTCTCTGTCACAACAATAAATGAGAACATCAATTCCTATTTCTTAGGATATGGCACATAACTTCAATAAAAGTAACAGCAACAACAATAATAATTAAGTTGTAATATATTTCACACGTAGGAATGTCCTAACAACTCTATAACTATAGTGCTATTATTATTCCCTTTTTACAGATGATTAGCTAATCATGAAATTAAACCATGTAAAACACTTGGTAAAGTTCCTGATTGTGTAAGTTTAAATTGTCATTTCATCATCACCACCATTATATTCATTGTCAAAATTATTATTAATATTTTATTAATATTATTTATTATATCCTAAGATATTTTCCCTCCATTTACACACTCTCTTAACCACATATGACCCTGGACACTAAAGCAGAAATTGTGGGTTTGGAGAGGAATTCTCCATTGACATCAGAGGTTCTATGGTAACAAGTACAAAACCTATATGCTATTTATTATTAAATAGGACTTGGTTTTAGATTATACAACTCCTTTTATAATTTTTTATCTGTACAGAATATTCTATAAATAAGATGTGTCTCAAGTTGCCCACTGATGCTTAATTTGACACACAAACACTGCCACACACATATGTTTTGCTTTCCATTTCAAATTACAGTTGTTTCTTGTAGGGTAAGGAATATTGATGCTGCACAATGAAATGGTTACGGTAGATTTGTTCCAATTCTCAGTGAACATAGGGCTGAGCTGGATGCTATGTTCTAGGAACTGTTTTGTAGATCTCCTCTTCCCTGTCAATCATCTATAATTGATCATACGTGGTAGAACTTCAGACAGTAGAGAAGAGGAAAAAATAAATTTTCTGTGTAGATATGCATTCATTTGGTAAACAGTGAAACAGAGTGCATGGGGAAAAAAATCTTACTTTCATTCTTAGTCTCATTAAATGGGGGCACATATATGCTTGTGGCTTGAAGCTTCTCATTGTCTAGGACCATTGAAAGTAAATAGAATGATCAGGGCAGAAAAAGACTGATGAAACGCCATTTATGATGAAACGCTATTTAACTTCCGAGTGACTGTCTGTCTAAGCTATGAATAAAGCTGTTTCACACTTGACTTTAAATTTCCTGCTGTTAGTCTATATTTCAGCTATGCCTTGTTTTCCTAAAAAGATACATTTGGCTTATAAATTCCAGACGCTAACAGATGTTAGAGACTGAATTTTAATTAAAATCTTTGTCTTGATGCATTTTATTAGGCAAGAAGAGGAAATGCAGAGAAAAGTTTATCCAATTCTCTTTAAGAAATGGGATATCGTAATAACTTTGAACAATGCTAGATCCTGATCGAGACCACGGTTATTAGACCCAAAGAAACTCCAGTTATTAGATCAAAAAATCAAGGAAAATATAAAGAAACAATAAAGTTGCATTTTGACAATTCATACTTAAAGTGGAATAAAAGCATGTTAGTAGCGTAAAGTGATTTGTCTCTAAAAACAGAGAAGGTGCCAGAACTAAAAAGGGACCTAAGAGATTAAATCCACCCATTATAAGGAGGGGAGGAAATTGGAAAGTCTTCCTGTGGCTTGATGGGTGTGTTCTTCTTGGTTCTCAATAAATGCTAAAGAGAAGAAATAGCATGTAAAGAATAAGCCTAGGGCTTCCTTGGTGGCGCAGCGGTTGAGGGTCCGCCTGCCAATGCAGGGGACACGGGTTCGTGCCTCGGTCCGGGAAGATCCCGCATGCCGCGGAGCAGCTGGGCCCGTGAGCCATGGCCGCTGAGCCTGCCCGTCCGGAGCCTGTGCTCCGCAACAGGAGAGGCCACAACAGTGAGAGGCCCGCGTAGCGCAAAAAAAAAAAGAAAAAAGAATAAGCCTAGGTTTCAGATCTGACATTTCACACTTCTGTTAGCTTATGTTGGATTCTAAATCTCAGTTTAATTATGTATAAATTGGAAAAGTAACACACTTTATGGATATTTGTGAACCTGAAAATAATGTATATCATTTATTTATTGGCGGCTCTGTCCAAAACAAACAATAAAAACATTGCTGCTGCTATTATTTTTGTTATAACAATAATTATTACAATGATAATTATATTGTCATATTAATTATTATACTCAAACTGAATCTTCTTTGTATGTTTCCTTTCTTACCAAGCCAGTGACAACATTTTATTTCCTCCTCAGACCAAAGCTCTAGGATAGTATTATAGCATATTCTCAGGTAGGAATGGAGAAAAAGTGAAAGCGTTTAAGATAATGTTTACAATATTAAGGTTAACCACACTCACACCTCACACGTACAGACACACACGTATATATATCTCACAAATATGAGAATCAAAATAATAGAAAGAAAAGATTATAATCACATGGGAAATATCTTGTTCATACATGTATTTAAACACACAAGATGAAACCATAGAAACACAGTGAGTAAGAAACTTCAGGCACAAAATAGAACATTTTATTTATCATTATATTTATATACATTTCAGAAACTAGAATATGGTCTTACATGAGGGAAAAATAATTGCCCTAGTTAGTGTTATAAACCAGAAGGAAGCATGAGGCGGGTTATGGGACACTCAAAACATTCTTTTTCTTAATATGTATAGTGGTTCTATCTGAAAATTCATACAGTTGTATTTTTATGAAGTGTGCATTTGCCCATATGGCTTCAGAAAAAGATTTACGTACACTCATGTGTGAGAAACTAATAAAAATGAGGTTTCAGCCATGCAGGGCCCAAGAAAGTTATCAACCAAATGATTCTCTTTGAAACAGTTACTAGAATGTTTACAAGCAGAAAGAAACACATGCAGGAGAGGGAACTGAGAGATTAGAAGACATGGTAAGGAAACCAATTAGCAAAACACTGAAAATGTAATGGAAAGGAAATGTGCAGCCCATACTGAAAACTATTTTATAAGCAAAGGCTTATGTCTATTTTACAACGGGACAGAACAGTGCCAGTCATTGGTTTAATGTTTGGATTGTGTAACGCATGATTTTAGTCAGTCAGAGAAATAATTTATGTGCTTCATGAAGTGGTTAATGCTAAAAGTATATTAAAACCATTTTTGTAATATAGATCTGTATCAGCTTAAGAAAAGAGTAAACCATCAGGCTGACCAGTGCTTTGGAAAATGTTGTAATTCCCTGGCCCTTGTTGAGAGAGGAAGTCCTCACCCCAACACCAGTTATATAGGCATTTTATTCTCAGAAAGAGGAAAGCCTGCTGTAAAACTAACAGGCTATCACTTAGTAGTCTTTTAAGGTCTTGCCCGTTTTTGTTGGGTCTGTGCTGGACGTGTTAGTCACCTCAGTACATATGAGGGTAACCCTCAAGGATATTACTGCAGCCTGGATTGTATTTATATTGGTATTAATGCACTTGTCTTGAACTATGAAGACAGAGCAAGTTTGATTGATTAAAGCCCATAGTCCTTTTTGACTCACAAGCAAATATTCAAAAGCTGTTTTATTTAGTGTGTTTTCTGTTATCAGTCCTTAAATTCCTGTCTATTTCCCTCAAGGCATCTGCAATCAATGTTGCCTGCTATTTAATAGTGACTGAGGGACTTCGTACAGCTTTCTCAATTCATTTATTCTAACTCTGGTATTAGAATTCTAAAGGCCTTATGAAACCCCAATTGTCATTTCTGAGGCCTGGTAAGTCTTTCTCTGTGCTATGAGGAAGTTTGTTAAGTAATTCTAAGCAGGACAGATAAAGTCTTAAGAAAATCTTCAGCTGTCATTTCCTTAACTGTCCTCTTATATTATCATCAATAAGATCAAAGCATTGCTCTGTATTCATAAGAGTAACATTTTTAAACTTTTTTCTTAATTGTTGTAACATTGACATTTATTGACATTAACCTTTTAAACATTTTGCTATATTTAATTATTTAAAATGATTGAATAATTCTTAGACCTCTATTAAAAGGTAAAAATATAATACTGCTTTGAGTTTATGCTGACATAAATAATTTACTATATATATTAGTCTGTGGATGACCTTGATGATGACCTTCATAAGTTAAGAAAACATACAGATATGTATCCAAAATAAAATAAAAATAAGAAGCTCTTGCAGAGATCAAAATTCATAATTATTTCCCAACAGACAATTTTGGATTTCATGCTGCTAAATAGGTTAAAGAATGAACTTGGGTGGAAGAATTTGGAAATATCTTCTAAAGCAAACTCCAGCCAAATGTCTCAGGCTGTGAATTCATCAGATTGGAACCAACTAGGCAAGACTGAAATAACTAATGGAAATCTCAAAGGACTGCTTTTTGGCAATGCTGACTTGACATGTTTTGTTTTGTTTTTCTTCTCTAGTTTAGGTATCAACAGACTCTGAAAATTAGAGCTATAGTGAATTTGGCTTATTCAATGTACAAATAAAATTAAATTAAAATTCTAGGTTTAAATATCAAAGTACTTTTATAATAACACATTGTTTGTTGCCTCCAAAATGACCAATAGTAAATTATTAAACATTGGGACTTTCCTACAACATACTTTTCAATTCCTTATCTCAAAATATCTTTTGTGAGATATTAAATACATTGTTTGTCTACTAAATAGTTAGCTTTTGATGTTCTCAGAAATTTGGGAATTTCAAATTTGAAATTTGTAGCAATTGGTTGAGTCTTGAAATCCTTCGACAAAGATACTAAATAGCAAATGTTTTATCTCTTATATGTCATTCTTGACATGTGGCAAATATTTTAATTATTTCAATATCTTTTAAAATTGAATATCAAATACTAAGACTTTAAAATATATTTTCCCATAATTCATTTTATGAAGTAATGTTATTTGATTCTATTTCACATTTTTATTTGATTTTCTTGTTTTCTATTTTCTCCCTGATTATAAAATAAATTTACGTACAAAAATGTCCAGCTTATTACAATGAAGTAAAAGTAGAAGATAAAAGAAAGGGAAACTTACCATTCCCTTTCCTATTGTGTATGAAGTACAATCACTTGCATTTATTTACACTTAATCCTCACAATAGCTCATAATGTATAAATTTTATTCTCATTTTTTACATGTTGAAACTGGGACTCAAAGCAGGGTAAGGATGGTGAAGTAACGTGTTCATTTTCACAAAGGTAGGAAGTGGAAAACTTTGGAGTCAAGATCAAATTAGTCTGATAGCAAAGTCTGTGCACAGTTCATGACACCATAGTCTTATTTTTTGAGACAAACTCTGGTAGATGTATGTTTGTTTGCTTGCTGCAAAACCAACAAAAAAACTAATAAAATTTCCTCTGTTCCATTTTTGAGAAATAAATGTTACATTTCCCTTTGATGATGGGACAAACAAGATTAAATTCCTGCTTTATTTTATTGTGCTCTATGGAAAGAAAGAATATTAGAAATAATTTGACAAGAAGTTTATTTATTTTAGGATTTATAGGGTTACTGTGGATAGAGTTGTGTGATCATTTGCATTTTAAGTTAAAAATGCAAGGGCAATGGATGTCCATACTTAGTATCTTGAATGCTGAAAGTATGAGGAATAAAGGTTCAGATAGCTTGAAGTGGATGGTCAGTTAACAGAAGTTACCTGTTAGAAGCTGTTTATTAGAAGTTTAGCTGTTCTTAAACTGTTCTAAAAGCTGGTTTAGGAAATTTCTGGCCATATTTGTAATATACAAACAGCTGGGCTTTATACGTCTCTGGCATACTCTTCAAGGAAAAAATTGAAGAATCCTTAGGTATACAAGCATAGTGGTAGGATGACAGAATTATAGAGGATGATTGAATTAATCAAATCTTTACAGATTAGGGAGGAAAATTAAGAAATAATATATGTATAATACACACAAACCTAAGAAACGCACAATGGATTTTAAACTGAAGGTACAATCACAAAACTGATGTCTTCATAGTAAGATATTGTCATCTTTTTAATCATTTTTACATTCAACAATGCAATAGCAACCAGAAGAGAGAGCAACCAATGAAGGATGGTGTTTTCACGGAAGATTCTTAGAAATACTGATGGTCAAAGAGAAGTCAGTAGGTAAGAAAAAGAAGCCACGCCACACAAATGTTTAAGTGCTTCTATCACTGCCTGAAAAAAAAAAAGTGATTTACTGTCATCTATGTTTTCGATCTAGAACCTGATATTGACATTCACATGACTGTTATAAAAATGGTATTACAAATTATACTCACTTTTCACTATAAATAGATTAGATAACTTGCATCGGTAACAAAAATTGTATAACATTCTCTTTTGTAAAATTGTGGTACAATTGTCTACACATCAGTGCAGAAAAGAATTAACATAGTAAGATGAGATTGCCATCCCTAGAAAGAAAGGCCTCCTTTCAAGGTGAGTTCTTGACTAACAACTAGCAACAGGAATGGTAAATAGTTCCCTACATTGTTAAAAGAAATAATTCCCTAAATGGTAAGAGCAGCTCACTGTGCCTAGACCGGGCAAACAATGTGCTTTATGGGGAACACCTGCTTTTTTTTCTGAAAATTTGGATTTTGGTACATATTAGGCTGATAATGCCTATGTGACAAGCCCGCATAAGAACTTTAGGTTTTGAGTCTCTAATGACCTTCCCTGTTTAATGATGTTTCACACGTACTGTCACAATCTGATGCTGGGGAAATTAAGCACATCTGGTGTGACTCTACAGGAGAAAACCCTTGGAAACTTACACTCGGTTTTCTCTGGGGTTCTCTTTATGTATTTTTCCCTTTGTTGATTTTGCTTTGCATCTTTTGCTGGTATAAATCATAATGAAGAGTATAACTGTAGGCTGAGTCCTGTGGGTCTTCCTAGTGAACCATCAAACATAAGGATGGTCTTGGGAATTCCCAACACAATGAATGTGAAGAAAATAATAAAGGAAAGAAAAAAAATCAACAATAAGGTATTTCAAGGGAAAAAAGATGAGAAGCTGTCAAAAATCAAGGATTACAATTAGTCCAATTCTTAGCACCTAAAGGAAATTTAAATGTTGAATAATATCACAGGAAATTATATAGGACTTATAAAAATTTCTTTTTCCACATGTATATGGACATGTGATCATATTAGCAGTTTCCCACTTATTGTCTGGCTTCTCCATATTCCTGACAATGGAGATGGATCTAGGTGTGCTCAAAGTATCCCAGTATCCTTCCCTACAAACTGGAAAGAGAGATGATTAAATTTCTAGGCATGCGACTTTAAGCATATGAGTACATAGTTATTGGTGGAATCTAGAGGTTGTAGAGAATCTATTTTGCAATCCATATTATTGTAGCCATTCATCAGAGAATCCTGACAGTGACGGAGTTTCAGGTTTATTGCCAGAGTGATGACTAGGATAAGTAAAGAAAAAGGAAATTTTAGATAGATTGAGGAAATGTGAAGCAATTGTGGTACAACTTTCAGGTTCCACCAACTTATAAAAATAAGACAAACATACAATGAGAGAATACTGCATAAATGAATTGGGAAATTGGAATTCAGCCTTAAAGGATAAGTTTTGGCAGAGTGGAGACTACAAGGTTTGCTTAGGACTAGGAGTCCAATGGAGTGGGATGCTTGGAGACCCTTTCCTCTGTAATTTCTTATTTTCAGATATATAGGAGTAGATAAATGGCATTAGATTCCAAGTATGCCAAAATGGCTTCTAGACTTAGAATAAGAAAATAGTGATTTTTCCTCATGTGTGTTGTCTGTATTTTTTTTCTTCAAACTACATTAATTTAAATAACAACATATGGGGGCATTTGCATATTCCACATCACAGTTATTTTGATAATTTTTTGATGCAAACAATTATATGCAATTATATCATTTTTTTTTCAAATTTTTGATTTAATTTATTTTTTAAAATACTCAGTTTCAAATTGAAAACACTACAGACTGGAATCCATACAAGCAGAATGACATACAAATTTTGTTGCTATGTGTGTGAACCCCTTTGCCCTCATTGCTCTTGGAGATTTCTTGCCTTCCAGGCCACATGGTTTGAGATGCAGAATAATTTATTAGTTAGCAAACGAGTACCATATTACCAATATGACTATTTTGGATTGAAAAATCGAAGTATTTTGTATTGTCCTTGATGCAATCTGAAATAGAAGATAGTGGTTAAGTTCTGGCCTGGGCCACTGGCTGACTGCTTTGAGAATGACAGGCAAAAGACAAAGCATCCCATAGGAGACTTGAACATGCAGAATAAGAAAAGAAAAAAATTAGTTAATTTTTTGACCATGAATCTGAAATAAAAGACAATTTTATTGCAGTGATAATAATCAATAGTAAAACAGTACTTGTTTAACTATATAGTTTGATTTCTCAAGGGATGGAGAAGCGGAAAGGTTAATAAAGGTTAAATGTTAGAATCTTTATCTACCCTGTCCAGTAATTTTAATGACCCCTTGAATGTTCTATCAGTAAAAATAGCAGTGATCCTTCTGCAAGAATAATGGATACATTTAAAAGACAGAAATGTTCTACTAATTTCTTGCCTGGCATCTGAGATGGCTCCTCTCATATAATGCATATGCCATTAATAATAAAAATTTCCTGGGCTTCCCTGGTGGCGCAGTGGTTGAGAGTCTGCCTGCCAATGCAGGGGACACGGGTTCGGGCCCCGGTCCAGGAAGATCCCACATGCCTCAGAGCGGCTGGGCCCGTGAGCCATGGCCGCTAAGCCTGTGCGTCCGGAGACTGTGCTCCGCAACGGGAGAGGCCACAACAGTGAGAGGACCGCATACCGCCAAAAAAAAAAAGAAAAATTTCTTTACAAAATTCTCTCCTTGATTCATTATAGCAGATTCAGCAAATTGTTAGCAGCCAATGTTCAAAAACTCAAAAGATGTGAACATATAAAACTTTCTCCCGTAAAAGAACATGTTGAACTCATTAGACTGGTGAGTTTAACTTCAGTCCCAGGTATAGATTATCAAAGAGATAGTTTGGAAAACATTAAATAGGAAGTCAGAGGTGCAAAGTTCATAAGGATTCATAAGCATTCTAAGGAATACATCCTACAAAGTTAATCTTATTTCCTTTATTGAGAGATAAAAGGAATTACCTAGAAAATGCATTGTGACTTTAAAAGATTGTAAAGTTCTATTCGTGTATCATTGTGAATAAAGCAAACAAAGTGTGTGTGTAGGTGGGGCGGGTATGTTCAAGAACTATTAAAAAATTAGAATCTGATTTATAAGTATTAGTATTAGCAATTACTATTAATACAACCCTTAATATGTCCCCAATATATTTTTACATGTATTGAAGTTTAGATGGGATAAAATTCTTATCTATTTTCACACACCTAACAAGTGACAAATATACACCAAGAAAAGAAGAAAAAATCCTGCTAACTGATCTCATCTTGAAGAAGAACTTTCGGACATGGGATCCAAGTTTTTTCTAGCTTCTCTCCTATTCATCATAACTTAGTAGGATATAGAGGACATGTACATGAAGCTATATGAGATGTGACATTCATTTAATAGAAAAAATGTATAAAGAACTAAGACATTTTAGAGATTTAGACTTTTAATAAAATTAACTTTAATAGGTGTAAATGTAAGAATGTGCAGTTAGTTTCAAACTCTTAAAAATAAATTACTTTATTCCAGGTATGCAAGGCCAGTTCAATATCTGAAAATCAATTAATGTAGGGCTTCCCTGGTGGTGCAGTGGTTGAGAGTCCGCCTGCCGATGCAGGGGACACGGGTTCGTGCCCTGGTCCGGGAAGATCCCACATGCCGCGGAGGGGCTGCGCCCGTGAGCCATGGCCGCTGAGCCTGCGCATCCAGAGCCTGTGCTCCGCAATGGGAGAGGCCACAACAGTGAGAGGGCCGCGTACCGCAAAAAAAAAAAAAAAAAAAGGAAAAACAGAGAAAGAATAGGCATTTTAACAAATGGTTCGAGAAAAATTTGATATTGATATGCAAAAACAGAAAATGAAAGGTCCTAGACACAGACCTTACACATTTCACCAAAATTCACACAAAATGGATCATAGCCCTAAACATAAAATGTAAATCTCTGTTACACTTTTTTTAACAATGAGACATATACACCTTTTTTTAATGATCTGTAAAAAAGTTATACTCCGGCAGAGTAACACATTCCCTAACTCAGCAGAAATGAAACACTATGTCTGAAAAAGTCCTTCCTGAAATTTGAGAGTGTGTAACCCTGAGCTAGCTTCTTGAGGCCCTCGAGGTCTGAGCCGGTGCTACAGTTTGTTTCACCATCCTCTTAGGGATACTCTGACTGGCTGTAATCCCCTCACACAGCAGTAGATAGGAGGCAGAACACAATTCTACCTGGGTAGGCTGCCCTTACAGATTGCCCCTTCCTTCCTAAGTTCACAAAAGTGAATTTACAGGATTAAAACTGGAATTTCCTATAATTTTACGTATCATAAAATATTATTCTTTGATTTTTCAACCATATAAATAGATAGAAACAATATTCTAAGCTCATAAGATGTACAAAAACAGGAAGCAAGTCTGATTTGGCTGACAGGCCATAGTATGCCAACCCCTTACCAAGTTGTTTCCAGGTTCTTAGAGGTTAAAAAAGGCAGCCAGAGTAGAAAGAGTGAGGATTTTAAGAACGTCAGAGAAACTTTTAGGAAGGAAAACCATGTACAGACAAGAACACAGAGAAGTATGTGTTAAAATCACCAAGGCCAGGTAGGAAACATGGTCTGTGGGTTCTCTAAACACGGGGCCTATAACTGATGCTCATACTTGGTAAGTAAGCAACAGATGCCTTGGCTTAAGTCCTGTACAGGGAGCCTGCAACAATATGCCCTTATGGCTGGAGGACGTACCCAGATATTAATTTTGTAGAGATACCATATAAAGAGTAATAATAACATAATAAACTGTTATTTATTTATTTATTTTTTGCGGTACGCGGGCCTCACTGTTGTGGCCTCTCCCATTGCGGAGCACAGGCTCCGGACGCTCAGGCTCAGCGGCCATGGCTCATGGGCCCAGCCGCTCCGCGACATGTGGGATCTTCCCGGACCGGGGCACGAACCCGCGTCCCCTGCATCGGCAGGCGGACTCTCAACCACTGCGCCACCAGGGAAGCCCTAAACTGTTATTTTTAATGTATGCATGTACATGTGTATGATATATATATATATAACAACATGTATTTATGTACACATAACGTTTATGTAAACAAAGCATCCAAGGATAGGCTTTACTACTGGGATGAGGGGGGCAGGACTATAAGGACATTGGGCCATTGAAAATCTGAAGACGTTTTTATCTAGTCTGTTGAGAGCAACAGCACCATCATATTCAAAGACATTCGTCCTGGGAGAAAGCAATACTGTCCCTACTGCAACATTCATTTTCTCTAATGCAAATTGAATGCCTTCTCTATGCTATCTTTGGTTCATAGCATTACTTGAGAATTGCCTAATTACCTCTCAAAACAAAAGGATGTGCCTTGATAATAGATTCTGTGGGTACTTTCTTTGCAACCCAACACATATCAATAATTTCATGTGGCCAAGAAAGTCAGGTTTGACTCTAACTAAATTCAAAGCTTTTTCTAAATGTCTTTAGCATTTTCCCTTAGTATTTGAAATATCTTAAAGGCTGTTTATTGCAATTCTTGAAAGCCAATTAAAAGCTTCCCTGTTGGCTCCCATAGAGACCTCCTACATACCTCAAAAAAAGTTCCTGGTTGAGAAATAGTTTAATGAGAATGAAGCAGTGAGTTTCTAACTAGCTTAAAAGTGACATGAACTGAGCAGGGAGGAAGAGTCATTGCTTTCTGGAGTAAAGGAGAGAAGAGAATTCATTTCATCTCTTGCATTTCATTATTTGGTTCATATTATGAAATGGTGTTGAGCAGATTGGAAAGAAAATAAAAACTACTAGAGTTTTTATAAAGCTACAAACTAAGAGTTTCAATCACAGGCCCTATACCCTAGAGTTTACTGGTCATTTTAATCCATTTTGTAATATCCCAAAATGTTTTCCTGGAAAACACAGTAAAATTTATTGTTTCTTGAAGACCCAAACTACATGTATATTATCACATTTATAACTGTAAAGTCTTAGTCAAAGTTTTGTTTGCTTTTTTAAACAAAATTCCCATACTTTTTAAAAAATATATATGAACCTGTTGATGCATTTTATAAAGGAAATTTATGGGGACTTACGAGGTGAAAGGAGAGGCCTTGGCAACAAAACAGGAAGTCTTGGGAGAGAGGTGGTGTAGGGAGTGGAATCAAATGAAGCTTAAGAAATAAAGTATGCAAGATTATTCTGATAATTGTAATACCTTTATTTTGATACAAAGGGAAAACAGAAGTTATTAAATATTTTTAAATGCGGGGGTAGAAATGTCACACAATCAGAGTTGAAATTTGAGAAGAGTGCTCTGTTTATCAAGTACAAAGAATAGTTTAGCAGCTAGAGAGGAGGCAGGCGACTAGTTAAGAATGAAATCTTGGCCATGACAGAGAGAAGTCAGAGTAAAGAAAGTAAGAAGAGAAGACCTAGGAATGAGTATTGAAAAGCTAAATATTTAAAGACAAAAGAAAGAAGTCTGTGGAAGATAAAATGACTAACAAGTGGCCATAGTTATAGTAGAAAAATCAGGGGAGTGTGGTTTTAATGAATCAAGTGGAAGAAAGGATTTTCATATTGTGAAATTCTTCTCAGGTAAAATAAGATTTGGGGATATATTGACCTAATTACACTCATGGTCAACTCAAGGCTTAGTCCCTGTACATAGCTTTCCCTGAAATTAATTCGACACTGTTTTAGTTCACCATTCTTCTGTCCTATATTTTCAGGACCACAGAATATATGATTGAATCAGCTCACATAATCGTTAGCTATGTGCCAAACACTATGCCAGACAACAATTTCAGACATGAGAGCAATCTTCTCCTGACCCTAAGGTGCTCACAGAGAATTGGAGATTCAGATACATATTTAAATATCTATGTATCTGTGTATCTATCTATCGATTGATCTACCTATCTACCTATTTTGCTTTATTGTTTAGGTTTAGATTGACAACAAAATTGAGAAGAAGGTATAAAAATGTCCCATATATCCTCTGCTCTCACACGTGCAAAGTCTCTCCCATTATCAACATCCTCCACCAGAGCAGTATATTTGTTACAATTGATGAACCTACATGGAGTCCACCCACAGTCCATAGTTTGCATCAAAGTTCACTCTTGGTTTTGTACATTCTACTGGTTTGGACAAATGTATCCACCATTATAGTATCATACAAAGTAGTTACATTGCCCTAAAAATCGTGCCTCACTTATTCATCCCTTTATTCAACCTAATCCCTGGTAACCACAAATCTTTTTATTGCTTCCACAATTTTGCCTTTTCCAGAATATCATATAGTTGAAATCAAACAGCATGTGGACTTTTGGCTTCTTTCACTTAGTAATATGCATTTAAGCTTCCTCCATGTCTTTTCATAGTTTGATAACTCATTTCTTTTTAATGTTGAGTAATGTTCCATGGTCAGAATGTATCACAGTTTATTTATCCAGTCACATACTGAAGGGCATCTTGGTTCCTCCAAGTTTGAGTGATTATAAATAAAGCTGTTGTGTTAATTAATCAGGGAGTCAGGGTTCTCCAGAGAAATAGAAGCAATTGGGGATATATATATATATATATATATATATATATATATATATATATATACACACACACACACAGGGAGAGACAGAGAAAGGAAGGAAGGAAGGAAGGGAGAAAGGAAGAAAGGAAGGAAGGAAGAAAGAAAGGAATAAAGAAAGAAAGAGAAAGGCTGAGAAATTCTACAATGTGCTGTCTACAAGTTGAAGACCCCCAGAAGAGGTGGTGGAGTAATTCAGCCCAAGTCTGAAGGCTTGAGAACTGGGAGACCCAATGATTAAATTCCAGTCTAAGGGCAGGAGAAGATGAGATGACACATATCAGCACAGCATTGAGGCAGGAAAAAAGGGGCAAATCCCTCCTTCCTCTGCCATTTGTTCTATTCAGGACCTCAGGGGATTGGATAATGCCCAACACATCAGGAAGGACAATCTCCTTTACTGAATCCACCAATTCAAATGCTAATCTCATCCTGAAATACCCTCACAGACAAATCCAGAAATAATGTTTAATCTAGGCACCCTGTGATGAGTTAATTTGCCACATAAAATTAACCTTAACAACTGTTATAAGTATGACTGTGCAGATTTTTGTGTGGACATAAGTTTTCGATTCCTTTGGATAAATACCAAGTCACAAGTAGTGTGATTGCTGAATAGTATATTAGGAGTGTGTTAAGTTTCGTAAGAAGCTGCAAAACTATAGTGGTATATCATTGTTTTAATTTACATTAGTCTGATGACGCATAATGTGTGTCTTCTTTGGTGAGGTATCTAAGATCTTTGCCACATTTTTTAATTAGGTTGTTTGTTTACTTATTGAGTTTTAAGCTTTCTTTTTATCTTTTGGATAACAGTCTTTTATTAGATGTATCCTTTGCTAATATTTTCTTTCATTCTCTTGACTGTCTCTCATATAACAGAATTTTTAAATGTTAATAAAGTCCAATTTTCAATGATTGCCTTCATGCATCTTGCCTTTGATGCTGTATCTATAAAGTCATCACCATATCCAAGGTCATCCAGGTTTTTCCTATGTTATCTTCTAGGAGCTTTATAGTTTTGCATTTTACATCTAGGTCTATGATTCATTTTGAATTAATTTTATAAAAGATGTACAGTCTGTCCAGATTACCTTTTTTTTTGTATGTGGATTTTCACTTGTTCCAACACCATTTGTTTAATACTATCTTTTCTCCACTGTATTACTTCTGTTCCTTTGTCAAATATCAGTTGACAATATTCATGTGGGTCTATTTCTGGACTCTCTTGTCCTATTGATCTATTTACTTTTTCTTTCATGAATATCACACTGTCTTGATTACTGTAGCTTTATAGTAAGTCTTGAAGTCAGTATCAGTCTTCCAACTTTGTTCTTCAATATTGCATTGGCTGTAATTTGCCTGTTCATATAAACTTTAAAATCAGTTTTTTATATCCACAAAATAACTTGCTGAAGTTGATGGCAAGTGCATTGACTCTATAGATCAAATTGGGAAAAACTAAATTGTTTACAGTATTGAGCCTTCCTATGTGGAATGTCTCTCCATTTATGTAGCTCTTTGCTTTCATTCAGTAGAGTTTTATTTTCCTCATATTGATCTTGTACATGTTTTGTTAGATTTAAATCTAAATATTTTATTTAGGCAGATGTTAATGTAAATGATGCACATTTTAATCTTAAATTCCACTTGTTCATTGCTGGTACATAGGGAAGTTATATAGTTTGGATAATTTCCATTGTTTTGTCTTCAAGTTTATTGATTTTGTTGTTATGCTATAAAAAGCATCCAGTAACTATAGATTAACATTTTAGATATAGTGTTTTATTCTGGAATTTTTCAGTTATTCTTTTGTTATTATTTCTATTTCTGTATTTAGATTCACCATCTACTTTCTCATTATTTTTTCTTTATATCCTTAGACATAACCATAAAAAATTTTAGTTTTTATGATAATTATACCATCTCTTTATTTTCTATGTCTGCTTCTTGTGGCTGAATTTTTTCCTGCTCATGTGTCACAATTTCCTTCTTATCCACATGTCTCATAATTTTAAGTATATTTATGACCTTGTAGGTGCTGTATTATTAGTGTCTAGGTTTTGTTATCTTTCTCTGAAGAGTGTTAAGTTTTATTTTCTCAGATAATTTATTTTGAGATTGTCTTGATCCTTTCAAGACTTGGTTTTTAAACATTGTAAAGTATATTCTGAGTAGATCTTATTTAAGATTGTGGTAGTCCCAATGTCAAAGTATTCTATTACTGAATCCTACTGAATGTCCATAGTATTCAATGAGACATCTCCACACTTGCTTTCAGAAATCCAACCTCAACCTTCTACAATATGTGGAATCTCAGTCCATCACCTTGGTAATTATACTTTGTCTAACCCTTCAGACTTGCCCTGTGCCTGTGCATATTAGTGTTTGACTAATAATTCAAATGATTCCCTGGTTGGATTTCAGACACTTCTGTACAGCTCTGTCTGTTTTTGGTATCTTGTCTCATAAATTTGAGAATGCCAACTTATCTCCACAGTTCAGCAACACTAATAGTATCTGCTTAGGCTCCCTAGCACCTCAAGCTGTGGTCTAGAAAATGCTTCCAGGTAGAATGTCAGAGTGATCAGGGTGGGAGAATGGCCTTGCTTCTTTCCTTTCTCTTGGGGACTATAATCTTGCACATCCTGTGTCCAATATTTGAAAACAGTTGTTTTGCATGTTTTGTACAAATTTATAGTTGGTTAATGTGGGATAGCTAGTCCAAGGGAAGATATTATTTTTTTAATGGAAAAATAATTTTTCCTTCAGACCTGGATCCCTTTGTTTCCTGTTAGGATATGATCACACCTCCTTAAGGAAATGTAGCCATGTAGTATTGAAGAAATCAGCTTTCTCACCTCTCATTCTTGGAAAACTATTTCCATGTATCTCATTATTAATTATGTAACACTATTGGAAATTCAATATTGCTCATCTGGTCACAACTCTTACCTTACCTGTGAAAAAGCAGTTATTAAAGATTATTCCCTATGTAAAATTCCATATTTAAAATTTGAATATTCTAAGCTCTTATCCCTTAAATCCATTTCTGATATTTGAGAGAGAATTGAAATAAGAAAATATACTATTATTCACTCATTCTAGCTTTGTTGAAACCAAATACCAGTATTGTCTATCATCCTATACCCCCTTTCATTTTCCCAATATATCTGGACACACATAGTATAGCAGAGTGATTAAGATCATGGATTTTCAAGTCAGATAGACTAAGATTAGAATCAAAGTTATATATTTTATCAATTTTGTGACCTTGAGAAATTATTTAACCTTTTTAAATGATAGTTTTCTCTCTGTAGAATGTTGATAATAAATCTTAACTCTTAAAATAATTGTGAAAGTATAATTAGATTATGTATATGATTTTTGTCTAGTTTCTGCCATGTAACAAAGACTCAATAAATGACATCAATCATGATCATTTACAGCTTTGAATTTACAAAATTTTACCTCAATTGGAATACTCGAAATAGGCTCCAATTCTTCATTAACAATGTTTCAGCATGTTTGGAAAAATGCTAGGAAAAAATGTCTACATATTATTAAATAGGAGGGGAATAAATTAAACAATTTAGAAAGTAGCCTTTTTCAGACATGGTATGACTTCTAGAATGCACATCTTGAATAAAATTGCCTTGTTCCTATCACTAACAATTCAATACTCTAGAGACTGTTGAATAAGGAGGGGTTGTTTTACAGAAGAACAAATGGAGGTACCTGGGAAAAGGCCAAATTGGTTCATTTGGTGCTTTTGTGTGAGTTATCAAGTCATACAAAAAGTCAGTAGGAAAATAAGAAACCTCTTTAGAATCAACATCTAGTACCTTAAGTACTTGACTTCAGCTCTGAGCTTGACTTTGGAACATATTTCCCTTTGCAAAGGCAGTGAAACTGCAATTTCAGGCAATTTGCTTTTTGTAATCCAAATGTGATTTTCTAATCAACTGTTGACTGTCATTTACACCATTCAGTGGGAGAGCAAACATGCATCAGATAGAATTTGTATCTGGAACGCTAATGAGTATATTGTGAGGAGATTATTAGCAAGAGAATATTTGTTGCTATGAACCATCAGACCCTTTTCAATTAAGTTTTAAAAAATGAGATGCTGAAATTTTCAGTGTTGTTATGTTTAGCCCCATCTCCCAATAATAATCCAGTAAACATGGGAGAATCACAGGACACTGATAACAACACCTGCTGACCAGTTTACACTGTCTGCGCTAATGAGAGTTATTTTCAAACCTGCCTGACATCCTACCAATTTTAAAGTGTACTTCACTTCACACACCATTAAACTAGTGGAAGTAGGGTAGTGAGGCACAACTAATCATGATAGGCTGCCAGAGCCCATCACTGTGAATTTACAATATTCTTTTAAGGGGACTCTTCCCAGTCCCCAAAATAAAAACCATAAGAAACTTCATTTCCAAGGATAAGAATTGTAGAGAACCATTTAACTTTATGAATATGTTTTATTTTTTAACTGCAATCAAAAATCTGAGAACTACATATGGGATATATATATATCCCTGGGAGTCTATATTTTACATTACATTACATAAACCTGGAAATGTGTTGTTTCTGTTTTTTCAATGAGTCTAAAATTTGCTTTCAACCTCCTCTGTAAATGAAATTTGCCCAAGTCAAGCAGAATTGGATCTACTTGAGATATTCACCATCGTTTGATGTACTCTATAAAGATGTGTTAAATTTAATATGCTTTTCTGCTCCAGATGAAAACTGTAATTATTAAAAGTGTATACAGCCAAATGAATTCATTATGAAAATTAGTTTTATTATTGTTGAAAAACAGTAAGCTATTAAAGTGCCTTTAATTTTTTTTGATGGTGTTCATATAATTTTTTTTAACATCTTTATTGGAGTATAATTGCTTTACAGTGTTGTGTTAGTTTCTGCTATATAACAAAGTGAATCAGCTATATGCATACGTATATCCCCATATCCCCTCCCTCTTACGTCTTCCTCCCACCCTCCTATCTCACCCCTCTAGGTGGTCGCAAAGCACAGAGCTGATCTCCCTCCTGGAAATAAAAGCAAAAATAAACAAATGGGACCTAGCGCCTTTGATTTTAAACACCTCTCTCACTAAATGTAAATTGTAGACACTGGGGAATTTATTCATTATTAAAATAATAAACATAAACTAAGAATTATTTTTAGTGAGACATAGAGTTCATCCATTAACTTCAATGGTATCTCTTTGCCCACCCATGCCCACTCCCCATCAAAAAAAAGACTAGGAAATATTTTGTGGGAAAATATCTGAAAGCAGTTCTTTTGCCCCTTTGCTGTTTGCCCATTTCTGTTCCCCTCTAACCTTGAAAGAACCTAATTAACCTGTTGATTCTTTTCCTATATGAAAAGAAGTAAGAATGAAGAATGAAGTAGTTGAAGAATGACTAGCTCTCTATCTCCAATAGCCCCCTTAGCAATACTGCAGGCAGATTATGTGGGCAAGATAACATCTGAAGAGAGTCAGCCAGCCTGCACACAATGGAGAATGATGCAGAACCCAACCTCCTGACTTAATGATTCACTGAGATTCTTCCCCCTTCCCCCTTTTGTCCTTTAAAAACTGTCATGGCTGAGCAGCCTTTGGAGTTGGTTTAGGGACATGAGTCCACCTTCTACCCAGATTACTGGCTTTTCTGATTAAAGCATCTTTTCTTTCTACTGACACCCACCTCTCAAATTATTGGCTTTTGAGGAGTGAGTAGCTGAACCTGAGTTTGGTAACATATCTACTATTGTTTGAAACACAATTTCAAGAATTTTTTTCATGTTCAAATAATGCACAACACAGGGGAAACAAGCTGCTTTAAACTGATGTTCCATTTATGACTTTTAAGTTTGCAAAGTACAGTATGCTACTTAATTTATGACATGGTGGGGTATTGGGGAACAGGTTGCTTTCTTGAAAAGGTAAACTTGCACTAGCAATAAAATAAAATAAAATCATACAAAAACAGCACAACAAGCTTCAAGGATTCAAAATTAATGAAATTTTCCCTTATGATTTTTTTTTCTTATTTCTGGTATTTTGTTTTCCTCCATATCCTTTTCCTTTGCCAGGGAGGAAGACATTCTCCCCTACACTTCTAAGTTCTTCTGACTGATCTAAAAATGAAATTGGCAGGAGACAAATTAACAAGAGAAAACAAAACAACATTTAATAACATGAGAGAAGCCCAGGTAAAGTGAGTAACTCACCAATATGGCTGAAACCCCTCACCTTAAATACCGTCTTCAGCTAAAGACAAAACAGGATGTTGGGGGTAGGGTTTTGAGAATTCAAAGGGGAACAAGGTAATTAACATGGAGATGGAAAAACAAATGTTTGGTAAATAAATGTTGGCTGATCCTTGCAGAGACAGTACAGAGTAGTCTCTGATCTCTGAGTTTTCCACACCACACATAGCTCATATTCTTTGAAGATATCTTTGGGGAACAGGACCTCTATATAATTTTTATTTTTAATTTTTAAAAAATTTTATTATTATTATTTTTTAGGCAGTTAGGGGAAAGATAAAAGTTTCTTCCTGAGTCTTTTGGGCTTTGATTATTTTCAGCTCTAAATAATTCACATGCCAAAGAGCATTTTGGGGTGGCAAGTTTTGCTCCCCTACACCTCTTTACGAATCTATTAGCATTTCTCATATAGCTTAAAATGGCTTCCTTAAATTCTGAGTCTAGGACAATTCCACACAATTAGGTGTCAACATTCTTTCATTGTCCCAATTCATGAGAAGAATCTATTTGTAACAGTTCATCACTTATTCTACATTAAGAAATTATAGTTTATTTATAGCCTTTAAATGAAATTCTTTTCAATCATGTTCCACTCTGTCCAATCACCCATAAACTTAGATGTGCAATCATTTTGTTTAAACTCAATATATGGAGGTGTACATTAAGCAAGACTATTTATAGAGGTGGATTCTCTAAGAAGTGGATGCAGGTAACATAGGGAGTTCAGTGCACATCCTTGACTCATTGTTTTTAAACAAAGGAAGAAAACAAACAAATGGTCCAACAATAAGGAATTATTAGACAAATGATGCTACCAATAGGTGATAGAAAAATATTTAGTAGTAATAAAGTTTAATTAGAAATACTTAGAAGGAACATAGAAAATTATTTGTGGCTAGGATAATCAAATATCCCAATTTGGGATAGTGATCAAGATGGCCTTAAAGTTTCCCTCAGCTTGAACAAATTTTAGGCAGACTTCCTCCTTCCTCCAGATCTCTGATCTCCATTTCCTAGAGCATTTACTTTAGGAAACTTGAAATTGCAAATTCTTTCTCTGCCACTTGGAGATATAAATTTTTTTTTAAGTTTTTTTGCCAGCTTTACTGCCAGGACTGTCTCTCTCAAGGGACTGAGGGCCATCCTCTGAAAGTCATCATCAAAGAGAACAGCACCCTTATTTCCCAGTCTCTGTGGGAGGGTAGGAGCCTGACTTCAGTGACAATGTCCTGCTCCACATTGTAAGACTACCTCCTTTAATGAAGATATGATATGAGAAACTTCATTTTCCCTTTGGGTAAAGCCAAATAGCAATCATAGATGGCTTATGATCCCAACCCACCCCCCTCCCAGCTCTTAAAAGCTCTCCACTTTATTTCAGTGGAGTTGAGTTCAGACTCAGTTCTGGCCTCTCTCCCCTATTGAAATAGCTTTGCGAGAAGTCTTGTTTGCAAAGAATTATCTAAATTTCTGTTTAATTCTGATTAAAAATCCTTCAAAGATCTTAAGCTCGAGTACTCAAAAAATGTAGTAAATGAAACTTTAGCTTTGAAGATTTAATTCAAAAAATTCATCATTAAAATTTGTACTTGCAAAATCAGTGTAGGAGGTGAAAAAATAAATTATAGAAAATACAAATGATTACACATTTTGGTTTAAAAATTTTAAATATATCTACTTGTAGAATGTATTAGGGTTCTCCAGAGAAATGGAACCAATAGGAGATAGATGGATAGATAGATAGATGATAGACAGATAAATAGATAATAGATAGATAGATACAGAGAGAGAGACATAGATAGAAGAGGAGATTTATTATATGAATTGGCTCATGTGGTTAGGAAAGATGAGAAGTCCCACAGTTTGCTGTCTGCAAGCTAAAGATCCAAGAAAGCTGGGGGTATAATTTAGTCTGAGTCCAAAGGCCTGAAAAACAGAGGAGCTGATGGGGTAACTTCCAGTCCAAAGCCAATGATCTGAGAAGTGGCAAGCTGATGGTGAACATCTTGGAGTCTGAAGCCCCAAGAACCAGGAACTCCAATGTCTGAGGGCCAGAGAGGATCAATGCCCCAATCACAGAAGAGAGAGAATTCACCCCTCCTTCACCTTTTTGTCATATTTGGTTCCTCAATGAACTGCATTATGCCCACCCACATTGGTAAGTATAGATCTTTACTAAGTCTACTGTTTCAAATGTTAATGTCTTCCAGAAACACTCTCATAGACCCACCAGAAATAATGTTTAACAGCTATATGGGTATCCCTTAAGCCCAGTCAAGTTGACACATAAAATTAAACATCACATAGGGGCATTTTTTTTTTTTTTTTTTTTTTTTTTTTTTTTTTTTGCTGTACGCGGGCCTCTCACTGTTGTGGCCTCCCGTTGCGGAGCACAGGCTCCGGACGCGCAGGCTCAGAGGCCATGGCTCACAGGCCCAGCCGCTCCACGGCATGTGGATCCTCCTGGACCGAGGCACGAACCCGTGTCCCCTGCATCGAAAGGTGGACTCTCAACCACTGCACCACCAGGGAAGCCCAAGGGGCAATATTTTAATGAAGTCCTCATTCAAAATTAGATGGATTTAGTTTTTTTCCAGAATTGTATCGAGTTGGGAAAACCAATTTTGCATTAACAAAGTTTGGTAGACTATTCAAAATAGTCATAAATAGTGATTATTTGATGAATTTTATCTTATAAAAATATAAAGTATGAATTATAAATGAAGGCAAAAGTCAGTATCAATGAAAATATTTGAGCTAAAATATTTATACATTTCAATATTAAAAAGTAGAATTAAAAATAGCCTCCAGTTAGCAAAATCTGATCTGTGTATGGAATGGTGGCATACCAACAGCACAGACAGTATTTTTCCAATTAAAAATAGTACATTGTCTTAGTAGTAATTTTCAGCAAAGCAAGGATCTGCAACAACTAATAGGAAAAATGGGACAATTTACATGTTTTTTATGTTTAAAGATATTAAAAGACAAGGAACTATTGAGAATTGGATTAAATAAAGTTCAGAGAGAAGAAATTGTTTTTCAAGTTTGGCTAATGATCTGCAGACTTTTTTTCCCCCTGAGGATATTTTCCAAAATACCATGGTCTAAGGCTCTGGTCTTCCCAGGTAGAGAGCCTCTTGTAGGGAAAAAGGAAACCAGCAAACATTTGGGGCTGGAGTGAAAAGTTAGAAATCAGAAAGGACTCAAGCACATTACTTAGTGTCCCAAAATTTGGTGAGTTCAATGCTCTATGGGAAAAATGGGAGATAGATTAAAAGCTTCTAAAAAGTAGAGTTAAATCTCCCATCCCAATAGACAAGAAACAGCATACTGTTTGAAATGGATCCCTATCAACCACTCCATGGATATCCACTGAAAATTTTTTTCCAGATCTAAAATCTGTTTGTAATGACAGTCTGGGCTTGAATCTCACAGTTTTTCAGGGTTGAGAAGTCCACGACCTACCAAACTCACAATTAGAATCCTGGAAGGGGTATCACCCTGAGAGCAAGAGAAAATTATACGTAAATTGTATCAAACCTGCAATTTAATGAAGTTTCACTTCAGTTTCTGATTAGGTTGGGGTTAAAACCTCCTGATTTGCCCAAAGGAGAAAATAACATCAGTTAAGTGTCTATATAGTTCTTGTAAGCAAGTCTGATATATATACGACTTGTAAAGAGGCAAAGATACATGATTTACAATTAATAAGAAAAGCAAGAAAGATATGTACCAGATATTGTATACAAAGAATTAGCTCTGATGAACTTGTTAAACACAACATAAAAACATAAGAAAAAAATCAATGAAAATATATAGAATTTCACTAGAGGGTTTAAAAGTTTTAAAGTAATAAAATGGACTTTCTGAAATTGAAAAAATGCAGTTTCTGAAATTAATATCCTAATATACATGTTTAAAAGCAGATTGGCCACAGAACAGTGAATTAATGAAATTAAACAAAGATCAACAGAAAATACATAAAATGAAATATGGATACAGGGAGAAAGAGAGAGAAAAAGAGAGAAAGGAATAGAAATATAATGAAAAGAAAAATCTAGGTTAGAGTTTAAGAGACAAGTAAGACATACTTTTATAAGGAAAAAGAAAATATCAACCCACAGACCCAATGAACACAGCAAATCACAATCAGAATAGATCCAAAGATAACCTCTCTTAAGCACATTATAATATAAATGCTAAAAACCAAAAACAAGGGGAAAATAATCTAAAATTCACTAGTGAAAACACCACACATTGCTCTCAGTGAAGCAAAAGTCAGATTGGCAGCTGACATCTCAACAGAAATGAGGAAGACAGGAGGAAATGTAATAACACTTTTAAATTGCTGAAAGAATATAACTACCAACCTAGAATTGTATACCTAGAGAATATACCAAAAAGGAAGGTGAAATAAAAATGCTTTCAGATAAACCAAGACTGAGGGAACGTGTTGCCAGTAGCTCTGCAGTAAAAGAAAATAATTTCAAATAGTAACATGGATGTATAGAAGGTAATGAAAAACAATAGAAAAGGTAAATCTATGTATACACATATTGTCTTTATAATGCAGCAATTATAATGTCTCATGACATTATAATTATGTATATAAAGTTAAAATACATAAATTATTTATATAAAGTTAAAATGATGCAAAAGGTGGTAATATATCAAATTTAAGGGTTTTACTATTTGAGCAGACTAAATTAATTGTATCAGACATTAATAAATTAAGAATGCATATGCTAATCTGTAAGGTAACTACTACAAGGATAATAAAAGAAAGTGTAACAACTAATAAAAGGAAAAAAAAAGAATCATAGAAAGGTTTGATTAGTCTAAAAGGTGTCAAGAAAGCAAAATCAAAGAAATATAAAACAGATAAGTCTATACAAAATGAATAACAATATGGTGTATATTAATACAACCTTATCAACAATTTTAGTAATTACATAACATGTAAACATGTAAATGGAATATGTGTGTGTATATTTAGATATAATTATGAACTTCAGTTGGATAGATAGATAAATATAACTTCAAACATCTCTATCTTTTTGTAACAATATAAAACAGCTCATTTTTTGAATTCCCATTACAAATACAGCTTAAATTTAATTTACTCCATTTTTGGTTCACCCTCAGTCCATCTTTTGTGGTTTAGGACAGTAATTTTATTTTATTTTATTTTGATCTGCCTTATGAGGCCTTATGAGGCCTTATGCTGCCTCAAAGGATTTTCTCACATATTAATGGTTAGGGATTGGTGAGCATTTGATATTCATCCACTCCATTCCTTGGGTGATCATATTTTTAGCTTTTATCTATAAAGATTTATAAATAATGAATTCCTGTTTTCAGTTTAATCTTGTAAAAGGACTTTTGATTTTTTCTTTAGCTGTCCTCTGCATTTCTCTCCCACTTAGGCAAAAAAGAAAATACTGTCTTATAACTTACAAACAGAACATCATACGGAAGTCTGGGCACACATACACCATGTTTGCAGATAAAGATAATGTGATGATCCTTTTTTATCCACAGTGGCACACAGGATACTTAGTTCACTTTTGCTGGTTCTAGCTAAGCTCAAAGGCTATAGTTTCATAAATACAATTTAAATCCCTAAATAAATATAATGACTGACATTTCATACACTGAATTTTAGTTGCCATTCTTCTGTCTACGTTATGAGCTAGTGAACTATTCTGAGCTTTTAACTCAAACATCTTGGAATTTCACTATCTCATACTAAGGGACCCAGGCATCTACTGGGAACATAGTCATTAGACTGTGATACAATGAGAAGAAAATATTATACACGTCAAACCACTGAAATTTTAAGGTTGGTACATTATGTTGATGAATATATTGATTCAAAAGAAATGATTTCACTTTATCCATACCATCTCAATGAAACTTAATCTCATCCTTACTGTGTTTTTGAAGATACTATATAAATAACATTTAAGAATGGAAGCCTACTAGATTTTATTAAATGGAAATGAATATGAAGAAAATGTTATATGTTTACATGTTAATGAAATCATTCATTTCATGTATATGTTGCTTTACTCCAGCAATAACTCATGGTGACAAATAAATAATTACTTCTACTTGTTTACTGTTATCATAATACAAGCAGAAACTCTAGATTGGATTGAGAGAAGTAAAAGCAAAGGAGATCAGAGTTCTCTGCCTGTGTGTGGCCCAGGACTGTACAAAGTCCTATATTTTCTTAAGTGTAGCATATCATGGGGCTTATTAAAAATGGGTAACTAATATGTTTAGGCAGATGACCTTGAAAATGAAATCCTATTTATCCCAACAATGATTAGAAAGTAGTGGAATGATTTCTCATGTGCCCAAAGTTAGAACAAGTGTTGTGAAGCCCCATGAATAGCCTTGTTGAGTTTCCAGTAGCCAAAGAAAAATGTATGAGCCTCTTAAAAGCAGACTGGCCTGGAGAGACATTGAGGTCCAGCAGAGAGGGATGAAGTAGTAACGTTTACTGTCCAAAGGAGGGAGACCTGGTAGGGATAAAGACCAAGCACCAGGAAAGAGAGATGTGGACCATCAAAGTCAGATCCCAGCCACAACCCTGCACAGTGCAATACAGATAGAACCCAAGGATGGTGGAGAGAATGCTGATTTAATTGATATGTATAATAAATCTTCCCATATCTTGAAATGGGAACTCTCTATAAAAATTAAGTTAGTTAAAAATAAAAGCAATTGTACTAACTTAACTGAAGTGAGTGAATATGTACCTTGAGATTTGTCTCACACCCATAGTCAAATAATTAGGGGAAAAGTGAGATTGTTAATATAGTCATGATTAGTTAATAAGTGACAGATACCATCAGGCTTTTGTTGTGGAAGAAAAATCACTGACACTCAATCTTTTAATCATTATGAAGATTAAAATATGTTAAGATATAAATACAAAACATTCATTTATATGAAGCATAATTCTATATGAGAGACAGATTATAAATATATGGAAATTATTGGATACAGTAAGATTTTCTTTTAGAGGTGTTTAAATATCTCTTGCATATATAGTGTGATATAAAATTTATATATGTCATTTTATTGATAACTTTTACAGCATGAAATATTATGACAGAAAAATAACTGAAGATTGTATATCAAAGAATTGTCATCATAAAATTAAATAGAAAACATTAAATTTATAAATTCAGTATTTTAATATTCCATTGAGACAAATATGATTAGAGTTCTTTTGGCATGTAATACACAGAAACATATAATATAAAGATTATAATTAAAACATTACTGTAAGGATACAAATTTTAACTGTGGCATACTTTACAGATTTATTTGTTAGATGTTTTCCATAGCTCTATGACACAAATACATTTTAATGATCAGTTTTATTACAAAGGTAATTATGTTCATTATAGAAAATTTGGAAATGCAAAAAAGCAAAGCAAACAAAATGAAAATAAACACGAATTTCTATCACTATCTGCATTTTGTGTACATTTTTTGGGGGAAACCCTTTAGAAAAAAATTCTACCTAAAGCCCATCATTCTGTAACCCACAAATGTAACAGCTTATACTTCTCATGAGTTGACACGAATAATCTGGGAATTCTTGTCCATTGACAGTCTCAAGCCCTGCATCTCAATGCTCAATGCTGTAAGTTCTGTGGTCAGACTGACCAGCTGCCATTATGGTTCCAAAGCTTGTTCTACGACTTTAGGCATAGAGTTTAATCTATGTGCGTTTTACCTTTTTCCTATTGAAAACAGAGGTAATAACATACCTAACTCATAATTAACTTTTTGTAACAATGCCAAGAACATACTACAGTGCATAAAACAGGGATAATTATCTAACCTATAGGGTGAGTGAAGGTTAGTCAGAAACTAGAGGTTGGTCTATATGAATGCCTAATACATTCACAGTACTATGCTCCATAAACGTTCTTAAAAGCTTATACAGTTTTTGTTACAGTTACTATGAATATTAACATTATTAAAGTTGTACAACGATCAGTATACACCTACCAATAGGTTGCTTATCTTCAGAAACAGTGAATGTTAGACATCTGTACACCATGTGCTTTAACCACATTTCTTTAGAAGTCGTTCTTATTCTCCTTCATATTTAAATAATAAGGAGAATCCAGCCTTTTAATGTCCAAAATCAAAAATATTAAAATTGTTTTTGGAGGTTACCATGGATCCTTACTTTCTTTTTTTTTTAAACATATTTATTGGGGTATAATTGCTTTACAATGGTGTGTTAGTTTCTGCTTTATAACAAAGTGAATCAGTTATACATATACATATGTTCCCATATCTCTTCCCTCTTGCATCTTCCTCCCTCCCACCAAAGCACCGAGCTGATCTCCCTGTGCTATGCGGCTGCTTCCCACTAGCTATCTACCTTACGTTTGGTAGTGTATATATGTCCATACCTCTCTCTTGCTTTGTCACAGCTCACCTTTCTTACTTTCTTATTTGAGAAAAGCAATATAGGGGGATAGATCATTGCCCATCTTCTCGCCACCTTTGGCTCTGAACATTGCTGCCTTAGCTCTGGGCAGCAAGCATGACGCCTTTGTCATCTGCTCTTAGTCACCAAAGGAGAAATGGCCAGTCTGAGGCTCACAACCATTCAGCAGATTAAAGGGCCCACAGACATCTGAAAGCAAGGCCATGATTTCTAGATATTGCTAGGCCCTGCACTAAATAAGGAAGAAACCATTTATGAAACCTATGGGCTGGTTTCTATCTCATAACATCCTTTTATTTCTGTTTTAATATAGTCTAAAATTACAGGTTTAACAAACTATAAAACAGTATATACCATGTATATAATATGTTTTCTTATATACGATATGCACTTAATATATATCCAGATATATACATTTTAATTGATTTTAATTGACTAATTATATTCTGAAGATACATATGTGTATACATATATATATATATATTCCAATGCACAGCATAAAAAAATTGAGTTTGATGAAAAGTAACTTTCAGTTGATTATTTGAAACAAACTTCAGAATTAACCTATTCAAGGATGTTCATACAAATCTTGCAAATATAATATGTACCCTACTGATACAGGTAGAAAGTAAGGGCAAATTCACAAAAATATAGCTTTTAGACCTTCTAACTTCATGTCTTTGCTTGGGGTTCTGCAAAAAGCAGAAACCAAGTCAAGGGATGACATGCGTGTAGTTTATTTGGTGAAGTGATTCTAGCACAGATGAGCATTATTCCCATACTGGTCAAGTTAACCCCTTTCCAAATTACAGATGTGTAAATGTTGGCAGTTTCCAAAAGATGCCTGTCCCAGACTGAAGCCTCAGAAACAAGCTGGGCAGATAAAGAAGATTCAGCTGAGGCAAGATGGGGTCACAGCCGAATGAAGCTGGTTACAACAAAAATGGTCCGAGTGAAAGAAAAGCACAATGGGATCTTGGAGCATGGGGGTCAGTCACACGACAAGTGCCGTGGAGTCTTGGAAGGCCTCAGAAGTGTGTGATTCATCCATAAATAGGTAAAACACTACTTAGTAACTCTTATAAGACAAGGGTTGATTTTTAAGACATTCTTTATCCTAAATGATCTTTTAGTTTTGAAAATAGACACTGAGAATAAGATTAAGTTTCCTTTCTAATATTTTCCAGTTGTTAGAGAGAATCCTAAGTGTACATTTACAATGTTTGCCCTATTTGTTATTTTTCTTCCTAAGAATTCAACTACAGTGTTTGCTTCTTTTAATTTCTCTTTCTCAAAGAACAAAGCATAGCTGAGTATGAAAAAAATAAAGACATTCTTATGATGTTGTGTGTTTGAGAAAAGAATACAAGATACACATCTAAAAGATGCTACCATGTAGCTAAGTATCCCTCCGTGAGTTACTTAACCTCAGTCTACTTTTCTATAAGCATAGGTTATTCGGTTCAAATAACATATACTGTCTAAGTTAAGAGAGAAGACCTGCTTTTGGACTTGTTTAAAAGCTGATTAATATCATTGTCTCCTATTAATTGTGTGATTCTGGTTATATCACTTAGATTCTCTGTGCCTCAGTTTCGTCATTTAAAAATAGGGAAAAATGGGCTTCCCTGGTGGCGCAGTGGTCGAGACTCTGCCTGCCGATGCAGGGGACACGGATTTGTGCCCCGGTCCGGGAAGATCCCACATGCCGCGGAGCGGCTGGGTCCGTGAGCCATGGCCACAAGAGTGAGAGGCCCGCATACCTCAAAAACAAAAACAAAAACAAAAAATAAAAATAGGGAAAATAACAGTACCTATCGAGTGCATGTAATGTGCTTAGAGTACTCATTAAAACGTGAGTGCTGAGAAAGTGTTTACCTAGAAAGATGAATTGATTTGCCCAAGGTCACGTAGCTTCTGATTAAATCCCAGAACTAGAGCCCAGACTGTTGACTTCCATCCCATTTCATTCCATGCCATTCCCATTGTGTCTTACCTGATTGTCTTTATGGTAATTTTTGTCTCTAAAATTTATTAATACTGTTTTTAAAATTAATATTTATGTAATAAGCTCATCAGTAATCACTAATCAAAAAGTTTAGCTAATGATTATAGGTAGATTTTTTCATTGCTTTTGAGGTGATTTAAAAATATCTGGGTAAATGTCCTTTTTTTAAAACATTTATTTGGAAAGTATCTGGGACTGCTTGCTCTTAAGGATTTATTCTGGTTCGTTTAGAAGAATTGCTACATTTTAGAATCTCAAGCCTTATCCAGTTTGGGTAATGTAGAAGACCGACAAATTGATTCTCCAAATAGATTCTCTAATACCTTTCGGTGATACTCAGCACAAAATGGGCTTATGATGCAGAGTAAGACCAGAAATCAGCAATCTTAAGCCAAACACCGAGCAGAAAAGAAATTCCCTGGGGATATCACTATGGAAACTAAAGAAGCTCAAGTTAGCAATATCAGAGGAAGGGAAAGTACAGCACAGGAACAGAGCCGCAAACGAATTAAACCACAAACCCTGTGGTCGCAGCTGGAGCAGCATTTATAATCCCTTACAGTGCATGCCTTTATTTCAGATTTCTTCTCCCAAGATGGTGCTAGACTCTGTAAACACCCCTGGCCAGCAAAGACTAGGCATTCCAATTCAGAATCACTACTTCATAACAAAACTTATTTCAAGCTACATTAGGCATCCCCAACTGGGCTAAACACAACTGTAATATAATGCTTGTTCCTAAAAAATAGAAAAGGACCTTTCATTCAGTAGCCAGTGAGCTGAGACTGCTGTAGCTTAAAATCTCCAGTGAACTTCAGAGTTATAAATTAGGTCCTGGTCTTCAGAGTTATAAATTAGACCCTGGTTTTCCCTCTGCCTTAAGAGAATTCAGAAGAAAAGATCCAAATGATTTGAAGTGGTTTTACAGAACATCCACACCTTGAGAAATGTTTTGGGAAAGAGTTGATATCCAGACATACCCATACCATAAAGGGATAAATAAAGATTCTGATTGCTGGCCTTGAATGTATGCAAGGTCATGTTGATTTCATCTGTACCTCATTCACAGCATTTTCAGCACGGTTGTACATTCTATAGCCTAAAATCATGTGTATTGTGTGACTCTGTTAGTTCCAAGCAGTGAGGTATGTTGATATATTCTGAACAGAGAGGATCAAATACTAAAGTAAGCACAAACTTCAGAATATGCTAACACACTCATATTTATTATTGGTGATCTAAGAATCACCTAAGGAGTAATTTTTGTCTCCCTACCTATATCTACCTCTAAAATTTCCTTATTTCCTCCTATTAGATTAACTGATTTTTTAGTTTGCATTTATCACACCTATCTCTTATGCGTGGTCTTCTATAAAATTAATGCTGGTCTACATTTCCTTCTGATATTACCATATTAGACAAGCTGGGACTCTCAAAATTAAGCTGTTGTTTTGAATTTCAGAAATGTGGAGATAGAACATCAAGTTCTGCTTGCTAAACATGTCATAAAAAACACTGCCTGGGGCTTCCCTGGTGGCGCCGTGGTTGAGAATCCACCTGCAGGGCTTCCCTGGTGGCGCAGTGGTTGAGAGTCCGCCTGCCGATGCAGGGGACACGCGTTCGTGCCCCGGTCCGGGAAGATCCCACATGCTGCGGAGCAGCTGGGCGCGTGAGCTATGGCCGCTGAGCCTGCGCGTCCGGAGCCTGTGCTCCGCAACGGGAGAGGCCACAACAGTGAGAGGCCCGCAAAAAATACCAAAACAAAACACTGGCTTCCAGAAAAACATAGACAGCAAAGGTTTTTGCTCCTCCTTCCACAGAGAAAAGGGCATGTCCTGTGATCTATATAAATCTACACAGGTCTTCACTCTCCAAGTTACCCCGGGATCTCTGAGGACCACTGATGGCTCAAGTCATAATAGTCCAAACTGTAACATGCTCCTCGGTAAACCCCTGAACTTGGAGCAAGAAAATTCGGATTTTCAGTATTATTTTGAAACCAATGCCTTATATGATTTGAGAAATGATAGTATTGCTGTTTGGGGAAATCCCCTTCTTTTTCTGTTGTGAACCATTAAAAGATAAACTCAGGAATATTAAAATTTTAAGTTTATTTGAGCAAAAATCTATTGGAATCAGGCAGCACCAAACCGGAAGTGGTTGGGAGCACGCCACCCACGAGAGCCATGGGACAGACTTATCAGAGAAAGTGAGAAGCAGAGAAAGGAAATTATTTGATTGGTTATAGCTTAAAACCTAGTTGGCTGCTTGTAACTGATTGTCCCTAGTGTTTTGATTTCATAATCTCGAGGCATTTCCAGGCTTAGATTCTGGTTTGCTTACATAGGCCACCACAGCATGAGAGCTGACTCAATCTGATAGCCTTCTTGTTTAACTAGTTTAACACGACATTATATATTTATTGGCATAAGACTGGATTTTAGAGATGATCTATTCTAGTCCTCTCATGATTTAGATATAAAATGAATCTAACATAAATATTCCAGGCTTTTGAGCCATTTTCAGAATCTGCTATGATGGTATTGGGTTTCTGTAGCTCCTCTGTTGCAAGCAGTACTGTTTGAGGATTTTCAGGGAATTAAAAGGGAAACAAATGGTAACTTGACAAAAACTGTAGATGCAACACTTGCTGAGATTCCTGTTTTGGTCTGTTTAAGAGCCTTTATCACACTGTGTATGTGATATAGTCAGATGTGTGACAGATTTCATTTATAGAGGAATCATTTATATATGAAAAATACATACAAAACAGGAACTTTTGTACATAATGTTGAATTACAATGTACTCTGGGTGGTTGTACATAAGTATACAACATACTTATATAAAGGCTAATGTTTTGTTTATTTTTATACTGTATTTTTTTTTTACACCTTTATTGGAGTATAATTGCTTTACAATGTTGTGTTAGTTTCTGCTGTATAACAAAGTGAGTCAGCTATACTTATACATATGTCCCCGTATCCCCTCCCTCTTGTGTCTCCCTCCCACCCTCCCTATCCCATCCTCCCTATCCCACTCCTCTAGATGGTCACAAAGCACCGAGCTGATCTCCCTGTGCTATGCAACTGCTTCCCACTAGCTATCTATATAATGTATTTTATAATGTATTTTTGCCTAACAGATTAACTATGCACTAGACAATAGTATAAATTTTGAGAAACATTATATGGGATCTAAAGTTAATCTTTAACCTTATCAACAAATCTCTCACCTCAACTCCTGCACCTATCCAGAGATCCTTAACACAGTGAACTAGTTGTTCTGCTATAGATCACTCAATTAGAAAATAATTGGAGAAGGAAGTAAGAGCTTAGAAAATAATTCTATGTGTGGGGAGCTGAGAGTTACAAGGTAAAGGGAACTGCTGCAATATTAAGGTAGATATTATTGTTTATATTTTTCACAGGAAGGAAAATTTGTTCAAGAATTTTTCGAACCACACAGCTAACAACAAATGCTATGGCAGTTAATGCCCACATATTTTGATCCTAAGTACACAGCCCCTTTAATATTCAAAAAAAAAAATTTCACCTAAGTAATCCGTTGCATAATTCTCCTCATACATTTTGAAACATTACAGATGACATTAAGATTCAATTTAAATCATAACTTCGATTCTAAACTTTCTACAAAAATATTTATGTTTTTTGTCTATTCTTTCAGAATATTTTCTTCAACACACACACAAGTATGTCTGCACAGAAAATGTGATGGTCTTTTTTTAAAAATAAATCATAGAATACCATACAATTTTCCTAAACTACTTTTTTAAAGAAAATTTTTAGTTTAGAATAATTTTAGATTTACAGGAAATTTGCAAAGATTTGCAAAGATGTATATACAAGGTTTCCATATATCCCTCAAGCAGTTTTCTTTTATTTGCATTTTTGTCAAATGTGGCACATTTGTCATAGTTCATGAACCAATGCCGATATATTATTATTAAATAAAGTCCATACATTATTCATATTTCTTTAGTTTTAATCTGATGTCCTTTATTCTAGCATAGATCCATGCAAGAATACCATATTGTGTTTAGTTGTCATGTCTCCTTCAACTCCTCCTGGCTGTGACAATTTCTCAGACTGCTTTTGATAACTTTGACAGTTTTGATAACTTGTAACCCCATGAGAAAAAACTTCATCAACAAGAGAACAGTAAATATACACAGTTCTTTTTGCCTTTGGTCTCATTTTCAAGGTTACTTAAGTCAGCAACATTTCCCCCCATCCCCCTTAATGAGATTGTTTCATACATTCCTAACACAGATTGTTTTGTCACAGTCTACATTCTAGCCTGGGTTTCCCCAACGGCCTACATTTTTTCTTTAAATTTGCATACTTGAATGTATATGCTTTGTGTTGTCAAGTTCTGTCAAGTTTTGCTGTCAAGCTAGTTTCACCAACGCCCCCACCAAAGCCCCCGTACTTCACATGGTAAAAGCTACCATATATATGTTTACTGTCTCTATTGTTTACTTTTTCCAAATGTCATGTAAATGGAATGATAGTCTTTTCAGACTGGCTTCTTTCACTTAGCAATGTAGATTTAAAATTCATCCATTTTTTTTTTCATGGCTTGATGGCATGTTTCCTTTTAGTGATGAATAGTGTTTCATTGTATAAATGTACCGCTGTTTATTTATTCATTAACCTACTGAAGGACATCTATGTTGCTTCCAGGTTTTGGCAATTATGAATTCAACTGATATAACATTCATGTTCCAATTTTTCTGTGGACGTAAGTTTTCAGATAAGTTGGGTGATACCTAGGAGTATGATTGCTGGATTACTGTCAAGCTGTCTTTCAAAATGATTGCAATATTTTGCATTTCTACCACAGACAATCATGCCATCTGTAAACAAATATGGTTTTAGTTCTTCTATCCTAATATGTATATCTTTCATTTGCTTTGCTTATCTTATTACATTAGCTAGGACCTTCAGTATGACATTGAATAGGAGTGGGGAGAGAGAATACCCTTGCCTTGTTCCCACTCTCAGAAGGTAAACGTCAGGTTTCTCACAATTAACTGTGATGTTAATTGGGTTGGGTTTTGTACATATTCTTTATCAAGTTGAGGGACTTCTTCCCTATTCCTAGTTTGCTGAGAGTTTTTATCAAAAATGGATGATGGATTTTTTCAAGTCCTTTTCATGCATTAATATAATCATATGATTTTTCTTTTTTTATCTTCTTGATGCAGTAGGTTACATTAATTTTTGAATGTGAAACCTGCCTGGCATAATTGGTTGTGGTGTATAATTATAATTATTTTTCTACATTATTGGATTTGATATGCTAATATTTGTTGAGAATTTTTAAAATATGTTTACTTGAGATGGTCTTTAGATTTCCTCTTTTGAAATGTTTTTATCTAATTCTGAATTAGGGTAAAGCTGGCCTCATAAAAATGAGGTAAGAAGTGTTCCTGCTGTTTCTACCTTCTGGGAGGAATTTTGGAGAATTGGGATGATTCCTAATTTAAGTATTTAGTGATATTTGCCAGTCAAACCATCTGTGCTTTGTGCTTTCTCTGTTGAAAGTTGATTAACTTTTATTCAATTACTATAATAGTTGTAAGACTTTTCCGGTTATCTCTTGTCTCATGTGAGTTTTGATAGTTTGTGACCTTTAAGAATTGTTCCATTTCATCTAAGTTTCAAATGTGTAAGTATATATTTGTGGAAAATGTTCGTTTCTGATAATTTTCTGCCTCTCTCTCTGTTTCTCTCTTCTCCTTTTCACGATTAGTTATCTTGAGTACAGATATATCAATTTTACTGATCTTCTCCAAAAACCAGTTTTAGATTTTGTTGATTTTCTCTATGGTTGTCTTGTTTTCAATTTCATTGATTTCTGCTCTAACTTTAATGTATCCTGTTTCTTCTCACTTTCAGCTGAAATTGCCCATCTTTTTCTAGTTTCCTATGATGGAAACTTAGGTTATTGATTTAGGTATTTCTTTATTATTTTCTTAACTATGCACTTAAAGATACAGATTTCTCTCTGAGCAGTGTTTTTGCTTCATTCTATAGACTTTGATCAAGTTGTGTGTGTATTCATTTTCATTTAGTTCAAAATATATTTTTTTTAATTTCTATTAAGACTTCTTTCTTGAGTTATTTAGAAATGTATTATTTAATTTCCAGATATTTATGGATGATCTGGAAATCTTTCTCTTATTTATTTCTAATCTAATTCCACTGTGGTCAGAGAACACACTTTGTATGATTTCTATGTGTAATTGTTTCCTAGGGCTGCCATAAAAAAGTACCACAAACTGAGTGTCTTAAACTACAGAAATTTTTCACTCAGTTTTGGAGGCTAGAAGTCCAAAAATTAAGCCATGTGCTCTCTGAAGACTCAAGGGGAGGATTCTGCCTTGCCTCTTCCAGCTTCTAGTAGCCCCAGGTGTCCCTTGACTTGTGGCAACATAATTCCCATCTCTGCTTCCATATTCACATTGCTATTTACTCTCTAAATATCTCCACCTCTTCCATTCTTATAAGGACACCAGTCATATCAGATTAGGGCTCATCCTCCTGTCCTCATTTTAACTTGATTGCATCTGCAAATAAGGTCAAATTCACAGGTTCCAGAAATTAGAGCTTCAACATATTTTTTCAACCTTTAACATTATTCTTTAGAATTTTTTTTTTAAAATATTGAGCCTTCTTTTAATTAATTTATTTATTTAATTTTTGGCTGTGTTGGGTCCTCGTTTCTGTGCGAGGGCTTTCTCTAGTTGTGGCAAGCGGGGCCACCCTTCATCGCCGTGCTCGGGCCTCTCACTGTCGCGGCCTCTCTCGCTGTGGAGCACAGGCTCCAGACGCGCAGGCTCAGTAGTTGTGGCTCACAGGCCTAGTTGCTCCACGGCATGTGGGATCTTCCCAGACCAGGGCTCGAACCCGTGTCCCCTGCATTAGCAGGCAGATTCTCAACCACTGCGCCACCAGGGAAGCCCCCTTTAGAATTTTTTAACGTGAGCTTTATAACCCATTAAGTGGCCTATTTTGATGAATGTTCCATATTGGTTTAAGAAGCATGCATATTTTGCTCTAGTTCAAGGGAGTATTGTATAAATGGCAACTAGATCAATTTAATTGATAGTGCTGGTCAGGTAACATATCTTTATGGATTTTCTGACTACATAATATATTAATTACTAACAGAGTGGGTTTTTTGTATCTCTAACTATAATGGTAGATTTGTCTATATTTCCTTCCAGGTCTGTCAGTTTTTGCCTCCTGTATTTTGATGCTTTCTTGTTCGAGACACACACATTGAAGATTTCTGTGTTATCCTGGAGAACTGACTCCTTTATTATTATGCAATGTCCCCTTTTATTATCCCCTGATAATCTTTTTTGTTCTGTAGTCTGTTTTGTCTGAAATTAATAAGGCTATTTCAGAGTTTTGATTAGTTGTCATGTGGTATATCTTTCTCCATCTCTTTACTTTTAGCCTAGGTCAGTCTTTATATTTAAAAGGGGTTTCTTGTAGACAAAATATAGTTGGGTGATGTTTTCTAATCCACTCTGATGATTCCTGCCTTTTGATTGATGTATTTAGTCAGGCCACATTTAAAGTGATTGTTGATATAATTGGATTATTATCTACCATGTCTATACTGTTTTCTACTCATCGATTTTGGTTTTTATAACTTTATTACTTTCTTTGCCTTATCTGTTTTTAATTGAACATTTATATGATTTCATTTTATCTCCCCCTCCTTAAAATATAAGATATATTTCTTTCGAAAATAAGTTTAGTAGTAATCCTATAGTATATATTTTGCATTTTTAACCAGTTTTAGGGACACCTTTGCAGGTACTGCTTCCTGTGTAGTGAGGGAAACATAACATTGTATTCCAAATTCATTCCTCTTCTCCCTTATGACAACTACAGCATTCATTCCCTTCATCTACATGCTATAATCACCTAATACATTGTTTCTATTATTATATTAAACATAAAGTTAACTTTTGATCAATTAAAAATAAGAAAAATAAAAGATTTCATTTTCTCCTCATTCATTCCTTCTCTGACTTCTTTTTCTAGATAGCCCTTTGTTACTGACCTTTAGTATTTTCATACTAACAAAAAGAATAAAAATAAAAAACTTTTAGCATTTCTTATAAGGAGGTGTGGTTGACATATTCCCTTGGGTTTTATTTGTCTGAGAAAATCTTTATTTCTCCTTCACCTTTAAAGGATAATTTCATAGACATAGAACTCTAGGCTGGTCAGATGGTTTTTATTTCAACACTGAAATTATTTCATCCCCCTCTCTTCATACTTGCATGGTTTTTGAAGAGGAGTCAATGATAATTCTTATATTTGTTCCACTCTAAGTAAGTAGGTTCTTTTCCACAGGTTTTTTTCAAGATATTCTCTTTGTCTTTGGTTTCCTGCAGTTTGAATATGATATGCTTAGGTGTGTGTGAGCTCAGGGCCGGACAAGCCCTGGTGTGTATCCCACTTGGTTTTGTAACTTCTTGACTCTGTGGTTTCTTTTCTGTCCTTAAGTTTGGAAATTTTAAGACCTTATTATTAACACTTCAGATATTTCTTCTGACCTTTTCTCTTGTTCTCCTTCTGGTAATTAAAATGTACCTGTGTTACACCTTTGAAATTGGCACCGTTCTTGAATGTTTTCATTCTTTTTTGTTTTGGTAATTCAGTTCAGAAAGTTTCTGTTTACCTATATTCAAGCTCACTGATTTCTCCTTGGCTGCAACAGTATACTGATGCCCCTAACAAAGTAATTTTTCACTTCTGTTACAGTGTTTTTGATTTCTAGCATTTTCCCTTGATTTTTTCTTACAGTTTGCATCTCTCTGCTTTCCTTTACCACTTCCTCTTCATGCTGTCTACTTTTTCCATTATAG
Organism: Stenella coeruleoalba; assembly: GCF_951394435.1. NCBI lineage: Eukaryota > Metazoa > Chordata > Mammalia > Artiodactyla > Delphinidae > Stenella > Stenella coeruleoalba. The sequence goes on from NC_137154.1 coordinate 20,693,091, forward strand.
CATTTGGTAAACTATCCATAGTTATTTTTAAATTCCTACCTGAAAAATCCACATCTCTGTCACATCTGACTGTGGTTCTGATTTCTTCTTTTTTTCTCTTCAAATTGTGTTTTTTCTTGTCTTTTGTATGCCTTGTATTTTTTTGTTGAAAGTCTGGTATACATCTGTAATAAGAACTTAGGTAAACAAGCCTGTAAGAAGTTATAGTAACCTCTCTAGAAGTTGGATTGTTTTCAATGTTTGCCATACCTATGAACGAAAGTGGTTTCAAATTATTCTAGTGTCCTCCTTTTTGTCTTTCCTCTTGTCTCTGGATTTTCTTAGTACTCCTACTGAGAATAAGTCTTTTTCTTGAAGCTTTTATTGCTGTAATTCATTGCTTTACTGGAACTCTTTTGTGATGATGAGGTGGAAGAGAAGGGAGCCTTCAATACAATCTTCTGATGAAATCTCAGTCAGTGGTCCTATGTGTCAGATATGTAACATTCACAAGTGTTTTCCCTTTGGCATATTTTCCCCCTGCCCCCCACCTCCACACATACGTTCTCTCTCTGTACTCTACTCTTCTGGGATTACAGCATTATCAATAAGTTCTCTTGAAGCCCTTGACCCTTTTGAATACTCTTCCTTACCTTGGTGAGTCTGGAAAACTAGTAATGGCAGGAGTGGAAGGAATGTCATTTTCCTAGCTGGGAGAAGGCTATGATGAGGTCTTATCACCTGGAGCATAAACTTTCCTTATGGAGAAGACACTGAGCTTATTTCAGAATTATTAATTCTCCCTACCCCCGTCAGATCTACGTGGGGATCTTTCTTGGATCTCCACTGTAAGAACCCGGGGCGGGGGTGGGGGTTATTCCTAGAGATAAAGCTCCTGGAAGTCTTGTGTCCCTGCTAATACCATAATCCTCAGGGGTTTCTCAGTCTCATGCTATTTCATACTGAGCCTCCAGAAATTTATCAAAATTGACATTAAGCGAGAAAATATGGTCACCAAAAAACTGACAGTAAGTGTTCCTTTCACTTTATGCTATGTAAGAAGATCTTGGTTGTGTCTTTCTGGATGAAACTGTCTCCAGATTTCAGGGTAATAGTTTGCCCTGCAACCTCTAATTTCTAATGGGTCCATACAAATTTGTTGTTTTTAGTGTGACCAGATGTTTCTTGTTGCAAGAACAGGAATAATGATTTCCAAGCTTTTTCTTGCTTTTTGGAGCTGAAATTAGAGTCCCAACTTTATTTTTAAACACAGCAATATACCTTGGAAATGTTTCTATGTTGAGTGAAGTGAACTATTACAGATTATAGATGTAAAAAAGTGTGAGCTTACAATTTTGTTAAATGGATATTTAGGTGTTTCTAGTTGTTGTTATTTATGTATTCTCTTGCAAAATAAAATTTTGCAAAAAAGGTAAACTACAGAGTACACGTTTTTAAATTGCTTAAGATATTTCTTAAAATAAATTTTCCTTCATAATTCTCTATTTTTTCCATTTATTAGTCTGCAATTATACTTAGGTTAGGCTGTTATGTCCCAAGACCACTAACACTCTAATTTTTTTCAATCCTTTTCCTCTGTTTTTTAGGTTGAATAATTTCTTCTTACTTGTTTCTGTTTCATTGTTCTGTTCTTATCTAGTCTCCAACTTGATCTCAATCCTATTTTAGGAATTTTTCATTTTACCTACTATACTCTTCGATTCTCTCATTTCCATTTGATGCATTTTTATAATTTTTATAGTCATTATGCCCTATTTCTTTATGTTCTTGAACATAATGATAATAGCTGACTAAGTCCTTGTCTGCTAATTGCAATGTCAGTGGCATCTTACATTGAATTTCCATGGAATCCTCCCCCCTTTTGATTTTTAAGTGCAAGTCTAATGTTTTGTTTTGTTATTAAATGCTGTATATTGTGGAAAACATGTTATAAAGAGCCTGAATTATGTTCTTTTCCTTTAAGGAGGAAAAGAACATGATTCAGGCTTTATGCTTTCCTCTGGCAGGTGTATAAATTACTGGATGCAAATTTTCTTGATCTTGTCAAACCTAGCTTCTCAGTGTATGAGGTAAAATTTATTCTGATATTGCCCTTAATCTAAGGCATAACCTTTACTTTGAAATTATGTTTTTTCTGGATTGTCAGTTCAGTATCCATGGATCACAGTGAGATCTTTACATCCTTCCTAGGATAGCTCCCTAAACTTCCCAAGCTTTAGTGACCTCTGATACTTCTCTTGAGCTCTTAACCTCACAATACCTGCTCTCTACTTGGCCTTTCATGAGAGTCTTGCTCATGTGCAGCTCTCTCCTCAAACTCTACCTCGTTATGTTGTTATTTAGAAAGTGCCACCAAGCAGAAATCCAGAGTAAGTGTGGATTTCCTTTTGCTCAAGTGTCACATTTCAGTGTTAACTATGGTCCTATCCCTGAAAGCAATGGCATCATATCTGTTGGTAATTTTTTATAGTTGGTTAGAGTGGAATAATACATACAAAACCTTTTACTACATCACTACAGGAAGCAAAAGTTCCATGAAAACTGCTTGCCTTGTAACTTTTGCCATAAAACAAAATTTATTCTTATGTAGCTCATTTTAATTCTTTTCATTTAAGGCTTTCCATTTTGTGTTATTTATAATGGAGATCTTTCTGCACCAGTGTGGGGATACAGTAAGTACTTGTTCTAGTTTTTAGTTCATACTAAGTTTTCCTTGGTATTTCTTTTTTGTTTTTAGTTATTTAAATGTGATACAAGGTATAATGTAGGTAAAATATTCCTATTATTACAGGGTGTTTTGACGTGACAGAAACTTATCTAAAAATCGAAATTCCCAAATAACACTTTCAAAATGTACAATATGACAAATGTGCCCCCAAAGCAGTCTTTCTGGTGTTGTTTCACTCCTCATTATGCCTCCTCCTGCAATACAATAGATTCCCCAAAAGAACCTTTACTCCCTTCTCATCTCTTTATATTCTCCCACCTTCATGCTGTGTAGAATATTTCTCACAACTCCTACAATATTTCCATAGACTTATATTATTTCTTTTAAATATGTGCCTCAGAATTAGGCCTCTCTCCAGTCTGTACATCCCAAACATTTCTTTTTTTTTTTTTTTTTTTTGCGGTACGCTGGCCTCTCACTGCTGTGGCCTCTCCTGTTACAGAGCACAGGCTCTGGACGCGCAGGCTTAGCGGCCATGGCTCACGGGCCCAGCCACTCCGTGGCATGCGGGATCCTCCCGGACCAGGGCACGAACCCATGTCCCCTGCATCGGCAGGTGGACTCTCAACCACTGTGCCACCAGGGAAGCCCCCAAACATTTCTTACTTGGAGTCTCCCTGCCCTTTCTGTGCACATTCAAAATTCTTGATTGCTAAAAATGCCATGAGAGCAGGGAATCTTTGTCTTATTTGCCATTGATAGCCATTCCAGCAACGAGAAATACTTCTAATATATCTTATGCTAATTAACAAACTCTATACTATATATATGTTCCTTTTTAAAAGTACTGAAGAATATTTTATATACAGTAACTTTCATGTTTTTAAATTACACAGTTCTGTACATTTTGAAAGTTATATACACCCAGGAAATCACTACCACAATGGCGACACAGAACATTTTAATCAACTCTAATATTCTTGTACTCCTTTGTAGCCCAGATCTCCCTCTGCCTTTGATCTTTAAGCAACTGTGAATCTGCTTTATATCATAAAAATTTAGTTTGAATTTTATATAAAGGAAATTATACATCTATTTTCTAATTGTGTGTGTATGATTTCTTCCACCAACTTAATGATTTTAAAAATCAAATATCATAGTGCAAGTATCAGAAGGTTTTTTTTTCTTTTCATTATCCAATAGTATTTCATTATATGGATATACCATATTTTGTGTAAAACATTTACATTACAAATGTTCATGGACATTTGCATTGTTTCCAGGTTTTGGCTATCACAAATAAAACTGCTATGCATATTCACATAAGTTCTCTGTGTAGACAAATGTTGTTAGCATTTCTTGAGCGAATATCTAAGACTGCAAGGGTTTGGTCATATGGCAAGTGTATTCTAAATTTTTACAAGCCTGACAAACAGTTTTCTAAAATGATTGTTCCATTTTCATTCCCACCTGTACTCTATGCAAGTTCCATTTGCCCCACAGCCTTATCAACATTCTATATGGCTAATCTTTTAATTTTAGCCATTCTAATGGGCGTGCAGTGGTAACTTGTTTTGTTTTAATTTGCATTTCCTAATGACTAATGATGTGTAATTTTTGTGTGTGTATTTTTATTTTAAACATTTAAATTTTTTTCTTTGTTACTTCTACAGATACCTGATTAAAGAAACTATCATATATGTTAATTAGTAACTCTAAATTTTTCTTACATATACATAATCATATATCATAAAAACATTATTAAAATTCTTTTTAAAGTATATCATATCAGATAATCATAAACTCTTAACAACAGTAGAAGTTTAGGCACTACAGGTGCATGTCTCAGTAAAGTTCTTTGACCTGACATCAGTTCTATTCAATTCAAATCCTAAAATAGTTACAGGATGCATATCGTAGGTCATGCACTTCACTAAGTAAAAATATGTCGGTAAACTTAATTCTATAGACTGAATGTGTCCTCCATAAATTCATATGTTGAAACCTAGTTCCCAGTGTAATGGTATTTAATGGAGGTGGGGTCTTTGGCAGGTAAATTAAGTCTGAGGGTAGAGCCCTCATGAAGGATATTAATACCCTTATAAAAGAGACCTCAAGAGAGCTCCCTCTCCCTTTCTGCCGTGGGAGGACACTAGGAGAAGAAGACCCTCTAGGAACCAGGAAGCAGGATCTCAACAGACACCAAATCTACTAGCGCCTTGATCATGTACCTTCCAGCCTCCAGAACTCTAAGAAATTATTGTTTGTTTTTTGTAAGCCATCTAGTTTACGGTATTTTGTTAGTAGCCCAGGCTGACTAAGACACATACATAACTTATAACATACCCTTTTTCTTAAGAATTTAAGAGACATATCCAACTAAAACCACTGTAAGAAGTTCAAGTTAAAACCTAGACTGTCAGCATTTCCAATTTTATTATTTTCCCTTGTGGAGAAATCATGTGATTAACTAAAAGATATTATGATATCACCAATCATTTCTACCCTTTCTTTTGCTGTTATATTATTCATGAATAGTGTCATGTTTAGGGTGACCCACTCAGAGATAGCACAAACACTCAAAGTCCCCTCAAAATATTTGGCAAACTGTGGTTCATAAATTGAAAACATTGTTTCATAACTGAATTTATGGGCATAAAGATTGAGCATATGTAAGGACAGCCCGGAGGACTGAGTAGCCAGCTAACTCAATTCAATGAACACATTTGGTGAGTGGGCAAATTAAAAAGCTTAAAGAAGATGATTTAATCAGAGGGGGAAAAAAAGAGGACCCTAATATAATAATGAATATATGGTCAGAAAAGAATTATCTGATTCTAGTTTTACTTAAACTCCAAAATCTGAGCATTTTGATCTAGTGCTAAGATTGCTTTTACAAGGTTGGATTTGATATAGGTAAGTTTATGTCTACTGCCCTCTCACAACTCGGTTAAGATAATGTAAGTAGAGCTTTTAACCATTTAGTTATTTTATCTGAACAAAGGAAGGTTCTTTTATAAATCTTTGCAGCTTTGCTTTAGTCTTCATATTTTCTTACCCATTATGTGTCCCTTAATTCTGCCATTTCTAGGTTATGCACAAAGGTCTTCAGAGTTAAGCCACATCTTGGGTTAAACTGCCGATCTACCAGCAAAAGTACCTGGTTAGGGCTTCCCTGGTGGCACACTGGTTGAGAGTCCGCCTGCCGATGTAGGGGACACGGGTTGGTGCCCAGGTCCGGGAAGATCCCACATGCCGCGGAGCGGCTAGGCTCGTGAGCCGTGGCCGCTAAGCCTGCGAGTCCGGAGCCTGTGCTCCACAACGGGATAGGCCACAAAAGTGAGAGGCCCGTGCACCGCAAAAAAAAGAAAAAAAGAAAAAAAAAAGTACCTGGTTAAAAAATCAAAATGAACAAACAGAAAAAACATTCAGAAAGAGAGAAAAATGTCTATTAATTTTTGTTGTTTAATTTTAAATTAATCTTATGCAGTGTTTGGCAATGTTTCACATTGGATTAATGATCTCTCCATTAAAAGATAATACAGAAAAAGAACTATAATATTTCAACATGTTTATTATTTCAGTTGGAGTGGATTTCTATAAACGAATCTATTGTTTGATATTATAGAGAAATCAATAATTAACACTTAGTGAGTACTTCCTATGTATTGAGAGACAATACTGCACATGTCACTTACATTTCTGCATGTGTGGTGATCAGAGACACTGACAGCCTTTTGGCCTGGACTATCTTTTCAGGAATGTTTATATAGCAAACAACCTTGGAAGATAAAATTAGTGTCTCTGTTTGGAATACATATTTTCTCCATCTGTGTTAAAGTTTGGGCAGGTGGGTAGTTTTACCTGCAGGCAATTAGGAAAGATTGTGGATCCTAAGCTCAGGATTAGGAAGTTAACCCACTCTGGAATCATGTGTGCAACACTGGAATTGTTTCTTGAATGTTTATTAGTGCTCATTTGTATAAGATTTATTGCTTATGGATAATATACAAAATCAGAACAGTAATTTCTTCTGTAAATTGTATTGTTCCATTTCTTATGTGGATCAGTAAGTATAAATTATTTTATATTATTACTATTTTTATAAGCATCACTTATTTAAACTTTTTATAAGTACTTAATAATTAACAAAAATTATTATAAAAAAAGGATTTCCATTTACTCCCTAAACTTAACTCACTTCTAAGGAGATGTTAACATATTGTAGTTTTGAGGCAATATGCAGTTTCTCCTTTAGTTTTATTTAGTAAAAAATGAATCTTTTTTTTTAAATTGCTGTCTTGCAAATATCCTAATGCTGAGCTGTGTAATTTTTAGTTAAAAGGATAATGACTTAGAATCAATTTTTATTGCCTGCAATATAATTTAAGGAAGTCTAATAATCTCAATTACAAAAAAGTAGAAAAGTAGAAAATTAGCAACTGATTCTGTAGGGCAGATGTGTTTAAGCAGCTCACTCAATGGGCAGCCAGTTCCCTGAAAACTATTTCTTCAGCATTCTATGGATGGTTACAGTTTCATGAATATACAAAATTGTCATTATTTCTTTAATGTCATTCATTGTCCTACCCATCTGGTATTTCATTCAGACATGTGTTAGATGACTTAACACAGTGACCAGGTTGTTGAAGTTCTCAATATTTTCAGTCTATAATTTGTGAATCAATTTGGACAATTTCTCTTTCCCTGTCCTTGAGTTTATAGTGCTTTTATTCTTCATTGTCCAATCAATCTCAGGTTAAGCCCATTCACTGAAATGTTGATTCTGAGTATTGCATTTTTTGGGTTTAGAAGTTCCATGTTATGTATTTTTTTACAGTTTCCATTACTCTCCTGACATTTTACTCCATGTGGAAACTCTGACCTCTGGGTCCTCAGCTCATTAAGTCTGCCACTTTCTACTTGAGCTCTATTCCTCATTAGCCTTGTGAACTGTGGAGTTCCTTCATGGAGAAAGTGAGATAAACGTAGATCCTGCCCCCTGTCCTTCCTTCATTTCAAGAGCTGTTCCACTTCTAATTTCTGCCAGATTTTTTTGCTTTCCAGTGCCTTCAAACAGCTGTTTATTTGATTGATTCTTTTCCAAAGTTTATGCTTGTTGCAGGCAAGAGGGTGTTTGTTGGAAGCTAGAAGTTCAGATACATATATATAATTTTTCCCAATTTTTGAATATTAATTGCTTGCATTTGATGAATATAAATAAATCTTATAATAAGATGTTTACCATTTATGTACATGCAACCTCTTTTTTTTCCCCATAGAATATACAGTAGTCCTAGAAGGGGAACTGCTGGATTAAAGATATAGCTATGTAAAAGCTTGTTGATACACATTGATACTTTTTGCTAAATTGTTTCTATAAAGGGTTCATGAATTTACATTCTCTAACAGCAGCTTAAGGACAGTCTCACCATATCCTCATTACATTAGACATTATAATTGCATTACTCTTTCCAAATATTACAGGTAAATTATAATTGTTAATAAAAGTTGGCTTCATATTAAATTTCACTTACTTTATTATTAATATGATGAGGCTGCACTTGCCTGTCCTGTTCTATGGATTGCCATTTGACTAGTAGGTTTTCTAAGGTAGTAAGAACTGATTGGCCATACAAGACATTTTATTCACACCTTTGCTTTGGATATGTTGTTTTTATCTTGTCAAAATTGTAAAATTTTCATAATCAACCCAGCTGACAGCATTTCAACTAGGGTTTCTAAGAAGGTATTTCACAGGGGGGGAACTGTTCAGAAATTCCAACCCAAGAGCTGCCACTAGGTCAGAGGATTAAAACAAAAAAGTGACAGTATGATAAAGCAAGGCCAAGTTGCTAAAATAGTTACTATATTTCCAGATCTGGTTAAACACAGTAAAACAAAGCAAAATTTTTGATAGGAGGTGTGCAAAAAAAAGAGGATACAATGTGACATTTTTTACTATCATATAAGGTTGAATCTACAGAGGACAATATTTTATCTCATGAGTTATATGTCCTGCTTAATAGGTTGCCAGTAGGTTGCAGGATGCCTTAAATTGTAGAGTACAGGGAGATGAGTGTTGTTCTAGGTGAAAGAAACTGAATACTAAAGTAACACTTTATCTTCAGTACCATTAAGATTAAATTTATAGCCAGATAGTGAACACCAGCTATGTGTCAAGCCTTTTTGCCCCATAGCTTTCTATATATGATTTTAGTTAATTATCACAGTGAAGTAATTGTCAGTATTATTAGTACCTATATACAGAAAAGAAAGTGAGACCCTCAAGTGCACACTTACTGCGCTCACGCAGGTAGCATAAATTCAAGATTCCACCTCAGATTATTAGCCTTTAAATTACAACCTAGTAGCAACTTTATTATATGGCACATAAAAAGTATAAGATATAGCAATAGAGCTTTCTTGAAATAGACTTAAGCTGTTCCTCACATTAACATGAAACAGACCTTGACTTTTTCCCATATGTATAGTAAGTATATAAGTGTATATATATTCATATATTTTTTATGTACGTGTGTGTATGTGTAATATATACCTAGTATTAAATATTTATTTGAAATTTCTCTTGATCTACAAATCTATCAGCTCATGGATACAGATGAGATCACATGTGGGATCATAATTCGATTTTGGATGACTTGTAAACCCTCATCTGCATGACTCCAAACTACAGCTCTTTCTCCCAGAAACGTCTGAGGGCACCAGTGGAAGTCTCACTTGTCCTCAGAAATGACTTTGTGCCAGCCAAGTGCTGTTGTTTCCCAGTCAACACCCCGAGCATCTTCAAGCTCCTGAGGGCACTCGACTGTATCTGCCCTCTATGATTCCTGCTTAGTATCATCATCTATCTCTTAAAGCTGACAGTTCCTAAAGTAACATACAGTGCTATATTTTCCTTAATCCTCTCTACTTTACCAGAGTTATTTAATTTTGTGCTTAATATCATAAAATGTTCTCCTCTTCCTCCTTCTTTAGACAATTTACATTTTCCCTACTGTGTATCCAAATATAATTACTTTATGCTTTTTCCCTCCTTTTCCACTTTATCCCCCATTTAATTAAAAAAAATTATTGTTTATCTTAGTTTTTACCTTTGTACTAATTCAATATTCAAAACCTTTCCTACAGTTTTTTTTCTTTCTTTCAGCTTAGACTAGTCTTTATTTTAGTTATTATAGAAGAGGCAATTTGTGAGCTATTTTACTTTCCACCATCTCTCTCTCTCTTCTCTTCTCATACTTTGTAAGTTATTTCTCCATTTTAGACCATATAACATTTGTATTCTATGCTGTCAACCTTATACTCATTTTTGTTGGTTTGTTTTTTGCCTTACATTTACATTTAAATATATCCGTTCTTTATTACTAGTACTTTTTAAAAAGTTTCCCTTGTCATATTTTATTTAGTTCAAATTTGTCCTCTAGTAGTTTCATTGACTCCTGAGAATGATATTCCCCAAGCTCTGCTATTTTTTTTTTTTTTTAATATTTGCAATCTGTCTCTTTGCGGGAAATTTGCCAACCCCTACTTTATTTATTTATTTGGCTGTGTTGGGTCTTCATTTCATGTGAGGGCTTTTCTCTAGTTGCGGCAAGCAGGGGGCCACTCTTCATCGCGGTGTACGGGCCTTTCACTATCGCAGCCTCTCTTGTTGTGGGGCACAAGCTCCAGACGTGCAGGCTCAGTAGTTGTGGCTCACAGGCCCAGTTGCTCCATGGCATGTGGGATCCTCCCAGACCAGGGCTCGAACCCGCGTCCCCTGCACTGGCAGGCAGATTCTCAACCACTGTGCCACCAGGGAAGCCCCAAGCTCTTCTATTTAAAAAATGGTTTGTCAGTAGTCTTTTTACTTGAAGGTTAATTTTGTTTGATATAAAATCCCTGGCTCACATGGTCTTTTTTTGTTCATCTTTCTGGTGTTTCAGTACTGTGGGGGGGAGTGTGAGGCTAGCCTGATTTTCTTACCCTTAAAAATCAAGATGCCACACATTCTGTTTTTTGCCTGGTATTCACTATGATTATTAATAACATGAAATTTTACTACCAAAGTTTCCCAATTAGATAATAAATAATATGGTCATACACTCTATAGGTAACTTACTTATTTGGTCAAAAAGATTTTTCCTTTTTGACCTGGATGATGTTTTTCTTCATTTTAGGGTTAAATAATATTACATGGCTATTTCTCACTGCTTACTATCCTGGATCTTTTTTAGTAAATCTAGGCTAAGTTACACTGCATTTTAAAGATTTATCCTATGGTTTTGTACATCTTGTATTGAGTCTATTACTAAAATTTTTATAAATTTACTATTGAAAATATTTTTCCAATTCATTATATAACTGGTTATTGTTTGTAGAAACAAAAAATATTTATTTTTGTTTATTAATTTCATGTTCTTCTGCCTTACTGAAGGTCTGTATTATTTGTGTTACTTTTATCATTTATTCTTTTGAGTTTTCCAAATATATATACTTATGATAGGCAAATAGAGATAGTTTTATTCATTTATCAGTTATTACATCTCTGTTTTTTTCTCTTACATGATCACGTAGGATAATACGCAATATGGTATTAAGTTATAGTGGACATAGTGGAATCCTTGCTTTGTTCCTGATTTAGTGGGACTGTGAGGTTATTTTTATGTGTCAAATTGGCTAGGTCTTGGTACCCAGATATTTGATCAAATAGTAGTCTAGATGTTGCTGTGAGGATATATTTTGGATGAGATTAAATGGGTAGACTTTGAGTAAAGTAGGTTAGTCTCCATAATGCAGGTGGGCCTTGTCCAATCAGTAGAAGGCCTTAAAAGAAAAAAGTTTGAAGAAGAGGAAATTCAACATGAAGTCGGCCTTTGGACTCGAACTGCAACATCAGCTTTTCCCTAGGTCTCTAGCCCACTGATCCACCCTGCAGATTTTCAACTTTTCAGCTTCTCTGCAATCACTTCAACTAATTTCTCAAAATAAATCTCTCTTTTCCTCTCTCAACCTCTTTGCCCTCCCCCACCTTTCTCCCTGTATCTCTCTGTCTTTCTACCTCACTGCCTCTTTTATAATGGCATTACGGTCTGAAGGTGTCCTCCCAAATTCACATGTTGAAATCCTAATCCCCAATGTGATGGTATTTGAGGTGGCCCATTGGGAGGTTATTAGGCCATGAGGGCAGAGTCCTTATGAATGGTATTAGTTCCCTTATGAAAGAGGACTAAGAGAGCTCCCTCATCCTCCCACCATGTGAAAACACAGAGAGAAGGCACCTTCTATGAGGAAATGAACTGCTACCATACACTGACTTTGGCAGTGCCATAATCCTGACTTCCTAATCTCCAAAACTGTGAGCAATAAATGTTTTGTTGTTTACAAGCCATCCAGATTAAGGTATTTTTTTTACAACAGCCTGAATGGACTAAGGCAAATGTCTAATATACCTTTATTTTATACTTCCTTCTGATTTTTTGTGCTTCTTCTAATGTTTGTAATTGTGATTTAATTCATTTTGTTTATATTCACATTTTTTTATTTATGTGAATTAATGTTATGGATTTTTCTACTATCACTACTTTGTATTTCATAGATTTTAATTTATTTTCATTTTTATTATATTTATATATTACATAATCTGTTTTTATTTATTTTTTTGAACAAGTGTAGTAAATAAGGAGTTTTTGTTTATTCATTTATGTTTAGATTTCAAGTAAAAAGACCTTTTCTTTTGTAAGGAGGTGGACTTTTTTGTTCATTTGTTCTGCTTTTAATTCATGACTATTAGATCATGAGATGATATATCCAAACCTAATGAGAAGAATTCTGCATTCTCTGGAGAGTCTGAACTTTATCTGGGGTTCAGTGATTAAACAAGGCTTTGACTTTTCTCCCTTGGGGAGAGAGTGAATGTATCCTGATGTGGGAGATAGAATTTAACTCTTTGGTATCCAGGTGCTATAGACTAAATATTTGTGTTCTCCCAAAATTCGTATGTTGAAACATAATCCCCAATGTGATAATATTTCGAGGTGGAACTTTTGGGAGGCAATGAGGTCATGAAGGTGGAGCTCTTATAAAAGAGACCCAGGAAACTTCCCTCATCTCTTCCACCAGGTGAGAACACAGAGAGAAGTCACCATCTACGAGGAAACGGGCCACCATTGTACACCGAGTCTGCTAGCACCTTGATCTTGGACATCCCAACCTCCAGAACTGTGAGAAATAAATGTTTGTTGTTTAAGCCCCCAGTCTATGGTATTTTTGTTACAGTGGTCTGAATGAACTAAGACAGTGAATATTGCAGAGATTAAGTATTCACCAAAATACTTTCCTTTTCCTTCTGAGCACAGAGTCTCTCTACCGTTCCCAGCTTTGCTTGAAATTAGATGTGGCCACATGTCTGTTTACTAGAAGGTAGATATTAAGTGTTAGGTACCAGGCCTGACTCATGTAAAACTTTTGACACAATATTCTTTTCAATATCTGCTTCCCTAAGAGCTGAATGTATGTAAACAAGATGAGTTTGGAAGCCATGTGTTTAAGATAGCAGAGGGTCCATAACCCCAGACCCTTAAGAGACTTGGTGGGGCTGATCTACTCCCCTCCTTTTTTTTTTTTTAATTGGAGTATAATTGCTTTACAATGTTGTGTTAGTTTCTGCTGTACAATGAAGTGAATCAGCTATATGTATACCTATATCCCCTCCCTCTTGGACCTCCCTCCCCACCCCCATCCCGCCCATCTAGGTCATCACAGAGCACCGAGCTGAGCTTTCTATGCTTTATAGCATGTTCCCGCTAGCTATTTTATGCGTGGTAGTGTATATATGTCAATCCTAATCTCCCAATTCGTCCCACCCTCCCCTTCCCCCCTGTGTCCGCATGTCCGTTCTCCATGTCTACATCTCTATTCCTGCCCTGCAAATAGGTTCATCTGTACCATTTTTCTAGATTCCACATATCATATATGCATTAATATACGATATTTGTTTTTCTTTTTTTGGCTTACTTCACTCTGTATGACAGACTCTAGGTCCATCCACATCTCATTCAGACCTGATTATAGATTGATATGAATATAGATGCTGCTTAAATTGGATGGCTGCCATATTATATTTCTGTTTATAGGTGGCCTTGCTGTTTAGTGTTAAAAAAAATCCCCTGTTGGTAGAAATTTGAGCATTATATCTGGTTATCATCTTTACCTGGAAGAAAAGATGGCAAGAGGTATGGATCTTCAATGATCAATGTGCCTTGGCTGACCATTTATCTTTATACATAGCTGGGAAAGAAAATAAGACTGAAGAATCAGTGAAAAGTAGGTGTATCTAGGGGTAGCTCTGGGAATTGACACAGAGTGTGAGTGGACCCACTGCAGAAGAGGCTCTCATTTGTCAGGGAGACATATATGACTCAATTAGTGGAATCCAGCCAGTGTCTTTCCTCAGCAACCCAAATACTTTCAATATACTCATAAAATCTTGGAAGGAGGAAAGGAAGTGAAACCCGTAAATAGTATCTGGCTACAGCAGCCAGATGGATGGGTTTCAGCATACATGACATTTTGCAGGACCAAATTTTTACAAATTACATGAGTTGGTGATAGAATCTATTATGATTATCACCTGTGTTTCTTTAAAATGCACCAGTAAATCACAGGTAATAATTTCTACAGCCTTGAAATCAGATAAATCCCTCTAATAAACCCTTTCCTGTTTGGAACACATAGAGCAGATTCTGTTTTCTTAAATGATCCATGACTGATATAGCATACCTTGTCATCCACATAGCACTTTTCCTATGCAGAGGTATATATCTTCTTTTTTAGGTTTTATTATATTTTTCCCACTTTATTTTACCCTCCCTCTACACAAATACACACACACACACACACACACACACACACACACACATGCAGGTACACAAATAAGTAACCCCTTTGAGGACAGGGACATTGTGCACCTAATTTATAACTTGATTGGTGACATTTAGAACAATGCTAGATACATAGTAGATGTATCTACAAAATTATTGTTTGGCCAACTCATCATACACACACAAAAATGCCCCAAACAATAAAACAAACACACTACATATCTGTTAGATACCATTCAGTGGTAAGTCAAAATTTTTCAAACTCCATTTTAAAGCAAAGAAGTGGTTTACTTCTGAGACACATTTGATTTATTATAGTTTTCAAACTATATTTTAAATAAATGAGATGTTCAAAGTTGAAATCTGTAGGTCACTGTAATGATATGGTCATTAAGGGGTTGTTATTTTCTTCTCTAATATTTATGTTTTACTTATCTGTATTAAATAAATTGATTCTTGATATGGAATAATTCTTCCTTCAACTGAAAAATAATTCTGGAACCCTACTACAACTCTCAGTTTTTTTTAGTTAATGGTGTTATGGGAATTTTATTATTAAAGATTGCAAGCAAGCTCCTCTTCACACTGTTTACTGATACTAAAATATACTAGCTATTCCTTGAGGAAAAAATGTCCTAAAAGATAAAGTGTGCATGTCCTATGAGAAGAATAATAATATCCTATTAAATGGCATTTAAATATCTACCAACATCTGCATAGTCTACAGTTTCTCAATTCTCTTTATCCTGGGGAGTTTTAATACAATGATACACCTGTAACTCGGGCCAAAATACTTTTGTTTCTTAACCTACATGTTTGGCAGGGTATAAGTGTAAAAGGAGTGAGATAGGAATCAAGCCACCCATGTTTCTATTAGGACTTCTGGTTTTGAAACCGTGAAACTCAGATTGCACGAACTCGGATTACTCCGGGACTCGAACCCAGCCAAAACCCAGATTGGGACTTGAACCCAGGTTCTTTTAACTGAGATCACACACCTGGTATTAGGACTTAATGAAGCTCAGGTTCTTAATGTCTCATCACAGGAAGAATTCACTGAGAGACAAAAGTGATAGGTAAGAGGTGGATTTATTTAGAGAGAAACACACTCTGGAGACAAGAGTGTGGGCCATCTCAGAAGGCGAGAGTGGCACCAAGGTATGGGGTTGTCAGTTTTTATAGGGGTGGGTAATTTCATAAGCTAATGAGTGGGAGGAATATTCCAGCTATTTTGGGGAAGTGGTGGGGATTTCCAGGAATTGGGCCACCGCCCACTTTTTGACCTCTATGATGAGCCTTGGAACTGTCATGGCACCTGTGGATGTGTCATTTAGCTTTCTGATGTGTTACAATGAGCGTTATACTGAGGCTCGAGTTCTAGTGGAAGTCAACTGTCTGCTTTCTTGGACCTATTTTGTTCTAATCAGTTTATCTCGGGTCCTCGGATATGTCATTCTTTTAAAGGTTGTGCCCTGCCTCCTTCCCTTCTGTTTCTGTTTGACCTTGTAAATGTTGCCCGACCTCAGAAATACTTTTCTTGTGTGTAAAAAGAAAGGTTAGATATGCTACACATGGCCAGCTCTAGGCTTTAATATTTTCTGATATTAAGTTTCTTTTTTTCTGATTCATTTCCTTTATCTGTGTAAGATTTAATAAAACTACAGCCCAAAACAATGATTTGGGATATCGCTCTATATTTTCCAAAACCACGAGGTTGAAATGTTTCCTGACAGTGCCCCTTTCACCAATGCATCATTTAGTCTTAATTCAGGTGGGTTTGGGTCAGTTAATGTTTTCACACACAAGGAACCAAATGATTAGTAGTCCCAGGAGGACAGTCAAATGGACCATTTGACTCAGTAATTTTAGACTGATAAGAAGAACTTCCATCGCAGGTGTATTTTTTTCTTAGCAGATGACTCATGAGGAATGGGTGCTATATACATTACCTTCTCTTTATAAATGATAGAGTTATTAAGTGAAAATAATACATTCTTCAGTGTGAAAAATCTGATACAGATTCATCTGGTGAGGTTGGAGAAGTCCTGTGACTTTTCTGAATTTCCCTTTCAGCAAAACTGGGTGCTCACAATATCAGTGATGGGGCAGGGTGACCGGTTCATTGCCTGGCATATAACAAAAAAGAAATTTTCTGAAAGTTGCTATTATTTGATGCAAAGGAAAAAATAGGAAGGCAAAAATAAAAGAAAATAAAGAAAAAAATACACATTTTTAAAATGGAATGCTTATCTTGGATATCTTGTGACCCATTCTGGAATAGACAACAGTGGACCCACTAAAGCATGGAGTGAGAGAAGGATAACTGCTCACTCTTCTTTTACTAAAATTTTCACTAGTTAGCTTATACCTAGTTTAATCTAAGAATCAGTCTCCACTACATTTTCCTTCTTTTTTTAATGTCAGACAAAGTACAGAAGGGATTGTTGGTAGTGGCAAGAGGGCAAAATAATGTGATCTAATATGAGCTAGACCTTAGACTTCCTCCTGCGGAAGTGTAGCTTTCCTTTGCTAATGTTCTTTGACTTGACCAAAAATGCGAAACATACAACTTCAGGAAAGGTGGAGAAGACAGTGATGTGACTTCAAAGGGAACTCAAAAAAGGCATTTGTCATTGCGGCAGGCAATCTAGGAAACTCCCAACAAGTCCAGAATAAAAAAGAATTTGGGAAATGCATATGGGTTTTGATGTTGCACTCACTTTCCAGAAATCCATTAAATGTTGGCTTTGTCAAAGGCAGAAATGAGAACAAATAAATATTTTATATCAGACACCTTCAATTCCCAAAGTCAAAGCCAGTATTATTACATTGACTTATAACATAAAGCAAGGAAAAGATGAGTCGGAAAAACGTTTTGTTGTTGTTCTGACTTGGGTGTGCCTCTTTAATGAATTGCATCTGAAAGGAAGAACAATATAAATGTCCACCCACCAGGCTCAGAAGACAGAGGATGAAACTCATTTATCCCAATTGCTGGATAAGCCAGAGATATTTTAGGCAGAAGGTATAAAGTGATGGGATTTTTGTTTATCTGATGTGAATAATAAAAAGGAAAATACTGGATGTCAGATTTGCATACAGAAAGAAAACTACATTTGGTCATTGAAAAGATAGACTTCCTTGTGATGGCAGGATTTTAAACAAAGATTTAAGGAAACATGACTCTTTTTGGTGAAATGAAGTAAACACTGCTATTGCAGGAAAACAGTTTTTGAAACTAGTGGGGTGCTTCTTTTTCATTGTTGACAAGGATAGATGAAATGATTAGTTTAGTTCAGGACAAGCTGCAATGATATAGCTTTTGAGCATTTGTTAGAGTTCAGACAGAAAATATTATGTAAAACTTACTGGTCCTTCAAATGTCACATCCAATCACACTTACTCCTGAAACAACAATCTCTGTTAAAGAGGATGTTTGTCTCAAGGTGAGAAAGGACCTTTTTCGTTCAATGGTAAACAAGTACTGTTTTCTTTCAGAAACACCATGCCATTGATACAGTCCTTTGTAAAAGAAGATCCAGGGAGTGACTTTCTGCAAGATTTTCTATAAATAATATGACACCATGGTCAAATTATTTCAAAAAATATTGCATGTTGTACATCCTATTTAGAGAATCTCTAAGAGGTTTCATAGTATGCCTATTGAAGAGGCCGTGTGAGTTATTAACCCAAAGAAGCTAGTTTAAAATATGTTTTTCTTATGTTCTGTTCATAGCACAATTTTAGCATCAACCCCTTTTATTTCAAAAAGTGTGATTAGATGGAATTCAAAAGAATGCCTAGGGCTTCCCTGGTGGCGCAGTGGTTGAGAGTCCGCCTGACGATGCAGGGGACACGGGTTCGTGCCCCGGTCTGGGAAGATCCCACATGCCGCGGAGCGGCTAGGCCCGTGAGCCATGGCCGCTGAGCCTGCGCGTCCGGAGTCTGTGCTCCGCAACGGGAGAGGCCACAACAGTGAGAGGCCCGCGTACCACACACACACACACACAAAGAATGCCTAAATAAACCTTGAATGGATTTGAAAACAGAATGGAAAATCTTCTCTTTCTTTACAGCTACAAGAGTGAGTCAAGAACTGACACATGTACGATATGATGATAAAAGATATTGGAGATCAAAATAAGGAACTGAGATGATGAAATAAATGTCTTACCAACATTTTTTACTTATCTTTCTTGTCAGAAAGTCATTAGTGGTTTCTATTTCTTTAGGGAATCTTTTTATTATAGCTAGAAAATATGACTGTTTGGAATATAGTAATTTTTCTAGAAGGATCATCCCTCAGAAGAGAGATTGGGATTAAATGTATAAGAAGAAGTCTTTTTAAAAGGAGAAGCAACATGGTTTGTAGGGGTTACAAAATGTGCGGGAGGGTTAAGATGAATTAAATTTTATATCTTTTAAGGAAATAATTAAATTTGAGTTTATTTTGCATTGTAAGGTTGCCAAATCTTTATAGCCAGAAAATAAAACATCAAAGAACAAAACGACCCTTTTAAAAACAGAATTTACAGTTTTTGAAGAGGCACAGAAATTTTCAATAAATAAGATAAAAAATTAAAAGTGTATAATGAATACCTAATCATTCAATGTATTTTATGGTTGAACACTGATAGGTATTTGGAGGAAATTTTTGAAAGAAAAAATTGCTTTAAAAATTTAAGACACTTACTAAGTGGAAATTATAGTCCATTAAACTGCAAGGTCTTTTTAAACTTATATTCTCATAAGGTTAATGACATAGATTAAAATGCTAAAACTGAGGACTAAATATGAATATGGGTAAGGATGAGTTCTTCATATTTATGCAGTATCTATACTTAGCAATTGTTCTTGAACCTATACATGAACTAAATTATCACAATAATAGTTTACATAATATATCGTAGATAGCAATTAATATTTACAATTGATGAATCTGAGATTAAAGAATTTATTAGGTTGATTAAATTTGCATGATGTATCAGATAAAAGGCTAGATTGTGTTGCAGTAACTAATGGTCACAAAATGTGAGTGCTTAAAATAACTAACGCTTATTTCTTCTTTGAGTTACATGCGCATCTTGAGTTAGCTGAGATTCCGTATTGTCTTTACCTGGGATCCCACTCTAACAGAGCAACTTCTACATGGAAAAGGAGAAACACAAGATAGATACGTGCTACTCTTAAAGTTCCTGTCCAGAAATAACACTTAGCATCCCTGCCCATATTCCCCTAACTGTATCAATCTCATGACCGCTTTTGAGTTCTCTAGAGTCAAACTTTTAATCTCCTCTCTGACAGGGGCACTTCAGAAAGGAACCAAAGTACCTGGTGTTGTGAACCATGAATGTTGCCCACCATTCCAGTTCTAGCCACTGCCCTACAAGTTCACCCTGAGAGGAATTCAAGATGATGCATTCTGTGCTTTGGATATATGGACTACTAGATAGTTAACATGCATATCTAAGGAAGAATTTCAATGACCCTGGATTCTTACATCTTCCCAGACACACAAAAGCACTAAAATCATTAAGGGAGCTGTCTGATCCTCTTGTGTAGCGGTAACCTTTCACCTAGATCTTATTTTTATTTCCCCCACATGCTTATTGGAGTACAACTGCTTAAAAATATTGTGTTAGTTTCTGCTGTACAACAAAGTGAATCAGCTCTATGTATACATATATCTCCATAACCCCTCCCTCTTGAGCCTCCCTCCCACCCTCCCTATCCCACCCCTCTAGGTGGTCACAAAGCACGGAGCTGATCTCCCTGTGCTCTGTAGCAGCTTCCTACTAGCTATCTATTTTACATTTGGTAGTGTATATATGTCAGTGCTACTCTCTCAATTTGTCCCAGCGTCCCCTTGCCCCAATGTGTCCTCAAGTCCATTCTCTATGTCTGCATCTTTATTCCTGCCCTGCCACTAGGTTCATCAGTACCGTTTTTTTAGATTCCATATATATGTGTTAGCATACGGTATTTGTTTTTCTCTTTCTGACTTTCTTCACTATGTATGACAGACTCTAGGTCCATCAACCTCACTACAAATAACTCAATTTCATTCCTTTTTATGGCTAATATTCCATTGTATATATGTGCCACATCTTCATTCATCTGTCAATGGACACTTAGGTTGGTTCCATGTCTTGGCTATTTTAAATAGTGCTGTAATGAAAATTGTGGTACATGTATCCTTTTGAATTATGGTTTTCTCAGGGTATATGCCCAGTAGTGGGATTGCTGGGTCATATGGTAGTTCTATTTTTATTTTTTTAAGGAACCTCCATACTGTTCTCCATAGTGGCTGTATCAATTTACATTCCCACCAACAGTGCAGGAGGGTTCCCTTTTCTTCACATCATCTCCAGCATTTATTGTTTCTAGATTTTTTGATTATGGTCATTGTGACCCGTATTCACCTAGATTTTGTCTGCATATATTCCCCAACCAAAATTCATATATATCCTGGCTCCTCCCCTCTCTCTTCAGAGCAGTTCCTGAGAGCTATCTGAGAGGCTGTCTCCTGGTCTACAGTCCTTGGTAATACACTGAATAAACTCAATTCAAAAATCTTACATTGTGTGCATTTTTTTACCCCTGGTGGACAGTTAAACAAAAATCTAGCCAATATTTAGTAGTAGAAATAAGGTTAGAACAAAGGATAGTTGACAATTCAGAGTGTTTTGCTTCATTATACATCTATCTTACTATTTAAAGTATATTATTGTATATTATTTGGTTTTAATAAAATACATTGGATATGTGCTATATGAATTAGAAACATACTGGTAAAGTGCACATCAATTTCATCCTACCAATTTCTTGCATTTAAAATAAAATGAGGAGGTTTCCATTTCCATTCACAAAAGCTTATCTATAATGATAAGTGCCCTCCTGCTTTAATAAATAGAAAATTGGCAAAATATATGAAATAACTCTTCTTGGACATTAGATAATAGGCACAGTGTGAAAATAATCCCTAAAGGAAAAGAAACAAACAAGGTGAGACTTTTCTCTAGTTTACTGTCTGAAAGCATTTTCCAGCTTCAGTAACACATGGGAAAGCCAAGCAAAGACCAGCAGTCTCACTGAGATAAGGAGACATAGGTCAGGGAGAACAAACCAGGTAAAATATTCAGAGAGGAGACTTTAACCGAAAATAAATACACACATGTGTGTCAGAAAGCACACAACCTGGATAAAAAAAAAAAATCAAGAAATAACAATCACAGAAGAGCTATAAGATGAATAAATTCCAGAACTTAACACAACCATGGGATCATTCAAGTTTCCTCTAGCAATACAGAACTAGAAAAATTGGACTTTAAAATTATACATACAGAAATATATTCCAGTGTTTAAGGAAAATGTGAACACAAGAAGGAGCTAAATGGAATTTATTAAAACAGACCCAAACAGGATATCAAGAGATGAAAAATACCAAATTTAAAATAAAATATATGACAACTGAGATTAACAACTGATTAGAAACAACACACAAACAGATTAGTGAGCTGGAATACATAGCAATAGAACTATTTAAAATGAAGTACAAAGAGTGTGAAAAATTAAACTGAGTATCAATGAACTGTGAACCAATATCAATGGGACTAAAATATATGTAATTGGAGTCCCAGAAGTAAGAGAAAAAAATATATGAAATAATGGCAAAAAGACCTTTAAAAAATTAATTCAGGAAAGAAGAAAGAAATAGAACATTAGTATAATTAAATCAACAAATTAACTTTGATTTAAAGTGGTAAACTTCAACCAAAGCATATTGAGAACAATGCATAATCTACCTATATGCTGTCTACAAGAAACTTTAAATAAAAATACACATGTAGGTTAAGAGTAAAGTTGGAAGACATACCCTGCAAATATTACTTTAAAAAAAAACTGGAGAGTCTATATTAATATTGAAGTAGACTTCAGAATAAGAGCACTTGCAAGTGGTAAAAAGGGATATTTTATAATGATATAAAGAGTCAATTAATCAAAGAACATTATAATTCTGTATGTGCATGCATCTAATAACAGGGCTTGAGGATATACAAAATAAAAATAATGAAACTGAAAGAAGAAATGAGAAGCTAGGTAAAAAGGCAAAGAATTTAAAATAAAGATCATTAAAATACCCCCTGCAGGCACCAACTCTAGGATTATTTCTCTATTTTGATCACCAGCCCTTCCATTGATAAAATCTTCTGGAAGCATCCCATCTCAGATATATAATAGGGAATTAAATGATATAGGGATATATATAATTGGAGATATATATATATATATATATATATATCCTCAGATATATAATAGGGAATTAAATGATAAAGCATTGTCCTTATTGGGATAGTTCTTTAAAGTATTAAGAGAGGGAGTTATAATTTCAGAAGTGTTAGAATTAGTAGTTAACAGAAGAGTTCCAAAGGATGAGAAATGTACGGGGTGGAAAGGAATTTGGTATCTACAACCCAGCTATGCCACCCCTACTATATATATCCTTTTTTCTATGGACAGCACTGTGGACTTGTGCATGATTTATTAAAATAGTAGTTTTCTTGGACATTTTAATTTTCTATAGTTCTTAATTCACATCTTGTTTACTGCCTCTTTTTTTCACCCTTCTCTTTCCCATTGGCTGTCTGAATGCAGACAATCCAGCAGAAGACTCCAAGACTCAAGGAGATAATGAAATCAGAAGAAAGGAAAATACAGGATCCCTGAATCACCACTTAAAATAAGGTGCCCAGGAGGTCCAATGGAATGGGCACACCAAATCCTTTGAGTGTGTGAGTGAAAAAACGGGTTTCTATTGTGTTAAATTATGGAAATTTTGGCACATTTGTTGAAGCTCTCTAGATAACTGATTAATAAAAACAATTTGAAGTTAGGCAAGTTATTTTACTCTGTTCTGGGTGCACAGTGCCTTAGTGCTACATATGAAACACTTCCATATGAATTGGCTTTCTGTGATGGAAATCCGGATCCCTGGTGTTTTGTTTTGTTTTGTTTTGTTTTGCTTTTGTGACACTAGACTGTTAAACTGGATTCTTGCTCCTGATTACATTGGTTTTATGACTTATTCGGGGGAATATTACCATCAAACTTTTTCATAACTTTGAATAACTGCAAAGTGACAACTTAATGGAAAATTGAAACCACAACTACCATTGCTAAGATTCCTCCACAACTTGGTAAAGAACAGTGGATTTTCTTTCCAACTAGTTTTACAAGTTTATATTCAAACATTTTCTAATACAATGTTCACTTAGCTGGTTATATAGCAAATACTGCACGTCCATTCACATTATAAAATGAGATAGAGATCGGAAAGTTATTTATTGATAAACTCATTAACCCTTTTTTGATGCAATTTAATATAGACTGGTATTCATTACAACAGATTCATCTCAAAGCTGTTACTTCCACATAAGGTAACTATGGTTATTAAATCAAATACAGCATTACAAGTCTCCAGTGTAATTAGAAAATGAACCTGAGCTATTTTTTGTGTTTACATCCTTCGTATAACTATCAAATATAATGCTAGCCTGTTGGATTCAATTTAACTGTAAAACTGTCATCACAAAAATGGCTATACTTACATTAAAACAATACTGTACTTTTGAAATAAACTGAAAATAATTTACAAACGTGATCGAGGTAAAATTTTTTTAACCAAAAATATTTTATTTTTTAATTTTTGAAAGGCTATGATATGCTGTTGTTAATCATGATTTGTTTCTTATACTGAAGCCAGATCTTCAGATACATGGTTGCAGATTTAATTGCATTTAAAAATGTAGCTATCTTCAGTATTTCATTAGAACAAATGTTTATTGAGCATTTACTACCAGTAGATCATACAAAATATACGGTTACAGTGTAGTGAATAATGATAATACTAATATGCTAGATTATTAATAATTGATATCGCCCTGATTCTCTTTCTCTGTCTTTTTTGTTTCTCTATTTGTTAGATATAAAATGGAATATGATGTGTGTGTTAGTATCTTGTACATAGTAATTTAAAAGATTGAGTAATTTCATTTTGAGGTGTTCATATGTGTATGAATAGTAAATATCACATATAAGGAAAAAAATCCTCTTTTCAGTATATCAGAAGAATGACTCAAAAGAGAATTTTTTCATACATGCTCTAGAATGTGTTCATGCTCATTAAAAATATTTACATTTAATGTTTAAAAATCATTTTAGTTTTCAAAGAATTCTAACAAGCAATTATAATTTTTCTGAAACATGAAACTGCTCATCTTTCTCTAGATTTTTTCAATAGAAAATGATAAAATAAATGCCATTTTTAAAATTTTAAATAATTTTAAGGTATAAATCTGAACAGTTCTCTTAAGTGAAAACCAAACTTTTATTTTTCTCCTACTAGAGTTCAGATAATCACTCTTTAACATTTAAAATTCTTGTTTTATTTGTTTTTTCTTTCTTCAGACAGTCTTGAGAACTTAATTCATTATTTGTTTGGTTTACTAGATAAAATAAATTACATTTTATCAAGGTTGATAAAATTTTGTGTTTTCACGTCTATTTTATTTCTTCATCACTACTATGACTCCGTAAGTGTGCACCATCACTGCTTAATAGAAGCAAGAACAAGTCACAAGTCAAGGCAAGGAAACTGCCCAATGACAGACAGCTAGGGTGTCTGAAGGTCTAGAGCAGACTGGCAAAATCATAACCAGCTTCTTAGATGAAGAGACTTTGGTGTCATATTATTTTTATAAAGCCAAGGAAAATTCTTCTTTAGGATAAATACACACACACACACACACACACACACACACACACACACAGACAAATATTCAGACTAAGTCTAATCATGTGCTCTCCTAAACTTCCTGGTTCCAGCCATTAGCCTCTTCCCTGATCTCTCTGCTTCTCCTGTGTTCATCTTTGCCTTCCTGCAATAATTATCTACAGAGCAGCCATGAAGATTACCTTAAAATATAAGTGAAAACTTCTCATGCTTATGCTCAAAATCTTCCATATTGTCATTTCACTGAAGATGAAGCCAAATTCCTTATAATGGTCTACAGAGGCCCACTCGTTCTGTGCACCACCCTTTACCTCTCTTATTTTTCATCTTCTCACTTCATTCTGCTTCTGTCACACTTGCTTCCTTGCTATACGTGCAACATACCACATATTCACCTTGCCTCAGAGACATTTCACAGGATTTTCTTTCAGGTTGGTATCCATATCCCCTATGTATCTGAACTTTGATCACTTCCATAAAGTCTTTGATCAAATATCTCCTTCTTAATGATACCCAACCTGAGTACCTTACTGAAAATTACACCTGCACCCAGCCAACCTTCCAGATCACTCTTACCTTACTATAGTTCTTTTTCTTTCCTTTTTAATTAAAAGGTTTATTGAAACATAATTAAAAATTCATCTGCTTTAAATTTACAATTCAATGATTTTTAACATATCTACAGATTTTAGCAACCATAACCACAATCTAATTTTTTTTTTTTTTTTTTTTTTTTGCTGTATGCGGGCCTCTCACTGTTGTGGCCTCTCCGGTTGCGGGACACAGGCTCCAGACACGCAGGCTCAGTGGCCATGGCTCACGGGCCTAGCCGCTCCCCGGCATGTGGGATCTTCCCGGACCGGGGCACGAACCTATGTCCCCTGCATCAGCAGGCGGACTCTCAACCACTGCGCCACCAGGGAAGCCCTCACAATCTAATTTTTTAAAATCTCTATAACTCCCTGTCCATTTACAATCAGCTCCTATTCCCCTAGGCAACTTTTATACTTACCTATTTCTGTCTGTAGAGATTTGTCTTTTGGACATTTCCTATAAGTAGCATCATAAAATACATGTTATTTTGTGTCTGGCTTCTTTTATCTAGCATGATGTTCTTGTGTTTCATCCATGTTGTAGCATGTATCAGTAATTATTTCCTTTCTATTGCTGAATAGTATTCCATTGTATGTATATATTTCCTTTTGCTTATCCATTCAGTAGTTGATGGACATTTGGGTCGTTTCCAACGTGTTGGCTATTATGAACAATGCTGCCATAAACATCCATTTGCAAGTTTTTGTGTGGACATATGTGTTCACTTTTCCCATACTCTAGTTTTACAGTATCCATGACCTTCTTACATGTCATAAATGTACTATTTATTCTGTTAATTACTTGCTGACATTCACCAACCACTAGAATATAAATTCAAGGATTTCTGTTGCTTTTGTTGAGAATACCTAGAACAGCTCTTGGTAGATGGTAAGAATTCAAAATGTTTGTTGCATGAATGAAGCAACATTTACATGTAGAGTGTATATTTCTGTTTCTAGACATATATTTTTAAGCAGCGTATTTCTTCATGCTTCCACTTTTTCATCAAAAAGTATTTAGCCTCTTGTATGCTGTAGGAATATGTTAAGATTAATATGTATAAAAATGGGTGGGAAGGGAAGGAAATAACTTTCAAATGATAAAAAAGAACTGAGGTAGGTAGAACAGACCCCCAAAGATATCCACACACTAATTCCCAGAACTTGTGAATATGTTAGGTTACATGGCAAGGGTGAATTAAGGTTACAGATGGAGTTAGGGTTGCTAATCAGAAAAGGTTGCTGACCTGAAAATAAGGAAAGTATCTTGGGTTATCCAGACAGGGCCAAAAACATAATCACAAAAGTACTTTATAAGTAAGAGAAGCAGAGTCTGAGTGAGAGTAGGAAATGGATGGTAGAAACAGAGTGTTGGAGTGATGTGATATGAGAAAAATTCAATCTACCATTGCTGACTTTGAAGATGAAAGGATCCAGGGAATATGGGCAGCCTGGAAGCTGGTAAAGGCAAGAACATAGATTCTCCCCTAGAGCTACCAGAACGGAGTGCAGCCCTGCTGATCCCTTCGTTTTAGCCTGACCCATTTCAGACTTCTGATCTCTAGAACTGTAAGATAATATATTTGCATTGTATTAAGCTACTAAGTTTGTGGTAGAGCAGTAAAAGAAAGCTAATAGAGGAACCATATGTACTAACTACACAGGCAGGTAAGAGAAGGGGCCTAAATCCCAATTATGTTAATAAATGGTTGCTCTCTTTTTTTTTTAACATCTTTATTGGAGTAAAATTGCTTTACAATGGTGTGTTAGTTTCTGCTTTATAAAAAGGGAATCAGTTATACATATACATATGTTCCCATATCTCTTCCCTCTTGTGTCTCCCTCCTTCCCACCCTCCCTATCCCACCCCTCTAGGTGGTCACAAACCACGGAGCTGATCTCCCTGTGCTATGCAGCTGCTTCCCAGTAGCTATCTATTTTACGTTTGGTAGTGTATATATGTCCATGCCACTCTCTCACTTTGTCACAGCTTACCCTACGACCCAGCAATCCCACTACTGGGCATATACCCTGAGAAAACCATAATTCAAAAAGAGTCATGTACCAAAATGTTCATTGCAGCTCTATTTACAATAGCCCGGAGATGGAAACAACCTAAGTGTCCATCATCGGATGAATGGATAAAGAAGATGTGGCACATATATACAATGGAATATTACTCAGCCATAAAAAGAAAAGAAATTGAGTTATTTGTAGTGAGGTGGATGGACCTAGAGTCTGTCATACAGAGTGAAGTAAGTCAGAAAGAGAAAAACAAATACCATATGCTAACACATATATATGGAATCTAAGAAAAAAAAAAAAGGTCATGAAGAACCTAGGGGTAAGACAGGAATAAAGACACAGACCTACTAGAGAATGGACTTGAGGATATGGCGAGGGGGAAGGGTATGTTAATAAATGGTTGCTCTTGTGTGTACTATACTCAGCCCAAAGTAAATTTTCAAAGAAGTAAGAGTCATGGTTTCTGCTCTTGAGGAAAAAAGTTTACAAACTAGTCAGATTTTCCAATGGGAAAACACGACCATATGGCAAAGATGTTAGAAGCACAAAATTGTGCCAATAGGATAATCAACTATCATTTATATGGCCAGCCATCCCAGAGAACTGGCAAGCAAGGAGCATCACTGTAGCAGCTGTTTCCATGGCCCCAAATCCTATGATAGTGACTAAAAAAGAAACAAAACAAACAAGCAAATAGAAACCCTCTCACATGTTGAACTTGTGAAACTGAGAGGCAGCATGGTGTAATCCAAGGGAATATGGAGCTACCTTAGACCATCTAGATAACGATCTCAATTCCACCCCACAATAGGCTTGTGACCTTGGGTGATTTACCTAAGCATCATCTCCTTCCTTATCTCTAAAATGAAGTTGGACCCTTCCAGCTATTCTCTGGGAACTGCTGGGATCACTTCCAAAATAAGCCATATATTCTTTCTTTATTCATTTTTTAAATAAAACAGATATAATCAAGGACAATTTTAGTACCAGGAAAAAGTTTGTGTAAAATTTACTTACCAATATTCAAAAAATAATTATTATCTACCCATTTTTTGCCAGACTGTCTCACACCCTTATAAATATGTTAACATCTTCTCATTTATACACAAAGCACATAATATAATTTATTTAGAAAATATGTAAATTTGTATAGAGTACATATATAGGAAGAACATATTTAATGAAGCATAAAAGTTTTATAACTAAGCCAGGGTATTTTGGAGGTTCTGAATACATAACTGAAAGAATAAAATAAATTTTGACGTTGCCATGTGATATATGTGTGTGTGTGTATATATATATATATATATATATATATATATATATATATATATATATATCTTATAGGAAATTATATCAGATGATTATGGAGGCTGAGAAATCCCAAGGTCTACAGTCAGTAAGCTGGACACCCAGGAAAGCTGATGGTGTATTTCCAGTCTGCGTCCCAAAGCAGGAAAAGAATAGTGCTCCAGATCAAGGCAGTCAGGCAGGAAAATTTTCTTTTACTTGGGGATCCATTAGTGACCAAAAGCTGTTAATTTCATGGAATTCCCTAGAGGTCTCAGGAATACCTAGGAGAGAGCTATCCGTGCTACAATAATCCACTTGCAATATTAACCCAAACTCTGGTGGCAGTTATCCACAGTTATGAAAAACATTTTTGTTTATCAGGTAACCCAGAGAGTGGGATGGGGGGAAGGTTTGATAAGAGATATAGTACCTAAACAGTCTGTGTAAAAATCATATGTAGCTTGAAAAATATAAAAGTATATAAATGATGTACTTCTAAAGGAGAAGAAATGAGACTATGCCATAATAAGCAACTTCAGGTCATCAAAAACTATAACAACTTTTACAAGTAGCAATAAAACATTTTTAAGAAGAAATACTTTTTAAAATAAATAAGCATTTACTCATATATC
This sequence comes from Stenella coeruleoalba, assembly GCF_951394435.1. Taxonomy (NCBI): domain Eukaryota; kingdom Metazoa; phylum Chordata; class Mammalia; order Artiodactyla; family Delphinidae; genus Stenella; species Stenella coeruleoalba. The sequence goes on from NC_137154.1 coordinate 20,722,979, forward strand.
TATAAATATATGCACATATTTAAGCAAAAATATGAGTCTCTTATTCAGATATTATTTTGGTTACTTTTAATTATTATTCTCAAATATTTCTTAAGACTTTATGATCTTTCTTGGTAAACTTAATTTCTTTCAAAATTATAATAAGTCGTTTTGACAACATGAATGAATTAAAACTAGCCATTGTTGCTTTCCTTTCGATAGAGTTTAAAATACCAGTCAGTTACAGAGTATGTTCTCTTATCTTCTGAATAGATTTTTTAGAATGTAAGTCTGCAGTAGTATGTATAATTTAGCTAAAGCAAGTAGGAAAAAAATGAAGATATATTTATGCAAATTAAATAAAATAATAGCAAGTACCCCAAATATCCATAATTCAAAGGCTCCTCGGTAACAGTTTTTATTCTAGTAAGTATGAAAGATTATCTTAAATAAACAGCATTTATTAAAAACTGTCATGTACTCTACCTCATTATTTGTATATTATTTCATTAATTATCACAGAAACCCTATTGTTTAAATACATTATCATATTTGTAAAGTTATACACTTTTAAGAGCTTAAGTATCTGGTGACAGAAATAGGAGTGCAAACTCAGACGGGTCTTACTACTAATCTATAGTCTTAAAAATTCACTCTAAATTTTCAAGTGATGTAATTTAAAAGTCTCATTTTCTCATCAGTAAAACTGGAGTAATGATAATGGACTCAGGCATGTATATGTGTGAGGTGAGCAAGTATGTAATTAGATAAAATATTATATGAAACTTCTTAATTTAGTTTCAGGCACAGACAAAGTACCACCTTGGCATCTCACTAGAAGATCTTAGACAAACACTACCCATCTGGGTCTCAAGTTTATTATCTCCAGAATAAGAGAAATACACACTTTACTATGTTGAAATAAGGAGTACTTGTCATAATGTATATGAAAGCTCCTCGTGATGTATAATGTGTATATGTATATATACATACAATATATGTATAATCAATGTGACAGCGCTTTATTGAAGTCCTTTATAGTTTTCAGTTTATACAGCACTCTAAATGTGTTTACTAGTAGTATAAATAATCCTTCATGTTCCATATTATATCTCCTAAATAAACATCAAACATTGAGTTCCTATACATTAAACTAGCTTTCCTTTCTTTTTTAATGGTACTTCTAGAATAATTTTTTTTTAATGAAGGAGATGATAGTATCACTCCTTTCTAGCTGTGAACTGTAGCTCAATGACTCTAATGTGTATGATTTCCAACTACTCTCTTCAACTTCTTTTAAAAATATATACTTTTAAATAAGCAGTACTCTGTTGCTATAAGACTATAAAGTAAAGCTATCTATCCCAGCAATACTTAGGCATTTTTTGTTTTGGTTTTCAAATTGATGGTTTGAATTTTTTAATCTTTATTATCGAAGACGGTAACTTCAGGGTTACGAAAATATTATTGACCTGATTCCAATCTGATTAAATACCACTCAACATTGAATCTTTAAAAACATGTAATACCTTTTTGGCTAATATTGGGTACTGGGTTCACACAGACAAATCAGGCTTCCCTCATGACAAATAGGAGATCAAATATTATGGTCAGGGATTAGATAAGAGAGAATATGAAGTAGTAAGTGCTACAGATAAATATACAAGATGAATAGTCATTAAGGTAAAATAATCAATATGTTTAGATTAAGGATTTTGGATCTTCAGAAAAGACACAAATAAAGTTAGTCCTTTTTGAGACACAGTTGGGATAAACATTAGAATAATTCCTATCTAAAGATTAAGTTTAAATTTTTTTAGCAAAAACTGCTAAGGAAAAACATTACAAAGCTGCTTTATGCTTTAAGCAGAATAACCCTCTTAGATATCAAGCAGGGCTCTTGCTCTTAACTTATGAGTGAATTATTAAAGCTCCAAACTAAAACAACTCCGTGTCCATTAGAATCCAGGGAAATTGGCATTTAAAATTTTTTTCTATCATTCTCCAAGTAACGACGACACCTTAAATACCAAGCACTGTTTATTTGTACTTCTTGAGATTTCATGTACATCGCACACTTATTAAATGCACTTTAAGCTAACTCGCTTTTCCCAAGCATATTTTATTAAAGTGTACCACGCATAAAAAGAACACTAAACTTAAATGTACATACTCATAAATTATCAAAACATGGACGCTTATGAAAGAAGACGACAATAAATAAAACACCTGATGCCCCTGGTTCTCCCTTAATCACACTCCTCTCCTTCTCCCCATAGGTACATAATACCATATATTTTAACACTGTAGATTAATTGGTATTTAATAAACACTTATATAGAAGGATCTATATATAAATATATTTGTATATATTTAGTTATATTTATGTTTCTTTTTTCCTTATTTGTCTTTTTAGAAATAGTGTTTTGCTGTACAATTCTCTAATTCTCTTCTCTGTTATGCTTTTCTCTCAGGTACACACAAAGAATAAAACTGCTAAAATGTAAGATATGCATGTATTCAAATACAATGGATGATTCCAAAATGTTCTGCAAAGTGTTGGTAATAACGCTTTGAGCATTTTTACTAGCCAACACTTTATATAGACAAATAATCAGCTATAGCATATTAAGATACATTTTTAAACTTTTAAAAAATTATTGAAATATAATTGACGTTAGTTTCAGGTATACTACATAATGATTTGACATTTGCATACAATATGAAATGATCACCACAATTAGTCTAGTAACCATCTGTCCCCAAAGTTATTATAATATTATCAACTACATTCCTTATGCTGTGTATATTACATCCCTATGGCTTATTTATTTTATAACTGCAGGTCTGTACCTTTTAATCCCCTTTGCCTCATTTTCCCATTCCCCTATCCCCTCCCTTTTGGCAACCACCCTCTTCGTTCCCTGTACCTATGAGTCTGTCTTCATTCTGTTTGTTCTGTTTTGTTTTTTATATTCCACATATAAGTGAGATCATGCAGTATTCGTCCCTGCCCAGCCAACGGCTTGGCCTGAGGCATCCCAGTACTTGTGGAGACAGGCTGGTGGGCGAGGCCATTTTCCAGCACTAATAAACTAGAGGGAGGATTCCAAAATGGCGCTTGCCAACACCAGTGTCTTCATGATAGAATGAGCTCCCCTAAATGGTTGCTGCCAGTGTCTATGTCCACAGGAGGAGCCCCAGTTGCCTCTTCCTTCTCTAGGATACTCTCCAAGATCAGCAAGTGAGTCTGATCCAGGGTCCCTTCACATTACTGCCTCTGCACTGGGACTTGGAGCCTGTGAGATTTTGAGCATGCCCTTTAAGAGAGGGGTCTATTTTTCCTGTATCCCTCTACCTCCCCTGTACTGAAACCATACTGGCCTCCAAAGCTTGACATTCTTGTAGCTCATCTTTCCAGTGCAGGACACCTGGATTAGGGAGCCTAATGTGGGGCTCAGAACCCTCACTCCTTGGGGAGAACCTCTGCAGTTGTGATTATCCTCCAGTTTGGGGGTCACTTACCTGGGGGTATGGATCTTGACTATACTGCATCTTTGCCCTTCCTTCCCTTCTCCTTGTGGTTCCTTCTTTATATTGTTATTTTGGAAAATATTTTCTGCTAGTCTTCAGTTGTTCTCATAAATATTTGCTCTCTAAGTACTTGTGATTTTGGTGTGCCTGTGGGAAGAGGTGAGCTCATGGTCTTCATACTTTGCCATCATGGCCATGCTCCCCAAGGGACACATCTTAATTTTAAACTAGTTTAAGTAGTACTATACAAAGTTAGAAGTTAAAACATTGTATTAGTAATATTGATAAATAACTCTGTTAACCCATAAATGTTATGCATATACTCTTTGCGTTGAGTAAAACTGAGCCTCATGGGTCACAGTCAATGACCATGCAGCCTAATGTTTCAAATCAATGGAGGCATCCATGGTTAACAATAAAGCGTTGATCTTCATTACTTGGTATAATTTTGGTTCAGATCCAACGCTTTGGGGAGTGTATTTTTCCTCTTGAACTACATTAGCTACATCAGGAAATACATGCATGTTAGAATCTACTACTAGTTTCTCAATTTGCTTGCTTCTTTTGTTTGTTTGTTCTCTGCCTATGTCCAAGGTAGTTTTCAAAGACCTGGATGTTTTCTACCACCTGTAGTTACTTTTTCTACTTTGGGCATGCAGATTACTAAAGATTTCCTAGCAGAGTTGCTGTGAGGTTTGAGCTCTTCAGGAAATATAAGCTGATGTGACTTTCCCTTAAGCCTTCCTCTCACATACACTGACTGCACATTGACATCAATTACCTATAACTATAGACAGCAAGATCCAGGATGATCTGGTTCTGTCTTCCATCATCTTTCAAGAGAAATCAAGTTTGGGCTCATTTAGTTTTAGGGCTTTTCCAACTTTAGTGATCAAAGTTCTCGGTGGTTTACCCTTCTCCTTTGTAATACTTAATTTGTCTTGGTCTTTCCATCATTTTTCCATGTCTAAGAGTTTCCCATCTAAAATCAGGAGTAAACTGAAGAAAGCTTATACCAGAATGCTGTTATTCTTTGCTTTCATCTAATTTATTTTGGTTGGGACCCTTTTTTCATACTTCTAGTGTTCTGATGTTCTTTGTTCACTAAAGAAAACAGGATAGTGGTGACGATATCTGTGTGCCAATGTCTGTCAAAGCCAGGGTTACTTTTCTTCTCATCTATTTTTATGCTGTTCTTAAAGTTTCCTCTGAACCACTTTTCTGTATTTGCCCATTTGAAACAATAAACTTTTCCTCCCCAATTAATGGGTAAATTCTGCAATTCTTGGATTCATTCTGAACTCTCTTTATCATACCACACTTTAATTGTTAAGGAGTTGCCACCACCAACTTCCAGTAACGTTCAAAGTCAGCATGTGGGTTACCCATGCAAAAGAACTCCTTCAGATGGAGACTGTGCTGCAGGGTTTTACTGTTGCTCAGGTCTCCAGTGAAATTTATCAAGTTAATTTTCTTTAGCCCTTCAGATCCTTCCAAATTTTCAATCTTTTCAGCGTTATTTAAAGCAAAATCAAAACATTTAAGTTTCTTGAGGTTGGTAACATTTAAAAATTTTTCCACTGGGATTATTTTAAAGGTAGAAAATTCTGGTACCATTTATCAATATGATCTCTTTCTGTTTATTGCTGATATAAGGAGAGTTCCTCCAGGGGAAAAATTACACAGTTACTGTGTTTGGCATTCTGTCTAATGAAGTATTCTGTTATCCCATCCATAGCACCTTTCTGGTTTTGGGGCCCGGGAAGCCTGCCTGGGATCCCAAGGAATGTCAGTAATAATTTAAACTTCAATCATTAATATATGAATGTTCTGTTTGTGCCACATGCTTGCCAGCACTTTGTATGTCAATATTTTTAAAAACTTTAGCCATTCTGGTGGCTGTGCCAGAATGTGTCTGTCACTGTAATTTTAATTTACATTTCCTTTATGACTATTGATGTTGATTTCTTTCCTATGTCTATTGGAAATCTGAATGTCTTCTTTTGTGAAGTGTTTGCTCAAGTCTCTTAGTCATTTTTCTATGTGTTTTTTATCTTTTTGTCTTACTGATTTATAGGGGTTCTTTACCAATTTGGGGTATGAGCCCATTGTCTATTATATGTGTGGTAAGTGATTTTTCCTACTCTGTTGATTTAAATATGTTATTGTGAAAATTTTCAAACATTTGATGGATAATTTGTGGGAAAATTATAATGAATCTTTATCTATCATCATCCAGCTTCAAGAATTATTACTCCACGGACAATCTAGTTTCACTTTTACCCTATCCATTTTTACCCACAATTGGATTATTTTAAAGTCAAGGTTCCAAGATATCATATCTCTTTTTATTTGTAAAAATGTCACCATGAACCTCTAAAGGATAAGAACAAATTTCCACAATGTAACTAAAATGTCCTTATTAGATATAATGTGTCTAGTGAATGACAGGTTTTCTTATATTTAATACAGCTTGATGTATCAATCTTTTCCTTTATAAACAGTGCTTTCATTGTCTTGTTAAATTCTTTCCATACTTTAAGATGTTAAAAAATTTCCTATACAATTGTCTAGAAATTTTATTATTTTTCCTTTAGTATTTGGATTTAAAATCAATCTGGACTTGATTTTTATGTGTGGTTGTGGTCAGGTTGTTTTCTTTTTTTAATATATAGGTATCTACACAACATCTTAATTGAGTTTTTTTTGGTATGTTGCTCTGTGCTCTGTATTGCCACATTACTGTATATTAAATGCCTATGTATGTGTTAGTCTATTCACGAACTTTCTATTCTGTTCTATCGGTGTATTCATCTAACCTAGCAGCAATATTACACTCTTTTAGTTATAACAGCTTTTAAATAATTCCTGCTAACTAGTACAACAGATACTCCAATGATGTTCTTCTTGAAAGATTTCTTGGCTATTCTTGGCCCTCTATACATTTCAGTGTAAATTTTAGAATCAACTCAACTTTTACAAATGAAAAACTAAAGTGTTGGAAATTATCAGATTTGCATTACTCTATAAAGCAATTTGGAAAGAAGTAAAATGCTTATAATACTCAATCTTCCAACCCATGGAAATGGAGTATCTGTTAGCTATCTACTATCTATCTATCATCTTTCTATTCATCTATCTATCATCTCTATATTCTTTATTCTCAATTACAGTTTTTATTTGCCTATCCAGAAGTCCTGTACTGTGTTTATTAGATTTATTCCTACTTATATGATATGTTTTGGTGCTTTTTTTAAAATGGTATTTTATATAATACTATTTTTATTTGTTGTTATTATATAGAAATTCTCTTGATTTTTTCACTGCTTTTGTATTCAGCTACCTTGTGTAACTACTTATAAATATATATATGCAAATTCTTTTGGATTTTCTACATATTCTACGTGTTCAGTTACATAATCTGGGAATAACCTATTTTTTTCTGATTATTCTAGCTTACATTTCATTTTCCTGGACAAGGAATTATTAAAATGTAGGGTAATTTACCTTACTAGAAGTAGATATGAATAATTAATATTATTCATAATATTAATATGAATAATTAATTCTTTTTTTATAAAAACACCTCAAACATCTAATCCAACTTGATATCAAAGAGAAGCATCTAAAAAACTTTTTTCTTTTACTTAATTTTAAAAAACTCATTTATATTATAGAATAGGTCCATTACCCTTTCCCCAATGATGTTCACTTAATATAGTGTTCTGTAATGAAGTAGAAGGTATATACATTTTTATCTTCTCATTTTCTTTCTCTCTTCTATCCAACTATCAACCATCCATTCTGTAAATGGTTGAATTAAAAATAATCACAGGACATGGTCAGGAAATATTCAGGGAATACTTTTTATATACTAAAAAGTATGCCTATTCCCAAAATGTTTAATACATATACACATGCATATATCTAAACTCATGAAATATTTATTTTGAAAAATCAATATGGTAGCTATCCTACTCTAATTTTAAAAATAAAATAAAACTGAATCTTAGAGAACTTAAGGAACATGTCCAAGGAAACTCATTAATAAGTAGTGTATCCCATAGAGAAAACATGATATAGCTAGTCCTCTATCTTTGTCAGTTTATATATTCATTGCTTGTTTGTTGTTGTTTTTAAAAAAGTAGAAAAAATTTATCCAGTATTTATTTTTTCAAATTGTAGGAGAATATGGCTTTTCCCCAAGATATGAAGACTTAAAACCTACACTTTAAAAGTCTTTAAGAGTAATAAATTTTTTAGAAACACAAAAATTGTTAATTATGTCTACTTTTGAAGATAGAAACATTGACACAATGACCTATGTATTCAAAAGGTCTTTTAAATCTATTTTTGTTAGGACTTTATAAATAATTTTACAGTGGTAAAGAGAACAACAATAAAAAAGGACAAATGATAAGAACTATTATCTTTTCAACAGATGATTTTCTTTAAAAATAAGATTTTAATTCATATAAAAAAATTTTATTTCAACATTTTACCTTAGCATCTCTCTTCCTGACTGTATCCCATAAATTAGTATGGATATAAAACATTATAAATCCCCTATTATTTAGTTCAGCTTGGCTGAAATGCAGAACTTGAAGCCAGAGAGTACAAGTCATAATTAGAAAATTAATTAGGAAAATAGTGGCTATTATAACACACTATTACTCTGAGAAGACAAAGCATTCAACTAGTTATTATGTCTTAAAATATAGATAAGTTTAAGAAAAGCAACTAATAGGTAAGATACATTTTAAGTTAAATCTATACAAATTCAAAAGCTTCTCCATATAGAGTTTTTTCTCAGAATCTTTTTATAATGAAGATCAAAATATAATTCTGAAATACTTATAAATTTTTGCTTTAGTGGTTCCAAGAACATTGATGTATAAATGTGAGACTAAGAATAATTGTTAGAATAAATTATTTTAGAACATTATTTTTCATATTGAGTACATTTGTTCACATTTGAAAACAAAGGCACAGAAACCAGAGAGAAAATATCTTATCCTTCTTTTTTTAAAAAGCAGTTATAGAAAAAGTGACAGCTTTTACCTGTTGCATGATTTTGGTTTTTTATCCAAATGGCTAACCCACATGGATAAGGACTGATACATGTTCATTTCTTTTCTTTCAGGTGTATATAGAACAGTGCTATAAAGAGTATATTATAATGTCCAAAAATACATATCTTTAAATTATTACCTGATGGAATATATAAAACCATCACTAAATATATTTAATGTAAAAAAATAAGCTCTATATTATTATAGCATTCTAACTGGAGCACTAGCCTGGGGAACTGAAGGTGCATATGTTTGGGATAACATAGACTCCTTAAAGTGACTTCTTCCTTATAAAGATTGTCTAAACCAAATTCCAGTAGGAATGCACTCTTCTCGTGTTTTTATAGCATACACGTTTGTTTGATTCAACAAATCCAAATCCTTTCCTGTGGTTGGTAAATCCACGTTGCACAATAGGTTGTACTACTGAGAATAACATTCTGCAGATGACAGAACCTAAGATGAAGAAGCAGCATGACAGAGCTGATCTGGGTTTTGTTCACGAAGTGCTGTCCCAATAGTTTTTGTGACTTGAACAATCGATTTTTTTTTCTCTTTGTGCTTCAGAATTTTGTATCGAGAAACGAACCAGTAATTTAAATCAAGAACTAGCAAGCTATGGCCCAGGGGCCAAATCTGGCCCACAAACGAAGAATGTTTTTTACATTGTTAAATCGTTCATCTGAAATGGCTACACAAATACCTAAGTAATATTCTTAATTCTTTCTCTTGGCCCATAAAAATTAAAAGATTTACTATCTAGCCCTTTGAGAAATGTTTGCCAACAGTCTTCTAGATAGTTTCTAGAGTGTCTTCTTGATTGAGTCCTTGACTCAAAATAAAAATATATTTGATTCTTTATCAGCCAAAGTTAAGCCAAAAACCAATCTAAATATATCAAATAGAAGCATGTTAATAGAAGGAAGAGAGGTTTACAAAAGTGTGAAAAGGCTTGGGTAAAGCCTCTGGTAGCATTTTGATGATCAGAAACCCAAAGTTACTGGCTGAGCTGTACCCATCCAAAATCATAGGTTGAAGCTCTAACCTACAGTACCCAAGAATGTGGTTGTATTTGGAGAGAGGGCCAATAAAGAGGTGATTAAGTTAAAATTAGGCTGTTAGGGTGGACCCTAATATGACTTGGCTGGTGTCCTTATAATAAGAGAAAATCTAGACAAGCAGAGAGACCCACCAGGGATATGCATGCACAGAGGAAAAATCATGTGAGGACATGACAAGAAGGTGGCCATCTGCAAGCCAAGGGGAGAAGCCTCAATAGAAACCAACCTTGCCAACACGTTGATTTTGGACTTCTAGCCTCCAGAACTGTGAGAAAATAAATAAAGTCATTCTGCTTGTGGTACTTTATTATGGAAGCCCTAGCAAACTAATACAAGGAATTCAAGGAACTGCCACCAATGATCTCTGGTCCTATGGGACCAAATGGTGTGATTTTCAAGAGGACACTCAAATGCCTCCATCAAAACATATCAACCATCCCATGAAGTGCATAAATATGCATAATAACCATTTTTGCCTCTCTTCTACTTATCTCTTATTCTGTGAGTATCTCTCTTTAGTATAACCTAAATTTGAATCTGCTGGCTGCAGAGTCTGGGAAAATCAGTTTCTAAGTTTCAATCACTTGCGATTCTTATAAGTGCAGAAAAGTAAGTTCAACAAACCAAGCAAATTAATTGTTATGGAGGGTAAAATAAGCAGAGGTGTCCTTTCCTACAATCATCTGTACTGGTTCTTCTAACTGTGAGTAATTCTTCAACAAAATAAGAACCAAATTTTTAATCAAACATGATGCAACTGTCTCTTATACTTAGATGTGCTCACCTTCTCCTTCTCTTTATGCTAAAAGAAGCATAAAGTCTGATTAAGATAAAGATGACTATACTCATCTTTTTGATGCTAATTTATTTTTAATTCACTTACAATTCCCTTTGGATATACTGAAATTAAATACATGTCTTCAAATTCTGTTTTCAGTTAGAAAATGTTAGCCAGCAGACCAATGCTTCCTCATAGGGCAAGTAGAAAATTTATTTTTAAAAATACACGTTATCTACTTGAAGGTAGTGGAAAACTCTAGAGATAACTAAATGGCTTAAGACACTGGCATTGGGAGAAGCTCAGAACCTCAGAGTCTCAGACGGGTGAGCAGACTGCAACACCTTCTACCCTGAGGAAACTTGCTATTTTGGGGCTCGGATAAAATTCTGAGAATAGTTGCAAAACCTGAAGAAAACCCCACTAAAGGGAATGTATGAGGAGAGAAATTGGAGAAATTTTCAAGTCGAGTGGGAAAGACATTGACAGCTCTCAAGCTAACCTATTGAATCCAGATCATCTGATAAGTGCACCCACATTGATTAATTTGGTCCAATCCAATGTGATGCCCCTTGCTTCTTGATTTAAATCCTTAAAATCAATTCAATCAATTCCTAAAAATATTCCCCAGATTTCTGTTGAGACATAGATAGGTAGATAGATAGACTGATGATAGATTCTTTCAATTCTTCCAGTGTCCATGCTATATTCTCCTAATCCAGATTTTGTTCTCATCTGCATGGAGAATGCTGATTGCTGATGTCTGATTCTAGCTATGCGTCTGGATTTGACTGTGGATCTTGTGAAGAACTGTATCCTTTTGAAGTGTTTCTGCATCAGATTAAAACATTATAGTCTCTACAATCATACAGGCTCAAAGATATATGAAAGGGCTGCCCAGCTAGGAAGGGAGTCTTAAAGAATTTGTGGATTTATGATTTTTTGTTCCTCTTGATTCATTCAGATATTCCCATTACAATGTCCTGGATTCCACTCTTTCTTGTTGAATTTCTTAACTCACATATCATTCTTAATGAAGTTATGAATTTACATTCTGCTTTAATTTAAGCAAAGGAACTCTTTGTTTCAGGTAAAGATTACTGACACTTTTTCTATAAGATAAGAGGTTCTTTTAGAGTAGTTTTATAAGGTTGCTGGTTCTCTAATGGGGATGGAGCTAAGATTTTTAAGCTCTGAAATTATTTTATATCTGTAATATCTTTGGTGAAGTCAGAAGCAGCCATTTAGTCTACTATCATTTAGCCTTATTTCTAACCTAAAATTCTGCTGGATCAACACCTTGGTCTCCTAAACCTTGTCTTCAATAGACATGCCATTCTAAACAACCGTATATTACAAGTTACTGTCTATCCACTGCATACCAGTAACCACTGGTATCACATGTTCCCACTGATTATAAAACTAATCTCAGATTTCCATTATTGAGAACGTATTTTCTGAAATCATTTCTAGTAGCAAATATAATACTAGTCTTTAATCAATCAGGAATACAAAAACAATTCTAGATATTATAGCAAGTGCTTAAATAGAGTGAATTAGAGATTAAAAAAAAAAACCTTTGGAAAGTCTGATTGAGCAAAAGTTATGAAAACTTTTACCAGCGTTTAAGAAATTAAGAAATGCAGGAAACACAGGATATTGCCTTTTAAAAATGTAACGTAATTACAATTTTTTTGTAATTACTATTAATGTTTAAAATAAATTAAGAAAGAAAAAATTAACAATGGATAAAATAGGAAAAAAATAGCTTTGTTTCAAAGTGAACTAGTGGTAATGCCTAAAATGCTTACCAAAATAATTATTCTAACAACCAACTAAAAATGAAAACCTTAAATATCACCATGTAGTTGTTGACAGAACATGTATCAGACACCAATAAAGGACATAAGTTCCTTTAAAAAAGATACAATAATTTTAACTGTTTCTAGACAGTTGCATACATCAGGAAACAATGATACTTTCAAATCAGAGGTGTATGCTTTCTTGGCCATCACACATCCGCAAAGGTGCTTAGTTGACAATAATACTACTTGATTTAATTAAAATCCCATTTAAACCTTCATGTAGCTATCTGTGACATCAAATAAAAAGAATAAAAGAGCATGTGAAGTAAAGAATATATATATGTATTATATATATATATATACCTTAAAATAATGATAAAAAGGAATGATAATGAGGAAGGATCATAATGATAAAGAGAAACACTTTATAATGATAAAATAATCAATTTGCAAAGAATATTTAGCAATTTTAAATGTGTATGCACCTAAAAACAAAGCTTCACGATATATGAAGCAAAAATGACAAAATTAAAAGGAGAAATAACATAACTACAGTTGGCAGTTTTAACAGGTTGGGTTCAGTGATTGATAGAATGAATAGCAAGTACAAATAACATCTGTAAGACTATACAATATTTGAAAAGCTCTAGCAACTAACTTGACTTAATTGATAGCTTTAAATGGCATAATAAATTACCTTTTCAAGTGCATATAGAACATTTAACAGAGTAGATCATATTGTGAGCCATAAAAATAGTTTCAAAAAATTCAAATGCTTGAAAGAACAAAGAATATTCTACAACTACAACCTTGATATCAAGACCCCTGAAAGAATGCAAAAGAAACCCAAAGACCAATATTCTTCAAGAAATAGATACAAAATTCTGTTGTAAAATTAATCATCTGTTTCTAAAAATTAACACTTCATGACCAAGAATGGGTGTATTCCTGATATGCAGAATTGACTTTAAATTCAAATATCAATCAATGTAGTTTATCATATCAAAAATATATAAAGGAGAAACAGTACATGATCTTCTTAACAGATATAGAAAATGTTTTTGACAAAATGATGACATTCGTAAGATGTTATTCTTCCTAAATTGTTCTATAGACATAATGCAACCCATATTAATACTTCTGACATAATAAGACATATATATTGTCTCTGTTCCTGACAGTGCTCCTAAAACCCTTGTAATTTCATAAGTGATAGGGGTGCTAGGAGTATCTTTTGTTCTAACTTTGGCCTTTTGTCTGGATTCCTGAAATAAAGCTCCTAAAACCCTTATAATTTGCTGAGTGATGGGAGTGATGGGAATGTCTTGCACAGAGCTCCCAAACCCTTTGGAATTTCCTGGGTAACAGAAGCATCTTTTGTTCTAATAAAGCAACTCTGGGTGGGCTCTTGGGTAGAGGCTGGTCATGAGAAAGACCAAGCCATGATTAGAAGCTTGGAACTTTCAACTCCACCTCTTATCCTCTGGGAGGGTGAAAGGGGCTGGAGATAGAGTTAATCATCAATCATGCCTGTGTGATAAAGCCTCCATTAAAATCCATAAATTACAAAGTTTGGAGAGTTTCTGGGTTGATGCTGGGAGAGTGGCACACCCCAAATGCACAGGGACCAAAGATTCTGTGCTTGAAATCCTTCCAGACTTCTCCCTGTGTACCTCTTCATTTGGCTGTTCATCGGTATCCTTCATTATCCTTTATAATAAAGTGGTAAACATAAGTGTTTCCCCGAATTCTGTGAGGCCTTATAGCAAATCATAGAAACTGAGGAGGGGCTTGTGGGAACCTCCAATTTATTGTCCGTTTACAACCCCAGGACTTACAACCAGCATCTGAAGTGGGGAGTAGTCTTGTAGGATTAAGCCTTTTACCTGTGGGATCTGTGGTCACTCCAGGTAGTTAGTATCATAACTGAATTGTAGGACACACAGTTGGTGTCCAGAGAGTTGGAGGATTGGTTGGTGTGGGAAAAATGCACAACAATTTGGTGTCAGAAGTATTGTGGGTAGAGTAAAAGAAATAGTGTTTTTCTCTTAATACTCCAGCATGCTTCTTTGTAGAAATTGGAAAACTGTTTCTCAAATATTACATATGGATGTGAAAAAACTCTGTAACCGTGGGGCAGGGATTATACAGGAAATCTCTGTACCTTGCTCTCAGTTTTGTTGTAAGCCTAAAACTGCTCCAAAAAATGTAAACTCTTAAAACAAAGAACTCTGTAATAGCTAAAAAATTTTGCAAAGAGAACAGAGATGAATAGGTTAAACTCCTGGATTTCAGGATTTTCTAGAAAGCTACACTAATAATGATAGTGGACAGAAATAGAAATAGTGCATAGAAATAGACATATAGGTCAGTAGAACAGATTAAATTGTCCCGAAGTTAATCCACACAGGGAGTGGATTCCTCACAAAATTTCAAGGAATTCAATGGGGATAGAATGTTTTGTTTCTTTATTTGTTTGTTTGTAAACAAGAGGTGTTGTAAAAATAATAGTGAAGAAAATGTTGCTTGAGGTAAATGTATTGATTAATAGAAAATAATTCAGTGTCCAGAAAGAGTCTACACATAGATTGTCAATGAACAATGGTGCAAAGATAATTCAAACCAAAAATGATTTTACTTGCAACAGGGTTCTGAAACAACATTTTTTTAAAAATTCACTTTTATATTATATCGTACCCAGAAATGAACACAAAATGGGCCATGGCCCTAAAAGTAAAAAGTAAAGTGATATGATTTTTGCAATAAAATATAAGAGAAAAGCTTTATAACTTTGGGATAGCAAAGGATTGCTTAAAGAACATAAAACAACAAGCATAAAAATAATCAAAATAATGATGATTTGGACTACATTAAAATAAAACTCTGGTCTTTACAAGATGCAATGAATAATATGTGATTAATAAAATTAAAAGGCAAACCACAAAAATACATATGCATATATACATGATAGAAATATAACAAAGACTTATATCCGTAATATATAAGTAAAGCACTCTTAAAGCATAAGAAGAAGAAAAATGGTTACAGGATTTGAAAATATATGAATATCTAAGAGGTCATGAAAAGATGTTCAACATCATTAATCATCGGGAAATGTTGATTAAAACCCGAAAGAGAGGGTTTCCCTGGTGGCACAGTGGTTGAGAGTCCGCCTGCCGATGCAGGGGACACGGGTTCATGCCCTGGTCTGGGAGGATCCCACATGCCGCGGAGCGGCTGGGCCCGTGAGCCATGGCCGCTGAGCCTGCGCGTCTGGAGCCTGTGCTCCGCAACGGGAGAGGCCACAACAGTGAGAGGCCTGCGTACGGCAAAAAAAAAAAAAAAAAAAAAAAAAAGAAAAAACCCAAGAGATAAGACTACTTACCTAAAAGGAAAGATAAAAATAAAAAATTGTTAATATTAAATTTAGGCAAGAACATTGAGCGACTAGAAATTTTATTCGTTGCTGGTTGGAGTGTGAAACTGTACGATCATTTTGATTCAAAGTTTACCAGTTACCTTTAAGTTATATACTTTTCATGAGACCTAGAAATTTCACTCCTAGGTACATGACCAAGGTGTATATATATATATATATATATATATATATATATATATATATATACACACACACACACACACACACACACACATACATATATATATATATATGTGCAAAAGGACCTGTTCATGAATATTCACAGCAGATTTATTCTTAGTAGATCCAAATTGGAAATACTCAATTTTCTACCAAAAAGTAAATGGATAAACAAATCACTGTACATTCATATAATGGTATGCTACTCAGCAACAAAAAGGATAAAAACTACTAATACACAAAAGAATTTTATGAACAAAAAGTAAGACAGAAAATAATATATATTTGTTCTGTGCTGGTCTCAGCCTATCAATAACCAATGCTGTGGTTGGATCAGCTCTTGTGATTTTTATTGTGGTTGCAAGATGCCCTTCAGCAAAAACCATCAGGAAACTTTGAAAGAAATAGGAGTTTATTACTTACAAGACCTGGAAATTACACAGCACACCTGGAGCCACACAGCAAGTTCATGGGGAGAGAGATAACCCATGGACCTAGAATTCTGCTTTTATTGGGGTTGAGGGTGGGGACCCACCCAGGGTTTTTCAAGTTCATTCTTTGTCAGGGAATTAAAAACCTAAGGGTGGGAATTTAAAGCGTGGGAAGAGAATAAAACAGGTTGCCCAAATGGCCTCTTATTGAAATCAACCAAGATTTCTAAAACAAAGAAGCCTCCGTGGGGGCAAGTGGCCTGTCTCTTTATCTAGTGGAGTGGCTGGCCCTGTGTTCATTTACCATAGACATCTTTGAAGGAAATTCCTCTTTGTAATGTATTCCTCAGCAATTAAACCTGAAGTTATGCCCTTGTATTGCAAAAAATAAAAAATAACTGTCAGGGCTTTCACTATAATAATGTATGATTCTATTTATATAAAATTCAGTATAAGGCAAAACTAGTCTATGTCAAAAGAAATCAGAATACTGGTTTTCTATGTGATAGGGATTAAGAGTGGTTTATACATAAAGGATTATTCTGAGATAATGGATATGTTCTATTTCAAGATTGGTGGGATGGTTGTAGCTGGGAGTAATTATCAAAAACTTATCAAACAGATACGAAAAATGAATGGGTTTATTTTATGTAAATAATCTCTCAGTGAAGTTGACTTAAATAGCAAAGAATTAAATTTATATGTTATGGCATATTAGTTACAAGAACCATTATGGAGGATTATTGAATTCTGTGAACTGTAACAAAACTAAAAGCTCAATACAAGTATTAGCATGATGAGTATTTGGTCAATTAATTTCAAAATTGGTCAAAATCTGGTGTCATTAAAAACAATGCATAACTGTTTTGAATACCTTGTTAGTTAAAATACATAGGATGATCAATAGCCAGTTTTTTTTCTTGTAGGGAAAGATCTTTCCAGTGCACGTTTCTAGTAGTGTGGTTCTGCTGACTCCAGTTTCACTTCATTTTCTTACATAACATAAATTGTTATGTATGAGAAGATTATTAATTTGAATTTTTTGAAGAGGTAGTAAGAATTTGAAGGCATTACAAACTGAGGACAGAATCCTTCCAGATTTTTACACTATTTCCCCTCAGTATTTTACACTTCCTTCAACCATATCTAATTTATAAATTTTTCTTTAAAAAAATCTATTTACTTTCAAATTAGTTTTCATGGAAACATCAGAAATTAAAACGCTTGACACATAATTCAACACTGAATAACGTTTTATTAATTATCTAATTATAACAAGTACAACAGACATTAAGTGGTTTAGAAATTCATGTCCTCTCTTTTGGAGGGAACAAAAGTACATAATGTACCTGAATCACAGTTTTCATATATTTTGGTCTCAAGATCCATTACAGTCTTAAAAATCTATTGAGGATCCCAAAGAGCATTTTTTAAATGTGGTTTTATCTACCAATACTATCTGTATTTGACATTACAACTGAGAATTTTTTAAATACTTTATTTATGTAAAATAAAAAACCTATTAACGGTTGACATAAATAACATAATTATGAGAGATAATTGTATTTTTCAAAACAAAAATAACTAGTGAGAAGAGAAACATTCTTTTATTTCTCTTTCTTTTTTTGCAAATCACAAGTCTTGAAGGACTTGTTTAATAGAAGACAGCTGGATGTTCAATCTGCTGTGATATGCTACTTAGGTTGAGGTATGTTTAAAAAAAAAAAACAGCCACACATACAGATATATATTTAGAAATGGAAGTAGTACTTGTAAAGTCTGTTAATATTATTTTGGATATCATTGTTCATGTTATGAGAAAAAACACCAAGGGATAGTTTCTTAAAGGTTAGTTTTAATGTAGAATCTGAGTCCTTATCAATGAACTTTTCTTGCTGTATTACATTAAAATCCATTGAATAGATCTTTTACTCCTGCAAGGATCTGTACCAACATGAATTTTTCAATTAGAAAATATTGGTTTTCTGAGTTACATACAACTTCCAAATGTTGATTCAATTCATTGTATCAAAAATTGCGATTGTTTAAAATCCCACAGATATTATCAGATACACCTTTAAGTACTGAGAAGTTGTCAATCTCATATGGCAGATATAGGTCTTCCAAAATTCTAATTCTCACTTGAAATATCAAATTGTATCTTTGGTTTAAAAAGTCTACTGTTTTCCTTGTGGGAATAGGCTGACTTTTTGTTCCTTTTTGGAGAAAAGTCCACAAATGCTTATCAATATGCATAGTTCCCCTCTCAGACGCTTTTTCAGGTAAAAACGGTGTTGTGTGAAAAAAGCAGCTAACTCAGCACGACTCAAACGACTGTACAAGCATTTTTCCTATAGACAACCATCTACTACGGTTTTCAACAAAGTGCTCCTCATTTTGTAACACAAAATACTAAATAAAATAGAATAAAAAATAAAATGTACTAAAGTGTTGAGATTTCATAAAGTTAATATTATTCACTTTCATTAAGGACATTCTTGTGTATTACTGGCATAGCATTCTGTTAGTGTGTGGTGGCGGAGAACACGGTGATTACCTAGCAGTCTGGTGTGGCTGCCGTGATTCTTTCTAAGGCATTGTTTGACCACTTTTGCTTTTGTAACATCAGGATAAATGTCAACACAGTGAAAAAAGGCCACTAATATCTTAGTGTTATTATGAAAATAACTATAATGTTTATGTTTATAAGCTCATTATCTCTTACTGATCAACATTGATGACAGTAAAATATCCAGAGACCTTAGTTCAAACAAAGAAGTAACTGTACTTAATTGAAGGAGGTCATTGTTAATCCTAGTCAATAAAATGGCTAATAGATAAATCCCTTTATAAAGATATCAGTCTTTAAAATGACACCTTCTCCTGAATATCTGTAAAGACAAAAGACAAAAACTTAAAAAAAAATTTCATTTTTTACTTTAAAACTGAAAGTAACCAATTCTGTCACTCAAAGTTTCTTTAATGCAGTTTCCTCCAATACAATGCATTACTTCATTAATCTCATTGTTTGGTATTCTAAACCAAAATTCTATTATTATATTTGTTTGTTTGTACTGGTGCCTGCTCTAGGTAGAAAATTAGTTTTTGAACAAATTCAATATATATAGAAACAAATTAAATGTCCTGGATTTCCATTATGTTATTCGAGCAGAATTTTATTTTTTTGCAGGTGAACTTTGCAAGTGTCAATGTCTTGAACTTCTGGGGCTGAATCACAGCCTCTTCATCCGCAAAGTGAGAGTTTATAGAGATGTAAGTACTTAGTTGGTTAGAATTTTGGCCTTTTGTTCTGTCCTGTGCTATATTCTGAGATATAAATATAGGATGGGAAAATAAAAGTTTGGTTCTAAAGAGAAGAATCTTTGCATTATGCTCATGATACCTAAACTACTGCCCCCCAGACATCAGTCAAATGGGCTGATACAGCATCCTGTGCAAAAAATAGCCAACCTGTTCATTGGAAATTCTCACCTCATAATTGCCATGCAGTGACTGTAACAGCCCTCATACTTTATATGTACATCCACCCTTGATGTAAGTGTAATCAGAACCCAAGCATTCATGTGAACTTGAAGTTGGTCTAAAATTCAAAATTCCCCCACAACTTTAGTGACAATACATCATTCTTTAATGTATCTTCCGTTGTATAAACAACTGTAGATGACTTAAAGGTACTTTCTGTTGATAGTCTTGGTTATCTTGCATGGCCATTTCCAGCATCCTTCAACTCCCATTTAGGTTTACCCTTTCTTCTCATTGCTTTTTATCTAAGAGTCAGGGTTTTGGGTTTTGGTTTTTTTGTTTGTTTGTTTTGGAAGGAACTCTCATTTTTCTCTATACATCTCTCAATATGAACATTACAAATTTCTCCTTCACTGAAGCATTGAAAACCACACCCTGAAGGCAGCTGGGATAAAGTCTTCAGATCTCACCATGGACTCAATCTATAATTAGGACCTATAAAGTGAGAGAGGCCAAGTGACAAACTGGCAGCCACCAATTACACCAGAGAAGTGGCAATTGGCTTGATCATTCACTGTGTGCTTTGCTAATGTGCAATAACCTTTGCAGATACATTAACCAGCCCCAAAGTAAAATGTTACAATTGACAGAAGCTTGACTGCTGTCGATTTCAGTGCTTTTCATCTGCAATAACATCCTTATCAAAATTCAGTGGCAATTCTTAGCATTTTACTAGGAAACTAAACTGAAGACCATGTAAGTTGTTTCAATAAATTGGAAATTGTAACAGTGCATCAATTTTCTTCCATTTTTCTTGGATCTATACTGCTTTGCTATTTTGAAGTTAAAATCCTTTGTTCCTTTAACAATTGTTTCCTTCACTTATTCATTACTTCAAAAATGTCTCAGACACTAAAACCTATGGAATCTAGTAAGACGAGGCACATGCCTTCAAAGAGTTTTAAGCTAATTGGATAATCAGTAGATAGTGTAAGTGCTATATGAAAATAGCACCTGCAATTGCGCCAAATAGCATCTTTTGGATGACTTTTGACAGATGTGACCCTTGTAACATCATATCTATAAATTTACCTAATTAGCTTGTGTGGGATGAAAAAAAGAAACAATTTAAAAGCATCATTGTCAATATATTCACAATACTGGATTTAGCACCCCGAAAGTGCCCTGTTTTTAAAAACCTGTAATAAGTCACTTTTAATGTCACTCAATCCTCCTAGCCCTGTCCGAAAAAATACAGGGAACAAATTATTGAACAACCTCCCTGACAGTTCCATAGATTTCTGACAAATGGATGCTTCGGAGTCCCCATTGTTTACCATCTCCACATACAGAACTCAGTTAATGAAATGGCTAATTAGATTTCTGTAATCCTATAGTCATTGTGTGTGAGGTGACATTTTGTCGGCATTTCTCTTGTGGCTCCTTCAATGTGATATGGAACATTTTCCCTTAGCCAAGTTGGATTTTGTTTTTTTTGGAAATGCAGTTCCCTCTGTCGGTGTAATGAAATCATTGCCCTCTCAAATACAGCTCCGCCACTCAGCATTTAAATAGAAAAGAATAGAAAAATGATCATCTCATTAGTCAAACAGGCCATGTTCAAAATCCACTTCCAAAATCTAATATTAGAATTGGATTGAATTCAGAGTGGAGGAAGGACTTAGGTATTATTACATACTGTAGTACATATTCATTGACCAGCAGAATGTGGAAGATGAAGTCCTAAATTCTTATTCTTATAATCCATAAGTGAATTCTTCAAAAAAGCAGCGGCAAGGGGACTATTTTAGACAGATTTTTTTAGACTCTAACACCCATATTATAGCCAAGAAGTGAAAGATCAGGACCAAAGAGACAATCCAAGTACCAAATAAAAGTTACTTAAAATACTGGGGTGATAAGTAGTACCATTTAGAATTTAATAATTATTAAGTATGAAAAATCATAGAGATTTTATGTGTTAGAACTTTAATTAATATAAGTTTATTTTCTAGAAGTTCTACTAACTTTTATTTGAGCTACATTTCTATCAGGGTGGCAGAAATTTGGTATTAATCATGTTGAGAGTCCACACTTTTCTAGGAGATTGTGTCAAAGTTTATAGTTTTTAACTTGATTTGGGGATGAATGTTGGGTATAATTCTCAAAGCCAGCAAGCCACTCAAGCTTCCACTGAGATATCTTCAATCTATTCAGACTTCAGGTCTAAGCCCAACACAAATTACACTTGAAATATTCCTTCAGGTCCAAGAATGCCACCTGCTACTTCTGTACTGTTCAGATGCATGGAAGCCATCTACTCACCTTCAGACCAAGCATAGGAAATATCTTTGATTCTAAGAAACTATACCTACCTCGATACAAGATGGAGTACATACATAACTTCCGTTCCTGTCACCATAGCCATTTTGTTCATAAGCCCATTGAGCAATGACAGCGGTAGCTGAGGAAAGACTGGTAGCTACAGAACAGGTCATCCTATCCACTTGATTATTAAAATACTCCTCTGCTGAGGCCATCCTTTCGTGAGTTCCGACATAGGACATAAATATCTTCAAGTCTTTTGCCCATTCAGAGGGGTCTACTCACATATCTCTTCCCCAAATTTCTACTATCACCAGTTTTCCAATCATGTTCCCTTTAAGTCCCTGACCTTCAGCTAAAACACTGGCTACAGCCCATGAATCAGTGTATAATTCCATGTCTGACCATTTCTCCTTCTAAGTGAACAACGACTGTGTTCCTTAAGTTCTATCCACTGTGAGAATTTCCCTTTATCACTATACTTCAGGGTTGTCCCAGAGAGGGACTTACAGTGCTGCAGCTATCTACTTTGGAGTGGTGCCTGAATATTCTGCAGAACCAGCTATAAACTAGGCCCTCTCTTCCTCTACCAAGTGATTGTAGGGAATTTCCCACAAGACCAGCGGTGCAGGCTGAGGGAACTAGAGAGAGATAGCAATGTAGCAGGAGTGGGGACCATGGGCATTTTGACCACTTCTTATGTAAATAACGTGTGCCTTCAGGTCCTCTCAGGCCATTCATTATGAAGGCCAAGAAGTCCCATGATGTGCTGTCTAGAAGCTGGAGAACCAGTGGAAAGACAGAGGCATAATTCATTCTGAGTCCAAAGGCCTGAAGACCAGGGGAGCTCAACAGTGTAAATCCAGGTCCAAGGTGAAGGCCTAAGAACCAGGAGTGCTGATGTCCTAGACAAGAGAAGATGGACACCCCAGTACACACAGAAAGCAAATATATTCTTCCTCCACTTTTCTATTCTGTTCAGTCTACCAATTCAAATGTTAATCTCTTCCAGAAACATCCTCACAGACATACCCAGAAATAATGTTTTACCAGCTATCTGGGCATCACTGATCACAACACAAAAAAATATATATTTCAAAATCCAGGCAGTTCTCATCATCTGCATTGGGTAGTCCAAGACACTCCACATTGCCTAGAATGCATCCTACTTCAAGTTCATTATTTGCCCAGGAATGTTTTATGTGGTCTTTTTCAACATTATTGAATTTTTAATTTTATCCACCTGTTTTAAGACTTTAAAAGAATTGTATTTGGGGAAAAAAATCTAGTGTACATTTAATTAAGTGGATTCTCAGAAAAATATTTAGACATTACTGTTCCTTATATGGCCACTGACATAAGTATATTCTTGATAAGATGACTTAGAAAATTGTAGAACAAAGCAATGAAAAAAATAATCCATGTAAGGGGCTTAGTAAAAGGTCAAAAACAAAGTAATCACCCCTCCAAATTATTATTATTATTACTGTTTTATTATCACTACTTTCTTTAATAAGAAACATTTTAATGAAGAAGACTACTAAACATTTTGACAGAGAAAACTCATTGAGAATTTTCCCCTTTACATTAACAAGGGGGAAGTAAGAAAGGAAAGGATTTTTTTTTAAATGAATGTTTATTTATTTTAAGTGGGCCATAAATATTGCTTTAAATTCCAAATGGAATTTTCAATATTGGCAATGAAGGAAAAGTATCCTTTTACTTCCGGGGGAATAAATATAACATGGGAGATACTTGAGAAAATCGCCTCAAAATTCTAGTACACAATTTTACAATCAGTTTTCAAACTACAATCACAGTTAAGGAAAATAAAATTTGAAGAAAGTAAAGGACTCCAATTAAGAGTCATTAATATTCAAGTTGAGAAGTCAACAATCACTTTTATTTTGATGTATTTAGTCTTTGGTTCACTTGTAATATTTCTGAATATGCTGAAATGGACCTGTGAGTAGCACAGAAGAGAAGCTAATTTAGTATCTATTGAAGGGAGAAAAATTTTTTAAATGCCCTATTAAGTGATTATTAAATGTTTTAATTTCCCTGAATCATAATAGTCTCCAATTCACATACAAAAATGTGAATAATAAAGCCATCTTACCATTTGACATTCTTTCTAAGCCATTAACATCATTTTTTTCCTGTTCAGATTACTCCCATAACATTGGGGAAAACACTATTTGCAAATAAATAGTATGTCCTTTAAATCTCTACTGCTGTGCAGTTTAGGATAAGGAAATAAAGAATTTATCTCAAAAAATATTAATGGGTCTCTACTAGATGTTATTTCAGATAAATTCCCATTACTTGCAAAGAGTTTCTGATTTCTCTTAGGATAGTTTTAAAAAACATGATTATCTTTTTTCTTAGTGACAGAGTCATCTGTCAAGCAGCATCTCCAGCAATGGCATGTACACTGAATACCTTAAAAATAGATCAGAAGTAAAAGCACATGCAACGTAATGCCTTTTTGCAAATTGGGTTCCTTTTAACTAACTTATCTTCCTACCTTGATGCTGTGGCTTTTAAAGAGCTTTATAAAAGCAAATAAGTGGTTTTATATTTTTTGAGATTTCTTAAGAGCATTTGCATCTTCTTTATTTGGGCTCTTGCATAAGAATGGAGTTGGGAAAACGTGCTAATGTGCAAGTAAGTCAAGTTATCCACACAATTTTTGCACTAAATAGAAAGTAATTTCAGGTGTGGCCACTTTTATGATTTAAATACTCACGATGTGCATTGAAATCCATAACCTTCTTTTGGATTGATCCAGACACAGATAAAATTTTAAAATAAGAGAGCATAAAAGAAAGAAGAAGTGAACAACTGAACTTCATATTAAATAATGTTGAATTCATCTTAGTCATCCTTTTTTGAGTACTCTCTCCAAACTCTGTTGTGTAACTGTTACATTTGGTTTAATGGAATAAGCAGAAACTATGAAGCAACACAGAGCTTAATTGAACAGAACTTAGCCAGACACTGGGCAAAATAATTATCCTTTAAAAACCTAAGTTTTGTCATCTACAAAATAAGTGTAATAATGGCTGTCTTATATATTCACTATTTGTATTGCATGAGATAATCATAAAATTACTGGAAAAAAATTAATGTAACAAGATTAAAAGCCAGAAATCAATCCACATAATATAGTCAACTGATCTTTTCATAAGGATATGAAAAGATACTCCATGTCATATGTCATTAAGGAATTGAAAATTAAAACAACAATGTGATACCACTACCCACCTAGTAAAACGCTTTACATTCAACGGGGTGCTGATGTGGAGCAACAGAAACTCTCACTCATTGCTGGTTGTAATACAAAATAGTACAGCTATTTTGGAAGACAGTTTGACAGTTTCCTAAAAAACTAAACATTTTCTTACCAAAAGATACAGCAATCATACTCCTTGGTATTTACCCAATGAGCTGAAAACATGTCCACAAAAAAAACCTGCACATGATTATTTATGATACCTTTATCCATAATTGCCAAAGCTCAGAATCCACAAAGATATTCTTCAGTAGGTAAATGGATAAATAAACAGTAGTACATCCAGACAGTGAAATATTATTATTCATGGAAAAAAGCAATGAGCTGTCAAGCCATAAAAAGACATGAGGAACCTTTAATGCACATCACTAAGTGAGAGAAGCCAATCTGAAGAAAACTCTATACTGAATGCTTCCAACTATGTGATATTCTAGAAAAGGCAAAACTATGGAGACAGCAAAAGATCAGTGGTTGCCAAGGTTTAAGGGTGAGGGAGGGAGGAACAGAGGATTTTTAGGGCAGTGAAACTATTCTGTAGGACATTATAATGGCAGAACATTTGTCAAAACTCGTAGAATTACACCAAAGGTGAACGTTAATGTAAGCTATGGACGTTGAGTGATGATGATGAGTCAATGGAGGTTCATTGATTGCGATGCATGTGGCACTCTGGTGCAGGAGGTTGACAGTGGAGGAGGCTGTGTGGAGGGGGCAGATGATAATGGAAACTGCCTGGACTTTCCACTCAACTTTACTCTGAACCTAAAACTGCTCAAAAAATAAAGTCTGTTTATAAAGAATAGTTCTCTAAATCGGTAGTTATAACTAACTTCTTAAGATAAGAATATTAAACTATCAGAAAAAATTTATTTTTTTTTCATTTGCTATATTAGAAGGTATCATTTGGCCCATTTATTGGTAGGAAGAAAAGGATTTTAGTCTTCTGTGAAAAAGACCACAGACCTAAATCTTCTTTCTGAGTTTAGAAAGCCTTTGCAATCTCTAACTTGAAAACGGGGTTCTGAATTTTCTATTGATTATTATTTGTATGCCGGTTTTAATGGGCAATTGGCCTTTTGTTGATACAGCTTGAAGTGTTACTCTGACAAAAAATTGTAA
The DNA here is from genome assembly GCF_951394435.1 of Stenella coeruleoalba. Classification (NCBI taxonomy): domain Eukaryota; kingdom Metazoa; phylum Chordata; class Mammalia; order Artiodactyla; family Delphinidae; genus Stenella; species Stenella coeruleoalba. The sequence goes on from NC_137154.1 coordinate 20,749,459, forward strand.
AGAGTTCAATAAATCTTAAGAAGCCAAGGGAGGACAGGGAAAAAGGTAGTAGAGGGAAATAAAAGCTATGATTTCTGAGGAAGAAGGTTGCCCAAGCAAAAGATCTTTGCCTAAGTGGGGCTGAGCAGGAATGGTAAAAACATCCGCATGCACAGCAATGTTTAAAAACCCAAAGAGGTAGTAAAATCAAAGGCCTCACTTGCCAAGTGTCCAAGATGTAAACCAAGGGAATCCTATTGTACCCAGAGTTCTCACTCAATTATCAGTCTCCCTAGGAGTGGGACTTATGTCACAAAGCCTTACTTTGCAGCTATCTGCCAATGCCCAAGAGAGTATGTCCATTAGTATCTTCCTGGCAAGTGTAAGTTCAAGGACATCCATCAATAATAAGTGACAAGGCCCATACCTGTTGGTGGGCGTTTACCTGAGGATGTTAGAACACTTCATACTATGAGTATAAATACAGATACCAGGCAAAGAAGGAGCACGGGACATAAATGAAGTTCATATAACATAACCAACTTTGTATAGGGCAGAAACTAACTCTAAAAACTGGTACTGTAAACAAGGGCAAGAAAATGTGCTCTTTAGAAAAGGAGCACTGCACTTGGATTGGAATTTCAGCTCCAAGACTTATTAATTGATGTCTCCATCCATACATTCATTCATTCATTCAAAAAAGTATGTTCAATTTTCCAGACACTGGATTATATGACTTGAAGCTAACATTAGCCATTTTTCTAATCCTCATTTTTCATCATTTATAAGAAGGTGTTAATAATAATTGCCTGCCTAAATCAGTACAGTGATTTTTTTAATTGAGTGATATAATATGTTGTCAATACTTGAAGACTATACACTATGAATATAATGGTTATTGTTGGATAATAATAGTCATGTATTCATCAATTTTGATACAAACACAATTCACATTTAATCTTTATTTTTCCTAACTTGTGTTATTGATATACAAGTCACATTTTTCCCTAGTCTTGGAAGCTCACACTTTTTTCTACGATTACCTGGAATTGAAAGAATCTTACTACATTTGATACTCAAAGTTCAGCAAAGGTTCTTCTAATTTTTTGTGAGAGTGAGGTAGGGTCAGGTGTTTATTTGTATTCAAGAGCACCAAATTCCATACGACAAATGACACAGTTGGAAATTGAAGTCCTAATTCTAGGCTACTGGGAAACACAAAAGAAGTGAAATTAAGGGTTAAGGGCTGCCTGCTACTAAGCTGCAGAACACTCCTTGTTCTAGAGATGATATGATTTAATTCAATTCCACTGCAGAATGATGTGAAAATAAAACTGATGGGAGAGCAAATGGAAACAGCTGTGTTTTACTGCAACACAGGCAGTCTGCACATTTTGCTGCTTATTTATAATGAAAACAGAAATTGTAAGTGACAGGCTGGGGATAGTTCATAAAGCAAACATTTTGAAGCCTTGGATGTACTATTGCTTTATGAAAGGCAAGCAGCTTTTTAACTTTTTTAAAAAATTATGCATGGTCACTGAATTCTCTTAAAATGATGGAAAACCTTTCATATCGAAAGGAAAATGCTTGGGATTAGAGTAAAACAAAGTTTCATAGAGCCCAAAATGTATGTTATAATTTTCTAAATTCTGAGCTAGAATAATTTATTGATCAGAATTTACCTGGTTTAGAGACCTTGGGCACTAGACCCTTGGAGTGTAGGGTCTCTTCTGCCCACGTGATGAGAAGTTCAAAATTAGGCAGAACAATGCTGATGCCGTGGTTCAATGATCTGGATAGTGATCTAGGAGGGAATTTGGCTCAGAAATTGGTCAACTACAACCTTGCACTATGATTGCCAACCATTTTCTCTAATGGTCAGGCTTGCAGCTGAGTCTGGATGCATTCTTACATACTTTTATTATTCTGCAAGATTTGTTTTCCAAAGGCCTATTTATTCCCTCCTGCTTTGTCAAGACAGGTAGGAGGCTCTTCAGAAGCCACCCCTCCCTGCCCTGCCACACACACTAGATCTAAGTGATGTCTACTTGTTGACAAAAAATGACTACACTCAGAAGATTTTAATAACAATCTTAAAATCTTAACAATAATAATAATAATGTGATATATTATAATCCAACTTGGATTTTTAAATGCCATCTCCTTCAGAGCAAAGTGGAGGATGGCTTAGAAAAGGCCTAGTATTTGAAGGTTGGAATATTTGTTAGGCAATTATTCACAATGAATCTTTTTTGAAGATTAATTGTTCTAGAAAGAAAGCATTTAAAACAAGTGGTATATAAAACTTTCATTTTTATGTCATTTTTAACATAGTCCATGTTATTAGGAATATCATTCTCTAAGAGTGGTTACTGAAAAGGGAAAATTTTTTAATTCTAGTTTTCAACCCACTGTATCTAATGCCTTCTGTACACTCAAAAGGATAAAACTGGATATTTGTGTTACTATCTTTTCTTATATTCAGTGTGTAATTATCTTGTCAATATTTCTTTGCCAAATAAAGTGTCTACATCTCGTAAGTTTTATTGCAGGTCCCTATAATTATTTTCTTGTAAATTAAAATTCCTTTATATTTTGACCTCCATATTTCTTTGGAACTAAATTATGAGGATTCAAATTGAAAGTGTGAAGCAGTCATCCAGAGGAGAAAGATTTCAAATGAATCCATTTTATTTCATTAATATAGAGAAAATAAGGTTGTATAATAAAATAAATGATATTATTTAGGTAATTAGGGGAGCAAAATTTCACAGAAGGACTGTTTCCAACTGCTTATGAGACTAAGGATGACTCATTTCACCCTGATGGACCTCAGCATTTGAAACTTCAGAGCTCACAAATGTAGAAGTTCAGCCAAACTTCAGAAGGTTTTTCCTCTGAGGCCAGAGATTGTCTAACAATGTTTCCGAATGCTCTGCTCCTAGTATTCACCACAAATCCATTAAATTTGTTAGATCTAAAAACTCTCATTTCTTTTCCTAGGCTGGATAGGATCTAAAGATAGCCAAATAGCCTTCTAATTTTAAATATACATCTAATTCTAGTAAACTTTCTTCATTCTAGTAATCCTTGTTCATTTAGTCAACATTTATTTAAGCCTACCATTGATGCAAAATATGCAGGGCACTAAGATGAAGAAGGAGGAAGAAGAGGAGGAGAAGAATTGGTCATGGTCCCTTGTTTCAAAGAACTTATAGACTAATGGTGGCAGAAGCAAGAGAGACAGGTAAAGAATGACCACATGGCTTCCAAAGAAATAGCTAAATATTTTTTTCAAATATCTGTATTTTTCCTTTCCTCAAAGATTTATCTTGTTTTGTTTTCTTTTGACTTCTAAATTAGAAACAATTGTGTGCACCAATTTGCCACACCACGGTGGTTTTTCTTCCAACATATGGTGTACTATTTAACAATAATCAAAACCATGAGACTGAAGAATGCTTACAAGATGGATACTAGAATTCACATCAGTTGCCATGATAATGGGAATCCCTGTGACTTGTTTACCATTGATGAAACCTGTTTCAAATGTTAAGCCATCTATCATATAGATAAATCATTTCCACCATGTCTATCAACACAAAACATGACGGAGTGAAAAGAAAGGGTAGGGGAGCCTGAAGAGTATGGTGTTTGTGGCAGAGAAAGAAGCCTATTTCTGAGCCAATTAAATCAATGTTGGAGCCATAAGTAAGTTAAATCACTGCCTGAAACTATATATTAAAATACGGAGCAATAACTGGTTGAGAAACTGGGCTTCAAACTTTAAAACACTAAGAATATAAACCAGAAGTTCTCAGTGGAGAGGTAATATAAAAATTACCTAGGTAATGTTTTAATATATTTAAAAATATGTCAGTGTAATAGGGAAGAATAAATCTGACTCCATTTTGGATCTGTTTCTTTTACTTTAACCTTTGTATTCTATTGCTTTTGCTACAAGTTAAGAATGTTGCCCCTAGCCTGAAATATACAGGATAGCCCATTCTCAAGGCTCTGACATTTAAAGGTATAACTCTTTCCCATTAATATAAAGATAAAAAGTTGCAGAACAGAGAATAACATTTGTCTTGTTGGAGGTTTACAGGAACTTTATGACCTGACCTATGTGGACAGATGTAAGAACAAAGGATTCTGACACCAAGAAGTTTGCAACAACCAACAACACCCCCTCTGCTTTTAGTATAAAAGAGCCTGAATTCTAACTCAGGTAAGATTGTTCTTTGGGATAATAGTCCACCATCTTCTCAGTCTGCTGGCTTTCAGAATAAAGTCACTATTCCTTGACCCAACAACTCATCTCTCAATTCATTGGCCTGTTGTGTAGTGAGAAGTACAAGCTTGGACTTGGTAACATTAATAATGCTCAAAATTAATTGTGACAAATGGTGATCGATTGGACTAGGGTAGAGATTTTTTATTTATGTCAGTTTTAGATCTCTGTGTCAAAACTTATTCACACATTGAGCTGACAAAGCAACAGGATTAAAATCATCATGATAACTGTGTTCTTCTTAAAGCATAGTTTATTTATTGAATTGTTGTTGTTGTTCAGGGTGATTGACTTTCCATTTTAGAATCACCTGGACATACTATGTTCTGTCTTTGTAATCTGGATATATTTTCCTTAAGGAAATGCTGATGAAAATAAATGATATTAAGTTATCACGATCTGTTGAGCTAGTGACTATCTTAAATTGCTGCAAAAAGACAAGAGAAGAGAAGAAAAGAAAAGGAATGATTATTGAGATACACAATAGTAGGGTATGTATTAATTAGAAGTCCAATTTCTGAAGTTAGATATAGGTAGGTTCTAACCTCCATTCTATCACTTATCACTAGTATGATTGACCTAGTTACTCAAGCACTCCAGACTTTAACTTTCTCATGTGGAAATGGAGAGAAGTATAAACCCCATTAATTTTTTGTGAGGTTTACATGTATACTATGTATAAAGTATTAATGCAGTGCATGTCCTCAAAAGAGTGGTGACTGTAATTTACTCTCCAATAATACACCTCCCAATAGTGGAAACTTGGAGACAACACAAATAGCCTTTGACTCATCCTCTACAGTTACTCAAAATAATCATTTCATCAACCTTAACAGTGCATGATATGTGACTGAATGTTTCAGCAAGAATTACAACATTTTGGGAGGGTTTTACTCTATGCTATATCCATTAAATTTAGGAGAAGAGTCTGTGTTTTTGTAGTCAGGACAGTAAATTCCCTTATCTTGCACAATGCACTTTTGGACAAAATATCTCATAATCCCGATATAGTTTCTTTTTTTATATAGATTTTTAAAAAATTTATTTATTTTATTTATTTATTTTTGGCTGCATTGGGTCTTTGTTGCTGCGCGTGGGCTTTCTCTATTTGTGGCAAGCAGGGGCTACTCTTCATTGTGGTGTGTGAGCTTCTCATTGCGGTTGCTTCTCTTGTTGCAGAGCATGGGCTCTAGGCTTGCGGTCTTCAGTAGTTGTGGCTAGTGGGCTCTAGAGCGCAGGCTCAGTGGTTGTGGCACACTGGCTTAGTTGCTCCGCAGCATGTGGGATCTTCCGGGACCAGGGCTCGAACCCGTGTCCCCTGCATTGGCAGGCGGATTCTTAATCACTGCGTCACCAGGGAAGCCCCCCAATATAGTTTCTTAATCTTCAAAATGGGAATAATCACACCTAATAAACTTAGATGAACTATACAACAACTGATGCAATTCTTTTCCACCAACAACTCCACTTTAGAGCAAATGGACTGTAACTTTCTGATATCATTTTTTTACTGTGAAAGGATTTTCTGTGGATTCTTGGATTTACAACAACACTAATTATTCATTTTAGCACATAGGAAGTGTTAACAAGTTCAAGGACAGTATTAGCACTGTACTTTAGCAGCTGGTTTCTTGCTGCTCTACAAATATATATATATATTTATATATATTATATATAATACATATATAATATATATATATGCTTTAGCTTCACTAGACTCTTCAGAGAATTTTGTCAGTCCAGTCGATTTAACTTCAACTGAAGTTTCCTCTCGAAATGAATGAAAGATGAAATTCAAATTACCTATTGAGTATAGCTGCATGATTTATGAAGGAATCACATTAAAAAAAAACTAAATCAGTTAGCATAAGGCTGAAACAACTAACATGGAAAAAAAAAACACCACCACAGTTGATTAGGAAGTTATTCAGTCTTTTAACAATATATGTTTTTCTATTAATATAATTTAGGGCCAGACATGTATTTTGACAGATTTTTTTCAGTCTGTCTATATATTTTTTGCATATTCACTAAAGAATTAACATCCCCCATTTTTTTTCTTATTGATCTAGTCCATTGATACCACATCCACAGTGGATATGTCAGGTTGATGAGAGCAGCTGTGGCAAACTACTATTTCTTTCTTATTTTAAATGTACTGATTCAGCCAACTGCACTGTATGATTTGGGAAAGAAAAATACCCTCTGATGGGCCTAAGACTGCTTAACAAACATCACTGCAATTCTGAAAATGTTTTTACTGTCTGTTTTATTTCAGCCTCTGCCAAGAATACCTATACCTATACCTATAGTATAATCTTAAACCTCAACACAATGGGAGAAACACTACAGCTTAATATCCAGTGAAGTGATCTTGGATTCTTTGTGTCTATTACAATACACTTTTCTACTGATGCATGCCTCACAAGTTTTATTTCACTTTTTGGCCTTTAACAAAAAGGGATTTTGATTGTTTTCCCCTTCAGATGCAGCTGCGTTTTTACTTCTACTCTTTTTGCAAGCGATTCAAAATGCTCCTCAAAAGAACTGAAACTTTCAGAGGAAGAAATGGGAAATTCAAGAAAAGGGTAATAATAATTGAGGTGAAGCACACCCTCACACACACACAAAACAAAAATATGTACATATACATACATGCAATTATTTGCTTTATTAACAAGCTCTACTCTTCAACATCATTAGGTGTTGACTTTTCTACAGATACATTCATGGATTTAGAAGATTTACTCTTTATGCAAATTATGATATTAAGAAAGTAATATTACTATGATACCAATATGAAAGTTACTGGTGATTTATATTATTGTTGTATCTGTGTACATTTCCCCATGAAATATCTCTTACTTTTTCACTCATTTGTTCATTTAACAGTTATTTATTAAAAGCCTAATGTGTTCTACTAGGCGCTACACAGATCCTGGATAGATAATAAGCAATATAGGATATATTCCTCTTATTCTCCTGGGGTCTTATTCTTTGGCAGGGTATACAAATATTCATCCAATAATCACAGATATATGTAAGTACAGATGGCAGAAAATGCTATGAAGGAAGAGTAGTCATTTTCATAGGAGCTTTTAACAAAGGAGCCTGATCAGGACACGAGAAAGTTTACTCCAAAAATAAATAAATAAAGGGCATCAAAGGATATAAGTGGATGCTAATCAGAAAGACAGGAGAAGTTCATTTTATGTGCAGAAATTGTATAAACTTATATTTTTAAATGCCCTGTAAAATGGTATTGGTGGATTTGAGAGAATAAAAGATAACTGACATGGGGCTTGAAAGAGAGGAAAACTATCCAAAATGCAATTTGAGAAGGTGGCAGAAGGCCAATCATGTAGGAACTCATAGGCCATGGTAAGGATATTGTGTTTTTCCTATAAGCAAGCAGAAGGCACTGAGAGGTTTGAATCAGAGGGTTCAGTTGAGGTGATTTATATGCATGTGTATTTGTGTGTGTTCATAATATTCATTTTTTGTTTGTTTTTTTTTAAAGGACATTTGTGTTTCAGTAGGGGGAATGTATTACTTTCTTATAAATTCATAAATAATGACTTTTTGTTTCTCTTTACATTTTAAAATTCCATTACAATTGCTTTCTTATTGGAAAAGGTTTTGAAAGTATAATATCATATATTTTAAAACTATGAATATATAACAATATGAGTCAATACATAATAACCTGCCAAAACACAAAGTACCAGTCCCATATGGTTTCAAGGTGAATTGTAGCAAACATTTAAGGAAGACTGTATAAAATTTTCCAGAAAATAGAAGCAAAGGGAACACTTGCAACTCATACTATGAAGCCAGTGTTACACTAATACCCAAACAAGGTAAAAACACTACACACCAATATCTCACATGGATATAGATGCAAAAATTCTCCAAAACTGTTAGCAAATTGAATCCAACAATGTACGAAAAGAATTGTACTAAAAGATCATGTGGGATTTATTGTAAGTATGCAAGTCTGGTTCAACATTTGAAAATCAATTAACGCAATCGATCACATCAGCAAACTCAAGGAGAAAAGTCATATAATCATATTAATGGCTGCAGGAAAAGGATTTACAAAATCTAACACCCATTCATGTTAAAAACTCTCAGCAAATTAAGAACAGAGGGAAACTTTCTCAACTTCATCTAGAATATCTGCAAAAAAGCCTCATGCTAACAAGATGGTTAATGATGTCCTTCCCCTAAGACTGAGAACAAAGTAGGTTCTTCCATCTCACCATTCTTATGCAACATTGTACCTGGAAATCCTAACTCAATCAATAAGAGAAGAAAAACAAAAAAAACAACAAATGAAACAAAAGGTATACTGAATGAGGAAGGAAGAAATAAAACTGTCTTGTTTGCAGATAATATGATTGTCTATGTAGAAAATCCCAAGGAATCAAAAACAAAAAGCAAAACTCCTGGAACTAACAAGCAATATGAGCAAGGCCAGAGGGCATAAGTTTAATATACAAAAGTCAGTTGCTTTCCTATATACCAGCAATGGATGATTGGAATTTCAAATAGACCCAGCACCATTCACATTAGCACCCTAAAAATGAAATACTTAGATAAAAATCTAGCAAAATATGTACAATATCTAATATGAGGAAAAATACAAAACTGATGAAAGAAATCAAAGAAGAACCAAATAAATGAATGGTATTTCATGTTTATGGATTTAAAAATCTTGATATTGTCAACATGTCAGTTCTTGATTAAAAGCATTCCTAATAAAAAATTCAGTATGTTACTTTGTGGATATCAACAAACTGATTCTAAAATTTATATAGAAAAGCAAAAGACTCACAATAGCCAATACAATACTGAGGAAGAACAAAGCCAGAAGACTGCCATTACCCAGTTTCCAGACTTACTATAAAGCTACAGTAATCAAGACAGAATGGCATTGGTGAAAGAATAGACAAGTCAATGGGACAGAACAGAGAGCCCAGAAACAGACCCACACAAATATAATCAACTGATCTTTGACAAAGGAGCAAAAGCAATACAATTCAGCAAGGATAATCTTCTCAATAAATGGTGCTGGAATAACTGGACATTCCCACCAAAACAAAAAACAAAAAAACCCAAAAATGAATCTAGACACTGACCTCATACCCTTCACAAAATTAACTCCAAATGGATTGTAGACCAAAGGTAAAATGCAAAATTATAAAATTTCTAGAGGATAACATAGGAGAAAATCTAGGTGACCTTGAGCTTGGTAATGAATTTTTAGGTACAACACGAAAAGCATGATCCATGAGAGAAAAAATGATAAGTTTTAGACTTCACTCTAATTAGAAACTTCTGCTCTGTAAAAGTTACTGTTAAGAGAATGAAAAGACAAGCCATAGACTGGGAGAAATCTTTGCAAAACCCATATCTGATAAAGGACAGGTATTCAAAATATATAAGGTACTCTTAGAATTCAAAAATTAGAAAACAAAAAACCTAATTAAAAATGAAGCAGGGCTTCCCTGGTGGCACAGTGGTTGGGAGTCCGCCTGCCGATGCAGGGGACACGGATTCGTGCCCCGGTCCGGGAAGCTCCCACACGCCGCGGAGCGGCTAGGCCAGTGAGCCATGGACGCTGAGCCTGTGCATCCGGAGCCTGTTGCTCCGCAACGGGAGAGGCAACAACAGTGAGAGGCCTGCGTACCGCAAAAAAAAAAAAGAAGCAAAATATCTGTACAAACACTTCACCAATGAAGATATACAGATGGCAAATAAGTATATGAAAATATGCTTGATATCATATGTCATTAGGGGATTGAAAATAAAAACAATAATGAGGTACCACTACATACCTATTTACCTATTTCAATGGCTAAAATCCAAAATACTGACAACAATTATTCAATTGCTGGTGGGAAGACACTTTGGCAGTTTCTTACAAAACTAAACCTACTCTTACCATATGATCCAGTAATTACAGTCTTTGATATTTACCCACATGAGCTGAAAACTTATGTCCACATGAAAACCTGTGCATGAATATTGATAGTAGGTTTATTTATAATTGCCCAACATTGGAAACAACCAATGTATCTTTTAAAGGGTAATTGAAAAAGAAAAGCTGTCATTTATTTTTTCCGTAAAGAGCAAAGTGAAAAAAAATCACTTGGATTTTGAAAGAGGTGAACAAATATCTTAAATCCTATCAGTCCAATGAAAGTAATTAATATGCAAGAGGTTTCCTAGGATATGAACATTCAGACTTGACGTTGAATTGTTTATAGAGATTATTATTTCTGAAAGGTAAAAAAGGCAGCACCTTTTATAATTATTATAATTATTATTATTGTTTATTTTATATTGAAGTATAGTTGATTTACAATGTTGTGTTAGTTTCATATGTACAGCAAAGTGATTCAGTCATATACATATATTTTTTCAGATTCTGAGACTATTACTTTGTTTAAAACATATAAATGTTATAATTTGTCAAATAAGACTAAAGATTTTTTATTATGTAAATGTACAACATACTTTATACCTCAGTTTCCTGAGAAGATAGTAATGCCCATTCTTAGAGTCACCTTCATGAGTAAAAGGGAAGCAGTATACCTAATTAGTACTTGTCTTGGTTTCTTTCACTGCTCTTGTGTATATCCGAACACAATGCAGAAGCACACTTACATACCCAAACACAATCTTACATTCCTTATAGTTTCAGAATGTGGTTAGGGGAAGAAGCACAGCCCTCAGCTGAGGTAGGGATCAGCTTAATATGAATGCAGTGGTAATTAGACTGAAAGCACTCAGATCTTGGACAATCAGCTGTAGAGAGAGGTTGTAAACCACATGCTTGGAGAATGCAGAACACTTCACAGTTCCATGCCACATGTAAACTCTATGAAACCGGCCTCTGACATTCTTCTATTCACAGAGGCTCCAGAGAATTGGAGGGGGTGAACGCTGCAGATGACTGAAAAAAAGAGGCGAAAATCTCCAACAGGGGGTTGTGATCAAGCACTTTCATTTCCTGGGAACAGTATAAAAGATTTTGCAATCTAGATAAGCCTCTTTTCATAGATTGAATCCTCTCCAAAGGGCATGTGAACTGTGGACAGCCATCAACTCCCCGAGCCAGTTTATTTTCTAAATCCCAATGCCTTGTGTGTCAAATACCCACTTTCATTTTTTCCTCTTCTGGGAACAATGTTCACATTGTTCTGCTGTCAGTAAAATGTGCAAATGGAAACTGAGGAGGAAATTTGTTCTGACACCATAAACAGTAAATAATGTCGGTCTGTTTATACTGATGAGGAAGCTGATGTGTCTTCTTTGTCATTTCCCTCTCGGCTGTTATTACTGACATCTAACTTAGAAAGAATGGTCTGTGATAAATGATAGTGGTTGCTGGCATGCTTTAGAGAGGTGAGTTTCTCATTTTAGGCATGGACACCAGATTTGCAGATAGCCTGAGGGTGTTGCAAAGTACCATCCAGCCCTCTGTCTTCTAGTATGTAAAATGGCAGCCCTAGCATTCATAATTCCAGTTGTTTATTTCACGCTCTATCTGCTGCAGAACCATTCTCTCACTGTCCCCTGACCCCACATATTAAGATGAAAACATCACAGGATGAATACTCCACAACCTTTGTGAGGTCCAGTAATTTATTCAACACTCAAAAAAAAAAATGTTTTTTATGCACCTACTACCAAACAGGAAATGGGTTTAGCATAGGAGCTACAAAAATAAAAGGTAAGTATAATCTAACCGTATGAAGTTTACATTCGAGAGACAACAATAGATGATAACTGAATAGGTTATTGATATAATGGTTATATATGTTATAAAGAAGAAAACCAAGAGCTAGAATAGACAATAATGACATAAATTGGGCAAGATTTAATTCAGGTGAGGGCTCACTAAAATTCAGTTAAAGGGAACATTAAAGCTGAAAAAGAAGAAAGCAAAACAGAGAAACAGGGAGTAAAAACCTTCCAAGCGGAGGTAACATCAGGTAAACCATTGCTGAGCCAGGAAAGAGCTTAGTATACCTCACATCTGAAAGAAGATCAGTAAGGATGTAGTCCACGAGTGAAGGTGGACATTAGACAGCATGAGCTTGGAAATGCAGAGGATCATGTCAGGAAGGACCGGTCAAATTGAAGGTCTAGGGACGAAATTTCACGATTATTTTCTGGCAGACCATGGAAATATTTAAGCAGGAAGTGATTGACATACGTTTAGATTTTTAAAAATGAGTTCTTGCTACTAAGTGGTAAATAGATGAGGGTGAGATGTGGATAAGAGTAGTTCATGAGAGTAGTTCATTATAAGAAATGAACATTATAAGAAAATGCTGGTTTGGATTTAAATAGTAGATAATGGGAGATACAGAGAGGACGACCCATTCAAGACCTACTTTGGAAGTTGAATTCATAAGATTTGCTGATGGACTGTATGTAAACATGAGGAAAATAAAATAATTAAATAAATGAAATTGATAAACTTTCCCCCAAAATCCAGAAATAGCAAAATTAAAACCACCAACTCAGTAAATAGTTCTTTGTAAGAGTTTATTGTGCATGTAAGAACAGTTCACAAACTGTTGGGAGCTTTCCGATTTAAAGCCGATATGAAGCTCAGGGGCCTGATGTTACAGGATGGCTTATAAAGCGAAAATAAAAAAGTTGTTTAATCTTTACAGTGATTGGCTATTGCAGTGGCGGTTGCCAGATGGTGGGGGATTGGTTAAAAGTGAGTACCTTATACCATCTTTAGGAAGATGAGCTAAGTTTCTCTTATGATTATCAGAGGCATAACAAGAAATAACCTAAGTTAAGTTTCACTTCTGTCCTAGTTTATTAAGCTAGATTTAGTTTTGCTTATGTGGCTTAAACAGTTTTGTCTCCTCAGAGAATTCTCAAGTCCAGTCTCAATTTGTATTTTTAATTTTAACAATTCCTAGATTTCTGGCATGAGTAGTTGGGATATGGTGGTGTCATTTCCTAAGGTAGGAAAGCTTAAAACAGAGGCAGTGGGAATCAAAGTCATTTTATAGTCAATTTAATTTTGAGGTAGCCCAGAAACATCCACTAGTATAACCAGTACAGTAGCATATCTTTGCAACTCAGATGTAAAGTTGAGTAACATAAAAGAGATTATTTCTGTGTTTATGACAAAGCACAGCTTATGTTTATGTTGTTGAAATGCTACAGATACTGTCCTAAGTTTAAACTCATATTTAAGTCTATAAAAAAGTTGTATTTTATGAAATCATGGCACTGTCCAGGTTTTTCTATTCAACCCTTGTCTTTTCACTGAATAATTGTACCATGTTTACTTTTCTTTGGCTAGTGGAGGCAAAAATTAAATTTTAAAAGCTAGAACACAGGGGAAGAGAGGTGTTCTTTCTCCAGAAAAAATATGCACAAACCGAATTTTGCTTTGCAGTTTCTATTCCCCTCTACCAAAGGCACACTTCTCAGGAATAACACTGTATATAAATCCCTTTATAATGCTGGTGCTTGAGGTAAGGATGTTCCAGCCAGATAAGTAGCAGCCGCTAACCGTGTTAAGAGATCAATGTGTTATAATAGATTTTGACTGAATATGGTAGTTGCATTTGGAGAAGAAATAGCATCTGAGTGTTTTTTGAGATAAAAGGAAATTTACGGTCCATCTAGTCTCAATTTTACAGAAGAAGAAACTGAAGTTCATGAAAGTTATATCAGTCTCTCAAAGTTATACAGATAATTAGGGGCAGATGTGGAACTTGAACTCAAGTCTCCAGACCGGAGGCCCCATAGTGAACACACGGATTGACCCAGCATGCATTTCTATCTGATGGAACAGCCATTTCATGAGTGAGTTCCTACTGAGCCTGGCTGACTTTTGGTGACACAGTTGCTTAATTAGAGTTATAATCCTTGCTACAGGCAAAAAAAAAAAAAAAAATCTCTGAGGGCCTAAGGGAGGTCTCTTCAGAGTTTAAGAATATAGGCTCTGTATATCTTCTTTGGAGAGATGTCTATTTAGGTCTTCTGCCCATTTTTGTATTGGGTTGATTGTTTTTTCGATATTGAGCTGCTTGTAAATTTTGGAGATTAACCCTTTGTCAGTTGCTTCATTTGCAAATATTTTCTCCCATTCTAAGGGTTGTCTTTTCATCTTCTTTTACATTTTCCTTTGCTGTGCAAAAGCTTTTAAGTTTCATTAGGTCCCATTTGTTTATTTTTGTTTTTATTTCCATTTCTCTAGGAGGTGGGTCAAAAAGGATCTTGCTGTGATTTATGTCATAGAGTGTTCTGCCTATGTTTTCTTTTGAGAGTTTGATAGTGTCTGGCCTTACATTTAGGTCTTTAATCCATTTTGAGTTTATTTTTTTGCATAGTGTTAGGGAATGTTCTAATTTCATTCTTTGTGGCACATATACACAATGGAATATTACTCAGCCATAAAAAGAAATGAAATTGAGTTATTTGTAGTGAGGTCGATGGACATAGAGTCTGTCATACACAGTGAAGTAAGTCAGAAAGAGAAAAACAAATACCATATGCTAACACATATATATAGAATCTAAAAAAAAGAAAAGAAAAGAAAATGGTTCTGAAGAACCTAGGGGCAGGACAGGAGCAAAGACGCAGATGTAGAGAACAGACTTGAGAACATGGGGAGGGGGAAGGGTAAGCTGTGATGAAGTGAGAGAGTGGCATGGACTTATATATACTACCCAATGTAAAATAGATGGTGAGTGGGAAGAAGCCGCATAGCACAGGGAGATCAGCTCAGTGCTTTGTGACCACGTAGAGGGGTGGGATAGGGAGAGTGGGAGACGCAAGAGAGAGGAGATATGGGGATATAGGTACATATATAGCTGATTCACTTTGTTATAAAGCAGAAACTAGCACACCATTATAAAGCAATTATACTCCAATAAAGATGTTAAAAAATAAAAGAAATAAAAAATAAAAAAAGAATATAGGATCATCTTTGGGGCTGAGGCAGATCCAAAAACATTTTTACTTCCTTCCACTGCACTAGTTGCCATTCCTTCCAGGTTTTGAACAACAGCTTCTTTGCCATTGTGACTCTGAGGTTAAGAATATCAGGGTTTAGAAAAGCACAAAAATCAATCATCTCCACCTCGCACATTGCTGAGGGTTTTTGAAAATTTCAGATGTTAGGAAGAGCTTTGGATACAAATCATAGTACATAAATTTAGACATGCAAGAAATATGATTTATTATAATTGGTGACAATTTTTGTTAAGAACCTCAATTCTGACACGTAGTGAAAATCCAATCTTGGTCACTTGAATATTTCTACCCATTCTCTGAATAACATACAGGGTACAGTAGCTGACTCATGGTACTGGGGAGGGGCAGGAGTGGAAGTTGCGGAGGTGTGAGGTCAAAGGTGTGCTGAATTGGAAGAAGGGACATTCTCTTTCCATCTTGTCTTCACTAATTGGTCCATGAAGATTTCTCCTAAATCTTCCTGCTCCTCACCTGATGCTGAGTATCTCAATGTTATTTGAATTGCATTAATCATTTGACAAAACTGGGTCTCTCAATGGTGAATGTGATCTGGTGGCAACACTCCCAATAACTCTTAAACTGTTCACCAGACAGCCATTTCTACTATGGGATCACGTGTTTTTTTCAGGTTATATCATGCAATCCTATGGTGGCCCAGTTCTGTTCTTAAGCTTCCAAACCTATGTGTGTGTGTGTGTTTCTCACCACCATCCCTAGGGCTTTCTAGAAAGAAGAGCCTGGTGAACAACTAGCATCTAAGTTCTTTAATTCTCCTCCCACTTCTTCACTGATATCAACTGAAATTGTCACTGAGCCTGAGGCCAGCATAACCTGGCACCTCATCTCTTCTTCCAAATTTGTTTTATAAGCTCAAAATTCATCAAGATATGAAGTTTTGCAACCCAAAAACCATTTCCTTATTTTTCAGCAAAAGCAAATCATTTGAAGAGCAAAAGACTACCTAAAAGCTGAGTTTTTGTTTCATTTTTGTTTGTTTTTCCACATGTTCTTAAACTTCTACTTGTTTAGAAATAGTCAATGGAATATCTTCATTTGTGGTCTAAGTATGTTAATTTATGGGAAGATGATTCTTTCCCCAGAAGTGTCACTTTGGTGACCTGCTGTGCTACAAAGAACTTAAACTTTTTTTTTAATTTTAGAAAACCTGTAAAGATAGTACAGAGGTTTCCTATGTACTTTAGACCCAACTTCTCCTCTTGTTAGCGTCTTATATCATTATGGTGTATCTGTCACAACCAATGAACTGAAATTGGTACATGGTTATTAACTAAACTCCATACTTTGTTTGTATTTCCTTAGTTTTTCCCTAATATCTTTTCGTTTTAATTGTTCCAGGATCCCATAGTACTTTCAGCTGCTGTATCTCCTTTGGCTCCTCTTGGATGTAATAGTTGCTCAGACTTCCCTTGTCTTTCATGACCTTGACAGTCTTGAGAAAAACTTTTTGTCTTCCTGAAAAAGGAATTTTGTAGCTCAAAACCTAGATTTGTCTGGTACTTTTTTCATGGTTACGCCTAGGATTATGACTTTTGGGGAGGTCAAATGTCATTCTCAGAACAATATAGCAAGGATTCCTTTATCAGCTCGACTTGTCACCGATGATGTTAGCCTTGACCACCTGGCAAAGACACTGTCAGGTTCCTTTACTGTAGTGTTGCTCATTTCCCACTCTTTCTGTACTGTATACTTTGAAAGAAAGTCACTACGTGTAGTTCACACTTAAAGAGTAGGAGACCATGCTCCACCTCACTGAGAACAGAGTAGCTACACAAATTATTTGAAAATTTTCTATGTGGAAGATTTGCTTCCCCTGTCCCCATTTATTAATTGAATATTTTTATACAAGTATGTATTTATGCATATTTATTTTATAATCTATAATTCAATACTACACTCATTATTTTTTTGCCTAAAAAGTTCGAAATTTGAGCACTGGGAGTCCTTTCAGTTGGCTCCTGTGTCTCTTTGTCATTTCCACATCGTTTTACTTTTGGAGCACTTTCATATCTTCTGAAACTACAAGATGCATAGTTCCCTTCATCCACTTGTGAAATTGGCCATTTCTTTAAGGAGCCTTTGTTCCCTTCATTGGTTCTAATATCATTGCAGAATGATATTAGAAACTAAGCTCTGGGTTCTGGGTATGCTCATTGCTATAGGAATGTCATCTCATTGGCTCTCTTAGCATTCAGAGCTAGGAAATATATGCATGCATACTAACCTTTGTATATACAAATATTTAAGGTTATATCTGTATATTTTCTATATATTTCTATCAGTGTCTCTATTAAGAGCTAAATATGAGTTTATGCTGATGTCTCTAATTCTAATCCAATATCACATAGTTCATTCAATAATGGCTTGGTGTCAACACATAAAGGAACACTATGTAACAAGTAATGGGAAACACAGTACTTAATATTATGTGTGGAGGATACCACATTGCCTGTATCTGAGTCAGCTTCACCTAGTAGCTAAGAGCAGAGATTTTGGAGCTGCTATGGCTATATTTGGATACTAGCTCTGCCAGTTACTGGCTGTGTGTCCTTGTGCTTTATTGTTGAATCTTTCTGTTTTTCAGTTGCCTTGCTTGATAAATGAGGATGATAATAATACTTGATTCACAAGGGTATGTGGGAGGATACATATCACTCTGTCATATGTAAAACTGTTTAAAATATGACTTTCTGATCTATTGTTCATAATACATATCATATTAAAATTTTATTATTGTGTCAGAATATGATAGTATTCTGTTATTATATCAAAACTTGTTTGAGATGCACAAACATGAAAGTGAGCTCCATGCGTTGTGATATATAAGCCACTGTTCTATGGTCGTGGCCTCATCTTAGCAATCAGTGAAGGTTAAGGAAAGAGAACTGATATGATGTATACAATTATACTGGTACAGTTAAATATGCACAGGCCTTTAAGTGATACAGTTTTAGGGCTTTTCCAAATAAGGCTCAACTAGAGTCCTCAAACAGTCTTGGTACAAATGGGACTAGGGACATACTAAGTATTCTAGCAATTAATTAAAAAAATACTTTGAGGAAAACATGGAACGTTCATTATTAAAGGGAATCATATTGTAGAATGACATGAAGAAATGCAGGTTTTATGATCTGGATAATTTTTAACATTATTTTATAAACGCATGTCATCAACTTACAAACTGCCTGTACCCACATACACTTAACACATTGTTAGTCCTTCTCTTATAATGCACATTTGGCTGAAATATTAATGAGTTTTTGATTCCACAGCACAATTCTGTTCACTGTTGCAAATAGGTATATTTTCACATAATTTCAGTTGTCAAAATTTGGAGGAAGTTTTTCTGGTTTTTCTTTGTTTGTTTTTTGTGGTAAGCGGGCCTCTCACCGTTGTGGCCTCTCCCGCCGCGGAGCACAGTCTCCGGACGCGCAGGCTCAGCGGCCACGGCTCACGGGCCCAGCTGCTCCGCGGCATGTGGGATCCTTCCGGACCAGGGCACGAACTGCGTCCCCTGCATTGGCAAGCCGACCCTCAACCACTGCGCCACCAGGGAAGCCCCCTGGGTTTTTTTTAATCTACATATTTTCTGCTTCTTGAGTTATGAATAGGTGACTAATTCATGGGCTGTTGAATTAGAGAGAAACAAGTACAAACCCTACTTGAATTCTGATTACCTGTGTGATCTGGCAGGATATTTAACCTCTTTCAGCCTAAGTATCCTTACATTTATAACGGGAAAATTTGCATCCATTTTATAGGGCTGTTCAGAGGATGATATAATGCATAAAACAAGAGCATGGAAACCAGCACATCATAAGCACAAAATATGTAACTAATATCACATCACCTCTACTAAAGGACTTAACACATTGCATTGTAATTGTTCACTTATTTTTCTCCTCAACTGGTCTGTGAACTATCTGAGGACTAGAGCAACTTTTGCAGCAGGTATTTATAAAATAAAGGATCACAAATTTAAAAGTCGTTAACCATTTTAAAGCTGCTAAGGGGTATTAAGCATTCTTCCACTTTCTTGTAGGCAGTACATTGAACTTAATGAATCCCCTTCGCAATTTCTCTAGTCTTTTGTGAAAGTCTATTTTTTTAAAAATATGTTGGCTACCTCCATGCTCAAGAGATCTTTGATTCTTTTGCCTGCTTTTTGTTTTGCTCTGGTCTTTTCTCTCACTATTTGCTATTACAGCACTTCTCTTTGTGGTACTGATGTGCCTGCATATTTTAGTCTTTGCTCTTTGTGATCACTTATTTCTTTTAATCTGTTCTACACGTAGAGAGCAGATTATCAATCTTGAAAGTATTGCCTATAATATATTATACTGATTCTGGATTTAAATATTCACATATAAATAGGCCACGAGCATGAGTTTTATAGTATAATCTTTGGGGCATCTAATTTTGCAACGAGTATGCCTTTGATGTTGTTTTCTTTATCGTTCTCAGTTGTTACAGAGGTACTATTTGGTTTGAAAGGTTGGTACAGTAAAGGTGAGATATTTATTACTTATGCCATAACTGTAGTAAAATGGACTTTTTTTTTTACCCATTATGTCATGTGTTGACACTAGAAGATGTATCAAGTATCATCTCACTCAACTTCATTATTTTAGACATGAAGAAGTAGATAAGTTAATTGACTCATGCAAATGTATACAACTAGTTATGAGAATATATGAAAATTGTGCTAATAGATTTTAACTAATTCCAGGTAATTTTGTACTATCTTATATCTAATAACATTTTCTAGCGCCAGAAACCCTATTTAATGACAATTTATAATGGTATATCATGGTGATTAAAACACATTTCTAAAATCCAAAGGAAATACATTTGCAGTAACATGTAGCATTGATCAAGACAGCTATCAAAATAAATATGAAAGATGAGTTATTTAAGCTTATTTTATGGTTTTGTGGTCTTGGAAGGTTTTTTCTTGGGATTCTAGCATCAGGTCAGCCATGCTTTTCTATAGTAAATTGGTCATTTTCATTTCAAAGTCTATAAACACTTTCCAGGTGTTGGTTGTTCCCATGCATAAAAACTATGGGAAATGGAAAAAGAAGAAAGGCCCTTAAAAAGTTCATATTATATTTTTGACCCACGGGCTTAGCTCTTCAAAGCTTGAGTCCCTAAGAACATTTAAAGTATATTCCCTCAACTTATTGAGATTTCCGGTGGCTTCACTGCACTTTCTATTTTTCCCAGATGTGTGTAGATCATAACAAAGTCAGGAAATGGAGATTGATTTCCTGCTCACTTTTCTTCATAGTATCCAAGCTGTGCTATTCTATTCTGTGGCAATTGTATGATTTGTAGTTAGTAATGTGTAAACTTTAGATTTAATACTTATCGGAACACTACTTCCATGTAAGTTCTGATAGGTGAGGGATATGAGCTAGGCAAGAAAACTTGGATTTGCAAACCAAATCATGGATTAGCAAATCACATTTTCTACAAAGGCAGCTGATTGCTTCATTGGCAGAGGAGAGTTTTTTTTTTTTGAAAGGTAAAGTGTAGTGTGCCATTTTGAACCTTTTATGGGATTTTGAAACAATGTTGGCTTTTAAACATTTAAGGAAAAAGATACTCTATTTTTTGGTTCACTATCATAGAGAAATTTTCTAGAAATCAAAGACAGCAGGACTCATTTGTAAGTTACAAGAGACTGACCAAAATGTTTCAGCATATATATAATAATTACTATCTAAAGAAAATCAAAGGTAAGCAATATATTTGAGCTATTACCGTCTTATTCTGAAAATTAAGTAGTATAGAATTAATGGTTTTATTCAAAGAAAGGACAATTCAGACATCAGTCATATAGGCAACATGAATAAACTCAGCAAGAGGTAGGAATGTAATGACTTCCAGCAATGGCCGTCATCATAACTTAACATTTGCATAACTTTAAAAATTCTATAGAGTGTGGGCTAGAATGATAATTCATAGTAGTTCTTACACTTTCCAGTATAAAGATCTGCATTATCACATTTGATCCACACAAGGATGCTGTATTGTCAAGCGACAGCTTTGTAGCTTCTTATTATCACCATTTTCAGGTAAAGAATACTCATCTGGAGCTAGTTGATGATAGAATTTGAACTTGAACCTGGGTCCAATAGCTCATGCTATTGTATTCTATTTCTCTATCTCAAGGGATAATGGTAATTCTCTTCTGATAGTTCACATTAAATAATCAAGTTTAGTTCCATATATTTTTAATATTAGATATACATGCACACATAAACACAAATTGATTTTTTTTTCAATAAACTAAATTTTAAAATAGCAGATATTTTCAAGGTCAAGGTTAAAAAGTATCAAATAGCACCAATAAGTCTTAACATTGAAAATCACAGTCCCTTGAAGCCCCACATGCTAGTTTTGTTCCTCAGAGGCAAATATTTTTAGCCATTTTAGTTTACCTTTCTATTCTCTCCCATTCTTTGCAAGGTGCATTTTCATCCAGACCATCTTCACTGACATTTGATTTGGATTGATGCTTTTTAACTTATTCTCTTAGCTCCACCCATTTCAGCATATGGGCCAGTAATGCCCTAAGTCCTTAATCTAACTCAGGTTTCCAGCAAGCCAAATTCTAGCCTGTAGTATCCTCAGTACTTCAGGTTTCTACTTCTGTTAAAGAAAAAATTTAGTCTTGTAAATGTTTTCATCATTTGTTAATCTGACTGTATAAGTAAAATTTATAACTCATGCTAAGTTCTTATGTACAAATCCTTTAAAGTCAACTTGAATTAACTTATACTTATCATTGGAAGCAAGTGGGTCTAGAAGTTCTGGTATTGAGTTTAGAAGTAAGGACTATACTTATGGTTCTGAGATGAAGTAGAATTCAAGGTGCTAAGAAACTTTTAAAAGAATTAAAGGGTCCATAGGACAAATAACCCTGTGCTAGTCATTTGTCCCTCTACTCTTTTTTCTCAGTCTTGCAAATCCCCGCTGCAGAGAGCCACAGATATATCAGTACAAAGGCAAAAGGCTGCAAATACAGTAACCCCAACACACATTAAACCACACATTTTATCATATACTCATCACAAAAATCACCTATTTCAGATATTTCAAAATCATTAAATTGTTTTGCATCTTAAAGGCATTTCTTCCTTCATCCCCCTTTTGATCATGAAAGTTCTCAAGATCCAATCAAGACAGTTTTTCATTTTTTTCTCATTTCAGTCTCTAGTAGCAGTTAGAAACCCTTGCTCATACTTCGGAAGGTGTAGGCTAATATTGGAATAGGTTTATCAGTAGGCATTAAAATTGAAAAACGCAGGTGTGCTCAAAGTGAAAGCCAATTTCATTAGGATACCCAGATATAGAGATGGAGAGACTAGGACAAAAGATAGATGGCTTGTTCTAGGACACATATATAGTAATGTGTCGTGGAACCCTCTGATGTTTCTGTGAATCACTTGAAGGCGATTCATTTCTAGTAATGAGTCCAGTGGGATTCACACCCTAAAAATGCAGGCTGGTCTAAAAATGAAAACACCAGTTGTTGTTTTGTTTTTTCGATACGCGGGCCTCTCACTGTTGCAGCCTCTCCCGTTTCGGAGCACAGGCTCCGGATGTGCAGGCTCAGCGACCATGGCTCACGGGCCCAGCCGCTCCGCGGCATGTGGGATCTTCCCGGACCGGGGCACGAACCCGTGTCCCCTGCATCAGCAGGCAGACTCTCAACCACTGCGCCACCAGGGAAGCCCAAAACACCAGTTTTTTGAACTCACAGTAGGTAAAGTTAGGAATATATGGATTGTATATATTGGGGCGGGGTAATTTCCTCCTCTACCCCTCTTTAAATCTTGTGGCTGAACTAGTAATAACATTGACACAAGACAGATTAATAGGAGGAAAAAAAACAGATTTTGATTCATGTGCATGGGGGGTGTCTCATGGAAGCGGGACCTAAAAAGTGGTCAAAGCAGGAAGCTTTGATAGTTTTTTAGAGAAAGAAACAAAACTTTTGTGACAAATTGACAGGACAAACTCAGGTTTTGGGTGCCCAATTAATGAAGAATCTAAACAGAGTTTGGCCTTGGGGTAGTAAATGAAAAAAGTAACAAGGCTTGTTAATACAGGCTCCTTGACCTGAATTCCCTATCTGGTGATGAGGATGTCTCTTTATGTCCGGGTACAGTTCACATGGAAGATTTATTTCCTGTTTTCAGGGGGACAGAAGGGAGGGTGGGTGTCCATCTTGGGTTGACCATTTCTTAAGTAACTTTAATTTAAAATAATCAATATTCCACGGAGGCACATTTTCAGGCAGCCCATCCTGAACCCCAACAGCTATCTCCATGGGAAAAAAGACACATGTTTCTCATATTTTTCATCTCATTTTTTAAAACCTCATAAAAATGATGGATATACAAAATCACCATTAGGAAAACACTACAGTAATAATTGTTGCAGGCAAGATTGATCTGGCAAGATCAACGCAGGAAAGATCTGTGAAAGCTCAAATCTATGGGTGAACATTCCAATAGAAAAGTACACTGCGTGCTCTCATAGTATCTCCTCCAAGATATGTATTAATTACAAAGAAAACAAAATGGCAGCTTTATAGTAGTGAAAGCCAGCAATCATCATTTTAACCAAATGATCGAGGTTAATATCAACAGTAGTAAGACATAGAGACGTTATGTGTCCCCTGATATGAGGCACTGAAAAGGGCGTAACACTTCCATGATATTCAACCTAATCATGAGACTACCAGACACACTCACATTCTGTATGATACCTGACCAGTAGTTTTCAAAATGTGACAGTCTTGAAAGATATAAAGAACTGAGAATCTGTCATAAAGTAGAGGAGACAGAGGAGACATGACAATTAAAAGCAATGTAGGATTCTCAGAAACAAAAAAGGACATTAGTAGATAAAACATAAATGTGAGTTTGACATTTGTAGAAAAGAACATTAGTAGAAAAACTAGTAAAATGTGAATTGGAGCTGTAGTTTAATTAATATGATTGTACAAATATTGCTTTTATGGTTTCAATAACCACATTATAGTTATATATATTAATGTCAGGGATACTGGGAAAATGGTATATGGGAACTCTCAGTATGACCTTGTAGTCATCTGTAAGATTCAACAAATATAAAATTATTTCAAAATGAAAAAAATAATATCCTAAATATTCATAAATAACACAATGTTATGTTTTAATATATATTTTATATACTTTTCTATGGAGGGATATTATGTATTTAAGGAAATACAGGAATTATAAATATACATCTCAATAAGTCACCACAAAGTGAGCACATCCATTCAACTACCACACACATCAAAAAATAGAACAATATCAGCCACCTAGAAGTATGCCTTACAGCTCCTTCAAAAACTACTCCATCTCTTCTCCCCAGAGTAACCCCTATACTGTCTTCTAATAGCATAAAATAGTTTTGGCTTTAAATTTTATATAAGATAATATAACAAATTACAACCTGTTCAGTAATGAATGAAAGTTTTATTTGTCCTATATTTTCACCAACACTTGGTTTTGTCTTTTTAATTTTATCCCCCCCCTTTTTTTTAATTCCAGTGTTCCACACGGCTTTATGATGTCTGTATAAAAACTTCAATGAAAACAGGGAATTCATGTAAACACTTTTAAATGATTCAGCACATGGAGTGACTTTTATGATAATCACATTCTAAAATCTCATTTACAGATCCCAGAGGAAGCCAGATCTTTCCCCAGAAGATTGATGTTACAAGATAAAGTGAAGCAATAACATTAAACGCAACATGACTTGGAATTGTTTAGGTGTTGCATGCTTTTACTTGATGGTAAAATTCTCTCACCCATTTATGTTCTGAACATGATACAAAACGCACAGAGAAAAGCAAAATATTCTACCATGATAGAAAGCATTAATAAGTCTTTTAAAGATACAGATGGGTTGCACCCATTTTATTCTGATACTTGATTACCTTGATTGTTCCATGTATTATAGTTTTCCAAATCGAAATAGAGAGAAATAGCCCTATTTATCAATGCCATGTATTGATACTTCTGAAAAACTTTTATAAAACATTTAAAAATATTTATATGTGACTTTAACATTCCCCTAATAACCCAATAAAGCCTTCATGGATATATTACAAAGATTTGCTGTAAAACAGAACTATTCTTTTTGTAAACAAATTTGTCTGAGTTAGCGCAAGAACGACTGATAAAGAACAATTAAAATGATAAGGCACATTTAAGTAAATTTTCTCATACAATTTATATAGGTATTTTTAATTATTTTGCAACAATCTTATGAGATTCTTTATTACATTCTCAGCTGTATATTCAGCCCCAGAGAGAGTTATACATGTCAATATGTAATTTGATTCAATTATGTTTTATGAGTTCTTATAACTCTATAATCAGAGTATATGGTCTATCATAGTGTATTTTTTTGCCACAAAAATAAAAGAGAGGGAAAAAAATCAAGTTGTTGTTGGGTCACCATATAATTATGCGTATTTTATAGCTAAGAAAACTGAAATTACAGGCAAAAGGCTATATGGCTACCATATGGCAAAGTTTCAGCTCGAAGTAAGCTCTTTTAATTAAAATGCATTAACATAGTATTTCCACATGCTCATCACTACATTCATTCTGCAGAATACATTCTTATAGTTATATTCCCCTGGAAGTAATGAGAAATCACAGAATTGTGAACTTCATCAGACTTGTAAAACTGTGTTTCTTCCTGTCTACTGTCTTCTCCTCCTTCTTCCTTCCCCCCGTACTCCTCACCTTCCTTCCACCTCCCAGTTTTTCCTCTTCTTCCTCCTCAAGTCACTAAGGGATAAGCATTTGAGATAAGGCTGGCAGTCAGCAATTCTGTCAAGTATTGTCAGGATATGACTCTATTAGTGCTACCAAACCAGAATAAAACTGGTATTTCTCTGCTCAGTCCCACAAGAAGATTCACAGAAATTTTGGTCCTATTCTGATCCTATTGCTGTTACAAGAGCCAACTCTATAGTGGTCTGTGAGACAGGGGAAAGTTAGAATTGAACATGGTAAATCTGGCAGGGTTGTACTTGACCCTTCCATACGTACCTAGCTATTGGAATAAGATTTGGCTATTATTTGCCAACCCGAAACCAATGGTGGTATACCATCTTCTTGTTACTGCTGCTCCTGCCAATATTTCAGGTTTTTATCTCTGAAAATTTGACACCAAGAATCCACTTCCCTTCTCACCTGAACCATTTTATTCCCATGTATATGTGTGTTTTGCTTAATTTAATTTTAGTTTGACTTGTTTTTGAGAAAAGGGTTTTATGTATTTATTTGTTTTGTCAGTGAATGCCAGTATGTAAATAAAGATTAGGTTTGCCTGCGTGTATTAGAAAACTCCAGAATAAACAAAATGAAATTTTATTTCTCTCTCATAGGTGATTGGCAATCAGGGATTGGCCTAGCAGCCCAACAATATCAACAGTGACATTCCTTTTTAATATCACTCACTGATACACTGGAAGCTACCATGTGGCTAAATATGGCTTTGGAACTGATAGACAGCAAAAAGAATAAAGATGAAGAATCATGTGCTCTCTCTCTTTAAGGACTCATGTTGGAAATCACAAACAAACAAAACAACCTTCTGCTTATTTCATCTGCCAGAACATAATCACTAAGCCAAACTGAGCTCCAAGAGAGTATAGTAAAATAATCTCATAATTGATTCTACAATAGTCTATCAATTCAAATAGTAGCTGTAGTTGACAAAGTTTGTAATTATTTGTCTGTGTGTGTATAATTATATATATATATATGTATATATACATGTATGTGTGTGTGTGTGTGTGTGTGTATATATATGTATATATATTCCAAAATGGAAATAAGTTGGACTAAGTATATCTTACAATGTGCAGATTTTGGGGTAAGGGTATCAAGCACTTCAGTATCTGTTAAAGGAATATTTCCTTAAGTCAAAATATTATTGTCCATGGGGAGATGCAATTGAAAATATCAAGCATTTTAAATTGGCTAACTAAAAGTAAGTGCAACTTTTTACAGCAAATTAAACTTTTAATAATAAAAGGAACAAAAAAATTCATTCTTGAGAAAAGTACCAGTGATTCAGTATCAGATGACACAGCTTTAAAAAAATGTGGAAATAATAATTAAACCTATTTTCAATCATTAAAAAAACATAAGAATAATATTTCACCTGTTTTAAACATTCAAGTTATCAATAAATCTTGGCATTTAATATATGTGGTTGTATGTTTTATTTTAAGTTGTATATTATTTGGAAAATAATTTTTGAAAATAACTATTCTAGGGAGCCATCACATAACAAAAATATTTTGTTGGTCAATAGTTTTTTTCTAAAATTATATTCTTTTATTTATTTTAAGAATAAGCTTTCATTCTAAATGTAATAGTTTGCATCTACCAACTCCAAGCTCCCAGTCCATTCCTCTCCCTCTCCCCTCCCCCTTGGCAACCACAAGTTGGTTCTCTATGTCTATGAGTCTGTTTCTGTTTTGTAGATAGGTTCATTTGTGCCATATTTTAGATTCCACATAGGACAAGTAGCTATACTCAATATACTGTGATAACCATAGTGGAAAAGAATATTAAAAAAAAGAATGTTAAAAAAAAAAAGAATAAGCTTTCACTCTCAAAAATGTCTGGGAGAATAGATTGTGTGGTGTTAGATACTGTTCAGTGACAGTGTTTTGAGTCAAATTTTGTGTTACACCTATTTTGAATTATTTTAATATATTTAGATAAAATATCACTCGTTTAACTATATAAAATCAGGCCACTAGTCACAAAAATGGACTTTTATGAAAGGTCTGCTTGAACTCTCAATGTTGACCATTTACTGAAGAGAAAAAATAAGCCTCTTATAAACTAAGACAGAATACAAGTTTCTACATTCCACCAATATGTCCCATTCAAATTTATATATTTGTGCATCTGCTTTTAAAATATAAATAAATAAGTAATGTGCTATTTCTCAAAATGTGGTAAGTACTCTACTTTGTAAAATTTTTTTTTTAAAAGGACAAAACAAATGCCAGACACAGGAGCAAGTTTCTTCTAAAATAAAAGGTCTGTGTACATGTACTGCAAGTAATTAATGATTACTTATCAAATGAAAATGTGTTAGATTAAAAGGAGGGACAGATTTTGGAGGAAGTTAATCAGGTTAGATATGAAACAGGAGTGTGTGTGTGTGTGTGTGTGTGTGTGTGTAGGATAAGTAAAATAGAACTGAGGGTTAGTTGACTTTCTTATAACTTACATATATTTAGTTTGTACTTCATCAGTTGCCTGACTTAAAGTCTATAGTATTGATGAAAAATTAATCAATCAATCAAAGAAAGAAATGGAAAATTTTATTGCAATTGCAAATTGAGGATTATAATCCAGGAACAGCCCCTCAGAAAGCTCTGAGAACTGTTCTACCAGTTAGAGCTCAAAGTTATATAAGTTTTTGAGACAGAGGGATGTACATTAAATAATGTGTTATTGCATATATGTGGAATCTAGAAAACTGGTACAGATGAACAGGTTTGCAAGGCAGAAATGGAGACACAGATGTAGAGAACAAATGTATGGACACCAAGGGAAAGTGGCGGGGTAGGGGGATGAATTAGGAGATTGGGATTGACATAGATACATTAATTTGTATAAAATAGATCACTAAGAATAACCTGCTGTATAAAATAAAATTTAATTTAACTTAATTTAATTTAATTTTTAAAAAGTGATGTGTTATTGACAGTTTGCACTATCCACATCTATAAATACAAAGTGGTGGGCCATTGTGACCCCTTACAAGATCAAGAAGAAATGTTATCTTTCAAGGAGTTGTCTTGTTGATGCTAGGAGAATGTTGCTTTTTATGGCTGAGCAGGTATTTTTGCCAATGGGGGAGGTTTGGTTGATGCATAAGGCAGATACACAATGCTCAGTAGAGGGGAAAGAGGAGGCTAAAGGTCAGAGAAGATATTTTATGTTTAAATTTTTCTTGTCTTGCCATAAAATATAAATTTTATTTCACAATATCATAGTGAAATAGTCCTCTGTATACAAAACTGAAAAAACCCACTAATGAAAAAAAAAAAACTACAGAAATAATAAGAGAGCTCATATTTTTGAAGTTTGCCAATTTCCTGTGGTAATAGCTACACATTTTAACTACAGCTACTGATGTATCACACATAATGTTTGATATAATTTCTTTTTCTTCTCAGTGATGCCATAATCCTGAAATTCCCAAAATAAAAAATTTTAGGTTAAATCTAATTGTATTAAGATATTTAAAAATTTCTTTTCCTAAATGAAATTTAGGGCCTGGAATTTTCTTTCTCAATAGAACAAACAAAATGCAACTATATTTTCACTTGATACCACTATTGTATAATATTTGGCACAGCTGTTACTGAACTGAACTCAACGTGCAGCAAAGCCAATCTACTGACGCCAGATTGTGGTGAAGGAAAGTACAGCATTTATTGCAGGGAACCAAGCAAGGAGAATGGGTAGCTAGTGCTCAAAAGACCCAAACTCCCCTATGGCTTTCAGGCAAAGGTTTTTAAAGGCATCATTAAGAGTGAGAGTTGCAGAGTGCATGATCAGCTCCTGGACATTTTTCTGATTGGTTGGTGGTGAGGTAACAGGGTGATGTTTCCAGAATCTTAATCATCAATCTTCTGGTTCCAACCAGTCTGAGACCTATGTGCTTGCAGTCAGCATGTTGTCACCATCCTCCACTGGATAGGAGTGTCTTAGTTTCCACAGAACAACTCAAAGATACACCTCAGATTGAGGTCCTGTGACTCTAATGATCTAATCATTAACTGCTTGAGTCTGCTCTTTGTGACTTGGGGAAGGCCAAACAAGAAGCAGAAGGCATGGAGGGGATTGCACCTGCCAGGTCCTGCTCAGTTTCAGTCACCCCTTTTCTTTGATACACCTCCATCCAGAGGGAAACAGGGGTGGGACAAGAAAGGGAATAAAGTTTTGGCTAGAGAGGTTTATTATAACTCTGCAGAGGAATTCAGTTTTAGGGTGACTTGGTTTCACAACAAGGTAACTGTACAAAATTAAAAGTAAATATGGCAAAGCAAAAGAGAACACTGACTTATTAGGTTCAGAAAATTGAAGCAAAAGGCTAGTTTTACCACCTAGTTTATAATCTATGTCTACATACTTCACCTTTTCTAAGCCTGACATTTTCCCACAACACAGAGAAAATAATCACCTTCTAATATTGTTTTGCAAACTCAAATTATTGTGTGTGCATTTGTGCAATTTACACAGCATAAACACTATAAAACTAAAATATTACAAATGTCCTAATAATTTAAAGAATATGGTGGAAATAGAAATTTCAAATTTTCAAAAAAGGAAATTCTATCAAAAATATATAGCATTTTCCCACAATTGAAGTAGTAGTATTTTTAGCAACTGTTAGTTTTAGGGAAAATATATATAAAACAACACCATTAGGAATTTTTTTTTTTTTTACATCTCAAAGATACTATCTAGGAATATCCCCCAAACTAATGTTCTCTTTAACATTGATATTTCAGATATTGGACAAGATTAAAAGTAAGCGATATCCCAGAGTTATCTAATTACATGTGCAATTGTGAATTTTTCAGAAGTTTCAGGAGTAATGGTGATTTCTTTAAAAAAAGAGTAATAATTCCTCCAAACAGAATGCAGTTTAAAATGCAATTTCCCCTACTATCTTCCTGGTCACTCAGTCTTATAAGGAAAGTTGTAATTGGGTTTATGTGAAGATGTTGCTGATGATGAGAGAAAAGAAAAGGCAACACTTCAGAGCCGGCCCCATCTGTACCATCTCTGCCATGCTAACTGCAAGGGGAAAAAAGCATAACAACTAGTTTTTATTGGTAAAGTCAGCAGATGTGACCTGAAGACAAATAGGGAGCAGATGTGAGGAGTTAGTTTGCTTTTCCATTGACAAATGTAGCCATAGCCATCATAATTGGGAAAATGCTTCAGCTGCAAAATCCGCTCTGTCTCCTAAGTGCCAAGCTTATGTTATTTACTCTCTTCGCAGTTCTCAGGGAAGCATAGAGAGCATACCAAAACCCTCTCTGAACTATTATCTGGGAATGTAAATTTAAACAAAATTCATTTAAAAAAAATGATTGAAAAGGCATATGTTGCCTGTTACATGGATTATAATGAAATGCACTCTATTGGAGTTTCTGTCATTAAAAAAAGAGAAGAAAGGAAAAAATAAGAAAAACAAAGAAAAGATAAACATGTTTGGCAGAACTGGCATGGGAAAAATTAGGAAGGTAAGAGTTATTTTGATGGAGTCGGGAGATAAGGAGTGTCGAAAAGGAAAGCAAAAAAAAAAACTCTGTCATTAGACTTGGTGGGCCATTTCTGAAGGTGATATTTATTTCCTTGGAAAGTTCAATATGTTCAGTTATAAGCTTCTGACACTTCCTTCTAAATATTGTAGGAAGCTACTGATTAACTATGCCTCTGTTGTTGTAGATGCCTGGTTGCAGCCTTTTAAGGTGGAGAAAAGGGAGCTATATCTCCCTTGCTTTTGGAGAAATCTCTCAACTCAAACCACAGAATTAAGGGGAAAATGGTATCAATTCTGAAAGCCAGGTCTGGTTAACTCTCACCCCAATTCTTTATTTTGTCTGAGTGATACACTAGACAGGTAGGTAATGCAGTTAATAGCATGACAATGAATTATTTATCACCTGTTCTTTTTCTTTTTTAAAAGCATGCACCATATAAACCTAAACAATAATTAAAACACCAAGTTTCACTTTTTCTACATTGAGCCAATTTTTTTTTTATTATTCTGGATGCAATGAGTAAGATTCCTGCTGTTTGATAATCCAAATTATACTGGCAACCATTTTACTTTTATATGCTCCATAATAAAGTAATCACTTCCAGTCACTTATCTTACTATTACCTACGATGTATACAGTCAAACTCAGTGTAAGCCTCCAGCAGCCAAAACGCTGTCCAGAGACCTAACTAGAACTGACAAGTGTATTTTCTAATTCAAATTGCATCTGCATGTAAGAAGGATGTGATAGAACAATCTCCTGTATAAGATTATGTTTAATTTCTGTAAATGAAGCTAAAATTTAAATGAATCATGACATCCATTATCCATAAAAGGGGGCAACAATGACACTTACTGTCGATCTTAAATTATGACTTGTTATTAGTTTTGTGGACCTCTGTTTCTCTAAATATAAAAAGAACGTTGTAATACCTAACTTGTCAGGGGTTGAAGAAGATGAAATCATGTCATATTTGTGTAAAGCATCAAGTCCAGAGGAGTACTTGGTGTACAGTAGTGCACACATGGAGTCTGACAGCCTGATTCTGACCTTTACTAACTGTGTGACTGGAAAAGCTCCTTAACTTTCCAAGCTTCAGTTTCTTCATCTGTGGGATATTAACTACATCTTATAATGGTTGAAAATTAAATAAGATAATCAATAAAATGGTTAGAATGGTGCCTGACACATTGAAGAGGCTCAATAAATATTAGGTAATCTCATTCTCTTTTTCTTTAACTCAATCTCTATTAATATCCTGGAGAATTTACAGTGAATGATAATACGTAATTGACCCATTACACCCTGAGAACTTTCTGACATTGATTTCTAGATCCCAAAGCCTGAGGCTGCCCCTGAGTGTTTGTATGTGTGGATTTTGTGCTAATGCATTGCGACCATGTTTCATAAAATCTTTCTCTGCTCCTCTCCACTCCTCTACAAGGTAGGCACGTTTATTCAAAGTCCTTGTTTTATCCTCCTATCCTCCAGAGCCCTACTATTTGTTCTGAACTACAGAGAAATTATATTGTAATATTAAGCAGCTCTTACTTAATACAATTAAAATTCATTGCTTTATAAAGTTAACTTCGAATTCATTATTATATTTTATGGGGGAAGGGACTTAAAGAGTCAAAGAGAGGAGAATATGCTGTATTTGTTCTCCAAGTCCATCCAACACCCTGAATCACTCTATGTGAGTGACAGCCAATGATAATTTAAATGTATAATTAACTTTTTAAATATATAAAGAACTTTTCACATAATAATAGGTCTTAGTATAAAGAAATACTGAAATTCTAAGTTTTCTGGATATGAGAGATAGAAGAAATTAGAATATAAGGGTTAGTGAGTTACTAGCTAAGTTACTCAGAATAAGTTACATGTCTCCTTTGAACCTCAACTTGTTTATCTACAAATTAGAGATCGTCTAATTTATAACGTCTTCTAAGTGTGCTTTCATTGAACATATTGGCACCTGTTCAGTTTTCCCTCAACTCGAAGTCCTCCCATCATCCTTAGTGACTTCACCTTTGATATAGAAATCTCAAACTGCATTCTTGCCCCTCATTCCCAACATCAGTAATCACCTTTTTGTCGCTACAGACCAGCCACATTTCATTCTGTCCTCATCTGGATCTTGTCATCACTTGAAAATTTTTTAACCTGCATAATAACTAAGTCATGTGAGCTTCTGACCACAAGCTACATTTCTTCTATTATTATTATTATTATATTTCTTCTTCTAATTATTATTCCACAACTGTTTTGACTGTTCATCCATATCTACAGGGTTCATAGTTTTGGGAAATCAATTTTTCCTTGTGTTCTATGATTCCTCACCTTTCTTAAATTCCTTATTTTATCAGCCCAGATCACATGGCCTATACTTTATTAAGACCTTTGCCAATACTATAAATCATCTTGATATATATTTTTTACTTTTATACCCATCTAGCAAAATGCCAAAATAATATTCAACTCTTCTATACTTTCTTTATGTATGTGTTTAAATAACAGGAGCTATTAGGAAAGTCAAAAATTTAGTGTAACTATAAATTCACAATTATTAACCTTAAATATACCCTCAGATTATGTGCAAATACTTCTTTATACTACATAAAAACCCAGTCTTGAAAATGAACATAATTAATATTTGCTAGTAGTCACCTCCCTATTGGTATAAAATAGATAGATAAACAGAGAAGTGATATATAGATGAATATATACATAAATTTATACCAGGGAAATAATTTTAGAAAAGTACAATCATACTACACATTACATTTTAGAAAATATTATTGAATTTAAATACACATGAGTTTAACCAAAGATGAAGAAAATTTAATGAATTTGAAAGAGATCTGAGACTCTAAGAAATTTTACTAAAGATATGACTGTTGTCATGGATTTTGAACTGCAGTTTTAAATTTTAGGTACTACAAATCTGCCTTCCCCTTCTTCACAAACAACCCATTTCCTGTCAGTTATATTACTGTGTCCTGTTTGAATGTGCTTTTGTAACCATAATTCCCTAGTTGTTTAATTTCAGCTCTACACTTATATGAATAAAACACTTAACAGCTGTCTTCTTACCTTGATGACTTTGTTACTGAGATCTTTGTTATTTATATCCTTTTGCCCAGATTGTTTTGTTAGAGATGTTTTTGTTTAGTTCGGTTTGGATTTTTTTTTTCTGTATCTTAAAAAGTGTTAATGAGGGCTACAATGTCAATATTCTTGCATTTTTCAAAAGTTTCTTTCATTAATCCTCATACATTATCCATATCCTCACTTAGGATAAAAGTTACAAGAGGGCAGGGAATTTTCTGGTTCACTATTCAGTTTCTAAGACCCATAACAACACTTTGACATATTAGAAGCCCCATAAATATTTATCAAATGAATGAATGAATAAAATAAAACCACAGTCAGGACTTGGGATCATATCAGAGGCATTTTCCAAAATGTTCAGAATGACTAAAGTCACATAGGATAGGGAATTGGTTATTTCATTAAGATATTAAGTGACTTAAACCTTAGTAGTTTTTGTTTAAAGTTTAAACGGTTCATAGTTAAGAAAAAAAAGATGATATTTTAAACAACTGCGGCAGAACACTCTTTGACATAAATTGAAGTGAAATCGTTTTGGATCCATCTCCTAGAGTAATGGAAATAAAAACAAAAATAAACAAATGGGACATAATTTAACTTAAGAGCTTCTGCACAGCAAAGAAAACCATAAACAAAACAAAAAGACAACTTACAGAATGGGAGAAAATATTTGCAAATGATGTGACTGACAAGGGATTAATCTCCAAAATATGCAAACAGCTCATATAGCTCAATATCAAAAAAAAAGAACCAAATCAAAAAAATAGGCAGAAAACCTAAAAAAGACATTTCTCCAAAGAAGACATAAAAATGGCCAAAAGGCACATGAAAAGATGCTCAGCTTCACTAATTATTAGAGAAATGCAAATCAAAACTACAATGAGGTATCACCTCATACTGGTCAGAATGGCTATCATCAAAAAGTTTACAAATAATAAAGGCTAGGAAGGGTGTAGAGAAAAGGGAACCCTCCTACACTATTGGTGGGAATGTAAATTGGTACAGCCACTATGGAGAACAGTATGGAGGTTCCTTAAAAAACTAAAAATAGAGCTACCATATTATCCTGCAGTCCCGCTCCTGGGCATATATCTAGAGAAAACGTAATTTGAATGGATACATGCACCCCAGTGTTCATAGCAGCACTATTTAAAATAGCCAAGACATGGAAACGACCTAAGTATCAATGGACAGATAAACGGATAAAGAAGATGTGAGATAGATAGACAGATAGATAGATAGATAGATCTATCAATCTATCTATCTATATATATATAATGGAATATTACTCAGCCATAAAAAAGAATGAAATAATGCCATTTGCAGCAACATGGATGGACCTGGGGATTATCATAATAAGTGAAATAAGCCATACAGAGATAGAAAAATATCATATGATATTACTTACATGTGGAATCTTAAAAAATTATAAAAATTAACTTATTTACAAAACAGAAATAGACTCACAGACATAGAAAACAAACTTATGTTTACCAGAGTGGAAGGGGGAGGGATAAAATAGGAGTTTGGGATTAAAATATACACACTGAGGAGGAGCTTCAAGATGGCAGAAGAGGAAGACGCTGGGATCACCTTCCTCCCCACAGATACATCAGAAATACATCTACATGTGGAACAACTCCTACAGAACACCTACTGAACGCTGGCAGAAGACCTCAGACCTGCCAAAAGGCAAGAAACTCCCCATGTACCTGGGTAGGGCAAAAGAAAAAAGGAAAAACAGAGACAAAAGAATAGGGATGGGACCTGGACCAGTGGGAGGGAGCCATGAAGGAGGAAAGGTTTCCACACACTAGGAAGCCCCTTCGTGGGTGGAGACTGCGGGTGGCGCGGGGGGGAGATTTGGAGCCACAGAGGAGAGCGAAGCAACAGGGGTGCGGAGGGCAAAGTGGAAAGATTCCCACACAGAGGATCAGTGCCGACCAGCACTCACCAGCCCGAGAGGCTTGTCTGCTCACCCACCAGGGCGGGCAGGGCTGGGAGGTGAGGCTTAGGCTTCGGAGGTCGGATCCCAGGGAGGTCGGATCCCTGAAGGGAGCTAGCGCACCACAGCTAGTCAGGAGGGAGTCCGGGAAAAAGTCTGGAACTGCCGAAGAGGCAAGAGACTTTTTCTTGCCTCTTTGTTTTTTGGTGAGCAAGGAGAAGGGATTCAGAACGCTGCTTAAAGTAGCTCCAGAGACGGGCACGAGCCGCGGCTATCAGCAAGGACCCCAGAGACGGGCATGAGACGCTAAGGCTGCTGCTGCCGCCACCAAGAACCCTGTGTGTGAGCACAGGTCACTCTCCATACCTCTCCTCCCAGGATCCTAGGCACCCGCCACTGCCAGGGTCCCATGATCCAGGGATAACTTCCCTGGGAGAACGCACGGCGTGCCTCAGGCTGGTGCAACATTACACCAGCCTCTGCCTCCACAGGCTCGCACCACATCCGTACCCCTCCCTCACCCTGGCCTGAGTGAGACAGAGCCCCCAAAGCAGCTGCTCCTTTAACCCCGTCCTATCTGAGTGAAGAACAGACACCCTCAGGTGACCTACATGCAGAGGCGGGTCCAAATCCCAAGCTGAAACCCGGGAGCTGAGCGAACAAAGAAGAGAAAAGGAAAATTTTCCCAGCAACCTCAGGGGCAGCGGATTAAATCTCCACAATCAACTTGATGTACACTGCATCTGTGGAATACCTGAATAGACAACGAATCACCCCAAACTGAAGAGGTGGACTTAGGGAGCAACGATATATATATATTTTTCCCTTTTTCTCTTTTTGTGAGTGTGTATGTGTATGCTTCTGTGTGTGATTTTGTCTGTATAGCTTTGCTTTTACCATTTGTCCTAGGGTTCTATCTGTCCGGTTTTTGTGTGTGTGTTTTTTTTTATTACTTAAAAAGTTTTATTCTTAATAATTATTTTTTAATAACTTTATTTTATTTTTTTAATTTATTTTATTTTATCTTCTTTCTTTTGTTCTTTCTTTTCTCCCTTTTATTTGGAACAACGTGGAGGAGAGGCTCTTGGTGTTCCAGCCAGGTGTCAGGGCTGTGCCACTGAGGTGGGAGAGCCAAGTTCAGGACACTGGTCCACCAGAGATCTCATGGATCCACATCACATCAAACGGAGAAAATCTGCTAGAGATCTCCATCTCAATGCCAAGACCCAGCTCCACTCAACGACCAGCAAGCTCCAGTGCTGAACACCCTATGACAAACAACTAGCAAGACAGGAACACAACCCCATCCATTAGCAGAGAGGCTGCCTAAAATCATAATAAGGCCAGAGACACCACAAAACACACCACCAGATGTGGACCTGCCCACCAGAAAGAAAAGATCCAGCCTCATCCACCAGAACACAGGCACTAGTCCCCTCCACTAGGAGGCCTACACAACACACTGAACCAACCTTAGCCACTGTGGACAGACACCAAAAACAACAGAAACTACGAATTTGCAGCCCGTGAAAAGGAGACCCCCAAAACAGTAAAAGTTAAGGAAAATGAGAAGACAGAGAAACACACAGCAGATAAAGGAGCAAGGCAAAAACTCACCAAGCCTAACAAATGAAGAGGCAATAGGCAGTCTACCTGAAAAAGAATTCAGAATAATGATGGTAAAGATGATCCAAAATCTTGGAAATAGAATGGAGAAAATACAAGAAACGTTTAACAGGACCTAGAAGAACTAAAATGCAAACAAACACTGATGAACAACACAATAGATGAAATTAAAAATTCACTAGAAGGGATCAGTAGCAGAATAACTGAGGCAGAAGAACGGATAAGTGACCAGGAAGATAAAATACTGGAAATAACTACTGCAGAGCAGAATAAAGAAAAAAGAACAGGCTTCCCTTGTGGCGCAGTGGTTGAGAGTCTGCCTGCCATTGGAGGGGATGTGGGTTCGTGCCCCGGTCTGGGAAGATCCCACATGCCGCAGAGCAGCTGGGCCTGTGAGCCATGACCGCTGAGTCTCTGCGTCTGGAGCCTGTGTTCCGCAATGGGAGAGGACACAACAGTGAGAGGCCTGCATACCAAAGAAAAAAAAAAAAGAACGAAAAGAATTGAGGACAGTCTCAGAGACCTCTGGGAAAACATTAAACGCACCAACACTCGAATTATAGGGGTCCCAAAAAAAGAGAAAAAGAAAGGGACTGAGAAAATATTTGAAGAGATTATAGTTGAAAACTTCCCTAATATGGGAAAGGAAATAGTTAATCAAGTCCAGGAAGCACAGAGACTCCCATACAGCATAAATCCAAGTAGAAACACACCAAGACACATATTAATCAAACTATCAAAAATTAAATACAAAGAAAACATATTAAAAGCAGCAAGGGAAAAACAACAAACAGCACATAAGGGAATCCCCATAAGGTTAACAGCTGATCTTTCAGCAGAAACTCTGCAAGCCAGAAGGGAATGGCAGGACATGCTTAAAGTGATGAAAGAGAAAAACCTACAACCAAGATTACTTTACCCAGCAAGGATCTCATTCAGATTTGACAGAGAAATTAAAACCTTTACAGACAGCAAAAGCCAAGAGAATTCAGCACCACCAAACCAGCTTTATGACAAATGCTAAAAGAACTTCTCTAGGCAGGAAACACAAGGAAGGAAAAGACCTACAATAATAAACCCAAAACAATTAAGAAAATGGTAATAGGAATATACATATTGATAATTACCTTAAATGTAAATGGATTAAATGCTCCAACCAAAAGACATAGATTGGCTGAATGGATACAAAAACAAGACCTGTATATATGCTGTCTACAAGAGACCCACTTCAGACCTAGGGACACATACACACTGAAAGTGAGGGGATGGAAAAAGATATTCCATGCAAATGGAAATCAAAAGAAAGCTGGAGTAGCAATTCTCATATCAGACAAAATAGACTTTAAAACAAACACTATTACAAGAGACAAAGAAGGACACTACATAATGATCAAGGGATCAATCAAAGAAGAAGATATAACAATTATAAATATTTATGCACCCAACATAGGAGCACCCCAATTCGTAAGGAAAATACTAACAGCCATAAAAGGGGAAATCGACAGTAACACAATCATAGTAGGGGATTTAACACCCCACTTTCACCAATGGACAGATCATCCAAAATGAAAATAAATAAGGAAACACAAGCTTTAAATGATACCTTAAACAAGATTGACTTAATTGATATTTATTGGACATTCCATCCAAAAACAACAGAATGCACATTCTTCTCAAGTGTTCATCGAACATTCTCCAGGATAGATCATATCTTGGGTCACAAACCAAGCCTTGGTAGATTTAAGAAAACTGAAATCATATCAAGTATCTTTTCTGACCACAACGCTATGAGACTAGATATCAATTATGGGAAAAAATCTGTAAGAAATACAAACACATGGAGGCTAAACAATACACTACTTAATAATGAAGAGATCACTGAAGAAATCAAAGAGGAAATCAAAAAATACCTAGAAACAAATGACAATGAAAACACGATGACCCAAAACCTATGGGATGCAGCAAAAGCAGTTCTAAGAGGGAAGTTTATAGCCATACAATCCTACCTCAAGAAACAAGAAACAGCTCAAGTAAACACCCTAACCTTACACCTAAAGCAATTAGAGAAAGAAGAACAAAAAACCCCAAAGTTAGCCAAAGGAAAGAAATCATAAAGATCAGATCAGAAATAAATGAAAAAGAAATGAAGGAAATGAGAGCAAAGATCA
Source organism: Stenella coeruleoalba (assembly GCF_951394435.1). Lineage (NCBI taxonomy): Eukaryota > Metazoa > Chordata > Mammalia > Artiodactyla > Delphinidae > Stenella > Stenella coeruleoalba. Next base: position 20,790,006 of record NC_137154.1, read on the forward strand.
ATAAATCTCAAAGCTGGTTCTTTGAGAAGATAAACAAAATTGATAAACCATTATCCAGACTCATCAAGATAAAAAGGGAAAAGACCCAAATCAATAGAATTAGAAATGTAAAAGAAGAAGAAACAACTGACACTGCACAAATACAAAGAATCATGAGAGATTACTACAAACAACTATACGCAAATAAAAAGGACAACGTGGAACAATGGACAAATTCTTAGAAATGCACAACCTTCTGAGACTGAACCAAGAAGAAATAGAAAATATGAGCAGACCAATCAGAAGCATTGAAATTGAAACTGTGATTTAAAATCTTCCAGCAAACAAAAGCCCAGGACCAGATGGCTTCACAGGTGAATTCTAGCAAACATTTAGAGAAGAGCTAACACCTATACTTCTCAAATTCTTCCAAAATATGGCAGATGGAGGAACACTCCCAATCTCATTCTATGAGGCCACCATCACACTGATTCCAAAACCAGACAAAGATGTCACAAAGAAAGAAAACTACAGGACAATATCACTGATGAATATAGATGCAAAGATCCTCAACAAAATACTAGCAAACAGGGCTTCCCTGGTGGCACAGTGGTTGAGAGTCCGCCTGCCGGTGCAGGGGATGCGGGTTCGTGCCCCAGTCTGGGAAGATCTCACATGCTGCGGAGTGGCTGTGTCCATGAGCCATGGCTGCTGAGCCTGCACATCCAGAGCCTGTGCTCTGCAATGGGAGAGGCCACAGCAGTGAGAGGCCTGTGTACGGCAAAAAAAAAAAAAAAAAAAAAAAAACCTAGCAAACAGAATCCAACAGCACATTAAAAGGATCATACACTATGATCAAGTGGGGTTTATCCCAGGAATGCAAGTATTCTTCAATATATGCAAATCTATCAAAGTGATACACCATATTAACAAATTGAAGGAGAAAAACCTTAGAATCCTTTCAATAGATGAAGAGAAAGTTTATAACAAAATTCAACACCGATTTATGATAAAAACCTTCCAGAAAGTAGGCATAGAGGGAACTTACCTCAACATAATAAAGGTCATATATGACAAACGCAGAGCCAACCTCGTCCTCATGGTGAAATACTAAAACCATTTCCACTAAGATCAGGAATAAGACAAGGTTGCCCACTCTCACCACTATTATTCAACATAGTTTTGGAAGTTTTAGCCACAGCAATCAGAGAAGAAAAAGAAATAAAAGGAATCCAAATTGGAAAAGCAGAAGTAAAGCAGCTACTGTTTGCAGATGACATGAAACTATATGCAGAGAATCCTAAAGATTCTACCAGAAAACTACTAGAGCTAATCAATGAATTTGGTAAAGTAGCAGGATACAAAATTAATGCACAGAAATCTCTTGCATTCCTATACAATTATGATGAAAAATCTGAAAGTGAAATTAAGAATACACTCTCATTTACCATTGCAACAAAAAGAATAAAATATCTAGGAATAAACCTACCTAAGGAGACAAAAGACTTGTATGCAGAAAATTATAAGACACTGATGAAAGACATTAAAGATGGTATAAATAAATGGAGAGATATACCATGTTCTTGGATTGGAAGAATCAACATTGTGAAAATGACTCTACCACCCAAAGCAATCTACAGATTCAATGCAATTCCTATCAAACTACCACTGGCATTTTTCACAGAACTAGAACAAAAAAATTCACAATTTGTATGGAAATACAAAAGACCCTGAATAGCCAAAGCAATCTTGAGAAAGAAAAACGGACCTGGAGGAATCAGGCTCCCTGACTTCAGACTATACTACAAAGCTACAGTAATCAAGAAAGCATGGTACTGGCACAGAAATAGAAATCTAGATCAATGGAACAGGAAAGAAAGCCCAGAGATAAACCCATGCACATATGGTCACCTTATCTTTGATAAAGGAGGCAAGACTATATACAGTGGAGAAAAGACAGCCTCTTCAATAAGTGGTGCTGGCAAAACTGGACAGCTACATATAAAAGAATGAAATTAGAGCACTCCCTAACACCATACAGAAAAATAAACTCAAAATGGATTAAAGACCTAAATATAAGGCCAGACACCATCAAACTCTTAGAGGAAAACATAGGCAGAACACTCTATGACATAAATCACAGCAAGATCCTTTTGACCCACCTCCTAGAGAAATGGAAATAAAAACAAAAATAAACAAATGGGACCTAATGAAACTTAAAAGCTTTTGCACAGCAAAGGAAGCCATAAACAAGATGAAAAGACAACCCTCAGAATGGGAGAAAATATTTGCAAATGAAGCAACTGACAAAGGATTAATCTCCAAAATTTACAAGCTGCTCATGCAGCTCAATAGCAAAAAAACAAACAACCCAGTCCAAAAATGGGCAGAAGAACTAAATAGACATTTCTCCAAAGAAGATATACAGATTGCCAACAAACACATGAAAGGATGCTCAACATCATTAATCATTAGAGAAATGCAAATCAAAACTACAATTAGGTATCATCTCACACCGGTCAGAATGGCCATCATCAAAATATCTACAAACAATAAATGCTGGAGAGGGTGTGGAGAAAAGGGAACCCTCTTGCACTGTTGTTGGGAATGTAAAGTGATACAGCCACTATGGAGAACAGTATGGAGGTTCCTTAAAAAACTAAAAATAGAATTATCATACAACTCAGCAATCCCACTACTGGGCATATACCCTGAGAAAACCATAATTCAAAAAGAGTCATGTACAAAAATGTTCATTGCAGCTCTGTATACAGTATCCAGGACATGGAAGCAACCTAAGTGTCCATCCACAGATGAATGGATAAAGAAGATGTGGCACATATATACAATGGAATATTACTCAGCCATAAAAAGGAATGAACCTGAGTTATTTGTAGTGAGGTAGATGGACCTAGAGACTGTAATTCAGAGTGAAGTATGTCAGGAAGAGAAAAACAAATACTGTATGTTAACACATATATATGGAATCTAAAAAAACAAAAAAATGGTCATGAAGAACCTAGGTGCATGACGGGAATAAAGATATGGACCCACTAGAGAATGGACTTGAGGATATGGGGAGGGGGAAGGGTAAGCTGGGACAAAGTGAGAGAGTGGCATGGACATATATACACTACCAAACATAAAATAGATTGCTAGTGGGAAGCAGCCACATAGCACAGGGAGGTCATCGTGGTGCTTTGTGACCACGTAGGGGGCTGGGATATGGAGGGTGGGAGGGAGGGAGATGCAAGAGGGAAGAGATATGGGGACATATGTATATGTATAGCTGATTCACTTTGTTATAAAGCAGAAGCTAACACACCATTGTAAAGCAATTATACTCCAATAAAGATGTAAAATAAATAAATAAAATAAAATAAAATATACACACTACTGTATATAAAATAGATAACCAACAAGTACTTACTGTATAGCATAGTGAACTATACTCAATATCTTGCAATAACCTATAATGGAAGAGAATGTAAAAATAAATTCATATATGTATATAAAAATAACTGAATCACTTTGCTGTTCACCTGAAGCTAACACAACATTGTAAATCAAATATATTTCAATAATTTTTTTTTTTAAAAGGAATAAAAAGAGAAATGGCTCCTGTTTAGAGACAATTGCTGATAGTAAAGTTACCACAGAATTTATAGAAATATCAAGAGTATAAGAAAATAAGAAGCAGAGTCTAAGGAGATCTTAGAAACAGGAGGTGATTGAAGTGGCCCCACACTTAAGGTTATATGTTTTCTCTGATTTTGCAAAAGTTAATAGAGGTTACATCAAACACATCTCAGATGGTATTTTTCTGTACAATTAAAAGACACTATAGGGACAGCTTGCAGGAGTATTGGTCACTTGTTCTAAAAAGGAAAGCACTTAGAGATAGGTCTACTATACTCTCCACCCATGAAATAAGGGAGAATATCCTCAGCATTTGTTCTATAAGAGCACTTACATTTTGTGGCATTTTTTATGAGTTAAATGCATATTTATAGACATTGTCTTTATCACAAACATGTCAGGTAGAGTAGCTAATGACATTTCACAAGTAGGGTTATTGAACCTAAAATAACTTTATATTTTTAGCCAAGAAAATGTACCTATTAAGTATGAGAGGTGGATTTTATATTCCAGTCTTCTAACTACATGTCAGTTCTTATACTTCTGTGAACTTTCTCTTCTAGTTTACAAGTAATTGATGCCAGTATCATGTTTTTATGATCACCCAGGTTATCAAGTCAAACCTGTCCTTGAATGTATATTTCAGGTGTTCTTAATAAACATCAAGGACACTAAAACAAAGGAAATAGCAGTTAATATTAGACAAAGTTGGGAATGTAGAATCACTTGAAAATAACTAGGATATACTCCATTGTAAGTAGATGCTTGAAGTGATTTATTTTATTGTGGTTTTTCTACACAGCACATATTTATTGGATCAGACTTAATTACATATAGATGTATACATATACACACATATATATGATGCATATTTGAAAACAACAAGCAAAGAGCTATTTTTGAGTGTTTATCTTGGTCCTCTCGTCCACCAGTGTCTACACCAAGAGCTCTACCCACCTACAGAATCTGGAAATCCATCTTCTGGCAGATACTCTAATGTCAGGCATGTGCAGCTAGAAGAAAGTTCCAAATCCAAGAGTCGTTAAACCAAAGGGGACTTCTAGGAACACTTTGTCAAAGTAGTGTGTGTGTGTGTGTGTGTGTGTGTGTGTGTGTGTGTGTGTGTGTGTGTAAATATATTTGAAATTAAATGAATTACTTCTTACTTGGCCACATTTAATTAGAAATTGGGCAAAGCAACAGAGTTAACAGTATACTGAAATGGAACTCTCCAAGTACTGTTATTAGAGGATTATTTAATCTGTTGCAAAAGGAAAAGAGAAATAAAATTTACCTGGGAAAGGTACCATCTTATGAGAGTCAGGAAATTCTTTGAGATTATTAAAACAAGTACTAGAGTGATCATTTTAATTGATTGTTTTTCATCATATATCCACATTTTCAATCTTCTGTTAAAGACACAGACATAGGGCTTCCCTGGTGGCACAGTGGTTGAGAGTCCGCCTACCGATGCGGGGGACGCGGGTTCATGCCCCGGTCTGGGAGGATCCCACGTGCTGCGGAGCGGCTGGGCCAATGGGCCGTGGCCACTGAGCCTGCGCATCCAGAGCCTGTGCTCCGCAGCGGGAGAGGCCACAACAGTGAGAGGCCCGCGTACTGCAAAAAAAAAAAAAAAAAAAAAAAGACACAGACATAGAGAATGGACTTGAGGACACAGGGAGGAAGATGGGTAAGCTGGGATGAAGTGAGAGAGTGGCATTGACATATATACACTACTAAATGTAAAATAGATAGCTAGTGGGAAGCAGCCACATAGCACAGGGAGATCAGCTCGGTGCTTTGTGACCACCTAGAGGGGTGGGATAGGGAGGGCAGGAGGGAGACACAAGAGGGAGGAGATATGGAGTATATGTATATGTATAGCTGATTCACTTTGTTATAAAGCAGAAACTAACACACCATTGTAAAACAATTATACTCCAATAAAGATGTTAAAAAAAATCTTATGTTAATAAGTGCAAAAAAGATTAGCGAATGCTTTAAGTAGCCACCGTCATATGATAAAACAAGGCTGTAACAACATTGTCCAAGATTTTTGTTACTGTTTTCATTGTTCTTTTGCAGCACTTTTTTTGTTAAGAGTATCACTAAAGCCTGGAACTGAAGGTTTCATTTTATTGCAGTCCACAGTAGGTGGAATGACCGGAGTAGAGTGGAAAAAGAGACATCCATGTGAACAACTTCATCAAGGTTTCTTTTTCATTCCTTCCACAATCATGCTGCTGAAATATGGTCTGACTGCTTTGCCATAACATGGGGGAAAGCGACAGCAGAACATGATTCAAAGCAAAGTTTCACAGTCTCATTGATGTAAAGAGTAGAAAAATTTGTCTTTTGGATTGTTTACTGTTCTGAATAGCAATCAATCACTTGCACTTGTAGGTAAAAGCTATCTGCTAAATATATCATAAATGCATTCCTGTAACTATTTATTGGAAAAAAAATAGATCTTGTGGTCAGACTTTAGTCTCTAGCAAAGTTCTTAATTCAATCTACACTTTGTTTTCCTTAAATATAAAAAGTGGGAGCCCAATCCTTAAGATTTCCTCTAGTTCTAATAGGCTAAGGCTCTATATAGTTTTCATTTTACTCAAATACTAAATTCTAATGATTGAATCCATCAGAATTTGATGTTATTCTTATTTCTACACTATTATTCTCTCAGATTAAGTAATATCAAATCCCTCTTCTAACATTATTATTATTAAAATTGTGGTAAAATATACATAGCATCAAATTTACCATTTTAACCATTTTTAAGTGTATAGTTCAGAAGTGTCTAGTATATTCACATTGATGTGCAACCAACCTCCAGAACCTTTTCACCTTGCAAAACTGAAACTCTATGTCCATTAAACAATGACTCCCCACTCCTCCCTCCCTTGCAGCCACCTTCTACTTCTATGATTATGATTATCGTAATAGCACTTAACATGAGATCTACCTTCCTAACAAATTTTTAAGTGCACAGTACAGTATTGTTAACTACAGGCACAATGTTGTACAGCAGATCGCTAGAACTTATTCATCTTGTATAACTGAAAATTTATATCCCTTGAGCAGCAACTCCGCATTTCCCTCTCCCTCCCAATCCCTGGCAACCAGTGTTCTACTGTCTGTTTCTTTGAGTTTGACTACTTTAGATACGTCATATAAGTGTAGTCTTGCAGTATTTATGTGACTGGCTTATTTCACTTAATATAATGTCTTTCATGGGCATCCATATTGTTGCATATGGCGCGGTTTCCTTCTTTTAAAAAAAAACTGAATAATATTCCATTGTATGTATATAACACATTTTCTCTATCCATTCACCTGTTGTTGGATGTTTAAGTTGTTTCTGTATCTTGACTATTGTGACTAATACTGCAATGAACATGGGAGTATGTATACAATTCTACTTTCTATTTCTATGAGTTTGACTACTCTACATATAGCGTATAAGTGGACTCATACAGCATTTTCCTTTTTGTGACTGTTTTATTTCACTTAACATTTGATATTCACCCTGCGTTTTATACCTCCTGAACAGTAGCCAGGTTTTAACATGTTGAAAACAAAACACTGCAACCCTTAACTTAGTGGCATACAACAACAGTGGCTTTTTATTATTATCTCTCAAGGTTTTGAGGGTGGACTGGACCCAGCTAGTCAGTTTCTGCTTGAGAGTCTTTCATGTGATTACAGTCAGACAGTAACTGGGGCTGGATAATCTCAAAGGCTTCCGTGCTTACACAAGGCTTCCGATGCCGGCTCTCAGCTGGGGCTTCTGACTTATCTGTTGGCCAAGACATCTGTATTCAGACTTTACTGGTGAAATAAGTTTTGTCATAGCACAGCAGCTGGGTCCCCAAAACAAGTGTTCCAGTAGAGTGAGATGGAAGATGTATGACCATGTATCATTTTACCCTGGAAATCACAAAACATCACTTCTGGCACACCTATTAGAAGTTAGGCAGTTGACGGTCAAGAGGAGAATAGACTCCCATATGCAAGAGGAGAGGAATTCGACTCTAACTCTCAATGGGAAGAATGGCAAAGAAAAGTGACAACATGTATTCATTTTACTGTCTTCCTATATATTTCTATTTCTCCTAATTGTGTTGTGAGATGTATAAAATTATAAACATTTGCCTGACCGTTTTTTCTTTTGCGATACACAGGCCTCTCACTGTTGTGGCCTCTCCCATTGTGGAGCACAGGCTCCGGACGCGCAGGCTCAGCGGCCATGGCTAACCGGCCCAGCAGCTCCGCGGCATGTGGGATGTTCCCAGACTGGGGCACGAACCCGTGTCCCCTGCATCAGCAGGAGGACTCTCAACCACTGCGCCACCAGGGAAGCCCTGCCTGACCTTTTGATAATGGTTATTAGAAAATACCAAAATAGAATAATGTCATATAGGATGTTTCTAGGCAGCAAAAGTTGAAAACAGGGTTAAAGTACAAGGATAATATTGAAATTCTCAAATATACATCTCTGAATTGAGACAAGAGGATCCTTCATGGGAGGATCCCTGTGAAGGGTCAAGGCTGACCCTTCCCTGATCACCCCTGATTATCAAGGTTGCAGGATGGATCATGATATACTGCAATGGTAGAAAGTACATGAAAGGCAGGTAGCTGCGCCTTACTGCATGGTACCCAGGTACTCGGACAACAAACAAATATCCTAAGAAAATATGGCTTTGAACGTATTTTGGTCCATTTGTACCTTTAAAGTTCATGGATGTTGAAAGAGCTTCCAGATATCCGTAAATTTTTTATCATTCATTAAATATTATCATTTATATTTTTCAGGAAAATAAAAATCTATGTTAATGAAATGTTCAAGTATAGAAGTGCAGATGTATTGCATTGCTTATGATATAAAGTAATTTCAAGCAAGATAAGGACCTGCCCAATAAGGGAATTTGCAAACTGTTAATCTGAGTAAATAGATTATTTGTTTTTCTTTAATAATTTTTTTTTCTAAAATACTAATAATTAAAGTAGCATATTTTCTTTGTGAATAGATAATTCCTTTCATTATTGGGTTTATACAATTTAATCAAAAATAGCTTTATTCATAAATAATACACAAATAAAAATTAGTCCAAATTCTCTATTATTGGTCTCATTTATAGAGTGAAACATTTATTTATATAAATACTTGTGTGTGTATTAATATAGATATGTATACTCACCATATAACTTAGAAGAACAAGGGATTTTTATGTTAATAAATTACTTACATTTTTATAGATAATTCATAAAAAGTTCTAAATTATAAAAGTAATTTAAGAAATCATTTCCAGGGCTTCCCTGGTGGTGCAGTGGTTGAGAGTCCACCTGCCAATGCAGGGGACACGGGTTCGTGCCCCGGTCCGGGAGGATCCCACGTGCCCCGGAGTGGCTGGGTCCGTGAGCCATGGCCTCTGAGCCTGCACGTCCAGAGCCTGTGCTCCGCAACGGGAGAGGCCACAACAGTGAGAGGCCCGCATACTGCAAAAAAAAAAAAAAAAAAAAGAAAGAATTTCCATTTACAAGTTTTATAATGTTACATAAATATTTAGAGACCTTAAAATTGTTATTGCTGAGGTCCCATATATATTTTGGATAGTATAAACTTGGTATTCTGAACTTAAAGGCAATTCTTTAATGAAATTTGAATCATAAAGTCATAATTGTGGCATCTAATTGGAAGAAATCAAGGTATAAAAATAAACAGATAAATAACATCTAGTAGCATGTACTGGGTGTTTACATGGTGCTGAGGACAAACATATATTACCTACATTTTTCAGTTGGAGAAACTAGGTTTGGCCCTTAGATAGCTTAAGTCATTTCTCCTATGACTCACGATTTAAACATGATTGTCCAAAACTGATACTCCATTAAATTTATCTCTTCAGAAGAAACCTGTAAAGCTGTTTTTTTTAAAAGAAAATTGTGTGTAAGCTCCTCATTTTGCTTTTTATTTTAGGGCTGGAGCCATATCCTGTGGTTATCCTAAAGCTTCTGTGATGACCATTGGTCTGATATGACATGATATTCACCTCCCTGCAGCAATATTTATATTACCTTTCCACTGATATTAACCGGACTCACTACTCACAACTCCTCCAATCCTGGCCAAATTTAAGGTTGCTTCTGGTGATATGAGTCACTTTGAGAAGCTCCTTGGAATTATTTGGCTTAGTTAGTTAACAGAGAGGAGAAGTGATAGAGGCAGTGATACAGGGAAAACAACATGGGCTGTGCCTGTCACATCACATCACTCCATCAGCAGTAATGCATCTAATCATCAATATTATACTTACACCTTATTTAGCAATAACTTCAAGAAATGGCAAGGTAGTTTTCCAAAGTAATCCTCTTCCTTTCTTTCAAGTCCGTCTTTTTTTTTTTTAACTGTGAGACTATTACCATGAGATTTCTAAGTGCTCTTTCAATCCAGAGAGTCTGAGATTAAAGGCAGATTCAAAATTGAAGAATAAATAAATGACCAATATTCCATTACTCAATATGCAAACTTAACACCAGGTTAGTTCATGAGTGCAAAACTTATAGAGGATTTGATATTTCTAAAAGTAAGCATTAAAAATGTCAAAAATTATTTCCTGTATAGACACACTCAGGAAAGTACTGGAGGATGTTCTCCAGAGAGAGAGAGAGAGATGCACAACTAAAAGATGAATTAATGTGGTCCAGAAAAAAGACATCCAATACAGGAGAATAAAAGCAAGGGAGAGTCTCAATGTAGCCAGGTGAAAAGTCTAGAAGTGGGTTGGAAGAATCCAAGAGAGATATCTTGGGGGAGGGGGGAGGGGGAGCATGCATATTTATATATATAACAATATTCTGGAAGCTTTGACAGTTTGGAAACTGAATTCAGATACATTTAACAAAGCTCTTGGAAGGAAGATTCACACAGCTGAACTCCATGGATACATTTTACTTTAAGAAAAAAAAAGTCTTTTCTCCCTTCCTTTCTTCCTTCCTTTTTATACCCCTCTCTTTCTCCCTCACATTTTCACACTCCTGCCCCCTTTCTCTTTATTTCTTTTTCTGTATTTTGGTTTACACTGTAAAGGGAAAGTAAAACTATTGTGAATTCAAAACTAATCTAGATCAACAAGCAAAAACACATGTGTCTGCTTAGCTAACAGAACAGAATTTATACTAACAGCTGTATAATATCACTATAGAATATTGAAACATTACTTTCTGTGATTTACCACAACTTTCCTTGTTTTACTAAATTGCTCATGTTGATATTTTAATCCAATAATTCATATTTTCCCAAGGCAATTTATTATATTCAATTCAAGTGAGGTTTTGTGTCAGCATAAATAATTTTAGGTTGAATGCTCTTCTTTCCTGTATTTGGTTAACCAGATTTTATACTTAAAAATGTAATTGTGATAATGGTTTATTTCAGTGTAAATAGTATTTTATTCTAGTTTTATTGCCATCAGACACACTTTTAGCATACAATTTTCATTATTTAGATATAATACTCTATCCAGAGGTGTAATTTTCAAAATATATCATCCATTTCTGTTATTTCAATGTAGAGTCATCCTTGTGCCTTCTGTTCAAACCCATTCACCCTTTCTTATGAAGCTTCCTGCATTAGTTCATTGCTCAATTTACTTCATTTCTGTGTTTTGATTTCACTACAACATCATGTTATGTCATCTTTCACTTCATTTTGGTCATTATGGGTTACCTTTCCATCATCTCAAATTCAATTCATATCATTCTGAAGCAGGCACTTGTCAGTGTGCATCCAATTATAATTATTTTCTTTTATTTCCTGTTATCTTGAATTCAATTACCCTTGTTTATTTCTCATCTATTTATATTACTTTCAATTTGATTTTCTAAGGTTCTGATTCTGGTAATATTACTTTACAATATAGTGTTTTCCTGATTTCATATACTAGATTTTCATTTTTGTTTGTTCAGTTCAGTGTATACACAAATGCACACACACAGACTTTCTTCTAGAGAAAACAGCTTAACATCATTTTATGCCTTTTGGCATTTACTTATCAATGTTTTGACTGAAACAATATTTTTAGAGTTTTACTCTTAACGTCATCTTTTTAACAGTGATTTGAGTGAATTATTCTTGCTAAATTCTTCTCATGCTATTTTAGTCAGAAATTCTGTTATTACAGGATTTGTATAAATATACTTATTTTTCATTCAAATCTTTGAGTTGATATTACTCTATTCCATCTTCTGTTTGAACTAGCACATCTGGTTAAATTTCACAACAGTTAATCATTGGTGAAGATATCATTCTATTTTCAATTTAATTTTAAATTTTCCTTTCATATTATTAAATAAAAGTCTAATGGTGATTTTAGATTGTCTGCAGTCTCTCAGTTTGAATCAGGTGAGTAAAATTATAGTTTTTCACATTATTATTTACAGTAGAAAGTTTTAATCATACTTGATCATTGAAGCCATTTACTCAATGTTATTATGTACCTCAAAAAATAAGGGCAAGGTGTTAGGTTTGTGCAATTATGCTTAATAATAAGCATGATCTCTTAAATTCTGCTGCCAGAAAAATTAATTGAAAACTTAAAGCACTTGCATAGAACCTTATCTTTGCTCACGTTGTGTTTTTTTGTGAGCTTCTTAAAATTTCCTAGAAAAAGTGGTAGATTCATACACTATTTAAAATAACTTTGTCTTATGGTTATAACACATTATGCTCCATTTGTTAGAATTTGTCAAGTAGAAGAGACTTATTTTGACCACATTTTCTCCCTTTTCAAATGGAAGTTCTAATACTACATTTTTCAGAAAATGGGCCTGAGTTCCTCATGTAAATAATAAAACCCTAGCTTAGTTGACATTATTTATCTCTATATCAACTGGTTCATCTAGAGCACTGCTATTCAATAGAAATTTCTGTGATGATGGAAATGTTCCCGAGACTGTCCAAGATGGTAGCCTCTAGTGATATAAGCACTTAGGATGTACTTAGTAGAAATGGGAATTTATTTATTATGTTATTTAATTTTAATTAATTTAAAATTTAAATATACATGTATGGCTAGTGACTTCTATAATAGAACTGTAATAAAGGAACACACTTTATTTTATAGCATTTGGGATCTTAGATATTTTTCAATATGTGCTATTGTCAAGATATCCAACAGGGTCAAATTACATGAAACCAGATGAAATATCATAATATGAATTTTTAATAAAAATGGCAAATTAAGAAAAAAGCTTTACATATGTAATTCATAGACTTGAAGAGAGTTGTTTACTTTTGCTTACTCTGAAAATTTCATAGCTGATAATATTTGTTGATTAACTACAAGGTAGGGCATTTTCTCTGAAACAAGAAAATTGGAATGAGACAAGGACAAGAACAAATTGTAGTCCTGGAGGGACAGACAAATTAAACCAATGTTTTATTACTGGACCGAACTGAGAATCAGCTAAAAACATAGGGAGAAGAGTTAGGGGAAGGGGTATTTCAGAAAACATTCAGAGTACCTTCAACTTGTCTTCACCAATAAGTTACCTTCATCAGTAAAGGAATAGTAGAGAGTAAGTGTATTAAGCCACAGCTGAGTCTTGGAAATTAACTGAATGCTACTTTTTAAAAAATTATTATTATTTACTTTCACAGTTCCATAACATATATGTGGTACAAAAAGGTCTATTTCTGAACAGAAATATCAAAAAATATATAAAGGCATAATTGACATTTCTAACAAAAACTACTACATTTCATGTTTCACAATTAATATGAAGCTAATTTTACATCAAAAATTTGGTGTTCCAATATGATCCTTATAAATGCAAGACAAACTAACACAGGGCAGGTTTATTATAAATATGTATCCAATGACCTACTGAAAATTTGGTAAGAGTCTCAAACAGGAAAAAATAACAAACAGTCTCATCCAATAATTAGGCAAATATCACCTTGAAACAAAATATCACCTTGAAGAAAACTTTTTATTGGTTCCAAATGGCCATTTAAAACACCTGAGAAAAATTTAGAACTTCAAAAGTTTAGGGACAGGGCTTCCCTGGTGTCACAGTGGTTAAGAATCTGCCTGCCAATGCAGGGGACACAGGTTCGAGCCCTGGCTGGGGAGATCCCACATGCCATGGAGAAACTAAGCCCACAAGCCACAACTACTGAGCCCACAAGCCACAACTACTGAAGCCCACATGCCTAGAGCCTGTGCTCTGCAACAAGAGAAGGCACCACAATGAGAAGCTCGCACACCACAACAAAGAGTAGCCCCTGCTACAGGAGGTTGGTCAAACTACCAATGGCATTTTTCACAGAGCTAGAACAAAAAATGTCACAGTTGGTATGGAAACACAAAAGACCCCGAATAGCCAAAACAATCTTGAGAAAGAAAAACGGAGCTGGAGGAATAAGGCTCCCTGACTTCAGACTATACTACAAAGCTACAGTAATCAAGACAGTATGGTACTGGCACAAAAACAGAAATATACATCAATGGAACAGGATAGAAAGCCCAGAGATAAACCCACACACACAGGGTCACCTTACCTTTGATAAAGGAGGCAAGAATATAAAATGGAGAAAACACAGCCTCTTCAATAAGTGGTGCTGGGAAAATTGGATAGTTACATGAAAAAATGAAATGAGAATACTCCCTAACACCATACACAAAAATAAACTTAAAATGGATTAAAGACCTAAATATAAGGCCAGATACTATCAAACTCTTAGAGGAAAACAGAGGCAGACCACTCTATGGCATAAATCACAGCAAGATCCTTTTTGACCCACTCCTCAGAGAAATGGAAATAAAAACAAAAATAAACAAATGGGACCTAATGAAACTTAAAAGCTTTTGCACATTAAAGGAAACCATAAACAAGATGAAAAGACAACCCTCAGAATGGGAGAAAATATTTGCAAATGAAGCAACTGACAAAGGATTAATCTCCAAAATTTACAAGCAGCTCATGCAGCTCAATATCAAAAAAACAAACAATCCAATCCAAAAATGGGCAGAAGACCTAAATAGACATTTCTCCAAAGAGGATATACAGATGGCCAAGAAGCACATGAAAAGCTGGTCAACATCACTAATTATTAGAGAAATGCAAATCAAAACTACAATGAGGTATCACATCACACCAGCCATCATCAAAAAATGTACAAACAATAAATGCTGGAGAGGGTGTGGAGTAAAGGGAACCTTCTTGCACTGTTGGTGGGAATGTAAATTGATACAGCCACTACGGAGAACAGTATGGTGGTTTCTAAAAAACTAAAAATGGAACTACCATACAACCCAGCAATCCCACTTCTGGGCATATACCCTGAGAAAACCATAATTCAAAAAGAGTCATTTACCACAATGTTCATTGCAGCTCTATTTACAATAGCCAGGACATGGAAGCAACCTAAGTGTCCATCCACAGATGAATGGATAAAGAAGATGTGGCACATATATACAATGGAATATTACTCAGCCATAAAAAGAAACGAAATAGAGTTATTTGTAGTGAGGTGGATGGACCTAGAGTCTGTCATACAGAGTGAAGTAAGTCAGAAAGAGAAAAACAAATACTATATGCTAACACATATATATGGAATCTAAATATATATATATATATATATATGGTTCTGAAGAACCTGGGCAGGAACAGGAATAAAGATGCAGATGTAGAGAATGGACCTGAGGACACAGGGAGGGGGAAGGGTAAGCTGGGGTGAAATGAGAGAGTGGTATGGACATATATGCACTAGCAAATGTAAAATCGATAGCTAGTGGGAAGCAGCCACATAGCACAGGGAGATCAGCTCGGTGCCTTGTGACGACCTAGAGGGGTGGGATAGGGAGGGTGGGAGGGAGACACAAGAAGGAGTGGATATGGGGACATATGTATACGTACAGCTGATTCACTTTGTTATACAGCAGAAACTAACACACCATTGTAAAACAATTATTCTCCAATAAAGTTGTAAAAAAAAAGTTCCTTTATTAAAATAGAAAGAAAAAGTTGTGTCAATATATTAATAATCAGGTATAGACAAAATAAAATCCAAATGAAATAGTATTGCACAATTTAGCCAAAATAAAATTTTAAAACATAAAATAAGAACTGCTGGTGATATTGTTTTGTTTTCTTTTCTTGTCATCAAAAGCATACTAACGGAAATATTCTGTGGCTTTAGAAAAGTTTCTTTACTTCTCTGTGCTTCATTTGCCTCTTTTTTAAAAGTTAAGTAAGTTAATTAAACCTCATAGGATTCTTGTGACAATTAAATAAAATGATACACTGGAAAAAAAAGGAAGTGCTGGTGAGATTATGGATCCACAAGAACTTCCTTGACAGCTGTTAGTGTTGTAAATCTGTACACCACTGTGGAAAACACTAAGACACATTTCATGAAGTTAAATATGCATATCACTCAGTATCCTATCACTCAGTAATTTCATTCTTAACTGTGCACACTTAGGGATATCTTGCATATTTGTGCCACAAGAAATGTACAAGGCATCCACAGCAATCCAAGTATCAATCAGTAATAGAATGTTGGTTATATTCAAAACATAGAATTTCATTAAACAACATGATGAATCTTACAAGAATAAATGAAATAATCAGGCATGATTTTATATGTATAAAGTTCAAAACAGGCAGTAATAAATAATGTAATTTTAGAAATACCGTTATCACAAAAGTCAGGAAGATGATTATTTTACTTTGGCTGGGGCCAAGTAATTTGGAAGAGGCAGACAGAGGGCTTCTAAGGTATTGGCAATATTCTTTTACAAACCAGGCTAATTATTATCTAAGTGTTTACTATGTAATAGCTCCTTCCACTCTACCTACAGGTTTTATACACTATGTCATATTTATGATAAATTTTTGCAACAAACATACAGTTACAAATTATGAAGAAATTCTAAATTATAAAAAAGGGAATTATCTATTCCACATACATTATAAGAGACATTAGGAAAAGAAAATGGATGTGGAGTTAGATCAAACAGGCTTCAAATCATTTTTCTATTACTGTTTAAGTTTTGACTTTGAGGGCATTAGACTCCTCATTTATAAAAGAAACATAGGTCATTTTAAATGAAATCATCTAAAATGTTTACGTTTTGCTATCTTCCCAAACATACCTGTTTTTATTCTTAATGTTTGTTAATAGCACCAGTATTTCTTTCTCAATTTCTCAAGCCAGAAATAGGTTAGTCATTTTCTCTCATTCTTCACTTCACTTCAATTTGATCTCCAATTCCAAAGCATGTTACTGCCTAAAGTTTCTGCACATGTCTTCTCTGTTTCCTTCATGTCACTCTATGTTTAGGCTTCTGTAATCTCTAAACTTAAATTATTTTGATGGCTTTAACTTTGGTGTTCCTGGCTCAGGTCTCATCTTCTTCCTTTTTTTTTTTCCATCACTGACAAACAGAATGACCATTTTCAAAATAGCATGTCTATTCATCTCTTTGCCCTCCTTAAATACTTTCAGTGACTGACATCACTTAATTTATAAAATCATATTTCTACTCCATTTATTTATGTATAAATATCGATATATGCATCTAGTCATTCTTCCTTTCATCCACCCATGTATCCATCCGTCTAAAATAAGAATGGCTCTTTACTCTGTCTAACCAAGCATATTAGATATTTTTAATCCAACTATTGAGGTTGCCATAATCTAATAAAGAATACCTTCATTAGTCTATAATATTATCTCTGAAATCTTATAAATATCCATTTTATCTCTGTAGTGCTTTTTCCTGCAGAATATTGAAATATTAATATCTCTGTCCATGCCTTTGTATATACCCTCTGTCTCTATAGTCTTTCATATTGGTAAACACCTTTTCAAAAATTAGTTCTCATCTGCTATAGGATGCCTTCTTTGATTGCCTGGGATAACATTAGTCCTACTCAGTTCCATATTCCTGTAGAGATTTCTACCAATAAATCCATTTTATTATGTTTACCTATTTGTTTGACTAGAATATCACAAGCTTTTTTTTTTTTGCGGTATGCGGGCCTCTCACTGTTGTGGCCTCTCCCGTTGCGGAGCACAGGCTCCAGACGCGCAGGCTCAGCGGCCATGGCCCACAGGCCCAGCTGCTCCACGGCATGTGGGATCCTCCCGGACCGGGGCACAAACCCGTGTCCCCTGCATCGGCAGGCGGACTCTCAACCACTGCACCACCAGGGAAACCCTATAACAAGCTTTTGAGAACACAAACTGGGAAACTTTTCTTCATATTTCCACAAACTATACAGAGAGCTAGAATATCGGAGGCATTCAATAGATGGTATGCAACCTAGTAGAATGGCTAAGAGCTCTGGATGGGTCAAATTACATGGATAATTCTACACATGACTAAAGTAGAACTAGATGCCTAATAATTTGGATGATTATTTTAATTTCCTTTTTTTTCTCATTTACTAGTCTATACTGTTGACTAGTGAATGCTTATTTTCAAGCCTTATACATTTTTCTATTCCTCTCTTTGGAAGATTGCATGGTCTACTCTCTTTCCTGTACAGTTTGGTACATCTGGGAAACTCAATAAATACTGGAAGAATCACCATATATAATGAGCCATAATCCCTGTTATTTTTCTTTCTCTCCCCAAGACAACTCTGTAAGCAGAATCTTCAAGGGACATAATTTCATTAGCAATGACAGTTAAGCTTACACTTTATAAAACTTTTCTATTTTCCCTGTCCGTGAAATTTATGAGATACCAAATGTGTTTAGGAAAGTAATTTGATGTAACACCCTCGCTTTAATATCAGAAGTGCTAAAACCTCTAATTGTATTTCAGGTAGTAGATCGACCTGACCTTCTATAATAGAAACCAGAAAGATAAGAGGTATTTGTGTACTGTTTATGTTCACATTTTTATACATTCCCAATATTACATTTAAAGTGCCTATGCAATGCTACACTGTGATAAGATAGAGCCTTAATTCTGACTGTAACAAATTCATACTCTTATATCCTAACTACAGCAACCAATAAGGTTACATTACCTGATTTGGATACACTCTGAATTATGGATTACTTTTACCAACAAGCAAAGATCTCTGAATATAGTCTATTTGTCACCCACTGATGAAATTTCAGAGTTGAACAGACTGGAGAATATCACCATTTTCTTCTGTCTATTGCATCTTCTTAAGAGTACTTATAAAATTAACGAGGAGAAGAGCAAAATTTTAAAAATATCTATTTTCTATATTGGCATGGTTCTCTTTCATACAGGAAAATCATATCATTATCCACTTTGCAGCAAGTGGATTTTCCTCTGATTTTTACTGCGCTTTTCTAAAAAAGTTCTACTTAGAAAATTGAAATAGATTTCTATTAATACCCCACCCACAGTACAGCCATCTAGTGATGCTTTATTTCAACAGCATATTTGGACAGAAAAGACAGCTTGTCTTTCCATCATATGCCTTAGAAGATTAAAACACTGGATGATTTAGATAACCTGTATTGAGATGTTGAAAAAAAATGAGTAATGCAACCTACTTTGCATTCACAATCCACCTAAAACATATTTATTTTCTCTATGAATGAAGCTAGGAATCATTTCCTCATTTCACTGTGATGATTATGAGCTTTTTACACAACCAAATTTTCTACTGATTATAATTTGATGAAGAAAATGTCAGAAAAATTAAATCAAATCAAATGGCATTCCTCAAGAAAGATATACATATACATAAAGCACCATTCTCCTCCCCCATTCCCCTGCCTTGGCTATGTTGCTAAGTCAAGTTCCTGGAATAGACAATAATGTTACTGAGATCATGGCTTATGGGTATGGAGAAGATCACCTACTCTCTGTGTCTTTTCAAAGCCTTTGCAAAGGCATTTGTCACTGTCAAACCTATGAATATGCATGCTTTGGTTGAGGATGAGCTACAGCACAGCTATTCACCATAGTTATAAATCAGCTGCTCATTGGAATATCATTTCTTGTTGCTACATAGAAGGTTAGCAGAAAGGGAAGGTGCTCTCCCTGCCATTTCCTACTCCTCCCAGAAATCTGTTCCTTTAGGTGACATTTAGAAAAGAAACTGCTGTTCTGTTAATGCTTTGTGAAAAGTATTAACTGTCAGCATATCTGTACTCAGTTCCTTCATCTGTTTCTTTTAATTCAATTTGTCTTTAATGTCCCAGTCCTCTAATTATTACCTGTGTCACCTAAAATTTAATAAGTGAAATCATGGGTTATGGTTTTGATCTTTATTGGGGGTCTTTATTAAGAGTAGAGGTAAAAGTCTAAATAATTTTCATGGTCTTTCCTTGATTTCCTCAGTGGATGAAATCCCAAAAAGGAATGTACAGACTCTCTTGTTTAGATAGTACAATTTCATGAATTCTGCTGCATTTCTGGATCCCAAAAATGTATGTGACAAATAAAAGGTGCATTATGTTTTTTAAAAAATATGTAGGGAAAAGCAGTCTAACTAATTGCATCCATCATTTGAAGAAAATTCATGTACTTGCCAAATTCAGTGTTTTGGTACTCACATTGCAAGAATGGAAGTTAAGAGCTCCTCATTTAAATTCTACATGATAATAATACTTTAAAGCATTTATTATAAATGCACATGGCCTTTCTTTCTGTTATTTGGGGATGTGTAGGAAATTAGAATATTGTACTTAGTCAGGTAAGATTTAGCACATGAAATACAAACTTCTACCTCAGCTGAGAGTACAGGCCAAGGAATGTATGTACATTACTGTATTTAAACTTCATTTAAACCGGGATCTCTTCTGATCCAATTCTGTAAGGAATGCTGCTTACACTTTATGAACACTATTTTGGCAAACAGTGATATTAGGTTAGCTGAATTCACTTCCTTTAGGTCTCTTTCTTATTAGGGTTCAGTTATTCCGCTATTGATCCCTTCTAGAGTATTTGTAATTTCAGTTATTGTGTTGCTCATCACTGTTTGTTTGCTCTTTAGTTTTTCTAGGTCCTTGTTAAACATTTCTTCTATTTTCTCCATTCTGTTTCTGAGATTTTGGATCATCTTTACTGTCATTACTCTGAATTCTTTTTCAGGGAGGTTGTCTATTTCCTCTTCATTTATCTGGTCTTGCAGGTTTTTACCTTGCTCCTTCATCTGTAACATAATTTTTTGTCATCTCATTTTTTTTGATGGATGGGGCTGTATTGCTGTCTTACTGGTTGTTTGGCCTGAGGCGTCAAGCACTGGAGTTTGCAGGCAGTTGGATAGAGCCGGGTGCTGAGATGAGGACCTCTGGGAGACCTCACTCTGATTAATATTCCCTGGGGTCTGAGGTTCTCTGTTAGTCCAGTAGCTTGGGCTCAGAGCTCCCACCACAGGAGCTCAGGCCCGACTCCCAGCCTGGGAACCAAGATCCCGCAAGCCACGTGGCACAGCAAAAGAAAAGAAAAAAAAAATGGAGCAGTACGATAACAAAGAATAAAAAATAAAATAAAATTAGAAAGATAAAAAATATATGAGGAAAAATAAAAATATAATTGAAACAACTACAACAAGGTAAAACAGAACCACAACAGAAAAAAGAAAGATAAAAAAGAGAAAGAAAAAAAAAGAAACAAAAGTGCTATTTTGTACTGTAATGCAATTACTTTTCTAATAATGGTCTAGTCTACACAGTATTCACCTTTTTTACTATAATATTTTTAATTACATGACATCAAATGCTCACCAGAGCGGCAAATGGAATCATCAATGCACCTTTGTCATCAGATGCAGCCATGTGGAGTTGTGTGATACAACGACTTAATGGACATGGAGTTAGGAAGTACGTTTTTTTTTTGGAGTAAAATTGCTTTACAATGTTGTGTTAGTTTCTGCTGTACAGTGAAGTGAAACAGCTATATGTGTACCTATATCCCCTCCCTCTTGGGTCTCCCTCCCCCCCGCCATCTAGGTCATCACAGACCACCTCCACAGTACTCCTCTATACCATACATATGAAATTTATTCCTGTGTTTGTTTTATAATCATTTCTTTTATGTAAACTATGAGTTTCCTTTGCTATGCAGAACAAATATTGGTACTTCCGTGAGGATTTTCCTGACTGCAATTTACAGAGAATTTTCATTTTGTATATACCTATAGGGTACCTTCACTTTCCCAGCTAGAAAATATACTTTGCAAAGATTATTTTATATTCCTTTTATAACACTCACAGTATAATAAATAAATATTAGTTGATATGTTAGGAATAAAAGAAACTGTAAAAATGACCTTTTTTAATAGTGGCAATTATTTCTCATTCACATCATAGAAAAGTAGACGTTGAATTTATAGAGACTAGAAAGATTTACTAACTCACATGGAAACACCAAACGAATATTTGTTTTTTACCTCAACAGCTACTGTGTTTGCTGAATACTGATGACCTTGAAATATAGTTCTCTAGTTTTAATAAGACAGGTAATTAAGTCAACTTCAAATGTGGCTTTGCACAAAAAAGACAAAGTGTCAGATTAGGAGAAACATCCTTATTTGCACATTAAACGCATTTTTTAAAACCAATTAGCCAAAACATGTTTTCATCTATTCGCTTAATTTTTTTAATAAATCATAAGCAATCAACTTCAAGTCAGAGCAGAGCATATACGGAAGTGAGTTATCTGCTTCTTCGCTAATGAGATACTTAATGTGGACTGGGCAAAGTGCAAAGACTTGGTCTCTGTAAAGCAAAGTACAGATGAAGGATGAAGAGAGTTCATTTCCTAAATAGCAAGAAAATTCTGCCTGACTGATACTTTACTTTGATCTGAAGTTTCTCCTACAAATTCATAGCACTCCCTCCCTAATTTACATCCTAAATGTAAGAGCAAAGTGCATTTTTCTTTGGTTACCATCTTCTCCTACCTGTCACCCTTTAAATTTCCTTTCAAAGAAAACCACCTAAAAGCCAATAAGTATTTGCATTTTTAAAGATCAATGAACTTCTTTATCATTAGAAATGATATAAGTGCTTTTCTTTTTCTAGATACTGAAGCTTCTGAGACAAAGCTTTATTTCTAGGTCTCTTCATCACAGTGTTCCATTCTCTCTCTCTCTCCCCTTCCCTCCTTCCCTGCACTCCTCCCTCTCTCCCATCTCCCCCTCTCTCCCTCCTCCTCTGTTCTTCCCTTCTTATCTTTCTTTCCAAATGATAAAGAAAAAAACTAAGAATAAAGTTTCAATGGAAATTTTGTTTCAAAATACATCAAAATCATATTTAATGGTGAGAAAACATGTCTTGTCACATGTAAAAGGGAAAAGCAATTCATTTAAAATAATAGTTATGTTGAAAATATGCTTCAACGTAAGAGACTAAAACAATTCTCTACCTTAAACAACTATTTTTATCCCAAAATTCAAATGAGAGATAAATGTAAAATGGAAAGATTAATATTTTAATCTTTTAATATGTAATCTTGGTGAGCCAGAGTAATAACATCTTTTACTTAAATATGTTCTATTTATCTGTTAAAATATTTCCTTAAGTTATCTTTATATACGTTAATTTTCATGTAATTTAGTTTCCAAGTTGATTAAATGTTTTTTCAATAATGAATATATAGCTCTCCTTCCATCGAAGCTAAAGCTAATAATAAGCTGTCACAAGGGATCATTCATTTGGGAGTGACATATCTGTACCTTGCAGAGTTAAACTTTATAATTCACTTTGCCTTTCATTAGTTATTTCTGATTCCATATTTTATTAACTTTCCAAGATATATCTTTGCACTCCATAGAGAGCATGACCTACACATGATCCACTAACAAAAGAAATCTGACTGTTAGAGGTTAATGGAACAGTAGAGATCCAGCTTCACTTCCAACTTTTGCAGACAAGGATGATTCTTAGAGAGTTAATGGTTTTCCCCAAGGTCAAGACAAAAGATCAGTCAAGCCAGGTTGAAATTCAGGGGAAAAAAATGGGAACATGGGGAAGAGGTGCTCCAAAATGTCAGCCATGTTTGAAAATCATTTTAATGCTAGTTATGATCTGAACACAAGATAATCGAGATGGCAAATAGGAAGTTTTAAAGAAACACTAAAGAATAAAGTGGATTGTGATAATCATTTCACAATGTATATGCATATCAAATCATCAAGTCATGCACCTTAAATATATATAATAGTAATTTGTCAACTAATCTCAATAAAGGTGGAATAAAAGAGAATAAAATGGATATGATTAACATTATATCATATGAGAAGGTGGGAATAATAAAATATACAAATGAATAACAAAATATACAAAAGTAAATTTAATCATGCAAACATACCTCTTACTGAACATATTCAATGATGATCGTTCACTCTAGAAAAGAATAGGTTAAATAAGGATTTGTCCAGTGGTTTCCAATCTAATTTTTGGCTTCACTGTCTTTATGTAAATGTTAATTGAGTTGTAATAAAAAAATAATAATGACAATAATAAAATACTGGTACAAAACTCTGGTCATGGCAGAGGTGAAGGCTTGCTAATAATAAACTACTATTTAAGCACATGGCATTCATTCCCTTGCTTAATTCTTACAACACTTACATGAGAGAAGTACTATTTCTGTCCCCATTTGATTGTTCAGAAAATGGAGGCTGCACAAGAAGTTAAGTGATTTCCTCATTCAGACCCCCTGTAAGCAGCAGAGCTAGGATTGGAATTTAAGTAGCTTCACCTATGATCTCAACACAACAGCAGGTGATGAGATGGATTTTAGTGTATCAGCAATTCTGAGAGCACACACGGTGTGCAATGCACAGGGGCTGAGAACTGCTGATTTCTACTAATTTTAACTGATAAAAATTACATATACACAACACTGTATAAATATGTGCATATATATATATTTAATTATAACATTCAATTTGGGGAATGTTTTTTACTCAGTGTTAGATGATAAAATAACATTTTTTAAAAAAGCTTTAATATAAAGGAGTAAATATAAAGGAAAAGAATTTACTGTCAGTGAGACCTGTTCATGAGAACCAGTTATAAACTGACTCTAAGTTTAATATTGACCTTTAAAATAATCTCTAAAGGTTACAAGACAACCATTAAGAATAATATTTCTAAGACTAGATTATAATATTAACTATGTATAAGGCTTTGGTTTCAAACTTAAGTATCCCTGAGAGTGGTAGCGTATTCATTCTGAAGCACACAATGCCCAATGCCAGATATTTGGTAGAAAGTAGCAGGCCAAGTACTTTTCAAAATTTCAACTAACAGTGTCTATGCATATTAGATACCAAGCTATTTGAATTCAAAATTGAATAGGGAACTATCCATACTCTACAAAGTTAATTGCTTAAAAAAGACAGACCTGTGAGGAAATTATTGCACTGTATTGTGAGAGCATTATTAATAGACCAACGTAGAAACGGTAGTGGAAAAGCCGTGAGTGTAGGACTGAAATTCTAGGACGAATTCACAAAGGAGTCAACATTTATGTCAGGACATGAACAATGAGTAGAAACAACCTGGAACATAAGATTTGAAGGATACTCTTGGCAGAGGAGGGAAGAGATACAAACATTCTACATGTGCTTTATTCGTCTTGGAATGAGATGATGAACAGTCAAACTGGAAAGTTCTGCTGGGTTCAGAGTTTATGACAAATCTAATGTGAATATAGGATCCCTCAGCATCTAAAAGTAGACAACTTGTATTACAGCAAGGGCAAGAGAGCCCAGGAGCAAAAGTATAGGGGACCAGTGAATTGTTTATTACAAAACTTAGGGATAGTCATGATACTTGAAAGTTTGCATTTAGACTACGGCATGTATGTTATATATTTATACATTTTGTTTTAGCAAAAATGTTTGAGAGGCCTATGATGGGAGCTTAATTCTTAGGTAGAACAAGTAATAACAGGCAGGAGGCTCTAGTTGTAAGAATAAAAGAAGACACAATTTTCTCAAATGTAGTTCACCATCTACCTTCCCCAGCAGAATCACAGCATGTGAAAAGATGAGTGCATAAAGATGTAATACAGCAAATTACTATGGATCAAGCTTCAATTCACATATACTAAGTTTAGAACGTTGATCTTTTATTCCAAACAACAAAAAAAATGAATTTAAAGAAAACGCTTTTGCATAAAAAAAAGATAATGAATAATAGCTTTCAATTGTAGGAATTAGTCTCTACTGAATGTCATCAATATCAAAATATGGTCTCTCAAGGACATCAGGGGGGAAGAAAGAAACAGAAAAGCAATTAATTTGACTTTCTTCTCATTAGGTTCTCATAATTACATTTTCAGAATTAAGTGCATTTATGTGATGGTCATGCAGTTTTATTTGGATAGTAAAAGTGACTTTGTTCTGTCTTAAAAAAAAAAATTGGACTCTTCATGTAGAGCATTAAAATCAAATAAAATTTCCCTGAAAATGATTAAGGAAAATATAGTTCCCAACACTGCGTATTTTAATGATTTGTGAATGTTTTATATTTTCTAATATACTAAATTTCATTTATTTACAGAACAAATAAAAATAAATAAGTCTGGTGACTTTTTTTTTTCTGTTGGGCAGCCTGGGATTAGGGAGAGTGGTTGATATAAATAAAGCTTTTCAGTCATGAGATTAATTCAGAAACTGTTTGATGTGTTTTGAGCGTTTGTGAATGAAGATAACGTCAATTATTTGAAAACTTAACATCCAACAAAACTCTACCTTAGGTTTTATTGGAAAGTATTATTTGGGGGGTGGTTTAAAAGACACCATCTGAGCTTTGAAACAAGTATATATAAATGATCAGGGTTAAAAACCTAGAGAAATATTGCAAAAGGGAGATGAAAATGCCACCTTCATTTCTACTGAAACTGGTAGCTGAGAATTTGGATTAAATCTGAGGAAAATGTGCTCTCTAGCACAGAAGTCCAGAATTTGACCCCCTTTACATTCATAGCAGGGAGCACAGTACAACACGTGAGGCAGGAAATGCGCCAGAAGTCATATGCGGTGGAGCTTCCCACAGATGGGAGGAAACAGCAGGTGTGGGAAAAAGACCTCACACCTCTGCAAACATTATGCTGTTAAAATTAGGTCTTTTGACAAGATAATCCAAAACATGACTAAAATTGGTAGAAAGTAAATTGTGTCAACCTTGGTCATTATGGTATGATTTGCAAAAATGGGAACTCCATCCAAGAAGATTTTTGGAATTGCTCTATAATGAGAAATATTAAAACAGTATTTTTAGTGGTTTTAATGCCTTCAGTTTTATAAGCTCTACAATCCACTGTCCAAAAAAAAAAAAAAGAGCTATAATTCTAAAATGCCCTTTCCCCATTTCAGTTAAATGGTTCATTGGCCTCCCCAAGATAAAATACAAATTCTCCTACATAAAATATAAAGTGCCCATAATTTGGTGGTTTACCGTTTCCAGGCACTTCTTAATTTTCTTCAATACATATTAAGCTCTAGTCTTCCTGAACTTCTTTCGTTTTTGAAAATGTGTCATGCCCTTTAGAATTTTCAAGACTTTAGGTATGCTACCCCTTGGGGCTAGAATGATGTTCTGTGGTTTCTTTATTTGGCTACACCCTATTTATCCTTCTTTCCAAGTTTAGACATCAATTTTCTTTTGAAACAAGTAAGATATAAAAAAAAACAGGGCAGGGAGAAAATGAAGTATTCTTCTCTGCCCAAG
This sequence comes from Stenella coeruleoalba, assembly GCF_951394435.1. NCBI lineage: Eukaryota > Metazoa > Chordata > Mammalia > Artiodactyla > Delphinidae > Stenella > Stenella coeruleoalba. Next base: position 20,817,322 of record NC_137154.1, read on the forward strand.
TTTTGTTTATTCTGTCCTCACCTGTTTTTCTCTGACACTTTACATCCCCGCTACTAGCTTACAGTCATCCTGTACTGTAATGCATATTTACTTGTGTCTTCCACTAAATATGTCACAGTATTCAGCAAAGTGTCTGAAATATATTAGGATCTCAATAATAAGTTTGAAATGCGTGAAAGACTGATGGAATGTATACGTAAATAAATGAGGGAGGGAAGACTTAGACATTGCAGCAGAGAGTTGATTTCATAATTTAACTAGAATAGCATTTTCCAAAACACTTAGCTTTCATATGTTATGTTTTAGAACACAGGCATCCATGAATAAAGTAAGTACATGGAGATCTGATGGATTGCTGAAAGTTGAAATCTGGCATCAGACTTGTCCAGAGAAATGGGACAATCTTGTGTGAGGCATATTCTCCACGGGTTTTACAAAGAACATTCATATAGTCAACGTTGGGGCTCAGGGCAGGCCAACCAACATGCCAGAGTGGAGGCATATTGATTATTTTGAACTAAAATTACCTAGGAAATAACCAATGCAAAGAAGGAAACTGACCCTCCTCTGTCCACCTGAAAACAGGAAATAAATCTCCCATGAAAAAGGTACCCTCCTTGTACCAGGAGGTAAAAAGACATCCTTGTGGCCAGAGAAAAGGAATCCAGGGCCAAGAAAACTATATAAATAAACCCTTATTACTTTACTAATTTACTACCTCAAGCCCAAACTGTTCGGTTTCTTCATTAATTTAGCACCCAAGCCTAAGTTTCATTGTCCTGGCAATTCCTCACAAGTTTATTACTTCTTTGTCTAAAAAGTATAAAAGCTGCCTGCTTTGGCTATTTCTTAGGTCCTATTTCTCTGAACCCTCCATATGTACAAATCAAATATTTTTTTCTCTTGTTAATCTGTCCTGTGTCAATGTAATTATTAAACCAGCCAAAAGAATTCAAGAAGGGTAGGGGGGGAAATTTCCCTCTTCCTGACTCAGGGGCAAGTTTCATTAGGTAATGAATTCTTGGTTTGAGTGTATCAATTGCTTGCAACAAAGAGTGCTGTGGTCCTTGAAATGTTTTTATATAAAACTTCACATAAGAATGAAAAAACATCAGCTGGTTAGCAAATACAACTGGCATTTTTAAGAGGCATTCAGGGAAATTCTGGTGGCAGTTTCTAGAAATCCAGTGACTTGAGGCACATAATGGCAGATTCTTCACCTATAGATGGCCTGAAGTGAGAAGCATATTATAAAGACAGAGTCATTCAGAGAAGATAAAGGAGAAATTGAATTAGCCCCACCAAGATACGTGGTGGAGACTGGGACTCATGAGCTAGGCAGAAGCTATTTAAATGAATGAATATGGGCACAAGAAGTGTGGAATAAAATGGATAGGAGAAAAAGAAGCTGGTCCTCAAAAGGAATATTGAATGCATATACAAACATCTACCTTTAAATCTCATGGACAGAATAACTGTAACCATAATAGAGAAGAACAAACCTGAAATATACCTGATAGCCTGTTCTCAAGGCTCTGCCTTCCAGGCTTGACCTTTAAAGGTATAACACTTTTCATTCACAGGGAGATTAAACGTTGGGAAACAGAGAATAACACGTCTTGTTGGAGGTTTATAGGAACAATGTGACCAGACTTACGTGGACAGCTGCAAGAACAAAGGGTTCCAACACCAAGAAGTTTGCAACAACCAGCCATATCCCCTCCCCGTTTAGTACAAAAGAAGCCCGAATTCTAACTTGGGGAAGATGGTTCTTTGGGGCACTAGTCCACCATCTTCTCTTTCTGCTGGCTTTCCAAATAAAGTCGCTATTCCTTATCCCAACACCTTGTCTCTCGATTTATTGACCTGTTGTGTGGTAAGCAGTGTGAGCTTGGACTCAGTAACATAACTAGTTAACTGCAGCAATAATTCTCAGTGTATTTTCATTCTTACACTCATGTATACCCATACAACCTCTCTGTCTTCCTTCGATGTTCCTCTACTTCTTTCCCATTTAATATTACCTTTGACAGTCATTTAAACCAGCTCTCAACCCTTTGGATCACCTCACACCAAGGTGATTTTGTCCCTCTGTCAAAAGGTAATTGGCAATATCTCAAACATTTTTGTTTATCACACTGGGTTGTTGGTGCCTCTGGCGTGCAGTGGATAGAAGTCAAGCATGCTTCTAAAACATTGTACTATGCATAGGACAAATGTCACTGTGACAAAAATTTTCCAGCTCCAAATTTCAATATTTCCAAGGTTGGGAAACCCTGCTATAGATGATGAATAGTGAATGGCCTAGCAATAATTTTGGGGGGTGGTTCCAACCCTTTCCCCATGGAATAAATGGCTATATATTGAAAACAATTTGAGAAGAAAAGAGAATAGTTGACATTTGAGAACAGTGTTTATTAGTAATGCTTATAAAGCTCTGAATCAATTGAATTATTGAGTTTATCATGAAAATAGCAAAATTCAAAGCTATTGGAAAAGAGAGTATAAGTCAGAGACTATTTTTTCCCCACACCTTTATTAGCCCATCAAAATAGTGAGTTTCTATCCAGGGGAATAGCTAAGAATTTCACAAGATAAAAGGTTTTGTCCTATTATGGCATTATCAAAAAGAGAGAGAACAGAGTACAATGGTAATAAAGCAATAAAATATGGAGGAAAAGCATAAATAAGTATAATAAAAAGAGGATTACATTCATCTATGTGGATCAAAAATCATCTGCCCTGTACTGATGTGTGCATTATGCCAGCAGGAATTTCCAGACAAATTGCTGCATCTTTCACAGATTAAACTAATGCTCCTGACTGACTGAATGCAGTTAATTGCCAGGGCGTATGATGTAGAAATACTTAGACTATGGAAATCAGACAGATGGCTTGGCAAATTAATCCATAAGCTGCATGCCATAAGGTTAGTCAATGACAGTGACAGAAAAGTGTGGTCGTTGATAGAGATAATCATAGGAAATGTGAAGGTGAAAAAGATCATGAAGAAGGGATGGGGAAGCCAGTTTTTAATTTTTATTATAAAACAACTTGATATGTCTGTTCTAAATGTACTTTATTTTTTTAAGTGTCTGAAAGAGAAGAATTTTACTATCCAATAACAAACAGGTAAAAACTAAGATATTTGAAATTTTGTGACAGTAGAGACTTGTCATTGCTCCAAGCACTGAACCAGGGTTTAGAACAAAGGGCCATTGTAGGGATCAAAATAAATTATTATTTCCATTGTAAGTATTAGAGTAACTTTATGTGGGACTTTGTATAATTTTAAATTGTCACTTGTAAGCCATGGCTTTTTTCCCCCAAATTCAAGGAGTTTATTATTTGTGTGATTAAAAATTTTACTTAAAAATTAAAACAACAGACACATAAATATTAATACATGAACACAATCATTATTAACTTTTTCTAAAAATTTTATCTATGCTCATAAACACGATCATGTAATATATGCTATGTAACCTGAGGCTCTCAACTAATGATATGTGGAAAAGATGAAAAGTACAAAGGCATTTTAATTAAGTATACTGAAACAAGTTCGAGTGAGATATTTTCTATTTTATCAGTGAAATATGAAGTGAGTTCATGTCCTGGGTATAAGAAGAAAAGTAATAGCTTTGGAGATTAACAAGAATCTTATTTGTAGAGCAAAATGACTCTTTTTTCCGAAGGAAAGATGTCTCCAATAAGACAAAAACACAACATATATGAATATTTTCTGATGCTATGTGCACATTGCATATGTCTGAAACAGGCAACTGCCTGTTAAGAACATTGTGTCAGTTTTTGATACAGAGGGACTAGAACTGAGTGATAGAACCCCAGAACTGAGTGACAAAAAACAAAACAAACAAAAAAAGACATTTATAATTGCTCACTAGGCTGGAAATTCTTTTCATCTAGGCCAGCTTGGCTGGGCCTGCGTCTTTCATATTAGCACATGCAATGTCTGGTGGCTGGCTCCATGGCAGCTAAGTGAAGAGATGACTTGACCATGTATGTCCCATTATTCTTTAGACTAGTTCTGGCTTGTTCATGTGGAGTTCTCTAAAGCAACAAGAGAGCAAGCCCCAAGTACTTTTTATGGCTCTGCTTGAATCATGTTTGCTAAAGGTCTATGGCCAATTCAGATTCAAGATTCAAGGCATGTCTCTCTAAAGAAAATCATGTAAAAGTAGATATTTTATCCTGAATTAGGTCTAAGCTACTTTAACTATGAAGAGGTTGCCTTAATATACACGGATGTTGTCTTAAATAAACACTTACATTTCTGAGTGAGTTTAAAAAAAAAAAATGGTCAAAATACAAAATCTAGATCTAAAATATTGACTCAGTGTAGAGATGTACTTCCTTGAAATTTATCTCTGATTGACATTATGTTCAATGTACCCCCTTGTTGATTATTTATAGGGAAACTGATGATCGGAAACTGCCAGATTCCATTCCCAAGTAGTAAGTGGGTAAGGAATATTTCAGAAAGATCAGAATTGGTGGATGCTTTTTCTTGATTAACTTTATTTCATGGGAGCATCAAGTGTTAAATCGATATAGGGAAATGTGACTTCTATAACATCTTTGGACCATATTCTTCTTTGCAATGATGTACATGGATTTCACTTGATCCCATTAAATAGAAATGGAAAATTTCATGCATAGATTCAAATCTCTAAACCAAAAAATAAATAAAAATAACAAAAACATTTCATCTCAATTAATGTTGCTTTTGTGCTAGATCCATGTAATATCCATGAAACATTGATCACATCTACACATAATTCTCTACTTTAGAAGTCATTGTGTAGTAGGTGAAAATATGTAATGCAGCTCACAGTAACAAAATATTACTGATGAATTAAGGGACATAAACACTTCAAGCTATAACTGGGAAAAATTGGCAGATTTTAAAACACAGAAATTAAATTTTCTGAATAAAGGGATACCACTAACAAATTCAAAATCTAAAGAGAGAGCAGGAAGCTATCTGAAATAAAAATAAATGAACAATATAGAAAACTATTAAGATATGTAATATATAAAGAAAACTCCTGTACATTGATATTAAAAAGCAAAAATTACATACCTAATTAAAACAAACCCAAAACAAAAGAAACAAACCAACAAACAAAGTGGAGAAGAATTTTTGGCAAACAGCATAATCTTTCAAAGGAAAGGCATGGAAAGAAGGAAGGAAAGAAAGAAAGAAAGAAAAAAAGAAAGGAAGAAAGGAAGGAAGGAAGGAAGAAAGAAAGAAAGAAAGAGAGAGAGAAGGTAAAAAGGAGGGATTTATAAAAGAAGGGAGGGAAAGAAAAAAGGGAGGAAGAAAAAAGAAAATTAAAAGATAAATATCAAAACATGTTCAACTTCACTTGGAGGCATAAATAGACAAATGAAAACTATTGTAAGACAATATTCCATTTTTTTATTTGGCAAATAGTAGAAAATAGTATTTTAATAATATATAGTTCTGACTATTTTGGGGGAAAATGGATACTTTTATGTAATGCTAGTGGGATATAAATATAGACCCTACTTGGGAAAAATGTGCTGAAAGTATTGATCAAAAATCAAAGATGAATATAAGGCTTGGCTATTTGCTGGTGCAGTTTGTAGTAGGTAAATACTCCTCACAAAAAAGTAAATTTGAAAAGCTATCCCGAAAAAAGTTAACAACAAAATTTTATACAAAGCCATCAGAGAGCTACTAAAGCAATGGGTTAGATAGACCAGGATTCCAGAAAGGGATAACCATCTGGAAATGACATAAATTTCTGGAGCTTCCTTTTTCTTGGAGACTTTGATTCTGGGCATCACACAAGATGGGAGATTCTGGCTCTGGCACCAGAAGAAAACTACTTCAGGTGCACGGGAAAACCCCGTGAAATTTTGATGCTATGATCAGGATAAAAAGACAAAAAAAATGCGAATGTCAGTGGTCAACATCCAAGAGAAAAGGGAAGAGTAGATAACTGAGCCTGACATGTGGCCAATTATCCCCTTGAGACATTGACTGAACTCTGCAGTTGTCTAGGAAAGGAGATGAGATGCTAATGTGAAAGCATACTAAAAAGCAGAGTAGAGATTTTGATAGTCTCGCCATGCTAGGAAGGTAAGAGATAAATGTTCAGGACGTGCCAGGAGAGGGTGATGAATAAACTTGATTCTTGGTAACCCTGGAGGTTTATGCTCTAAGAACAGGGAAAAAACAGAATTAGACTAAGCCTTACCAAATCCGCTACCCATACTCAATTGTTGTTCTGTCACCTTTTGATTTAAAGTGATTAGTCACCTTTCCTTCTCTAGCAAAGGATGAGCTCTCTCTGGAAGATCGTCACACTGTCTGGAACCTCTACAAGTTCTTCTTCAAAAAATAAGTGTTAGGCATGCCAAGAGAAAGAGCATATGACAAACACTAAGAGAAAAAATAGACTACAGACAATCCAGATACAGGCAGGAAAAACAAACAAACAACTAATTACTCTCCACTATCATTTTATTAATTGCTATATTACTTATACATTTTATGCTTTGCTTTGACATCATTGGTATATACTGACCAATTATTTTTCTCTTCCCCTGACTCTAATGTCTGTTATTAGATGTTTAATCAGTATTTAAATTATAGGGTATCAAAGGAGGAGCATGACTTAGCTGGAAAAAGAATGAATATCATCTGGAGATTCTATGAGTCTTTTTTTTTTTTTTTACATCTTTATTGGAGTATAATTGCTTTACAATGGTGTGTTAGTTTCTGCTTTATAACAAAGTGAATCAGTTATACATATACATATGTTCCCATATCTCTTCCCTCTTGCATCTCCCTCCCTCCCACCCTCCCTATCCCACCCCTCCAGGCGGTCACAAAGCACCAAGTTGATCTCCCTGTGCTATGCAGCTGCTTCCCACTAGATATCTACCTTACGTTTGGTAGTGTATATGAGTCTTTATATCTCCACTTTTGGGAAGAGTATTGGCATGTCTTTAGTCTTATGTGAGATAGTTCCATTTAGTTAACCAAAGAATTATTTTATTAGTGTTTTTATTCAGAAATGAAATATGTTTACAAGGGGCATGTAGGAATGCTTCATTGACAAAGGGATGGACTGTGAGAAATTATTTGCTTCAACTTTTATGATTCTAAGCTGTTTGTAGCTGTCAGATGTCGTTGGGTAAGAAGTGGTGATTGACAGGGCAATTTCCAAAGACACAGAAACTTCCACAAACATTGGCAGCTATTCAGAACTGTCATCACCTCCTTTTGTGCTTGTAGTAGTAGATTCTCATTTCCCCATGACTGTCTTTGTCTTCTTCAGTGCTTAAGATCTTCATCAGAGTAAATTGTTTCTGATCTTTTGGCCACAGCCATCCAGACATTCTCTAACTCAACTCCAAACATATTTGTGTAACCTCCAGTTCCTACATGCAATCCTTATTTCCATCATACTTGCAGTGGCTCTTAATTTCTTACTGAATCCAAACAGACATAATAATCAATTAGTTGGATAAATGAACAAAAGTAGGTCTTATGTGAACCAATGAAGGGAGTATGTTATGAATCAATGATTATGATTGGCTCATGTAGGACCTGACTGAGGTTCAGAGAGGAAAAATTACATCAGCCAGATATGTTTATAAGTCACCTTCAAATGATTTCCTTAATTGAATTAACAGTGTTTACACAAAGATCATAGGAAATAAAAATCTCAAAAGAGGCACATCGGATGCAGTCATTTTAAATTAGGAGCAAGACGGGGGTAACTGCTGTCATCATTTCTCTGTTCACCATTGTGCCCGAATCCCTTGTCAGTACAACACAACAAGAAAAAAAGGGATATAGAAAACTTATGTGGGTAGAAAATCTGGTGAGTGATTAGATTTAGGTAATGGGAAGATGAGAAGACAGTCTTTGAATTGTTCATCAAGTAAGTAAGTAACAAATGCACAAACTGGTTTAGAATGGATTATGGGGTGTTGCATTTTTGAGTGGAGAGAAGGTTTGGGAAAGTTCTTTGGGAGAATGGGAAAGTGAGTAAACTAGCAAATTGTAGTTGGATTTCAGACAGTACTGAGAGAAAACTTGAGGTCTGTGGTTAAATAAAGAGATATCAATCACTGGGTTTACTTTTTTCTCCTTTTTTCTTTTCCAGCTATATTCAACTGCTTGGATACACATGTGGAGATACGCATGGATTTAACAGGTATCTAGTTAGGTACTGCAACAATAGGGTAGGGCCAGGACATTGAAGAAGTGAGAGGAGTAATGGATATTGGATTCTAAATTAGGTAAGGAGAGAAGTGAGGATGAGAGGGAAGATATATTACAGAGGGGAAACGGAAAGGAGAGGAGTCAAAATATAAGATTGATGTATTTGAGGAAGTAAGCTTGAAGGACAGGTAGTCATCAAAGAATAAGTTAAAAAAGTGAAAATAAGTAATTGGTGCAGCTGTTAGTAATGGCAATATTTGGAGTAATGGCAATACTATTGTGGAGGTGCTTGCTAGAGCAAAAATGAAAATCAGATTATTGGAGGTAAAATATTAATGAAAACTGATAAAAAGTGAAGATTATATGGATCATGAACTCAACAAGAATGATGACAAAAGTAGTGATTGAGGTAAAGACAGTGAAATGTATTAAATTCTTCAGTGAATAAAGGAGAATGACTGGGAGGTCAGTTGATGATAATTTTATGTTGTGGGGCTGAAAGAAATCATTATTTATTTATTTGAGGAATGGAAGAGATGGCAATAAATTGGAAATGAAAATGAGGATCAAGGACATATGCCCTACCCCATGCCTTATAGTACATGGGGTGTGGAAGGAAATAAGCTTATCAGGAATAAAATATCTTACAACATATTATATAAACTGTAACTATAATTAAATCTGTAATAAATATAGTGTTTTACATTCCATATGAAAAACTTTTCAGTGTCAGATTTATTTGGAAAGTAAAAAGTATATATTCATAATTCCTTTATCAAAACCATTAAAATAATTTTTATACTGTACCCTTTTAATGTGTCAAAGGCCAGTAATATCCAAGAGTTTTATTGCTCAAATTTTAATCTTTCTGTGAGTTAATTCAAAATTTTATAAATTTAAAAACTGCAAATCTCTTTATCTAGATATATAACAAATAAAAATTAATTTAATCATTAAGAATCTTTGATCACATGTAATTCTTTTGTATTAGAGAACTATTTTCAAGCATCTTTTTCCTTGAAAAGTTGTTTCATACCACTCTTTATTTTACCTTGCATCTTACTTCCACAAGTATAACATGAAACAAATACAATGTGTCTAAAGATAGGTATTCTAGAAGAGAATTATAGGCCTTGAATAATATTGCAGCTGTGTCTTAAAAACAAACAAAATTTGAAGCTGCTAATTTACACAATGCAAGTGTGAAATAAAATTCATATTTTATGGCAAGACAAGGAAAATATAAACATAAAAACTCTTCTCTGCCCTTTGGCCTCATCTCTCCCCACTACCATTCATTGTGCATCTGCATTACGCATCAACCAAACCTCCCTGTTGGCAGGAATACCTGCTCAACAATAAACAACAGCATTCTCCTAGCACCAAAAAAAGATAACATTCCTTCTTGATCTTGTAAGGGTCCACGATGACCCACCACTTTGTACTTATAGATCTGGATGGTGTAAACTGTCAATAATATGTCATTTGATGTATATCTCTCTGTCTCAAAAAACGCTTATAACTGTCCTTTGACTTCCAACTGGTGGACCAGTTCTCCAAGCTTTCTGAGATGCTGTTCCTGGGTTATAATCCTCCATTTGGCTCCAATAAAATTTTCCATTTCATTCTTAGCTTGACTAATTAATTTTTCATTGACACAGGAAAGAAGATTTAGCAAATACTTGATGTTTTTCTTATTTTCAGCTCATTTCCTTTAACATGATAGAAGTATGAACAGTATGTATTTTTTTTAAACTGGATGGATATCATGGGGCTATTGTTATCAAAAATAAACCTCTTTTCTTTCAGAATTATTCTGAAATTTAGTTGGGAGCATTCTCTGGAGAGGGTGAGGATGGAATCAAGGGATGTGAACAATACAATCTGTGTTTCCCACTGTTATATATTGGTCTCAGCCTAACCATAACTGGTGTTATGTCTGGACCAGACCTTGGGGTTCTTGTGACTGCAAGATGCTCTTCAGCTGTTACCATCAATAAATTTTGAAAAACAAAGGTTTATTACTCTTTTTTTTTTTTTTTTTTTTTTGCGGTACGCGGGCCTCTCACTGTTGTGGCCTCTCCCGTTGCGGAGCACGGGCTCCGGACGTGCAGGCTCAGTGGCCATGGCTCACGGGCCCAGCTGCTCCGCGGCATGTGGGATCTTCCCAGACTGGGGCACGAACCCGTGTCCCCTGCATCGGCAGGCAGACTCTCAACCACTGCGCCACCAGGGAAGCCCTGGGCTCACTCTTTATTGGTGAATTTAAAACACAAGATCAGGGAATTTAAAGAGCTGGAAGAGAAAAAACAAGTGGCCCAAATGGACAGCTATTGAAATCAACCAAGATCTCTAAAACAAAGGAGCTTGTGTCAGGAGATGGCATGGCTCTTTATCTAGTCTTGTGGCTGGCAAGGTATTTGCTGGAGATTGATGGGATACCTCTTTGAAATAAATGCTTCTGCAAACAGAGCCGAAGTCAGACTTTGCTTTACAAAAAAGAAAACCAGTCATCAGGGCTGACACTACATCCACTGGAGTTGAAACTTTGTAGTTAATGGCAGTTAAGCAAATTGGTTTGTGGTCTAACCAGAATAATTACCATTTTTTTAGCAGTAAATATATTAAAGCTTTGCTTAGCTTTGTGACTGCAGAAATGCCCTGAATGCCTTTATTTTGGATATACTTTCCTTGTTAGAGTTGTCTACATGCTGTTGGAAAGCTGTACCAAATAAACTATTAAAAAAACAAAAACAACTAATGAGGGCAATGCTGATAAATCAGACCCATGGGTTGAAAGAAATTGGACATTGTTTACATCATTGCTGCAAAAAGGAGACACAGAAATCTACTCCTTTTAAACGTTAGTTTGAAAGAAATATTTACCTCATAAAACAAATGTTTAGTGTCTTCTGATAAGTAATTCACTCATAAACACGTACATAGTGCATGCATAACTGTCACAAAGCTTTCTGTCCCACTTGTAAAATGATCATATGAACTAAAATTCAAGACTGAAATTCAAGAAACTTCAATGAAAGCTACATTTCCTAATGTTAACTAAATTAGCTTTAACCTTGACTTTCCAAAGTCTGTGCAACTTTATGACAAGGCTATACCTTCAGATAAAAAGGTGCCATTCCCTATCTGTCTTCCATCATCCTTCAAAAAATTTAAAATCTTAAAGATGGACTTGAGGGTCTTATATAAATGGAAGAAGAAATACACAAGTATGTCTATAATTACTTTCCTATCTCATAAATTGTCTTCCAAAATCTAATACGATAAAGCCCTTAATGTCTTGGAAAATATGTTGAGTACATGTTCCAAGAGTCAAAAGATTTTGGATTTGATTATTGTTTTACTAACCTTTTTATTTAATTAAAAAAATTTTTTTATATAGCAGGTTCTCATTAGTTATCCATTTTATACATATTAGTGTATATATGTCAATCCCAATATCCCAATTCATCACTTTCTAACCTTTTTTAATGAAAGTGTGTATGTAACCCCGGGGAAATAAATCATATAGTATAAAAATGATAATATGAGGAGAAGATGAAAAGAAAGAAGCCTGGGGATTCAAAATCAAGTCAGAACATCACCTTCAAAGTCAGCAAGCAGCAGTCCATATTGGTATTCTAGGAAGAAGTTTCAAACTATTAGATGTTTTACAAATAATTGTGTCCGGTATTACTAAGAATTTGTATCTAGTTGGTTAGCTTCTTTTGGTGATTGGAGATGAACTCAGACAATGCCAATTCAAAATCTTGCCACTTCAAATTCTTAACCATATTAACACCACCCCTAGTGCCCTAGATTTTGTAATATGTGCTAATGTGTTCAAAGATGCAACAGCTGAGGTGACCCTTCATGAAAAAGCAGGGGTGAGTAGTGAAGCGTATGGATAATGTAACCAGACAAAGTAGATTGAGTAGGCGTGGAGTGGGGTGGTGGTGGTTGTACCCCCATTAAGCTGTCTAATTGGTGGCATAAACAGCTTCAAGGAAGCTCCTTCAGGATGGCACAATGCACTAGACAAGTTCTACTCCAGAGTTCTTCATACCCTCGTCAACAATTTTCGACTTTACCTGTTTTCTTGACTATTCTGACACATTAGCTTATGTGTCTGCCTAGCATCAGGGGAAGCCTACGTGCTACTTTGCAGAAATCATTTAGTCATATATCAAAAAGTGAAGTCCGATAAGATTCAGAATAATGGTCAGTAAAACTAAACTTTCTAAATTATAGAAAATTACTGTGGTTGTCCACTTCTTAGCATTTATATACATGATTGTTAAACCATCTATGTTTTATGGTGAGCAAACAGAAAAATGTATTTTATTGAAACCAAGAATATTATGCTAGGGACTTCCCTGGTGGCGTGGCGGTTAAGAATCCACCTGCCAATGCAGGGGACACGGATTCAAGCCCTGGTCAGGGAAGATCCCACATGCTGCAGAGGAACTAAGCCCGTGCGTCACAACTAAAGAGCCTGCGCTCTAGAGCCCACAAGCCACAATTACTGAGCCCACGAGCCACAACTACTGAAGCCCGCGTGCCTAGAGCCCGTGCTCTGCAACAAGGGAAGCCACTGCAATGAGGAGAGTAGTCCCCACTCTCCGCAACTAAAAGAAAGTCTGAGTGCAGCAACGACGCCCCAAAGCAGCCAAAAATAAAATATAAATAAATATTTTTTTTTAAAAAAGAGTATTATGCTAGGTTATAGTAATTCCTCATAGTAGCAATTAATTCTGCTCTACATTGTCTTTAATAAGAAATTTAATTATTTTGTTAAGAATTACTCTGTAATCATTACACACAATCACAATCACTCAATCACAAGGTGCAGAAATTAGGTTAAGCAATATCTCCTGATCTTCACTGATTTCGCCACCACCAGAACAATTCATGACTAAGCAGTTGGAATGATTCATGAATTAATGTGGTGTTATGAGTGATACAGTCAGAAACACAAACATTCATGGGTTTGGCTCTTCAGTTTTTCACTGTCTACACTAAGTCTTACAGGACTGCAGGTCGCCACTGTTGAGAAGACTGGGCAACCCTGGGTTAGGAGAGTGTGTAGATTCACCTGATGTGATGGAATACTGTTTAGAAAATACTTAACGTTATCCCTCTTTCTTAACCACCAGCAATTTACACCTGTGCTTACAAACACACACACACACAGGCATGGATACTCATACATGCAAACATGCACACACATACCCAAACACATACCTACACAGCCTTTCACTTTTGTTTGTACTCCTGAATTTCCTCCCATTGGAAAATCTTTTAGTTCCTATGCTTTGACTGTGGAAGAACTGTTTTAACAGAAGTGCAGCAAAAGGGCTTTTGAATTTGAGGCCATGAGTAGAATAAAATTCAGAGAAAAACATAAGAAGAGTCTATAAAATATTACCCAGACTAATAAAAAATAAATAAATGAAGTCCTAGACAAGGTGGGAGACAAGTAAAAAGAAAAATGGAGTGAATAAATGCTGACAGGTTCCTGAAAAGGGACTCTGTTTCCCAAGCTGCATCTACTCTCTCACACTTCTCTTCATCCTGACTCAAGCTTGGAGGAAAGTAGTGGTAGAAACTACTTGCTTTTGAAATCCAAAGACAGGAGATCTTTGCTCTCTCTCTCTCCAGTAAAGCCCGGGAAGGAGGGAAGACCTCACAGTGGAAATGGCTGCATGGCTAGTTCAATCTCATTGATGTTTCCCTATGGCTCTAGCAAGGTGTGGAGAAAGTAGGATTACTTCTATGTATTCAAAAGCAGCATGGAAATGGTGAAGGATTATCATAATACCAGGTGACAAGATAGTAGAATAGATTCCAACTACCTAGGAGAACACAAGAAATCCTGAAAACTAGGCTGCTTCCTAGAGTCACTCAACCACATGCAAGGCTTGACTTTTTCATGACAAGAATATAACATCTCAGCAGATATCAGTGGACAATGCATTGTGTCATTTAATTGTTACAAAACCACTAGCACAATTCATAGATGGCAGAGCTAGAATTCAAACTTAGAACTCTCTAATCATCATCATACGATGATGTCTTAATAATCCTGCTATTGAACTCTGTTCTGTTTGTTGATTGAATACATGAATGAATGAATGAGTATAATTTAATAAATTTTTCTATAGAGCAAAGATACTAAATTAATTAAAGATTAAATATACTACATAATTAAAAATTACAAAGTAACTTCAACTCAGTTTGCAAGTGATTTGATAGAAATTTGATTCTGGATGTAATGCAATAGTCTAGTCCTTATTGGAATTTGTGTCAGGTAAATGCTGCTTTTTGGCTGTGTTAGGAGGTATGTACTTTCTCTGACCCAGTGTAAGGTTATGTGTCAAGAAATTATGGCCACATTCTGGCACCCATGACTCTATAAAAATTTTCATTTTATGTTAAAGTTAGTAATGCATATACCCAATTAGGTTCCATTATCCAAATTGAACTGTTCTTAAAAGCTTTCTATAATATAACCAAGTTCAACTCATAACTGCAAGTCAGTTTCATCAAGGTTATATGTTTGTTGCTTTGTTAAAGGAAAAATTTCTTACATTTTTGAATTATAGGAGACTGGTAACACAGGATTATTTATAACAAAGCCAGAAGCAATTGTCTCCATGGAATGAAGAGAGCACATATTTTTATCTGAGGGAGGCAAGCTGTTTTTCCTTTGATGAAACATACATAATCATGCAATAAACACTGCCGCTGACTGATGATTTAAGTGTATTTGAAAATGTTACTCTTGGATATCTTTTTTATATTTTTAATATTATTATTTTTAAGATATTACTATGAAAGGTTTAGATTTAAGTGAAGATACTCATCTTTCCAAAATGTCATTATAAGTATATTTCTAATATGCTCTTCCTCTTTCCTCCCAGGCATCCACTCCTTTTTATAGCAACATTTAATAAACATTATTCCTATTATACAGAAAGTGAAAATAAGGCTTTAGAGACTTTCTTTTTTAAAATAGTATTTTTTTAAAATTATTTATTTATTTATGATTTATTGATTTATTTTGGCTGCACCAGGTCTTAGTTTCGGCACACAGGATCTTCCTTGTGGCACATGGGTTTCTTAGCTGCAGTGTGCGAACGGCATGCATGTGGGATCTACTTCTCCGACCATGGATCGAACCCAGGCCCACTACAATGGAGGTGTGAAGTCTTACCCACTGGACCACCAGGGAAGTCCCCAAAATAATAAATTTTATTCATTTACATAAATTTAAAAAGCGTCCTCATTCTAGTTCAAATGATGAATATAAATTTACATTAATTATAGTTTTAAAACAAAACCATATGCTAATTAAGTTAATTTCACATACATAAGAAAGTTCTACTCAAACACAATGGAAATCTCAACCATACAATGAATAGCTTTAACCTTAGAAAGTATACTTATTCTTCAAGCGCCTTTTCTTATATCCTGCACAATGTGTAACCAGTTTGAGACAATCACAAGTTTTGTTTCACTTTCAGCCACTATACTTTTAAGCATGTATGCTTATAGCCAAGAGGAAGATACAGGAACAAGTTGGTTCCTGTTAAAGAGAAAAGCACAACAGCCATGCAAGAAGCATGACAAGAAAACTTGGGACATGAACTGACAAAGTGTGAAATGTAACAGTGACAAAGATGAAGAGTTTTGACATAAATGACAGCCCATTTCTCACTTATATCTGATGTCTCAGGCTTCAAATCAGAGGAAAGTTATTTTATCATGGAAAATTTGTAGGAGCTAACATCCAGAATGGCTATCATCCAACAGAAGGGATGGAACAGAATAAAGTAAATCAAAGATTAAAGGATTAGTACTTAAAACCAGCTAATTAAGCACAGACGCGTACTACAGGCACTAAGCTTCCTATTTTATTAAGTAAAACAAAAGTAATTTGTTATTTAATACTTATATTTTAATTCTTGCTAAATGCATGTAATGATATTCTTGTATTTGAACTTCCAAGAATATTCATACAACAGAAATAGTTACCAATTCTGTGTACATGGGGAGAAGAAGTAGTTTTACCTTGTTATTAATTTCTATTAAATTAAAAAGATTCATGTGACAAAGAGGACCTTAACATTCTCCTCAGCTGGACTAAACTCTGGATAATCTTCTTCCTGTCTACAGGTCCCCGACTTCCCTTGTCTTAGAGCATTTACTGGAGAAAACTTATGATTGTAAATTCTTTCTCTGCCTCTTTGATATCTTCATTTTTGTTTCTTTGATATATATGCAAATCTTTAAAAAAATTCTCTTGCCAGTTTTATGACCAGGAATGTCTTTCTTAAGGACCTAGGAGCAATTTCTTTGAAAGGTAATCATCAAGGAAGATTAGTGCCTGTATCTCCCAGTCTCTGTTAAAGAATCTAATTTCAATGGGTGCAAATTAGCAAACACAGAAGGCCCTAATCATAGAGAAAAGCATTTGCAAATTCAGGAATAACTCAATGTGCTCCACACATCCCATTGCTCAACCTCACCCTAAGCATTCTACTAGCTCACCCACCCACCTTAAAAAAAAAAAAAAATGGGAAAGAGAGAGCGAGGGTAAAAAAAAAAAAGAAAGAAAGAAAAGAAAAACAAAGGAAGTGTAAATCTCTCACTTTTCCTCTCAGTGGAGTTGAGCTCAGAGTTCTGTCCTCTCTCCCCTATTGCAATATCCTTGAATAAAGTCTTCCTTGCCTAAAACTTTGTCCAGTGCAATGCTTGTTTTGACACATGTGTAAGCAGCTCCTTTGCCCCTTTTCTCTTTGTTTATCCTTGTTTTCCTTAGACCTTAATCATAAAGGTGAGATCATTAGGCAACGTGTAACTTAGCTCCTGATTTCTGCTCTTCTAAGTATACTCAACACCTTACCTAACCTGTTGAATCCTTGCTGGATTAGAAGGAATAAGAATGAAGAATTAAGTAGTTAAAGAATGACTGACTCTCTACCCCTAGTGTCCCCTTAGTAAATTTTTTTTTTTTGGCTGCGCCACTCAGTTCCCCAACCAGGGATTGAACCTGTGCCCCTGCATTGGAAGCCCAGATTCTTAACCACTGGACTGCCAGGGAAGTCCCCCCTTAGTAAATTTACAGGCAGACCACGTGGGCAAGAGAACATCCAATTACAGGTGGACGATGAGAGCAAGACAGCGTCCCAAGGAAAGATGGGGAGAAGTCAGCAGGCCTACATGCAACTGAAAAACGGCGAAGAATCTGACCTCCTGCCTTAATAATTAACTGAGATGGTTTCCCCCTTTTCCCTTTAAAAATTGTCATGGCTGAGCAGAATCTTTGGAGTTGGTCTCTGGACATAAGTCCACCATCTCCCCAGTTTGCCTGCTTTTCTGAATAAACTACCTGTCTTCTCTACTGAAGCTTGCCCCTCGATTTATTGGCTGTTGAGTGGCAAGTTACAGAACCTGTATTTGGTTACACATGCATGCATCCACATTCTGCATCTTCATTAAAAAAATGCAGCCATCATTCACTCATTCTTGATTCAGAACATGAATTTATTCATTAATCCTGTAAATATGTTTTTAATATTAAGTGCTGGTCTTTGGGATAGAAAGAAGAAATATTTTTGCTCCTTATATTTTAATGATCAAAAATCTTTTGATTCTATTAGCAAAGTACAAGTGAAAAGAAAAGATTTCTTTGGAAGAGAAAGATTTTTACCCAATCTCCAGACTCAAGATCTACCCAGGAGTTTTCTGTTTATTTTTGTTTATTTCTCTTGTTTGCTCATTTGTTTTGCTTGGTTGTCTTCTCTAATTTGGAATCCTGAGAAGAACCAAAACCCTCTTAACAAAGCTGCAAACTGCAATTTGAGATCACTGTTTTTTTGTTTGTTTTTCAAATGATTTTGGTACCAGTAGAAGAGCTTTGATTCATTTCTTTTTGTAGTTATTTAATCATTTGCTTCATTTGTATTCCTTCAAGTTATTAGCATGCAAACACACAAAGCTGAATAGGTGCTTTGTCTTTCTTCTCATCACTTCTTAGAGAGGGAGATCTAATTTAAGTTTTATGTGTAAATGATGTCGGAGAGGGAGCAGCGAGCAGTGGCTTGAAGCGAGATCTTAGTTCCCTGCCCAGGAATTGAACCTGGGTAGCTGGATGGAAACCAGGAATACTAGCCACTGGACCAGCAAGGGTTAGAGGCTAGAAGCAACTTTTCCCGGCTCTTGCCTCCGTTTGAAAACAAGAATGTTTCAAGGAGGTAAAAACAGGTGCGAGGTTTATTATTAGAAACACAGCATAACAAGTGAGGGAGCACACAGAGAAACAGTTTATTTAAGGCAGAAGGCAGGCAGAGATACACACCAGGAGAGAAAGGGTGTGGGCGACCCCCTAATAAGGAGGAGTGCAGTGAAGAAGCTGTTAAGTTATTTATATAGGACAGTTCTTCCAGGTCTTTGTTTACCTTTGGCCAATTACCTGGTTTCTTTTTCCACACCTGACCCGTCCTAGGGCCCTCCTCAGCATGTGTGCACAACCCTTTTCCAAGATGGATTCCAGCCCAGAGGCCTATGGGGGCCTTGGCATTACCTATTATGGGGTGGCAACCCCTCATTTTTGATCCCCAAGGAACCTTTCTGCACATGTGCAGTGTCTCCCTTGCGCCGAGGATCAGAAATACATTTCCTCTTGATCTTTTACTCAGACAGGGTCTAGCCCCTCTCTGTCCCTACCATAACTGTTATATTAAAGTGTCCACAGGAGGCAAAGTCCAGCTATTTACTCTGTTCTTGTTGTTATTTCCATCTCGAAGTGCAAACAGGAGGTTGGTTGTAAATATCTAGCCTGGAGCCCACCTGCCTCCTTCCTCAGGAAATGTAAACAGGAGGCTATTGTAAATGCCTAGCCTGGAACCCCTCTATCTCCTGCCTCATAGGGTGTTAATGGACCAGTAGTCTGCTACCCCAAAACATTGGCCACCTGACCCTAGGGCCATTCATACTGATTTGGGAAGAAGCAAAGTGACTGATATTTTGAATTTGATACAACCATAAAATTAGATATTTTAGATATGTATATTAGAGCCTAGACCTTATCTCTGGAGTATATAACCTGAGTTATCACAATATCCCATCAGTTATCAGAATGGCAGGTAAACTTGCTTAGAGAAGTAATGGCAATTACTGTAGAGGATGTGGCAGACATCAAAGAGGTGTACAAAATGAGAGCACTCCCCAGGTAAGCTTTTGGTGGAGAGTAAATAAATATTTAATTTGGTAAGGCACATTCACCATGACATTAATTCTAGGATAATAAACAAATCCATTGCAAAACCACTGACAAATGAAATATTTCCTTCTGTATCAGTAGACAAAGGACGTCACAGTCATCAGCCATTGCACCTCCACCCCCACACCCGGATGGTGAGTCCTGAGGGGACTCAGGAAGGAAACAAAGTATCCCTGCCATCTAGCAGCCATCAGACTGCAGCCACCCCACAGGTGCAGCTTGAGGAAACTCTGGATGTGAAAACATAGGATACTGGCCCCAGATAGCTGAGATGCATGTCAAAGGAATGATTTCAGTGAGCCCGGACTCTTGCATCTTCCCATACATAGAAAAGTGCTCAATTCCTTAACTTGAGATATTTGGTTTTCTTTTATTAACAGTAATCCTTTGTTCTGACTCCCAGGTGTTGTTGCAAAATCTCCTATACATCCTGGCTTCCCCCCTTCCTCTTTGGAGCATTTTTCCCAGGATTACTTGAGATACTGCCTCCTGAGCTTGAAGTCTTAAGAATGTCCGCCGAATAAAATATAACTCCCAACTTTTAGTTGATGCTTTTTTTTTTTTTCATTCGACACCATAATGAGACAAACTGCTACAGTCAACCTATTAATGACAGCTATTTAAAAATGTTAAGAAAGACTCAGGAATTAAAGAGTAGATTTTGATAGGGCCCTAAAGTAAATCTACTACCCCATGTGCATTTGATGGTGATTCCCTAACTGAAGGGTGAAAAGGACAACTTCAGTGGAATCTGTGAAACAGGTCAACACCTCTGGACCAACCAATCAGGAAGAATTAAAACACAAAGGCCATTCACGCAGATAAAGAGTCTAACGAAGTTAAGGATTACAGAAATTGTCTCCTGTGCAGATTCTGATCATGTGGAACTTCTAGCTCAACAGTGAGAGAACCAAAGCACACATAGAAAAAAAGAAAAGTTGTTGAGACCTAGCAGTTCCATCTTGTGGATTTTTTTTTCTTTTACATGTAAATAAGAGAAGCACAATAAGAGTATGAAAAGATGATCACTGTAGGATAATTTTTAATAGTTAAAAGCTCTAAATTACCTAAATGTTCAACAATAGAAGAATAATTATGTAAATAAAGGTTTAGTTATAATAAAAGAGAATACTAAGCAGTTATTCAAGATCATGTTTAAAAAATTAATGACACAAAAATATTCATCATATAATTTTAGGGGACAAAAGCAGTAGGCAAAATGCAATTTATGCCATTACCATGAGTATATAATATCATGTATATATACATGGAGAGCAGTATTAAAATTTGTGCTACAATCAAAATATTACCCTTCTCTGTGTGCAGAGATTATAGATTTTTTTCCCCTCATGTCTCCTCTGCTTTTCAAACTCCCTCCACTAAGAAAATAATTTTTATTCTTAGGAAAAAAACCCTACAAAAATAAATAACTACAAAATGTCAAAACTAAGACTTTGCTCTACTTGTAAAATTAGCCTGTTATCCTGTCACAGCTTCATAGATGCTATAGGAAGACAGGATTCTGGGTCAGAAGCAAAGGACTTTATTACTCATGACACAGCAGGCAATGAGTTTCACATTCACATTGGTTCCCTTGCTCCCAGGGTTCCACAGTGGTGAGGCAGAGAATGACGTTTTTAGACGGGAGCTTAGGGATCCAGTTTAAAAATATGGAAGCTTTGGAGCACCTGGAAAACCTTCCCAACCTTTGCCCTAAAGGGAGACATTATCATAACCTTCAGGAACAAATCTGCTCGCTGCTGCAGAGGGAGATACTATCTCTTATCTTCCAAAGCTCTTTGCTATAAAAGCATCCTTGAAAAGATAGTTTGGAGCAAAGCTAGCAATGTCTTTTGCTAAGATTTTGTGCAGAAATGTTGCAGGAAGGGGGGACCCTTTCCAGGGCCCAAGAGTGGGCTCTTGTCTAACACTCAGAAATGAATTGTCCTAGGAGACACATATGCTGACAAAGCAAGCGATTTTATTGGAAAGGGGCGCCCGGGCAGAGAGCAGCAGGGTAAGGGAACCCAGGAGAACTGCTCTGCCATGTGGCTTGCATTCTCAGTATTTATAGTAATGGTGTTAGTTTCCGGGTTGTCTCTGGCCAGTCATCTTGCTTGGCCCATAGTTTGACTCAGGATCTTTCCAGGTGGCATGTGCATCTCTCAGCCAAGATGGATTCTGGCGAGAAGGACTCTGGGAGGTTGGTTGTCTTCTCCCTCTTTTGGCCCCTCCAGGTTCTCCCGGTTAATTTTCAGTGGCAGCACCATGGTCCTTATTGGGATCTCCTGTTGTGAGACAACTCAGGCAAGCAGGCCTAGACAGGGTGGGTGGTTTCAGTCAATAGTTCCCTAAGAGAAACATGACAGACCCACGGGAAGTACTGACTCTCATCACAAGAGAAATTTCCAAACTCAGCCTCTGCTATTTCCTTTCATTCTAAACTTGTTGGCAAAGGCAACAGTGCCTCTTAGACATTATTTTTTTTTAATTGGAGTATAATTGCTTTACAATGTTGCGTTAAGTTTCTGCCGCAGAGCAAAGTGAATCAGCCACACGGATACAAACATCCCCTCCCTACATGGATACATACATCCCCTCCCTCTTGGACCTCCCTCCCCACTCCACCCCACCCAATTAGGCCATCACAGAGCACGGAGCTGAGCTCCATGTGCTACACAGCATGTTCCCACTAGCTATCTATTTTACACATGGTAGTGTATTTCTGTCAAACCTGATCTCCCAATTCATCCCACCCTCCCCTTCCCCACCGTGTCCACGTGTCTGTTCTCTATATCTCCCTTTCTATTCCTGCCCTGCGAATAGGATCATCTGTACCATTTTTCTAGATTCCACATATAAGCGTTAATATATGATAGTTATATTTCTCTTTCTGAGTTACTTCACTCTGTATGATAGACTCTAGGTCCACCCACAACTCTACAAATGACCCAGTTTCATTTCTTTTTATATCGGAGTAATATTCCATTATATATAGGTACCACATCTTCTTTATCCATTCATCTGTCAATGGACATTTAGGTTGTTTCCATGTCCTGGCTATTGTAAATAGTGCTGCAATGAACATTTTGGTACATGTGTCTTTTTGAATTCTGGTTTTCTCAGGGTATATGCCCAGTAGTGGGATTGATGGGTCATATGATAGTTCTATTTTTAGTTTTTTAAGGAACCTCCACACTGTTCTCCACAATGGGTGTATCAATTTACATTCCCACCAACAGTGCAAGAGGGCTTCCTTTTCTCCTCACCCTCTCCAGCATTTATTATTTGTAGATTTTCTGATGATGGCCATTCTGACTTGTGTGAGGTGATACCTCATTGCTGTTTTGATTTGCATTTCTCTAATAATTAGTGATGTTGAGCATCTTTTCACGTGCCACTTGGCCATCTGTATGTCTTCTTTGCTGAAATGTCTATTTAGGCCTTCTGCCCATTTTTTGATTGAGTTGTTTTTTTTATATTGAGCTGCATGAGCTGTTTGTATATTTTGGAGATTAATCCTTTGTTTGTTGCTTTGTTTGAAAATATTTTCTCCCATTCTGTGGGTTGTCTTTTTATCTTATTTATGGTTTCCTTTGTTGTGCAAAAGCTTTTATGTTTAATTAAATCCCATTAGCTTATTTTTGTTTTTATTTTCATTACTCTAGGAGGTGGGTCATAAAAGACCTTGCTGTGATCTACGTCAAAGAGTGTTTTTCCTATGTTTTTCTCTAAGAATTTTCTTGTGTCTGGTCTGACTTTTAGGTATTTAATCCATTTTGAGTATATTTTTGTGTATGGTGTTAGGTAGTGTTCTAATTTCATTCTTTACATGTAGTTGTCCAGTATTCCAAGCACCATTTATTGAAGAGGCTGTCTTGTCTCCATTGTATATTCTTGTCTCCTTTGTCATAGATTAGGTGGCCATAGGTGTGTGGGTTTATCTCTGGCCTTTCTATCCTGTTCCATTGATCTAGATTTCTGTTTCTGTGCCAGTACCATACTGTCTTGATTACTGTAGCTTTGTAGTATAGTGTGAAGTCACGGAGCCTGCTTCCTCCAGCTCCGTTTTTCTTTCTCACGATTGCTTTGGAAATTGGGGGTCTTTTGTGTTTCCATACAAATTGTATAATTTTTTGTTCTAATTCTGTGAAAAATGCCATTGGTAATTTGATAGGAATTGCATTGAACCTGTAGATTGCTTTGGGTAATATAGTCATTTTCACAGTATTGAGTCTTCACATCCAGGAGCATGGTATATCTCTCCATCTGCTTGTGTCATCTTTGATTTCTTTCATCAGTATTTAATAGAATTCTGAGTACAGATCTTTTGCATCCTTAGGTAGGTTTATTCCTAGGTGTTTTATTCTTTTTGTTGCAATGGTAAATGGGATTGTTTCCTTAATTTCTCTTTCTGATCTTTCGTTGTTAGTGTATAGGAATGCCAGAGATTTCTGTGCATTAATTTTGTATCCTGCAACTTTACCAAATTCATTGATTAGTTCTTGTAATTTTCTGGTGGCATCTTTAGGATTTTCTATATATAGTATCATGTCATCTGCAAACCGTGACAATTTTACTTCTTCTTTTCCAATTTATATTCCTTTTATTTCTTTTTTCTCTCTGATTGCTGTGGCTACGACTTCCAAAAGTATGTTGAATAATAGTGGCGAGAGTGGACATCCTTGTCTTGTCCCTGATCTTAGAGGAAATGCTTTCAGTTTTTCACCATTGAAAATGATGTTTGCTGCAGGTTTGTCATATATTGGCTTTACTATGTTGAGGTAGATTCCCTCTATGCCCACTTTCTGGAGAGTTTTTATCTTAAATCTGTGTTGAATTTTGTCAGAAGCTTTTTCTGCATCTATTGAGATGATCATATGGTTTTTATTCTTCAGTTTGTTAATATGGTGTATCACATTGATTGATTTGCTTATATTGAAGAATCCTTTCATACCTGGGATAAATCCCACTTGATCATGGTTTTGATCTTTTTAATGTGTCTTCTTTCTGTTTGCGAGTATTTTGTTGAGGATTTTTGGGTCTATGTTCATCAGTGATATTGGTCAGTAGTTTTCTTTTTTTGTGATATCTTTGTGTGGTTTTGGTATCAGGGTGATGTGGCCTCATAGAACGGGTTTGGGAGTGTTCCTCTCACTGCAATTTTTTGGAAGAGTTTGAGAAGGATAGGCATTATCTCTTCTCTAAATGTTTGATAGAATTCGCCTGTGAAGCCATCTGGTCCTGGACTTTTGTTTGTTGGAAGATTTTAAATTACAGTTTCAATTTTATTACTTGGTAATTGGTTTGTTTATATTTTCTAATTCTTCCTGGTTCAGTCTTGGAAAGTTGAACTTTTCCAAAAATTTGACCATTTCTTCCAGGTGGTCCATTTTATTGTCATATAGTTGCTTGTAATAGTCTCTTATGATCTTTTTTCTTTTTGCAGTGTCAGTTGTAATCTCTCCTTTTTCATTTCTAATTTTTTTAATTTAAGTCCTCTCCTTTTTTTTCTTGATGATTCTTGCTAAAGATTTATCAATTTTGTTTATCTTCTCAAAGAACCAACTTTTAGTTTTATTGATCTTTGCTATTGTTTTCCTCATTTCTATTTCATTTATTTCTGCTCTGATCTTTTTGATTTCTTTCCTTCCACTAACTTGGGGTTTTCTTTATTTTTCTTTTTCTAGTTTCTTTAGGTGTAAGGTTAGATTGTTTATTTGAGATTTTTCTTGTTTCTTGAGGTGAGCCTGAATTGCTATAAACTTCCTTCTTAGAACTGCTTTTGCTGCATCCCATAGGTTTTGGATCATCGTGTTTTCATTGTCATTTGTTTCTAGGTATTTTTTAATTTCTTCTTTGACTTCTTCAGTGATCTCTTGGTTATTTAGCAGCACACTGTTTAGCCTCCATGTGTTTGTGTTTTTTACAGTTTATTTCCTGTAATGGATTTCTAATCTCATAGCATTGTGGTCAGAAAAGATGCTCTATACAATTCAATTTTCTTACATTTTCCAAGGCTTGATTTGTGACCCAAGATGTGATCTATTCTGGAGAACGTTCCGTGTGTACTTGATAAGAAAGTGTATTCTTCCACTTTCAGGTGGAATTTCCTATAAATATCAATTAAGTCTCTCTGGTCCATTGTGTCATTTAAAGCTTGTGTTTCCTTATTTATTTTCTGTCTGGATGATCTGTCTATTGGTGTAAGTGAGGTGTTAAAGTCCCCCACTATTTTTGTGTTAATGTCGATATCCCCTTTTATGGCTGTTAGCATTTGGCTTATGTATTGAGGTGCTCCTATGTTGGGTGCATAAATATTTGTAAATGTTATATTTTCTTCCTGGATTGATCCCTTGATCATTATGTAGTGTCCTTCCTTATTTCTTATAATGGTCTTTATTTTAACATCTATTTTATCTGATACGAGTATTGCTACCTCAGCTTTCTTGTGATTTCCATTTACATGGAATATCTTTTTCCATCGCCTCACTTTCAGTCTGTATGTGCCCCTAGGTCTGAAGTGGGCTTCTTGTAGACAGCATATATACTGATCTTGTTTTTGTATCCATTCAGCCAGTCTGTGTTTTTTAGTTGGAACATTTAATCCATTTACATTCAAGGTGTTTATCAATATGTATCTTCCTTGTCCTTTGCTTTTCATGGGTAGTTTCCTGCATCTCTTACTCTTCAGAGGAATCCCTATAGCAGAGGGTAGATTTGATGCATCACAGAAAACATAATATGATTGGAAGTCTCTACCTACCATGAGATGTGATGAAGTTGCCCTGGGTAAACAGCTCATTTCAGTGAGTCAGAATATAAAGATGCAACATTTCCACTTCCAACATCACTGAGATATATTCTGAGAGGACTGTCCATGTCCATAAAATAAATAACAATAAGCAATTAGACAAAGTGAAATTCTCTGCTCTGATGCTGGCTCACAAAGGTATACCGTCTCCTTCACCTACAAATGAGAATCTCATGTTGATCAAAAGGAATCCATCTGATAACTGAGTTTATTACTAAATCTCAATTCTCTCTGATATTCAAGTTGAATTCTTGCATTTCTTGAATCTGTGCTTCTTTATTTCTTCTTTATTCTAGCTAAAGATCAAAGTTAAGGTACCAGGAGTACCACAGATAAAAGTCACACCATTTACTTACCTTAATGAAGCCTAGTCTTTCTGAAACTGAGTTCCTCTGCTGAGTTTATGATTAACCTCTCTATCCAAAACTTTATTCCCTTTCTTGTCCCACATTTGTTTCCTTCAAGATTACGTAGTACCAAAGAAAAGGGGCATTGAAACCTGGCAGGACACTGCGAGTCCCTCCCAGATACAAAAGCCTTTCCATGTCCCCCATTTCTTATTTGTAGGAAAAAGGATTCGGTCTCCTAGACCTTCCCTGAGTTTAAAAGGGCAGATTCAAACAGTTATAATTAGGGAAGTAAGGGAAGACAGAAACAAAGGAAAAGCAGTCAGAAACAATAGTGCAAGGAAAAAGCAGAGTCCTAGTTCCTCTGTGAGGGGTATACAAAACAATTTGACACATATCTTTAAGTTTTTCTATGGAACTAAGGCCCCCACCCAGAGGGAGGATGGTAACTTTAGACTGAGTATGAGATTCCTGGAGCACCACCCTGTTACCTCACCATCAACCAATCAGAAGAACTTTACACATCCTGCAGCCCTTACCCCAAATTTTGCCTTTACCCCAAATTTTGCCTTTAAAAATTCTTGCCTGGAAACCATCATCAGTTTGGGGGTCATTTGAGCATGAGCTGCTCATTCTCCTTGCTTGGCCCTTGTAATAAACATTTCTCTGCTCCAAATTATTGATACAATGTTTAAATTGTCTATCCTCACTGTGCATCATACACATAAACTTCGGTTTGACAACATAACTGTAACCAAAATGCTACTTGGCCCAGTGATTTTTTTTCCCCCTATTACTATCTCTAACTTCACCAGCATTCTCTTTGAAAAGAAATCATATCTACAAAAGTAGTTAGGCTAAGACAAAAGAGGATGTTGCAGGTAGTGGTTTGGGACTTCAAAGAGTAAGAAGGCAATTGACATGGAGATGGAAAAGCAAATGTTTGGTGAATAAATGTTTGCTGGACCTTGCAGAGACAATGGGATACAGAGTGGAATTTTAAGAATGAATTTTGCTAGGTACATTTCTGTCTATACACCTGGCTCATACTATAGTTATCTATGGTGATAGCTCCCTTCCTGGAACAGGTGCTCTATCTACACTCTTTAGGCAGTTAGAGGAAAGGTCAAAGTTTCTTCTCAGTTTTTTGAGCCTTGCAGTTTGGGGCCCTAAATAATCCACATGGCAAAGAGACATTTGGGAGTGGCAAATTTTGTCCCCCTCCAATATCAAATCATCACATTTTACACTTTAAATACCTTACAATTTTATTTGTCAATTATACTTCAAGAAAGCTGACAAAAAAGAGAAAATCATCTCTAAGTTTCCTAGAAAAGTCCATAAACAGAATTAAAATACTAAAATCACACAGCTTTTCTAAAGTAGTCACTGAACTTAGTGATTTAATGGAAAAAAAGTAACAACTTACTATCATGGTAACTTTCAGGATTTGCAAACATTAATTCATGAGGAAAGTAAAAGAGAATTAACACAGTCTATGGTGATTATGTACTAGCTCTTTTTCACATCTCTGTTTAAATCTCCTATTAAATAAATTGTTTGCTTTAAATCCAGTTATCAATTTCATTTGTACACAAAGCTTTCCTTTCGCCTAATCTATTCGCCTCTCAATGTTTAAATAAATGAAATAAAATACACCTCCATGCTAAGAATACACCACCATGATGGTGGTGTTGACTTAAAGAAAAAGGCACAATGTAAGAGTTGTGGGTTTAAGTTTTATTCAGGGTTGTACTGAGGATTATCACCCAGGAGACAGCCACTCAGTAGCTCTGAGTAAACTGCTCCACAGAGGTAGGGAAGGAGCCAGTATATATATGAATTCTTTTTGGCTGGGAAATACATGTAGCCAAGCATACATCTTACTGCTAATTTCAAAGGACAGATATCTCAAGTCAATGATTTCAGTGCTTTTCTATGTATGGGAAGATGCAAGAATCTGGAGTCACCGAACTCTTCCTGAGATATGCATCTTTCAACTATCTATGAATCCTCTTATCCAAAGCACAGAATGCCTCATCCTGTTTTTTCATCCTAAATTCTTCTCAGGCCACACTATAAGTGGGCAGTTGTAGTGGGTTATGACTTAACCCTTGTTTAAATGGATGATGAGTGACACTGTTCTTTTTTGGTCTACAGGGGGCACATAGGCAGGATTTTTTTAAAAAGTTATTGTTTTTGACATTTATAAAAAGTCAATAAAAGTGTTATAGAACAAAAGTAGACAATAATATTCTTTCAGACTGAAGTAAGAAAGTGTTTTTCCCTTTGTAAGGGAGAGCTTATCCCTACATTTTAAAGAATAGTGTGATCTAAATATTTTTATTAATAAAGCATGGTTTGATATAACATAATAGCAATTTAGTGGCAACAAGAGGAAAATAGGTAGCTTAAGTTACTCCAATTTTTAGTCACTTTATTCAATCAATTCACAAATATTGAGTGAATGGCTATAACTTAACAGACACTCAAATTTACATACTTATTATAAGCTATTTAACTTTAGGCAAAGCAGTGTAAGTTTTATGCTTTAGATTCCTCCTCCGTAAAAATGTGGTTAAAATAGTATCTACCTCATATGGTTGATGTTAGAATAAACAAAGTCAATATACGTATAAATATTAGAGCAGCAACTAGATAATATAAAAAACTCAATAGTATTTGGCTACTGTTATTTTTATTATTACTGCTTCTCTCTTGGAGTGCTGTTATAGACTACTCACTAAACAAGCCCTGCTATTTCCTCTTCCTCTCCACTTTTTTCTCTATAGCTTGTCTTACCCAAGTAATCCTTCTAAAGTACAACTCCGAATTTTTTAGCTCAAAACCCTTCAATGACTCTCAGCCGAATTCCAATGTCTACCATTTAATCTCTATTCTTTCCATAGTCATTTCTCACAACTACCCTTGCCTACTATTTTATGAGCCATAAACAAAACAAAACAAAACAAAAACAACAACAAACAATAAAGTCAGAGTCCTCAGCTTTTCTGAGGCCAGGCAGTTCCCAGAGCTCTCTGGGCATGTCACTCGAATGTTCACCTCTACTCAAGGGTTGGTGGAAATCTTCCATCCTTCAAGTCTCATTCTAATCAACACTATTGATTACTGGAACTATTAATGATCTCCACCACTAAATACAATCTAACCCTCTTTTGAACCTTCTAAATGCTCGGCTGATAACCTCTCCTGAATTACTTACTTTATATTATCTCAATCATTGGTTTATTTATTTAATTTCATTTACCTGACTGTAAACTTGAAATAGGAGACATGATTTTTTTTATCCCTAAAAATGCCTAACATCAGTTCTGACATAACTTAGATTTCTCAATACATATTTGTTAAATTTCTTGGAATGGTCTTAAAATACCTTAAGGAATAAAAGTTCATACTATACTATTTCTATATACCACCTCTTTTGACTGAACAATAATGAAATGTGTCATATATGTAAAATATACTATATATAATAGTGTAATACTATTTTATATACACGCACACACACACACACACACATATATATATACATATATATATACAGAGAGAGAGAGAGAGAGAAAGAGGAAATGTAAAATATGCCAGAACTACTGATGTTACGTATTTTTAGGAACTAATAATATTGTGTTTCTTCTTTTAAATGTGTAGTTAAGTAGATGCTTTTAGATAAATACACCAATGATTTTATATAGATCTACACACACATATTATATCTAATATATATTATACATATATATTACACATTTTATATATACAAATGTGTAAATATATACCTCCAAATACATATACATGCCTCTAATATTTGCCTACTAGCCTTTGCCTGCATTCTACAGAATGCCAAAGGAGCAATTCTCAAAATACTGAAAATCAGTCCTGTGAAGCAATGGGATCATTTAACTCTGTTAAATTAAGATTTCAGAGTGATTTATCTCTAGCATCAAGTCACTCTCAGATATTTTTACTTGTTTGTCATTTGATTTGTCTTCTAACGTTCTTGTCCGTTGCTAAATATGTAGCATTTATAAGTTTCCTAAAAAAAAATTTCCTATAACATTATTTTAGTTTTCCAGCCCTTTGCAGAACCCATAGTGGTCTTCAGAAGGATTCAGAAGCAGTCATATGTATGACTTAGAAGCACTTCTAAAGGTGGCAGGTGGATGACCACAGGAGTCAAGTTCACCTTGGAATGGACTCTCAAGAGTTATAACTCTCCATCACAAAGAAAATAACCCCAGGGCATCATTGCAGCTGCCCCCAAACTGTGTGGTAAGCTTATAAGATGCAGTGCCACAAGGTGAGAATGGAAGCTTTCAGAAGTGTGAGATTGCTGATAAAAGAGAGTTGATGGCACTGGGGAAAGGATGTATTTTCAAAGTATAAGTAAAAATGAACAGTACAAATTATACCTTAGAGGATCTAGAGTTCAAAAAGAGTCCTAACCTAATTGTAAGTGAGGAGACAGAGAGTAGTTCTAGGAGCTATTTTTCTAAACATATTCATTTAATACCTTTAAATTAATGTAAAAATCAGAAAATAACTATTTATAATAAATAGCATTTCTATTATTTCTGGAGCCCAGACAGTAAAACTTCAACATTCTTTCATTTAGAAGACATCTTTTCAGCCTTCAAATATGGTTGAGAATGCATTAGGATACAATTATGTGATTCTTCTTCTAAATCATTCTTTGTATTTTGTACTGCAAAAGTAAGACTTGCAGAGGGATATATGATACTATTGTAGTGCGTTGAATATGCTCTAACTTTAGCATACTTCATAGCTATTTTGACACCTATAGCAAGCCCATCATTCATATTTGCACAGAAATCTAGAACAGTGTTCAGCAACCTTTTTTCTGTAAAGGGCCAGATAGTAAATATTTTAAGCTTTGCAGGCCAAATTGTCTCTGTTGCAACCACTGAACTCTGCTATTATAGTGTCCAACCAGCCATGAACAATGTGTAAATTAATAGGCCGAGCTGTGTTTCAATAAAACTTTATTTACAAAAACAGGTAGTGGGCTAGATTTGGCAGGGCCATACTTTATCAACGCCTAGTGTAAAACAGTCTTTTAAAATTCTAGTTACAAACTGAAGAGTGTTCTTAGGATGAAATTACATCTGTTTATCTGCATTATTTTTCCTTCTTTAAAAATTTTTTTTTTGATGTGGACCATTTTTAAAGTCTTCTATTGAATTTGTTACAATATTGCTTCTGTTTTATGTTCTGGTTTTTGACCCAGAGGCATGTGGGATCTTAGCTTCCCAACCAGGGATTGAACCTGCACCCCCTGCACTGGAAGGCAAAGTCTTAACCACTGGACTGCCAGGGAAGTCCCTATTTTTCTTTCTTGTTCTCCTTCCTATGACCTTATACTCTAGTCACAGGATGTACTTGATGTCATCCTTGTATTGACTGCATTTTCTTGTATTTGAACATTGAGCCTTCCAAGAATTCCTGTCTTAACATACTCCTGCCTGGAAATCTCTTTCATACCAATTCTAACATGCCTCTATCTCCCCTAACGATTCTAACATGCCTCTATCTCCCCTCAGCAGTGTCAGTCTTCTGACCTCTTAAAACCAGGCATCTGCAGATTCCTTAGAACAATCTCAGTTTATTCTCTGCATTATAATTGTTTATGAATATGCATTCAGATAAGTGGATTCAGTTCAGATTGTTTTTCCTCTGAAATTGACCAGCACAGTGCTTTGTATGAAATGTTCAGTAAACAGCTATTCAGTGGATAAATGCCTAAACAAGCACTTATAGTTGGAAGGGAAAGTAAAAAGATTTAAGGTAAATGTCATGGGATCAATTTGGCTAGAAAACTCCAAATAAGTCACAGGTCATTTAGTCTTTACTTCCATATTAATTTAACAACATGTCCTACTCGTACTGGAAACTTCCAAACTTGGCTGAGAATCTTGGGCAACTGAAACGATATGCTTGAATAAGAAATCTTGTCATTTATTCAAATTGACCCATCAGTTTTATTTAATCATTTAATTTCTCTTATAAAGTCAAACAAAATACGTAAACAGCTTTTAAAACAAACATGGGTGATTGCTTTCTAATGATATCTAAGTTACTAAATTGATATTTTATTAGCAGTTCAATATTATCATAGATGTATTCTTCTTTGGGAATATGAAACCAGACCATAGAAATTTTCAAATTATCGAATAAACATTAGTTTACTCTCTCCAGTGCCATATGTTTATTCACCAACAATCTAATCAGTTCTTTCTCAATTTTTAACTCAATGACAGAGACTCAATTTTCAAAAAATTAAATTAAAATATCATGAAAGTCAAAGATGTATAATCCTTTGGTGGGAAAGGCTAATTCCCACATCTCTCTTTCAGGAATTCTGTCATTTAACTTTTTTTCTCCATGATTTTCTATCTTTTCCTAAGAATAATCCTAATGCAGCAATTTTTTTTTTTTTTTTTTTTTTGCGGTACGCAGGCCTCTCACTCTTGTGGCCTCTCCCATTGCGGAGCACAGGCTCCGGACGCACAGGCTCAGCGGCCACGGCTCACGGGCCCAGCCGCTCCGCGGCATGTGGGATCTTCCCGGACCGGGGCACGACCCGTGTCCCCTGCATCGGCAGGCGGACTCTCAACCACTGCGCCACCAGGGAAGCCCTGCAGCAATTTTTTATTATGAAAACTCAACTGTATTTATATAAATACAGTTTATGTAAATAAGCTTTGTTTTTGCCAGTCCTGTGAAAATGAAATCTTTTTCTGTCTAGTGTGTTTTAGGTACAGATGTTTGTTATGAAAAGGAGTCACTGAGGGCAGTGATGAACAAGGCAGGGTCAGTTGGTAGCTGTAACTACATAGAATCAGACAAAGCTCTTCATCCTGGATTAAAAATCAGATCTTAAAATACCAGATGAGTACAGAGTAGTATTCAGGGGGCAGAATTTTGAACACAAGCTAATATGTCTCGGGTTACTTATAAGGGTCTAGAATCTACAAATTTATCATAGGTAAAGGGGAAATAGTTGTCTGCATTAAACGGATTCTCTGGATGCAAGTAACGGAACCAACTTGATGAAGTGGAAGCAGAAAAGAGGAATGTATTTTAAGGGTACAGGGACTGACTCCTAGTGGTCAACAATAGGATGGCAACAGAATCCCAGCAAAGGCCTAAAAATGAGAACTGGAATTGGAGGAATCTTTAGCTCTGACTCTGCCTCTCTTTGCAGTGCTTCCAAAGCTTCTTCCAGAGTATGTATTTTCCTTGCTTTTCTTCTTATACAGAGTTGGTAAAAGAAGCCTACCCATGTTTCCTCAAGAAACTATACCAAACTGAATTAGAATTTCCTCATCTTAATTCCAGCTATCCAAAGTGATAATTCACTTGTCCAGTTAAAGTCAGGTGTCAATACCAGGCTCACTCAATCATGCCTGACAGGAGACCATCCAGGTGAGGAAAAGGGAAGGTGGGGCATTCAAGCTGGAATGAAACCCCCCAAATGTATTTACTCTGAAGTCTTAAGAGTTCAGAGGAGTGCATAATTCAGTGTGGAGGACATTATCAAGCAATCTGATAGAAATAAAAGCTTCTGGTTGAAAATTTGGAAATGGTGACCATAAGCATAAATAAACTTATGACCAAGAAATTACATTTTTAGAAATTCTGAAATGAATTTTGCATAAAATTCATTTGCATAGAATGTAAGTCCAATGATGTTAATCACATCTTGTTTATAAGAGGAAAAAACAAGGTGAGCCAAACAATTGGGCTTTTAAAAATTATGGTATATCTTGAGAGTGCTGTTGGTTAAGATGATACTGAAAATTCAATATGACGTGAGGATTAATTATTTATTTCAGTAAGAAAAGTAAAGTAAGTTTAGAGAATATTTATATTCTATGACCCCAGACTGGAAAAGGTCTTATTTAAGGCTCTATAAAGGTTTTATTTCCTGGATATAAACAATTGTTAATTACAATGTTTCTATTATTATCCTAGGAATGCCTATATACACACCAGAGCATTTTAAAACCACAAATTATATCCCTCATTTAGTCGTTGATATGCAATTGTTTGAGGAAAAGTTGTATTCGCTTAAGTTATATGTGAATTCCTTAGCCTTTTATGAATTTATTCATTGCCATAAAAATCAGTTAGTCAGAAAGGTCCAAACTTTTTCAGGGCTACATACCTTACTGCAAGAGTATGAAAATAAAAATTTTGATTCTAAAATTTTGAAATGCAAATTCATTTTAAAGCTTAGGCTCTTTAGCAATCCTATGATCCAGAAAATGCCTCCCTGAGAAGATGAAAACTAAGGTCAGAGAGTTCAACATTGTATGTTTACTAAGCAGGATACTGAGACAAAAGCAAGAGCCTATGCAAAGTTCCAGGGACAAGAAGAAGAAAAAAAAAAAAAATATATATATATATAATATATATTTAGTAAATATATATAAATATATTTATTTATTAAATTGGCATTTAAATGCAAATGATAACAAATCCATTAATCCTTTCCAATACAAATAAAGGATTGAATGAATGAATAAATGAAAGAATGAAGGAAAGACAAAGAAAGGAGGAAGGAAGGAAGGAAGGAAGGAAAGAAAGAAAGAAAGAAAGAAAGAAAGAAAGAAAGAAAGAAAGAAAAGAAAGAAAAGAAAAAAAGAAAGAAAGACTAATCTCCCATGCATAGAAATGTAATCTCCCTACATTGTTGATGAAAATGCAAATTGGTGCAGCCACTATGGAAAACAGTACGGAGGTTCCTCAAAAAACTAAAAATAGAGTTGCTATATAATCCAGCAATCCCACTCCGGGGCATATACCTGGACAAAACTATAATTCAAAAAGATTCATGCACCCCTGTGTTCATACCAGCACTATTCACAATAGTCAAGATATGGAAACAAATATCCATCAACAGATGAATGGTACATCATGTACTGGATGTGTACATATATACAATGGAATACTACTCAGCCATAAAAAAGAATGGAATAATTCCATTTGCAGCAACATGGATGGACCTAGAGACTATCATACTAAATGAAGTAAGTCAGAAAGAAAAAGACAAATACCATATGATATCACTTATATGTGGAATCTAAAATATGACACAAATGAACTTATCTAGGAAAGAGAAACAGACTCATAGACATAGAGAACAGACTGTGGTTGCCCAGGGGGAGGAGGGGTGAGAGAGGGATGGATTGGGAGTTTGGGATTAGCAGATGCAAACTAGTATATATATAGGATGGATAAGCAACAAGGTCCTACTGTATAGCACAGGGAACTATTTTCAATATCCTGTGATAAACCATAATGGAAAAGAATATGAAAAAGAATATATATGTATAACTGAATCACTTTGCTGTACAGCAGAAATTAACACAACATTACAAATCAACTATACCTCAATAAAATAAATTTAAAAAAAGAGAGACTAATCTCCCATGCAGAAGAATTCCAAATAATTTATGGAGATACTTGGCTTTTAAGGAGGTGAAGCATAACTCTCCATTCCCTGAGTGCAGGTGACCTCCTTCTGTTACCAGGTTGGCGTGCCTTGTATCAAAATAGCTTCAACCAAGGAGGACAACGGAAGCCGGGAACCAGCAATCTCGGTCTTCGTGACAACAAGCAAAGAACTACAGACGACTGCTTTTGGTTTAAATGCAAAGCAAAATTTATTTAAAGCATAGTTATACTCTCAGAGTCAAAGAGTGGGCTGTTTCTGCGAAGTGAAAGCTTAAGGACATTTTTAAGGAACAGTCTGCGGGGTGGCGGGGTGAGTTACAGGGGAATCATTATTTGACTGACAGTGCCGAGCTGCATAACAAGTTCACTGTTGTACGTGCTCTCACCCTTGATTCACTAAGAAACGCCCACCGCGGGGGGGGGGGGGGGGGGGCAAAACCACATGTAGATTTTATTATAATGATGGTATAATGAGTTTGGGTTTACTAGTCTGTCTGGTCTGGGCATGTGCAGCAAGGCAAGTTCCCTCATGTTATCGTGCCCCCTCTTTATCAGGATAAGTTTGTTCACTACACAACCCTAGTTTCTCCCATTCTGGGTGGGGTCAGGGGAGGGTCCCCAGATGGTTGGAGTGTAACTGGACTACTCCCCCCTTGTCTTTTCACCACTGTCACCTTCTTGCTGCTATTGTCAGGGGAGGGTCCTCAGTTGGTTGGGGTGTGTCTTTTTGCCTCTGTCACCTCCTTGCTGCTAATGTCTGACTAACTACCTAACACTTCCAAAGACTACAGCACGGAAAGGGAAGAAAATAAAATTAGAGACTAACTTTCTTCAGTAAAGAAACATGGCACACACTATCTCAAGCCAGGTGAACAAGTTTAACATCAGCAAGGATAAGTTAAATTGACAGTGTGTACTCGATATGATGTCAAGAAAATGGTACTTACCTCCGTGGTTTTGCTCCGAAACATGCAGAGCCTCAGACTAACCATGAGAAAAACAACAAATGCAGACTGACCTTCTACACAATACCTGACTAGTACTCCTCAGAACTTTCAAGCAAAGTCTGACAAATTGTCTCAGCCAAGAGGAACCTAGAGAGACGTGACTATTAATGAAACATAAAACCCTGGGTTGGGGCTTCCCTGGTGGTGCAGTGGTTGAGAGTCCGCCTGCCGATGCAGGGGACACGGGTTCGTGCCCCGGTCCGGGAAGATCCCATATGCCGCAGAGTGGCTGGGCCCGTGAGCCATGGCCGCTGAGCCTGTGCGTCCGGAGCCTGTGCGTCCGGAGCCTGTGCTCCGCAACGGGAGAGGCCACAACAGTGAGAGTCCCATGTACCGCAAAAAATAAATTAAAAAATTAATTAATTAAAAAAAAAAAAACCCTGGGTTGGATCCTGAGAACAGAAAAGGGGCATTAGAGGAAAACGGGGGAAATTTTAATAAAATACAGACTTTAGTTGATAATAATGTACCAGTAGTGGTTCATTAATTGTAACAAATGCACCATAGTAATGTTAAGATGTTAATAATAGAAGAAACTGGGTGCGGGGCACATGAGAATTCTCTATACTTTCTTCATAAAAGTTCTGTAAATCTAAAACTGTTCTAAAATTTTTTTAAGTGTTGTGTTTAAAATGGCATTTAAGACAAACTAAAAGAAGGAAACTGTGGGAGTGCAACATATAAGAGAGAGACATTTATTCCCAAACTATTTATTGAATGCCTACCTTTGTGGCCAGTGAGGATTACAATTCTTACTCTCCTGGAGCTTAAATATTTTTAGTGTGAAATGGGACAGTAAGTAACTAAGCCAACAAAGAGAAAGAAAGTAATCATACATTGTGGTCATTCCTGTTGAAGGAAATAGGCAAAACCCCTACACTTAAACATTATAGTGACCCAAAGGTTATTCCTTTTTTAGTACTTCAGCCCACCTGCAGTCCATCTCTCTTCAGTAATTTCTGGTCAATGCTGACAGCTCAAGAGGTTTTCAAACAGCCAGTGTTTACAGATGCTGTTCCATGGTGGTGTAAAGAAATTTCTAACTGTCTGTAGGTGTGTTTCCATGTACTTTAAAGGAGGTGTGGAGGGGGTGGTATTCTATTTGGTAAAACAAGCACAGAAAAGAAATGGTGAGAAACCTTGAAACAATGCAAACATGAATGCTAATTTTTTCCTCTATAGAGAAAAAAACTGTGAAATGTGTTTTTAGTTTTTTCATTCTTATAGCTTCTCTAACAAATGTTTAGGATGTATTTTGCTCTTCCATGCTTCCTTATATATTTTAACAATATATATTTTGGAAGCATAGCCACATATATCCTAAAACATGTTCACAGTTGTTTTTAGAAGGAGGATTTTTCTTGTCACTTAAGAGCACAATTTGAGGACCATGGATCAAGAATGTAGGAATAATGAGAAGCTATCTAAACTGGCTAAATCGGAAAAATCAACCCTAGCTTTCAGTTCAGTATTAGACATTGCAGCTGCAAAACCCTCATCCCTATCTGTTTTTAAGATCCTTGAGTTTATTTATTGAGATAAAAATATGATTTCATTTTCATTTGTCTTAAACTTAGCTTTTGTTTGAAACTGACTTTACCAACTCAACTTTTGTGCTTACCTGAAATATCTGTGATTTGCAACTTAGTTTCACATAATCAACAATATAAAGCAAAATTAGTCGACTGGCTGTATTTTTTCCATGATTGTTCTCCCATTTGGTACTGTATTACACTTCTCTTTAAAATTCTCATGTCAAAATTCTCATGCTTAAAATAAAGTAATAGGTAAAAATAACCATAAATAAAGTGATCATCCAGTTTCAGAGCTATACCAATCCAATCAATTCTTGTGTCAATTTATGTCTGGATTTTAACTGATCTAAGGTTTAAAGTTTTGTTGTTGTCATTTCATTTCTTTTGCATTTTTTCTTACGCTTATGAGGTCAAAGGTAATACCAAAGAGACTGTTTGAAGCTTTTGGGTCTCATAACTTTCTGGTCTTCATCAAGACCAGGGAGCTTCTAGAGCCTTTGGATGGAGGAGAACTAGCTAGAAGGCACTGCAGCATCTTAGAAAGCTGTTGATTGACTAATTTCAGTTATAATTGGGAGTTGGGCATGTTTTTCAAGGTGACTGAGAATAAGCAAACATCTTGGTGAGGAAATTTTATGACTGCTAAATCCCAAGTGAGAGAGTAACTGGTTCAATGATTGAGAGAAATAAAAACACAGAACAAATAAGGTCATGGTTTAAACTGTTTTGGAAAATATGTTTTTAATAGATATTCAATCAATTTGAAAGAATAAATGAATGAGTTAGAATGAGAATGAGAGAGGCTTGTGGATAGTGCTATTTCAAGATGGTTTTATACAAAGAATAATCCTTATTATTCTTATTCATCCAATTTAATTTCTGTAATAGAAAATGAAAAGCCCCAAGTGGACATCTGAGGACTATCTTACCAGCATTCACCCTTACTTCTCTTCTTCTGAGAACTTCTCTCTCATTTTTTATGTCTGATTAACATAGAGGCTACCCTGTACATAAAACCTGGGCCACAGTCATCAGGAGTAATTATTAGAACCTTACCAGAGAAATCAGACTTAATTTTTCAAACTAGAAAATAGAAAGAGGGAGTTATTTTCTTTGTGGTGTGTGACTCATGGATGGGAAAAAAATCAGGAATACAAGTTCTCTGAAAAGTACAAAATAGTCTATCATTTATTTATTTTTATTTATTTATTTATGGCCATGCCAGGCATCTTGTGGGATCTTAGTTCCCTGACCAAGGATTGAACCCGGGCCCTCAGCAGTGAAAGCACAGACTCCTAACCACTGGAGCACCAGAGAATTCCCCAAAATAGTCTGTCTTTTACAAAAATAATTTAATATAATATGAGAAGGGTTAAAAATAAGAAAATGAAGATAAAATATACTGGTGACAGTTGAATCCCTGTTCCTGGATATTCTCAAAGATCTTACTGCATCAATGGCCTTCCAGTGGCTTTGTGGCTCCTTGTTCAGTGACTCAATAAATCATTTTTATTTTACATTATTTGAGTGCTCTTCCTACTCAACCACCTCTTCTTCTTCTCCTTTCTCTCTTCTTCATTTCTGTCATCTAATGTATTTGAAGTATTTATTATACAGATTCGTTTAACTTTATTAATCTTCTCGATTTTTCAGGGGTGGGAGGTTCTTTATTTCATTGATAGTATAAATAATACAGATAATACCAATGCTGTTCCTTCTCATTTCTTTGTTTTTGTTATATTGCTTTTTTCCTAGCTTCTTTATTTTAGTGCATAGGTTATGAAAAAATAAACAACTAAAAAAAGACTATTCTTGTTTCTGATGAATATCATAAACCATTAATTTCTGTCTAACTCTGCTTTAGCTGTATCCCACAATATTGTGACATCAATGTTTTCATTATCATTTAGTTCTACGTATTTTTAATTTTTAAAAATATTTTTCTGTATAATTAAGCTACATCACTGTATAACGTTGGTTTCTAATACAGGCAACTTTTAGATCTCTTTTGGTTTACAATTTATAACTGTTATTTTATCAGAGACTAATTAAGATCTTCTTTTACCCATGCCCCATGGGTATTCAAAAGTATGCCTATTATCAGGTATAGAATTCTAAAAAAAAAACCCTAAATTCTCAATGTTGTATTGCTATTCAGAAATTTAACCTCTCTACTTTTTTTTCCTTCTCCATCCATCCACTAGTTTCTTACAATGGGGTTTTAAAAATTTCAAACTACAGTTGACCCTTGAACAAAATGGGTTTGAACTGTGCTGGTCCACCTATACTTGGATTTGTTTTAAATAGTAAATATTACAGTACTAAACAACCTTCAGTTTGTTAAATCCATGGATTCAGGACCACGGATATGGCAGAACCGCATAGGGCCAACTATAGGCAGATTTTCAACTGCTTGGAAGATCGGCATCCCAACCCACACATTGTTCAACTGTATTTCAGAACTCTTCATTTATCTGCATTTCCGTGGAGCTCTGCCAGTTGACACTTTAGGTAAGTAATGAAATTTTGTAATGTGCATTTACTTTTATAATGGCTTTATATGCTTGTTCAGTTTTTGCTTTCTTTAGTTTCATTTCCTTTCACTGATTTCCCCTCTTTTTTATCTAAATGGAATATTATCACATGATACAATTAGAAACCTCGTTTTGTTTTGTTTCATATTTTCCATCTTTATCCTATGTCCAAATTTTCAGTTTTTTCTAATTTTATTCTGTGAATTTATTTTTTCATCTTTTGACAACATAGTGTTGAATCTTTTAAAATTCAAGTAACGGTATATTGAGACTTATGTCTGAACATTATTTTTGTTTCCATTCCTTACCTTGCTTTTCTCCCCTTGTCTATTGACTAATGCTAGTCTTTCCTGTCTTAAGATTCATATTATTTTTTTCTCTGTTATTTTCTGAAATTAATACTTATAGTCATTTTACCCACTGATTTGTTTATACTTAAAATCTGTATTGTGCAACCATGCACTTACTAGAATACATTCTCATTTCACTTGTAACTATCATACTGAAATATCATTCATTTTATTTTCTGAGTTGTTATGGATATAATTTCTTATTTTGAAATAAGAGCCTTTTGGACAATAATCAACTTTTATAAGCTCTTTGATCAATGTTTAATCCCATACCTCTTTTCATATTTCCTGAATTTAATCATCCATTTTAAACACTTCATTGAAGAGTATTTTCAAAATGGATTTCTATTTGCTAAACATTCAGAAGTTTAGGATGCCTGAGAATATTTCTATTACACTCTCACATTTAAAAAAAATTTTATTGGTTATAAAATTACAGGTTAAAAATTATTTTTCATCTATCTATTAACTAGAGTAGGTTACACTAAGTTTTTATAATAAACTACCCTGAAATATCACAGTAAAATTTATTTCCTGGTCATGTCACAGTCTGAGGCAGATTAGGCTGCACTCCCAAGCATCCCTCTCTATGCAGGATCTAGGACAGAGAGGGGAGAAATCTTCACTTTGTACTAAAGTACTGCAGGAGCCTAGAAGAGTGCCAAGCACTTAGTGAGTGTTTAATAAATACTCATTATATTAACTAGTGAATAAAAAGTAAAGGATAGATAAAGTTTGTACAGTTGTGGCTACTACTGAGGGAGTCAATATTTATAAAATAATATGTGGTTTGTTTAATGTGTCAACATATGCTATGAGGAATCGTTGTAGGACTTTCTTCTAATTTAGAACACAATTAGTTTGCATCTTTAATTGAGTGTGAAAAGATGTCTAGACACATAAATATGGTGGTGTTTTTCTTAAGAATGTGAGAACACTTCCTAAAATACTAGTTAATTGTTAGATGAGAAAAGTTGGGGAATATAGAGCATAGATAAATCTTATGAGTTCTCAATTTCTCCATCTCCTTTTAATTTCATCTAATTAAAAGCACATCTCTCTGTGCTCCATAGTTTACTATCCAGTACATTTTCTATAGAATTATTGTGTAATATTTATTTCAGGTTTTTTAAAAATCCAAAATAA
The DNA here is from genome assembly GCF_951394435.1 of Stenella coeruleoalba. NCBI lineage: Eukaryota > Metazoa > Chordata > Mammalia > Artiodactyla > Delphinidae > Stenella > Stenella coeruleoalba. Next base: position 20,860,064 of record NC_137154.1, read on the forward strand.
AGTGTAGTTAGTTATTTTTATCGTTGAATCAGCTTTATATGCTTTTATTTCTAATTGTTTTAAACTTAAGTATAACTCATAAAGAAATATGCCAGTTTATGAAATATATATTCACATAAATAAATTTGTTTAGCTATAGAAATTTACTACCTAACAAAAAAAATCACAATCTTAACCATCAGACCTTTTATTTTCTACACATAGTTGTACATTAGAAAGCTCAAAATGTGGAGTTAAGAGAAAAAAATTCAGTTATATTTTCAAAGAACTTTATAAGAATTATTTTCTCTCCACATCCTATTAATATCTGAACACTTTATCAATAAGTCATTGCCCAAGGAAGCACTGGAATGCCCTACAGAGGCAACTTTCCTCTTTTTTGCTTCTGACCCTAATCCGCAAACTGCTGCTCCTTTAGCAAGATGAATTTTCTGACATTTCTGACAATTAATATATCATTAATTCTTTTTCCATCTTGCTTAATCTTACCACCCTTGGTAAGTTTTCAGATCTTTTAAATTCAGACACATGCGGTTGCATGATAAACGGACTAAAACACATCAGGAATCTAATTTTTCCTGACAAGTACATTATGTCACCTCTAGCATTGGAATATTTTACATTTCCATGCTTTGTCCTGATTTGACTGACACACAACGTACTAAATTGCCTTAGCTCTTGAATATATTTTCTTGATTATAGCCCCAAGAACTCCACCACCTGATAAGTGCATATGCTCTGATTTTTAGAAGCAAATATTCTGGCAAATAAAGAAAACCTCTCTGTTATCCTTACTTAGCAGTGGCAAGGAATAGCTTTTAATTTAGGATTGGAGCCTTAAAATTTATTGGCTTATAAATACTATAATTCAGTTTAATGTTTGGAGTAAGAAAATGTCCTTATTCTACAGCATTTAGCTTTTAGTTTAGCTAAAATTCCATAGTATTTAGTGTCTATAAGAATTACTGACTAGAAGTTTTCTTTTTAAATGTACGTTCCCATAGCTTTATGTTTCTGATACATGCTATTGATGATTATTACATTTTTTCCCACCAACCTGGATATCATTGCTGAGGGCTCCAGACTCAGACATCCAGTTATTTACCTATCATCTATTTTTGGAAGTCTAACACACGTCCCAAATTGAACATAGCCAGGAAATCTCTTGTAGATTTCCTTCAAAAACACCTTCAAATTTTTTTTGTTCTTCACCAGTCTTCTATTAATCAATAAATATCACCATCATTCACCTGGCTACTCAGTCTAAATGTTTAGGAATCACTGTCACATTTTTTCTTTCCTTCTCATGTCACATCCGATTTATTAAAACAAGCTTACCTTAGAGATATTGTGGGTTTGGTTCCAGACCACGACAATAAAGCAAAAATCACAATAAAGCAAGTCACACAAATTTTTTTGTTTCCCAATGCATACAAAATTTATATTTACACTATTCTGTAGTTTATTAAGTATGCAACATCATGTCTAAAATACAATGTACATAGCTTAATCAAAAAATTCCTTAGCTGAAAAATTCTAACCATCAACGTAGCATTCAGTGAGTCATAGTGGTAACATCAAAGATCGCTGATCACAGATCATCATACCAAATATAATAATAAGGAAAAATTAGAACTATTGGGAGAATCACCAAAATGTGACCCAAAGTGAGCAAATGCTGTTGGAAAATGGCACTGTAGACTTGCTCAACGCAGGGTTGCCACCAACCTTCAATTTGTAAAAAAAAAAAGTGCAATATCTGCAAAGCATAATAAAGTGAAGCCCAATAAAACAAGGTGTGCTTTTATTGTTGGCTCTTCTTTCAAAATATACTGCCCATCATACCACCTCTTTCCATTTGTTACCACCCTAGGCTAAGACACAATCACCATGCTTGTGAAATACAAACATAGTCTCCTTAGGGGTCTTCTTCTTCTACTATTCTTCTTTGAAAACTATTTTCAGCACAGCATTCTCAGTGATTGTTTTCAAAGGCAAGTAACATCTAATCCCTCCCTTGCTCTATCCTATCACACTTAGAAAATGTCAATTCTTCATCTTGGCATACTGTGGCTGACTCCGTCTACCTGCTACTTACCTCTCTAAACCCTCCTCTTACCACTTCTTTTATGGCTTACATCTCTTCAGACTGACTCTCTTGATGCCTCCTCAAATGTACCTAACTTATTCTGTTTTAAAGCCTTTCCGCATTTTCCCCTCTTCCTTGAATGTTCTTTCCCTAGAAATTCACAGTCACATCCATGTCTTTCAAATCCTTGCTCAGCTATATCTTCAGTGCATGCCTCCCTCCCTCCACTACCCTTTTTTACAAAGGTAAAATCAAGACTCTTACAGAAATAGAACATAAAAAAGAATAACATGTCAAAGGTTATATTTAGTTCATTAATTAATGGGGAGACTAGTAAAATGTTACAAGTAGTTCAAAGGAAAATTCAAAGACTCATACATATATTTAGGCAATAGGGAATTCTGAAGTGAATTTATAAATAGATTCCAAACCAGTCTATCTACAGGGCAAGGATCAATAACATTCCACCAGACACATTCTCTTTGAATTTTTATGAATTCAATTTTTGTTATTATCAGTTTTCTCCATTTTAGAGTTGTAAATTAGCTTAAAGGCGATGAAAGGAAGAGATTCCTTGGAAAAGTGCACTGGACAGGAAACTCAGTAATCCTTTTTCCACTTCAAAGTCTTTAATGATGTTTTCTGACACTTGCCATACTCCTATTCCTTTACTTTTTCTCACTGAATTTATTACTCCATGAAAATGTGGTATACATTCACATTTTTATTGTCTGTCTCTCCTTTAGAAAATAAGCTCCATGAGAGCATAAAATTGTAAAAGTTTCTGGCACAGAGTGGTTGTTCATAATTTGTTGAAGGTTGAGGGAATGCATGCATTTCAAAACAGATCGTAAAAACTATCTGTGACGGAATATATTTTTAAAAAAGGTAAATCATGACCCTCATCAATATCAATTGAATATATGTCAAAGATTTTATTTAAATGTTTAGTTAGCCAATAAGATGCTAAAGCTAGTTCAAAGGAAAATTCAGAGTAAGTACCATACATGGGAAATCAGGAATGCTGAAATAAATTGGTTATGGATATAAAACTGGCTGGAGGGGGACCAATCATACCTCAATTGGACACATCATTTGCATTTCTATGAAAAATAATCACTGGCATTACTATCAATTTTCTACAAGTCTAGAGGGTTTTAAAATAGCTCAAATATAATGAAATACGCAGATAACCTGGAATACTAGATGGGACATCTGGTAATCTTTTACCCCATTTCAAAACCTTTCACAATTTTTTCTAATGTAATATGGACCATAAACATGTAAGGATAACATTAGTATAAGTATTATCCCTAATTAGGAAATATACCTAAACTCTGAATGCTAGCCCTTAACCTAATTTTTTGTATTTCCATTATTGTATATCAATTATCAGTCAAAATCTAACCACGTGATAAGCAAAAGAAATGTGCTTTCTTACCATTAATCTTGCATTTTTAACATACGTTTTGCTAATTATCTTAGCTGTCTTAGTTTATAGAGCAGGTAAATCACGTGTTCTAGTTTAGATCTCCATAGAGACTAATCAGCTTTTCTCTCTTCCTTAGTCATATTATTAAACCTTAAGTCAGTTTTCTCCCTTATTTATAGTAGATTTCTCGGCCACAAGGGAAAAGACTCCCATCTTTAGCATGAATCCATGCTGTTTGCTTTAATTGCAACTAATGGTATAATGTGAAGTACTGAGCCAGAATTCTGGAAGTGGTTCCCCTTACCTGTTTACATGAGCACCAGAATCTCAATTCTAATAAGAAAGTGGGAACAATCTACTGCAAAAATTTATATGTGAGATAATAAATAAGAGGTTTGGTTAAACCTTCATGCATTTGATACAAAATAAATTTATTATACATTTGACTGTCCATAGGTATAGATAACTACCAATAGAGAATTTCTTGTCAATTCTGCTATTTCTCTCTGGTGTATATTTCAACTGTCTGGCGATAACTGTGGTCCACCCTGGATATTAATCTGTTTCTCATGCTGTTTTTGCTTCACGTGCCCTGACTAAACTGTCAGCATGTTCGTTCAGGCCCTTCTTGCTTTTGTCTTAGATTTTGTTTTTACATTGACTCAAAGTAGATCCTTAGATCACCGAATATTTAAGATGCCTGTAATGGCTGCTTGATCATATAAATCTGCCTCTTAATGTGGTCACTGTACAGCCCTCTCTTTAAAGAATTCCATTCTTCAGCAAGGCCGCCTCTGTTCCCTTAGCAAGTATCACAGTGCTAAGGAGCTAAAACACTTTGTGAGAAGAAAGTTAACCTGACAGGACCCCAAAGTTAAAATAGAGATGTGTGAGCTGTGTCAAACCATTTCCTTTATAATGCCATTAAATGTGTCCCAACTAACATCAGTGGCTCAGAACACTACAATTAAAATATTTTACACTCCGTATAGTACAGTTTACACTAGCACATCTTACGAAGTATTGGTCATTAACACAATTTACAAATATAGCACAAGGTATCTTACAGAACACACTCAATAAATCCTGAAAACCTTTTTCCAGAACCACATAAATTTGTATAATATTTCAGTAATCTTTCAATATTATTTTAGCTTGCTTTTCACTTCTCTTAGATATTGGAAAGAACATCAATAAGAGATTTTCCTTGCCCTTGGATCTGTTTAATATTGACTTTAATCAATAATATGATACAAAGTTAAACTGTACCAATAACATGTTATGATTAAATTATTATTGGATAGTAACTGACGAAGGCCAAGGGCAATCAGAGCATTTTAGCATTGGAATATGATCTCTATCAATCAGTAACAAAATTGATGCATGGTAATAATTATAGAAATTCAAAGCAAAATCACAGTAAGTTTCCACTTCACACCCATTAGGATGGTCATTATCAAAAATCCAGAAAATAAGCATTAGTGGGGCTGTGGAGAAATTGGAAGCCTTGCATATTGCTGTTGGGAACATAAAATATTGCAGCCACTGTGGAAGACAATATGGCAGTTTCCCAAAAAATTAAAAATAGAATTACCATATGATCCAGCAACTTCACTTCTTGGTATCTACCCCAAAGACTTGCAGCAGGGACTTGAACAGATATTTGTACATCCTTGTTCATAGCAGCAATATTCACAATAGCCAAAAAGGTGGAAGCAATCCTAGTGTCTATTGACAGATGAATAGATTTAAAAAAATGTGGCATATACATACAAAGGAATGTTGTTATCCATACAAAGGGAGCAAATTCTGACATATGCTATAACATGAATAAACCTTGAGGACATCTTGCTAAGTGAGATAAGCCCGTCACAAAAGGGCAAATATTGTACGATTCCACTGATACGAAGTACCTCAAGTAGTTAGATTTATAGGGACAGAAAATAAAATGTTGGTTACCAGAGAGAGGGAGGATAGGAGAATGGGGAGTTATTGTTTAACAAGTATGAAGTTTCCGTTGGGAAGCTAAAAAAATTCTGGAGATGGATAGTGTGATGGTAACACAACAATGTGAATGTACTTAATGCTATTGAACTGTACACTTAAAATGACAAATTTTATGTTATATATATTTTACCACAATAAACAAAGAAAAATAGGCAAAAAAGAAAATTGATGTATGTCCAGGGCTAGAAATAGAACGTACCCAGGTATTGACTGTATGTATGTGTATGTACGTATATGTGTGTATGTGTACGTGTGTGTGTGTGTGTGTGTGTGTGTGTGTGCACGCGCACACGTACTCATGCTATTCTTTGACTCTTCTTCTACTCTTTGGTCTTCATTAGAAAAAATGTGTAACAATGCCAACACATTTACCTAAGTACATGTTGATTTAGTTTTCTATTTTATAATCAATAACACTTTGCATAATTATGTATCTGTGCATAAGTTTATATGTATAAACATGTGTATAGATATTGTTTTATATTATATAGATACAGTGGGTTAATCAGAGTTTCTAAAGGTGGTTTTTCAATAACAATTTATCTAAAACTCTTGGAAGTTATTTGGAGGACCTTTACATAAAAAAGCCATATACTAAATGCATCAAAGAGCATCTGATTTTAATGGTATAGTTCTCAGCATTTTAGCTTTTCTTCATTGTTCCACTGACTTTTTTTGTCCTTCATGATGTATGTATGAGTGTAACAGTAAGTATGGGAAAGAATACCATGTAATAAATACAAGATGCTCTGTAAGTAAAAACACTATAATGATGAAATATTAATTCCTCTAGGAAGTCTTGGCTGACATTCTCTCCGAAGTGGCATAATCCTTTTTACATACAGCCACTTACCAGTGGGCTTGTGACCCTCAGAAGAGAAAGCTCTTTGGAGTGTAGGAACTGGGCTAGTACATCTATTTCCTAGCATGCTGCCTATACTGGACTAGGTACTCAATCTATATCCTCTGATAAAGAGGAAAAGACCACATAAGCAAATAGCTGAGAACAATTTTCCTAAAGAATCAACCTTACAATCAAGATGAGAACAACTATTAGAACTGATAAATTTATATCCCCATTGAAATAATTCTGCCTCACAGTCATTTGAACAAAGGTAGATAAAACATCAATTATTAAAATTAATATAAATGGACTAGGTACTACACAGGAGTAAGGGTCAAATGTATTTTTCCTAATTCAGAATGAAATATGACACATTCCAGGTTAATTTTACAGTATGTATTCTATGTAAGGTGTACACCTGATGGGATAAATGAAGAGTCCTGATAGCAACTAAAAGCAAAGGAAATAGGATAAAGGCATCTCAAGGGAGCAGAGCATACAACCAAATGTAAAATAATCAGTGAGCTATAGAATAAGTGGAATTTGGAAAGAAATCATGGATCAGTAGTAATTGAGTTGGCTCTTTCTTTGTCATACTCTCTACTGATTTCATTACTAAGGAGATTGTTAGACACGTGTTTTTATGGCAGAGAAGTTAATGAAAAGATGGTGGTAACAAACTGTAGTACCAGCACTTGAGGAAATATATGTTTGAGGTAGAAAACCAAGTGTTTAGTTCCTTGATTTGATGTAAAGAAATTTAATTTTCTAAGAAATAGAATACCAACCTGATGCTACAAAATTTCTGAACTATAGCATTCTGCTCTGAGTTGTGATAGATGTTTACAAGGTAGAGTTAAGCAAGTATTATGTACCTAAAATTATTCATATGTGTTTCTTCTGTCCTTATCCCTCTAGATATAAAGATACTTTTGTATTTTAATATCTCTATCTCAGCATCTTCCTTTTATGGTTGCATGCAAGTGTGTGTGCGTATACATATAAGAGGTCACATGACACGTCTGAATATACATATCTATAAGTTATATCTTTCATATGTATAATATGTGCTAAACATCCTATGAAGGGATAAAGGAAAATATGATATAGTCTGGTCTCATGGAACTTGGTGTCAGTGTGGGGAGTTGAATACATTCGAAAGTATTACAGTGTGCAGTAAATGAGTTTGATAGAGATTAATGTAACAATCTATGGAAGTCCAGGAAAAGGAGTGCTGCAGGATATTTATTGAAGGGAGGCAAGGAAGGCTTCACAGATGTTAAAATACATGAGTGCAGTCTCCAAGAAAGAGAAAGTACACACAGGGCACACAATGAAAAGAGGCAATGTCAAGTAAGAGAGTAGCACCTGCAAAGACACGGAGGGGCCTGAGAGTGAGACATGCTTGGAAAACCACACGCAGGTTGATATGACGACCTAGTCACAGATATATAAGATTTAAATAAATGCATGCATATTGTTTTTTTCTCCATGTTTGGATACACACTCTTCTCTATTTCCACCCCCCTTCCAGTAATTGTAAAGGAAAAAAAACACTTAATTTTCAAGGACATGCATAAGAAACATGACGTCTGCTTCCTCAAAGCAGTAAAGCAACAGAGCAATGTAATTCAATCCGACAGCTACAGGAGACTCTACTCCCCTTCATTACTCCATAAAACATTTTGCCTATTTGTGAGGAATACATTTCACTTTCAAACTGAGATTCCAAACTGCTCTCATAAAATAAAGGTGCTTCATGCTTGAATTTTATTTATTTATTTATTAATGATAGTCACAGTTGTCACTTCTCCCTTGTCCTAGGAGTGGGCTATTTCCTCCCTCCTTCCGCAAGTTAGAAAAAAATCACAACAGGAAAATGAAAAAAATCAAATCAAATCATGATTTACCAGTTTCAGCTCTAGTCACAGAAGCGTTTTATCATTCTTTTTCAAACACCCTAAAAAGCATTTACAACTTCAATGATACCCAAGGTCATGTGAATCTCTGCAGGCTATTTTTGACAGAAGTTTTTTTTTTTTTTTTTTTTTTTTTAACCAGGTCTGGCAACAGAGAACATAGCACTGAAGCTCACACCTCACAAATGTAATTTGGAGTGTTAATTGGAAAGAACCTAGCTGACCCTGTGATTTCTGCTCTCTAAGAATTGGTGACAAGATGTCTCATCCTTCCTTCTGAAGTCTGGTGGACAGAAACGATGAGGCTCATAGGGGATTTAGCTGGGGAGGAAAGAGATACAGAATATGGAAGATAGGAGAAAAGCAATGTAAGAAATAAGTTTTGATTGTTTGGTTGAAAAGAAATGAAAACAAATTATATCACCATTGAAATGGTCTAAGAATGGTTGGGACTAATCCAGTTTCTGTTCGAGATGTCTTTAAGATAGTTAAGAAGGAAACCCAGAAGTTTTGTGGCAGAAAAGTGAAACAAAACAAAAAGAAATGGACTTGTAGCTTCTCAGTAGGAATAAAGTAGGGAATAAAGGAGGTATCTAATTTCTGATTGCAAAATACTTGGTCTGTAGTCTAAAAATAGGAGTTAACACTTATTAACGACAAATGTCCGTCACCAGTCTAAGCACTTTGCAAGTATTAACAATTTAAATCTCTCAAAACCCTACAAAGTAGATTACAAATATCACCCCCACTTTCCAGAAAAAGAAACAAAAGCACAGATGGGGCAAGTATTGGGTTGTCCAAAAAGTTCGCTTGGTTTTAAGGAAAAGACACATTTTTCATTTTCACCAGGAATTTTATTGCATAATGTGTTCACTAACCGAACAAACTTTTTGGCCAGGCCAATACATTTAATTTCCTGTGGCGCCACAAGCTGGTAGGTGGTGAAACCTGAAACCAATCACAGGCAACTTGGCTTGAGCAGCTGCCTGAGGTTGATCTCAATGAAGAATCACTACTACTTCTTAATATTCTAAAACAAGGACAGAAAAACTCTTTATGAAACAAATATATTTTAATGACCTCTTTTATATTTTCATGACCTTTTCCTCTAGTAAGACTGGCAAGGAATTGGAATTGAGTGGTATGAAAATAGCTATTTGAATACCAACTAAGCTTTTGACACTGTTAGACACAGTTGGGGGTACAGAGGTTGATCAGTTAGAGCTGTTGAAGATTTGAGTTCAGAAGACTGAAAATTACCTTTGATGCCTCCATGGTAGAGTTTAGAACCTTAGCATAATTGAAAAGCATCAAGCATCTTCATAAACCAGCTAGTTGGATGATTACTCAAGTTGTTAATATTGTCATAAACACCTAGCATCAATATAGTTGATGGTTTGAATCCTCATGACAAAAGTCTCTTCCAAATAGATATCTAGTCTAGCCAGAATATCTTCAGTGACTGAGATTTGCTATCTTCCAGAGCAATACTTTCCATCTTGGAAAGATGTTTCAAATTCTTTATTAATTTGAACTGAAACCAGTTCTCCTGTAGCATTTAAAACTGGCCCCAGTTCTAATTCCTGTGAATGATTCTTCCAGGAGGATCAACATATTCACCTTATCATTGTAATAAAATATTGGAAATGTTTGTCTTATAAAATTCTCGTTAATTAGTAGTTGATACTGTTGAGAAAAATCACCATTTGTAGAGCAGAAAATGGTGAATTATTTAAAGTGCTGAATAGTACTTTTCAATTAAAGTAGCCACATTCTCTTCTCTTTCCTTGTTGCAGATTTTGAAATGCACTTATTTTACATTTCAGCCGATAAATGAGGGAAAGAATGTTTTTAAGGAAACAATAGAAAATATTTCTAAACAGGGTTGTTTTATTTTCTGGGGCCATGTCCTCCAAATGACACTCTGTTAGGGAGGCTGTTTTTCTTTCTTATCCCACAAAATTAGATATGCTCTACCATCCAGACCAGGCAAGCATGAAGAGCTTAATTTCCAAAATTCTATAAAATATGATACAAGGCAGAGCTAAACAGAAATTTCCAGGGTCCAGAGAAGGGCCTTCTAAGCAAACTAAAAGTGCATGAGTGCATTGGGGTGCTGAGCATGGGGGTGGGGGTAGAGTGGAAAACGTCATGAATAAGGAGAAGAAGAGTAACCCAAGGACAGAGACAGAAACGTGCTATTTTTCTCCCCAGGTGAACACTTTTCTCACTCATAAAAGTAACCTGTTGAACGAAAGAAAATTTACTCTGTGTAAAAGTCATGGCCTATGCAAGGGGAAGTATAATTGTTTAGATCATATGCTCTGCAAAATGAAATAATAAATTGACAAAATTTCTCCCAAAAGACTTCTATCAGTACTGACTACTAAATAGATTGAGAAAATCATTCCTGTTCTTGGTCTTAAATTTTTATAGATGTTTCTAAAATGTTCATTTAGCTCACCTTTGGTAAAAGATTGAGCAGAATGATTTATGAACAGGGTTGATTTCCATACCACTGATGGATGATTTTTTCACTTAATGATCACTGGCAAGCAGCAGCTACTATAAACCTTCACGTGTCACTAATAGGACTCTTTAGCTATTATATTGTAAAACACAATTTGTGAGTTTTTTTTAAGACATAAAGCCTTAAAAAAAAGAACTTTACTTTTTCCATGTACTAAGCATTTTAACCTCAGATCATGCATCCAAATACTTGACTGCTGTGTTTTCAGATAGTATGAATACAGGTCAGGATGGGTAATATATTAAGGATGGATAAAATACTAAGCTACATATAATTAAGAAAGAAAATCTGTGATGAAAACAAATAGAAACATTTCCTTTAAAAAAAAGTACCTACATAAATGAATGTTATACCCAAGGAATTGATGTTTAATAATAATAATAAATGCAAGTTTCATTCACCAAACACCACATACTCTATGTTATTTTCAGGTGTTGTTTCATTTATTTTAAATATGTGATTTTAGGAATTTGGATTTAGAAATATTTTAAAAATATTCTCTTAATGTATTTGGCTATTTTTTTATACAGAGGATTTAAATCTGCATGACTTTAAAAATCCAGAGAGCCTGCTAGATATCGTTCTCTAAATCAGTAATTCAGAGGCCTTTGCCAGATTTACTCCTAAGTCAGTGATTTATGGTGGGTATGGTGAGAAGGGTTGGTGCTTGACATTGTTTTCCATTTGATAGAGGGCATCATGACACCACATTGGTTATATGGCTGTGATGTCTCAATATTCTCATCTGGGTATGGAGGAGGTTGGACTAGCTGATCTCAAAGGACTGACATCTCATACATTATACAATTCTATAAAATCAGAACATAAAATGAAACACTACACAAATTTAAAACAGAAACATGTGCGATGACTGGCATTCCCTCAAAAAACCTATTACATCCACTTTAAAACTTCACCTTTTAGTGAGTGTATAGGGATTTAGAATGAAATTTCTGAGTATTAGGACCCAAAATACAAGGCCAAGGGGAGGCCACTTCCTGCTTTCAGGGTACATCTACTTAACTATGGCAGAGCATGGTTATACATCAAAGCAAGATGGTCATTTAAAATTTTACTAATAGAAAAAAGATCAATTTCTTTATGCTGTGCCCATTTCCAAGGTGAGGGCGAAATGATAGGGAGCTGCTGATTTTGCACATAGTAAAGACTGACATACCCCTCAAGAAATGGGAGGATTAAGGTTTCCACTCATGCATGGTACCATTCATCTTACAATCATTTTAAACTTCCAGATATCAGAGGATGCCTTTTGGGGGAGAAATAACTTTGAACTGAATAATTTGCTGTTAAGACTCCATCTATTTCTTTGTGGTTGTCCATTTTATTGGCATATAGTTGTTTGTAGTAGTCTTTTATAATCCTTTGTATTTCTGTGGTATCAGTTGTGACTTCTCCTTTTTCATTTCTAATTTTATTGATTTGCATCCTCTCCCTTTTTTTCTTGATGAGTCTGGCTAAGGGTTTATCAATTTTGTTTATCTTCTCATAGCACCAGCTTTTAGTTTTATTGATCTTTGCTATTGTTTGCTTAGTTTCTATTTTATTCATTTCAGCTCTGATTTTTATTTCTTTCCTACTACTGACTTTCGGTTTTCTTTGTTCTTTTTTCTCTAGTTGTTTTAAGTGTAGGGTTAGATTGTTTATTTGAGATTTTCTTGTTTCTTGAGGTGAGATTAAATTTCTATAAACTTCCCTCTTAGAACTGCTTTTGCTGCATCTCATAGGTTTTGGGTCGTCGTGTTTTCATTGTCATATGTTTCTATGTAATTTTTTATTTCTTCTTTGATTTCTTCAGTGATCTCTTAAAGTGATCTCTTTTTCAGTGATCACTATAAAGAATATCAGTACTAATGAGGAAATACATAGGTTTACATCATTTGCCCATATCATGGCCCTGTCCCAATTCATTCTTCCCTTTAAAACAGGTAGTTATAATCCTGTCCAAATGACTCTGAATTTTAAATATGTGGTTTGCTGATTGACATTTATTTTTCTCTAAACTCAGTAAAATGGCTATAGAAATTGTAATTTGTGATATTTGAAATATTTTAAAATTTATTCATTCTCTGAGTAGAGAAATACATGGGTAAAGAAGAGAGATCCTGTATATAAATATAATACTAGTTTCAATTTGATCAAGAAGTTTCCACTTAACAGTCAAAGCCCTCCTTACCTCGGGTCCATATGGTACATATTCAGTTTCCCATATATTCTCATCAAAGAGCTGCCTAGGCAAATGCAGCATTCTTTACAGATAATGAACTGGACTTTGCAACATGAATGATAAACAGGGGTTAGTTCAGTACTTTACATAATATCAAAGACTGAATAGAGACTAGATACTGTGCTTTAGACACTACTCTAAATACCAAGACATTTGAGTTATTAAACACTATATAACCAAAAAGAAGAGCAAGGTGAACCTGTTACAAATTTCTTATGCATGGGGGGGAGGAATATTTATTAAAAGTGTTATTTTATCTGCAAAATTTGCATTGGATATTCTGATAGTTTCATTAAAAGAACAAACTGCTATAAAAAGAAGAAAGTGGAATTCTTTTATATAAGAAATTATGTTAGAGATACATGAATCATTAAAGATGTAGTTCATGGTTTTTCATCATTCTTAAGTTTTTCAGATGTTAGTAATCCAGCAACTCTGATTGCTGCAGTACCCCTCCTTGGCTTTGGGTCTGGAACCTCCAGAGCATTCAGGGTGTTTAGAAACCCTTTTTTTGCAGCTTTCCTAGACATTCATACTTCATATCAGTGTCTTTGATCGTGCTTGGTCTTGAGCTCAAGATTTTATTTTTAGTCCAACTCTGAGTACTTTAAAATTGAAGCTTTTAGAACCAATTAAATTCTTCACATTATAAAAAAAGTTTTCCAACAAGTGTTGCCATTTATTTCAGATATTCCATTTAGCAGAAATGAAATTGTCCAGTAGCTCTGTGTCTATTCTATTTGTAGTGGGTGTTTATGTGTATGTGCGTACACTGCTTTCTTATCCTTTACATTTTTGAAAATTCAGAACTGCCAGCTTCTGGGAATTATTTCATCTACTTTCTCCCCCTGTAATCTAACAGCATCTTCTATAGGGAAAGCTTTATATTTTCCATAGCATTAGCACCACTTGTCTTAAATGTTCTGTTGATAGCAGCACATGGTAACTCTTATTGATGGGTGAATGACTAAATTAAGTAAAAGTGAATGCTTGACAATAATTTTTTTCTGATTCACAATTTACCTGCATGAGATAATATTCAGAAAGACAAAAGAATTTTTTCAATGTAATTTTACCTTTCACAACATGATTTATAAATATAAATAGACACTATAGTGACTTCATTGGTGTTTGTTGTCTGTTGTTGATAAGAACTATGAATAGATGTTCACTAATAAATTCACAAATAGTTCTCTCTTCCTCTTCCATTTTTTCTTTCCTTGTCTTATTGCACTTAAAAATGAACTTGTTGGTATTGCTAAATGAGTCACTTGATCCTGGTAAACTAGTTTGAGTTAAGATACATCCACTTTGGGAACGTTAATTTATTGGAGCAGGAATGTCCATTGATTTCACTCTGCAGATGAGGTGGTTTTCAGGACTGGAGAATATCATCACACACACACACATAATCATTGAGTATATCATTCACTTGAGTGTGAAAAGAATTATTTAAGCCTCATATTTTTAGAAATGACAGAACAACTTAATCACTAAAATAATGCATATTTTCAAGAGAGCATGCCTATAAATATCTTAGATAAACGCATTATTAAGTAAATGAAATAATGGCAATTTGCCACTATTATACTTTAGTAGAGCTTGTAAAATGAATGTCTTGCTTTTAGCACTATTAATAATTTACATCAGTAAGTTTATGTGAGACATTTTTGGCTTTAGGTAATAATGCCAACAAGAAGTAAACATGAAGTCTGCGTTGGAAAGCTTTGTAATTTCTAAAGATCAGATTTTGTTATTGATGTAATTTGATTCACTGGAATCTCATTTTACAGTGGTGCAAGGACAAGGAAAGGAAAAAAATAAAGGCTATGGAAATAGCAGGCTTGGGCAAAGCAACAAAATACATTTAATGTGTTCTTCATTGGAAGGAATAGTAATAGATGCTATTTTCCATAAATTATGAATCTAACTAGAAGAGGGAAACTGGGCTTTACTTGAGGCCAACCTAAACCAAGCCTTTGCGACTAAGGAGATCTTAAAGCTATGCAAATTGTGTGTGTGTGTGTCTGTGTCTCTGTTTGTGTCTACTCTCAAGAGCTGAGATTCCTCTGATCCTCCTACTGTAAGTAGGAAGAGGAGACCTGGGGAAATTCCTTCAGCTCCTTTCCTCCTTCCCCATGTTTTAGTCTTCCCACATATAGTATTTGCTGATTTAAATGGAAATTTATATTCATTGACATGGATAGACAGTTCTGATATACAAGGGGAACTTTAATAGTGGACTCATATCAGACATCAATAATGGAACCACACATAATGTGTGAGCATATGTCTATGCACAGATAGCCTAGAAGAATACCCATGAAACTTCATAATAGTTGTCTCTGAAGAGGACCTTAGGGTCTAAGAAGAAAAAAGTGGGAGAAAGGCTTAGTTTTTTTTTACCTTTTTAAATTTTTTAAAATTTTGTAATGTTTAAAGGTATTACCTATTCAAAAGTTCATATGCTGAAATTGTTTGTGTGTGTGTGAGAGAGGAAGAAGGAGAGAGAGAGAGAGAATATTACAGCCTAATGCTTCTGGTAAAAAGAGACTATTCATTGTAAAAACTGACTAGCACACATTTAAAGTTTGCCTCTTCATATTAAAGGCCCAAATGTTACATACTAAATTTGGTATTTAAAAATATTAGTTTGAGTATATACACTACAATTTCCCACCTTCTTCTCCATTTATCTCTTGATAATTCTCTTCCAGTTCTCTGTTGGATACAAATACCAAGAGAATAACTTGGTTTGACATGCAGAAGAGATTGCAGAAATTAGCTTCTTTTGAGAAGCTCGCTTCTCTCTGGTAAGATGATAAATTGTCTGCACATCTGGCCAGTAATTTCATTTTCTTTCCTCCCATTGAAAATATTGAAGTTACTCAATCCCCACAATCATTTCCATTTGGACACTGCTTCAAATACTTTGAAAAGATATATAAATATTGCTCAGTAGTGAGTGTAGATAGAAAAACATTACTGTATTTGAATATTGAGTATGGTCTAGAGAAAATTCAAGAGTTATTTCAACTGGGCAATACAAAGGAGAAGACAAAAGGAATTCAGGCAAATACCACCTATGAGAAGAAATATTTTCTTTAACTCAAATAACAGAGTAATTTTAACATTGTGCTGGGCATTATAATCTATTAGGAAACAATTTATATGATAACTCATATTCCTTTCCAGGCACAGGCACCAAGGGATCTTGACAAGATTGCTTCGTAAGGGTGTTCACTGATCAACTGAAAGCCATGTTGCCCTGAATCAGGAAACTCTGACAAAATTTTGTTTCTGAATGGGATTGTGGCATCCTGGACAAGAAAGACAAAACATTAAAAGGTTGTTCAGCCAGTGCGCAGAGAAGGAGGAGCGGCATGGTTGTAAACAGGCCTGCATCTTCCCCAAAAGAGAAGCTCACCTGGAGTTATGAGATTATTTACAGAAAACAGTGCAGTGGCTGTTATAGTGAAATGACACCTTCTGATCTTGGGACCATTCTCAGGTGTTAACAAACTGTAGCCTTTAAGGTTAGGTAGGTTCTACTTTTGATAGACCTTAGAGCAGCAGCAGCAATAGCAATAGCTAACATTCATTGAACGTGCCCATTTGCTAATCACTTGAAAAACATTATCTCATTTAATCCTCATAAGACGCTCTTAAGGGAGTGCTGTTATTACCTCCATGGTACAGATGAGGAAACGAACATACAGAGAAGTTAAGCAAATTTCACAAAGTCTACGTGATGAAAAACTGATCGACTAGTAGTATTTGTCCAGAATCAATACCCTACATCACTATGCTCTACTGGTATTTGGTAATTCCCAAGTTGAAAAACCTGAGTCTATACACCTAATATGCTTAGCAGTTGCAGTCTGACCTGAGAGCAACAGGTTCTTTCAGCTGACCTGATAATTCTTAAGTAGAATAAACTCACTGGCCCAAGATTGCTGTTTGTAGATAAGCTGATCTACCATTCGAACTTCAGCCTCGTGTATTTTCAGATTGACTAGGGTTGCACCTAATCCTTTGTATCTCCACCTGAGCCCAACTTGCACTGCAGCTATGACAGATCTCAGCTGATGGACCTGGACACCCCTATACATTACAAGTCAAAGCAAAAGGAGAGATATGTGCCCTAAACTCTCTCACTCATAGAATTTGACCAACAGTTATGGAATCCAACCATGATACAATTTTGTGCCTGGGGAATTTGGGGTAATATTGTCTCAGAAAAGTGGAAGTTCTTGACTTTTTTTTTTTTAAATGATGATCCTTCTCTCATGAGGGAAAAAGATGGATTTGAACATACACCACTAGAAGCTCATGATACTCTATGATTTAGACTACATTCCCCAAACATCATTTATTTGTTGCAACAAGGGTAGGAAACTAAAGCACAGGATATATTAAACATTTAAAAAAATATATGTCATAATAATTTTGCATGTTTGTCCCTTGGAAATAATTCGTTCAATCTCTCATACATAAAAAAGGGAGACTTGATCACCAAATTCGGTGGGGGAAAAAATGACCAAAGTATAGTCACAAAGTTCTATTGAAGTTGAATCTCTCTCATCCTTCTTCCTAAGATGGAAGAAGTCTATACTTCAGAAAAAAAACTAAAGAAGGAAGTCTTACCAGAAGACTGCCAAGAAGCCAGTGAAAGTACAGTTACTAATTAATATTATCATAATTAGAATTTTATAAATCCATTTTGACTGATTTCCTGGCAGTTTGACCATTTCACACATGACATTATAAAAAGAACAAATTAATTAAGACTTTAGGCAAAAGGAGGGTAGTGTTTTTTTCAAAAAGTTAATTGGAAAAATTTAATTAATAAGCATCAAGAGCACTGTACATGGATAACTGATGCTGAAATTGTGATATTTTGAATACTTTTCTCAAAAAACGTTAGTGATCTTCTTTTTTCTGGGAAATGTGGAGCTCCAGCTATAAGCATTAATGAAGCCATTCTAGGTTAAGACAGTTTAGTTAATGTTAATAGCTAAACAGGTGTTCATATTTCATCTACATAAGGTGGACTGTGGACTTCATGTATTACAGAATTTTAGCAAAAATTCCATGAGATAATTTAAAGGAATGCCAAATTTTTTGAAGGCAAACTCATAAAACTCTACATGGGGATCCCTTTTTTTGCTTCACGTGTATCTGACTTGAAAATATAGACAATTTCTCTTTCCTAATTCCTTGGAAAAAATTTCTGCCATAAGTCACGTGTCTTCTTTCCTACGAGTGTGTTGTTTTTAAGAAATAACAACCATGTGGTTACTTTCCCACAGTTGATAAATGTCTATCAAAAACATCATAATTCGCAAGGAAAAAGGTTGTTTTTCAAAGGCTGCCGAAACAGGAGAGAAATCCCTTAAAAAAACAATTCATCAATATATGTGACATTTCCCAAAGAATAGAAAATTAAAACTCACAATTTAATTTTTAATAAAAATATGACTCAGTCTGCACTGAAGTTATCATGGAAGTTTTATTAATATTTTTAAACAACAACAGCATCAAACAAAAACCTAGAAGGCACTGTAACCTAATAAATTCTGTGAGGATCCAAATAGAATTCTAGCCATAAAAAAGAACTGATTCACATACTACCATTTATTAGATGTCCATGAAAATATATGGGTAAATAAATAACGAGGCTGAAGAAGTTTAAGCAGTTGCTCTTGATAAAAAGACTTATAAGCTGCAGACCTAAATTAGAATTTGATGTTTTCCAGCTAATCCCCTCTATACTCCCCTATGTTTAGAGGCAGTACAGCTTTATATCTATAGAAAAAAAAATCTACCCTTAACCCTAAATTAAAAAAAAAAATTTTTTTTCATTTTAGGAGGTAACTATCATGTCAATGCTTTACTCTGAAAGTAATAATTAAAAGAGAAGATCTGACCATTTTTTTTCTGTCTTTTTAACAAAGGTCTGTAATTCATTACTGGTTGTTGAGAGAAAACTCTTTTTCACAAATTAATTATGCATAATAAATATGCAAAATAAATATAAAATAAATGATGCAATTAGAAGTATCATCTTTTTGCAAAATCCAATGATATAATTGATTGCAGCATAGACAATCAATGCACAATAAAACCGTTGGGCAGAGGAGACCTTCAAGAAGGTGGAGGAGTAAGACCTGGAGATCACCTTCCTCCCCACAAATACATCAGAAATACATCTACATGTGGAACAACTCCTACAGAACACCTATTGAATGCTGGCAGAAGACCTCAGACCTCCCAAAAGGCAAGAAACTCCCCACGTACCTGGGTAGGGCAAAAGAAAAAAGAAAAAACAGAGACAAAAGAATAGGGACAGGACCTGCACCTCTGGGAGGGAGCTGTGTAGGAGGAAAAGTTCCCACACAAGAGGAAGTCCCTTCACTGGCAGAGACGGGGTTGGCGAGGGGGAAGCTTCGGAGCCGTGGTGGAGAGCGCAGCAACAGGGGGGCAGAGGGCAAAGTGGAGAGATTCCTGCACAGAGGATCCATGCCAAACAGCACTCACCAGCCTGAGAGGCTTGTCTGCTCACCCGCTGGGATGGGTGGGGGCTGGGAGCTGAGGCTCAGGCTTCGGAGGTCAGATCCCAGGGAGAGGAATGGGGTTGGCTCAGTGAACACAGCCTGAAGGGGGCTAGTGCGCCACAGCCAGCTGGGAAGGAGTCCGGGAAAAAGTCTGGACCTGCCTAAGAGGCAAGAGACCACTGTTTCGGGGTGTGTGAGGAGAGGGGATTCCGAGTACCACCTAAACGAGCTCCAGAGACTGGAGTGAGCCTCGGCTATCAGCATGGACTCCAGAGACAGACATGAAACACTAAGGCTGCTGCTGCAGCCACCAAGAAGCCTGTGTGCAAGCACAGGTCACTACCCACAACACCGCTCCCAGGAGCCTGTGCAGCCTGCCACTGCCAGGGTCATGTGATCCAGGGACAACTTCCCAGAGAGAACACACGGTGCACCTCAGGCTGTTGCAAAGTCATGTTGGCCTCAGGCACTGCAGTCTCGCCCCACATCCTGTACCCTTCCCTCTGCCTGGCCAGAGTGAGCCAGAGCCCCCTAATAAGCTGCTACTTTAACCCCGTCCTGTGTGAGCTAAGAACAGTCGCCCTCAGGTGACCTATATGCAGAGGTGGGGCCAAATCCAAAGCTGAACCACAGGAGGTGTGTGAACAAAGAAGAGAAAGGGAACTTTCTCCCAGCAGCCTCAAGAGCAGCAGATTAAATCTCCACAATCAACTTGATGTACCCTGCATCTCTGGAATACTTGAATAGACAACAAATCATCCCAAAATTTAGGCGGTGGACATTGGGAGCAAGAGTAGACTTGGGGTTTGCTTTCTTCATCTAATTTGTTTCTGGTTTTATGTTTATATTAATTTAGTATTTAGAGTTTATTATCACTGGTAGATTTGTTTATTGATTTGGTTGTTCTCTTCCTTTTTTTATATATATACATATATATATATATTTTCCTTTTTCTCTTTCTGTGAGTGTGCATGTGTATGTTTCTTTGTGGGATTTTGCCTGTATAGCTTTGCTTTTACCATTTGTCCCAGGGTTCTGTCTGTCCTTTTTTTTTCCTTTATTACTTTTTAAGTTTTTTAATAACTGTTATTTATTTTTTATTTTAATAACTTTATTTTATTTGTTTCTTTTTTTCTCCCTTTTCATCTGAGCTGCCTGGATAACAAGGTCTTGGTGCTCTGGTTGGGTGTCAGGCCTGTGCTTCTGAGGTGGGAGAGTTGAGTTCAGGACATTGGTCCACAGAGACCCCCAGGCTTCATGTAATATCAAACAGTGAAAGCTCTCCAAGAGATCTCCATCTCAATGCTAAGACCCAGCTCCACTCAACGACCAGCAAGCTCCAGTGCTGGGCACTCTATGCCAAACAACTAGTAAGACAGGAACACAATCCCACCCATTAGCAGAGAGACTGCTTAAAATCATGATAAGGTCACAGACACCCCAAAACACACCACCAGACGTGGACCTGCCCACGAGAAAGACAAGATCCAGCCTCATACACCAGAACACAGGCAACAGTCCCCTCCACCAGGAAGCCTACACAAGCCACTGAACCAACCTTAGCCACTGGGGGCAGACACCAAAAAAAACGGGAACTACAAACCTGCAGCCAGTGAAAAGGAGTCCCCAAACACAGTAGGTTAAGCAAAATGAGAAGACAGAGAAAAACAGCAGATGAAGGAGCAAGGTAAAAACCCACCACACCAAACAAATGAAGAGGAAATACGCAGTCTACCTGAAAAAGAATTCAGAATAATGATAGTAAAGATGATCCAAAATCTTGGAAATAGAATGGAGAAAATAAAAGAAACATTAAACAGGGACCTAGAAGAACTAAAGAGCAAACAAACAATGATGAACAGCACAATAAATGAAATTTAAAATACTCTAGAAGGAATCAAGAGCAGAATAACTGAGGCAGAAGAATGGATAAGTGACCTGGAGGATAAAATAGTGGAAATAACTACCACAGAGCAGAATAAAGAAAAAAGAAAGAAAAGAATTGAGGAGAGTCTCAGAGACCTCTGAGACAACATTAAACACACCAACATTCAAATTATAGGGGTCCCAGAAGAAAAAGATAAAAAAAAAAAGAGACTGAGAAAATATTTGAAGAGATTATAGTTGAAAGCTTCCCTAATATGGGAAAGGAAATAGTCAATCAAGTCCAGGAAGCTCAGAGAGACCCATACAGGATAAATCCAAGGAGAAAAATGCCAGGACACATATTAATCAAACTTTCAAAAATTAAATACAAAGAAAAAGTATTAAAAGCAGCAAGGGAAAAACAAGGGAATTCCCATAAGGTTAACACACAAGGGAATTCCCATAAGGTTAACAGCTGATCTCTCAGCAGAAACCCTACAAGCCAGAAGGGAGTGGCAGGACATATTTAAAGTGATGAAAGGGAAAAACCTACAACCAAGATTACTCTACCAGCAAGGATCTCATTCAGATTTGACAGAGAAATTAAAAGCTTTACAGACAAGCAAAAGCTGAAAGAATTCAGCACCACAACACCAGCTTTACAACAATGGCAAAAGTAACTTCTCTAGGCAGGAAAAACAAAAGAAGGAAAAGACCTACAATAACAAACCAAAAACAATTAGGAAAATGGTAATAGGAACATACATATCAATAACTACCTTAAATGTAAATGGGTTGACTGCTACAACCAAAAGATATAGACGGGCTGAATGGATGCTAAACCAAGACTCAAATACATGCTGTCTACAAGAGACCCACTTCAGCCCTGGGACACATACAGACTGAAAGTGAGGGGGTGCAAAAAGATATTCCATGCAAATGGAAATCAAAAGAAAGCTGGAGTAGCAATTCTCATATCAGACAAAATAGACTTTAAAATAAAGACTATTACAAGAGACAAAGAAGGACACTACATAATGATCAAAGGATCATTCCTAGAAGAAGATATAACAATTGTAAGTATTTATGCATGCAGCGTAGGAGCACCTCAATACATAAGGCAAATGCTAACAGCCATAAAACAGGAAATCGACAGTAACAAAGTCATATCAGAGGATTTTAACACCTCACTTTCACCAATGGACAGATTATCCAAAATGAAAATAAATAAGGAGACACAAGCTTTAAATGATACATTAAACAAGATGGACTTAATTGATATTTATAGGACACTCCATCCAAAAACAACAAAATATACTTTCTTCTCAAGTGTTCATGGAACATTCTCCACGATGGTTCATATCTTGGGTCACAAATCAAGCCTTGCTAAATTTAAGAAAATTGAAATCGTATCAAGTATCTTTTCCGACCACAACACTATGAGAAGAGATATAAATTACAGGAAGAAATCTGTAAAAAATACAAACAAATGAAGGCTAAATAATACACTACTAAATAACCAAGAGATCACTGAAGAAATCAAAGATGAAATCGAAAAATAGGTAGAAACGAATGACAATGAAAACACGATGACAAAAACCTACGAGATTCAGCAAAAGCAGTTCTAAGAGGAAAGTTTATATTAATACAATCCTACCTCAAGAAACAAGAAACATCTCAAATACACAGCCTAACCTTACACCTAAAGGAATTGAGAAAGAAGAATAATAAAAAAAAACCCCAAAATTAGCAGAAGGAAAGAAATCATAAAGATCAGATCAGAAATAAATGAAAAAGGAATGAAGGAAACAATAGCAAAGATCAATAAAACTAAAAGCATGTTCTTTGAGAAGATAAAATGATAAACCATTAGCCAGACTCATAAAGAAAAAAAGGGAAAAGACTCAAATTAATAGAATTAGAAATGAAAAAGGAGAAGAACTAACACTGCAGAAATACAAAGGATCATGAGAGATTACTGCAAGCAACTATATGTCAATAAAATGGACAACCTGGAAGAAATGGACAAATTCTTAGAAAAGCACAACCTTCCGAGACTAAACCAGGAAGAAATACAAAATATGAACAGACCAAACACTGAAATTGAGACTGTGATTAAAAATCTTCCAACAAACAAAAGCCCAGGACCAGATGGCTTCACAGGTGAATTCTTTCAAACGTTTAGAGAACACCTAACACCTATCCTTGTCAAACTCTTGCAAAATATAGCAGAGGGAGGAACATTCCCAAACTCATTCTGAGGCCACCATCACCCTGATATCAAAACCAGGCAAAGATGTCACAAAGAAAGAAAACTACAGGGCAATATCACTGATGAACATAGATGCAAAAATCCTCAACAAAATACTAGCAAACAGAATCCAACAGCACATTAAAAGGATCATACACCCTGATCAAGTGGGGTTTATCCCAGGAATGCAGGTATTCTTCAATATATGCAAATCAATAAATGTGATAAAACATATTAACAAATTAAGGAATAAAAACCATATGATCATCTCAATAGATGTAGAAAAAGTTTTCAACAAAATTCAACACTTATTTATGATAAAAGACGGGCAGAAAGCAGGCATAGAGGGAACTTACCTCAACATAATAGAGGCCATATATGACAAACCCATAGCCAACATCATTCTCAATGGTGAAAAATTGAAACCATTTCCTCTAAGATCAGGGACAAGACAAGGTTGTTCACTCTCACCACTATTATTCAACATAGTTTTGGAAGTTTTAACCATAACAATCAGATAAGAAAAAGATATAAAAGGAATCCAATTCAAAAAAGAAGTAAAGCTGTCACTGTTTGCAGATGACATGATACTATACATAGAGAACCCTAAAGATGCTACCAGAAAACTACTAGAGCTAATCAATGAATGTGGTAGAGTAGAAGGACACAAAATTAATGCACAGAAATCTCTTGCATTCTTATAGACTAATGATGAAAAATCTGAAAGAGAAATTAAAGAAACACTCCCATTTACCATTGCGACAAGAGAATAAAATACCTAGGAATAAACTTACTTAAGGAGACAAAAGACCTGTATGCAGAAAACTATAGACACTGATGAAAGAAATTCAAGATGATACAAACCAATGGAGAGATATACAGTGTCCTTGGATTGGAAGAATCAACATTGTGAAAATGACTATACTACCTAAAGCAATTTAAAGATTCATGCAATTCCTATCAAACTACCAATGGCATTCTTCACAGAACTAGAACAAAAAATTTTCACAATTTGTATGGAAACACAAAAGATCCCGAATAGCCAAAGCAATCTTGAGAAAGAAAAACGGAGCTGGGGGAATCAGGCTTCTGGACTTCAGACTCTACTACAAAGTTACAATAATCAAGACAGTATGGTACTGGCACAAAAATAGAAATATAGATCAATGGAACAGGATAGAAAGCCCAGAGATAAACCCACGAACACAGGGTCACCTTACTTTCATAAAGGAGCCAAGAATATATGATGGAGAAAAGACAAACTCTTCAATAAGTGGTGCTGGGAAAACTGGACAGCTACATGCAAAAGAATGAAATTAGAACACTCCTTAACACCATACACAAAAATAAACTCAAAATGGATTAAAGACTGAAATGTAAGGCCAGACACTATAAAAATCTTCAAGGAAAACACAGGCAGAACACTCTGACGTAAATCACAGCAAGATTCTTTTGACCCACCTCCTAGAGAAATGGAAATAAAAACAAAAATAAACAAAAGGGACCTAATGAAACTTAAAAGCTTTTGCACAGCAAAGGAAAACATAAAAGAAGAAGAAAAGACAGCCCTCAGAATGGGAGAAAATATTTGCAAATGAAGCAACTGACAAAGGATTAATCTCCAAAATTTACAAGCAGCTCATGCAGCTCAATATCAAAACAATAAACAACCCAGTCCATAAATGGGTGGAAGACCTAAATAGACATTTCTCCAAAGAAGATATATAGGTTGCCAAGAAACACATGAAAGGATGCTCAACATCACTAATCATCAGAGAAATCCAAATCAAAACTACAATGAGGTATCACCTCACAACTGTCAGAATGGCCAGCATCGAAAAATCTACAAACAATAAATGCTGGAGAGGGTGTGGAGAAAAGGGAACTCTGTTGCACTGTTGGTGGGAATGTAAATTGATAAGGCACTATGGAGAACAGTATGGAGGTTCCTTAAAAAACTAAAAATAGAACTACCATATGACCCAGCAATTCCACTACTGGGCATGTACCCAGAGAAAAGCATAATTCAAAGAGTCATGTACCACAATGTTCATTGCAGCTCTATTTACAATAGCCAGGACATGGAAGCAACCTAATTGTCCATCGACAGATGAATGGATAAAGAAGATGTGGCACATATATACAATGGAATATTACTCAGCCATAAAAAGAAACGAAATTGAGTTATTTGTTGTGAGGTGGATGGACCTAGAGACTGTCATACATAGTGAAGTAAAAGTCAGAAGGAGAAAAACAAATACTGTATGTTAACACATATATATTAAATCCAAGAAAAAATAAAAAGTTTCTGAAGAACCTAGGGGCAGGACCAGAATAAAGACGTAGACGTAGAGAATGGACTTGAGGACACGGGGAGGGTGAAGTGTAAGCTGGGATGAAGTGAGAGAGTGGCATGGACATATATACACTACCAAATGTAATATAGCTAGCCAGTGGGAAGTAGCTGCATAGCACAGGGAGATTAGCTCCTTGCTTTGTGACCACTTAGAGGGGTGGGATACGGAGGGTGGGATGGAGACACAAGAGGGAGGGCATATGGGGATATATGTATACGTATAGCTGATTCACTTTGTTATACAGCAGAAACTAACCCAATGTTGTAAAGCAATTATACTCCAATAAAGATGTTAAAAAATTAAGAATATAATAAAGAAAGAAAGAAAGAGAAAGAAAGATAGAAAGAAAGAAAGAAAGAAAGAAAGAAAGAAAGAAAGAAAGAAAGAAAGAAAGAGAAAGAAAGAAAGAAAGAAAGAAAAAGAAAGAAAGAAAGAAAGAAAGAAAGAAAGAAAGAAAGTAATATATAAAACAAACCTGTTGGGCAAAAGGCATTAGGTGAATTCAAATTAGGAGGATTATGTTCATATGCTAAAGTATGACACACACACACCCACAACTACTGTTTGCTAAATTCAAAGAGGAAACTAATCTTTATACTGAAGATACCTATTTGTCAAAATCTTAACCAAGTAGCCAAACACAGTCTCTGCTAAGGAGAGCAATTGATATTATGTGCTTCTTTGTGTGCTGTAATGTGAAGTACATTGTCTCACCTGTGAAGTGTTCTGACAAAAACATTTTACCTGAATCTAATTCAGGCATTACTTCCAGATCCTTGTTTATAAAAAAACATGGGGATTGAGGAACAATTAAATGACACTATAAGAAAACAATGACACGGCAAATGTTGGGAATATTCTATAAAATAACTGACCCAGATTCTTAAAATATTCAATATTATGAAAAATAAAGAAATATAAGAAAGTAGAACTGTTAGAGATGAAAATACGCTAAAGAGCGATGAGAATCAGATGTAATTAATAAACTTTAAGAGAATCCAAATCTGAAAAAGCAATTGCAACATGCTTATTGTAGGCAACTCAGGAAATTGGAACGTAAACTGTATATCTTAGATGAAGTTAGGGTGTTATGGTTAGTTTTCTTAGGTGGGATAAAAACACTGGAGTTACATAAAGACAATGCTTTTGTTTTTAGGAGACAATGCTGGAATATTTAGGTGTGAAGTATCATGAGACACACATGGAAAATGTTAACAAGCACCAAATTTATGTGAAATCTAAGTGGTAAATTCTTTTAACTTTTCTGTATGTTTGAAATTTAATAATGAAGAGCTGGAAAAATATTTGGTGATAATTGTAAGCCAATGAGATATTGCCTAAGCTCTTATTAGTTAAGGGCCTTTAATATGTCCTAGACAAAACTGAAGTAAAATTGCTTTTAAAAGGAAAAGAAAACAGCTCAAATAAAATTTATTTCAAATGTGGAAAGTCACACAGATGGCAAATGACCCTATCCAAAGTCACCTGTGACTTAAGCTGCTTTATTTCTTTTAAAGATTAAAAAAAGAAGAACTTTAAAGGACTGTGAAAAAGATACAGTAGACAAACTTATTTTCTAATCTGCAAAGTGTCCAGGACAAATCTCATGTTTTTGGAAGCAGCAACAACAACAAAATGATGGAAGTTGATCAAAATATGTACTGCCACTCTTATTCCTTTGAGAAAATGACTTGTCATTCCATTTATTAAAAATTCATTTTTAGGGGCATCCCACTTCCCAAACCCCTTCACTTGCATTTCTCCTGAGAACAAGCGCTGTGTGTTGGTAGACCACCATGAACCATAAAATTCATCTCTCTTTCCCCTGTTGGTGCTTCTGTAGTCCTGATATTTCTCCCCATCATTGATTTTGTTCAGCATGATAAAAAGGCATTCCAGTGGAAAACAGTATGTAATTTAGTCAGAAAAGTGTATTTGCTTTACCTTCTGATTCTTGGTTTGGGATAAGATCTTTAATGTTTCTTCAACTATAAGATGGAGAGAGTAATATGATCACCTACCTCTTAGGGTTATTTATGTAATAATTTAATCTTACATGAAAATTTACTTGAGCATGTACTGGCCAGACACTGGACAGGTTGATTGAAAGAATTTTATGGTCTAGAATGGTAAATAGATGGTAACATTCTACAGTAGATAAAAGAACTATTTCCTATATGGATACAATAATGGACCACTAATCCTAGACATTAGAATGGGTCCTAAAAAGCTGGATAGCTCAGTTGATACTTGAAGACCTAGTAGGACCTAACAAAGTGAAGAAAGTCAGTAAAGCCACTTTGGCAAGATGGAATAATAGGTAAGGACAATGAAATTTAAGAGTATGGTCCATCTACTGAAGTCAAACTTGGAGTGGGATGCAGAGATTTCAGTAGAATCCAGGTATAAGAGTAGGTAAAGACACAGATGGGACAGAAAAAAGTAAGCAGTAACCATATAGTTAAGGGCCTTCTATGTCTGGACTTCTATTCTTAGCAATGAGAGAGTTGATGACAAAAGTCCAGTGCAGAGTGATTTATGTTTTAGAAAACCCATGACTCAGACAGCAGTGTTGGAGACAGAGATGTGACACAGGATCCAGGACTATATCTTTCATATTTGTATCCTCATTACCAAATACAGTTCATAACTTATAGTAGGTGTTCAACCCTACAATTGGAGGCAATAATTAACTGAGAAATCAAGATCAGTGAAGCACTCTGGAGATGTTAAATGTGATTTTTCAAATTTAATGTAAGTGGGACAGATTTGTTTATAGCTCCCCTTGGAATTCTTACTTGCCTCCTATTCATTTCCTTCCTCCCCATTGGGCTGAAACTGGCATTGCCTCACTGCTCTCTTCCCCTTCAGTAAAATTCTGAATTCAGAGCAGGCTTTGAGGAAAATAAAACCTCCCTATAACATTCATAACCTCTTGCTCAGTTAGATGTCCTGGGATTGGGAATGTCAATTCCAAAAATCAATTGTACTCTCAGAAACAGAGTCTATGAGTGAGAACTAGCTGGGGCCCTAAAAAAGCACTGAACAGTCTGCTGCTGTGAAGAGGCAAGGACGATTAATTTATAGAAGTATTGCATTTGTGCATTAGTTACTGCTCCCCTGCAAATGTTTATTGGTACAGATCAAACTTTCTCAGCAAATGGGATAGACATCTTAACTGTTCTTATTATTTTTTCATGATTGTATACTGTGTAAAACAAGGTTATTTTTTTCTGATGTAGCATCATAAGCAAGAGGATTTAAATTAGATTTATCAGCAGCTTTATGTAAATGAGGCTGATATGATGTCATGGAATCATGAATGTGAAGGTTCCAGAGACTGTCTATGTCAGCACGTCATTTCTGAGAAGAACAATCTGAGCCCAGAGACACTGATCACTTGCTTAGGGTCATATGTCCAGTGATTGCAAGGTTGGCATTAGGACATGTGTTCCTTAATTACTTCTAGACCAAATATCATTCAATATACCAAACTACAAAAAATACTTGAAAATTATCGTACATTAAAACACAGAAAGAGTATAGCACAGAGAACTATATACAGTATCCTATCATAAACCATAATGGAAAAGAATGTAAAAAAAGAATGCATATACATATATATGTATAGCTGAATCACTTTGCTGCACAGCAGAAATTAACACAACATTGTAAATCAACTATACTTCAATAAAAAAAAAAGAAAACATACATCCACATTAAAAAAAACATAGAAAGAGGAAAACATGAAAGGAATTCATAATTAATTGTGTTTTGATATATTGATTTTAAGAATATCTGGTCAACTGATTATGTTTCTTTGCTGCAGCACAACTTTTACATTAAGGGTCTGAATGAAGAATGAAGGAAACTAGAATTTTAAAAAGAAACAAAAAAGAAAAAGAAGTCTGAGGGTTATGTCTCTCTAAATATTTGATTTTGTCCTACTTTTGTTTTACCCTCCTTTAGAACCAAGAATATGGAGGACATTGTTGTATCAATAGAATAAACAAGGCAATAAGTAGAGGAAAACACTTGGGCTTCAAGAAAAGTTCTCCATGACTCTAGACAGAATGCAGGTGGCCTTTTGCTTGGCCATCAGATGAGCAGACAGGAGAAGTACATTTCAAACTCCCTGGAAAGGTTATGAAGCTCCACATCATAGAAATCATGGCTACCAAGATTGTTAGCAGGATGGTGCCTTTCTCCACCAGCCTACACAGATGATTTGTATTTGTCACAACAGGTTCACTTTCTAGAAGCTCTGTTAGCTCATGCATAAACAAATGTTTTAATATTAAAGTATATTTCTTGGGAGTAGGACCTAGGCAGAAAACACTCTGAAAGGATACATATAACCACCGCCCCCCAATTTTTTGAAACACAAAATCAAGCAAAGAAGAAGTTAGAATACAGTGTATGTTAGTGTTTGTCAAATTTAAGTGAAGATTCTGGTTTAGTATGTCTACAGTGGGCTCTGAGTTTCTGCAGTTATAACAAACACTCAGCTGATATCACTGATGCTGATGTGCAGAGCACAATTTGAGTAGCAAGGCTATTGGTCAAGAAGTGATTTTGCAGGTATTTCAAGGAGATCTCTCCAAAAATGGACAATTTACTCTCATATTCCTTTTCAAATTACTTAAAATATATTCCTGAATTTTGGAGATACCTTTCAAACCATTTATTTTATGGGAAAAGAAGAGGAGAGAAATGAGAATGAAAAAAATTTAAAAACTTCTATATTTTCTTGAAAGAGAATAAATTTGATTTCATATTATAGTTTACCAATTGTGTTTCATTGAATAATGAAGCCAGTAAAATATCAAATAATATTTTAGATTGCATTTAGAAGGAAAACTGTATATATTTATTAGACAATTTATGATGTACCCAGATCTACGCTAATAGTAGTAGTAGATACAAAAAGATAGAAGGATATTCTCTGTTCTCCAGGAATTTATAATTTTATTAAGAATAGATAGGCATATAGACATACATGTGCACATAGTAATAGATTCACTCAATAAATACTTATTCAATGATTTCTTTTTCCAAGCATGGTGTGAAGACATGGCCACACCCCTTTATGGTGATTAAAGATGCCTAATCTGCAACCCATATATTTCAAGTCTATTATGTAGTATGTGAAGATACAGATATAATGGGTACAATAAAAGATCAGATTAACCTTTATCCTTTACATTTGAGTCTATTTAAACATCTATTTCAATCAAAACTTTGTAGCTTATCAAACTCTTCTGTTGATACTTCTAATATGTAGTTTCTCAAAATTGACTGTATATAAACTTAATTCCAATAATTAACAAAAGAAATCAAACAATTCAATTAAACATGTGGCTTTCTTCCTTTTCCTAATGAGCACATCAAATGAGCTAATGTATGATTTGTGAGAGCCTTTGTATATTGCAATGACTGTACAAGTAAAGGAATTAAAGGATTAACACTACTGTGACCCACAATAAGAAATCAATTGTATAATCATAGGAAAGTTTTCTTATTTTGCTAGGAAAGCTTCTTTTCAGCATAGAGACCCACGAGGAGAGATATATCATCTTTTGAGTCCCCTTCCATCACTAAGGAATATATTAGTGATATGTTTCATGCTGGTTAAGTGGAATATATTATAATTTCTATCATAGAAATTAAGGGCATGTTAAAACATGCATTTTCTGAAAGTCTCAATAGACTTGTCAGATCTCAAGTCTCTCTTAAAGAATAGGTTTTAGTACATTAGACTCTCCTAGAGAGATTAAATTACTACCCCACCCTCAGAGATTCTGACTTAATTGGTTTTGTGAGGTACCTAACTATTGTTACTCTTTTTCAAAGTGATTTTAATGGGATGCCTGGATTGATAACCACTGTTTAATCTATTCAAAGGAGAACAGTCCCTACACTACATTACATGTAGCGTGATGTAGCCCCACAAGTCACAAGCTGTATAACCTTGCAAACCTTGTTTCAACTCTCTGAGTCTTAGCGTCCTCATCTGTAAAATGTAGTAATAGGTAACTTGCAGGGAGTTTTGCAGGTTATTGTTAATTTATGTAAAGTGCCTGGTGCATAGTTGACTTAAATTACTTGAAACTATTGATCATAACTGTGGTACTGGTGGTTGTGAATGATGTAGTTCTGGAAGTACTGGTAAAAGCAGTGGTAAGACTCTAGGGACCGTTGGCTAACAGCACCCAGAGAACTTTGCAGATGTCATGGTGCAAAGCCCAAACACCACCACAGCCAAAGAGGAATTGGTGCAAGAATCAGTTAAAGTTATTTTTATTGCTTCTGGAAATGAACCAGAGGTACCAATGGATCAATGGAACTGATTTCTTGCATTTACATCCAGAGAGTAAACTCAACATGTTCAAAACAGAAATCTTAATTTCTTTATAAAAATTAAGATATAAATAATATATCATAAAATTTATCCTTTTAAAGTATATGATTTAATTTTTTAGCATATTCACAAGATTGTGCATCCATAACCATTCTCTAATTCTAGAATGTTTTCATCAAATCAAAAAGAAAAAACATAACCATCAATATTCATTCCACTTTCCTTCCTCCTCCCCTTTCCCCCCAGCTCCAGGCAAACACTAATCTGCTTTCTGTCTCTATGGGTTTGCCTGAGACATTACATATAAATGAAATCATACAGTATGTCTTTAGATTTAGGCTTCTTTCACTTAGCATGTCTTCAAGACTCATGCATGTTGTAGAGTGTATTTGTACTTCATTCCTTTTTATGACCAAATAGTACTCCGTTGTATAAATATATGCCACTTTATCCATTCATTAAGTGTTGAGCGCTTACTGGATACTATAAATAATGCTGCTGTGAACATCTGTGTGCAAGTTTTTATGTGGGTATCTTTTCAATTCCTTTGGAAATCTGTATGTGTATTTATGATGTTCAACTTTTTACAGTTCCATGTATGTTTATTGAAAAAAATTATCAGAAATTGGCTATATACCTAGGAGTGTAAGTGCTACGCCATATGATAACTCTGTGTTTAACTGTTTTCTAAAACATGATTTTACATTCCTGTCAGCAAAGTACAAACGTTTCAATTTTTCCATATCTTCAGTTCTTACTGTCTGTCTTTTCGATATAGCTATCCTAGTGGGTGTAAAGTGGTGTCTCATTATGGTTTTGATTTGTATTTACCTAATGGCTAACGATGTTGAATATCCTTTTATTGCAGCACTGTTAATAATATCAAATATAATTCATGAGTCATTTTTCTGAGTACAGATAATGGAAACAAATCTCCAGGATATAATGTTAAGTGAAAAATAGCAAGTTGCAGCGTAATGTATGTAGTATACTCTCTATTGAAAATAAAGGGGAATAAAAAACACATACACAAACACACACACATATGCACTTAGTACCATCCTATGAAATAATCACTTGATAAGGCAAAAAGGACTAAAATATACTGAGCGTCTCATAGTCTAATATATGGTAGGCTCCTTTGTAATTCTGTCTTAGTCTTTACAATAATCTTAAAGGAAGGGCATTAATTTCCCATTTTACTTGGGACATATTGTAGGAATCTGTGAACTCATTTGCCCACAACCTCACCCTTTTCTGTCTCCAGCTTCTCTACCTTTATCCACTTGGCTACAGTAGAAGCTGATTTGTTGAATAACATCCTAACTCTCACATGCAGTTCTAGGTTTAGAGGTGAAGACCTGACTCAATTGGGCCATGGCATCACAAATCTGGGGTTTGGGGATGCAGAGCTGAAAAAAGTCTCACTCTAGGTGGCCAGATATATGTTAGAAATGCTAAAACCCAGTGACAATTTAATGGCATGAAGTCGGGATTCTATACACTTCTTTGACTTTAAAGGCTTTCTTTCCAGAACATCACGTTTATTCTATGTGTGGCACTATTTTAGGCACTTTGTGAAATGTAAAAATAATGAGATGATAAAAATTAATGTATATGTGGTGACGTGAATAATGATTAAACATTGAGGGAGTAAAGAAAAATTGGGTAAAAATGTTCTTAGCTTATGAGTATTTATATGAATTATCAAAAGTTGCGATTTAAGTTGATTTGCAAAATAGTTGATTTTGTTGTTAATTGTATAATACAAAATCTATTTCTATAGAAAAAACTCAGCATGTACTCCAAGAGTCATATAGAAGGATATGGATTTAAACATTTTAAATAAGAGAGAAGAAGTAGAAAAAACCTAAAGGTCTATTAGTAAGGGAAGGAAAACAAACATACTGAATAGCCATGACATACAATACCATGTGCAAATGTACAAGAATAGGGTATATGTAGTGACAAGAATGATTTCTAAGACATACTGTTAAGTCAAAATAATCATGTTAAAAAAACAAACATAACTGATAGCATCTAAGTTAGAAAACAAAAGGAAAAATAGAGATTAAATACTACAAAAGTGGGGGAAAGAGAGGGAGAAAAAGAGAGACAGAGATAGAGAAGACAAAATCTGTAAAAATACATACCAAACATATAAGTAATAAACGTGCAGAGCACATTCTTTTGGGGGTGGGTTAAAATAAGATTTTTATTCTTTAAACTACATATTTATATATTATATTACTTCTGCATCAATAAATGTGTTTCTTTTAAAGGTAAAGAGTAGGTCTGTCAACGTCAAACTGGATTATTGATCATATACCCTCTTTGTATATGCACCAACTAGACTATCTTAGGTATTTAGAGCCACAAGAACATTTCTATATATATTACAATAATCAATATACTATATTTCTTTACATCTACTTTTAAACAGCCCAAAGATAATATTCATCCCTAAGTCCACTAAGCATTGTTTTATATACTTTTTGTTGGTCTTTGTTGCAGCATTTGGCTTTCTGAGCAGCCCCCCTGAATTAAATCATGTTCCTATGTTTTGTGTGGCCACTGCAGCAACTATATTCATGGAAGTCAACTTCTTAGGAAAGAGAAAGCATGATTTAATGATGATTGTGACATACATGGAACCTAAACAGATACTGACCTTTACATATGCCCAATTTGGCTTTAAATTTACTTCTGTTTGGTGTCTAAAAAGATTAAACAAAATCGTTTGGAGAAGATAACGTAATAAAAAATGTGATATTATTTATTTCCAAGTTTCATGACTCAAATAGCTTTAAGATCTGGGCTGTCTGAGGTTTTAAGTCTGAAAGCTGGATAGATTAATTTAATTTATATATAATGGTTTTCTGGATTTTCAGGGATAAACATACAAATCTTTAATAGATTTACCGAAATCTATATCCTACATAATTGGCTTTCATTGTTATCAAATGGATCATTTTACCATTTGCAGGAAGAAGGAGAGAAGCTTCAAATGATAAGTCAATTACGTTATATATTTCTTTAGAATAATCATTTTAAACTAAAGGAAAAAGGATTTGGTATGAGTCAACTTTTTTTTTTTTTTCAATCCATAGATATAATGCATCTTGGAGGGCAGAGGAAAATGTAAGGACAGTTTTTAAAGTTTGCTTCAAGTAATTTCATTACACAGTCATCTGCTGATGGATTAAATAGTGTTCAAAGGCATATCATCCCGTAATGGACCGTAAGTAATTTATTAGAAATGCATACAACATTGCACATGTTTCTGAAAGATGTTCTCTAGTAATTATTTTTGGCTTTCTATTACAGGCGTGACATTAATATTCTAGGAGTCTATGTGGTTTTATTTATAAATTCATCCAATGTTAATGTATTCATCAGAAGCTTTCACTATATTAAAAAGCTCACTATAAACTGTAACAGTGAGAGAGCAAATTAATCATATTTTTGCTTAAATCTCAATGCTTAATCATAGTTTGATTAAATAATACGTTGATGATGTAATAAAAAAATTCTGATGAGTTGAATTGCTCCCAATGCTAAAAGCAAGAATTGTTTAATATTATTGTGTTTGTATACAATTTTAACCTTTTCCCCATATTCTATGGTCTTGGACCTTCAACCCATTTTACTTTTACTGTAACAATATCCTATATTATTATCTTTGATGATGAGCAGACGAATAACTGTTAATAATAATTTTCTCTTACTTTGCAGATGGGACCAACTCCTGGTGAGATGGTGCCTGGGTCCAAACAACACATCTCTCTTGCCTCAGTGACCTGATTTGGGTGACTACCATACCCATTCACAGGAGACTTTTCAAGGGCAGGAGCAACTTCTAAAGTATAAACAATGTCTCTCAAATGTCGCATTCATTACACTAGGCACTCCACAAGCATAGGTATCCCCTTTGCTTAAAAATTGTTCTGTCTCAGAGAAGAGATTCGAGAGACAAAAATGTTGAAACAAATATTATATCCAAGCAACTTCTTAGAAGTGTGTAGATATTTTCACTCCAATTACAGGAAAGCACTTAAAATATGTGCTTTTTTACAGAGTTCTTTACCTTAATACACTGTATTAGTTTGGGTCCTCTGGGAAGCACATAGCAAAACAGAGTTAGAAGACCAAGAGCTTTATTGGGGTTAATGGCTATGACAGGTAAAGGAGAGCAGGAATAGGAAAGGAAATTCTTCACACTATAATGCCATGAAAGAAGAGGAAATGGCAGGATTTTGGAAGAATCCCCAGACTATTGTACAACTCAGGGAAAGGGAGAAAGTCTCAGCTAATTCACAACTTGCCTGAAGAGACCTATGTTGAGCGAAATTGACTAGCTCCTAGTACCTTGCCCATATGCAATCCTTCGCTTCGGCTGTCTTGGAAGAGCATGTCCTCAGCTCAGACACTACAGCAGAGATCATGCGGGATGCATGTGGAAGCTCTACTAACAGCTCCACTTGTTACAAGTTCTCTAGGGAAGAGTTTTCTGAGAGGCACACCTCTATGGCTACCATGTATATCTACTCCGGTCCTTAACTGCAATATCAGAAATGCCCTTTCCTGAATTCTCTGCCTGGCAAACATCTACTCTGCCTTCAAACTTATTTTCAATGTCCCTTGCATCTATGTCTCTTTCCCTAACTTCACTAGCATAATAAGTCTTCTATGCTTATCTTTTTCCATATCAATTTGTACTCACCATTAATAGACCTTAGTTTATATTGCATGGTACTTGTATCTTAGAACACAAAGCCAATGCCAAATATCATCATATTGCAGAGGATGAGTTTAAGACAAGGAAACTATTTAGAAACTTATTTTTGCTTTCCAAGTAGGGGTTGAATGACCTGAATGACACGAACAGTAATCACAGAAATGCTTGAGAAAAATATTAAAATGTCAAATAAGTAGACTGCAAATTCCACTAACAGCAAAGAATGTTTCCTCTTGATCATTGTATTCCTAGGAGCATCTGCACAGTAATTTTCACAAATGTATACTCATTAAGTATTGGTTAGATAGGAAGTATCATTTAAATATTATGTTTCTATGTACTTAATCTCAAAGAAGCAGGCTTTGTGGAATGACTGCATATAGCACATTGAGTTCTTCAGAGTCAGAGGCTAGGCTGTTCCATCTTTCATTTTCCCTATGGCTAAGAACACTTCAAAGAAATGGTATTTTTGTTTGTTTTTGTTTTGTTTTGCTAACATAATGTATGAAAGGAAACAACTTCATGAAGAAAAATATAATTAAAATGTGCTGAATTATGCTATATGGAAAGCATTAAAATGTGCTGAAATATAATGTTATATGGAAAGTATATAGGAAATTATATGGAAGTTCATAGAAGAACCTTCAGTTTGTATCCTCTCTCAAACATATGGATCTGAAACTATTTCATCGCTCTGAATATTAGTTTCCTTATCTATAAATCGAAAATAATTATAACACAGGAATTAATTTCTTAACCCAGTGAGTATGGATCTAAAAGGAAATATATATGCAGGCATTATATTGCTATAGTAGATGAGAAAAATGATCTGAACCTTTAATATAAAAGACAGTGGTGGGCAGCATATCCTTTCAATATCATATTGAGGAAAAATCCAACCAAGGATCATCCTGACTAATGTTCTTACTTCAACTGTTTACTACTAATTAAAGATCACAGATTTAGTGAAGTCGTGTGTTAAGTTGATTTTGTCTGAAAATATGCAAATAATTTCAGTTTATTTGAATTGGACTTTATCCAAACATTATATACAAATATATTATATAACATGTTATATATACATATATAATATATATGTGTGTATACACACACATGCTCACAGATATATACACAAAATAATCTTTGAACAGGTCATAACATCTTATTGGTCCTCTCACTAATTAATGAGTTGAATTTAAACTTTGACCTGTGTTCAGTTTACAGATTCATGAGAATCATGTTTTTTAACCTTTTGAAAATTTATATTTTTACAATAGACTGGGGTCAGGCTGTTTGAATTCAAATCCCTGTTCTACCATTTAATAACTGTCTGACTTTGAGCAAATTACTTAAACTCTTCGGATCACTTTTCTTACATGTAAAGTCAGAACAATAATACTTTGTTCATATGACTTTTTATAGGATTAATTACTAAAATGCACATAATATTCTTAGAACATAACCTGGCAAATGAGCAGCCTTTAGTGTTTCTTCTTCTTTGATGCTTTCTTCTCCTTCATCTTCCTATACAGTTTATCTAAAACAATTTGAAAATTGTTCATTTAACTATAGTGTATATTTTCAGAATACCTTTCCATAGATTTTAATAACAACCCATTCATGTTTTTATTTAGTAATTATTTATTATGTCCTACCAAGAGTATTTATTAAGTACCTCCTGCTCAGCTATTAAGACAAGATTGTTCATTCGAAATTCTGTTTTTTCTTGTCTGTTTACTCTGATGCCTCAGGCACCATAATTGCTTTCTCTCTAGAGTATGACATTTTGACCAATCAACAATCTCTTTTGACCTCCTGGAATCAGCCGCAAATCCACACATATCTCAAATCATAGGCAATCAAGAGATATCATTCATATCTTTAATTATTTCTATGACCAGCATGCTGCTTCTAGATCTTTCTCACTGATGTCCAGTCACAGGAGATTTGATAGCATCTAATCAGGGTTGTTTAGGATTTTTTTGGTCTTCTTTGTGTGTGTCAACAGAAGAAAAATGCACAACCTAAAAGCTGCAAGTTATGTTTTATTCAGGAACCTTATTGAGGACTATAGCCCAGGAGACAGCCTCTGAGACAGCTCTGAGGAACTTGTCTAAAGATGTAAGGAAGGAGTCAGGATACGTAGGAGTTTTGTTAGGAAAAAAAAAAACAGGTTGTGGAACATCAAAAGATTACTGCTAATCACAAAAAGCAGACATCTCAAGTTAATGATTTTCTATATGTGGGAAGATGCAAGATTCTGGGTTCACTGAAATTATTCCTTAGATGTGCATCTTAACTACCTAAGGGCCAATATCCAGTGGCTGAGTGGCTGCTGGTTTGATGGAGGACAACATTCCTTGTTTACTGGAACGGCAGGCTATATATATATATATATATATATATTTTTTTTTTTTTTTTTTTGGCCTGCATTTGTAAAGAAACAAATGGAAATAATGAAACTAAGATGCTCTGTATTTTTTAAAATTAAGATTTGGGGGATCTTACAGATTTACTTTGGTAAAAGTAGTGGTAGGATAATAAGAATGATAAAAATTTAACAATACATGACACACCTCACAGTTTTCACATGTCCTCTTCCCTGTAGTCTCACTAAATCATCTATAGAATTTCTGTGATTTATATTGTCTTCATTTTACAGATGCAGGAATTGAAGACCAGAGACTTCAACTGCATAGCCCCAGCTCACAGAGGAGCAAGAAACAGAGCTAGGACTCAAATTAGCCAGGCTGTTTGATTTCAGTCCCTTTGCTCTTCCCGTTATTCCATGCTTTCCCCTCTTTTATCAGTAAAATTAACAATAACCATCCCTCAGGAAAAAAATGTCAGCACAAGTGAACTATTACATTTAATGACTACTCCATGATAGTTATAGCAATACTAATGTCAGAAAATAAATTCTAAAAGTCATATCTAAAATAAACCACCTGTTTCTTTCTCAGATCACTTTTATGAATGTGTGACACATTTATAATGTTTTTATTTTTTTGGAATGATCCAGCATCTAGTTTAAATGTCAGTATGATTTGAAACTATGATTTATTTCACTTTGGTGTTGTTAAAATATGATCCCTAGTTGAAGAAACTTCTGTGTAAATCGTATTACCATTTGATCTAACACCCAGGTTTTCCTAACATGACCTCATTCAAATTTGATTTGCCTGATTGGCAAATGCTTAGAGATTAGTGGGTAGGATTATATGGTTGAACAGCAAGTGATGCTAGAGAAAAATCTATGACTCCATTGGCTCTGGAACAGGGCTTGTGAGTTATAAACAACCCAGATAATAGTCTTACAAGCTGTCAGTGCTCTAAATCTTTGTTTTCTATCACAGCATCAATGTTATCTCTAAGAAAAGCATGGTTTTACTTACCATTTGTGAGCTTCGTAGCCAAAGGGATAAACAGACTAGACAAAAAAGTATGAGACATAAGCTTGGCTGGATTTTAAAGGGGTATATGCATTATAATAAGTAAATTACAGGAATAACCAGGGGTCATAAAAATAAATGCCAAAATTTCTAAATCTGAAGATTATTGGCCCTGAAAATGTATATTTATTTTCCCTGATTAGTAATCAGAAGCCTTCCAAAAAACTTTTCTAACAGGCAAGATTATATTTATTCTACCTTATACCTGTAGTAACATGGAAAAACTGCTTAAATCAAGTTTCTGTCTGTAGAAATTAAACTTTTTTCAAAACTTCACCTTACAGACAGCAAGGCCTTTTGCTTGTGCTTGAAGCTACTATAACATTGATACATTCTGGTGGATCCTTTTAATAGGTTTTTTTTTAAAAAAAATATTTTCTTCAAAGCAGCATTAGTGTATTTTTTAAAGCAACTATCAATTGAATGTCATACTCATAATAAGTAATAGTCTGAGTTTTCTTGTACACACAACATAAATTTTAGTCACTTCCCCTATGAAGAGTAAATTCATGGCAATTATTTTCTGCCTAATTAAATTGTGGCTTTGCCTAATAAATTCCTTCAGAAAGCAATCTTGTAAGATAGCTAAGGGCAATGACTTTTTTATGGTTCACTCATGTCTCTCAGGACAGAAACAAAGTTATAGCCCTGAAACCAACGAACAAAAAACTTCATGGTGGTCTTTTTCTTTGAAACTCAATCTGAACTTCCAGAAAATCTGAAAATTTGAGGTAAATTGCGTAGTACATTCTTTGAATTAAATTAAAATTCATAGTACATTCTTTTGCAAGGAGATTCAAAGTAGACCAACTACCTTTGTTTTCAGTGTGTTGTGAAGCATTTTATCCTCATGTTTGTAAATCTTATAGTCAATAAAACTGGAAGTGGACAACTCGATTGTCCTTGCCTTGAAACGGTTTTCAGAATCACACCTCTCTGTGCATGCTCCTTTGTTTTGCGGTCCTTTTCCATTTGGTTTTATAAATTAGACACATGCAGTCCTCAGATATAATTAGAAGCAGTATGACATCTACAGCCTAATGCTCACACTGGTAAATAAGTTTCTGCCTAAATATGTGAATATAATGGCACACTGGGTTTTTGTCGGGAAAAAAAAATAGCATCTGTCCATACTTTGACCTTTGGTCTTTATATAATATCACTATTTCCTGGGGAGAGATGAAACCAATATATTTTGAAATTGCTAAGCAAAATAATAATGAGACTAGGCATACTTTCATATCCCTGCGTTAAACA
Organism: Stenella coeruleoalba; assembly: GCF_951394435.1. Taxonomy (NCBI): domain Eukaryota; kingdom Metazoa; phylum Chordata; class Mammalia; order Artiodactyla; family Delphinidae; genus Stenella; species Stenella coeruleoalba. The sequence continues at coordinate 20,901,969 of NC_137154.1, forward strand.
ATATGAGACCAGGTATATTTCCCCATACCTATGTTAAATAATACTCAGAACAAACAAAAATAATTGACCTAGTTGCTCAAGAAAATACTTGTTTCTGGAAAATTAAAGTATAAATCAACTAAAAAGTCTAACATCCTGCTAACGTTTAGCATCAAGACTAGACTTTTGCTTTATAGTACAGTGGTCCTCCCTTATCCACGTTTCTTTCCTTTCCATGGTTGCAGTTATCCATGGTCAACTGCAATCTGAAAATGTTAAATAGAAAATTCCAGAAATAAAAAATTCATGTTTTAAATTGCTCCCTCCTGTGTAGCATGATGAAATCTCTCACTGTCCTGCCCCATCCTGCCCAGGACATGAATCATCTGTTTGTCCAGGGCACCTCCCATTAGTCACTTAGCAGCTGTGACTCAGTTATCAGATCTACTGTCACTGTATCTTAGTGATTGTGTTCAAGTCACCCTTATTTTACTTAGTAATAGCCCCAAAGCACAAAACTAGTGATATGTCAAAGGGAAGCCATAAAGTGCTTCCTTTAAGTGAAAAGGTAAACGTTCTCGACTTAATAAGGAAAGAAAAAAAAAAAACCGTGCTGAGGTTGCTAAGATCTATGGTAAGAACAAATCTTCTATTTGTGACATTGTGAAGGGTGAAAAAGAAACCTGTGTTAGTTATGCTGCCGCAGCTCAAACTGCAAAAGTTACAGACACTGTGCATGATAAGTGCTTAGTTAAGATGGAAAAGGCATTAAATTTGTACAGTAAGACATTTTGAGAGAGACCACATTCACATAACTTTTATTACAGTATATTGCTATAATTGTTCTATTTTATTATTAATTCTTGTTAACCTCTTACTATGCCTAATTTATAAATTAAACTATCATAGGTTATGTAAGTACAGGAAAAAAACTTGGTATATATAGGGTTCAGTTCTATGCACACTTTCAGGCATCTACTGGGGGTCTTGAAACGAATTCCTTGTTGATAAGGGGGGACCACTATAGGGACTAAACCACACTTACGTCATAAACTTTCCTCAGAATCAATCAGTTCCCCACCTTGTAAGACACACCTTAGAATCACCCAGTGTAGACCTAAAACTCCATAAATAACTTCCGCTAACTCTCCTCCCTGAAGCCACTAAGACTCTCAAGATGATGTTCTCCATTACTATAGCAAGTCTAATAAATGTAACTTCACTTGATCTGAAGAATTTTCTGATAATTTATCTGAAGATTAGACTATTTACCAAAGTAAGTCATTTACGAAAAAGTCAAATATCTCTTTGATAAAATATAGAGTGAGAGAAAATCTTTTATCTGGTGGCATACCTCTAGTAGTTGGCAAGGGGTAGCCACTACTTAGAAGATTCCTGATATTAAAAAACCATGAAATTTCCCATTCTTTCATTTATTTATCAAGTACCAAATATAAATTAGACATCATGGTAGGGGTTATTAATAAAATAGGGAATAAAACAGATTCCATCCTTCCTTGTGAAATTTGTAGACAGTTTGTGTTCAATTCTGCAATCAGTTATTTATTAGCTATGAGATTTTGAGCAGGTGCTGTCTAAACTTATTTTCCTTATCTTCAAAGAAGGGTTAATAATAATTTCTTTATAAAGCTTTTACACAAGGATTGAATGTGCATAGTTATATAAACAATTTACAGTGTTGGATACATAGTAGGCACTCAACAAAATGCAGTATTTTTATATAAAGAGCAAAAAATAGACATAATTCTAAATAAATAATTACAAATCATATTGATTGCTATGAAAGAAATAAATAAGAGGAAGTAAGAAAAGAATATAGGTGCTAGGGGTGCATTCAAAGGACATTTTATCTGAGAATATGATACTGTAGCTGCTACTCAAGGACTGAGTAGGAACAAACCATGAGGGAGGGGCTCACATTTTAGGAAGATGAAAAATCAGGGATGTACAAAGGCCCTAAAATGGGGAGTAGAGTTGGCAGGGTTTTAAGTAAGTGCAGTATGGCTAGAGCTTAGTGACCAAAGTGAGAGAACTAACTACTAGTACTATGGTAAGCCCCAAGGGTTGGATACATCAAGAAGAAAAGTGGTAGGATAGGGTGAGCAGAGATATTGCTTAGCCTAGATAGTCCTTAGTGCTTAATTTCACCAAACACAAATGTGTCAACAAGTGGACTGTTCTATATACCCTGAGACTACATCAGAGATTGATGAAGGTGGGAAGACTCCATTAAAACAAAAAGATTCCATCCAATTTGGTCAACCAGATCAGCTTTCAGCAAAGGCTGGAGAAGAAGAAATCATAATGCACATCATTTTGTATTGCTAACCACTCTGATTCTAACCGACTTCACATGAAGCAAGGTGAAGGCAGGTTTATTTGTTGGGCCTTTATAAACATTACCTATTTTTACATTATTGATTGATTAACTGAACTCAAATGCACTATCTTGATTTACAAGTGTAAATAGGTAAGGTTTCTGAGACTGAATACCATTTTTTGTATACACAAATGACTAGAAATATGTAATATAAGGCAGGGAGTGAACTCTACATAGACATTTTATTTTACTTTATTTTCTTTCTCTGAGGTAAAGGTTTAGATTTATTTTTGAGGCAGTTGGATATACCAAAACTCCCAAACAAATCTGCGCAGTAGTTCATGAAAGTGCTCAATGTTTTCCTACCTAGTTTTTATCAAAGTATTTATACTTAGTAATGATCAAAGTGTTTATGCTTGGTGTTATAAGAGTCTCTGGACCATAAATTGGAACGTAAGTCAATGAAATAATCCATTCGTTTTAGAATATTATGGCTCTATTCAATCTCATGAATGCTGAGCAGATTCTGTTACTCCATAGGCATTCCAGTCCATAATTACTGCTCAGTTAAATTCCCATCATCCAGGACAGAAAGCCCTTATAAAAACTTGGATGACAATAAATTCACATCTTATAAGCAAAAAAAAAAAAAAAAAAAATACATACACACGACTAGTTTTATTCTATGGAATGAAGAAAGCAAGAATATGAGAAGACACATTTCTGAAATCAGAAAATAGAAGTGTAAAATATATTTACTTGGGTTTTGCTGGTGTATGAAATAATTCATACAGTTATTTATTTCTTTTTGAAATGCAAGAATTCTTAAAGGGAGCAGTGATGCGGACAGCTGAGCTCAGCACTGGTAATACGGTTTAGCAGAGAGGCAGTTTATATCAGGCTACGTTCCCTGGGAATTGGCGTTATTTTTTTGAGAGCACTAAGTTTAGAGTTTTTCTTTTTCCACTTATTATTTTGGGGGTTCTCACCTGAACATTATAATCTTCCTTTGATTAAAGAAAAGTAGTACATACTTGTAGAAAACTGAAAGTGAACTTCCTTCTTTCTGTTGAGAGAGCATAAAATTTGCTAAATTATATAAAAATTGTTCCTAGGACTTTCATTTAACTTTATTATACATTATATTTTAAAATATAGATTCTCAGTATTTAAGTTGCCTTCAGTATAAAAACCTAGGGAGATTCTTATGGCTCAAATTACATTCAGAACCTCAGCTGGAATGGCTTCAAATTAAACATCTCCTTCAAATTGTGAAAGTATTTGATTAGGTTCTGATATTATTAGAATTAGATTGCTGGTGTATTTCTTAAATTTCCACTACAGATTACTTCTTGCTAACTTTAAGGTAAAGATGTCTAAACAATCTTATCTCAACTATAAAATTATGAAAATTAGTGAGTGAACAATTTATCATTTATGTGTAGGATTAGAGTCTCTCTCGATATGTCCCCTTGTAACTAAGTATTTATCTATAAAACATACAACATGCAAAAAAAAAAAAAGACTCAGCTGACATTCACATTCATATCAAAATAATAAAAGACTGTGGAATATTTCTTTTGGAATAGTTCACTTCTTATCTCCTACATATTATTTGCCTGTATACATAGCTGTACAACATTATAATTTAATCAACCCAATATACTTCCCCATCTTCACTTATTAGTTGTGTTTTATGCTCAAGGCTAGACTATCAAAAGTCTTACACATCCCCCATACAGGATCCATCAGGAAATCCTGACATATCCAAGCCAAGAAAGTGAGATACAAAATTCTTTAGCCCCATAATTACAAGATGATGTGATCTCCAGTACGGTTTTATTGATAGGTTAAAAGTCTGTGAATGACAGGAGACTGAACAACAACAAAATTAGCCAAAAAAGAAAGAGTACTGCAAGAATGATAATGTAAAAAAAAAAAAAAGATATAAAAATGAGGACCATTTTTTCTTCCATTATTTACCAATAATAAAATAACAAGAAGTACTTAGGAAAAAAAATGTCTGTGCATGTCAAGGGAAAGGAGTTTATTAAAACTGTAACACCAATTAAAAATATCAGGAGAAAATTATATGTTTGAAATGTCTATATCTATATCTATGTCTATGTCCATGTCTACATCTACATCTATATCTATGTCTATATCTATATCTAAATCTCTTGCTTGAACATAAATATCAAATCTTTATTATGTCATCTCTCAGAGAGTCGGTGCTCCTAATTTAACAAATTAAAATATCTGTCTCTGGTTCCTTTTTTCTCTTTGTGGTCTTCTCTTCCTTATTATGGGTGATTTCTCTACAGGGGTGAAATTTTACATTTTATTGTTACATATACTGCCAGGAATAGACCCACAGAAATTATTGTGACAACAATGGGAAAAAATCAGAGTCTCCCCTTGCCTATAATCTCTCTCTTTCCCTCTCTCTCTGTCTAGGGGAAGTGATATAGGGTAGGCTATTACAGTTATAAACAACCCCCAAATTCAGGTAACTTCAAAATTTCAATGGTTTAGCAGAAAGAAAACACTCCTGGCCCATTTCAGTGCAAGAGGGGGAAGGGACTCCAAGCCTGTAGTTACACAAGGGCTCAGATCTTTCCTTCTAGGCATATTCCAGGACCCAGTAGACCTGACTTCACCTGCTGAATCCAGCCAGGAATCAAGGGAAGACAGATGGATTGTGTGGGTTTTTTAAAAAATTGAGATATATTTAACATATAATGTTATATTAGTTTCAGGTGTACAACATAGGTTTCAATGTTTGTATATACTGTGAAATAATTAGTGTGGTGGGCTTTTTCTATGTTCCAGGTCTAGAGGTAGCATACATCACTTCTGCTACATAGTACTGGCGTCAGAACCCAGTCGCATGGCCCTACTTAAGTGTCAGGAAGATAACACAGTTTGCCTGTGTGTCAAGAAGAAAGAGAGGGAGGATTTGGTCAACTCAGATCATTCTCCAGCATAATGTGGATTATCCAACCCATTGACGCATGTATTACTATACCTGAAATGAATTGGTTGAGATAACACAAATTAACCTGAAAAAAATGATGTCACCGAAGCTGTGGAAAAGTGATGCCAACCAACTTGCTTTCATAAACTACTACAAAGAAGCATTTGAAAAGGTTAGTAATGCAGTGATATTCTTGAGGGAAAATGGGTTAGTACATGGCACAGATGTGCTGACAAAAATATTAGTCACCCCTATAATATAATAAATATTCACAGTTAATTTTATTATATGCCAATAAGCAAAACTTTATGTCATGTAATTATCAGAATTACTTGTATCAAACCCATGTTACAGACGAGGAAAGTGGGTTTTAGAGAGGTTAAGGACATAATGTAAAGAAACCCGGCAAGTCTCTTAGAATAAATATTCATATCAGAGTCCATGATCAAAGATTTAACTAGAGTCCTACTCTGGCTTGCATAATACACCCCACCAGCACACACACACAAGTTTGGGGGGGAATACTGCATGTATCCTTATAAGAACATATTTAATAATTTTCATTAAATAATTTGGAATTCTGAATCCTGTGTCAAGTATATCCTATAGTCTGCTCTCTTATTAGAATCATTTAGAGAATATGGGCTTTAATGTTATTTGTCATTGTTCTAATGCTCATTTTATGATGAATTTGGCATAACCAGAACCTTCAACTCTTAGAATATTAGCACATATTTTATTCATTTTAAACTTGTAAATATATTTATTAAAAATCTATTTTTTCTACTTGAATATTAGAACCATGAGGGAAGGTATTTTGTTTCTTTTCATATAAGGTATATCTACAACACCTAATATTTTACTTGGTAAGAACTGAGTGAATAATCACATAGCTAAATGAATGAATCACTAGAGGCTGAGAATACAGTGCTGTGTGATATAGACAATATCCATGATTGCTACCACAGAGAATTCATGTTCTATCCCTAAAATCAGTTAAATAAGCAATATCTATCTATACAGGACATACGAGCGATGGCAGAGGAAATAGATGCAAATGTGATAGTAGAGCACAATAATATGCAAATCACCTTGCAAACAAGAGTCATTACCTTTATGTCATTACTAAAAATAAATATACATAACCCCTATGCTCATTTAGCTCAGCCCGGAGGAAAGGTTTCAGTGGGCAGCAGGTGACAGTTCTATCTGAAAGAAAGATTACCCTAGCCAAAAGTGGCCTTCAGAAAGAATAGGCTGTGCTGCCACTGATGACCAAAAAAAATGCAAATGAGAAGACAGCCACCATCTCCCCTGCAAACAGGCTCTTGTGCATAATGGTGACAAGCAAGTGTAACTATGCAGAAAGAAGGAACAGCATTTTGTTATTTGCGGATCTTGCACAGAAGCCAACTTTACATTTTTAAAAAATTGAAAAGAAATGACATGAAAACTTTTTTCCCCTGAAGTCAGTAAAAAAATGAACTTCTTGGAGAAAATTTTGACATTTATAATATTAACTATTGCTTAGCTATTGCTTTTTTTCCTTCAAGGATGGTCCAGCATCGTTGTCATTGCTGTCATTCATACTGCCTTTGTTTCTGAACTATTGTTTCAGAAACATTACTCCTTTTTTTTGGTCATTCTTTGACAAGAAGGAAGTTCTAATAAAATTGTAAACTGAAGGACTAACTAATACCACTTTCCTCTCTCCTATCTCTGGTTATATTATTTATGAGTTGCTAAAACTTGTTGACCTAAAAAAATTTGCACAACGTGAGAGTTGCAAGTTAAGTTTTATTTGGGGCAAAATGAAGACTGCAGCCAGGGAGGCAGCACCTCTGATAGCTCTGAGAAACTGCTCCGAAGAGGTGGGGGGGAAGTTCAGTATATATGTGATTTTGGTGAAGGGGAAGTACATGCAATCGAGCACATATTGTTTTTGCAGAAGGTTTCTGCTAGTCACGAGGAGCAGATGTCACCATGAAGGTTTTAGTGTTTTTCTAGGTATGAGGAGACACAAGAATTGGGCTCATATAATTGGCTCCTGAAAATATCTAACTATCTGAAGACCTGTTCTGCCAGTTTTCTTCCAGAGTCCTGAGTGCCTCATTTCAGCTCTCTACACTGAACTCCTTTCAGGGGGGTGCTGAAAATCAGCAGCTGCAGCACACATGATTTAATCCTTGTACAGGCAGATGGCAAGTACCAATGGTGAGTGCCAAGTGTAGTGGACAAACTCTGTATGGTACGCGGGCCTCTCACTGTTGCGGCCTCTCCCATTGCGGAGCACAGGCTCCGGACGCGCAGGCTCAGCAGCCATGGCTCACGGGACCAGCCGCTCCGCGGCATGTGGGATCTTCCCCGACCGGGGCACGAACCCGTGTCCCCTGCATCGGCAGGCGGACTCTCAACCACTGCGCCACCAGGGAATCCCATGGGTTACTGTCTTAATTTATATAGTAAAATTGATGCTAAACCTGAGACTTTTATATTTTGTCAATTCCAGACAAGTAGTTTATAAACTTGTTATATTTTACATAGGTTTAATTTAATTAAAAATTGAAATTGAAAAATTAAATTGAAAAATAAAATTTGATAAGTATACATTTATCTATCCATTTCAATCACCATTTTACTAGAACTAATCACTTTGAATTTGCAAATTTTTTAACAATCTGACCCTAATTGACAACAAATTTTCAGGTAGATTAGATAGATAGATGATAGATAATGCACCAGATGCATTTACTCTTTCTTGATATGTTCAAAAGATATAATTATTATTGTACTATCTGGTCATGCAATACTTCTACCGTCACCTCTCATGCCAGGATATTAATTATTATTATTATAATGTGATAACAGGTTCTTGCCACTACTCTCCCTTATTTTTTTTCCAATTTACTATCTTCTTGAAAAACTAAACAAATGACGCACACCATGGATCATGGATTCTAGGAGCAGACCACTTGTTTTTGAACTCGTTAAGTAATTGGGTGAATTTTGGAAAACCACTTTTTTTTTAATAACTTTTTAAAAAGTTTGTTTCACTACTTCTTAGCAGAGTTACAGTTGAAATGTGCTATGCCAGTATGTGATTTGTTTATATACATGTAACTTGCTTTTCCTTAGTTTTAAAATTATTTGGTGATAATTTTATTTTGTGAGTAATATTATTAAATAGTAATTAAAATTTTTTCTTATATGAAATTTGCTTTTAAATGTATAATATTCTTGCTAATTTGTATAAAGATACTATTTGCAGTTAATCTTAAAACATTTTATGCTTTCTTTACAGGTATTAACTGTTTCCTCAAGGCATGTTATTTCTCTTTTTTAAGGAATTTCTTCCATGGTCTTTTTCCCTAAAATATTTTATCATTCTTGTTTCTAATTCATTAGTATTTGTGATGGTTAATTTTATCTGCCAGCTTGATTGGCCACAGGGTAACCAGATTAAACATTATTTCTTAGTGTGCCTGCAAGGGTGTTTTTGGATGGGATTAGCACCTGAATCAGTAGACTCAGTAAAATAAATTTCCATCCCTAATGTGGGGGGGTATCATCCAATCTGTTGAGAGCCTGAATAGAATAAAAGGCAGAGAAGGAAGAATTTTCCCCCTTTTCTACCTCACCACTTGAGCTGGAATATCTCATCTCTTCTTCTGCTTGTGGACTGGAATTTATCCCATCAGTTCCCCTGGTTCTCAGGCCCTTGACCTCAGACTGCATTACACCACTGGCTTTCCTGCATCTCCAGCTTGTAGATGGCAGATCATGGGACTTCTCAGAGTCCACAGTTGAGTGAGCTAGTTCCTCATAATTAATAAATACACACACACACACACACACACACACACACACACACACAACTGACCCTTGAACAATGGGGAGGTTAGGAGTGCCAAGCCTCCGCACAGCGGAAAATCCTCATGTAATTTATAGTTGGCATTCCATATACATGTTTCCTTTCTATCCAGGATTCCTCCATATCCATGGTTCTGCATCCCAACCAAGTGTGGATCCTGCAGTACTATAGTATTTACTACTGAAATCCTCATATAAGTGGACCTGCACAGTTCAAACCTGGGTTGTTCAAGGGTCAATCACACACACACACATATTCTATTGGGGGTTCTGTTTCTCTGTAGATCCCTAATACAGTACTGATAGCTGGATTGTATTTCTTTAGTCCAACAGCTAACCACTAACCTTCCTGTAGTGACTTTAGGTTCTGATTCGAGGAGTCTGGCACCAGAGGTGGTGGCAAGGATTTGGGGTGCAGAAGAGAAATACGGAAACAGGCTTTTCCTGGAGTGTAGTTGCTTATACCTTAATACGGTTTTCTCTTGGTTCTTCTGGGGTGTCTCTGGGTTATTTTATGTAACTTAATTCCTGGCGTCCACTCTATGAATCTCCCACATCAACAATCCGAATTTTATTGGGACAATCACTTTGCTTAGTTGTCTGTGCTAATCTGGCAGGACATTGCTACCTTCTATGCTTTAGAACAGGATTTCACAGAACCCCCATTCCTATGTGCTCCCCAGTCAGAGTTTGCCAATGAGAGGAACTTGTGCAAGACTGAAAAGGCAGCTGGAATGAAACAAATTCCGTTATTCTCCAGAGGTGGTGGCAGTCAGACAACTGGAGGACAGGCCCATCAGCATCCCAGCAAGACCTTGAGAATCACTCAGTCATGTGGCAGAGTAAGATCTGGGAGCTTCTCAGAGATTCTTGAGAATTGCTGTAAGTCCCAGGCAAGCTTTATAAGAACCGTTCACTGTGATGGTGCAAGTTGAAATCTTCAGTATCAAATACTAACTTTTGGAAGCACCTTTCATGACCTTCACGCCCCTAGCTCTTCTAAAATCTTGTAAGCCCCTTCCTCTATTTTAAAGCCTTTATACACATAGTACATAGAGTGGTTTCTGTTTTTCTGACTGAGCCCTGATAAATTCTATCACAGTTTTAGCTTGAAGACAAATACTTTATGTTGTTTTAATTGCTTTAGAAACAAGAGACTTTTAATTAATTCTTAATTGACTACCGTAATGTCCACACCATGCCTTGTATATATAAACCTGATCTTTCAACTATTTTGACTACCTCCTGGGAAAATAGATATATAATTTTTCCAAAATGGCCCTTTCTTTGACCTCCATAAGATATCTACTTTCTAGCTCCTTTGGAAATTTTCTTTAATGTGACCTTAACATATATTATCTAGAAAAATCCTGACTATCATTCTCTTCTGTTCATGATGTCCTTCCAAAATTTTCAGCACAGTATCTGATATATATTATGCTTATTAGATCATTTCAAATCATAACATTTCAATAAAAGGGAGGAACAATGAATACATGTGTTTAGTAAGCCATCTTGAACGAGAAGACAATCTTCTAGGGATAACCTTGCTTATCCTGCAACTATTCAGAATATCAAAATATATAAAGGTAATTTAGTCAAATAAAGTCAGTAAATTTTCCATACTATTTCCTTTACTCTGAGATCTCAGGATCTACATTGGTATATTATAGACTATGAGAAATCTTGCAATAAAAAAAAATCTATAAAACTTTATTTAATCCTTATTTGACCACCTTATAATTTACCACAGATATGGCATCCTGCAATAGTACAGTTTGAAACATGTATTTTTAAGTTAGTACAACATGAAGATTATTTATGAGTTGCTTCTTTTGTAAGAAGCCTGTGTATAATGGTGTTGACAGGTTTTTTTTTTTTGCATTAGTAATTTTAATAACATTTGGAAAGAACACAGGTGTAACAAGACAATATAGATGATGTATATCCGTGTATATATAAATAGCAACTAAACAAGCTTTCACAGAGTGTATATTTTTATTCTCTGATTCTTAAAGAAACTGACATATTGGTTACTAATGAAAAAAGAAATAGATATAGAAAGACACCAAAGAGTCCTAAAAAAATGGAATGTTATTAAAGCACATCATGAGATTCTCAGATTCTTGTAATTATTCTTTTATTGTTCTGATTGCTTTTAACTGCATCTTTAGCTTTAACAATCCCAGGGCACCAGTGCAGTTAATTATTAACTAAATTATTCATAACAAACAGCTGCAGCAATTAATAAACCATCAGAAGAGAACAACATGGAAACAGCAATAACTCAATATTCTTAAAAGGTCATGCAATACCTTAACAAAGTGATCATTTACCAGTGTGACTGATTATGCTAAGTTTTGACATCCATACATGTAAAATAAGCTACCAACATGTACACTGATGTGTTTCCTATTAACTGCACTCCTACATTTGACACTAAAACTACATGTTGGCTTATAACTGACTCACCAAGTAATATATCTGTTCTATTTCTGTCCAACAGCACCTCCTTAAGGTTCTGAAACTGGAGAATTATTTCATTTGTCCTTTCACTTGAAGAAAGTATAACTTGTATATTCCTAGTGCATGACCCTCCCATCACAAGCAACAGTTATTGACTAAAGATTCTCTTATCTTTTTCCTTTTTCTGTAGCAAACAAGTTATTACCATCTCTTTCATAATTCTATCAGATATGTCCTATATTCCCATTTGCTCTGTTGCCTAGTTTGTGGATCCATTTCTCTCAACTACATAAATACAACATCTTCTTAGTGGTTCTTCCTAGAGATCATCTCTCATTATTAATGAGTGTCCCATACTGCTAACAAGATATTTTTCTCCAAGAAAACACTTCCTAAAATTATCATTTGACCTAAAAATACTTTCTGGTTTGCATTTGCTTATAGGCTATGTTTCAAAGTCCTCTGCAAGGCTTATGGGATGCCACATAGCATGATAGTTGTGTATTTCTCTATTAATTTCACAAATACTTTTGAGTTTCTGCTACAGCCCAGGGAATGTTATAGGTGGCGGGAATTGAGTCATATACTTAACAGAGAAAATAAGCAATTAGGCACTGTGATGGTCTTTTGATGGGTCAGTTTGGCTAGGCTACAGTCTTCAGTTATTCAATCAAATACTAATCTAGGTATCTACTTGAATGTATTTTGTAGATCTGATTAAGGTCACACCAATACAAAACTTTACTTAAGTAAGGGAGATTGTCCTAGATAATCTGGGTGGCTCTGATACACAGTTCAAAGTCCATAGGAGCAGAGCTAATGCTCCCTGTGTAACAGCTCTGTATGTCTTTCTCTGACTGATTTATCTCACTTAGCATAATGTGTTCAAGTCCATCCATGTTGTGGCAAAAGGCAGGATGTTATCCTTTCTCATGGCCAAATAACATTCCCGTGTGTGTGTGTGTGTGTGTGTGTGTGTGTGTGTATGTGTAAAACACACATCTTCTCTATCCATTCATCTGTTATTGGGCACTTAGGTTGTTTCATATCTTGGCTATTGTGAATAATGGTGCTACTTATGGCTATATAGCAATCATATTACAATATATGTCTATCATGTTAACATGCTGTACACCTTAAATTTATGCGATGTTATATGTCAAGTATATTTCAAGTGTATTTCACTTAAAAAAATGGGGAATAAAAAGAACTCTGACTATAGATAGCCACTTTAGCCCTGCTGAAACTTCCAAGTTCTTCCTGAAGGCCTGTCTTACCAGCAGGAATTCAGACTTGACTACCTGCCCCTAATTATAGCCATTATTTGTAACACATTTCTTAATATATGTCTCTTACTGGTTCTGCTTCTCTGGTTGAAACCTCATTGTTGGAGGCATACAGAAATCTTAAATAAAGAAGCAATAAAAATGGAAAACACAATATTTACTGTGCTAAGTACTATAGTGAGAGTGAAGCACACAGCAAGTCAAAGTGGTCGACTTTCTTGCTCTTATTCCATTTGTATTTTAATGATGATGATATATGAAATGACTACTTCTTTAGCTTAACTACTGCTAAACAAGCTTAGTTCTGATAAACTACACAAAATATCCTCCCACCTATACAATAATATTAATAATGAAAATAGTGTTGGTACTATGGGCAGATGTTTCTTGAATCCTTAAGGCATTAGACCCTATCATAATCATTTCACAAATACTATTTCCTTTAATCCTCATGACAGTATTATGACGTAGGAGTTGTTATTTTTCAGGCATAAAACCTGCAGCATAGAAAGGTCCAGTAATTTACCCAAGGTCCAATGTCACCCGTGGTACAGCCAGAATTTGAACCTGACTCTTTTTTTTTTTTTTTTTTTTTTTTGCGGTACGCGGGCCTCTCACTGTTGTGGCCTCCTCCCGTTGCGGAGCACAGGCTCCGGCCGCGCAGGCTCAGCGGCCATGGCTCACGGGCCCAGCCGCTCCGCGGCATATGGGATCTTCGCGGACCGGGGCACGAACCCGTGTCCCCTGCATCGGCAGGTGGACTCTCAACCACTGCGCCACCAGGGAAGCCCTGAACCTGACTCTTAACCAATATGAGAATGAACCCATTCCTACGTCTAACTTGGTAGTTTTATTTCAACTCTGACGTGTTCTGTGAATACTATACTTCCATCGGACTGAGGTAACAACCTATAATCATTGTATAAAATGACATCATTAGGAACATATCAAGATGCAATTTGAAAAGCAGCTCTTCTGCAAAGCCTTTACCAACCTATCAATCACAACCAGTCACCTTTTTCTCTGAACCTCCACAACACCCTGCAATGATCCCTACTTCAGCTTGCAATACAGCACATTGAAATGGTATATTTATAAGTATTACTCCTGATTAAGCTGTATGTTCACCGGGGGCAGCTATTTTGTTTTGTTTAGCTAAATATCCACTCAAGTGCATAGAGTAATGCCCGGAGTTGAATAAGCAGTCAATTAATGTAAACTGCATAAAAATTAATTAATTAATTGAAAATTTGGAACTCTTCCCATTGCCCAGTTATCTGAAGTACACCATTTAAAAAAAGAAGAAAAATAAAGACTCCAGGTTTATTTTGACCACCATATATCAGTATCTCCTAGGACTTGAGATTCTATTATACTTATCATATCCCTCCTGCTCTCTAAGTTTAAACTGCTTTCCTCTCTGTCTTCTACGTTAATGGTCATGAATTTTGATGGAGTTTCCTTCGATGTAAGTCTCGCCATGTCTCATAAAATATTCAACATCTACTATCCTGAAGGCTGTTACCAAGGACCAAGTAATTTTCAATTTTTTTGACTATAACACTGTGGCAGGAAATTTTATTTTCCAACCATGGCCATACAAATATATATTCTGATCCTGATGCTCTTTTTATAGAGTGACACTGACAATCTTTGATGGAGAGGTGGAGTCCGTGTTCAGTCCCCTTGAATCTCAGTGGAACTTTATTACTCTGTTCACTAATAGAATGTAATGGAAGTGACACTGCATTACTTCGTGATTTCTGAGGTTAGACCAGTGAAAGCAATGCTGCTTCTGTTTCTCACTCTACTGCAAGGGTTGCCACTGGAACCCAGTTACCAGCTTGTGAGGAAACCTCTGCCACATGGAGAGGACACATACAGGTATTCTGGCTGATAGCCCAAGCTAGACTGTCAGGACATTGAAGCATCAAGTGGCAGACACGAGAGTGAATGAGCCTTTAAGTGACAGCCGATTTCAGCCTTCAAGTCTTCCAGCCGAGGCCACAGACATTGTAGGGCAGAGATAATTTATATTCTATTTGAATTCCTGACCATAGTAATTCTGAGAGATAATAAGATGACTGTTGCATTAAGCTAGTTAGTTTGGGTAATGTATTAAACGGACTGGGATAGAAACATAGTAAGAAATATATTTTGCATCATGACCCAACACACACATACACACACACACACACACACGCACACACAGAGAGAGAGAGAGAGAAAGCAAAACTACTGTAACAACACTTACTATCACTGTATGTAATGAATACTTTAATGGTGTTCTATTATATTGTACCTATTGTGTATTTACTGTATTTTAACTTATTATTATTATTTTGGATACTTACTCCACTGAATACATTGATTCCATGATATAATTCTGAGCTGCAACCTGTAGCTTGAGAAATATAGTTTTAATGGAAAAAAAGGTAAGATAACTTTCCTTTAAGGAAAATTATAAATCAAGCAGTTTCAGGAAGGTGGAAAAATGGAGACTGTTCCTATACTTCTAGACTTTTTCCAAGAGAGAAAATGTGTCTAAACTAGGACCATGATCAAAATATTCCTTCAAAAACATAAAAATAAATAGCTCGAGGTTTATGAACTCCTGGATTTTAAAGATAAACTTGGGCAGGTTGGCTTTGAACTTTGGATCATCTATTCTAGCTTTGAATAAATTTATCTGAAGCAAGTGTGAAAAAAAATTGCTTTGTCTAATTCATTTTTAAGTGCAAACTCCAGTGCAAAATAAGGAATGGCTTATAAGGAGGTTTATAAAACTAAGACCTTTTACTCTCCTAAGATTGACTCTTGTTATTGGTCAGGGACATCACAGCAAAAACATCACTAAATAGAATCAAGTCTGCAAGAATAGTTTCAGCTTAGGGCCATTTATGGCTCTTTCTACCAAGTAGAAAAAGAAAAGCAATTGAATTTTTAATATAAGGTCTTATTACACTACTGAATAAAATGCCTTGAAAGAATGGAAGAAGAAAAAAGAGCAGTAAAAGTTCCTCTGGTTTGCAAACTGTTGGAGACTCTTGAAAAGTTGTAATAATTCTACTTAAATCATAAAGTCATGCAAGGTCTTCTTATCTTGCCTTAAAAGGAAGCTATTTTAGCTTTCTTACTTTCCTTAAATTATCAGTGTTTGGTAAAAGTGAAAGGCAGAGGCAATCAGCAGTAAATGTGCTATCTATCTGCTGGGTATTACACAAACGGAAGAACTATTTGCATTGCAAATGAATGACTAATAATCTCATTCCTGACCAAAACCCTGTTTTCATTTCAACATTTTCCTTTAGCTCTTTTAAAGTTCTAGATATTTTTAATAAAGTCCTATCATCAAGATGGTAATCATATACTTTTCCAGATATTTTTAGATGTGCTAATGAGGAAGGCTGAGCTCAGTAAAACAGCAAGAATCATTTTGGCAATATCCACAGTGTTTACTTAGATTTTTCATTTCATCAGTTTGGAAAATTGTTTTTTTTAATGTTAATCAGTTTGCTTTGAGGATATCTGCACTCTCCTCCCCCAAACATATACATATACCCTTACACTTCTCCCAGCCTAATGCCAGAGTAGCTGAGATCCCAGGATTTGCGGTGAGCACGAAACAGCTTTAAATAAGTAAGAACTTGATCATAGAAACACCAAGTTGAATTAATTGCCTCAGAAAAGCATTGACTTCTTATCCCTATAAAGATGTAAGCTAATGGGTGGGGCGGGGCAGTGGAAGGAGTGATGGAGGCTAACACTTCTGGGTATGTTTTAGGGAAGGAAATAGAGAAAATAATTTATGACATGAGAGATTATTTAAATGCATAAAATAGGTACCATCGAAGCTAGCTCAAGAAAAAGGGTAAACTCGAGTATCAAAAGATACAGAATTGATGAAGGCAATGACAAGAAGGGACAGAGTGAACTAGAAAAATTTCAGTAATCAGGCGTCAAGGCAGGTAGTGTATTATTAAGGTCTGTTCTGGGTTGGCCACATTTAGTAAGTTCCTAAGACAGTACCCGTGTGAACAATTTTCCCTGACTCCTTGAATATCAACTTTATTTTTATTTTTTATATTCTGTTTTTCCCACTGAAACATTTGTAAGTACTGCTCTACTGTCTTATACATTGTATGACATTGTAAACAAGTATTTAACAGTTTTGAAATTTGGAGATATATCTCAATGTCGTCCATTCTGAATCAATATTTCCTCAGACAAACTGTATCTTTTCAATTTATGTACTGAAGTCCTCTTTTATTTTTCTTCTTGTGATATTTCTTAAAACATTTGTTGTATTTCTTTTTTTTTTTTTCTCCAGAGGTCTCATTTATATAAGATGCTACCTTTGCTTGCCTTATACTTGCTCTGCCTTGTGCTTATTCCAATTTCAACCTATTTTTCTATTAGTCTTATTTTTTTCTCCCAGGTATTTCTTGTGCCTTGACAGCTCATGTTTCATCTCTTTATATTGACTTCATCTTTTCCTTGAGCTCCTTTATCTCCTCTTTGAGATTGTCTATTTTGTGCAGTTAATTTATTATATGTTCCTTTATTTGTTCGTTGATTACATGCCCAACTACTCAGCCACAATCTTCCTCTGTTCCATTACACATCTTTCCTACTCATCCTGTTTTTCTCCCTTTTGTTTGAACCATAACTATTAAATACTCTGCATTTCTCATATCTTTTCTAAAACAATTATATGCTTATTTTTAAGCATTATTGTCATATTATTACTAAAGTCCATAGATTCCATTAGGGTTCACTCTTAATGTTGTACACTTCTACGGGTTTTGATCATTGTATAATGTCATGTAACCACCATTACAGTATTAAACAAAATAATTGTACTGCCCTAAACATCCTCTGTACTTTATTCATCCTCTGCCCTCTAACCCTGGAAACTAGTGATCTTTTCACTGTCTTTATAGTTTTGCCTTTTATAGAACATTATACAGTTAGAATCATTTGATATGGCGCCTATGCACCCCAATGTTCACTGTAGCACTATTTACATTAGCCAGGTCATGGAAGCAACCTAAATGCCCATCAACAGACGAATGGATAAAGAAGATGTGGTACCTATATACAATGGAATATTACTCAGCCATAAAAAGGAATGAGATTGGGTCATTTGTTGAGATGTGGATGGATCTAGAGACTCTCATACAGAGTGAACTAAGTGAGAAAGAGAAAAACAAATATTGTATATTAACGCATATATGTGGAACATAGAAAAATGGTACAGATGAACCGGTTTGCAGGGCAGAAGTTGAGACACAGGTGTAGAGAAGAAACACATGGACACCAAGGGGAGAAAGCAGCTGGGGGGTGGGGATGGTGGTGTGATGAATTGGGAGATTGGGATTGACATGTATACACTGATGTGTATAAAATGGATGACTAATAAGAACCTGCCGTATAAAAAAATAAATAAAATAAAATTCAAAAATTAACATAAAAAAAGACTGGCTTCTTTCATTTAGCAATATTCATTTAATGTTCCTGCATGTCTTTTTTTTTTTTTTTTTTTTAACATCTTTATTGGGGTATAATTGCTTTACAATGGTGTGTTAGTTTCTGCTTTATAACAAAGTGAATCAGTCATACATAAACATATGTTCCCATATGTCTTCCCTGTTGCGTCTCCCTCCCTCCCACCCTCCCCATCCCACCCCTCCACGCTGTCACAAAGCACCGAGCCAATATCCCTGTGCCATGCGGCTGCTTCCCACTAGCTATCTACCTTACTGCGTTTGTTACTATGTATATGCCCATGACTCTCTCTCGCCCTGTCACAGCTCACCCTTCCCCCTCCCCATAACCTCAAGTCCGTTCTCTAAGAGGTCTGCGTCTTTATTCCTGCTTTACCCCTAGGTTCTTCATGACATTTTTTTCTTAAATTCCATATATATGTGTTAGCATACGGTATTTGTCTTTTTCTTTCTGACTTACTTCACTCTGTATGACAGACTCTAGGTCTATCCACCTCATTACAAATAGCTCAATTTCGTTTCTTTTTATGGCTGAGTAATATTCCATTGTATATATGTGCCACATCTTCTTTATCCATTCATCCGATGACGGGCACTTAGGTTGTTTCCATCTCCGGGCTATTGTAAATAGAGCTGCAATGAACATTTTGGTACATGACTCTTTTTGAATTTTGGTTTTCTCAGGGTATATGCCCAGTAGTGGGATTGCTGGGTCATATGGTAGTTCTATTTGTAGTTTTTTAAGGAACCTCCATACTGTTCTCCATAGTGGCTGAACCAATTCACATTCCCACCAGCAGTGCAAGAGTGTTCCCTTTTCTCCACACCCTCTCCAGCATTTATTGTTTCTAGATTTTTTGATGATGGCCATTCTGACTGGTGTGAGATGATATCTCATTGTAGTTTTGATTTGCATTTCTCTAATGATTAATGATGTTGAGCATTCTTTCATGTGTTTGTTGGCAGTCTGTATATCTTCTTTGGAGAAATGTCTATTTAGGTCTTCTGCCCATTTTTGGATTGGGTTGTTTGTTTTCTTGTTATTGAGCTGCATGAGCTGCTTGTAAATTTTGGAGATTAATCCTTTGTCGGTTGCTTCATTTGCAAAAATTTTCTCCCATTCTGAGGGTTGTCTTTTGGTCTTGTTTATGGTTTCCTTTGCTGTGCAAAAGCTTTGAAGTTTCATTAGGTCCCATTTGTTTATTTTTGTTTTTATTTCCATTACTCTAGGAGGTGGGTCAGAAAGGATCTTGCTTTGATTTATGTCATAGAGTGTTCTGCCTATGTTTTCCTCTAAGAGTTTGATAGTTTCTGGCCTTACATTTAGGTCTTTAATCCATTTTGAGCTTATTTTTGTGTATGGTGTTAGGGAGTGATCTAATCTCATACTTTTACATGTACCTGTCCAGTTTTCCCAGCACCACTTATTGAAGAGGCTGTCCTTTCTCCATTGTACATTACTGCCACCTTTATCAAAGATAAGGTGTCCATATGTGCATGGGTTTATCTCTGGGCTTTCTATCCTGTTCCATTGATCTATCTTTCTGTTTTTGTGCCAGTACCATACCGTCTTGATGACTGTAGCTTTGTAGTATAGTCTGAAGTCAGGGAGCCTGATTCCTCCAGTTCCTTCTTTCGTTCTCAAGATTGCTTTGGCTATTCGGGGTCTTTTGTGTTTCCATACAAATTGTGAAATTTTTTGTTCTAGTTCTGTGAAAAATGCCAGTGGTAGTTTGATAGGGATTGCATTGAATCTATAGATTGCTTTGGGTAGTAGAGTCATTTTCACAATGTTGATTCTTCCAATCCAAGAACATGGTATATCTCTCCATCGATTTATATCATCTTTAATTTCTTTCATCAGTGTCTTATAATTTTCTGCATACAGGTCTTTTGTCTCCTTAGGTAGGTTTATTCCTAGATATTTTATTCTTTTTGTTGCAATGGTAAATGGGAGTGTTTTCTTGATTTCACTTTCAGATTTTTCATCATTAGTATATAGGAATGCCAGAGATTTCTGTGCATTAATTTTGTATCCTGCCACTTTACCAAATTCATTGATTAGCTCTAGTAGTTTTCTGGTAGCATCTTTAGGGTTCTCTATGTATAGGATCATGTCATCTGCAAACAGTGACAGCTTTACTTCTTCTTTTCCAATTTGGATTCCTTTTATTTCCTTTTCTTCTCTGATTGCTGTGGCTAAAACTTCCAAAACTATGTTGAATAATAGTGGTGAGAGTGGGCAACCTTGTCTTGTTCCTGATCTTAGTGGAAATGCTTTCAGTTTTTCACCATTGAGGATGATGTTTGCTGTGGGCTTGTCGTATATGGCCTTTATTATGTTGAGGAAAGTTCCCTCTATGCCTACTTTCTGCAGGGTTTTTATCATAAATGGGTGTTGAATTTTGTCAAAAGCTTTCTCTGCATCTATTGAGATGATCATATGGTTTTTCTCCTTCAATTTGTTAATATGGTTTATCACATTGATAGATTTGCGTATATTGAAGAATCCTTGCATTCCTGGAATAAACCCCACTTGATCATGGTGTATGATCCTTTTAATGTGCTGTTGGATTCTGTTTGCTAGTATTTTGTTGAGGATTTTTGCATCTATGTTCATCAGTGATATTGGCCTGTAGTTTTCTTTCTTTGTGACATCCTTGTCTGGTTTTGGTATCAAGGTGATGGTGGCCTCGTAGAAGGAGTTAGGGAGTGGTCCTCCCTCTGCTATATTTTGGAAGAGTTTGAGAAGGATAGGTGTTAGCTCTTCTCTAAATGTTTGATAGAATTCGCCTGTGAAGCCATCTGGTCCTGGGCTTTTCTTTGTTGGAAGATTTTTAATCACAGTTTCAATTTCAGTGCTTGTGATTGGTCTGTTCATATTTTCTATTTCTTCCTGATTCAGTCTTGGCAGGTTGTGCATTTCTAAGAATTTGTCCATTTCTTCCAGATTGTCCATTTTATTGGCATAGAGTTGTTTGTAGTAATCTCTCATGATCTCTTTTATCTCTGCAGTGTCAGTTGTTACCTCTCCTTTTTCATTTCTAATTCTATTGATTTGAGTCTTCTCCCTTTTTTTCTTGATGAGTCTGGCTAGTGGTTTATCTATTTTGTTTATCTTCTCAAAGAACCAGCTTTTAGTTTTATTGATCTTTGCTATTGTTTCCTTCATTTCTTTTTCATTTATTTCTGATCTGATTTTTATGATTTCTTTCCTTCTGCTAGCTTTGGGGTTTTTTTGTTCTTCTTTCTCTAATTGCTTGAGGTGCAAGGTTAGGTTGTTTATTCGAGATGTTTCCTGCTTCTTAAGGTGGGCTTGTATTGCTATAAACTTCCCCCTTAGAACTGCTTTTGCTGCATCCCACAGGTTTTGGGTCGTTGTGTCTCCATTGTCATTTGTTTCTAGGTATTTTTTGATTTCCTCTTTGATTTCTTCAGTGATCTCTTCATTATTAAGTAGTGTATTGTTTAGCCTCCATGTGTTTGTATTTTTTACAGATCTTTTCCTGTAATTGATATCTAGTCTCATGGCGTTGTGGTCAGAAAAGATACTTGATACAATTTCAATTTTCTTAAATTTACCAAGGCTTGATTTGTGACCTAAGATATGATCTATCCTGGAGAATGTTCCATGAGCACTTGAGAAAAATGTGTATTCTGTTGTTTTTGGATGGAGTGTCCTATAAATATCAATTAAGTCCATCTTGTTTAATGTATCATTTAAAGCTTGTGTTTCCTTATTTATTTTCATTTTGGATGATCTGTCCATGGGTGAAAGTGGGGTGTTTAAGTCCCCTACTATGAATGTGTTACTGTCGATTTCCCCTTTTATGGCTGTTAGTATTTGCCTTATGTATTGAGGTGCTCCTATGTTGGGTGCATAAATATTTACAATTGTTATATCTTCTTCTTGGATCGATCCCTTGATCATTATGTAGTGTCCTTCTTTGTCTCTTTTAATAGTCCTTATTTTAAAGTCTATTTTGTCTGATATGAGAATTGCTACTCCAGCTTTCTTTTGGCTTCCATTTGCATGGAATATCTTTTTCCATCCCCTTACTTTCAGTCTGTATGTGTCTCTAGGTCTGAAGTGGGTCTCTTGTAGACAGCATATATAAGGGTCTTGTTTTTGTATCCATTCAGCTAATCTGTGTCTTTTGGTGGGAGCATTTAGTCCATTTACATTTAAGGTAATTATCGATATGTATGTTCCTATTCCCATTTTCTAAATTGTTTTGGGTTCGTTATTATAGGTCTTTCCCTTCTCTTGTGTTTCTTGCCTAGAGAAGATCCTTTAGCATTTGTTGTAAAGCTGGTTTGGTGGTGCTGAACTCTCTCAGCTTTTGCTTGTCTGTAAAGGTTTTAATTTCTCCATCAAATCTGAATGAGATCCTTGCTGGGTAGAGTAGTCTTGGCTGCATGTTTTTCTCCTTCATCACTTTCAGTATGTCCTGCCACTCCCTTCTGGCTTGTAGGGTTTCTGCTGAGAGATCAGCTGTTAACCTTATGGGGATTCCCTTATGTGTTATTTGTTGTTTTTCCCTTGCTGCTTTTAATATGCTTTCTTTGTATTTAATTTTTGACAGTTTGATTAATATGTGTCTTGGCGTATTTCTCCTTGTATTTATCTTGTATGGGACTCTCTGTGCTTCCTGGACTTGATTAACTATTTCCTTTCCCATATTAGGGAAGTTTTCAACTATAATCTCTTCAAATATTTTCTCAGTCCCTTTCTTTTTCTCTTCTTCTTCTGGAACCCCTATAATTCGAATGTTGGTGCGTTTAATGTTGTCCCAGAGGTCTCTGAGACTGTCCTCAGTTCTTTTCATTCTTTTTTCTTTATTCTGCTCTGCAGTAGTTATTTCCACTATTTTATCTTCCAGGTCACTTATCCGTTCTTCTGCCTCAGTTATTCTGCTATTGATCCCATCTAGAGTACTTTTAATTTCATTTATTGTGTTGTTCATCGTTGCTTGTTTCATCTTTAGTTCTTCTAGGTCCTTGTTAACTGATTCTTGCATTTTGTCCAATCTATTGTCCATTCTATCTCCAAGATTTCGGATCAACCTTACTATCATTATTCTGAATTCTCTTTCAGGTAGACTGCCTATTTCCTCTTCATTTGTTAGGTCTGGTGGGTTTTTATCTTGCTCCTTCATCTGCTGTGTGTTTTTCTGTCTTCTCATTTTGCTTATCTTACTGTGTTTGGGGTCTCGTTTTTGCAGGCTGCAGGTTTGTAGTTCCTCCTGTTTTTGATGTCTGTCTCCAGTGGCTAAGGTTGGTTCAGTGGGTTGTGTAGGCTTCCTGGTGGAGGGGGCTAGTGCCTGTGTTGTGGTGGATGAGGCTGGATCTTGTCTCTCTAGTAGGCAGGTTCACGTCTGGTGGTGTGTTTGGGGGTGTCTGTGGCCTTATTATGATTTTAGGCAGCCTCTCTGCTAATGGGTGGGGTTGTGTTCCTGTTTTGCTAGTTGTTTGGCATAGGTTTTCCAGCACTGTGGCTTGCTGGTCGTTGAGTGAAGCTGGGTGCTGGTGTTAAGATGGAGGTCTCTGGGAGATTTTCGCCGTTTGATATTATGTGGAGCTGGGAGGTCTCTTGTTGATCAGTGTCCTGAAGTTGGCTGTCCTACCTCAGAGGCAGAGCCCTGCCTCCTGTCTGGAGCACCAAAAGCTTTTCATCCACAGGCTCAGGATAAAAGGGAGAAAAAGTAGAGGGAATTAGTAGAAGTATGAGGAAAGAAAGAAGGAAAGGAGGGTAGGAAGGAAGGAAGAAAGAAAGAAAGAAGCAAAGAAGGAAAGAAGGCAAGAAGGAAAGAAAGGAGGGAGGGAGGGAGGGAGGAAGGAAGGAAGGAGGGAAAGAAGGAAAAAAGACAGAAAGAAAGAAGATACAGTAAAAATAAAATAAAGTATAATAAAGTTATTGAATTAAAAACTTCTTATTTAGAAAAAAAAAAAAAAAAGGGACGGAAAGAACCTTAGGACAAATGTTGGAAGCAAAGCTATACAGACAAAATCTTACACAGAAGCATACACATACACCCTCACTAAAAGAGGTAAATGGGGAAAAATCCTAAATCTTGCTGTCAGAGACCACCTCCTCAATTTGGGATGATTCGTTGTCTAAAGGAGGGAAGGAAGGACGGAAAGAAAGAAAGAAAGAACGAAGGTAAAGTGTAATAAGGTTATTAAAATTAATTATTAAGAAAAAAAATTAAAAAAAAAAAACATGGACGGATAGAACCCTAGGACAAATGGTGGAAGCAAGACTATACAGACAAGATCTCACACAGAAGCATACACATACACATTCACAAAAAGAGGAAAGGGGGAAAAATCATAGATCTTGCTCCTAAAGTCCACTTCCTTAATTTGGGATGATTGGTTGTCTATTCAGGTATTCCACAGATGCAGGGTACATCAAGTTGATTGTGGAGCTTTAATCCGCTGCTTCTGAGGCTGCTGGGAGAGATTTCCCTTTCTCTTCTTTGTTCTCACAGCTCCCAGGGCTAAGCTTTGGATTTGGCCCTGCCACTGCGTGTAGATCGCTGGAGGGCGTCTGTTTTTTGCTCAGACAGGATGGGGTTAAAAGAGCCGCTGATTGGGGGCTCTGGCGCACTCAGGCCGGCGGGGACGAAGGGGCACAGAGTGCGGGGCGGGCCTGCGGTGGCAAAGGCCGGCGTGACTTTGCACCAGCCTGAGGCGCGCTGTGCGCTCTCCCGGGGATGTTGTCCCTGGATCCCGGGAACCCGGCAGTGGCGGGCTGCACAGGCTCCGCGGAGGAGGGGTGTGGAGAGTGACCTGTGCTCGCACACAGGCCCCTCGGTGGCGGCAGCAGCAGCCTTAACGTCTCCCGCCCGCCTCTGGGGTCCGCGCTTTCAGCCGCGGCTCGCGCCCGTCTGTGGATTCCGCGCTTTCAGCCGCGGCTCGCGCCTGCCTCTGGATTCCGCGCTTTCAGCCGCGGCTCGCGCCCGTCTCTGGGGTCCGCGCTTTCAGCCGCGGCTCGCGCCCGTCTCTGGGGTTCGCGCTTTTAGCCGCGGCTCGCGCCCGTCTCTGGAGTTCCTTTAAGCAGCGTTCTTAAACCCCTCTCCTCACGCCCCAGAAAACAAAGAGGGAAGGAAAAGTCTCCTGCCTCTTCTGCAGGTGCAGGCTTTTCCCCGGACTCCCTCCCGGCTAGCTCTGGTGCACTAACCCCTTCAGGCTATGTTCAAGCCGCCAACCCCAGTCCTCTCCCTGCGCTCCGGCCTCAGCTCGCAGCCCCGCCCGCCCCGGCGGGTGAGCAGACAAGCCTCTCGGGCTGGTGAGTGCCGGTCGGCACCGATCCTCTGTGCGGGAATCTCCCCGCTTTGCCCTCCGCACCCGTTGCTGTGCACTCCTCCGCAGCTTCGAAGCTCCCCCCTCCGCCTCCCGCAGTCTCCGCCCGCGAAGGGGCTTCCTAGAGTGTGGAAACTTTTCCTCCTTCACAGCTCCCTCCCACTGGTGCAGGTGCCGTCCCTATTCTTTTGTCTCTGTTTTTTCTTTTGCCCTACCCAGGTACGTGGGGAGTTTCTTGCCTTTTGGGAGGTCTGAGGTCTTCTGCCAGCCTTCAGTAGGTGTTCTGTAGGAGTTGTTCCACGTGTAGTTGTATTTCTGGTGTATCTGTGGGGAGGAAGGTGATCTCCGCGTCTTACTCTTCCGCCATCTTCCGCCTTCCCCCCTGCATGTCTTTTTATTGTCCGATAGCTCGTTTCTTTTCATTGCTGAATGGTATTCCATTGTGTGAATATGTATGTGTCCATGAGTCTGAAGCCTGTCTAATTTTTCCCCCTATTTAATTGTTTTTGAAAAATGTCAAACTATTTGATTATCCATTCACCTATTAAAATACATCTTGTCTGTTTCCAATCCAATTTTTGGCAACTTTGAATAAAGCTGGCATATATGATTTCATATAGATTAGCTTTTTGAACAGAGAATAATAGTCTTCTACCAAGGAAACTCTATTAACTGAGATAATCCATGTAAAGTGGAATTGCAAGGATGAAATAGATACATATTTTAATATTGCTAAATTAATTCTTCACATATTTGAACTCATTTATACTCCCATGGATATTACATGAGTTATTTGCACAAACATTTGCAACCTGTAGAATTATATTTTCATGTGTATGTGAATGGCCAACCTGCTCAGTAAAAATATATCCTATTCCTATTTTAATTTGCATTTATCCACCTACTAATGAGATCAGGAATCTTTTAATTTGCTTATTATCCATATATAATTTTAAAAATTGAAGCCTAGGTACAGAGGATTGAGTTAACAATTCTCCTAATTCATGCTAAGTTATCATGATTGATCTGTTTAAGGCCTTTCTATTTATTTATCTACTAATTTACTCTTTTCTTTAATTCAGATTCCTACTACAATTACTTTTTCTGAACATAGGCAATCATTCAATGTGTTTAGTGTATCTTCTATTTGTATTGTTTTAAAACCTATATTGCTGCATTAAAAGCAACTGAATTTTAATTTTATATAAAGGTCATATACCTATTTCTGTTTCTTAACTGTCTCATTTAGCAGTATGGTTTTTATAACATGCATACATATTATGAGCTATAAATCTTATGATTTTGTACTGAATCTGGTTGAGAAGGTTTTGATAATGATTTATTTAATATTTCAGGGTTATTTAATTTTCATCTATTTAAATTCTCTATTTCTTCTTGCATCAATATTGGAATTTTATACTTTTCTATGAATTCATCAATTTCATCCAATATTTAAGAATTCATGTTTTGTTTTGGTTTTGGTTTTGGTTTTTTTGGCCACACCACATGGTATGTGGGACCTTAGTTCCCCAATCAGGGATCGAATCCACACCCCCTGCAGTGGAAGCACGGAGTCTTAACCACTGGACCTCCAGAGAAGTCCCAAGAATTCTTGTTTTTGTATTTATTAAAAAATACCTTCCCTAATCCAGGATTTAAAAGATACTTTTCGGGACTTCCCTGGTAGTGCAGTGGTTAAGAATCCTTCTGCCAATGCCAGGGACACGAGTTCGATCCCTGGTCTGGGAAGATCCCGTATGCCGCGGAGCAGCTAAGCCCGTGTGCCACAGCTACTGAGCCTGTGCTCTGGCACCTGAGAACCAAAACTACTGAGCCCACATGCCACAACTACTGAGCCCACGCAATGCAACTACTGAAGCCCGTGCGCTCTAGGGCTGATGCTCCACAACAAGAGAAACCACCTCAGTAAGAAGCCTGCGCACACCACAACAAAGAGTGGCCCCCGCTCGCCACAACTAGAGAAAGCCCACGCACAGCAACAAAGACCAAACACAGGCAAAAAAAAAATTTTTAATAAAATTTAAAAAAAGATCCTTCTTTATACTTTATAACACTTTTAAGGCCCTCCATCCCAATCCCATAGCAGATGGGCATGGGTGACCCCCAAGAGGTTTCATTTTCCATCTGGACATGCTAGATGCCTGGATAGGGTAGTGGTGGGGGAGAGAGCTAGAGTCCCCCATTAATTGTCTGCCACCCCAGTACAGGGAAGGCTGCAGCCTTACCCCACCCAGATACACAGTGGGTCTGACCCCATCTTCCCTTCATCATGCCCCAGCCCCCCAAGAGACATAGAATGACAGCAGAATGGGGGTTTCCCTTCACCAGCGCTACCAGGTCACTAGCCCTGCAGAGGTCAGCATCAGTCCCCTGTTGGGCAGAGTGGGGGAGGCTAGGCAAGCCCTGCAGTGCCAGGGGCCAAAGGAAGGAGCTTAAAACCCATCCTGGGGAGCTGGGGAGGGGACAAGAGGTGGGATTACAAGTGAATTAACACTCGAAGCACCCCATCCCTGAAGTATCCTCCACTGTCCCATAGGATGTCACTTACAAAACACAAATTCAAAACTAAAATTATGATAAGTTCAGAAGAGTGGCCACATTAAAACCTAGTATAGAACACTTCTGAGCGTGGGCCTTTGTGTGACTACACTGGTCACATACCCATGAAGCCATCTCCACTTAAAATCTTAAGACTTCACTCAGAGTAAAAGCAGAGTCTTCACAAGGCGGTACAGGGCTGCCACCCCACTTCCTGACACTACTCTCCTCTCCCTCCTCTGCAGCCACAGGAGCCACCATGGCACCACTGGAACACGTCTGGCACACTCACTCCTCAAGGCCCACGCACAGGTTATTCTCTCCCTGAATTACTCTTCCACTTTCCACTTTTCCCTGGGCTCACTTTCTCACCTCCACCAAGTCTCTCAAATCTCACTTTCTTAATGAGGCATGGTCTGCCAGGGCTGTTTAAAAAATTTAAGATCCAACTCTCTCTTTCCAGTTTTTTTCTTTATGGTTTTCATAGACCTAATTATCTTTTTAAGTATATAATTTAATCAACTTATTTATTTATATTCTTTATTGCCTATTTTCTGCTTCTAAGAAAACAAGCTCCATGAGAGCAGGGATCTTTATCTTCTTTTGTGGGTGGTATTGTCAGGTGTCTCTCTTTTGTCTCACTGATGTAGTCTAGTGATGTATAAATGTGTCTGGTACATAATGGTTATGAAAAAAAAATACTTGTTGAATTACTTAACTAACATTATTATTTCCAAATATATTTTAAAAATGATCACAGTATACTAAGTGAAAAGACATAAAACTGTAGATACCAAGTGATCAGTATGATACAAATGATGTTTGTATGTGTGCAGGAATAAATTGACACTCGTATATATGTGCTTGATTAGATGCATGTGCATGCGTGTGTGTGTATATAAAAAACTGAAAGAGAACAATTATAATATTTGCCTTTCTATAGATGGTGAATTGATGGGTGTCTTTAATTTTCTTTTTAATTTTTTGCATTTTAATAATCCACATGAATATTAATGGCTATAAAAAATAAATATTTTAAGTGAGCATCACTTTCCAGAAATGTTGATAGTCTCTCCACTCTAATATTCATAGAATATGAGATCTTAACTTGTACCTGTAACTTTCTGAAATTACTGAGAGTCAGTACAAGGAAACTTAAATCACTTTCTCATGATAGCTAAGACATAGGTCGCCGTATCTTCCCCCAATCACCATAACATGTCTGTCATACATTTTATCATGACACAAGATATTAACATATTATCTTTGCCCTCTGTGGAGCTATTGATTCTCTTTTCTCATTTATTAATAAGAAATCTATTTTTTAATGATTTTTTGTTTTCCCAGTGACTACATATGGCACAACAAGAAATGACACTAAAGAAAAAGATCAGCTGATTTTACGGTGATAAAATTTCTAAAGCACACATGGGGAACATGTGCATAAATAATAAGAATGGGACTTTCCTGGTAGAACGGTGGTTAAGAATCTGCCTGCCAATTCAGGAGACACGGGTTCAAGCCCTGGTCTGGGAAGATCCCACATGCCACAACTACTGAGCTTGCACTCTGGATCCCTCGAGCCACAACTACTGAGCCTGCGTGCCACAACTACTGAAGTCTGTGCGCCTAGAGCCCGTGTGCACAGGCTCTAGGCGCACAATAGAAGTCACAGCAATGAGAAGCCCATGCACTGCAACGAAGAGTAGCCCCCCCTCACCACAACTAGAGAAAGCCCGTGCACAGCAACGAAGACCCAATGCACCCAATAATTAATTAATTAATTAATTGTTTTTTTAAAAAAGAATAAGGATGAACACAAATAGTGCTTCCTGTAATTGTCATATGAGGGTAGGCATTGGGTGTTCCTTTTGGCCACCACCACTATTTTTATCTGGAAAAAGTCAGGTTAAGATGGAGAATATCATGGGAAGCCTTGATGAGGGAACCAAGGCACAGAATCAGTAAACATGTGCCTTAATGATGGTAAAAGGGAATCCGATAGTTTGGTTATTTAGAGTTTATTAAGGTCAACTTTTTGTTTTTGCTTTTGTTTTAGCTATCAGCTGGCAAGTCCTTTTACTCACTCTTTTCCTATCAGTATATATCATGCCATATAAATTTTAAAACACATTTTAATAAACTCATTTTTATATGAAGAAAAATGACACCAATTTGATTTTTCTTTTATTCCCACCCAACTTTTTTGAGTAAATTTTTCAGATCTTGTAATGTCAGAGGAAAATATAGCCCACAGTGCATTATATTGAATTTAACTTCAAACACATGGAACAATATTCAGTGCAATTCTCAATTAATCTCAATTGTATTTATTCCTATTAGATTTAAATTTCATTTACTTAGTAGGCCTTTCTCTTTTGTCTGAAACTAGGACTCTATTAAGAATATAATAGTAGCACTTTTTAATAAAACTAAAAGGAATAAGATATTTATTGAGGTCAAACAAAATTGGACTGGAATTGCTTATAAATCCATCTTCTCTCATGTTTTCAGCACTGCTAATGCATTTAATATTTATTTAGTTCAAATTATAACTTCATAGATTTCTATAATTTAATTAACCTCTCCTCACTCTGTGCTTTTATATTTCTTTGCAACTCCTTGATAACACCACGTATTTCTTGCTCTATGAGAACAGGGAAGTCATATTGATTGAGTTGCTATGTGCCAATCACTGTGCTGCTTTCTTTTCACATACAATCTCCATTTTCTCCTTGAACTCCAGCAGTGACAATTTAGTGTTGATGCTAATCATCTCCAAGTTATGCTAAATTTCAGAGAAGTTAGGGAAGTTGTTTATAAATCATAGTCCAATGTGTAGCAGGGCTGACATTCAAACCAGGTCTATCTAAATCCAAAATTCAATTCACGGGGTCCATAATTATCCATGCCAGGCCTTATCACTAGACTGTAAAGTACTTAAACTCAACAATATAGTCTTCTGTTTCTTGCTAAACACAGTATTGTCTTAGCAAGTTGTAAACTCTGATATAGTATTTTAAAAATACATCTGACTGTATATTATCTCTGGTAAAATGTGTCTTAATGAATATTGTTTAAACAATATTCCACTTTTGTAATAAAAAAATGTTGATCCCCAAGGTGATTTCATAGAAGTAGAAAATTCAGTATATTTTCAGATCTAACCTGTGAGACAAATAATGAAAAAATAAGTAAAAATAACAAACACCTAAACTGAAACCACTTCCAATTTCTTAGCAGAAATGTGACCCACAACAAAGAACATTGCTTCTTAGTTTATGGGTTTTTTTTCTTCAAGTAAAATAACAGTATATATTAGGGAAAATCAATCAAAACAAATAAAGTTTGATTCTTCTTTTTTTTTTTTTTTTTTTACAGATACTATATACAAAGGAAAAGTCAAAACTCAACGTGAGTTCTGGAAAAAAAGTGATTACTGAGACAAAGTCCATTTAATTATATTGAAGTATTTAGAAGTTCACTTTTCATAAGATTAGACAAAGATTCAGAATATAATGCTTATATCTTTTGTTATAATTCTTTCAAAGTATTCTTTCCTTACTGCATTCATCTCACAAACAATGTTTTTCATGGCAAAAACAAACAAAAGTGAAATAAAACTTTAGATTGAGGCAAAATTTCTTCCCTCTTAACCACGTTGCAAACTTTTTAAAAAAGATAAAGGTATTTTATATAATTTTCATTAGAAAGGAAAAGAACTCATTCTGTTTATAAATCTACAAATATATTCTCCAGCAAATTAAGAAACATATTTTCTAATTTACAAATACTCATTTAGAATTGAGCATTAATTTCATATATTTTATATAGGCACACATTATTGATAAAAGAGAGATGTATTTTAACCTCAAATTAGCCATTTAAATGTAAGCTATTTCTTCATACAATCGACTTTAAATCTGTGAATAAAAGTGAAACCAACTCGAGTTGATATTAAGTTAATAACCTAGTGACAGTAGGGAAAAATTGGCATGGATTTGTTTTTGACTGAGATAAATTTTAAAGTTAAGTTTTTCTCTCTACTTAGCTTTGCAGTTACCCTTAAGGCATTAATCTATTGAAAGGGATAAGTTATCTTTCAGAGGAAACATGTCATAAATATTTTGATAAAGTATTTGTAATCCTCAAAAACAGATGGCTTTTCTACAAAGATTGTCAGCTGAGAAGGTTTTGCTGACAGAATCATACTAAACAACTGCAACTGGGTTTTGCACTGCAAAATCAGATACATTCTTCTATTAATCAATCACAGCTGGCTGATTTTTCTGACAGCTGGAACTTGCAAGACCTAATTTGTACCCTTTGCTCTATTTCTGACTAATAAACCTTAAGTGAAGCAAAATAGGCTCTTGGCAAGGTGGTGTGTGAGGGGTATAATAATAGGTTAACATGTCAAGAGGAGAAACGTGAAGGATGTTCATTTAACCTTATAAATATTGGGAAAAGGAAGTATTGCTAAGGATCTTAGGCAGAAACATCCTCCAGGAAATTTATATCAGAGAAAACGAGGGCCCATATTGATAATGATAACACAATAAGAAGAAAGTTTATTTTCTTCTGTGGCTCCCACTTAATTGGCATAACATCCCCTAATTGATTTTAGGGTCCAGTTTTCTTTACTGACATTTGGATGATATATTTGGGAGAGGATGCATCACTTTACATTATTAAAATTCAAACTGTCCTTTGTAATTTTAACATAATTTGTATATAACATTAATCTATTATTTATTATTTGTAACTTTTTACTAATGAGAAGATACGGAAGAGGTATCTTTACTAACCAATTTCCCTAAAAATCAAAGGACCCAAGGTACAGAATGTGTGATTCCGCATGACAGGCAATAGGATGGTTTAAGTCACACTCTAGCATATTATTGTGTGTTAAATTCCTTCCAGTATTTATCATTATCTGAGTTTTAATTTATTTTTTGACTCTTTGATTTTTATCTCTCCTCCAATACAATGTAAAATTAATGAAAGCAAGGATTTGAGTTTGCGTTGATCATCACTCCATTGTAACCTCAGTGTAAAAAACAGTGCCTGTTACACAGTGTGTCCTCCATAAATATATGTTGGAGAAATCTATAAATGTCATCCACTGTAACCATGAAGTTGTATTCACAGTATACATTCTGTGTTCTGGATTAATTTGCTTTTCATTAATTTACTTTTTATTAATTTGCTTTTTTTTACAAAAATGATTCATCTATCAAACATACGTTCTTTACCACCAAGTCTGAGGTATTATACTAGGTGCTTCAAAATGAATATGAATAGAACATCACTCCTGTCTATGAGGGTTCACAGACAGGTGGAAAAGAAAAATAAGACAACAAAACATATGATAAAACTTTAGACATCTCTAGAACCCTCATTTCCAAACTTCTGTTAATAGTTTGTTAAAAATACCTTATGCTGAATTTGATGTTATATTTTCAATTATTACACTGTCTTATAAAGAATAAGTTAATATTAATCTGATTTTTTTGGCCTCTCTTGAGGTTCCAAAAATTAAGGTCATTGATGTTCATCATTGATGTTCAGAAGATTCTAGACTGTCCTCTCCAAACTTTACAAAAGTGGTCACATTTTCATCTTTTTTTTCCCTCTGAAAATATTGCAGGTTTTTTATTGTAGGTTCCCTATAGTACTGTCCTGGAGAAGCACATGAGTTTTGGGGGCAAAGTCGTCTTGAGTTCTTATTTAAGGTTTTACTGTAAATTACTGTTGACAAGAACCAATGTCTCTTCATTTTCAAATGAGTGGATTGAAATAAAATTATAAAGAGCTTTTCATCTTCACACATTTTGGAATGTATACAATTAATAAAAGAGGCAACTAACAAGACCATGGTTAAAAAACAAAAACAAACAAACAAAAAACAAAAACAGGGAGACCTTCAAGATGGCGGAGGAGTAAGATGTGGAGATCACCTTCCTCCCCACAAATGCATCAGAAATACATCTACACATGGAACAACTCCTACAGAACACCTACTGAATGCTGGCAGAAGATCTCAGACCTCCCAAAAGGCAAGAAACTCCCCACGTACCTGGGTAGGGCAAAAGAAACAATAAAAAACAGAGACAAAAGAATTGGGATGGGACCTGCACCTTGGGGAGGAGGCTGTGAAGGAGGAAATGTTTCTACACACTAGGAAGCCCCTTCATGGGCGGAGGCTGCGGGTGGCGGAGGGGGGAAGCTTCGGAGCCACAGAGGAGAGTGCAGCAACAGGAGTGCAGGGGGCAAAGCAGAGAGATTCCCACACAGAGGATCGGTGCCGACCAGCACTAACCAGCCTTAGAGGCTTGTCTGCTCACCTGCCTGGGCGAGTGGGGGCTGGGAGCTGAGGCTCAGGCTTTGGAGGTCAGATCCCAGGAATAGGGCTGGGGTTGGCTGCATGAACACAGCCTAAGGGGGCTGGTGTGCCACGGCTAGCTGGAAAGGAGTCCAGGAAAAAGTCTGGACCTGCCTAAGAGGCAAGAGACCATTGTTTCAGGGTGCACGAGGAGGGGGGATTCAGAGCGCCACCTAAACGAGCTCCAGAGAAGGGCAAGAGCAGCAGCTATAGCGTGGACACAAGAGACGGGCATGAAAGGTTAAGGCTGCTGCTGCAGCCACCAAAAAGCCTGTGTGCACGCACAGGTCACTATCCGCACCTCCCCTCCCGGGAGCCCATGCAGCCCGCCACTGCCAGGGTCCCGTGATCCAGGGACAACTTCCTGGGAGAACAAACGGCACACCTCAGGCTGGTGCAACGTCAGGCTGGGCTCTGCCACCGCAGACTCGCTCTGCATTCTGTACCCCTCCCTCCCGCCGGCCTGAGTGAGCCAGAGCCCCCTAATCAGCTGCTACTTTAACCTCGTCCTGTCTCAGTGAAGAACAGACGCCCTCAGGTGTCCTACATGCAGAGGTGGAGACAAATCCAAAGCTGAACACCAGGGGCTGCGGGAACAAAAAGAAAGAGGGAAATTTCTCCCAGCACCATCAGGAGCACCTGATTAAATCCCCACAATCAACTGGATGTACCCTGCATCTATGGAATACCTGAATAGACAACAAATCATCCCAAATTGAGGCGGTGGACTCTGAGAGCAACTGTAGACTTGGGGTTTGCTTTCTGCATCTAATTTCTTTCTGGTTTTATGTTTATCTTAATTTAGTAATTAGAGTTTATTATCATTGCTAGATATGTTTATTGATTTGGTTGCTCTCTTCCTCCTTTTATTTTAAATAGAGATATATAATTTTTTTCCTTTTTCTATTTTGGTGAGTGTATGCTTCTTTGTGTGATTTTGTCTGTATAGCTTTGCTTTTACCATTTGTCCTAAGGTCTGGTCTGTCTGTATTTTGTTTTTTTGTTTTTATTTAGTATAGTTTTTAGAGCTTGTTATCATTGGTGGATTTGTTTTTTGGTTTGGTTGCACTCTTCTATCTTTCTTCTTTTACTTTTTTTATAAATTTAATTTTTTTTAATTTTAATAACATTAGTTTTATTTTTTTCTTTCTTTCTTTATTTTTTCTCCCTATTCTTCTGAGCCACGTGGCTGACATGGTCTTGGTGCTCCGGCCAGGTGTCAGACCTGTGCTGCTGAGGTGGGAGAGCCAAGTTCAGGACATTGGTCCACCAGAGACCTCCCGGCTCCACATAATATCAAATGGCAAAAGCTCTCCCAGAGATCTTCATCACAAGGCTAAGACCCAGCTCCACTCAATGACCAGCAAGCTACAGTGCTGGACACTCTATGCCAAACAACTACAGGAACACCTATTATCAGAGAGGCTATTATCAGAGAGGCTGCCTAAAATTATAATAAGGTCACAGACACACCAAAACACACTACCGGACATTGTCCTGCCAACCAAAAAGACAAGAACCAGCCTCATACACCAGAAAACAGGCACCAGTCCCCTACACCAGGACTCCTACACAACCCACTGAAGCAAACTTGGTGACTGGGGGCAGACACCAAAAACAATGGGAGCTATGAACCAGCAGCCTGCAAAAAGGAGACCCCAAACACAATAAGATAAGCAAAATGAGAAGACAGAAAAACACACAGCAGCTGAAGGAGCAAGGTAAAAACCCACCAGACCAAACAAATGAAGAAGAAATAGGCAGTCTACCTGAAAAAGAATTCAGAGTCATGATAGTAAAGATGATCCAAAATCTTGGAAATAGAATGGAGAAAATAAAAGAAACGTTTAACAAGGACCTAGAAGAACTAAAAAGCAAACAAACAATGATGAGCAACACAATAAATGAAATTAATACTCTAGAAGGAATCAATAGCAGAATAATTGAGGCAAAAAAACAGGTAAGTGACATGGAAGATAAAATAGTGGAAATAACTACTGCAGAGCAGAATAAAGATAAAGGAATGAAAAGAATTGAGGACAGTCTCAGAGACCTCTGGGACAACATTAAATGTACCAACATTCACGTTACAGGGGTCTCAGAAGAATAAGAGGAAAAGAAAGGGACTGAGAAAATATTTGAAGAGGTTATAGTTGAAAATATCCCTAATATGGGAAAGGAAATAGTTAACCAAGTCCAGGAAGCACAGAGAGCCTCATACAGGATAAATCCAAGGAGAAAAACTCCAAGACACATATTAATCAAACTATTAAAAATTAAATACAAAGAAAAAATATTAAAAGCACAAAGGGAAAAACAACAAATAACATACAAGGGAATCCCCATAAGGTTAACAGCTGGTCTTTCAGCAGAAACTCTGCAAGCCAGAAGGGAGTGTCAGGACATACTTAAAGTGATGAAAGGAAAAAACATACAACCAAGATTACTCTATTCAGCAAGGATCTCATTCAGATTTGATGGAGAAACTAAAACCTTTACAGACAAGCAAAAGAAAGGAGAATTCAGCAACATGGAACCAGCTTTACAACAAATGCTAAAGGAACTTCTCTAGGCAGGAAAAACAAGAGAAGGAAAAGACCTACAAAAACAAACCCAAAACAATTAAGAAAATGGTAATACGAACACACATATCGATAATTACCTTAAACATAAATGGATTAAATGCTCCAGCCAAAAGACAAAGACTGGCTGAATGGAAACAAAAACAAGACCCATATATATGCTGTATACAAGAGACCCACTTCAGACATAGGCACACATACAGACTGAAAGTTTGGGGATAGAAAAAGATATTCCATGCAAATGGAAATCAAAAGAAAGCTGGAGTAGCAATTCTCATATCAAACAAAGTAGACTTTAAAATAAACAATATTACAAGAGACAAAGAAGGATGCTACATAATGATCAAGGGATCAATCCAAGAAGAAGGTATAGCAATTGTAA
Organism: Stenella coeruleoalba; assembly: GCF_951394435.1. NCBI lineage: Eukaryota > Metazoa > Chordata > Mammalia > Artiodactyla > Delphinidae > Stenella > Stenella coeruleoalba. Next base: position 20,939,611 of record NC_137154.1, read on the forward strand.
ATATTTATGTACCCAACATAGGAGCATGTCAATACATGCTCCTAGGTAAGCAAAAGGCAAATGCTAACAGCAATAAAAGGGGAAATCACAGTAACACAATCATAGTAGGGTACTTTAATACCTCATTATTGCCAATGGACCGATCATCTAAAATGAAAATAAATAAACACAAGCCTTAAATGATACATTAAACAAGATGGACTTAATTGATATTTATATGACATTCCATCCAAAAACAACAGACTACACTTTCTTCTCAAGTGCTCATGGAACATTCTCTAGGAGAGATCATATCTTGGGTCACAAATCAAGCCTTGGTAAATTTAAGAAAATTGAAATTGTATCAGATAACTTTTCCAACCACAATGCTATGAGTCTAGATATCGATTACAGGAAAAATCTGTAAAAATACAAGCACATGGAGGCTAAACAATACACTACTTAATAACCACAAGATCACTGAAGAAATCAAAGAGGAAATCAATATACTTAGAAACAAATGACAATGAAAACACGACAACCCGAAACCTATGGGATGCAGCAAAAGTATTTCTACGAGGGAAGTTTATAGCAATACACTCCTACCTCAAGAAACAAGACACATCTCAAATAAACAACCTAAACTTACACTTAAAGCACTTAGAAAAAGAAGAACAAAAAAATCCCAAAATTAGCAGAAGGAAAGAAATCATAAAGATCAGATCAGAAATAAATGAAAAAGAAATGAAAGAAACAATAGCAAAGATCAATAAAACTAAAACCTGGTTCTTTGAGAAGATAAACAAAATTGATCAACCATTAGCCAGACTCATCAAGAAAAAAAGGGGAAGACTCAAATCAATAGAATTAGAAATGAAAAAGGAGAAGTAACAACTGACACTGCAGAAATACAAAGAATCATGAGAAATTACTACATGCAACTATATGCCAATTAAAGGGACAACCTGGAAGAAATGGACAGATTCTTAGAAAAGCACAACCTTCCAAGACTGAATCAGGAAGAAATAGAAAATATAAACAGACCAATCACAAGCACTGAAATGGAGACTGCGATTAAAAATCTTCCAACAAACAAAAGCCCAGGACCAGATGGCTTTATAAGCAAATTCTATCAGACATTTAGAGTAGAGCTAACACCTGTCCTTCTCAAACTCTTCCAAAATACAGCAGAGGGAGGAACACTCCCAAAATCATTCTACGAGGCCACCATTACCCTGATACCAAAACCAGACAAAGATGTCACAAAGAAAGAAAACTACACCCCAATATCACTGATGAACATAGATGAAAAAATCCTCAACAAATTACCAGCAAACAGAATCCAACAGCACATTAAAAGGATCATACAGCATGATCAACTGGAGTTTATCCCAGGAATGCAAGTATTCTTTAGTATAAGTGACTCAATCGATGTGATAGACCATATTAACAAATTGAAGAATAAAAAGCATATGATCATCTCAATAGATGCAGAAAAAGCTTTTGACAAAATTAAACATCCATTTATGATAAAAAATCTCCAGAAACTAGGCATAGAGGGAACTTACCTCAACATAATAAAGGCCATATATGAGAAACCCACAGCCAACATCGTTCTCAATGGTGAAAAACATAAACCATTTCCACTAAGATCAGAAACAGGACAAGGTTTTCCACACTCACCACTATTATTCAACATAGTTTTGGAAGTTTTAGCCATAGCAATCAGAGAATAAAAAGAAACAGAAGGAACCCAAATCAGAAAAGCAGAAGTAAAGCTGTCACTGTTTGCTGATGACATGATACTATACATAGAGGACCCTAAAGATGCTACCAGAAAACTACTAGAGCTAATCAATGAATTTGGTAAAGCAGCAGGATACAAAACTACTCCACAGAAATCTCTTGCATTCCTACACACCAATGATGAAATATCTGAAGGAGAAATTAAGGAAACTCTCCCATTTACCTTTGCAACAAAAAGAATAAAATACCTTGGAATAAACCTACCTAAGGAGACAAAAGACCTGTATTTAGAAAACTATAAGACACTGATGAAAGAAATTAAAGATGATACAAACAGATGGAGAGATATACCATGTTCCTGGATTGGAAGAATCAACATTGTGAAAATGACTATCCTACCCAAAGTAAACTACAGATTCAATACAATCCCTATCAAACTACCAATGGCATTTTTCACAGAACTAGAAAAAAATTTTCACAATTTGTATGGAAACACAAAAGATCCTGAATAGCCAAAGCAATCTTGAGAAAGAAAAATGGAGCTGGAGGAATCAGGCTCCCTGACTTCAGACTATACTACAAAGCTACAGTAATCAAGACAGTATGGTACAGGCACAAAAACAGAAATATAGGTCAGTGGAACAGGACAGAAAGTCTAGACATACACCCAAGCACATATGGTCACCTTATTTTTGATAAAGGGTGCAAGAATATACAATGCAGAAAAGACAGCCTCTTCAATAAGTGGTGATGGGAAAACTGGACAGCTACCTGTAAAAGAATGAAACTAGAACACTCCCTAACACCATACACAAAAATAAACTCAAAATAGATTAAAGACCTAAATTTAAGGCCAGACACTATAAAACTCTTAGAAGAAAACATAGGCAGAACACTCTATGACATAAATCACAGCAAAATCCTTTTTGAACCACCTCCTAGAGAAATGGAAATAAAAACAAAAATAAACAAGTGGGACCCATAAATAAGATGAAAAGACAACCCTCAGAATGGGAGAAAATATTTGCAAATGAAGCAACTGACAAAGGATTAATCTCCAAAATTTACAAGCAGCTCATGCAGCTCAATGTCAAAAAAACAAACAACCCAATCCAAAAATGGGCAGAAGACCTAAATAGACATTTCTCTGAAGAAGATATACAGATTGCCAACAAACACATGAAAGGTTGCTCAACACCAGTAATTATTAGAGAAATGCAAATAAAATTACAATGAGGTATCACCTTACACCATTCAGAATGGTCATCATCAAATAATCTACAAACAATAAATGCTAGATAGGGAGTGCAGAAAATGGAATCCTCTTGCACTGTTGGTGGGAATGTAAATTGATACAGCCACTATGGAGAACAGTTTTTAGTTTAAAAAACTAAAAATAGAACTACCATACGACCCAGAAATCCCACTACTGGGCATATACCCTGAGAAAACCATATTTTAAAAGTCATGTATCACAATGTTCATTGCCGCTCTATGTACAATAGCCAGGACATGGAAGCAGCCTAAGTATGGATAAAGAAGATGTGGCACGTATATACAGTGGAATATTACTCAACCATAAAAAGAAATGAAATTGAGTTACTTGTAATGAGGTGGATGGACCTGGAGTCTGTCATACAGAGTGAAGTAAGTCAGAAAGAGAAAAACAAATACCATATGCTAACACATATATATGGAATCTAAAAAAAAGTTTCTGAAGAACCTAGGGGCAAGACAGGAATAAAGACGCAGACATAGAGAATGGACTTGAGGACACGAGGAGGGGGAAGGGTAAGCTGGGATGAAGTGAGAGAGTGGCATGGACATACATACACTACCAAATGTAAAACAGATAGCTAGTGGGAAGCAGCCACATAGCACAGGGAGATCAGCTCAGTGCTTTGTGACCACCTAGAGCAGTGGGATGGGGAGGGTGGGAGTGAGATGCAAGAGGGAGGAGATATGGGGATATATGTATATATATGTATATGTATAGCTGATTCACTTTGTTATAAAGCAGAAACTAACACACCATTGTAAAACAATTATACTCCAATAAAGATGTTAAAAAAAAAACAGACAAAAAAACCCAAAACAGATATTTTGAGGAATTGTTCTTATATAATAACTCTAATATTTTTTGTGAACTATATAAAATAAATGCAATATCCTCAAGATATTCTTCAATCACTGTATTTTTTGCACTTGGGAAAAGAACCCATAATAAGGCTAATACCTATGAGTTCTATGCCTGTGTACTCGGCAGAGTTTCCTCATATAAGGCCAAAGGGTAATTAAAAAGAACTGACTTAATGGAGAAAAATGGAAATGAATAAGGAGATTAGAATCATATACATAAGATTAATTATTTTCATTTTCATGATATCACACCAAATTCAAAACAATAGGAAGCCTCTGAGATAGTCTGAACTTCAAATTCCATGCCTTATTACTATAAAACTTTGATCAGAAAATTTAAAAAAATACCAATTAAATAGAAACTGAAATATTAGTTTTTCTCTATCTTCCTGTTTTTATGTGCATGAAGGATTTCTTTTCATATGAAAGTTTAAGTGGTTCAAGGGGGTTAAAACTAGCAACCTCTACATATGCAGTGGATGTTTCAATAATTAAACCTTGAATATTATTGACAAGGTTAGTAAAATTTAGAGTGAAAACATACTTTTCTGTGTGACATGACCAAAAAGTTGCATATTGCTTCCATCAAGAAAGTTACTCTCCTATTATAGAAATGTCATTTGAAATTATTTGTCATTTCTGCTTTTAATCACCAGTTTATAACTCTGGAATCAAACCTTCCCTGTAGGTTCCTTGGCAAAACTCCCATTCACACCAGTATTAAGTACTTATGCCCCTGTCAGCAAAGTTTGACCCATCCACTTGTGTTTTCATTCAATTTCGGTTTTCAGGTATCCCTGTAATTAATCAGTGACTTTAGATGATTCTGGCAGAGATGCCCTGGTGTTGAATAATTATACAAAATGCTTAGCTTTTCAGCTGTGAGGTCTGTTGCTGGAGACATGAAAACTATAACATGATCTATAGTACAATGCCCTATCACTGAATCATTGTACCTAAATGTCCCCAGTGAACACAAGTCTGTTAAAAAATAAGAAATGTAACTTGTTTTGCAATGTACAAAGTGCAAACAAGTCGTACTAAGGCATATATACAAGAAACAAAAAGTTTGAACTTCAAAAGATTCCATCAGATAATAATCAGGACCTCTGCATTCCAGTCCTGCCCCCTCTACTCAACAGCTATAGAACCTTGTGTAAATAACTTCATGGGAGCATAATGGTCACTGACAATTATTTCTTTATCTGCAAATTTCAGGGGCAGACTAGGAAAAAAAGGAATTAACAGAGGAAGTTCTTTCCCATTGCATAAGTAACCCATATTCTAAGTTAACTCTTATTTCCTTACAAGTGAAAAGTAGCCTCCAGTTGAAAGTTGGACTTCACTGTCCTCTATTTGTTTTCTGATTGCTTCTCTTCGATCTTACTCTTTATTTGGGAAAATCACAGCATGGTGTGAAATATACCATTTTAGGTATATTTTATTCTTTAATTCTTTCATTTGGTTTCTAGACCAATTTTGCTTAAATGGATTCCCTTAGGCACCCAAAAATGTGACCTGGAGATCAGTGAGTTTGATATATCTAAGATTAGATCTATGTATATCTATAACTATATCTGTACCTATATCTATATCATCTGTATCTATACCTACCTTTACCCATAGCTATAGCTATCTCACCCAGCTCTCTGATTACAGTGTTTAAACTCAAGGGGCAAAAAGTAATACTGTATCTTAGAAGGATTATGGGGTTAGAGAACAGAAACTAAAGTTTTGTGATACCTGAGCCAAACTCATTTCAAGAGACTCTCGCAATTTACACTGCCACCAAAAGCTTATGAAGGTCTATTTCACTGACTCTTCATTGGCAATGAGTCTGCTTTAATTAAAATCTTTGTCATTTTGGTAGTTAAAAAAAAAAGGAATACTTTAATTATACTAGGTTAATGAGAACCGAATCATTATTCAGTCTATTCAGACTTATGCAATGACAGAAAAAGGAAAATAATGGCACTATGCCATACTAATATTAATTTTACTACCTAAAAGTAAGAGGAGACTTCAAAATATTTTAACAGATATTATTAAAATGAGATTTGAGTAGTCTCAAGGGATTCAGTAGAACAGATATGCCAAACTCATAAAAGTAAAAAATCCTGATATACAAGCCAGAAAGCCAACTTATACACTGACAATAAACAATACAATTGGCAAAGTGAACATGTATTATTTACCACCTTAAGTGACTAATCATATTGGATAGAAACTACCATTTGATATATATTACATTTTATATATGAAGAAAAATGTTAAAATCAGAAGACTGTAGTTTTCTTGTGTTAGTTATATCACTGAAAAGGCTAAAATAAACTAGTAACTTATTCCTATATCTCCTATGAATATTTCCTGTATTTCAATTTGGAAGGCTAGTGGACTTTTCCCTGAATGTTTTGAAATAGGCACAAAGTTCATCTTTGTGACTTTTTTTCCGTGTTTCTGTCTTAATCTGTCTGGGCTGCTACCACAGACCAAATACCATAGACTGGGTGGCTTATAAACAACAGAAATTTATTGTCTATAGTTCTGGAGGCTGAGAAATACAAGATCAAGCCATCAGCAAATCTGGTGTATGGTGAAGGCCCACTTTGTAGTTCATAGATGTCCATGTTTTCTGTGTCCATGCATGGCCGAAGGGATAAAGGAGTTCTCTGTGTCTCTTTTATAAAAGCACTAGTCTCATTCACAAAGGTTCCACCCTATAACCCAGCTCACAAAGGCCTGTCCATGAAAAAATGTTGCCTGCCATATCAGTAAACAAAGGATGTTGCAGCCATCAAACCATCACATTACTGCCACCCCAACAGTGAAACCTGAGTCAGCTCAGGATGATAAAGCACAGGATATGGCCCCAGATAGCTGGCTGAGTTGTATATCAAAGGAGTGATTTCAATGAGTGCACACATTTGCATCTTCCCATGTACAGGAAAGGACTAAATTTATTAACTTGAGATGTCTGGTTTTCTTTAATTAACAGTAATATTTTGATGTTCTGACTACCTGGTCTTTGTTGCAACAACTGCTATATATCCTAGCTCCTCCCTTACCTCTTCAGAGCAGTCCCTCAGAGTTATCTGAGAGGCTGCATCTTGGGCTTGTCTGCCAAATAAAATATAATTCTCAACTTTTACATTGTGCATTTTTTTCAGTCAACAGGCCCCACCTCCAAATTCTATCATGCTGGGAATTAGAATTTAACAAAATTTGGGAGAAAAACACATTCAGTCTCTAACAGTTTCTTTAGCTGGAAAAAAAAATCCCCATTCTTCTTCTTCTTCTTTTATTATTATACTAGTACTTCTACCCAAGCTCAACTCTTGCCAGCTTTGAAGTCACTTTTTTTTTTTTTTTGCTTTGCTTCTAAAAGTGTCTTTGTACATTGGTTTATTTTGTATTTAATTTTCAGAGGTAATACACTTTCTAAATTACTTCAAAGACAGGGTTTCTCAATATAATCCTAAAGTATGGAAGACAGTCTCCTCTTGAGAGGTTCTGGAGTAAGAAAACTACTTAGATCTCAACTTTCTGAAACCACTATAATTATGTGACTTTGAGGAAGCCTCTCTCCCCTGACCTTTGTTTTCCTCATCTGAAAAGTGGGTATAATAAGAATACCCTTGTAAGGTTACCAGGGGGTAAGGGGGAGTGGGGAAGGATAAATTGGAAGATTGGGATTGACATATACACACTACTGTATCTAAAATACATAACTAATAAGGACTTACTGTATAGCACAGGGAACTTTATACAATACTCTGTAATGGCATATATGGGAAAATAATCTAAAAAAGGGTGAATATATGTATATGTATAACAGATTTACTTTGCTGTACACCTGAAACCAACACAACATTGTAAGTCAACTATACCCCAATAAAAAATTAAAAAAATAAAACAAAAAAAAAAGAATGCCCTCACTGAATTTTGCTGATAATAAATGATATACTGTATGTCAGTGGTTTTCAAATCTGGGAGCATATTAGAGTAACTGGATATTGGTATTTTTATAACACCTTAGGCTATTTGATGTGTGCCTAAGTTTCTCTTGGAGGACAATCTTGCAAATGCTAGCAAAAATTCTGGCTCTGCCAGCAAGTCTGTGGTCAGATTAGCTATAACTAACTTCGGAATATTATATGTATATACCTTTGAGTGCTGGATCATTTATTTAAGGGGTGATTTGCATTTGAGGATCTTAATCAAGGCATTCTTCATTTATGTCAAGATATGAATCATCTAATCATAGCCATTTGGCACAAAATGTGAAGCTTTACTCCTGGGTGAGAGGAAATGGTTTTCATCCCCTGGCAGGCTTAGTAAAACCTGCTTAGCACTGCACCCTAAATAGGGAAGGTTGTTTTCTATCTCAGGCTGAAATCAGGACTGAAATGCAGTAGAGAAAAGCTTGGGCTATTCAGTTAGAATGGGCTACCTGACAGAGATGGCTTGATTTACAAAGGAGACAGTGTCTAAATTTTATTGTGTCTAACATATACAAGGTAGCTCCCACACCTATAGAGGGATATTATTATCATGATTTTATAAGATTGGGAAACTAAGTTTCAGAGAAGTAGTTTACCTACATATGTGATAGATTTTTCAGTTCTATCTAACTAGTTCTCTTTCCAATACCACATCATCCTGTATTGAATAATGGGACAGAATTAGAGAGGCCAAAGTTAAGTAGAAAATAAAACATAGCACATGTTAACGTTCCCAAAGGAAACATTCAAACTACTTTAGCACTCATTAGCATTTATAAGACGAGTGATCCAAACAATGAACTGATAGCTGGGAACCACAATAAAATGAACAATTTTGCATTGGTTCCCAGTAGATAAAAATGAGTATTTTTAATAACCAATTCCTGTGATGAATAGAAGACACTACTTGCAATAAATTTATTCCAATCTATAGAGTAGCAGAATTCTATCTAACTTAAGTAATTTAGTAATGGGTATTACAAACATCAGTTCTTGTGATAATTTATGTAATAGTCCAGTCTCTCCCTTACTTTAGGTAAAGGGTAACCTGTGCTACAAACAGTTGATTATAATCCAACATTTAGGCTAATCAAATTGGATTAGAATTTGAGCATGATGATTAGAAAACACAAGCAACCATAATGAGCAAAGGTATTTCACAGACTAACAGTTACTGTAAATCCCTTTGAAAGAGAAACAGGAGACTTGGGTGTAGAAATTTGCAATTTGAGGAAGGTGGTACAAAATAGGAATAGAAAACATGAAATTTACCATAAGGCATTTATCTCCTCCTTGAGCAACTTAATTCTGAGCCTTGATCTCTCTATTTGTAGTTGAGGATAAAAATACATAATTTTCATGGAACTATTGCTCACATCATATAAGATCATGTAAATAAAGATCTTTATACAAAGTTTTATATTACAGTAAAAATGATTAGTATACATAAAATTCTGTTTTGAAAACAGAGGATATACCTTCTTTTCAAGTATCGAAAGAATAATCCTCAAACTCATTTTGCTTTGTGCTCTAAAGAGAACCTCAATGATTCCCATACTGAAGAAACAGTATAGAGAAAAATATAATAAAACTAGAGGTTAATACAAAATAACAACAACAACATACTTTTACCAGGAAACAAATAAAACTCTGTTTTAAAATCTTGAATATGTTAAAAAACTATCATATCAAAATGAAATCCAAACTAAACTAAGGATAATGAAAAGCTACGTCAAAACAAATTACATAGAGATAAGAGTTGTAAAAGAAAGTATGAATTGTATATTTTCATATTATTAAAATAATGATTATCAAATTCAAGATGTTAAAATAGAACAAAAATAAACCTTACAGAATTAGAAGCTGATTTTAATAAATATAAAAGTGAAAATTTCTGAATAAAGAAACAAAAAGTAATAGAGTTAGTAACCTTAAATACTTGTTTAGAGAAAAGGAAAAAAAAATAACTAAATCATAAAAGAAATAGGAGAAACAAAAATACATATATACCTTCAAAGATAATAGGTAAACTAACCATAGACAGAAATTAAGATATTGTGTGAGACTGTTATGTTCAGATCTAAACAATTAATTCTCAGTGCAACAACTAATCACCATGAAAAAATAAAGTAACAAAATGAATCTCCAGATATAAATTTGGAGATATAAAATTTATATAGAACAATTGTTAAAGACAAATAATGTTAATCAACAATATATTTCACAGATTTTTACTAATTATTAAGAAAGTAATTTCAAAGTCACTTAGTGTTCCAGAGCAAATAAAAAGAAGAAATGTCTCCAATTATTTTATTCTAATATTACTTCAGTACCAAAATCCAACTAGGATTGTGCATTCTCACACACACACAAACATTCACACAATACACAAACACACACACACCTATTTCAGTTTCCAATTTCTAGTTAGAGAATGGTTATATCATATAGAACAAAAATATAGAAAGACTCTATCACAGTGGAACATCATTCCTTGCTCAGTAAAAGTTCATTTCTTACACTCATAAAAAGTATTTTACTCAGCTGGTAGTAAGAGTGTGTTAGCAGGTTACCAGGAATGGTTTCCCCCATGCAGCCATTCAGAAATACAGGATATTGGTGGCTTTGCTATTTCCAAAATTGATTTCTAAGGTCAGCCACCCAGAAATGTAAAAGGTCATGGAGCAGTATCATGGAGAAGGTTTGTATAGGTCAGTCCTGGAAAGGTCCCACATCTATTCCATTCACATTGAGTTGATTCACATGCACACGTCACGAGCCCTGCTTACAAGGGATCCTGGGAAATGTAGCTCCTCTAAGGTCAGCCATTTTCCAATAGTAACCTAATGCCAAAGAAAATAAAGCATGCATTTTTGGAGGAAATTTAGCTTATTTCTCAGGGTGGTTGTGAGGATTAAATTAATTAATAACTGCCAAATGCTCAAAATAATGTCTGGTAGATGGAAACTTTCCAATAAATTTAAGTTATCTTACTGCTTATGTCCATTTTTCCCCACTCCTACTCTACATTATGGTCTTATTACTTTCCTTATGTTTCAGTTAGATTTTAAGCTGTAAGGCAAAGATTTCAAATCCAGTGGTTTTAACAGTAAGAAAGTATTATAATGTCATTTAAGTGAAGTCCTGAACTCTGGCAATTCCAGGGTTGTTGAATTCAACATCTTAGGGACATTAACAAACGTGCAGTTTCTTAAAGTTTTTATTTTCACAATTCAACACGTATTAAAATTTTGTCCCTATGGTTTGCTCCCATCATAAATGGAAAATGGTCTGGTATCCCAAGATACAAGACTATTCAGAAAAAGATTAGAGGCAAGGGAACTTCTTTCTGTATCTTTTTTTTTTTTTTTTTTTTTTTTTTTTTTTGCGGTACGCGGGCCTCTCACTGTTGTGGCCTCTCCCGTTGTGGAGCACAGGCTCCAGACGCGCAGGCTCAGCGGCCATGGCTCACAGGCCCAGCCGCTCCGCGGCATGTGGGATCCTCCCAGACCGCGGCACGAACCCGTGTCCCCTGCATCGGCAGGCGGACTCTCAACCACTGCGCCACCAGGGAAACCCTCTTTCTGTATCTTTTATCAGTGCAGAAACATGAACCTGAAATCCTCAGGAAATTTTTCTTAATCACATTTGCCAGAACTAGTTCACATTTCTATTACTAAAGTGGTTACTCGCAGAAGGCTTAACCAATCAGAATTTAAGCCTTAAGTTAGGGATAAGGCATCTTTTCCTCAGTTACAGGATGGAGAGAGGGAAACCCCCTAAGAAGTTGGTTATCCCAGGAGAATAAAAGGGAGTAGACCTCCTTAGCACTCACAGTGTCTGCTACAACTTATCATCTATTGCCTAGATTGCCATAAAGTCCTATTAGTGTTGTTTTTTAATTCTACCTTTTCTACTTTGACAACATTCCCTACGGTACTGCCAGATACATTTTCCAAATGAATAGCTTTTACTTATTCCATCTCAAAGAGCTTCAATACATTTTATACCATTTAGGTCTACGAGTACCTGCTGATTTTCTCCTGGCATCTCACCGTCTAGCATATTTAATTTTGCATTCACTGGAGCCTCTGCGTTGCATCCTCTGCCTTTAGATAACTAATAGCTTCCTCCGGCACCTCATTCAGGTCTTTACTCAAATGTCATATATTTCAGTAAGTCCTTCTCTGTCTATCCTTATGCAAAATTCCAGCTACCTCCAACCTTCTGTATCTCTCTTCATTTCTTAGTTTCTTTTGTCAATTAACATTACCTGACATTTTGTATGGAACACTTATTGTCATTTACCACTAAATTTTAAGCTACAAAAATTAATCAAGCAGATTATAAATTGCGAATGCGTGAAGGTCCTCAAGACCTAAAAAATTACAAATGAAATCATTGCTTAAACCTTGCTTTTAAACCTATTCTTTACATTTTAAAGTTTTGTTATTGTCCTTCACAATCGAACACCCACACAGCCAGCATAAGTCCAAGGTTAATTGTATTCAGCATTTCCAGGTAAATCAATTTTTGTTTTGATTGTACAAAATTTACCAAAATTTGCATTGATCTCTTTATATTAATTTTACATAAAACTCTAAAAAATAACAAATATGAAAACGATTGCCTAGGCAAATGCTATTAAACAAAGAAGGCAATGCCACCTAAGATTTGCTATTGGTCCAGTAGGCAGCACTTTCATCCAAAAAATTGAAAGTGTCTTCATCAGTAGGTGTATTCTTTTTTAAATTTAGTGTTTGAAAGGGGGCTGGGGAGAGTCACTTATAATGTAAGAATGTAAAAATGGTAAAAATGCAAAGACTCAAAATGACAATTTAAAATATATACTTACAGATTTCTTCCAAATGGAAACATTCAGACCTTTTATATATGCCCCATGGATTACCAATTCTATGACTGTCCTGAAACCTCCCCCAATATCTTCATTTCAAAGTTTAGTAGATTGTCCTATGGTTTCAAATAGTTGTTCCTCCCTCTACTGTCAAGAGTATTGTATGTCCCTTCCTATTGTTATGTGATGTTTTCTGATGAATGGTATGAGAGTGGGCTTATATATGACATCTGAGCAGTTGTTTCAAAGAGGAATCAAACGTTTCTATCAGGTATCTCGCTCTTCTCTTTCCACTGTACAAAGGGTATCTTCCAAAGAAGGGCTGCCCGTTAGCCTGGGTCCTGGGATATTAAGACATTTCAATAGCATCAAAACAGCTGTGGCAGCTACCAACACGTAACACAAGCAAGACTAAATATTTGTAAGTTAGTGAAATTGGGGGCAGGGGGGTGTTTGTAACTGTGATAAATAGATACTAACGCGGCCCACAATTTCCCACTTCCTGGTGCCTATACCTCTGTGCAATCTCCTGCCTTTAGTGGAGGCTGGACCTAGTGACTTGCTTCTAATGAATAGAATATGGCAAAAGAGATGGGACGTCATCCCTGTGATTATGTTATGTTGTATAAAATGTGCTTTAGTAGATTTAATGTGAGCAGCTGTGATGTAGAACTCTACATAGCAAGGAGCTACAGGTAGTCTCCAGGAATTTTAGGCAGCCCCTAAGATCTGAGAGCAGTCTCTATCCAACCACCAGGAAAAACTTGGGCCCTCAGGCATTCAACCACAAGGATATGAATTCTTCCAACAGCCTAAATGAGCTTGGAACTAGATCCTTTCCCAGTCGAGCCTCTGGAGGAGAACGCCAACATCCTGATCGTATGCAAGTGAGACAATGAGCGGAGGGCCCAGATACACCTTGCCTAAATTCCTGACCCATTAAAAAAATGTGTATGGTTTTAAGTTACTGTGTTTGGGTAATTTGTTATAAGGCAAGAAAACTAAAACAGTTTTTAGAGATAATTCCTATCAATATCATACATCTAATCTCAAATGCCACCTTCAGCAGACAACCAGAAATGACCCCTCCCACTATTTACTTCCTTAGCATTTTGTACCATAACATGGCACTTAGCACTTTTTATCTATTCACTGCTTACTGGGACAGTGCTGTTCATTTTTATTTTCCCAGTCCTAACACATTACTTTTAAATGAAATGTGTTCAAAATAAATAATTCAGTCAGTTTAAAAACTATATTAAATATGTTGACAATCATAATTTTTGGCAGTCATTAACATTAAATAAGTATATTTTAAAGAAAGAAAAATAAAGCTTTTTAGAAAGATAATCCATATTCCTTTTCATTAGTTTAGACTGATCCTCTTTTAGGCTGAATTTGTAGAGAGTTCTTATAGATGAAATGAGACTACTTAATTTAGGTTATATTGCAATTGAGTAAAAGATTAATTGTGTAGCTTCCTTAAGGTGATTATGTATCAATTTGTGAGTCTTTTCCACTTGGTTATAATTTCTCATTATACTTACATGTCACTATTACTGTGTTTTTCACATTGCACATACTAGTATTTTTGATTATACCCCAAATAATTGTGGAATAGTAGCCCAATCAGGAACATAGAAATACATACTCATGGGATATCTGTAGATACTGGCATTAAGCAACTGATTTCCAAAATTAATGAATCATGCAACGTACTTGAGAGTAGTTACTTGCCACGGCACAGAAGTCCTTAGAGACATGTTAGCTGACATCAGAGCTTTGGGCTTGCATCCATTTCAAAAAATATATTTAAGAACAGGCTAGAAGCATGGAAGTTTACCAATACTTTGTGAAGTCCATAGAGCATGGTAGATCTGATATACTCCATATATTTAAACATTAATTTGCCTATCATTCATCTCTCCTCACTAGAAAGTAAGTTCCACGTGGACAGGAGATTTCATCTCTCATTTATTCAGTGATGGAAATCACAAGAACTTAAAATAGCACCTCATACACAGTACTTAATAAATGTTAGTTGAATTAATGAATAATTTTATATTATCTTGGCAATGAAAAAATAAGCTTATATTACAGTAAATTATAACAGACATGGCTTCTAGAAAAGATATGGTAATATGATTCTGGTCCTCTTGTCCACTCATTTTACATATAGGAATTTTTTTACCCACAAGTAGCATCAATTGGTATAATCTGTATCAATATGGACAACATCTAAATAAGTATACACAAGTGAACAGTTATTTTTTGCATAAGCTGATTGGGCATGTTTTTATGATTTTATGTTTTTTCTATTCTAAGAGTATTTTTTTCTTTGTCATGACAATCAGGGGAGATGAGGACTGAATGGACTCTTGTCTCTAGGAAATACAAATGATAACTTTCCACATTTTCATGTGTCCTTTCATGCCATGTCAAAGGCAAAGTCTTCCTCCATGAGGGAAGTAGAAGAGAAAATTCACTGATATCCATGCAGCCCTGCCATCATCACAGATATAGAAGGACCTCAGCAGGACAACAACTATGCTTTTCTTATTAGTGAGTCTCTAAAGATTTGAGGGAATAAGGGCATCTCTTAGATCAAGTGCTTTGGTGTGGGAAATTGTAGTTCACTAGCCTTAAGTGTATTTAGTAGCCTCTAAAGGTTTCAAGGAGCTAAAATGCCAGGAGTTTGTGACTTATAATCAATAGAACATCGCTGCAGTTCCTGGCGGGTTTAATAATGATAAGCAGGTAGTACTTTTCTATAGTTTAACGGAATGTAAGGCAGATCATTGTTGGATATGTAAATTACACTCAGAAAATGTTATTTTCCTCTTAAAATAAATGGCTACTTGAGTAATGAGCCCAGGAGAATGAGCGATGACCATTCGTTTTTGCTTTCCCCATCTAGTAAGCTCTTCTTGAAGAAAAACTATCTATAGCTATTGAAGTCAATATGACTGATGTCTGAGTAACAACAACAAAAAAAATCCATCTTCTTCTAAGTGACAAAACCAGAGCTCCCAGGAAAAATGGAAATACATAGGGATCATGATAGAAAATATTAAGAAGAATAAAAACTAAATACCAACTTAAGATTTATCATTGAATATAGAGGAAGTCACCATATAAAATATTTGTCTGTTGATATGTCTCTTCTCTTTTTATTCCAGCAAGGAGAAAGATTAAATTAAAATTGTTTTTAAAGTACAGTAGGTATTCTAAGCAATTCTAGTCCAGGCTATGCCATTTCAATATTTATTGATGTGAAATTAACAAGAGCACCACAAAAAACATCTAAAGATCATGTGAAAATGTGACCATATTTGTAGGTGGACCCCGACCTTATTTACCTCTCCTCAGTTTATACAAGTGAAGAATTAACAAGGAAATAGAGTGAGTTTGACAGACCTTAACTTGAGCTCAACACATGGTGGTACAGAGTATCTAGTATTATCTCATGTTCTATGCTTTGGGTTACATACTGATGACGGATACTGCATAGGCTTCCTTGGAACCATAGCGCTAGATCACTGTTCTGAAAAGATGTAATGCTTCCTTACAAGAATGTCAGTAATCAGTAGATGAGGTCACTTATAAAGTAAAAACTTGAAGCTTGATAGACATGTCTTAGACTGGAGTGAAAAAATAAAATGCTTCCTCTTTGCCTGGACATAGCCTTCCTTTTTACTTGATGACCTAAGAATAAAAGTGTGTATGTATGTGCCTGTGTGTATGTGCCTGGGGGTAGAGAGATGATTTGTCTGTGTCTGTGGAGGTGTTTTGAAATTATTTTCTTCAGTTTTTCTTATTATATTCTTCAATATTCCATGGAGAGAGGATTTGTAATACTCAACTTTGAGGCAGCCAAGTTTGAATTCTGACCCCTGGTCAGAATTAGAATGAAATGAGAACAACTAAGGAACTTCATGTGTTTTGCTGAATGAAGAAAAGCATAAAAGTTTGAAGGCATGATGAATAATTCACTGTAGAGCTATTGCTGAGCACTGCGTCTACCTAGAGTGCAAATCAGCTGTATTTCCTACATGCCCTCAGCTAACCATACCTATATATGGGCTATATTGGCATATATAAAGCATAATTTATATATTAGGCTCTATTAGAAACCTAAAGGCAAGAAAATATGGACTATTAGAGCTAGAAGGAAACTTAGAATCATTTATTTTTAGCCTGGGTTCACTGAACTGCTTAGAGTCCAAAAGGTTGTAATGGGGATTCAGGAGTTATTTTCAATATTCAGGAAGTCTAATGGATATAATAAGTTACCATAATCAAAAGGCCTAACAGGATAAATATAACCAGAAATGTCTTTGCAGGATGTTATGACTGGCTCTTCCCTTCTTATCCCAAGTTCTGAATGTGTCAACAATTAGTAAAATACATCTGTAAGTAATTAAAATGAAAACTATCTCCTAATCAAGGTAATGTGACAGCTATATCTTTCAAATCATAAGCACAATAATGAAAAGGGCATTTGGCTTGAAAAACACTGGCAGCCCTTAATCTGGTTGAACCATATCCTCCTTCCACCTTGTTTTCCCCACCATGTAACAGATGAGAAATTTGAGGCTAGGAATAGTTAGTTGACTTACCCAAAGTAATAGATTCATTAGTGTTAGAGGAGGGACTGGATATTGTCTGCATCACATTAATTTAAATATTTAGTCTACAATACAATATGGGATATATGTGCACATCTGAGTTATGAAAATCTAGATTCAAAAAATAATACAAACTCTCATATTGTTATATGGTTATATCTGTTCTCTCCTCATTATTTCAAAATTTAGCTCTATGATGCATGCCTTCTTTATTTTAAACAAAGTAAAACTTATTGAAGAAAATAACACATACACACATTACTGCTAATGGATAATGAAATGGATAAATGAGAAACTGGTAAAAAGAAACAAGTAAATTCGAGGAAAATAAACCATGTTATCAATTAAATATGCATATATATACATATAAATATATATATATACATACACATATATGGCCACATACACACACACACACACATACATACATACATGGCTTACACAGGTGTCCATTGTTCATTGCAGTATAACATATTGTTCAATGCTGGATTTATGATAGTAATTAGCTGCAGATTGTGCTATTTTATACAGATATTTCACACAATTTTCCCTCCCCTAACCTACTCACAGATCCCTTTTTTCATGACATGTTTTGCAGGTCTTTATTAAAATTTTTAAACTTTAAAGTTGTCTGTAAATGTAAAAATATGTCTCAATAATTATACTGTTTTTCTATTATTGCATTTAGTTCTCCTGAGAGAAATATTTTTGAATAAAATTTACCTTCATCATGTAGTTATTCAACCACCATTTTTCCTAAAGCAGAAGGTGGTATCAACTTTTACTGGCAAAGCACTTAGTGTATATGTTTACTAGAAGTCTTGAAAAGTCTAAAGGGAGTTGGCTACTTTCACATTTTATGGCATTGATTGGATGGCCCCTTAACAGTCCACCAGCCAAGAATTAAACAACCATAGCTAGAATGGCCAGCAAGTACACTGTTCTTGCTTTTATGTTTCCTTATGTTTTGCAATTGAGCAACTGCCTTTGTATCTTATTCACAAACCATTTGGAATAAAAATATGGAAAACTTTGGATTTGCCTTTTCTAAAGTATCCAGGTCCTCTGTGATGCTGTTGGATTTCTGTTTCTCACTATCTCCTTATCAAGAGTGGCCTTTCTCTACAGAGTAGACCAGATGGCTTTAAATGACCCCAGCCACATCTAGATCTATATCAGTTTATCAATTATAAAAAATCCAGTCTTTACTATACGTTAAAACAGAAAATTTACAGGGAGATCTGTTTTCAGCCTGGTTTGAGCCACAAGATAACCCATGTGAAATGAAGGAGCCATGGTCAGCTGACTCCATATTAAATAGATAGATTTCCAAAAGTAGAGGTATTACAGCACTGAGGAAGAAGGGATGTGGGCAGAGGCAGACAAAGACTCAAGGGCTGAGTTCTAAACCACCCAACACAGCAATAGGCACAATTTTGTGTCTCAGTGTATCAGGTGTCTATTGAAATCGTTTGCTTTATAGTTTATATATTATATGCCACTTAGTATACTAGGGTTCTATGAAGCTCTTTTTCAAACAAAAAACATATATAATTTGGATTTTCTAAATTTTAAACTATCTTTGTTTATTAAATGAATAATTACTTTAGCTACAAAATATTTAAATATATAAGCAAGTAAAATTATATGTTCAACAAAATTAAATTACAATCATTGATGTGTTTCCAAAAAGGTTTATTCTTATAAACTTATCATGCCAAATTACAAGGGTTACTTTTTCTCCTTAAACCATCTTCATAATTAAAAAAAAATTAAATGTTAGCTTTCAGATAAATTTTTCAAACCACCTTCAGTCTCTCTGAAATGTACCAGCTTCAATTATAATTCTAGCATCTTTTTTACTTTTAAGATCTTCAATTAATGTTAAGTTGTATTAATTAATAAATCAGAATAGGATACCTGATAATATATAGTTAAGATAGAAATTATAAAACTCTGGAACATAAAAAATGGTGATCTATATATTAGTGTATGATCATCAGTCAACAGGTTTAAAAGAAAGTACCTACATTGGCATATATTTGAGTTGAATTATTATACATGTTTCTTTTTGGAAAAACTGAAGAGGCTGTAAATAATGGTGCCAGACGACTAATAAGTTAATGTATATATTTTGTTGCTATTGTTATCGGAAAAAAGAGAGCAATCTTGTAAAGCAAAATTATCTGATATCAGAATGTAAAAAAATATAATGAAACACAAATTGTAGGATATTCAGTAAAAGTAGATGTCTGAAAGGAAGTGTTTTTTTTTTAACTTTCTTGTATAAAGTACCTGAATAAATGAGTTGGAAAGAATAAATAAAATGTGTTCAACATTCTCAACAAAGCTGGTACAATAATATGGGGTTATTCATAAAAGGGAGGAAGGCTGGTAATTCCTCTATTTCAAATAATTATAAGGGTAGTATTTGTGGCAGATGCCTTTGGAAGCTCCACATCGCATTCTCAATAGAAGCAGAAGCTACAAGAGCCTGTTTTACCTGGACACAAATACAACCCAGAGCACTGAAAAATTAGTGCCCCTGAGGACAAACTTACAGCAATGGAACAGACCTAATGGATGTACATCCCCACCTCTCATCCTGTGAACAGAGCATTCTGGCATTCTGTGTGTTTCCCAGAGGCTCTGATGATATTGAGTCCGTACTGTCTACAGCAGTGACCTTGATAATAGGCCCCTATTTTGTTTCCTGGCTTCCCTCTCTGATGCTCCCCAATTCCTTGCTCTTGTATCCTGAGATCTCCTCTCAGAAAAACTATCTGTAACAAGTCCTTGTGTTAGGCTCTGCTAGTACAGAAAAAGAATAAAATAATAATTGGAGATTTTTTAAATCACAAAAAGAAATATCAATCTGTTGATACATATAATATATTAATGAAAAACAAAGATGTGTACTTTCTGAGATACTATAGCTTTCTTATATCACAAAACTTCTTGTCAGTGTTTATATTTTGCTATGATCTGGAAATCATGTTTTAATAAACAGTTCTGATTTTAAAAGTAATAAGCTATAGAATCCCTAAGAGTAAGTGCTACTTATCATTGTGTTTATTGTAAAGAGTGTAAATAGTGCTTAGAACCATTCTTATCCCTAGTCATTTTTCTCTGATGTTCGTAGCTTGTCTATGCTAAGTTTTTGATGTAAATTATTTTACATTAAGGACCTAGAGTCATAACCGTTAAACTGTTAAAATATCTTTTTACACTTGAACTCTGTGAGTTTTGTGAGAAAGCCACTGGATCACACTGAATATTTGTTCCCTTATCTTATAAAAACAGGGATGCTTGACATGACTTGGTATGTCAGGCACTTTCCAGATTAATAATTAGCTCAACATTATTATGAGAGCCGCTCTGTTTATCAGGCACATATTGTAGGAGAATATTTTGTCCCTAAAAGAGTAGCTCAAACTTCTTTGGTTGATAATATATTTAAAATGTTATTAGTAAGAATGTGTATATATTTTAGATTAGATAGGAGCACAATCATGTCTCTTTATAAGGTCCTGTACACAGGACTTTTGTACAATACCTTTTTATATCAAATATACTTTTGCATAATATCTGTCAACAAATCGATTCTATATTGGCATACATACAGATGCTATAGATATATGGAGATAGCTACATAGCTTCAAATTTAAAACACTTTCACGTTTGTATAAGTACAGCTGGTCCCCAAATCCCATTAAATTAATAATTCTATTTAAAAAAAAATAATAAAAACTCTAAAACAACTCTAAACAAACGTACTTGGTCAAATCCATGCTTTAGGGGCAGATTCTTGGCCACAGAGAAAAGTCATGGAAACAAAACTGACACTTTGACTCTGCTGCTGTGAATGAAGAAGCATGATCTATGACTTACGGAATCCCAGATTACAAGTAACAATGTATGTCACTTTATGGGAGCCCAGAAAATTGATAAACAAGAGGGATCTCAAAGAAAGAGGATATTCTTACATTATAGGTACTGCAGATGAAGTCTGTTAGAAGTGAATTGGATGGCTCTTGGTTCCTGATCACTGCTTCACAGGGAGAAAAAGCTATTTTGCCCCAGATAAGCCAAAATTACAAGGTCTAATTCTGTCCTAGTTCAGGCTTCCCCAGTAAATGAACCTTGAGAATTTTCTTCAAGTTTGATGCTTTAGCGAAGTTCTAAAAAAATAGGTCCTCCTTATTAACAAATTTTATTTTGATAAATCAGACTTGTAATTGTTACCATGCTAGAAATATATCATCTATTAGTATGACAAAATCTCTATTAAGCAAAAGAGTATCTTTACATGAACTGATAATTACAGTAAAATATTTTTAGCCCATAGAAGTAAAGTATATTCCTTGAAGACAGATCATGGCCTCTAAATAGCATTTCCCATTAAAAGTTGAAGGGCTCCTAGAAGAAAGAGCTCATTTGGGCTGTGGGATAGGATAGGATATACACAAGATGAGCTTTGTAACACCAGATAATAGGGCTTTTTCAAAGATAATAAGGGTCAAATCAAGAGGTTTCAGGCAAACTTGAAGAAGCTACCATGGGGAAAACAATTTCCCACAGATGTGACAATTTGAATATCAATAAAAATAATAATTACAATGAATACAAATCATAGTAACACGTAGAGATTACAGTTTAAATCATGAGATCAGTGAACTCTGATCTGAATGGACTTATTAGTAGATTTATACTAATTACCTGATTTGAATGTTATTTAGCATTATTAAAACAAAGACTTGGTCTTTCCACACAAATTTCCTCAAAGTAGTCTTAGAATCTCACATTGTGCATGTGTTTTTTGGTTTTATTAACCACTGTGCCCAATATATCTTGCCTCTAAACAGCATTTTCTTTTACCCTCCTGCATTCTGGTGGTTGTGGCCTTTCTCTGAGATCAGTACTCTTATCTGAAGATGAGGCAATGAATAGAGAGCATAAGTCAAAATCTGTCATTTTTATGTTTTTTTACTCTTAAAGAAAATATATCAGTGAGCCTAATCTGAGGAATTGGAGATACACAGATTAATAAAATAATAAAATTTACCTCTCACCATCAATATACAAATATTCATGATTATAATACAAATAATTAACTTCAGAAAATAAATATTCCATTTTCTTTCCCAAATTGCTGTGACTGTGTTTTTAAGCATTCCTACAGCAGCTGGTATTTCTTTCTTTCTTTCTTTCTTTTTTTTTTTTTGCGGTACGCGGGCTTCTCACTGTTGTGGCCTCTCCCGTTGTGGAGCACAGGCTCCGGACGCGCAGGCTCAGCGGCCATGGCTCACGGGACCAGCCGCTCCGTGGCATGTGGGATCTTCCCGGACCCGGGCACGAACCTGTGTCCCCTGCATCGGCAGGCGGACTCTCAACCACTGCACCACCAGGGGAGCCCTGGTATTTCTTATCTACAGTCTTTTCTCATTACATACCTTAGGAAAATAAAAGCTCCTCAAAGAAGGAATTAAATTATACTGAAACACTGCTAGAGAAAAGGCTTTTAAAACTACTGAAATGTAATCACATTTGACTAAGTCTCTACAGAATCTAAAAGTAGGTACTTCAAAGCGAACATACATTTGAGATAAAAATTTATCAAAATCACCTAATTTATTTTTCTCCATTTTTTTTTTTTTTTGTCACTAGATTTGGATTGTCAAAAGTATCCCAAAACTTTAAATAAATTAGGTAAAATGGATATGCCCTTGTCCCTCTGTGGGGTAGTAGTGATTATAATCTCCAGTTTAGTTTCTTCTTTCTTTTTCTTTTTTTCCCTCAATTAAACCATTAATCCTGTTTTTCATAATCGTTCCTAGATTTTCTCTGAGGAAGGAGCCCTTCTCCATACACTGCTTCTCCATACACTACATATGGGCTGCTGGTAAAACTGATTTTACTATCAGGATATAGAAATATAGCAACAAATCACCTAAGCTAGCAAATAACCAGCAACAGAATTCCACACATGCTCTATTCAAAGTGATATGTTTTGAAAGACAAACACATTCTACAAGTCAAGACAAATCCAAACCAATGCTGGAAAAATTTTGTTTGCTAGTCAAGTTTATCAGTTCCAACTCCTCTTCCCAATCCTGGACTACCTACTGTCTCAGAGAGAACAGGCATTTTTGATATTTGACTCTTCAAAACATTATCAGATTTACCAAAGGCCTAAAGTCCTTATAAGCCAGAGGTTGAGCAGAAGAATGGAACCAATTCAGAGGAAAGAAACTGAGAGATCCTGGTGTCACCAGTTGGGTTTCTAAATCAAGCTGTGTTTGAGGCCAGAAGTTCCAAGAACCTGAGAGATTATGGTCTCCGAGTGAGATCACAGTCTTGCCTTGTTGCTGGGGTCGTGAGGGTGTTATGAGTTGGATTGTGTCCCCCTCAAAATTCATATGTTTAAGTCCTAACCCCTGGTAACTCAGAATGTGACTTTATTTGTAGTAAGGCCTTTGCAGAGGTAATCGAGCTAAGATGAGACCGTCAGAGTGGGCCCTAATGCACTATGACCAGGGTCCTCATAAGAAGAGGACATTCTGTACGCAGACACACATAGAGGGGAGATGATATAAAGAGACACAGAAAGAAACCTGGAACAGATACTTTCCTCACAGCTCTCAGAAGGAACCAACCCTGCCAACACCTTGATTTTGGATTTCTAACTTCCAGAACTGTGAGACAATACATTACCTTGTTAAACCTCCCGATTCATGGTATTTTGTAACAACAGCCCTAGAATATGAAGGAGAAAAAGTCAAGATCTGTCATCTACAGGTGTCACACCCTCAAATTAAGCATGCCATATTTTTATACAGAGGAATCAAAAACAAACATTAACAAATTATGCATGCCTCCATCACCACCGTAGAGAGACAAAATTCTCATCACTTTAACGATGATGAAATAACCTGAAAAAAATCCACAATCTCCTCCTTCTTTCAATATGCTGTATTTATGGGTGTGTTTCTGCAGAACAGAGGCCAATCAATTATTGTGTTTACATAAGGCATTTAGGGTTGGACTTTCTGTCAATGAACAACAACAACAAAAATGTTCTGATCAAGACACACAAGTTCTGAGTATAGTACTTTTGAAATTATTTTGTTCCCCCAATTGTCTAGGTTTTCTTTGTTTAAGACAGTATAAAATAAATTACAACATATTCCGTGACCTGAGCAGGAGACACTTTACGAATGTGTTTCTCTCTCACTGTGATCACAGGAAAAATTCAGAGCAATGAAGGAAACATGCAACATGGACAGTATAGACCTTGGCTTAATCACACACAATTGTGTCCTTTGCTTTCAATAACTCAATTTTCCCACGACTCCCTTGACCGTCAAACAGCTAGAACCTTTATGAAATGTTAACACTTAGTGTCTGCTGCCTGAGACTTTCAACCCTCCACTTAGGGAGGTGGAATTCTCTCTCCACCCTTTGCTTAAATCCAGTGCAAAGCAAAATTGTTGCTGACTCTGGTGATAAATCACCATATTACAACCATCAGGGCATTTAATATACGCCTAAAATCAATTGGGACTTGCTGATACCAAAAAGTAATATATTGTCGGTTAAAAAAAAATAACCCCAGATACTACACTTCAGTGCAACGTGGACTGTCAGTCACCTTGATGACCAAACAACAATTTACAGTTTGTAAAAACCAAACAGACAAATGGTAAGAAAAATGCACTTTGATTTTAACCCTGACATTTGTGGAATTTGGCTGGGGTAAAAAAATCAAATGGCTTTGCAGAAAAATGGAGGGATAGATGGTGGCGCTGAGGCTTGTTACAGAAGGAAGTGTTTCTTGGGGGTTGAAGGGGGGATGTGAAGAGGTTCAGGGGTGTAATTCTTTGACTAAAGATATATAATGAGAAAATAACATTTTACTAATATTACCAAGTTATAGGTTATTAACTGATCCATCTATTCATTCACCAATTATTAGCACATTAAATACCATGAAGGAAAATGTTTTTACTATTTCCAGAGGCTGTATATTAGCAGATGATGAACTACATCTCCTCCTGGTACTCTTGGAGCCTGTGGTAAAGGAGAGTGTTGGAAGCATAGCTGTGTGCTGCTGGCTAGAGAGATATCTGTCCAAAGGACGAGGGAAAGTTCTAGGTCTTCATTTCTGCCAGGATTTATAGTAATTTATAATAATTTTATCTATCACAGTTAAGATCAGAAAGAGTGCAAGGAAGTGATTTAAATAATAAAAAGAGAGATTTATATCAACCATGATGAGGAAGGCATCAGGCACTTAAATGTTTATTGTCTGGCTGGCATTGTGTGACACAAATTACATTTTTCCATTTCATTCTCTCTACCCTATCAGAGAGATATGATTAAAATCAATTTTATTCCTGAGGAAAATAAGGCTGTAGTCAAAGAATTTGCCTAAGGTTACACAGCTATTAAGAGCAAACCTATCCTTTGAGCCTAGGTCTACTTTACTGAAAATTCTGCTCTTAACTACCCTGATTTAGGAGAGAGCATAAAAAGAAGTGGAATGGGTAGTGACTGCCAATGAACACATCCAGCAAATGACACTTCTGCCATTAACAATGGAACTGCCACTAACACTGGAAATGCTTTTCCTGTTAACGTGGTGATGTTTAAAAAGCCGGGACTTTTTTTGCAGTCCAGCAGACATGCTTGGAATCATACTTACTATGTATATGATTTTGGACAAGTTACTTAAGCCCTTGAATTCGTGGATTTATTCTGAAAAATATTAAGTAATATAAAAATGTTAATGATGGTTAAGATATGTATTACGCTCAAGCACAGAAAATACTATGGTAATCAAGACACATGTCTCCTGGTATCAGGGAGCTAACACACTGATTGGGGTGGGGGTCGGGATAAACCAATTAATTAGTTAATTTCAAATTGTATCAAGTGCATACTACTACTAAATATCATGTAAATAGATAACTAGTGAGTAAGAGAGGAACAAGGCCATCTGAAATAGGGTGATCAGGAAATACCTTGCAAGAGCAATGATATTTAGTTGAGATCTGAATAATAAGCCAGTCAAATGGTGATCTTAAGAAAATGGGTTATATAGAAAGAATAAGAATGATAAAAGTCTTACGGTAGGAATAACCTTGGCACATTTGAGAACTGTTACAAAGTCAAAGTTACCAGGGTAACAATGTAACCAGAGTATAGTGAAGCTGAGATTAAGTCAGAAAGGATATTTGAGGCCAAATCACATAGGGCCTTAAAAGTTATGGTACGAAATTTGGAACTTCCTAGGGGTGCTATGAGAAAGCATAAGAATATGTTAAGATAATTATGATTTGATCTAATTTATGTCTTTACTTTAGCAGCCCTCTGACTGCTGTATAAAGAATGGACTAAACTCAGGACAGTATAAAAGCGAGGAAAGCAATTAGGACTCCATTGTACTATTTTCAATGAGAGATCATAGCGTCTTGGTTCTAAGAAGATAGTGAATTGTGATGGTAGGACTTGAGATATATTTTGGGACAGAGACAGCAAGTATTTGATGATAGACTGGATGTGGGTTGTAAGGAAAAGAGGAATTAAGGATTATTTGTAGGATTCTTTTAGCCAGATTAACTGTGTGGTTAGTAGGGCATTAAGCAGAATGAGGGAGACTGGGAGAGGAAGATATTTCTGTTGGAGTAGACATGGGAGATATTAGCAAATACTTTTATTTTGACCAAATTATCCTTGAAAAACCCATTAGATAGTCAAATAAAAATGTAAGAAGGCATGAGAATATATAAACCGTGGATAGATAGAACAAAAGTATGAGTTGAATAAATAGGCAACATCACCATATTTACAATCACGGAGCTGGATAAAACAAGTAGGAAAATAATGAAGATAAATAAGAGAAAGCCAATGTTTGTGCATTGGCATATAAACATTTAGAGTGCAGATAGAAGAGGAAAAATACTCAGAGGAAACCAAAAACCCAAAGCCTGAAAGTGTGAAAAAAACTAGAGAAATGTAGTGTTACTGAAGATTGCAGTGGCAGAGAATGGACAACTGTTGAACACGCTACTGAGAACTTAAGTAAAATCGGGGCAGGAAATTGGCTATATGTCAAGAGAAATTATTGGTGATATCAATAAATTGTGTGCAATAGTAACAATCTAAGAGACTCATGTTCAGATTAAATAAGCTGAAATATAGAAAATGATTACTTTGTTTATCTAATCCTACATAATGAATTACCCCTGAAATTAGTGGTATAAAACAAACATGTTTTACTCTCATGGAGCCTGTGGGTCAGAAATTCAGGAAAGGCTCAGCTGGGCAATCTTTGTTCGTGGTCTCTTATGTGGTTCCACTCAGATATGCTCAGACTGTAGTCAGCTAAAAGCTTGATGAGGCTGGGAAAATTCAATTCCAAGATGGCTCAGTCACATTTAAAGCAAGTTGGTTTGGCAACTGGGCAACAAATATAGCTCCTTTCCTTGTGGGTTTCTCCGTGAGGCTGTTTTAATGTCTCCATGCAATGACAGATGGCTGTGCTCAGAGTAAGTGATTGAAGAGACCAAAAGAGAAGCAGAGGTCTCAGAAGTTACACATCTTCACTTCTGTCATTCTCTATTGGACATAAAGGTCAGTCCTAGTGCAATATGAGACAGGGCTATACAAGTGAGGAAGTACTAAGAGGTAAGGATTATTGGGAGCCATCTTGGTGATTGGGTACCACAGTAAATATGTTTTAACTTATTAAATATATCTCCTGGGATATAGCAGACATTCAGTAAGTGGTAATGCTCAGAGTTAGCCAGACTTGAAGTAAAGGGTACAGTCCTTCATTCAGCCAAGTTTGTGCAAGGCTCCAGATATCAGCTGCAAGTTCAGAGATCCCCAGGGCCAGCCTCACTTCCAACCAGCTGACTACAAATTTGGATGTTCCCAGGCCTATCCTTATGTTTGATAATTTGCTAGAAAAACTTAGAGAACTCAGGAAAATATTATACTTATGGTTATAGTTTTATTGTAGTAGAAGGATACAAATCAGAACCAGCCAAAGGAAGAGCTGCATAGGGAAGAATCTGGAACTGGAAGGATTCCAGATCTGAAGCTTCTATGTCCTCTGAGAAGCATTATCCTCCAGGCATGAACATGAGGCAATATGCAGAATATGGTCAACCCAGAAGCTCACCCAAGGTTCAGTGTCTGTTTTGTACTAATAAAAAATCTAGGAATAAACCTACCTAAGGAGACAAAGACCTGTACTCTGAAAACTATAAGATGCTGATGAAAGAAATCGAAGATGACAGAAACAGATGGAAAGATATACCATGTTCTTGGATTGGAAGAACCAATACTGTCAAAATGACTATACTATCCAAGGCAATCTACAGATTCAATGCAATCACTATCAAATTATCCATGGCATTTTTCACAGAACTAGAATGAAAAGAAAATCTTAAAATTTGTATAGAGACACAAAAGACCCTGAATAGCCAAAGCAATCTTGAGAAAGAAATGGAGATGGAAGAATCAGGCTCCCTGACTTCAGACTATACTACAAAGATATAGTCATCAAAACAGTATGGTACTGGCACAAAAACAGAAATATAGCTCAATGGAACAGGATAGAAAGCCCAGAAATAAACCCACACACCTATGGTCCATTAATCTATGACAAAGGAGGTAAGACTATACAATGGAGGAAAGAGAGCCTCTTCAATAAATGGTTCTGGGAAAACTGGACAGCTACATATAAAAAAATGAAATTAGAACATTCCTTAACACTGTAAACAAAAATAAACTCAAAATGGATTAAAGACCTAAATGTAAGACTGGATACTATAAAATTCTTAGAGGAAAACATAGGCAGAATGCTCTCTAACATAAATCACAGCAATACCTTTCTCGATTGTCTCCCAGAGTAACAGAAATAAAAATAAACAAATGAGACCTAATTAAATTCAAAAGCTTTTTCACAGCAAAGAAACCATAAAAAAAATGAAAAGACAACCCACAGAATGGGAGAAAATATTTGCAAATGATGCAACTGACAAGGGAATAGTCGCCAAAATTTGCAAGCTGTTCATGCAGCTTAATACCATAAAAACAAACAACCCAATGCAAAAATGGGCAGAAGACCTAAATAGATATTCCTCCAAAGAAGATATACAGATGGCCAAGAGGTACATGAAAAGTTGTTCAACATCGCTAATCATTAGAGAAATGTAAATCAAAATTACAATGAGATATCACCTCACACTGGTCAAAATGGCCATCATCAAAAAATCTACAAACAATAAATGCTGGAGAGGGTGTGGAGAAAAGAGAACTCTCCTACACTGTTGGTGGGAATGTAAATTGGTACAGCCACTGTGGAGAACAGTAGGGAGGTTCCTTAAAAAACTAAAAATAGAACTACCATATGACCCAGTAATCCCACTACTGGGCATATGCCCTGAGAAAACCATAATTCAAAAGGAGTCATGTACCACAATATTCATTGCAGCACTATTTACAATAGCCAGGACATGGAAGCAACCAGTGTCCATCCACAGATGAATGGATAAAGAAGATGTGGCACATATATAAAATGGAATATTACTCAGTCATAAAAAAAAGAAATTGAGTAATTTGTAGTGAGGTGGATGGACCTAGAGTCTGTCATACAGAGTGAAGTAAGTCAGAAAGGGAAAAACAAATACCATATGCTAACACATATATATGGAATCTAAAAAAAAAAATTGGTTCTGATGAACCCAGGGGCAGGACAGGAATAAAGACACAGATGAAGAGAGTGGAACTGACAACACAGGGAGGGGGAAGGGTAAGCTGGGACGAAGTGAGAGAGTAGCATTGACATATATACACTATCAAGTGTAAAATAGATAGCTAGTGGGAAGCAGCTGCACAGCACAGGGCGATCAGCTCGGTGTTTTGTGACCACCTAGAGGGGTGGGATAGGGAGGGTGGGAGGGAGACACAAGAGGGAAGGGATATTGGGATATGTGTATACATACAGCTGATTCACTTTGTTATACAGCAGAAACTAACAACATTGTAAAGCAATTATTCTCCAATAAAGATGTTAAAAAAAAAAAAGATGTTCAACATCACTAATCATTAGAGAAATGCAAGTCAAAACTACAATGAGATATCACCTCACACTGGTCAGAATGGCCATCATCAAAAAGTCTACAAACCATAAACGCTGGAGAAGGTGTGGAGAAAAGAGAACCTTTCTACACTGTTGGTGGGAATGTAAATTGGTACAGCCACTATGGAGAACGGTATGGAGGTTCCTTAAAAAACTAAAAATAGAGCTACCATATAATCTAGCAATCCCACTCCTGGGCATATATCTAGACAAAAATATGGTTTGAAAGGATACATGCACCCCAATGTTCATTGAAGCACTGTTTATAATAGCCAAGACATGGAAGCAACCTAAATGTTCATCAACAGAAGAATGGATAAACATATGGTACATATATACAATGGAATATTACTCAGCCATTAAAAAGAATGAAATAATGCCATTTGCAGCAACATGGATGGACCTGGAGATTATCATCCTAAGTGAAGTAAGTTTGAGAGAGAAAGACGAATGTCATGATATCTCTTATATGTGGACTCTAAAAAAATGATACAAATGAACTTATTTACAAAGCAGAAATAGACTCACAGACTTAGAGAAGGAACTGATGGTTACCAGGGGGGAAGGGTGGAGGGGAGGGATAGATTGGGAGTCTTGAATTGACATGTATACACTGCTATATTTAAAATGAATAACCAACAAGGACTTACTGTATAGCACAGGGAAATTTGCTCAATATTCTGTAATAACCTAAATGGGAAAAGAATTTGAAAAAGAATAGATACATGTATATATATAACTGAATCACTTTGCTGCACACCTGAAACTAACACAACATTGTTAATCAGCTATACTCCAATGTAAAATAAAAAAACAAATAAAATAAAATAGACTTCATTATGTTGGCATGATTGACTCAATCTTCCTTCCCCATCTGTGGAGGTCAAGCTGATTTCCCATGGTCCAGAGCTTCAATCCTCTAATCACATGGTAGGTCTTCCTTTCATGGCAAGCTCCCACATTGAGTCATCTCTGTTAGCATTAAGCTAACAGTTGTGATACAAGGGGCCTACCAGGAATAACAAAGACATTCCTGTCACTCAGGAAATTCTAAGGGTCTAGAGCTTATCCCCAAGAATATGAACAAAACCAGAGTTAATACACATAGATATTTTTATTGCCACTCCAGCTATATTCCTAAATAGAATTATTGGGGAAAATGACACAGCATTTTAGATTCCCTGAAATGGTAGATACTGGGATAGGAATAAAAATGTAGCATCTGCTCTTTATTGTTTCTTACTGCTAATTCCTAGCTTTTTACTGTATTTGATTTTACTCCATGTCAATAATCTTTGAACACTGAGGCAGAGCAGCTTTTCCCAATCAGGAAGCAAGAGCATAAGTGGGACCTGAGTAACTTTACTTGCAGCCCTGTACTTTAGTCAAGATGACTGTCATCCTGAGTTCAATGACATTAATATGATTATCACCAGAGCAAACATAGATTAGAACCAGTGAACATGAAGGATAAGAACTGAAGAGTAAAGATCTGACATTGACACTTAACATGTTTTCTATTTGCTGACCTCTGTGAAACCCACTGTTCAAAGTTTATCACTGTCCTTCCCTTTCTTCATTACATTACCACCTTTGTGTCAGTCAACTGTTAAATTCTTTAATCTATTATGCTATATATACCTCCATTATGATGCCTTTGTCATGAGGTCAGGGTCTTATTTTCAGAAAACATTCTTTTAATGTTAGATCTAAGTAGAATTTGTTGGTATAGTAAAACCATTACATACGGTGCTGGAAGACTCATAGGAAAGTCACAAATCACCACTCATAGCTCTTTTATGCCAATTAATTGGTGAGGTGTAGATGAGTCAATAAAAATAAGGCAAGAAGCATGTAGAAGTCAGTAAAAATTAAGGCAGTAGCTTGGGTCATCTTTTTCAGTTGCCTTGTGAATTTAACATACACATGTCACTTCTCACTCAATATATTCTGAAAGTTCTCATCTCAGCCTCATTATGAAACATTTTATTTAGCACCAGCTACATGTTTACAAAACAGTAAGACACACCCTGCAAAAGATCAATGTGTATACAACATGGGCCTTGGCCAAGAAAGGGCTGTCTAAGTTATTCAATCTTCCTCTCTCTAGAATTTTCTGTACCTCTCTTCTCTGTATTTTTATGCTTCTCTCCAGAACCATGTGTCCTCATTCCTGTTATTGAGCTTTAATCACCCTAGACACACTAAGTTGCTAAGAGCTTATATATTCCAACTCCCTGGATATTTGGATTTAAAGGAGAATACGAAGATAATTTTGAACAAGCCCTTCCCTTGATGGTTTTCAATTTACAATATATAGATAGTCCAACAAAACGGAAGGCGAACTTGACCAAGTGAATCTCACAGGCATAGAAACAACTTTGAAAATAAATGTAGTTAATAGTAGTGATGTAGAAATAGTAGTAGTCTAGTAATAGTATCTTCATCTTTAGCCACTCTTACATAACCCTGTAGGGAGGAGATGGGGGGAGAAGTTCTAAATTCTGAGAACTCAGTAGAAGATGACATAGAAAAAATAGAAGAAAATGAGAAAATACAATGAAATCTTCACCTTTCTTGATCTTGTGAATTTGGCCCAACTTGACTCAAGCTGAGCAGCTGCTATGGTTAAAGATTAGTTTCATAGTTTCTTCAATGTTATAGCAGTTCTATTTAAACAATTATGGATATTTTAAGAAGCCACTTTAGTACAAGATTTTTAAATTGCCATATTAACTTATAAATATTATTTAATAAAATACTGTGATTCTTCAACTCAGTTTCAGAGCTAATCTACTAACAAGAAATAAAGTATATATCTCACTAGTAATTTACTTTGCCTCTTGGTTCTTTCCTTTTTAATTTGTATAACAAATAGATAAATGTTAAGTGGTAGGAGGAAAATGGGCTTCTATCCATGGAAATAAGATATGCCTTAGATATATTTTTTCAAATTATGTTAGGATTTATATTCTTTATACAAACTCGAAATCATCATCCTATGCCTTTGTTCACTTACTTTTTCTGAAGCTTACAAAATGTGGAAATAAATGTAATGTCAAAGTAACATGTTTGCCATTATTTTATAACCTTGAACAGTTTTTGAATTCTAAAGGAAGAAAATAGGCTGGAAAAAAATCTTGGTATTGGTAACCATGTGGGAGTAGAGTTGTCTTATTACAGCCCTGCATTCAGCTCTAATTCTTACTCAGGCTACATGTTCACATATATAGTTTATTATTTTTCTGCCATCTAAGGTACTTTACATATTAAATATTTGTTGTATTCCTTTCTTTGTGAATTTTTGTGATTGTGACAAACAATAGAGTCACGTGTTTTGAATAATGATTTTGTGTTTTTTTATCTTCCTTTCTAATCTAAAAAAGATCCTTGCTTTTCTAGACAGGCAGCTTCCTCCAAATAGAATACATCACTATTTATTTCATACTTCCTTTACAACACAATGCGCTCCGTTTTAATGTCTTTTGTATTTCCTTTCTGGACTATTAGTAGTAACATGATGGCATAGAGAAGAGTAAATGAGCGTAATGGAAATACATAATTTGGGGGTCAGAGTGACTGGATACATTCTGGTTCTGATACCACTGTTGTGACCTAGGACATGTTTCTTAACATTCTTGTTGCTCAGAAATCCCAGGTATAAAGTTGGGAATACTTGTAAGTATGCTTTTGCAAAGGCATATTTGCTAATGTTAAGCATATTTGTAAAACATCTGTAATATTTTATTTATACCCAACTAATGATAGCTTCTATTATTAATATAACAACAAATTCTTCTTGGTATTCTTTTTGCTTAATTATCTAGCAGAGAAACTGACAAACAGAATGTACTCACATATACATGAAACTGAATTGAGTTGTCTTAGTTTCCAGGGGGTTACATGATCAGTACAATGCCTACTATTCATTAATGTCAATCTATCCATTTCCTCCTACTGTTAACATACCCTCAGTCCTCAACCCTTGAGCCACAGGAGTGATTATCTGACCCATAATGGTATTCACAGCACCCTGGGACTCTGGCCCCGGTGACTGACCTTGAGATGGGCTTATAATCCATCGAGTTTACAGCCTTTTCCTGTGATTTCATATATTGGAGGGGAGAGGGGGAGGTGTGGATTTCTCCTCTTGGGTTTCTAAACTTGATTTACGTAAACTTTGTTTTCCTTCTAGCAAGGAGATTTTTGCTTATGAAATGTGTGAATGTAGGCTAAATACAAAGATGAAAAAATTAAAAGTGACTAGGTTTTGTGCCTGCATATTGCATATGTGGAGAGGTGAGGTTAGGGGAAGAGAAGGGATAGAGCGGGGAGAGAGAGATGGAGAGGGAGAGAGAGAGAGATTGAGAGAGAGTGTGTGTGTGGAGAGAGAGAGAGATGGTAACAATGGTAACCTAGGAATTTAAGTGCCTAGATCTAGTCATTTCTAATCCCCTTAGTGCTTGGACATTATTACTTGAAATTTAAAGATACCTGAAAAATAGTTGTAGGAAAGAACGAACATTTTCAAATTGAGGAGAGCTGACTTTTACTTTGATTATTTTTAAAACCTTGAATATGTCTAAGTCGTCCATGATGGTAGGGCAATATATCTCTGAGAAATTTTTTATTTGGGAGTAAAATAGATAAGATATATCCATAGTCTGTTTCATATATTTATAAATGATTTCCTATACTCTTCATTTCACAGTGCTCATCACATTAAAAATACATGAACAATTTGATGTTTATTACCTTCAAATAAGTTTCTAAATTTAAAGTAGGCAAAATTTCATGAGGCATGTAAGTGAAAATGTTATTCAAAGTAAAAATCTTATATTGGCCACCATCTTTTTTTAAATTATACTGATATATATTAACAGTGAAAGGAAAAACTATGCTACTTGACTTTTCCTATTATATATCAAAAAATATTCCAAATTATATGAATTATTTTTCTAATTTTTTGTGAAGTATTTGACATCTGGTTTATTTTTCAGTTATTTTAGTTTTTCTATTTACTCAGCACTGATCTCAGTGTTTCAAAAAATTCTGCACATGGTAAAACAAAAATCTGACAACCAAACAACCATATGCGCTCTCTCACACACACACTTTATATCTATCTGTCTGTCTGTCTATCTATCTATCTATCTACCTACCTACCTACCTACCTAGGTGTGGTATCTAAATATCATAAGACTACCACATGTACCAGAAGACTGACTTCTGAGACTTGTAAGACATGCACTCAAAGATGCTTGTGAATTTCCATATTCTAAATACTAAACCTAAAATTACCTAGCGTATACAAAATACTTATTTTTATTTGTTCCATTCCAAAACTCAAATCAGGAACATATTGCCTATCACTCAAGGTCTAGATTTACTAGTCTTCTATCAATAACCACTTCACCTGCCATTCAATTCTGCCCCCAAGAATAAACTTCACCTTCTATTCAATCCTGCCTCTAAGAACACAGTACATTCTTTTCTTTTTTAAGATTTTTTTTTTTGATGTGGACCATTTTTAAAGTCTTTATTGAATTTGTTACAATATTGCTTCTGTTTTATGTTTTGGTTTTTTGGCTGCGAGGCATGTGGGATCTTAGCTCCCCGACCAGGGATCGAACCCACACGCCCTGCATTGGAAGGTGAAGTCTTAACCACTGGACTGCCAAGGAAGTCCCTACACACAGTATATTCTTATATCACTCCTGAGGCTGGCCTTTTTGTTACTACCCAAACAAATTTTATTAACCTTCCCTAACAACAACAATAACAACAACAACAATAAGAGTAGCAAATACTTTTACAAGATTTACCACATTCTAGGGAATGAACTTAGCACTTACATAAAGTAACTCATGGAATCCACCTCCATAAGAACTCTCTTGAGGGAAGTTTTTTACTATTATTAGCCCCATTTCACTGATGAGAAAAATCAAGGCACAGAAAAATTGAATAGCTTTCCCAGAGTCACACTTCTAGACAGTAGACAGGTCAGAAGTCACACCCAGGTAGTCAGGGTCCAGATCTTAAACACTAAGCAGACTACATCTTACTTTAGTCCTTACAGATTCTACTTTATGACATGTTTTCCTAAACTCAGTTGATTAATAACACATATATTACTTAAATGTATATTTTTAGTTTATTTTTTCCATTTTTATGGTTAATCTTTATATTATCATCTAATCTATGCTTTGCTGGCACATTCCATATATTTTTCCTAATCTGCAGTTTCTCATTAGGCATAGTAATTCCATTTTGTGGATATAAGAAAATTCTCTGCCTTGACTCTCACTCGTGTATAATTGATCCCACAAAACTGGTTTTAAATACAAGTTGGATAACAACACTTTTAAATCCTTTGATGTCTTGACATTCCATTTAGAATAAAATCCAACGGATTTAATATGGTCTATATTGTTCTACCCTATCTGGTGTCCATTTACCTTATTAAACTCATCCTGTATCATTCCCATCCTCTCTCTACCTTCCTTTTTCAACTTCCTGTCCAACAATCCACCTTACTACAGTCAAGCCCAAACCAGTGAATCTTTTTTTCTCTTTCTAGAACATTTACACTGCTTATCATTTCTTTCCCGGGGGTTCTCCTCATGGTCTTTGTACTGTGTGCTCCTTTTCATGTTTCAGTTCTGAATGATGTTTTAGAATCCCTCTCTCTAATCCAGTGGTTTTCAATTTGCAGTCCCCAGACCATCAGCGTCAGCATCACTTGGGGACTTGTTAGAAATGTAGATTCTGATTTAGAAAATCTGGGGTGGGCCCCAGGATTCTGTGAGTTTATAAGCCCTCCAGATGATTCTGTTGTATATTAAAACTTGTGAACCACTGACTGCACGCTGAGGTAACAAAATCCACTTCTTAGCAGTCACGTTCTATCACATCACCACGTTTAATTTTTTACAAAGCCCTTAAAACTATCAAAATTATGGTATTTATTGTGTTTGTTCTTTGTTCCATTGTCTATTGTCTAAATCTCCTCTCTAGAGCTAGACTTGGATCTCTCACTCCATTAAAGCAAGGTCTTTGCCTTTGCAGGTGCTACGAAAAGCAGGTAGTTTATTTTGAGAAGTGATTCCAGGGAACAGGAGTGAAACACAGATCCAGGGAAAGCCAGTTAAACAGTATATGACTCAGCTGCTTCCTGCTATGAGCCACTGAGGCACGTCCTGCTGGGAACTCTGAAAAATCATGTCATCTCATGATCCTTAGAACTGTCCATCTAAAAAACAGAGAAGGACAATATTCATGTACCAGTTCCTTTCCCTTCTGGACAAGGACTGTCCCAGGGGATATTAATTCCCTCATACTTCCAGCTCTGTTTATGAGCTAGAAGAGCTGTGCACGATTCAACAAACAAGGAGCCAGGGAAGGAAGTATAAGACGTTGACAGTCTAAGGTGACATGCCATCAGGTAACACCAGCATGCAGTTGATGGCCACAGCAATATCTGGAGTAGATCAATGGGCTAAGAGGATGTGAAGCATGTTAAGAGAGATGTCTGCTATACTATGAACCTATGGTATTTACATTGGCTAAAAAATGTCAAACATCTAGTAGATCCTCAACAAATATTTCCTCAACAATAAAATCAATCAATTAAGCAATCTTTAGCTAGTACACATATACACAATTGGGATAAGGCAGAGACAAGACTTAACTCAGTTGTGTTAATTTACTAAACCCAGGGGGTCTTCTATCTTATCCATCCACCTTTCATTTGTAAAATTAATAAATAAAATGAATTAATAATTTAAAAATTAGCTTAATTTTGATGAGAATTTGATCAATCATAAGGGAAATCCATACCTGCTGCTACTCTCATGTTGTCAGGCAACTTACAGTCATCCCAGACATAGTGATGATGCAAAATAAGGTCTTGTGAGAATGCAAATGAGATTTCATACTGAGTACTCTAATATGTTATTATTTAGGTCAATAGTGCTCAAAATCGAGTGGATAGCAGAATAAACTGGAAGATTTGTTAAAACACAGATTGCTGGACCCCAACCTTAGAGTTTTTGATTCAAGAGGTCTTAGGTGAAGCCCAAGAATTTGAATTTCTAACAAGTCTCAGGTGATGGTGAAGCTTATAGCCTGGGGATGGTACTTTGGGAACTACTGGTCTGAGGAATCAAGTACAATTACATAATCTAATTCCCACATCTCACCTGAGCTTCAATTTCTGCAAACCACTGTTTGTGCAGAAATCTATAAGTTTCAAGACATAGTTGATTTTTAATAAATATATTTAGAATTGTGTTTTTATGCCAATGTTAGGAACTAATTTAAATATTTTCCCTAATAGAATATGATCTTTGGCTGTTTTCTCAATTCACTGTCCCATGATTTACTGAAGTCATTTAGAAGTTGATGTCTAGTTGGTTTTTGGTTTATTGATTTGTTATTTCACTTAATATTCCTATTACTTATTTGGACTTTTTTTTTTTTCTCAACAGTTGCATGGCATTTCATGGCTGCATTATTATTGCAAGTTAACCAACTTCCATGTAATCAACTCACAGAATTAGACAATTTCCTCATTCTCTCAAGAAACTATAATAAATCTATAGCCTTTTCTTCATATCTGTACTGGGTAGAAACCATGCAAGGCAGGATATGAAGCAAACATCAAACTGTGAGTAGATTAAAATGTAAAGTACAGTTTCCAAGCAGGCATTATAACCGGCTCTCCTTGGCGGATGTAGTGCTAATTCAGAAGTGAAAAGGCAGAACCCTTGGTCACTCTGTTGGAGCTGTTGATATATCACAGGCTAACATGTGGAAACTATGGCCAGAGAATGACAAAGGCAGACACAAGATGCCATTATTTTATATTTTCCAAACTATAAAAGAGACAGAGTAGCCCTGTCCTAGTAACTGTCTTCACACCAACTTTTCAATTTACATGTTTGTATAACCTAGGAACTTGGATCTACATTTAGCATGCTGTATGAACTTGGAAAACTTAAAGTCTCTGGTTTTCCCTTTCTATATTTTAAACATGGGTTAATTCTTACTCCATAGAGTTATCGTACAAGTTAAATGAAAATAAAATCCCTGTAGACTTACTTGATATAGTTTCTGGAATACAGCAGGTGTTCCGTAAATGTTAACTCTGAATATAGCAACGGTGAAAATGATGATGGTAAAGTTTTGATATCTATATATATCTACATATTTAGTTACATGTATAGGTATTTCACCATTTTTATCTACTTTTATATT
Source organism: Stenella coeruleoalba (assembly GCF_951394435.1). NCBI lineage: Eukaryota > Metazoa > Chordata > Mammalia > Artiodactyla > Delphinidae > Stenella > Stenella coeruleoalba. Next base: position 20,979,370 of record NC_137154.1, read on the forward strand.
GGATGCCCACCAGTCAAGACTACTAGGAACATGCAGATAGTAGCACAAAGTTGGGCTTATTGTTCTTTTTTGCGACAAGGGAAAGCCCACACCATTGGGACCTAGAAGGTAACTTGGTGTAAGAGGGTACTAGGAGAAACTCCTTAGATTTGTAATAGGATTTGGGCTTGTGTTAAGTGATGTTAGGGAGGGTTCAAAGAAGCATGGATTTTCTCTGTATTGGATGCTGGCAGAAAGGGAGACATTTCTATTATTGGATATTTTAATTGTTCATTAGGAGAAGAATAGGCTAAAGCTTTAGCTAGAAAAGAAGCAGTAGCTAGTCACTCATATTGGCTGGGTGAGGGAAATGTTTGGAATTTGGGGGGCTTGCTCCATGTTCTTGACTTTGTCTGAGTTCAACCATGATTGTTTGTATGGTTGTTTTTGGTTTGCTCTATTATAATGAGTAAACTTGTATAGTGTTGGTGTCCTGTGAAAGTGGTTATGGTCAACAGAAGATGGAAACTTACTTAGCTGTGAGTCTTCCTCTCTCTCCTTTCTCTCCAGTACCCTCCCCAAATACACACACTTAAGCATCCATGAGAATATTAGCTCAAATGCATGATAAAGGTCCATTTTACTCATGGTTTTAAGTATCCTTAACTATTTCAAAAAAAAAAAGAGAGGGAGAGAGAAATGGTTGAGGTTATAATATAACCAAGAATAATCCATTAGATTAACACTGGGGTTTAAAAGAATGGGGAACAAAAAAGACAGGCAGAGGAGCTCTTGACAGATGTTTAAGTTTTATGCATATATGCCCATATGTTCAAATATACTTTGTTTATTCATCGTATCTCTTCCCACACTGTGTCTAGACAAATTAGGTAAATCTGTCCTTCTCTTCCTGCCATATAATCTTCATACTATAACACCTTGTTCCTTTTATCCTCTTCAAATTTGTCTCCTTTAATTAGTCTACATGGTCTCTGGCACCCCATGAATAACTCTGTCATTAAGGGTGCCCCAGTTTGACTTGTACAACTCAGGCAGAGCTACCAAGTATCTATCCACACCAAGATAATGATATCTGCTCTTGAGCACCATTTCTATATTTTCCTTGGGGCATTTTACCTCTTCTGTGAGGTTTTTCAGCATGTAATGAAATTGAAGTTAATGGTCAATGCCTCTGATTTATTTATAGAAATATACTCAAATATATAATCCAGAATTTGATTGAATTGTGAAATCATATATTAAAATATATAAGGAGCAGAACTGTTCCAAAAGCCTAGATTTTATTTTTATAACTAGAAAAGCTCTCTTACAATAATAAAACAGTTAAGAGCTGGTCAGGATTGGAAAAGTTAGTGGCACAAATTCTTTTGGACAAGTATATTTCATTTACATTTAGAATAATTTCATTCTTTTCTCATTCAAAGTATTCCTTCTTGCACTTAATATTTAATTTTAGCTAGATAGTTTTATTCAAGGTAAACATAACTAAAAATTCTTTTTTATTTCCCTAAAGGCAATCTAGTTGCCCCAACTATGCAGACATCGTAGAATTAAATAAACAGTGACTTTATGGGGAAAAAAATGCTCTACTTAGAAAATATTTCTTTGTTATATAAATGCTCTACCAAGTAGTAATAATGATATCTCTATGCTATCCAAATTATCTTATTCAATGGTGTTGACTGGATAACGTCACCAAATGTAATCTCTACCTCATAGTACCCTTTCCCAAGCAATGCTTCCTACGGGGATGAATGAATGAATGAATGAAAAAAATCTGTTCTTCAAATCAAGAGTCTAAGTGATTTACCAGGATCTGAGAAATTCGACGTTTTCTATGCTAGAAAATGCAAAGATAGGAATGGAGATGCATGTTTGAGTATAGCAAGAAAGCAGGGATTTTTTAAAAAATGTGTTTGTTTTAAATTTTTCTGAAATGTGGTTAGCAGAGTTCCCCTGCTTCATTCCTCACTTCTTAAACAGGACCACCTCCTGAATCACTGGCCCTATATTGTCTTTGTTAGTGCTGAAATATTTTATTAACTTTCCTTAGCTACCTAGAGACTTCTTTTCTGACTCCTAAGGTAAATGTTACACACTATAATATAAAAATGTATTTTCTTGTTAGAAATTCTACTGAAATCAAAGGCAGCTGTTGATCTTACTGCTTGAAATAACTTTTCTTATACATGGAGGTGTCTCATATCCATGTGAAACAATATACATTGTTGCCATCTTTCTTATAGATTCCACTTCCAGCTCTGTATTTATTTTCATACCTCCTCTCTGCCCGATCTTCAATTTCTGCACAATTCTCTGGAAATAAACAGTCTCAACCTGCTCAAATGACTCTAATAAGGTCATTAATCATTTTGAAAATAACTTGCTTATTATTCTCAGGTTGATCCATTTCAGGAACATGCTCGGATATTATATAAACACTGTATGTTAACTCCTTTTCCAGAGTGATGCCAATTGTTTCACTTCAATGAACAACATAAAAATCTCCTTTTTTTTTCCTCTAACAATTCAACAAAGTTGTTAAAATCATTTGTCTTCAACTTGGAGACACAGCAAGAAGCACCTGTTTTCGCAAAGCATATCACAATAAATGCCAAAGGAGGGAGAGGATGCCAGCACTTGAGAACCCTGATTCTTTCCTTTATTTCCCAACACCATCCAAACACAAAAATTTACACAATGTTCCTGCCCTATACACACACATATACACCACTATACAGCTATATAAGAAAAAAATAACTGAGATAATGTACAATTTTATACAAATGAGGAATTTTAAAATTCTATAGATTCCTATTCCAATTGTATGCTAAGATTATGTTGAAAATGAACTGAATGTGTGATTATTTTTCTCTTCACAGTGGGTGGGGTTTGGCAGTAAAATTATAGTAGTTACTGAAAATATAACATTATATATTTTCTCTGTATATCCCAAAAATAATATGAATGAAATATTCTGACCTCATTACGCAAATAGTAATAATGTTTCTAGAAAAGGCAAATCTGTAGAGACAGAAAGTAGATTGGTGGCTGGCAGAGGCTGGGGCTGGGCATGGGATTAACTATAAATAGGCATGAAGAATTTAACTGCATGATGAAAATATTCAGGCTTATGGTGACAGTTGCACAATAACTGGGTAAAACTACAAAACGAATTAAATTGTGCACTAAACAAACAAAATTCATCTTTTAATGTAGACTGACTACAAATAAATATAAACATACGTTCTGAAAAATATTTAAACTAGATGGGTATCAAAAAAATGACCCCACTTCATTTCCATTCAAATATGCTTCCTTCTAGTGTCTATAATAGTGGTTTGTACATAGCAAGTGTTTATTAAATATTATTAAATATTAATTTTTATTAAATATTTTATTATTAAATATTATTTTTTTAACAAATGAAAGGATGAGAGGTAGCAAGAGAGGGAAGGTGGGGGAGAGAAAAGAGGGAGCGAAGAAGGAGATGGATAAAATATCAATATTTGCCATTCATCCTTCTAGTCTTTTTTCTACTAGAAATATACTCATTCACTCTCACTCTCAAATGCACATGCACAAAACACTTTATGCATATATACTTTTATTTTACAAAATGGAGCATTATATTTTACATTTTAGTTAGCAATTTTTCACTTCAGGTTATGTTATGTCAGTAAGTATAACTCTTAATGTATCTTTTTAGTACCTGCACAGCATGCCATCATATAATTATATGCTTATTTATTTGCTCATTCCCTTCTTTTTTAATAAAAATATTCTTGTACATATATTCTTGAGTAATTGTGTATTTTGATGAACTAGAATTTTGAAACTAAGATTGATGATTAAGATGAGCATTAATAATAGATCATGATAAGCTGGTTTCAAAAGTTTATTTGAAGATAGAATACAGAAGTAACATTTGCCTTACAGCCTTGGTAAGATTAAAATATAGTTGAGTCAAAATCCTCATCACTTGCCTTTAAATTTGTTTTGTCAATTGTATGGAGGTCTTCTCCATCCCAAGAATATGAGAAAAAGTTCCTCCTACATTTGCAACTAATAATTTTAGAATTTTCTTTACATTTAGAAGTTTAATTCATTATAAAGTTTATATTATTATTATAAAAATCTATTTTTTTCAAAATATATAATCAAGTTGACTAACATTTAAAATAGTCTCATTTTCTCAACTTACTGAAAACGGTACCTTTATTATTGTGGTAGCTTTTTTTTAAATTAATTTTTATTGGAGTATAGTTGCTTTACAATGTTGTGTCAGTTTCTACTGTATAGCAAAGTGAATCAGCTATATGTATACATATATCCCTTCTTTTTTGGATTTCCTTCCCATTTAGGTCACCACACAGCATTGAGTAGAATTCCCTGAGCTATACAGTAGGTTCTCATTAGTAATCTATTTTATACATAGTATCAAGAGTATATATAAGTCAATCCCAATCTCCCAAGTCATCCCCTCCTGCCTCCCCTTGGTGTCCATTCATTTGTTCTCTCTGCCTGTCTCTATTTCTGCTTTGCCAATAAGATCGTCTGTACCATTTTTCTAGATTCCACATATATGCGTTAATATACAATATTTATTTTTCTCTTTCTGACTTCACTCTGTAGGACAGTCTCTAGATCCATCCACATCTCTACAAATGACCCAATTTCATTCCTTCTTATGGCTGAGTAACATTCCATTGTATACATGTATGTGGTAGTTTTTTACTGTGCTAGTTTAGCTAAATTGAAACTATTCTTCCCAGAATCCCCTTCTCTGCAGGATTGCAAGAAATAACTGGGCAAAAGAAAAAACTGGTCAAGATTTGAAAAGAAGACATAAGATAGGGATGGTTACATTCTGAACATCTTTGTAGCTACAGACAGCAAGATGCAGATGTAGAAATGCCTGTGGGTTTCAAATTGTCCTCATTTCCCTTCTTTATTCTCCTTTTTTCTTGATTTTGTTCCATCAGGATGTAGTTAACACTCTGAAACAGGGATAAATGTATTTTACTATTTTTCAGATGTTCAGCATTCACCAGTTTAAGAACCAAAGTGCAAAAATATGGAGTGGCTCCTGTATCAATCCTAGTGATCCTGCAGTGAGATTTTTTCATTCCTATTCCCACTATTTTGGGCTCTGTTCCCCTAGAGTTCTTAATTCTGAAGGAGGAATGTTTCCAGGAGGGGACAAGCATTAAACTAGCAGTTAAGTCCTCTATTTTGCTACTTTGGCCTCCTCAACAAGTGAACCAATAGGAAAAGGAGGTAGTTACTGTCCTGGTTGGTTTATCTGATTGCATCTATCATGGGGAGTTAGGTAGCTAGTAGACAATGGGGGTAAGGAGGATTAGGTGTGGAATATAGGAAATCCTCTGCAGCATCTCAATATTCCCGTGCCCTGTCATAAACGTTATTTAACAACTCCAGTAATTCAATACAAATGGGGCTGCTAATGGCCCAGAATCTTCAGGAATGAAGGTTTAGGTCACCTCTTCACTCAAGAAAGGAGCCAGCTGAAGGAACTTAGAGCAAAGGGAATATTGAGTGGGGAGTGAAAGAAGGATGTTATAAATTCCAGCTGTGACCACATGCCTAGGGACAGAAATCAGGACTGTAGTAGATACGAATATTTCTTTCTTAGATTGATATGATTAAATTAGTAAATATATTAAATAATTAAATTTCTCTGCTTTCTTATTTCTTTCCCATTCCCCTGTGATCTAACATAAAATATGTTAATATGGGTTGATTATATATTGCACTATTTAAGTTACAGGAGAAAAAAATCAGAGTGTGATTAAACCACAAGTAGAAGGAAGCATGATTTTGCTATTGTCTTTATTTGGAAGTGAACTGTGGTCAAAAGAGTATGCATGGATTACAAATGGACATGGAGTAGGCTGAGCTGACTGGTTGGTGCTGTGCAAAAACCTGACATCTGCTAGCCAATGCAATCCTAGGCCCAGCATCACTGGGTGCTTAGCTAGGAACCCAGAGAAGCAGTATCTACAAAGAGATAAGAGGTCTCTATTTATTTCTATACCAAACCTACTTTGGGGTCTTACTCCACTTGCTGGACACAACTAGCTTCAAGATTTGCTCAAATTTTCTAGATCATTAATCCATGCCAACGCTTCAGGAGACTTAGGGAAGGAAGAATGCCATGTGAACAAAGAGGCAGAGATTGTAGTGATAAGACTACAAGCCAAGGAATGCCAAGGATTCTCCACAACCTTCAGAAGCCAGGAGAAGCCTGGACTTCTAGTTGGAACAACCCTACCAAGACTTCAGTATTCTAACCTCCATAACTGTAGGAGAATAAATTTCTGTGGTTCAAAACCAATCAGTTTGTGGTAATTTGGTCCAGTAACCCTGGGAATCTAATACACTAATTCATACCAATTGTGTTATTTACAATCATAAGGGTTTTATTTCCTTTGTTTTTTACAGATATTGGTGGCTGTTAAAAGTTAGAATTAAGTAGAAACTATAGCTTTCCTCCAAGAACCTCATTTTAGAATTAAACCAGATCATATATTCAAACATTTACTTGCAAGCAGTCATCCAGATAATATCTTCTATTTTAAAACTTGATAATGAAATATCTGTTCTATGTATTTTGAATTAAAAGTATACTTTAAACAGAGACAATAATATTCTAAAACCAGAGTTTAGCTCCAGGTGAGGACAAATGATTCATATGTCCCTGAATTCAGTGCTGATTATAATCCTATTTATAGGGTGACAGTCTAATGGCATAAACTATTGGGATATTGTGCACGTAGAGTGTAACTTGCCAATCCATGCATCTACAATATCACTCATTTCACCCATGCATTGTCTTTTTTAAATCCACCACTTTAATCAAAAGCACCAGGAATTAATAGTGAGTTTCCAATTAGAGACTTTATAAATGCTAATTAATCACTCTAAGTGTGTATTCTGCATTAAGGGATATCATATTTAACTAACTCTCTCTAGCATAAAGACAAAGTTGGGCTTCCCTAGTGGCGCAGTGGTTGAGAGTCCGCCTGCCGATGCAGGGGACACGGGTTCGTGCCCCGGTCCGGGAAGATCCCACATGCCGCGGAGCGGCTGGGCCCGTGAGCTATGGCTGCTGAGCCTGCGCGTCCGGAGCCCGTGCTCCGCAAGGGGAGAGGCCCGCGTACCGCAAAAAAAAAAAAAAAAAAAAAAAGTTAACAGATATGCTAGACTGTTTAGATCAAAAGAATTTAAATTACATATAATAAAATAACTTGTCTTAGAGCCTTGATTATTTTTGTTTTAAGAATACCTCTTATTCAGGAGAAGTGGGCACCGACCCTAGATCGAGACATGGACCATGTAACCCAGGCCAAACAGTCAGAGTGTTTCACTATCAGGCCACAGTGATGACTTAAAGGAAGGATTATGTATAAGTTTCTTATTATTGCTCTAACAGTTATCACACTTAGGGGTTAAAACACCACCAGTTTATTACCTTATTGTTCTGGAGGTCATAAATGGGTTTTACTTGGTTAAAACCAAGGTGTCCTCAGGGCTGCACTGCTTTCTGAAGGCTCTAGAGGAGAACCTGTTTTCTCATCTTCTGAGCCTCTAACAGCTGCCCACCTTCCTTGGCTCTTGGCCTTGCCTATCTTCAAAGTGAGCAATGGAGTCTACTATACACTGCGTTACCCTGACACTGGCTCTTCTGATTCCCACTTCCATGTTGAAGGACTCTGATGATTACAATGGACACATCTCTATAGTCAGGATACTCTCCCTATTTTAAGGTCAGATGCTTAGCTACCTTAATTCCATCTATTACCTTTACTTCTTTACCTTGTAATGTTAGATTCACAGGTGTCAGGAATGAGGATGTGGACATCATCCTGCCTACTACAATGGATAATAGGCTTAAATTAGTTCAATTAGACATTTTGTAGGAATGCTGAGAAAAAGACATTAATCTTTACTTCTGGACAGAAACAGGGAAACATTTAGCCCCAGAATTTGTTGACATCCATCTGGGTGGCAAAAGAGAAATTAACCTTAGAATCAAGATGATATAATGGAAATTAAAGAATAGAGAAGCATAAATGAACAATTTGTTAAGGTAATATTGCCAAGCCACTGGGTTAAACTTCATCTGAAGTTCATCTTAACTCTAGTGTTTTCAGTTATTTTAAACAGTAATTTGTCCTTTACAAATAAGGTACTTGAGCCAGGATTTTGTGATCTGTAGGCAAAACTGTCCTAAGTGATATGTTTGCTGTTTTTATAGATTTTTGTGTTCTCAAATTATTTTTCTTGTTTGCTCATTGCTGACATATAGGTAACTAGTAATTTCTGAATGATTATTCTACATAATTCTTTTAATTCTAAACATTATTTTACTTTGAATTTTTTTGGCAGAAAAGCTTATAACCTTTAAGTAGTAATAATTCTGCCTCCTCAATATTTATATCTCATTTGTTTTTCTTAGCTAAGATTTCCAAGTCTATATGATAAATACAGTAAGTCCACTACATACGAATGATTTCTGTTCCGAGAGTGCCTTTGTAAGTCCAATTTGTTCGTAAGTTCAACAAAGTTAGCCTACGTACCCAACTAACACAATTGGCTATATAGTACTGTATTGTAATAGGTTTATAATACTTTTCACACAAATAATACATAAAAATCAAACACAGAACATAAAGAAAACATTGTTAATCTTATAGTACAGTGCCTTGAAAAGTACAGTAGTACAGTACAACAGTTGGCCTACAGGGGCTGGCATCAAGTGAACAGGCAAGAAGAGTTACTGACTGGAGGAGGGAGAGCAGGTGGGAGATGGTAGAGCTGAGGGATCGTCAGTAATAGGAGACGGAGGACAAGCTGCAATTTCACTCACGCCTGACGTTGATGGCACAGGTTCTGGTTCCTAGCTGGATTCAATTCCATCTACCCTCTTGAAAAAATGATCCAGTGATGTCTGGGTAGTAGCTCTTTTTTCTTGTCATAAGTGACATGGTAGCACTGGATTGCATTTTCAATGGCTATCACAATCTTCGTGTACCGTTCTTTGTTCTGGTCCTGTGCCTCAAAAACTTAACAGTGCCACCTCAAATAAAGAAAATCCCCTCACCATTTCCTGCATCATGAATCTCTTCGGTTCTTCAGTTACTTCTTCTTCCTCTTATCTCTCTTCGTCCTTCCTCTGGGCCTCCAATTCCATCAGGTCTTCATTAGTAAGCTCCTCGTGTTGCACAGCAAGGAGTTCAATGAAGTCGTCCTCTTGCAGATCTAGCTCCAGCTTGTACACAAAAGCACAACCACTTGTAGAGGATGCATGCACGTGACAATGTACACCAGACACGTGAACTAACTTATGTGATTGGACATGTGAAAGCATGTTCACATCTTTGAAAGTTCGAAACTTAAAGTTTCATATATGGGGGACATACTGTGTAACATTTCATATTTAGTTCTGAGTCCACAAGTTAAACATGTGTTCTGTGTCTATGTACAAATAAAAATTCCAACTTTTTTTTGAAATTTCTTTCTTTGAAAAGCAAAGGAAAATATTCTACCAATTAACCATCTCTATCCTGTCATACAGAACAGAATGTTGACACTTTGTTATCACTCCAAAATCTAAAAACTTTGGATCTTATACATAAATCATTGAATTATCTGCCCTGAAAGCAAATTATTTCATGACTACATAGGTCAACAGTCAGGTTGGAAGAGCTAAAAAAGTCTATGTTGAATGCAGTAGTCAGAAAATGCACTAAGACAGATTTTTGTAGATGGACTAGAACTTATGACAATAAATAATTACTGTGATGGGTGACCAGGACATCTAACTCACCATTATTGAATCTTTTAATTATGAAGAAAAAGCCTATTACTGGGAGCTCACTAAATTTGTCATGAACTTTGAGAGCAGTACGATCTTTATGTACCAGAGGAACAGAAAGGCATTTGTTTTTGCCTTATGTCTTACTCATTTCAGCACCTTATTTTTGCCTGATTTTGTTCTTAAACCATATACCCTCACATCCTATATTGGTCACCTGTTTTTATTTTTAAAATTTTAAATAAGCCCTTGTCCCAAGAAGCTTTAAAGCAATCTTCCTTATTTTAAAAAAAGTAACAACAAAAAGTCCCCACAGATTCTAAATGGGAGATTTTATGCCATTTATTTTCTTTTTTTCTGAGCTCAAACAAAGAAAATGACTTTCCCCTGGGATATTGTAAAAGCTCTCGGATGAGTTTCTCTCTCAATTCAGATTTCTTTCAGTTTAGTAGTTCACACATAGACTCATATGGAGAATTCGACTAAATGTCTTGTTCTGTTTCCCCTGGTGAAGAGAAGCAGAACACCAAAGACTAGAAGACATTATACCTTTGAATAGCTAATCATGCCTGCCTAACTTATGGTTGCTTCTTTGATTTCTCAGACAAATATTTCATTCCTGCACTGCTGTGTATTCCATAAATCTGACCTAGCCATATTCTGATTTTCCCTATGCTCTCCTGAAGGACAACACAGAACATCTTTCAAAATTACTCTGTAGAATGCCAGAAGCACCACTATTTCAAAGGCATATCTGCCTTCTTTCCATAGCACTGAAAATCAATTATGCTTCTTAGGAACTTCCGTAGTCAGAGCTTCGGAAAGAAGTGCCCAAGTGTTAAGGTGGTATAATGGGAAGTCACATTTATTTTATTAGTTACTAAAAATGCTGAAGTCCCCAAATATTATTATTTTCTGCATTATTTTAAATATGTCTGTTTACAAAAATAAACCATTTCATTAACATCTATCGAATCTGATATTGGAATCAGATATTAGGGAGTCTGTTTAGATTTGTTTAGGTCCACATGAAATATTTAATAATCTTACTTGAAATGAATAGAGTCATTGATTAAGCCTTAAGCTCATTGTTCAATGAAAGTTTGTTGAGTCACTAGAGAGTAGAACAAAATCTTGCTATATGAAGACTGCTTTTATGCTTTATTTTTATAGGTTTCATCTTGATTGCTAAACATGGTCAAGTAGAAATAACTGCTGAGGGGACTGTGGTGGGCATCCTGAGGCTGAGTACCTACAGGCTGAAATTTGGTAGGAAAGAATGCTGTAAATTTCCACTTTGGGTCTGGGAAGGGCAGTAAAGGCATGAGTGCTATTTATTTCCCATCCTTAGTAAGAAAAGGGAAATAAAACACTGGGAGTCAGGGTAATAAATTAACTAGATGTGTACCCATGAATAAATGGATTTACTTCTGTTTCTTTATCTGTAAATTAAGGATATCAGATGAGGCAATTGCTTAATCTTTCCTGTTACTTAATCCTCTGACTTCCAACATTTGGAGAAAAACATTTACTAAACTTAGAGTACTATGACACAGTTTTTTACATTCATTTGTGTCATTTTATGCTTAGTTCAAATACTTGCTGTTATGTGATTAAAAACAACATATTTATTTACTTAGTTTATTTAATAAAATTTAAGTATTAGTTATGAAGAACCCTCTACACTTATGAAACTCATTTGACCCTCCAGTGTATTATGGCTCACTTCCTCTAATTTTAGGTTACCTGTAGATGTGTACACAGAGTATTATCCTTTTACTCAGTTTTCAAAGGCACAATCCATTCACAATTTAAAATAAATGTAATATGAGTGTGTGTGTACATAAATGTGTGTGTACATGCCAATTATTATTGCTAGAAAGAATATGTTTGCCTGATGATTTTTTGTGTTTGTTTTGTTTTTTTCATTTTTGGTGTCATGACATCACAGGGTCCACTTCCATAGGAACAGGCTTGATTACTATTGTCTGCCAGATTTAGTACTAAATTCATTGTCCTTAGTTTCTCCTAAAACCATTAATAGAACATTAAGCAACTCGCTCTGATCACAATTGAACTTGATTGGCTTAAATTTGCATTTACAACTTTTAAACAGATATTCGGTGAATGGTTCCCAACACTCCACCAATCCCCCCTCCTATTTTCCTACAGAATTAGTAGATGACTGCAAATTATTCTACTATGCATTGTCTTTTAGTGTTTTATGTTTTAGTGTTTTATGTTTCTTCATAATCATCCTTAGAGATGCCTTTCTCAATTAGAGATATACTCTTGTTTTCCAAAGTGATATAGAAGTGAAATACTCAGAAGATAATTTCAGGATAGGTCTAATACAAAAAGCAAAGTTAGAGCTAATACTTTTTCCATTTGGGACTCATTAAGTCCTAAAATATCTAATTCAAAACCACAAAATCCTTAAAAGTATAAACTTAGTTTTGTTTTAACATTAATTTAGTATACTTATAAGCAGCCTTAAAACACTAAATTGATAATGAAACATGGTTTGGCTCTTTTTCATTTGTAATTTGAAATTACCAAGTTAAAATGACCACAATTAGTTTTGTTCAGAAATTAGATTTGTGTGTAAAGGCAAGAAAATATTGGTTTGCTGAGTACATTTATTTAGATTTTAGCCTTGGTGAAACAGGATGTCCTTACTGTGGCAATGTTAACAGTCAACTTATAACAACAAGGAAATCAGTATGGTTTTGAAAATAAACTCAAAAAATTAAAACCATATGTTCTATTTGTATTCTCTTAATCCATTTTATTTATTTATTTTTTAAAGTGAGTTTGAAGGATTTTCTAAGATATTGCATTACACTATAACTAAGACTTCTCAGTGTTACTAAGATATATCTAAATAATTCATTGCCCACTTTGCATCTCCATGACTCCTAGGTTATGTTATCAACACTATAGCAGGGGAGGTCAATGATTTTCTCATTTTTCTGTTAACTTGTAGTTTTTCTGGCAATCTCATTCATTTTGCACCTTGACAAAAGCAGAATTCCGATTATATTACACTCTTTAAAAACAACAACCATACCATCAAAAACTACCAACAGAATGTGAATTTACTACAGGAGTAAATCCACATCTTTTGGGGAAACTTACACTGATTGGAGGGTTCTCTTTAAGGAAAAGAATATAAAATGTAGAAATTAAAAATCAGATACCAATGTAAATAATTTATTTTCCTACATTCATTAACTAGATAATCTTTGTCTGCCTTTTCATTTGACAAAGAGTTTATTATATCACTTTCCATAGAGAGATTAGGAACATATTTCATTCTTTCTTTTAGTGTAAATTTTCAGAAGGATTTTGCAGAGGGAGGGCAACACACATTGTTAGTGTCAGAGGTCATATAGCTATATAAACACATCTTATCATGCCCAACAATGGCAGGGGATAGGTAATGGAAGTGATGCACACATGAGAGAAATTAGGATTATACACACAAATATACACATAAACATATACACAGGTGCACATGAACATACAGAATTTAAAGTAAATATATCCCCAACTCACTTTCCTTTTATTCAGATCCCAGATATGCCTACTGCAACTCCACCATCATAGAACGTGAAGGGAAATGTGACAGAGGGAAAATGAGAGTGGAAAGACTTCACTATTTTGACCAATTATTATTAAAGATCTTACCTTGGGCTTCCCTGGTGGCGCAGTGGTTGAGGGTCCGCCTGCCGATGCAGGGGACACGGGTTCGTGCCCCGGTCCGGGAAGATCCCACATGCCACGGAGCGACTGGGCCCGTGGGCCATGGCTGCTGGGCCTGCGCGTCCGGAGCCTGTGCTCCGCAACGGGAGAGGCCACAGCAGTGAGAGGCCCGCGTACTGCAAAAAAAAAAAAAAAAAAAAAAAGATCTTACCTTTGTAATTATCAACAACAACGACCCACATGATTTTGTGAATGTATTACTAACGTCCTTCCAGGCCTTGGAAGGTATCAGGGTGGATGAGGTGCCCTAAGTCTAAAACTTCATCCCATTATGGAAATTCCACCTCTGAATGCCTGTGTATTGTCAATAGTTCAAAGACTTTTATCATCTTCTCTTTTTGCAATAAGGACTGACACAAAACTTTCCAGACTTTTCTTCCAACATTCCACTGCATATGTTAATATTCCTTCACCTTCTCCCCACAAAAACATTTACTGATCTTCAAGCGTGCTAACTACTCTCAAATCTCTCTGCAATTGACAATGCTGTTTCCTTTAACTGATTCTGCCCTATTCTTCAAGGACCTTTTCTATAAAATCTAATTTATTCATTACAGTAGAAAATAATGTCTTTGACACAGAGAGAAGCCCTTATCAAATATTTTATTGTTATTTAGACCACATTTGTTAGAATGATTGTCATACAAATATTATTTAAACTCTCCCAGTCTGGTTTTGAGACTGATTTTCCTTTAAATTCCTCCTTAAAGACTTAGGAGAGAGTGAACAAAGTTTTGAATTAATCAACATGATAAATTCTCTAATCTAGCTGATCAGGAGTGAAAAATATTTTATGTCTTGCAAATTCATGTTTGAATGTATTGTCTTTAACAAAAAAAAAAAAGGAAAAGTAGATAAACAGATATTATTTGTCTACATCTTGAACAAATATTCAAAATATATTTTATTAGTGTGCACCTTCTCCTACTTGTCCCAAACTGGAAATAAGGTCTTTTTATAATCAGATGGGGAGAAGGATTTGTACTGTTCTGGGATTTCTAATGTATTTCACATATCTGTGCAATTACCAGTTATTCAAACAGAAAATAAAATGCAAACAGAGAAGAGGAAAATTAACTTATGTGTGTTTCTAGTGTTTTATAGAGCATGACATATCAGAGAGACCACATTTAGATTTTATTTCTATACTTTTCTGCACAATTTCTTCAGATCCCAAGAAAGTGATCTTCTGGGTGGAGAAGAAGATGGAAGGGAAAACCTGTGCTGCAGAGCATGGTGGAGAGGGGTGGCTGCACAGAAGAATCAACTCTCCCCAGGGCCTTTTCTCCTAACCTTTTCATTTTCACTTGAAGGACAGAAAATCTGAACAATGACTTTAGTCTAGGATGCCTTCAACCAAGATGCAGGAGTCTCTATTAGCATTTTTATAGCTGCCCACTAGAAGTTTGCATGAATATAAAGTTAAAGGATGTTGAAGTCAAATTTTCTCCCAAGAAATCAGACACACATTCTGTACCAGTACTTCACTGCGTAGCCAGGAACATTTGACATTGTAAAGAATGCATATTTACTTCTAGCTGAATATCTGAATTGCATTGTTAGTTTTTGTTCTTAGTTTGAAAGAAACAATTTTATAGGGGCAAAGCACATTTTAAAGGTGCTTTAACAAAATAGAGCCAGTATACTGTTTGATAACCCCACAGAATAACAGAGGTCCTGATATGCATCTTTTTTTTTTGTAAGAGTTTGATTTGAAATGATGTATATCAAATGATATGTGCCTTCCAAGCTGTGCTGGCACAGCTTAAATACCTCCACAAGTTACCTTTGCTCTCCACTACTTATGTTAGACATTTTACTTCACGAAAGAAACAGTGGTCTATAACAAATGACTAATAGAGAAAAGGAAAAGGCTCAGAATGTCTCAGATATAAAGGATAATTATTAGTTTCACTACTCTTCTCCCAGCTTTGGTAGAGGGAGTCTGTCTCCAACATAAATTTCATTGATCAATTGAACAAATTTCATTGTTCAATTCAGTTTCTGTTTCCTCTTCCCTAGTCACTGACAATTCCTTTCTCTCTTAATCTTGCTACTGAGGACTATCCACTATGGCTTTTCCCATAGATCTTTTATCTTTAAAGAGTCTTATTGTCTAATAATTTCCTACCTCTATCTTTACATTTTTAGCAAGAATCTGCCTGGTACAGGCAGTTTAAGCACTTGTGTGGATGTGGGTGATTCAGCCTTCTAGTCCACTTTGAAGGGAAGGAATTTCAGCCAATTTGGTCAACCTGGATGAGGATTTAGGGATTTGTGCAGCAGTGATGGTGAGGGGGGCGTGATGGGAGTGGTTCCAATACGTTAGTGAAAAATGTGCAGAAACAAGAATAATTCACATATCTTGTTATTGGCAAACCTCATTCTACATAACTGTTCACTACGTATGAAAATATGTCAAAATGTTCTTTAAATGTTTTAAAAAATAAGTCACTGAAGTGAAATAGGAGGTACACATTTTTCCGAAGATTTTAAGGTAGAGCAAAAATATGGAAATAATATTTGACAGGAAACAAATTAATTTTTTTAAATATCTGCTTTTTGTTCGTATTATCACCTAACAAAAAAATTATGCTTTGTGGAAAACTAATTATATAGGAAGCTCAGAGTGGCTGAGTTAAAAAAAAAAAAAAAAGAAGAAAAGTCTCTGCATTCTGGAAATGGTAGCAGGAAGAGGTAAGTAAATCCTTTCCTGCAAAATAAGTATAAAACAGGACAAAATTCTCCAAGACAACAATTTTAGGGCTCTGGAAAACAATCATAAGAAAACAGCCAATTGAGAAGCATTACTAATGAAAAACTTCTACAAATTTGAGTAAGAACAATGGAATTTATAGACTTCTTGCCTAGGTACACTCCCAATCCCTAACCCTTGGCTCATTTGGCAAGAATTGTATTGATAGTTTTCACAGGTTTGGCTGTGAAAAACAAAATCCCTGCTGCCAGAGGGTGTAGACTGGGTTTAGTGAGAGAGAAAAGAGAAGAAAAATATGTAAAGAAATAATGACTGAAAGCTTCTGAAATTTAATGAAAAATATTAATCTAAGATTTAAAAAAAAAAGAAGGAATTCCAAGAAGGATAAACACAAAGAGACTCCTACCTAGACACATCATAATCAAAGTACTGAAAGTCAAAGACAAAAAAGTTCTGAAAGTCATGAGAGAAAAACAAATCATCAGTACAGAAAAATAACAACATGGTTAACAACTGACTTCTCGACAAAAACAAGGGTGGCTAGACAGCATATTCAAACTGCTGAAAGAAAAAGAAAACTTGTCAATAAAATATTCTATATTTATCAAGACTATCCTTCAGAATCAAAGACCAAATTAAGACATTCCCAGAAAAACAAAAACTGAGAGAATTTATTGCTAGTATACACGCCCTACAAGCAATACTAAAGGAGGCCTTCAGGGTAAAAGAAATCAATATCAGACAGTAATTTAAATGTATAGGAAAAAATAAAGGGTGGAAAAAATTATAAATATGTGGGCTTTAATGAGCCTGCATTAATATACGTTTATCTTCTCTTAATTTCTTTAAAGACCTAAGTATGTAGAAAATAACAAGAATATAACACTATAGTGTTTAGTTTTAACATAGGTGTGATGTATATGGCAATCAAGAGATAAAGAATGGGGGAAAATGGACTTATATTGAAGTAAATTTCCTAATTTTTACAGAATTTAAGTCAGTAGAAACATGAAGTAGATTATGATAAATTAAGGGGGATTTTATAATTACTAGAATAACCAGTAGGATAATAATTCAAAAATTTAAATATCAAGAAAAAATTTAAAATAGCAAATTGGCACATGTAAATCCAACCGTATAAATAATAACTTTAAGTGTGACTGGACTAGACACTCCAATCAAAATACAGAGATTGTCAGACTGGATGAAAAATGAAATCCAACTACATGATGGCTATGAGGAACACACTTTAGATCCAAAGGCATAAACAGGTAGAAAGTAACAGCACTGAAAGAAATACGCCACACAAACCATAACCATAAACAGCATGGATGGTTCAACTAACTCAAATCTGTTGTTGAGCTGTCTAGTGAATTTTTAATTTTCCATCTCAGTAACTGTATTTTTCAACTTCAGAATTTCCATTGTGTTCTTTTTCAAGTGTCTTTCTCTCTATTAATACTTCCTACATGTTGTTATATTTCCCTTTAATTTCTTAAACACAGTTTATTTTAGTTCTTTGAACATGTTTGTAGTAGGTATTTTGAAATACTTCACTACCAAATCATGCTTCAACACTTGTTCAATGGGTGGATTTAATTAAACTCAGTTTCCTTCACTGTAGAATGGAGAGAAAGTAAACATTTTCTTATAAAGTTGCCATGTCATACAGTCAATGAATGAATGTAAAATGTTTGGCACATAATAGTCTCAATAAATATTAACTACTAGCTATTATTCCTTATCACTAATACCTACACACTTACCACAGGTATTTGCCAATAACATTTAAGACTCTCAAGAGTCTTCATACTGTCAACTGAACTTTTAGGATGGATGAGATAAAAGATAGTCCTGCTTCTTTTCAGAAAACTTTCAGCATATGTGTTTGCACTGCTCTACTTACTGAAAAAGCACACTGACAAAATTATGCTCCAAACCCTTTCATATTAAGTGTTCGAGAAAGAAATTACTGAGTGGGAAGCCTGCTATTATCTCTCCTAAGAAAGCCACTTGAAATTTCTCTAGCTGAAATTTTATTTCCCAGTGTCAGCCTTAAAAATGTAGGTGAAGAATTTTCATTTATTAGCAATATAACCCAACTAAGATATGACACTAATAATTAAGAAAAATTGTCATAATTGGAAAACTTTCTCGCCTGAATTACAAATAACTTCCTGAAATGCGTCATTCCATTTCCAGTGGGATACAGTGAAAAGTGAAGGCTTTTTAGGTTTTGTGCTCTATGTGAAATAATAAGCATTAGTAAATGGGAAAGATCTTGAAAACTAGTGAGCTCACACAAAGCCACATTTTGGGATAAGATAATAGAAATGTCCGTGTTTGATCCAGCCTGATATCGATTTCCAACAGACTTTAAAGAAACGTGATGGCATCAAATTTGAAGAGGTCTCCCTCAAGGATCATATGACTCTCATGTGTGAAAGCACATAGCAGGACCTTTTCACTCCCCACAGGATGTTCTGTTTCCAAAAGGGATGTCACATTTTGATATCCTTCCCATATAAAGCAAAATGTAAATGTAGGTATGATAAAGGAAAGGAAACTAAAATCAAGAGACATCTTCCCCTTCATTTCTTATACGACCAGTATCATAATTAGCAGAGCATCACTTCATTTCTCTACAAAATATATAAGTGTGTGTGGGGGATTTTAGAGCATGTTTTTTGTTTATTTTGCCTGTCTTTGCTGTTATTGCTTTATAAATATAACACTGAATGTGTAAAGGGAATATGTTTAATATAGTGTTTTAGGAACATAGACATAGCCTTGGTAGGGCAGAAGGAGGGATGAACAGGTGGGGCACAGGGGAGTTTTAGGGCAGTGAAACTCTTGTATATGATACTATAAAATGGTGAGTACACATCATTATACATCTGTCCAAACCCATAGAATGTAAAACGCCAAGAGTGAGCCCTAAAGTTAACTATGGACTTTCAGTGATAATAATATGTTAATGCAGGTTCATCAATTGTAAGAAATGTACCACTCTGGTGCAGGAGGTTGATAGTAGGAAAAGAAGGCTGTGCTTGTTTAGGAACAGGGAGTATATGGGAGCTCTCTGTATTTTCTGCTCAATTTTGCTGTGAACCTAAAACTGCTCTAAAAAATAAACCTATTTAAAAGGAAAAAAAATCTTAAATTTTAAAATGTGGTCAGAGATTTCAACAAATGCTAGTAAAAGGGACTGCTGAGTTTCTTGAACTTTTTACAAAAATACTTCACAGGCAGGCAGATATAGCAAATGCATTAGGTATAAAACCAAGAGGAAAGCATAAAGAATACACATTGACAGAATGAAACTTGAGAAAAGAAGGGCTATTGTAAACAATTCGTATTCTCTTGAGTTGTATCCATATTATAATTACAGCAACATAAAAACTATCTGTGAATATGAATGAGGACAAGAAAAACAGAGAAATGCTACAGGACTGGCATGTTTAGGTATATTGGACTTGAAGCACGCCATATTGGACTTGAAGCACGCCGTTCTAGTTCCTAGTTTGCTACTAATACGTTGTATACTCTTAGGCAGGACTCTGCACTTCTTTGGGGCTCAATTTCCTTACCTGTAAAATGAGGGAGTTGAAATCTTGAATAAAATTAGTTTTTATTCCAAGGTTCCAATAAAAGAGTAAATACATGTTTCCCCAGGCTCAGAACTGGATAGCTTGAAGCACCCATTATAGATCCAAACTTTTTAAAGTCTCAAACTTTTGTCTTAAAATTCCAGGTCCAATAAAGCTGTCTGGAGAACAATAACCCTGGTAGCACCAACCAGAAGCTTGTTTTTCACCTTACCCTCCCATTAAAAAGTAGGTTACATAGATGCTCAGTTCCTTGTTCTCCGAATTAGTAAAATGATGACAAATAATAGTACCTACTTCATGGGTGATTTTTGACAATTCAGAGTAAGTGCTAAAATGATAGCCATTGTTATGTATTGTTATCATTACTATGATAGATCATGATTTTTTCAGCTCTTATTATGAATTGTCTTATTTTCTCCCTCTTGTCAAGTCTCCTCAATGAAAGTGTTCACCACTCCTGTTTGCTCAAACAATATTTAATAACATTCTAACAATAAATATTTGAAGACTGTTATATGTGTGTTTATATTACTTATGTACAATACACACAAAAGATTTGTGTACTATAAATATATGTTTGCTTCCAAATAGTATTTTTGAGTTGGAGGCAAGGTTAAATTTGCCTCCAAAGTAATTAGAAAACATCTGGAGAAAGAAATTCATGTAGCATTATTAAAGGATAGAGAGGAAAATCAATTTTTATAGTAAACTCAGATATTCTAACTCAGATACCAGTTTGTCAAATATTTTATATTATTTAATAGTAGTAATATGCATTAAATATATAACATTACTTTTTCTGGGATTTTGTATTGTATATATCCAGCAAATTTAAAATAATTGTATATTTACTATGTATGTACTAGCAGATAGACATAATACAACTAGCGTATGATACTGGAATGATAGAAATGATTATAAATTTAATAACACTTTAGGAATGCTACTTTTGCTGTGGAGTCTTTCTTTTTCCTTTCTTCTTTTTAAAGCTCATTTCACCTTATGGTTCAACTAGTCTCTTTGGAAATACAGACTCGATGTTTAAAAAAAAGCAACTAAGAATATTCATTCTAGAAACCAGAGTCTAGAAAGGGAAAAACTTTTTAAATTCTTATTTCTCATTTTCAGGTTTTTTTTATGGTTGATTTACACCTGAATATTTGAAAACTTAATTAAGGGGATAAAAAGCATGAAACTTCTAGTAAGGTGATTATCAATCCATTTTGACGGATTTGTAGAGAAAAATAACAAATCTTTGCATTAAAAATATTAAATTACAGTCTCTTTAAAGTAGTCTTTTCTTTTTAAAGAGTAGAGATGAAACTAGAAAATAAAATAGAGAGTTTGGTATCATAATTCAAGCAAATGGGGAAAGAGAGTATAGTTACCTACATGTTTATTTATTTTATTTTTGAACTGAACCATTATTTTTATGAACTATCCCTCTATATCCCTAATAAACAACTCAATTACCCATGAATTAAAGAAGAAATCAATATGGAAATTAGAAAGTATTTTGAACTAAAAGAAAATAATAACATAAGATCTGAAATTGTGTAGAGTTCAGTTAATGCAGTACTAAAAGGAAAATTTATAACACCTGTAATAGAAAAGAAGTAAGGCAGCAAGTTAATGACCTTACTTTCTACTTTAATGAACTAGGAAGCAAAGAGCAAATTAAACCCAAAGAGCAGAAATCCACAAAATAGCAAATAGGTCCAGGATGAAACTTTTGGAAATAATGGAGTATTTTCATTATCTGAATGGTTGAGGCTCTTTCAGAGTTTTTATATATGTCAAAACACATTTAATTTTTCACTTAAAATATATGAATTGTATTTTATGTCAATCACACATCAATAAAGCTTTGAAAATAATGACATTCTGAGTTCAAAATTCTTTTTCTTCAATATTTTAGTATCTATTTTACCATATTATCACCTAATGTTTCTATGGAGAAGTCTGAAAATAATTTAATTCTTGCTTATTTTAGGTGATATTTTGTAGGTAGGGAGACAGTTCTCCATAGGTGACTCAATTCTACACACACTGAATGTCCTGTTTCAGACTATCAAAAAAGTTATTTCTATCGCAAACAGCCTTGGAGGACAGATACAGTGCCTTTCTAAGGAGCAAAAGGTGGGCAGGCTTACTGCCCATTAAAAGAGATCCAAGTTCCCTTCGATCAGGGTTTCTTCCTAATAATGCATCTCACTGTGTGCAGGCATCCATCTGGGCTCATCTGCATCACTCCTGTTGGACTGAGGGGCAAGGAGAACTGACACAAATATGCTGATACTCATTCTGCCTCAGTCTTTGACCCAGCCATCTTTATCTATTGCCAGCCTTTGTGAAAACTTTGACAAAGAGATTTCTTAGCTTGTAAGAGGGGTAAAGTTTCAGATTCTTAATAGTTCTTGATGTAGTTTTAAAAAAAAATCATAACAATGATTCTATAAATCTTTTGTGTTACATCTTGTGAGCTTTGTCAATCTGGGGTTCATCTTTCTTTATTCTGGAAAATATACTTCTATTAACTTTGTAAATACTTCCTCCCATCCATATTTATTTTCTATCCACACTTATTTTTTATGTATGCCACAACTACTATTATTCAGATATTGGCAATCCTATATCTCTCCTTCCTATCAACTAAATTTCCTTTATATTTTCTCTTCTTTTATTCTTCACTGCTGTTTTATAGAACTTCTCAATATAGTCACCTAATATGCTAATTCATCCTTGAGTCACATCCTTTCTACTCTGCATTCCTTCTTTTGTGGTCTTTATATCAACTCATACTTTCCATTCATAATAGTTCTATTTGTTTCTTTCATAATGGCATCTTGCTCTTGTTTCATATTGTAAATATTTCCTTTATCTTTGTACAAGGGTTCTCCAAATATTCTGACCATGTCTGGCAATTCCAAAATACGCAGGGCAGGCCAGCAGGCTGGAAATTTCAACAAGAGTTGATGTTGATGTTGCACTCTTGAATCTAAAAGAAGTCTAAAGGAAGAATCCCCTCCCTTTGAGGAACCTAGGTTGTTTCTCTTAAAACCTTCAACTGATTGGATGAGACTCACTCAATTGTAAAGGGTAGTATGTATGGTTAATTCAAAGTCTTCTGATTGAAATGTTAATCACATCCAAAAAATACCATCACAGGTAGACGGTTTTTGACCAAATAAATTGGCACCAAAGTTTACTTTGTTGATGCATGAAATTAACCATCACAATCTCTTTTGACATATTATTCATGCTTAACCCATATGTCTTGTTGAAATCATTGACATATAGATAACATATTTTATATTTTAAAACATTTTCAACTGTTGGAGTAACACAAAGAAATCAACCTAAGATATATGTGCAACTGAATGAATTTTAACAGAAACACTCTTGTAACCTTCAAAATTGAAAGCACACAGGCCCTTGTTAGTCACCCCATGAGTTCTCCACATGCCTCCTCTCAAATATCATTTATCTCACCCTTCCAAAGTGAGGGTAAACCCATCATCACTCTAATGTTTATTGTAATAATCTCCCTACTTTCCTATATAGTTTTAAAATTCAAGGTTGCATTTTTAAACACTATAGTTTAGCTTTCCCTAACTTTAAAGGTTATTATTACTTTGAAATGTCTCCTTTTTCTCTTTCTCTCTGTAGATTAGTAAATTATTTTAAGCCAGGAACTTATGTTAACACCTCCAAGTCAGGAAACAGAACTTTGCTTGGCAAACTAGAAGCCCTCTATTTGCCTGATCCCAATAACAGTCACTTATTTCCCTGTAAAATAACTCAACATTGACTTTTATATTAATCATTCCTTCGTATTTTCTTATAATTTTTTCATTCGAGTGGTGTGATACAGAACATTAAATTAGACATTATAGTATAGTCAATTCTGATTTATAAATTTTATGTTACATATCTTTTAAACCGTTAATAGTCTCTAGATACCCACCCCCACCCCTGTCTTTTTCATGTTCTTTAAGATATATACATTTAGGAATCTAGACCACTTATCTACAGGATTTGTCACAGTCTGAATTTTGATGATTGCATCGTCATTTTGCAGTAAATTCCTCTGTGTTTCCTGAAAACTGGGAACTCATCAATAGGCTTATTGAAAATCAGGGTTGATAAGTTTGCCAAACTATAGGTAGCATATTAAAGGACACAAGGTCTGGTTATTTCTCTTCATGTGATGTTAGCAGCTGCTGGTGATCAACAGCAACTTTGATCTGCAAGTTGCTAACTCTCTAGTCATTTTAACTGAGGTTAATTCTCTTAGATTTTTCTAGCAGCACTAAGGGGAACAACATTCTCAGGGTTCTCACGCGTTAATGATGGTTTGTCTGTGACCTTTATCACCAAATGTCAGTTCTGATGGACATAAAATCTTTGGCTCATATCTTTTTCCTTGGCTCACTACCTACATTTCTCCATTTTCATCTGGCATAAAGAGCTTCTGTTAAAATGTCTTCTAATACTGCCATTTTTTTTTCTTACAAGTCACTAAATTTTTTACTCAAGATCCCCAAAGAATTTTTTTTCTTTAAAGTCAAGTAATTTTACCAGACTATATCTTCATAATGAGTGTTCTGGATTGACAGTCTCAGGCCTGTGGTATACTTCTTCAGTATGCAGTTTCAAATTTAAAATTTTTAAATGAGTTTCACAAAAATGTTTCTGAATTACAGTCTTTTTATTTGCTCTGTTCTCTTGCCTTTGTTTTCTTCTGTAAGGAGGTTGATTACCCACATCTTTGAACTCTGCTGTCCATCTTTGCTTTTTTCAGTTGCTCCTGAGTAGTTTGTATCTGTTTCTTCACTTCTATTTTTAAAACACTCTTCCATTAACTTTCTACTTCTCATTAGACATTACTTATTGTATGTATTTGCTCTTGTGTCCCTCTTGGTTTTTTTCTTGATTTTGGATTTTTTTCTTATTATGTCTAATTCTTTCCTGAGTTT
Source organism: Stenella coeruleoalba (assembly GCF_951394435.1). Classification (NCBI taxonomy): domain Eukaryota; kingdom Metazoa; phylum Chordata; class Mammalia; order Artiodactyla; family Delphinidae; genus Stenella; species Stenella coeruleoalba. The sequence goes on from NC_137154.1 coordinate 21,004,282, forward strand.
CATCATCTCATTTTGGAGTTTTCTTTTTTTGATTCTCAGTCATTATTTTTCTTCTATATTTTACCATCCTCTTAGTATTATTTTTACATCTTGTTTTGAAATAGGTTCTTTTTTTTAATGGTTTGGTCTTTTTCTGGTGTGCTTTCATTGTCTCCAGGGATATTTTCAACACTTTGTTCTCTCTTTTTCTTATAATAATTTTGTGTGGGATTTGACCTTGATCTTTTGCTTTTACTCCGGTTTATGTAAACTTGTTTCCTTGAAATTTTAAAATGAGTTGCTCAATTAGAAGCCATAGTTTAGAAGTTAGAATAGCTAACTTCACAAAGTTTTCAAAATTTTGTTGTTCATATAGTGTTAAAAAATACATTAACTTAACTTACTTCTGGTATTTCCTGGTTCTCTTTCCTTCCCTCACTTACATAAGACCCTTATTTGTCTTTTCCTCTCAGTTCTGGTTTTACTCCCATCAATTTTTCCTTAGTGCGAGGGGCTGTCCTGGAAGGGAGCCCCAGATGGTCAATTTTGAGAGTTCACATTTTGCATTTTCCTGATATTGGATTGAGCAAAATTTTTCCCCAAGTTCAGCTGCTGTTCTCAAATTGGGCTGTGATACTTTCCTGTGAATTCTTTGTGTCTGGTACAGGACTTTTCTTCCATCAGGTCAGATACAATTTTTTCCCCTCTGCTTTGTCTCACAAAGACGCTGATAAAATGCAGGTATTTGGGCTCTTGGTGGTTTATCCCTACTCATTTGCATTTTGAGTTTTGTGAGGATATCCTGCCACCTAGTTTTATTATAAATGTTGTGTGAGTGTCTATTTGTGTGTTTTGCCATCTAGTTAAGCTGTATGATTTTTCAAGTAGATCAATGTGGGAAAATGTTCTTATGGGGTGTTTGAAGAACAAATTCAGAAATGGGAAATGAAGAGCAGAAATGAGAACATAGAACGTAGGAGTAATATTGAGATAAGCATTTGAAACAAGAGGGAAGGGGGCAGGGCACAACCTTTGACATAGGACATAGCCATAGGACATGACAAGAATTGATTAGAACCAACTAGGTCTAAGATGACAGAAGATTCAACTTCCAGTGGACCTTGAGCCTCATTATACACACATTGTAATACATTAGCACCTAAATAACACACCCATCAGCACCATGACAGTTCTGAGGCTAATCATAAAAGGCCAAAAAGTAACTGTCTGTGGTCCAATTCCTGGAAATGCCCACCCCTTCCCGAAATTGTTGGAATAATCCTCCCACTCATTAGCCTATGAAATTACCCAGCACATAAAAACTAACCATGCAATATTTTAGGAGCTCTTGCCTTCTGAGATGGCCCACACTCTGTCTGTGGAGTGTGTTTCTCTCTAAATAAATCCACTTCTTACCTATCACTTTGTCTCCCACTGATTTCTTTCTGTGATGAGACATCAAGAACCTGAGCTTCATTAAGTCCTGAGACCAGGTGTGTGATCTCAATTAAAAGACCGTGGGTTCAAGTCCCAATCTGAGGTACACAGCTTCACACTAATGCAGTGATAGATTTTCTAGAATAGCTGGACATCTTCTGTTGACTAAAATTGATGAAAATATAAGGTAGTATGAATCTATTTCTGGATCTCAAAACACAAGGTTACTAAAGGTTTCATCTTAACTCACCTAAGCCCAACTGTGTAGTGTGGTATTATGACAGCTTTGAGATACAAAATAAAGACTTTGGGTCTATTATTACCTCCAGTGTAATAGGGGAGAATAAATCTGACTCCATACTAGATCTGTTTTTACTTTAACCTTTGTGCTTTGTTGCCTGTGCTTAGTCATGCTGGCCCTGCATCTTTTGTAAAAGAATGTTGCCTATAGCCTGAAATATACAGGATAGGCTATTCCCAAGGCTCTGACCTTTAAAAGTCCATTCATATGGAGATAAAAAGTTGCAGAACAGAAAATAACATTTGTTTTGTTGGAGGTTTCCAGGAACATCATGACCTGACCTATGTGGACAGCTGCCAGAACAAAGGATTCAACAGCAAGAAGTTTGTAACAACTAACCATGCCCCTCCTTAAAAAGGAGAGTTTGGGGTTCTTCTGGGGCAAGAACCACCCATCTCCTTGCATGGCCCTGCAATAAACCTTTCTCTGCTCCAAACTCTGACGTTTTGGTATTGTTTGGCCTCACTGTGAGCTGGGGACATGGATTTGTGTCCATTAACACCCACAGTCAGATACATCTGCAAATATCAGAGTCTTTACCAGCAGAGTTCATTCAGTCTAGCATAGTCAGAGGAATTCTTAAACTCTAGAGTTGTGAGGAGTGCACACCTGTTTACTTTCTACACATTGTCCACAAAAGTGTCTACCCTCTTATGCAGTGAAGAATTTAAACATTTTACAATTACTCATTATACAAAATAGGTTTCTGATATAAATGTTACACATTTTAAGTGTGAATTTAAGAATTTTAAATTCACTTTAAGTACTGATATGTTATAGATTAATTTCCACATAAGCTTTGCCTAATGCTGTATTGATGCTTATTTAAAAAAAAATTAAGATGCCCACAATTTGGATTACAAATGTTAGATGCTAGGGAAAGGAAGTCTTTTCAGAAAATGAGTGAACTCTGATGAAATCTAGTTACTTGCAGTTGAAGAAATTTTAATGACTTTTTTCATTGTCTAGTTTTTAGAGAAACAGAGAGTAGAAATGGATGAACATTAAATCCTCTGAAGTTTTATTTCAGACTATCACATCACTAAATCAGTTTATGTGATCCTCAATTTGAATTTAAATAAGGGAAAAATTAAGTCCCTTACATTATAAAATTAACCCTTGAACAATGCAGGGGGTTGGGGTGCTGACCCTTTGTGCAGTTGGAAACTCATGTATAACTTGTAAGTCCTCCAATTTGTAGATGTGATTCCTCAGTATCCCTGGTTCTGCAACCACAGATTCAACCATTTGGGTCCTGTAACACTGTAGTAGGTGTTTATTGAAAAAGATACATGTATAAGTGAACCCAGGTAATTCAAACCCTGTTATTCAAGGGTCAACTATATTCTAATTTTTCATTTTGCCTATGATGCCCTGCATCTTAATTTTCTTCCTCTCCCACAATAAAACAATAAAGAGTACATTATTAGGAAAATATTTTGAGATGAATAGCTTCATGTAAGATAATAAAAACTAAAACTTTCAGTGAACACTTAAGGACAAAAAATATAAATATATTTCCTTCCCTTCCTTCCTCTGTCTCACTTACTTTTATTTATTAACTGGGCTAAGGCTATGATATTTTCCTGATAATATATTTAAATATACATCATGACACCATTCAAAATAATTCTATCACCTCTGATTCCAGTAATCTGCCTAAGAAATAATTCCTTAGAAATCATAAAGGAAGCTTTCTGCTTTGTTTTGTTTTTGAAAGTGACAACATTTATGTGGTAGATCATGAGAGACACCAGCCCACAAGCCCGCAACGGTGTTTGAACCACATTAGAAATTAGTACAAAACATAAAAATTTCATGATGGGAAATAAAGTTAAAATGATTTTAGATAAATTGAGTGGCCTCTCAACAATTATATTGAGTGCCTAATATGTTCCAGGCACTTGTCTAAATTCTGGGTACATAAAAGTAAATATAAGAGACAAAAATCCCTGGCCTCATGAAGCTGATGTTCAAGAAAAATAGAAAATATTTTATATACGTTAAGTCTTATAGATGAAGTCTGATGTTAATACATAACAGCAATAACTTTCTGTATTTCTGGTAATACCTGAAGTATTATAAATAAGAATGTAGATCTTTTCATTCATTGAATTACTCAGGCATTCGGCTTACATTTATGTGTGGTAAGAGGTGGCAAGCACAATACTGGAAAGAGGATGTAAAAATGAACAAGGCTGGCATAGTATGGACCCTTGGTCCACTACAGAGCTATACACTGAATAAACAATTAGAATATAAGGGGTCAAGAGAAATGTGGAGGGTACCCCAGGAGGCATACTAGGTGGACTTATCTTAGATGAATGTTCAGAATATCTCCATCAACTAAATTACATTTAATCAGAGTCCTGTTGGATAAGGTAGAGCTATCTTGGTAAAGAAAGGAGATTATCCAAGGGCATTGATGGTGGGGTGTGTTTGGTGTGGAAGATTGTGAAGAAAGAATAGTTATTCAAGGTATTAACTTTCCAATAATAACAAAGCAAAGCAAAATCACTTTTGATTGCATACTTGTAGATTATTGCCACACTAGCATCCCAAACTAATAACAACTAGTCCTATTCATATATTCAAAGATATGAGGCATGGGTTGCAAGATATCTAAAGAAAGCTTAGAACATCAAAGGAAAGTGACAAGATAAAAATATCTAATAACTCATCACAGTGGAAACAGAAAAATAAAATTAAAAAACAGAAAAAAATGTTTGAAAAAATTCTAATAATTTTTTCTCCTAGATATTCACGAGGCTATTTTATCTATAAAATAAGGCCATATAGTAAAAATAAATAAATCAAAGAATAAGAAAAATTTTCTGGAAAATTAACTACATGATTTTAAACTTTAAAATTCTATAGTTCAATGCAAAATGCACAGTAATACAATGTAGAGTTTAATACCAAACTAGTGATCTAGAAGATAATTTAAAGATGATTTTAAGGTTCTTTCCCATAATACAAATAATATTGAGGATAAATTCAAGTGATCCATCTGTCCATTTGTATAATATAAACTGTAAACCCAAAGAATATAAAAAAGAATATATTATCAAATTATAGTAGAACATATAATAGAAGAAACTGTCTGAATTGAAGACTTCATATTGCATAGGACCACTAAATTCTAAGAACATGAGCTAAAAATAAATCTATACATTCTAGTGGAATTTAAAGACAACAATGATAAGGAAAAAAAATCACATGCACTTCCTAAAAAATAAAAGGATTCCTACCTAGGAATAAATAGGTAACACTATATGATTTATTATCTTGTCAAGCACAACTGTTTCATGGTATGTATGAATCAAATGAGACCCAGAGTCACAAAGGCTGTTAGTGGCAGATCTGAAAGATACTAGTAGTGCCTTTGCATATTGAAAAGCTTTGCGTATCCAGGGAGGTATTAGACCATTCGATATTACCACCACCAAATACCACATTGAATTGGACTGATGACATCAACAAAGTTAAGTCATGGACGAATTTAGTAAATAAACACTAAGGACTCAGAATTTTCAGGATTCCAAAGATTCTCTACTGCTTAACACGAACACTGCATTCAAACAAGTTGTACTTCATGCAAATAAGAACTAAAATATTGCCTGCCATAACAGTAAACATAGGATGTTGCAGCCATCAAGCCATTACACTGGACAGTGAGCCCTGAGGGAACTCAGGATGGAGACAAACAGGCTGCCCACTGCCAAGCCCACCTAGCAGTCAGCCACTGCAGCCTTTCCCGGATGGTACACTCTGAGGAAACAGGATGAAAAAACACAGGATACTGAAGCCAGATAGCTGAGGTGCATATCAAAGGAATGATTTCAGTGAGCCCAGACTCTTGCATCTTCCCATACACAGAAAAGCGCTAAATTCCTTAACTTCAGATATCCGGTTTTCTTTAATTAACAGTAATCCTTTGATGCTCCGACTACATGGTCTTTTGCTGCAAAAACTTCTATATATCCTGGCTTTCCCCCTTGCCTCTTTGGAGCAGTCTCTCAAAAGTATTTGAGATGCTGCCTCTCAGGCTTGAAGTCCTAAGAATGTCAGCCGAATAAAATATAACCCTCAACCTTTAGGTTGTGCTTTTTTTTTTCAGTAGACACAAACAATTAATTCACCAAAGTTACATGGGGTATTTATTATTGCATAAAAAGAAAGTATACATTTTACTTTTGTTTGCAAATAGTTATTTTCATGTCAAATAATGATAGCCCTCAGAGAATAGATCGTATCTTAGTATAATGTGGATTCTAAAAGAGTACGAGCATTGTTAATGCAGTGTTATATTTACTTAGAATAAAGCCATGTATTACCTTAGAGAAAGAATGAGACTATAACTCTGTTATGATTTAATGTGACATTAGACAAATATTGTAACTATTTATACAGAGAAAGTTAGCTCACCTCAAGCATTTAATGAGCATAGGCTGATTTCAATTAATTACTTATCTCTAAAGGAGAACTGACAGGAAATCAGGAGACATTTTTTTTTAATCCCTGCTGTACTACTGAATGTATTTTGTAGGCTCAGCTAGCCTCCATTTGCCTGTTTTCTGGTCTGATAAACAGGAAATTCTATATACTGACAAATTATCTAGAAAATTCACAGAGCTTAATTATGTCCTTCATGTTAAAAATTACAGGGGGCTTCCCTGGTGGTGCAGTGGTTGAGAGTCCGCCTGCCGATGCAGGGGACACGGGTTCGTGCCCTGGTCCGGGAAGATCCCACATGCCGCGGAGCGTCTGGGCCCGTGAGCCATGGCCGCTGAGCCTGCGCGTCCGGAGCCTGTGCCCCACAACGGGAGAGGCCACAACAGTGAGAGGCCCGCGTGCCGCAAAAATAAATAAATAAATAAATAAAAATAACAGGGATCTTTCGCAAACTACTTTAAGAAATTGGTAGAGGAATAATTATTACAAGGGTTCAAGGACCTGGAGAGTCACTGGGAAGTGAGTTAGATGTAATAATAGGAATTATTTCAATTTTGCCTTATCTTCATGGTCTCTCTCATGTTCCATGATGCAATGTCTCAGAGAAAGTGATGGGCAGACACCAACTGAAATCTCTAAGAAAAGGCTGCGCCAATTAAAGCTATTCTATTGATTAGTATTGACATTCTTAGGTGGAGGAAAGGAGGAATTTTGAAGTTTTTGAGCTTTCAGTAAGCTTCCAGAAGGTAACAAAAAGCATTAAATTCTTTTATTTGCCTCCTTTCCACCTTGGGTCTCACTGTCTGGCACACTGTTTGGTACATCGTTTACACTGAAGAAATATTTAATATTTGCTTTAACGTTTAACCTTCCAAGCGTGAGTCCTTATTTCATTTTTACAATAGAACTTTGAAACTCTATTTATTTCCTACCTGGTCAATAAAAAGGATGGTGAAGGTCTGAGGAAGAATCTAAGGAAAAATTCTATATTTAGCATTTTCTCCACAAGTCCCCTATCTGTAGGGCCTAACAGACATACCAATTGGTCAAAATACTATTTATAAATATTTTCATGGAACCACAGACCTAAAACAAAGGAAAAAAAAAAGCATTCTTCACCTCTTGAACCAACCCATTCTTATCTGCAGAGGCTGAATTATATAAAGACTCCCTGTAGAGATCATTAAAGGCTTTCTGGATCTCATTTCTCCAGAGTTTCTCTGCTTCTACATATTCTAATGGTTAACACCTGAGGGCTGAAAAGAGACTTTTTTGTTAACGCAACTTTTCTTTTCTATGAGGTGTGAATGCAAATTGACCACCTCTGATTCTTCATGTCAACTTATTTTCTTTCTTAACCAGTAGCCTATGTCTGAAAGAAACTTTCTATATGCTGGAGAAATTTTCCAGGAGGAAGTATTCTTAGTTGCTTTTCACTTGCAACTCTTTCCTAAAAATAACTAAATATATGATGCCTTTTGGGCATCTGTAATTGAAAATCACTTAGATCATATTAGAGTTTACTTATATGCCAACATCATCAATGTTTTTTGAAGGTTTATTATTAGTTGGACCTGGGAACCCCAGCAAAAATATCAGTCATAATAAATCAAAATCAGTTCATATACAAGCCATCACTTTTAAAGCACTAAATATAATTTACTATCTTAAAGGGGAAAAGTGACTTTTCACACAGATTTGCAGTTTATAACATTAAGAGTTATGCAAAATTCAACAAAACCTAGGATAAAGTGATAAAGTTAAGATAATGAGTATGAAAACATTTTTATCACAAATATTCCAAAATTTGCTATTTATTAAAAACACATATCGAGCTCTAAGTCTAAAACTGACTCAATATAATACCTGAGGAAAATATAAATTAAAAAAATACTTCAAGAATGGCTGAAACAATTCATAACCCGAGCTATCAAATAATAGAATTGCCAGATGTTTATTTTATCACAGTAGCAGGAGTTTAAATTTGAATATTAATGGCTACAATATTCTGAGCCCACATCATGTGCAGCAATTGAATTAAGTGCTTTATATTGTGCCCTGTTTTGAATCCTCACAACAGTCCTAAAAGCTAGGTGTGTTGATCATTTGGGTTATCCATTCTATCTACAATACCAGGAAAGGATGCATTAAAGGGTATTAGAAGGCTCACAGAATCACTGGAAAGGCTGAGCTTGCAGAGGAAACTCTCAAGCTCTGGGGACCCACTTAATAAGTGGACCTCTGGCATTACTGATGCCAGAACCAGGTTGCCTCTGCCACCAAACTTGCCAGCAGAAAGGATGCATGTTCCATCAATAGCTTCAATAATTTCCAAACCAATGTCTCCCATTAACTCATGTTCATGCTCTAGCTGCAAGGAAAGCTAAATGACATTTTAATTTCTTTAAGGTTCACTTTATTCTTTTTTACTTTACTTTAGGATGGTAAGATTCACAAAGTCAAGAAACACTGAAATTGTTAGAGTATGGAGAAAGGTTTTGGTCAGCCAAAGATAACAGATGTGATTGGAAGTGTAATAGCCTACCTCCCCACATTTGTCGTCCACTTCTTCTGAACAAACTGTTACTAAACTCAGGAAGACTTTTTTTTTTTGTGGTACGCGGGCCTCTCACTGTTGTGGCCTCTCCCATTGTGGAGCACAGGCTCTGGACACGCAGGCTCAGCGGCCATGGCTCACGGGCCCAGCCGCTCCACGGCATGTGGGATCCTCCCGGACCGGGGCACGAACCCGTGTCCCCTGCACCGGCAGGCGGACTCTCAACCACTGCGCCACCAGGGAAGCCCTAAACACTGGAAGACTTTTCAAAAGAAGATGTCAGCTATGTCTTTTTTCTTTTAGACAAGAAAAAAATGAGGCCCTCTGCTAGATCCCCCTGATTGTAAAAACTGAGCAATATATAAAGAAGTCAATGGATTTGAATCCACTAACTAAACACCCAGGCTAAGACGTAAAGCCCATTGTGTTGTGGAAGAATTAGAAAGAGGCAGAACTATGAAAACTTTCCATAAACCTGTAATTTTCTCTTAATTTTTTCCCCTAAGAATACTAGATATGTGTAAAGGAAAGAAGTTGAAATAGCCATATATATGAACCAATGAAGAGGAAAGGTGTGAGATATCAAACACATTTTGGATTATTTTTTAAGTCCCTTGATATTTAAAGAACACAACCGGTATATATTCATCATTAGAAACACAATAGAAAACAGAAGATCTAATTGGATTTCAAGCAACTCTTTATTTTTCTTGCTCTATTTAATGAAAATAACCTGTCTCTAATAATAAGGAAAACTCCATTCAAAAAAATTGTGCACTAGAAATAAATGGTAATAATGTATGTCAGTGAAACCAGTGTCCCTGTGCGATGCACACACACGCGGGATGGTATGATAAGGAAAGTATTAGTGAGTTATATATAACTCATTCATACTTAAGAGTATTTTCTATTCTCTTTTTTTAAAATAAAATATCTCACCAATTTTAGGTCAAAAAGAACAAACTACCAGTTATAAAATAAGAAAGTCACAAGGTAGTGTACAGCACAGGGTATATAGTCTATAATATTATAATAGCTTTATATGGTGTGTAATCTATAACAATATCAAATCACTATTTTGTACCCCTGAAACTAATACAGTATTGTAAGTCAATGATTCTTCAATAAAAAAGAATGCTTTACATCAAAAATTGCTTCTTTTAAAAACAAAGTGTTAATTAAAACCATAATCCATGGTAAGCTTCTCAAAATAGCCCAAATTTTGTTGTGAGCAGTGACAGTGGGGCAGATAATGGATTTGATTAATTTCATCCTTTAGTATATGTAACAAGCAACACTTCAGTAGCCTTGAATTTTCACATGGGAGAAAAAGAAATTGTATTTGTCACTTTGGTAAATTTCAATTAGAATCAAATCGCTGATGAATGTTTTCTCACCCAAATAATGATTTCTTGATTTCAGGCATCTTTTAACTAATTTTGCTTACTATATTTCAGAGGTTCACCTTATGAATACACCATGCACCATTTGTAGTTATCAATAACCCACATAGTGAATTCATTTATAATTTACTCGATTTCAATGGAACTAACATGAGCATAGTACTTTACAGGCTACAAAGTCGCAAATATATTTTATTTCATTTACTTCTCATAACATTTTGAGATGAAAATTTTTTTCTTTTATTTGTTTGCAGATGAGGAAACAGACAATTCAAAAGACTAAGTAACTTTCTCTTAAGCATGTGGCTAGGATGTCAAAATCAGACTTTGACTATTTTTTTCCACTCTAACACGCTATTATCCATTTTACATAGGAGATGAAGCTCAAGTTGTAAATGAGATGATTAAATCATTGACTGGGTTTATTCATTGGTTCATTCATTCCTTCAACAAGTATGTATTTGTTCGGCACTTACACTGCCAGGCACTATGCTAAGAGTAAGGATACGTTCACAAAGATTCTATGTAGAGTTGCTTTACTGGTAACTAAGTAAATAAGCAGTTGAGTAATTTCAAGGCAATATGCTAACTACTTTAAAAAGAGTCTCTATAAGATACATAGCTATATGGTGGCAGAGAGAAAAGAAGAACTGTGTCTGCCCACTGAAGTCAAGGTAGAACTTAAAAGGAAGAGTAACACTTGAAATTAATCTTGAAAAAAGTAGGAGGGGCTTCCCTGGTGGCGCAGTGGTTGAGAGTCCGCCTGCCAATGCAGGGGACCCAGGTTCATGCCCCGGTCTGGGAAAATCCCACATGCCGCGGAGCGTCTGGGCCCGTGAGCCATGGCCGCTGAGCCTGCGCGTCCAGAGCCCGTGCTCCACAACGGGAGAGGCCACAACAGTGAGAGGCCCGCGTACCGCAAAAAAAAGAAAGAAAAGGCTTCCTGTGTTTAGTAACAGTTTGTTCAGAAGAAGTGGACGACAAGTGTGGGGAGGTAGGCTATTACACACTTCCAATACCAATCCCTTAGAGAAAATAGAACTGCCTCAATGTCTGTGCTCCTCTATAATGAAAGGTGCATTCTCTAACTTAATGAAATGGAGGAAACATATATTAAATGAACGTGACAAATTTGCTACTTATAGAGAGGGGAATAAAAAAATATGTCTTCCCATGGGTAATTCAGACTTGTAGATTAATTATGCTTCTTCTCCTTATGAAAATCCCTGCTCAAATAGGGAAGGCAAATTCACTGTATCTACACATTGATTGCCACAGCTTGACTGGTTACTGTACATGAAAAACAAGCACTAGAGAACATCATAAATGGGTAATTTAAAGACCAAGGGCATGGAATGGTTTCCATGCAATAGAAACTTAGTTCTATTGAAAAGTTAACAATTATATATCTCAGGCAACGTTTATGGGATCACCCATATTAGAAGAATCTGGCCACATTTAGCCATAACGTAGCATCACTAGGTATTACACATTACTGCTTTAAATAGGTTGCTCAGCAGGATAATTAATGACAATTATCAAGTATGTAGTTGAATATACCAAATGACATATAGATACAATATATTGCAGTAAAACTTAGTTTTTTTCCTAAATTCATGTACTTATAATTGTAACTACAGAGATGATAAAAATTTTAGAGTTTCCTCAAAAGTTTTGAGGTTAGCTTTCTGGAAAAAAAAATTGCCTAGTGCTCTCTCTCTTTCTCTCAAAATTTTCTTAATGCCACTACCTGAAAGAACACTGGAATACCGGGTTATTGTCTTACCTAGCTGAATATATCTTCTGCCCTTATCAGTGGCCCAGTCAGTTATCTTTTACCTCTTCTATACAGAAGAGGTTGGAAGTGACAAAGATGATAGGTGAGTCCATCGTCCTATCTTCAAGTCATACTGGCACACTTATTAATGCGCTTAGAGATCTTAGGCAATATCCATATCTAAGTTCATGTAAAACTCTGTTAACTTGAAAGACTCTGAAGTTTCAGGAAAATGGACTCGTGTCTATTTTTGAAAATTGCTGAAGGGTTTGAGTACATGCAGTGTGTCTTAAAGACCTAGGTCCATTATTATATTAAGAAAAGAATTTATCTACAGTCCAAGATTTGAATGTGGAGTAATCTGTCTCATTTATCCCTCTTCTCTTCCTTTTTTTTTTTTGCGGTACGCGGGCTTCTCACTGTTGTGGCCTCTCCCGTTGTGGAGCACAGGTTCCGGACACGCAGGCTCAGCGGCCATGGCTCACGGGCCCAGTTGCTCCGCGGCATGTGGGATCTTCCCGGACTGGGGCACGAACCCGTGTCCCCTGCATCGGCAGGCGGACTCTCAAGCACTGCGCCACCAGGGAAGCCCTCTTCCTTTTCCTTTACTCCCTTCATTAGTGCTATATTTCAAGTATATCATTGTTTAACCTTTTACTACCTGATAATGTCCCCACCCCTTAATTTCTGTTATCTAAGGGTAATTTGGCAAATAGTTAAATTTACAAGTTTTCAAAGAGAGAGAAAAATTAATGGTAAGGTTCTAAATAAGAACAGGCATATTTTCTAAAAATATGTCATGTGATTTCCAACACAAATGCTTTCTTATTGAAACCAGGAAATCTCAACCAAGGATAGGAATTTACAGTTTGAAGACAAATGTGTGGAGCATTCTGCATCCTGATATTGACCTTGTGGAATTAAAAAGAAATTGTTTTCTTTATATGAAACAAATGAAAGTTGTATTTTTTCATATCAGTTTTTATTGGGCCATTTGCTTGGAGTTAGTCAAACTGTGAGGTTTGAAGGCACAGTTCTCCAGACTTCCAACTCTTTCCAAGACTTCAGACACTAACTGTTGGTTTGAAGATCTTCAAAAATGACTTTCAGGTTTGACAGTATTAGAAAGTCTCACAGAACTCACTGAAAGCTATTATACTCACAGTATGGTTTAATACAGGAAAAGGATACTTTAAAATCACCCAAGTCAAGAGACACAAAAGGCAGATCTGGGAAGATTGCAAATGAGAAGCTTCCATTGCCCTCAGGATGTGTGACGCTCTGGGCATTGATGTCTGACAACAGTTAAGGAGCACTGCCAACTTGTGAAGCTCACATAAACTTCAGTGTCTAGAGTTTTCATTGGGGCTTCATTACATAGGCATGATTGACTGATTGATTCCCTTGTGTTTGAACTCAGTCTCCAGCACCCCTTTGTCCAGAAGTCTGGCTGATATTTCAGGGCTCAAAGGACACATTATGAGTCACCTCATTAGCATAAACTCCCAGGCGTGGGCCAATGAATAACAACGATACTTCTATCACTCAGTAAATTCTAAGGATTTAGAAATAATGTCCCAGGAGTCAGTGATAAAGGATAGACCTCACTTGGGCAAGGCCAAATTCTTCATGACACACTATCCCTAAAAATATCAACTGATTTTATCTAAATCTGGATTTATTGTTGACTGATTAAGAGTATAGGGCACTCATTTCACTTTTCTCTCATTTTTTTGTGGGGGTGGTGTGGGGGGAGAGGGTGGGGAGGCAGCTGGATGTTATTTACACTATAAGCCGACATATTTGTGTGCTGGGCAATATTTCTCAGTGACACTTTTTTGTGTGTTGAATGAAGACAGTAGAATTAGGAATATATCTCTCTTCCATAAACTGGATGTCCGAGTGTCACATCTCTGCTAATATTATTCCGCCAATATCTGCTCAGAAAAACTCATATGGTACTTAAAAGCACAAACTATCTCTGAGATTTTGTTACTGTAGAGAACCTAATTTGGGGGAAAGTCAGTGAAGATTTATCCTAATTTTTTGGTTCTTGGCAAAACAAACTAAAAAAAGGAAGGCAATAATGGGGTAGACTGGACATGTTTGTTCCTCTCCTAATACTTATTAGTATTAATTGGACAGATCTTATGAGTAAATAAATTAAACCTCCCTATCCCACTAGAAATAAAATCACTGACTTTCTAGTCTTTTCTTTTCTCTTCTTTTATGTCTCCCCCACCTTCATTAGCCCTTTATTAACATGCAAATGCCTTTGGTAAAGATGGCAGCTTAGATGCATTTGCAACTGAGTTGGTTAACCAGGTAAGAATGTGGAAGGGAAGATCTGGACAAAGTTAGGCAATTCGTAACTAGAGTGAGATGCTGAGGTGAGAGTAAAGATGAATGGGGAGCCACAGGAAGAAAGTGTTTCAGAGCAACTGAAGAGGAAGATTTTGGAAACTGAGTCAAAGACAGACTGCTTACTTTCAAATGTTCGCTCAGTTGCATTGGTTTTGCCAACTGAAATTTTGTAGGCCTTATTCCATCTATTCTGGGTTGTTGACCCTGAGTTTGGAAAAAAAACCCTGCCAGTTCTCAAAAAAAACGAGCAAAAACAAAATCTAAAACAAAGAAACATATCCTGTATAAATCTAGTAGCCATGGTTGTGAAATACCACCACAAAAGAAAAACAAACAAACTGATTTCTTTTCCTGTATGATGGTTTTGTGGATTCAGAAGAAATAAGGGACTTCTGGTTTGAGAGTCAATATGAAATTCTGAGAGTGAAGAATAGAAATGTATTCACATTATCACGTTATTTAAATGTCTCAGGATAACACCCTCCTTGTCCAAAATCTTCTGCTAAGATGTTGGAGAATATTTGGTGGTTGTTGTTGCTCTCCTCATCTTGAAGTCAAAACATCTAGAATCGTCCTGGCTCTGTCACTTACTATCTCTTTTATTAGAGGTAAATTACTATCTCAAATTAGAGGCAATTGCTTATCTCAGCAGACTCACAGTTTCCTCATCTATAAAAGCCGAAGGATCATTTATTTATACAGATGATGAGAGGAAAAGTAATTATAAGAGACAATAAACGTGAATTATAAACTGCCCTAGAAAGAACTGTTAGGGAACCGTTGACTGAAACCTCCTGCCTTGGCCAGGCATGATGATAACCACTTGCATGAGTTGTCTCACAACAGGAGGTCACAAAAAAGAACATAGTTTCATGCCATTGAAAACTAACCTGGAGTATTCAGGAGGGGCCAAAAGGAGGGAGGAGACACCAGCCCATAATATGTCCTACCAAACTCCCAGAATCCTTTGCACTGCACTGGAATCCATTTTGGTTGAGAGATGCGTACACACCACCAGGAAGGATCCTGAGTCAAACCGAATACGGGTCAAGCAAGATGATTGGCCAGAGCCAACCAGGAAACTAACCCCATTACCATAAACCTTGAGACTGAGAGCCATGTGGCAGAGCAGTTCTCCTGGTTTCCCTTACTCTGCTGCTCTCTGCCTGGGTGCCCCTTCCCAATAAAGTCTTTTGCTTTGTCAGTGTCTCTTTGGACAATTCATTTCCAAGTGTTAAAGAAGAGCCCACTCTTGGGCCCTGGAAAGGGTCCCTCTTCCTGCAACATTTGTGGAGGATCAAATTACCAGATCTTAAAGAGTGGGGCACTTGATCACATTTATCCTCATCTAACCCAGGGAGTTAGAAAAAGACATTACAGAAATTTCTAATTTGATGCATATACACTCTAGAGGTCAAATGTAGTCAGAGTATTATTAAGAAGATATGGAAAATTCAAGGACTTTGAAACATCACTTACTCTCAAAGTTCTTATAATGATCAGTTTGAAGCAGCAGGTCCTACTTGCTGCAGTCAGTTGGTACTGGTGAATGAGAGGTGACTGTGAACATCTTTTTTCAACTTCCCATTCAGTAAAGTCGTATCAGTAGCTTGAAATCAGCCATAGAACATTTACACCACAACAATCTATAAACTTTGAAAATAAATTTCTTGGTTCTTAAATAATCATCAACACACCTCTGCATATATAACAAATGATAGAAAGATGTTAATTTTGAGTGTCAAACAAGACAAAAGACGTTCTACTGTGTACCTGGTAATCAAGCCTTCCTTGGGATTTTACGTGATTTGAAAAAGGCTTATTTCCTAGGAAAGATCTATATATGATATAATTGATATAATTGAAGAGAAGTAAGCTGAGAAATCTAGTTATAATGAATAATGTGAAGTTCAGTGCATTAGCCAGAAAATTGCAAATACTTTTTTTAAATTTTATTTTTATCCCACCACGACCACCCCCATCAGCCCACTTTCCCCCCTTGGTGTCCATACGGTTGTTCTCTACATCTATGTCTCTATTTCTGTCTTGCAAACTGGTTCATCTGTACCATTTTTCTAGATTCCACACATATGCATTAATATATGATATTTTTCTCTTTCTGACTTACTTCACTCTGTATGACAGTCTCTATGTCCATCCACGTCTCTACAAATGACCCAATTTCGTTCCTTTTTATGGCTAATATTCCATTGTATATATATACCACATCTTCCTTATCCATTCATCTGTTGATGGGCATCTAGGTTGCTTCCATGACCTGGCTATTGTAAACAGTGCTGCAGTGAATACTGGGGTACATGTGTCTTTTTGAATTACGGTTTTCTCTGGGTATATGCCCAGTAGTGGGATTGCTGGGTCATATGGTAATTCTACTTTTAGTTTTTTAAGGAACCTCCATACTGTTCTCCAT
The DNA here is from genome assembly GCF_951394435.1 of Stenella coeruleoalba. Taxonomy (NCBI): domain Eukaryota; kingdom Metazoa; phylum Chordata; class Mammalia; order Artiodactyla; family Delphinidae; genus Stenella; species Stenella coeruleoalba. The sequence goes on from NC_137154.1 coordinate 21,020,986, forward strand.
AGTGGCTGTACCAATTTTCATTCCCACCAGCAGTGCAAGATGGTTCCCTTTTCTCCACACCCTCTCCAGCATTTGTTGTTTGTAGATGTTCTGATGATGCCCATTCTAACTGGTGTGAGGTGATACCTCACTGTAGTTTTGATTTGCATTTCTCTAATAATTAGTGATGTTGAACAGCTTTTCATGTGCCTCCTGGCCATCTGTATGTCTTCTTTGGAGAAATGTCTATTTAGATTTTCTGCCCATTTTTTGATTGGGTTGTTTGTTTTTTTAATTTTGAGCTGCATGAGCTGTTTGTATATTTTGGAAATTAATCCTTTGTCTGTTGATTTGTATGTGAATATTTTCTCCCATTCTGAGGGTTATCTTTTTGTCTTGTTTATAGTTTCCTCTGCTGTGCAAAAGCTTTAAAGTTTCATTAGGTTCCATTTGTTTATTTTTGTTTTTATTTCCAAGCAGATACTTTTAAGTGAGAGTGATAAGAATATTTGGCTGTACTGGAGGGGGCAGTTAATGCTCACCCTATTTATATTAAAACTGTGTCTGTGTACATGCATGCGTATGTGTATGCATGTGTGTGTGATGTAAATCAGGGCCAGCAGGAATAAAGCCTTGAATCCCAGGCTGAGACTTTTAGGTAAATTTGTGAAGGGTGTAAGAACATGTAATACCATCAAAGAATTTTAGGAGAAACATTAAATGGTCTAATCTGTGCAATCATGAAGAGAATAATTTCAGTGGAAACAATATTGCAAGCTGACAGCTAGTTAGGAGACTATTGTGATAATTCAGCTTTGAAGCCACATCATGTCCTTTGTAAATTCAGATATTATAAAAATACATTAAGAAGGGAAGGGAAGATGGACAGGAGGAAGGAAAGATCCAAACTTGAATGGAAAGTGCCTGCACTGTTTATGTCTACTGAAATCAAGTAGAGTACAGCATTTCCCCCGCTCAGGAATATGCATTATTTTTAAAACAATCTTTTATAACAGAAGGTCTTAAACATTTTCTTTCAAGTAGATAATATGTTGTTGAAGGAAATGGTCCAAAGAGAAGGCTGTTAGCTTGAGAGAAAACATTCACTAGTGACAAAAGTACATGCATGTTGCTCTTCTGGTTTCCTCTTAAAAAAATAACAGTAATAACATTCATTTAGAGACCAATAAGAATTGAGATGAATTTTGGTGTGTCAAAGCCAACCATCTCCTTCTTCCTTATCACACTAGTTTTGCAGTTCACTTTTATTTTCTAAAATACTAGATTTCAAATATCACAATTTGTTGCCATTACTCTCACGCTTCACTTCCCACTTACTGATTGATCACTGTCATTTGTCACTTTTTGTACAAGGCATATGTTTTTCTAGAATCTGTAGAACTGTCTTTTCTATTTATGATATATTTTTTTCTAGGGAAACCCCATGCCTCATAGAATTGTAATATTTTGGTATTTTATTCCCTATTTAATATAAAGTAAAATATTATAAAAATAGAATCCAAAGTATCAATGGAGATCATCTAATTCTACCTTGTTTTATAAATGAGAAAAAAAAATATCCCAAGATGTTAGCTGACATGTTGGGGTCATGCAGCTCAACAGTGGAAATTCAACATTCTTTTTTTCATGCACAGTTAATCACAGAGCTTAGTTTATTTTCAGTTTTTTGTTGTGTATATGTACAATCTCTACTTCTTTTCATGTGGATTTCAAATTGTAGAGTTTAGTTTTCAATCCCTGTAAAGAAATCCTTTTTGAAAGTCAACATGTAGTCAGAATATAAGGTAATCAAAACTTTTCATTTTAAATTGACTCCATTTCTAACTATAACCTGAATTTCAAAACAGTCAAACAGTGATCTTTGCCACTCACATCTGAGCTCAAATGGCCCTGCAGATGAGAAATTGTCTGTTGCTAGGGAAGAACAGCTGGAATCAGTTAATGAGTCAAGTCAGCATGAGCTCAAGCACTAGAGACTAGAAAGCTTCATCTCAGTAGCAGAGAACTCTAGGAAAGGAAGCAGAGAGCCAGATTGAGGCAGGAGTGGTCCCACGAGTCACTCAGATGTGAGCATAATTAAGCTTCTCTCCTACTGGCAAATGGAAGTGTTGTTTACCCTTGTACAAAGGAAACTTAGCCATCAGCACACAAATTTTTAATCCTGCCCCCACCGTCAGAGAGCACCAAACTGTTCAGGTCAGACATCCTCGATAGAATAAAAAAAATGGCCTTTGTCTACAGAAGGCAGGAAGCAGGTATGTCAATTATCCTGAGACTTGAGAGAAACATAGGAATTTTCTTGGTGATCTTTGCTTTTCTTTTTTCTTATATGTCAGTAAATGTCTATATTTTGAGAGATGAATGGGAGGCATATATCACCTCACACTAGTTTCTGATTAAAAAAAAAAGCATTAGGCTAACTGGGGAGTGTGACATCATGATTTAATAACACAACACAAATGAGACAAGACAATTAAATGGGAGCACAAGTTTAATATTAGTTTATGAGTTTAAAATCTTGATCTTAAACACAGAAGTGTTGCTCTAACTACTATAATAGATAGGAATTAGAAAATAAAATTCATTCTTAGAATTGCTTCAAAATATCATAAATGAAACATACTAGGATTCATTATTCAAGGGTGGGATTATTCAAAGGATATTTCTCAGAATCGTTCATTTGGCCAGCTAATCACTACTACCTGTGAGATAAGTAAAAAGTGATAATGTAGTTGGTGATGAAATGGGAAAATTTAATTTTATACTTCTCTTCCTAGGAACACAAAGCAGTGGCATGAAGAATTAAACACACACACACAGAGTGAAGGAGATAATAGTGCATTTATTCATTTGACAATTATTTACTGAGCACCTCTTCTGTTCTAGGCACTCTTCTTGGTGCTAAGAGATATAAAGATGAGCAACAGATAATGTGTCCCTGCACTTATTTAATACTGACGGCTTTCTCTCCCCACCCTCTTCTCTCTATTTTTTCTCTCTCTCTCCCATCTACATATTTCCTACATACACACATAGGATTATGGATGCACAGGGAAAAATTACAGATAGTAACATGGTTGACATTACAGGAAACTAACACTCCTTGAGGAAAGAGAAAGTTATTTTCGTATTTCTAATACAGAGTCTTACACAGTAACATGGCCACTATCACCACTGCCACTATCACCATTACTGCTACAGCTCTAACTATATAAAAGCTCTTTCCATACATGTCAGGTGCCCACCAACTAAAGTACACTGAATCCAGACCATAACCAGAAAATAATTACTATTAATATCACCATTTTATAGGTGGAAAATAAAGGCACAGAGAAATGAAGTCACTTATCCAATGTCACATATCTAAGATGTGTAGAGCTATAAACAAAACACACACAGTCCAATTCCAGAGTTTACATTCCTATTCATTCCACTCTCTTTGGTTAACAAATATGGGTTGATATTTTTGAAAGAAAGAGAAAGGAAGGAAGGAAGGAAGGAAAGGAGGGGGGGGAGGAAATAAAAGGAAAGTAAAAAGAAAAGAAAAGAAAAAGGAAAAGAAGGAAGGAAGAAAGAGAGGGAGGGAGGAAGGAAGGAAAAAAAAGAAGGAAGGGAGAGAGGAAGAAAATGTCCCAACTAAATATCTAACTCTAATGTGAATCATTGCTCCTTTTCATAAGTTAGAAGATATTATTATGTTTAGACATCTTCAAGTCTCTAGGTAAAAATCTTAATTTGAAGCCACCATTTGATCAGGCTCAAAATACAATAACTCTAGGGTATTTTAAGCTTCTGAAGACAGATTTTAATTCTGGAATAAGACTAAGAACAAATGGAATCAACATTAGGTTCAAAGAAGCTGTCAAAGATACTTCTCCATAGAGACTCTCCAAACATATATGAGAGTGCTGTCACTGTGTCTCACTTCTTGTGGGTATGAATTTTGTAACCTAGGTATCGTTCTCAGGAGAACAGACTAAATAGGGTTGCAGATTAAAAGTGTTGGGTAAATAAAAACAAAAATAAACAAATGGGACCTAATTAAGATTTTGCACAGCAAAGGAAACCATCAACAAAACGAAAAGAAAACACAGGATGGGAGAAAATATTTGCAAACAAAGCAACTGACAAGGGATTAATCTCCAAAATATACAAGCAGCTCATGCAGTTCAATATCAAAAAAACAAACAATCCAATCAAAACATGGGCAGAAGATCTAAATAGACATTTCTCCAAAGAAGACATACAGATGGCCAAGAGGCACATGAAAAGCTGTTCAACATCACTAATTATTAGAGAAATGCAAATCAAAACTACAATGAGGTGTCACCTCACACGGGTTAGAATGGCTATCATCCAAAAAATCTACAAACAGTAAATGCTGGAGAGGGTGTAGAGAAAAGGGAACCCTCCTACACTGTTGGTGGGTACATAAATTGATAGAGCCACTATGGAGAACAGTATGGAGATTCCTTAAAAAACTAAAATAGAGCTACCATATGATCTAGCACTCCCACTCCTGGGCATATATCCAAAGAAAACCAGAATTTGAAAGGATAAACGTACCACAACGTTCATTGCAGCACTACTTACAATAGCCAGGAAGCAACCTAAATGTCCATTGACGGAGGAATGGATAAAGAAGATGTGGTACATATATACAATGAAATATTACTCAGCCATAAAAAAAGAATGAAATTATGCCATTTGCAGTGACATGGATGTACCTAGAGATTGTCATACTGAATGAGGTAAGCCAGACAAAGAAGGATGAATATCATGATATTGTTTAATGTGGACTCTAAAAAAAAATGGTACAGGGCTTCCCTAGTGGCACAGTGGTTGAGAGTCCGCCTGCTGATGCAGGGGACACGGGTTCGTGCCCCGGTCTGGGAAGATCCCACATGCCGCAGAGCGGCTGGGCCTATGAGCCATGGCTGCTGAGCCTGCGCGTCCGGAGACTGTGCTCCGCAACGGGAGAGGCCACAACAGTGAGAGGCCCACGTACCGCAAAAAAAAAAAAAAAAAAAAAAGGTACAAGACCTATTTACAAAACAGAAATTGAGTCACAGATGCAGAAAAAAAACTTATGGCTATCAAGGAGGAATGGGGGGGGAGGATAAATTTGGAGTTTAGGATTGACATATACACACTATATATAAAATAGATAACCAATAAGAACCTACTGTATAGCACAGGGAACACTATTCAATAATGTGTAATGACCTATACAGGAATAGAATCTAAAAAAGAGTGGATATATGTTTATGTATAACTGACTCACTTTGCTGTACAGCAGAAACTAACACAACATTGTAAATCAACTCTACTCCAATAAAAAATTAATTAATAAAAAATGTGTTGGGTAATGTTGAGTTCATTTTGCTGAACAAATTTGACAAACCTATCACTTGGTGTTTCTTCCCTCATCTTCAAGGAAGATAAGACCACAGCTGACACTGGGTGGACATGTGACAGTCCATCTGGGCTAACTTTCAACCAGATTCACACTCACTGCAGAAAGGAAAAAATAATTCTGTACTTGAAGGGGTATGTCGACATGTCTGAACTGATGTAAGGAGGTAGTTTAAACAAATTTTTTACAGGGCTTCCCTGGTGGCGCAGTGGTTGAGAGTCTGCCTGCCGATGCAGGGGACACGGGTTTGTGCCCAGGTCTGGGAAGATCCCACGTGACGCGGAGCGGCTGGGCCCGTGAACCATGGCCGCTGAGCCTGCGCGTCCGGAGCCTGTGCTCCGCAACCCGAGCGGCCACAACAGTGAGAGATCCACGTACCGCAGTAAAAAAAAAAAAAAAAAAAAATTTACAAAAAACAATAGAAAAATTTCCAATCATTAAAATATTTCAAGAAAAGCTCATTAGTAATGTTTAGCTAAAGATTGGTTCCATTCATTTGCTCCACCCACCATGTACTACTTCTTAACCTGAAGTATACTTAAAAAAGAAAAATTAATCTTCCTTTCACTGACTGTGGCCCCTTTGTCATTCTGGGTATTTCATATGGAGCTTTTCTCCATAATGTTTTGAAACTTTACAGAGAATAAAAGTTGGCACTGAGATCTCCTGCTATCATGAGATGTATAATCATTCCCTCCATAATTTCAAGTACCGTTCATGAATTATGAGTAGATTACAGTTACATGTCTCTTTTGACCTTTGTTATCTTTTGCCTGCATCATAATTGTGTACTTCTTATCAAAAGCTTTGTTTGCCTTTGTTCTATAAAGGACAATATATACATAAGGAAATTTTATGTCTTACACAACAATATTTAGTTATATTGTTGTGTAAGACATAAAATTAAATACTTAAAATAAAATACTTGATTGAGTGGCTTGAATAAAGAAGATGACTGAAAATTATATTGCACATCCAAGGACCGACCAAAAAATAATAGTGCAGTTTGTTTCAAAATGAAACTAAGAAGAGAACAACTGAATAATTTTTAGTCTTGCTGAATCTAGAATTTCTGGCTATGTATTAAGTGACCTCTAATTTTTCCCATTTTGTTTTCAACTCATTGTGTAAATTATTTTAGTGAAAAGAAGTAAAATATCCTATACTTCCATAATTATTAACATCTTCATATCTTAACAAATATCAGTTCATTACTTACAGGTATAAAATAAGCAAATTTATCCTGGTAAAGTCTTTTAATTCTGGTAAATGAGCAGAAAAGGCAACATGCAGATAGGCTTCTATAGGAGGAAAAAATAAAGAAACCTTGCATGTGAATCCACATGCACTGACAGGTTGCCAGTACATAAATAACTCCTTCTGAAGGAATGAAAAATATTAAGAACAAGTATTTTAAAATTTGTATCTGAGGGCTGCCTTACTTGGCAAATGTACATACATAGCTTAAAGCAGAAAGAATATGTGCTTTCCGTATCTGAAGTTTTCTTGGGGGAAATGAATCCTTTATAAATCAGCAGTGTGGTTACTGTGGGACGTGACCCTGCCCGGGTTCAGTGCATCACACTTTCCCTGACCAGAGAGACTTGTTCTGAGGTTGGTGCATGAACTGGATCAGGCCAATTAGTCAACGTATAGGAACCCCTTAGAAAGAGAAGCTATTTGTCTCAGAGTTACTGCTGGTAGGATTTAAACTTAGAGCTGCTGAATGCCACTTTTATTACCACATATGTGGAGAGTCTGCGTGAAAGTGAATCCTAGAGGGAAGGGAGCCAAACCGAGGGATGGAGGGAGGCAGAATCCTGATAGCATCATCTTAGTCTTGGAATCTAGCCACGCTTGGGCTTTTCAGTTATGTGTATCAGTCGATAATAATCTTTTTTCTTGATACATTATTAGTTCTTGACTATTTTCATTATTATATATTATTATTAAGTCTTAATAAATAAAAGTTGTTTTTCAGCCTACTTTTTAGGGTTTTTTTGAGTTTTTTAATTGAAGTGTAGTTGATTTACAACGTTGTGTTAGTTTCAGGTCTACAGCAAAGTGATATATATATATATATATATATATATATATATATATATATATATGTTATTACAAAATATTGAGTATAGTTCCCTGTGCTACACTGTAGGTCCTTGTTAGTTATCTATTTTATGTATAGTAGTGTGTATATGTTCCAGCCTATTTGAATTGAGTTGTAATTAATGACTGAAGAAGTCTGACTAGAGCTTGTTTGCAGAACAGAGGTAGAGTCACAGATGTGGAGGGTAAACTTGTGGTTGCCGTGGGTGGGGGCAGTGGGAGGGGATGGGTTGGGAGATTGGGATTGACATATACATACTACTATATGTAAGGGCAGATAACTAATAGGGACCTGCTGTGTAGCTTGGGGAGCTCTTCTCATTACTCTAGAATGACCTGTATGGGAGGGGAATGTAAAGAAGAGTGGATATATGTGCATGTGTGGCCAATTCACTTTGCTGTACAGTAGAAACTAACACAATATTGTAGATGAACTACACTCCAATAAATTTTTTTTTAAAAAAAAGAAAGAAAAAAAGAAGCCTGACTAATACAACGGCACATAAAATCATCAATTCTAGAACTTGGAATTTCAGATCATTCTGATCTTAACCCAGTGTCCTTCCAAACTGCATATTGGCTAAGCCTGGGCCATACTAATGAATAACAGTTTCTCCTTATCTAGAAGTGAGTTGTAAGAACCAGTGCAATTGTGCTGTTCCATCCACATGCATGCTTATCCCACAGTTCCTGCACAATATTTTTTTTCAAAAGACATGGAGAATGTTGTAGTATAATAGAGAAAATAAATAGAGCATTCTCAAGTGACCGGTTTATTCATTTTAGGAGAGAGTATGTATAACGAAATGCATTTTTGCTCAGAAATGAAAAGGGTCCTCTCTGCTATTGTCAAACTTGTTTTTATAAACTCCTATTTTATATTTTATTTTGGTATATCTTGGTAGTCTTGAGTACTTTATTGTCAAGTCTTCATTGGTAAACCCCTTTCCTATGACAGTACAGTGTGTACTCAATTTTGGAGCATGGAAAATACATGTACTTGTTTTGTACCTGTAGTTTGGATATACAATTTACATCTTCGTGCTTTGGTGTTTCAAAATTTTTAAGGCTGTAATGAGGAGTCACATTTACAATCATCCATATATTCTCTACAATGTATATGCTCCCTTAATTAAATCTTAATGCTGGAAACACACACACACACACACACACACACACACACACACACAAAGAATACATGCTTTCCAAACTTGACATGGAAATTAAGATGTAAGATGTGATAATTCTATATCTTAAAGAAGATATAAAAGAAAAGAATGTTTCTTTACATTTGCCTGACATTGTTTATATTGACAAGATAATCCCGCATACGTTAGCTTATTTGATGCTAAGAACAGGTTTCTGAAGTAGCCTAACAAATCACTATTCCCATGATACCAATGAGAAACATGCAGTTTATGGAGGTTGTGACTTACCAAAGGTGACACAAGCAGTGGTTATATGAAGATTTGAATTTAGATTTTCTGATCTGTGTCCAATGTACTTTTAGGTTTTATTTCAACTGCCAACTCTGATTGATTGGCAGTAATTCTTGGGATGCTGTGTGCAAGAGTTTGAGACCCCTTATGTACAGAGTGAGAAAGGGTGCTGTGATTAATACAGATGTCAGTATGGGCTCAGAGTTTAAATGGCAGCATAAATGTCATGCATTTTCTATTGCTCTTCTACACATTCCCTTTCTTCACTTCAGCTTGCAAACCACTGTAGTGAAATCTCTCTGAAACACTGTTGCCTATCAATACATACGCACTTCTCACACACTTCTCTTTTATTTGCATTAATACTAATGAGATCCATCATCTTGATTTGCTATCAATACACCACAGTTCTGTTTTGGTTTTGGGTTTTATATATTCTTCTCATTAAAGTTGCCTCCTTGTCCTTTCTGGGTATAACACACTTGTCCATTTCTCAAAACCCAGACTGAATCCTACCTCCCCATGAAACACTTTCCTTTTTTCTCTCTTTAACACATGTAGTTCTCTCTCCCTCTCCCTCTCTCTCTCCTTGTCTCTCTTCCTCCTTTGATGATCTTAGCATTATCACCCCATATTACCTGCTCTTCTGTATACACGTAACTCTTGACTTCCCAATTAGATTTAAGCATGTTAAGGGCAACTTTTGTATTTCTGTATTATCTGCAACGGCTAGAACAGTGGTGAGATAATCATTGGTGACACGTAATCAACTACTCAAAATTATTCAAGAGATACCGATTTCTTTTTAAACTTCAAAGGAAAAAAAAAGTTGAATTTGGAAATTTGGGGGAATTGCAAAATCATGAAAATTTATCCCATGTCACTACAGTTATACTTAGAAATATTTAAGGACCACATTTGCTCATGAATAAAAACTTAAAATTCAGAGTCAAGAAGAAATTATTGTGAAAATTAAAATGATATACAGGGTGCCAACCATATGTGGAGATGGACAAAACCCATATGGTAAAATTACAAATAGCCAAACCCTACAGAAGTTTCGAGATTGGTGGCAGTAAAACAGAAGTAGCAATAAAGGGTTTTATGGAGAAAATGAATTTATTTGTCCTTCTCCAGAAGATTGGTTATTTTCATGCCACAGAATACAGATGAAATAGAAAGGTCTGTTTAGATAAAGAGAGTCCTATAAATTAGGTATTCTGCCTAAATATGAATAGAGCACATGAGATCAGCTAATTGTCATGCTCAGTCATTTAAACTATCAAAAAAGATTACCCTCAGTTATTCAATAATTATTGACTGACTTAATGAATGAACCTATAAATGAATGAATATGCATTCTGTTCATTGAAATATTTTTGATAAATATGTTGTCTTATGAATTATAAATATTATTATACTTGTTTCCTCCAGAGAAAACAAAGTTTATACATTTATTTAACAAATATTAACAAATTTATTTTAGTCTGAAATGTACACTTTGTAATATTAAAAGTCAGGGTGTGTCTCATAATCAATGGCATGTCACGGTTAATATGCAGTATTTTTAAATTTCTTAACCGTACATTAAAGAGTTGCTTAACTTACAAAGAATAATGTCTCCAGCTTAATGAATTATGATACATAGTGATTATCTTACCATAAGCCAGGCACTGAGTACTTTAAAATACTGTAATATACTAATTATATATATAATATTATGCAATATATATTATATTTTAATATATTATATAACACATGCTCTATTATTATATAACACTATATTACAGCAATCCTTATAAGGACCATATGGGAGAAAGTATTAGTGTCCCCATTGTGCAGATGAGGGATTGAAGCACAGAAAGATTAAGTAACTTGTCCAAATTTACATAGCTGGTAAGTGTATTTGGCTAGAATTCAAATCCTGATATCCTGGCTCCTGGGTTTATGCGCTTAATCATTAGGCAATGCTGAGTTTCCACTACATCATGGAATGTCTTAATTTTCTGCCAAGGTGTATCTTTGACTGACTTCCCTCTGAGGAGATATTTAAACATTTTTTTAATTCTAGATTATTTTTTCCAAAATATTTTTCAGATTTGATAAGTCCAGTGAACTTTATAAATACATTATCTATTTCAAATTAAATCTGGATTTCCAATGTTATAATTCTAAAGATCTCCAATGTTGCTAATGAAAAATCGGTAATCCTCAGACACTAAAAAGAAATTTTCATCCTAAAACATACTGGAAAATAACTCTAAGAAGCCTTTGAACAATGGAAATAGTTTTTTAAAAACTATCTCAATGTACAAAGCATTTGTTTTCATAACAGTAGAAACTGCATCTGAATCTGAAGAAACTAGAAGAACTATATTTAATAAAGTCTGGAACTAAATGCATATTTCAAAGTGAGTACAGCAGTCATAGATTCACTCATGCATTCAAACATAAAACCACACCACACAGAGCAAAAGGGGACTTAAGAAGCATTGAATCATTCATTTTGCACATAAGGAAACTGAAGTTCAGAAGAGGAGACTTAGCAAATGTCACATGCCTTTTTGTTGTTGTTTTTAAGTTTCGAAGTCAGGAACCATGTGGTGTAGCTCAAAATTAATATCCGTGTAATACCTGAATTTCAATATTAGGAATCCACATTTGAGGAAATACAAACCCCAAAACCCAAGGCTTGGAATCTGAGATCTAGAAAGTAAAAGTGGGCCCTGGGCCATTTATCAGCCTGATTAAATCAGCACTGTACTGAAAATACTTTAGTCTGTTTGTTTCTCTAACGTTTGCCCAAGAATTATATCACTGAGGAATTTTAAGGTGTCAAGTCCATACCAATCCCTGGAGGTGAGGGTTGAGGAAACCGTACTTAGTAAGACAAAACTATAAGACCTAAAGAAAAAAGTCACAGATTTAACATAATAAAAATAACATTTTATTAGGATATCATAAAGTTAAAAAAGAAACAGGGAGAAAATAGGTGCAACATGTTGTATTAGTCTGGGTAGACTCCCTCCATTATAATCTCAATAGCTCAGTGTTCAACACAATGACATCTCCCTTCTTGCTCTCCTAAATGTCCAACCACTTCCAATCAGGAGAGCACCATTCCATGCAGCCATTCAGAAAGCAGGTTGTTTGCAACAAGTGGCTTTGGTATCATTCAGTGCCCTTGAGTCATACACTAGATTTTCTGCATGTATTGGTTGCTGCTTCTCAAGCATATCATCTATGCCTCTTTTTCTTTTCTTTTGTTTTCTTTTTTAATTGAAACTTATACTCTTGTGAAATAAAATTTACATTTTATGGCAAGACAAGAAAAATTTAAACAAAAAATTTTCTCTGCCCTTTGGCCTCCTCTCTCCCCTCTACCATGCATTGTGTATCAGCATTATGCATTGAGTAGACCTCCCCCACTGGCAGAAATACCTTCTCAACCATAAGAGCAACATTCTCTTAGCACCAACAAGACAACTTCTTAAAAGATAACATTCCTTCTTGATCTTGTAAGAGGCCACAATGACGCCAAGATCTGGACTGTGTAAACTGTCAACACCTCATTTAATCTACAGCCCTCTCTCTCAAAAACATATGACTGTCTCACTTTGTCCCAGCTTACCCTGTATGACAGACTCTAGGTGCATCCACCTCATTACAAATAACTTAATTTCGTTTCTTTTTATGCCTGAGTAATATTCCATTGTATATATGTGCCACATCTTCTTTATCCATTCATCTGTCAATGGACACTTAGGTTGCTTCCATGTCCTGGTTATTGTAAATAGAGCTGCAATGAACATTGTGATACATGTCTCTTTTTGAATTCTGGTTTTCTCAGGGTATATGCCCAGTACTGGGATTGCTGGGTCATATGGTAGTTCTATTTTTAGTTTTTTAAGGAACGTCCATACTGTGCTCCATAGTGGCTGCATCAATTTACATTCCCAACAACAGTGTTAAGAGGGTTCCCTTTTCCCTACACCCTCTCCAGCATTTATTGTTTGTAGATTTTTTGATGATGGCCATTCTGACCAGTGTGAGGTGATACCTCAATGTAGTTTTGATTTGCATTTCTCTAATGATTAGGGATGTTGAGCATCCTTTCCTGTGTTTATTGGCAACCTGTATGTCTTCTTTGGAGAAATGTCTATTTAGGTCTTCTGCCCATTTTTGGATTGGGTTGTTTGTTTGATATTGAGCTGCATGAGCTGCTTGTATATTTTGGAGATTAATCCCTTGTCAGTTGCTTCATTTGCAAATATTTTCTCCCATTCTGAGGGTTTTCTTTTCATCTTGTTTATGGATTCCTTTGTTGTGCAAAAGCTTTTAAGTTTCATTAGGTCCTATTTGTTTATTTTTGTTTTTATTTCCATTGCTCTAGGAGGTGGGTCAAAGAGGATCTTGCTGTGATTTGTCATAGAGTGTTCTGCCTATGCCTTCCTCTAAGAGTTTGATAGTGTCTGGCCTTACATTTAGGTCTTTAATCCACTTTGAGTCTATTTTTGTGTATGGTGTTAGGAAGTGTTCTAATTTCATTCTTTTACATGAACCTGTCCAGTTTTCCCATCACCACTTATTGAAGAGGTTGTCTTTTCTCCATTGGAATATGCTTGCCTCCTTTATCAAAGATAAGGTGACCATATGTGGGTGAGTTTATCTCTGGGCTTTCTATCCTGTTCCATTGATCTATATTTCTGTTTTTGTGCCAGTAACATACTGTCTTGATTACTGTAGCTTTGTAGTATAGTTTGAAGTCAGGGAGCCTGATTCCTCCAGCTCTGTTTTTCTTTCTCAAGATTGCTTTGGCTATTCAGGGTCTTTTGTGTTTCCATACCAATTGTGAAATTTTTTGTTCTAGTTCTGTGAAAAATGCCACTGGTAGTTTGATAGGGATTGCATTGAATCCGTAGATTGCTTTGGGTAGTATAGTCATTTTCACAACGTTGATTCTTCCAATCCAAAAATATGGTATATCTCTCCATCTGTTTGTATCGTCTATAATTTCTTTCATCAGTGTCTTATAGTTTCTGCATACAGGTCTTTTGTCTCCTTAGGTAGGTTTATTCCTAGGTATTTTATTCTTTGTTGCAGTGGCAAATGGGAGTGTTTCCTTAATTTCTCTTTCAGATATCTCATCATTGGTGTATAGGAATGCAAGAGATTTCTGTGCATTAGTTTTGTTTCCTGCTACTTTACCAAATTCATTGATTAGCTCTAGTAGTTTTCTGGTAGCATCTTTAGGGTTCTCTATGTATAGTATCATGTCATCTGCAAACAGTCACAGCTTTACTTCTTTTCCAATTTGGATTCCTTTTATTTCTTTTTCTTCTCTGATTGCTGTGGCTAGTGGGAGAGTAACATTGACATATATACATTACCAAATGTAAAATAGATAGCTAGTGGGAAGCAGCTGCATAGCACAGGGAGATCATCTCAGTGCTTTGTGACCACCAGAGGGGTGGGATAGGGAAGGTGGGAGGAAGATGCAAGAGGGAAGGGATATGGGGATATATGTATACCTATAACTGATTCACTTTGTTATATAGCAGAAACTAACAAAACATTGTAAAGCAGTTACACTCCAATAAAGATGGTTTTAAAAAAAGAATGAATAATAATTAAAGCATTATCTATCTAAATATCTAAGAAGCAATGTATTTAGAAGGAAATATGTAACTTTCCTTTGAGATACAAGAAACTGTATAAAATATTCAGCTGAGTCCAAAATAAGGTATTAATTAAAGGAACAATACAATAAAGTCAAGTCGGTCAAAAGAAGACAATATCAAAGATGAGATCTGTAATTAATGAAACTGAGAGCAAAAGAAGTCAACAAAGCCAAAAGTTGGTTCTCTAAAATGCATGATAACATGACTGTGTATTTCTTAAAACTCATTGAAGTCAAAGAGAAAGCAAAGATAAACAATAATATAAATGAAAAAGATATAACCATACAGCTAATAAAAAAAATAAAAAATATTATGAAGAAATTTATGCCAATAAATTTGAACTTTTCAAAAAAAAATAATAAGTACTTTGAAAAATAAAACCTCCTGAAAATGACTCAGGGAGATAATAAAAACATGAGATGCCATATAGTCATTAAAGAAAAATTATGAGTTAAAAGTATTCCTATAACTAGTTTCAGCAGTTTCATAGACAAATTCAATCAAATGTTTGTGGGACAAACATATTTTACACAAAATTTAACCAGTAAATGTAGTAAAGGCAACAATTTCAAAATAAACAGAGCTACACATATATAACACAATGCTGAAATAATAAAGCCTTTTCCTTTCCCTATAGTCAATATTATTTCAAAGATTTCCCTCATCCAACATTTCTATGCAGCATTGTCACTAGAAGAGAAATAAAATGTATAAAGTTTGAAAAGGAAAAACAAACATGCCATGATTTTCAAATAATAGGATTATGTATGTAGAAAGTCCAAAACAAATTATCAGTTTGTTTTCTCTATCCAATTTCCATATATTTTATTTTATTTTTTCCCGCCAGGACTTCCAGTAAAATGTTGACTAGAAATACAAATAGTAGCTATTGCTGTCTCATTGTTCATCTCATAAGGAAAGCTTTCAACATTTTGTCTTTAAGTACAGTGTTTGCTTTAGGTTGCATTTAAGATCTCTTTTATCAGATAATATGGTTTCTTTCTTTTCTTTTTCTTTTTTTTTAAATACAGTAGTTTTTTTAGTTTTTAATGAATGGGTAATGACTTTCATCAAATGGTTTTTTCTGCACCTATTTAAAAGCTTGTATGATTTTTATCTTTATACTGTTAACATTGTTCATTATTTGTCTTTTATTTTAAAATTGTTTTTCATTGAATAATAAAGTTGAACATGTGATTCAGTAATAAAAAAATAAAATAAAAACATATGACTGTGCCTTGACTTCTAAGGGGCAGAACAGTTCTTGGAGCTTTCTGAGATGCTGTTCCCTGTTTATACTCCTCAGTTCAGCTCGAATAAAATTTTCCATTTCTGGGTCTTCCCTGGTGGTGCAGTGGTTAAGAATCTGCCTGCCAGTGCAGGGGACATGGGTTCAAGCCCTGGTCCGGGAAGATCCCACATGCCGCAGAGCAACTAATCCCGTGTGCTACAACTACTGAAGCCCATGCACATAGAACCCATGCTCCACAACAAGAGAAGCCACCGCAATAAGGAGCCCGTGCACCACAACAAAGAGTAGCCCCTGCTTGCCACAACTAGAGAAAGCCCATGCGCAGCAACGAAGAGCCAATGCAGCCAAAAATAAATAAATAAATAAATTTATAAAACAAAATTCCATTTCTTTCTTAGATTGACTGATAAATTTTTCATTGACATTCTGAGGACTTCTTCCCACACTATGAATTTCACGTGGGAGCTTGATCAGAGTAGCTGGATTTTGTCCCAGTCCTCAGTGGTAATGACTCCCTTGGAAGACCCTGTCCTTTGGCTAAAATGATTAGTTTAGACTGACCAGATTTATCCCCAGGAATTTTGTTTGTTTGTTTTGACAAGACTTATTGAGAACGACTATCTCTAATCATCCCCAGCCCCAAACCAGAGCTGAAAAAATGTCAAGTCAAAGATTCTTGACACCCTTGTGCCTTACTCCATGATCAACTTGCCTGCAGAGTAGGAGATGGTGAATCCAAGTGTAAAAATAAGACTATCAGATACAGGAGATGGAAGAAAAGGGTTCCTGACAACACCTAAAGAGAGATTTCTGACAACACAGCCTGAGCTGCTAAATTCAGTCAGTTTCACCTCTGGCTTTTTATCCAGATAAGCCAATTGATTCAATTTTTTTTCTTTTTTTCTTTTCTTAAGTTATTTAAAATTAAGTCTCAGTAAAAATTAAAAAAAAAAAATTAGGTGTCAACAACTACTACATAGGTCCTTCCTAAACTGTCTCCCTGTGTATTATTATAATAGTACTTCTGTGACCTCCCCTAACTTGGTAGACTTTTACTAATGACCTAATTCTGGTAGATGTACCAACAGCCTAACACAGCTAGAGCAGTCAGAATATATGTCTGATAAATCAAAGTCATCTATTTCAATCTTTTTACAAGCTTTAAAGAATCTTGTAGACATTTTTTTAATGTGAAGAAAAAATGATTCTTTAAAAGACCAATTATCTAATGTCCTCTTTAGCCACATGGTTCGATCCACTCAAATGTGTCAAAATCAGTTTTGTTTTGTTTTGTTTTTTTTAGCAAATGCTGTCATTCTTAATTAATGTGACTTACATGTATATGAGAAGTTGAAAATATTATATTGTTTTTGAAGTTGAAAATATTATATTGTTTGTTTTTGATTTAGAGACAGAGACAGAGGTATTGAGATAGAGATTGTTCGAAACTGGTGGAAGATCTAAATTTCCAGGACAATGTCATTTCCTTCTATCCGTATACAACATCCTAGTATATTGGAAGCAAATAACTCGTCTGGTTTCACATGTTCACAGCTGAAGAGGGATTTTGCCTCAGGACAAATCATACCTCAAGTCTCAACAATACCTGATTTAGATGATATTTAGATGTTTTAGACTTAGGATTGATGCTGGAATGAGTTAAAAGTTTTAGGGCTATTGGGATGGAGTGCATTTCTTTTGCATGTGATAAGGACATAATTTGGGGGAGACCAGAGGGAGGGTTGAATCATGTCCCCTTCAAAATTCATATGTTGAAATCCTAGCCCCCAGTATCTTAGAATGTGACTATGTTTGGAAATGTGCATTTCCAGAGATAATTAAATTAAAATAAGATCACTAAGGTGAGCCCTGCTCCTTATAAGAAGAGTAAATTTGGACACAGACACATACAGAGGGAAGACATTGTAGAGCACAATCAGTATTTGCAAGGAACGATGCAGACAGACATGGCCCTGCCTTTACAGTACATAAGGTCTAGGTTGAGGGAAAAACAAAGGAGCTTATTGAGTGGTAAAACAGGGGAAGAAAGCAAGGTGATAGGAAATAATATAGATGATAAGGCTATTCACCTCCAGAAAAACAGAGAGACATTACTGCTAAGACTCATAGGAGGAGTGTGATTTTATTCATCTGAAAAACTTATGCTAAGTTCTATAGTAGATTGCAAACGTGTTCACTATATTCCTCCAAAGAAAAGATGGAATTTGTACATGCCTTGAATTGTGGCTGGTTTTCTGGCTTGTTCTGACCAACGAATGTGGAGAAATTGATGTTATGAAAGTGCTCAGCCAAACCCATAAGGCCTTGCAGCTTCAATTCTTGCTTCCCTTGGAACATGCCATGGGACCAAACCTGGATGGGAGTAACCAGCTGAAGGACCAGAGACCATGGAAAAGAGCAGAGATGCTCCACCTGACAGCTAGCCAAACCCCAGAAACTCTGTCCCCACCAGACTGGGAACTGACTCCCAGACTCATGAGTGAGCTCAACCTAAACAACAAAAAGAGCTGCTAGGCTGAGTCCAGCCCAAACTGCTGATACCCCAGATCATGAGCTAAGTAAGTAGCTGTTTCTTTTAGCCTCAAATTTTGGGATAGTCTATTAGGCAACAAAAATTAACTGATATCAATTCCCCAGGATAAAAGAGAAACCTTAAATAAATTGAAAATAGTGGGACTTTTAATATTTTTCATTGAAATATATTTCGCATACAGCACTGTGTAAATTTAAGGTGTACATGTTGATTTGACACACTTACATACTGTAATATGATTGCCATTGTAGCAATAGTTAGCACTTCTATCATGTCACTTAATTTCTCTTTTGTGGTGGAAATAATTAAGATCAAGTCTCTTAGCAAGTTTGATGATTATAATACAATATGCTTTTCTATATTCAGTATACTGTGCATTAGATCTCCAGGACTTACTTGCCTATTAGTTACAAGTTTGTACATTTAAACAACATCTCCCCTATTCCCTACCCCTTAGTCCCTGGTAATCACCATTTTACTCCCTTTTCTTTACAAGTTTGGCTTTATTTTTATTTTTTATAAATTTATTTTATTTATTTATTTTTGGCTGCGTTGGGTCTTCGTTGCTGTGTGGGCTTTTCTCTAGTTGCGGTGAGTGGGGTCTACTCTTCGTTGCAGTACGCAGGCTTCTCATTGCGGTGGCTTCTCTTGTTGTGGAGCATGGGCTCTAGGTGCATGGGCCTCAGTACTTGTGGCTCGCGGGCTCTAGAGTGCAAGCTCAGTAGTTGTGGCACACGGGCTTAGTTCCTCCACTGCATGTGGGATCTTCCTGGACCAGGGCTTGAACCTGTGTTCCCTGCATTGGCAGGCGGATTCTTAACCACTGCGCCACCAGGGAAGCCTGTGGCTCTTTTAGATTCCACACATAAGTGATATCATACAGTATTTATCTTTCTCTAACTTATCTCACTTAGCATAATGTCCTCAAGATCCATCCATGTTGTAGAAAATGTCAGGATTTCCTTTTTTCTCATGGCAACACATTGTGTAAATTCATTCAGCCACTATGGAAAACACTATGGAGGTTTTCAAAAAATTACAAATAGAATTACCATATGATCCAGCAATTCTACTGCTAGATGTGTACCCAAAGGAAATGAAAACAAGATATCAAAGAGATATATGCACTCCCATGTTTATTGCAGCATTATTCACAATAGCCAAGATATGGAAACAGCCTAAGTACCCATCAATGGATGAATGCATAAAGATAATGGTCATACACACACACACACACACACACAGTGGAATATCATTCAGCTATGAGAAAGAAGAAGAACTTTGATTACAGCTTGTAAGGAAGATAATGATGGAAGATGAAGTTGGAGGGAGTCTAGATGATGGAGGGCTTAAAAAGACACATTAAACATTTGAGTGTTATCCTTGGTGTATTGAGAAACCATTGATAATAAAGGTGATCTAAAAATAAAATCTGATTTAGTGCTGAGTACAGATTAGAGGGACATAAAAGAGGATGTATACTGATGATTAGAGGGTACCTGTAGTAGTCCAAACAAGATTTCACTGATTGACAATGGAGATATGAGGCAAAGGAACCAACAATGACACCCAGGTGTTGATAGCTATTACTGTGAATGAGATTATAGTATGGTAAAGAAGCTTGTATGTATATGGAGGAGAGGGTTCTATTTTTGGTGTATTGACTGTGATGTGCCTCCAAAACATTATAGCCATCAGGCAACTGGACATGTGTCAGACTCAGGAGAGAGAGATATCAGGGCTAGAGAAAGATTTTCACCAATTGGAATATAATTATGGCAGTGGAAATTAAAAATACCATTAACAAGTACATGGGGTTATATACATATGGGCTTCTTAACTTTTATAAATTTAGTTTTATACTGTGTAGATTTTGCCAATTTCATAATGCCTAAAGACTCTTACATGAATGCTTTACATACAATGAATACAATACTCTGGATTACAAAGCAAGCCCATTGTATTGAAATAGGTACTATCGAAATAATGTATGTGCTTCATCATTAAAACATTAAATATCAAGATTTATCTGAAGTCTAATAACAAGATTTCAAAGTTGGATGAACAAATAATATTTTGAGATTTTTGCAACAATTATAAGGTGATATGAAATTATCACTTATTTCTACTCATGACAAAGCCTCAGATATTGCTCAAATAAATGTATTTTGTAACCTACATTTAGAATTAAAGGAAAAGGTGTATTTCAGTTGGAGGTTTTTGAAATTGAAGATTTTTTTTCCCCCATCCAAGGTTATAGTAAAGAAAATCTACAGCAGACTTCTGAGATGATCTCTATCGAATCTAATCATTAAGGACTAGGTAGAGGTAAAAGAATCAGCAAAAGAGACATGACTAATCACTAGTGAAGTAACAGGAGGCGCCCAGGAAGTTGTGCTATAGAAGACAAGGGAAAGACTTTCTAACAAAAAGAAAAGTCAAAATGTATTGAATCACAACTCTGGAATCTGACAATCCTTGGTTTGAATTCTAGCTCTGCAACATACTAGGTGTGTGAACTTGGACAGTTTATTTAAATCCTTCAAGCCTCAGTTTCTTCTTCTAAGGAGATGAATCAATTTCATTAAAATTTTCAATTCTTTATTCTCCCTATAACCATGCTCTTTGACATTTAATTTTTGCAGTTCTCACCACTAAAGAGGTAAAGGCCTGGGGACTTCCCTGGTGGTCCAGTGGTTAAGAATCTGCCTTCCAAAGCAGCAGACGCGGGTTCGATCCCTGGTTGGGGAACTAAGATCTCACATGCCATGGGGAAACTAAGACCACGCTCCACAACTAGAGAGCCCGCACGCCACAGCTACTGAGCCCCCATGCTCTAGAGCCCAAGCGCCACAACTAGAGAGAAGCCTAGGTGCTGCAACAAAGAGCCTGCATGCCGCAGTGAAAGATTCTGCATGCTGCAACTAAGACCCAACACAGCCAAATAAATAAATAAATATTTTTAAAAAAGAAGAAGAAAGAAAAGAGGTAAGGCTTATTTCCCCTTATCTTGAATCTGGGCTTGGCCGTATCACTTGCTTTGGCTAAAAAAGATGAAACTCAAAGTTTAAGACTTAAGTGGCGTAATATGGTTTCATTTACTCTCTTGCACCACTGCCATCATCATGAAAATATGCCTGGACTAATGTGCTGGAGGATGAAAGACATATGGGCAGAACCAAGTTATTTTGGTTGCCCCAACCAAGGTGAGTCTAGATGCTCCAACAGCCAGTGTACCTCTAAGACATGAAAAGTTCAGCCAATATGAGTGCAGCTGCACCTCAGTTTACCCCAAATGCTTGAGCAATGAATGCTTATTGGTGAGCAATGAATGAAGTTTTTTGGTTGTTTTACAGAATTATGATGGTGATAGATAAAGACTGATATTAACTGATACAATCTAGAAAACAGGAACAGTTGCATTTTCTTCCTTTCTAGGGAGATGTGACGAATAGAGAGAACAATTATTTATAAAATATTTTAGTAGCAATTGAGAAATCATCCACTTTAAAAAACAGATCAGTAGATAGGAGGTTGTAATAAATGCTGTTTATCTTACAAGTAAAAGAACACTTAGAAAATACTAGTATCAATCTGATGGTCCCTACTTTTCTTTGAACAATATCAATGAAGTAGTGTTAGCAAACACGGAAAACAAAAGCAAACTGTTTAGAGGGATTGAAGAATAAATAGAAAGAGAAGAAATGAAGGCAGGAGGCTAATCGTGATCAGGGTTAACATTTACTTAGCACTTACTGTATACCAGGCATTGTACTAAATATTTTACATATAGTTTTCTTTATTTAATTTTTAAAAAATAGTACATGAGGTTATAAGGTTACCAACCAACTTTATACACAGTATGGAAAAACAGAGATTAGGATTATGATTTCTAAGGGCTACCCTCTCTAACTTTCAAACAAAAAAGCCTCTTTTGACTCAATATATTTCTCAAGTGGTATCATATATGTAGACATAACCTCATCTGATGGATTTTGTTATATTGCCTCGAAAGGTTTCTCAAGAAGAGTCTTTGCAGCATTGCATTTTTACAAGCCTGACATGAAGTAGTACAGATTTTCTAATGTTCTTTCTAGGAATTTGAATTCGTAGCTCTAACTACGTGGCAGGAAATCTAGTAGAGTATGAAATTTGAAATAAAGCAGGTAAAAAGGCAAAGGGGTGAGCTTCAGTCAAAAGAAACTATGTTAGAATCCCTGTGCCAATTCTAGATGTGTGGCTGCAGAGATCCTTTTTTTCCTTTTCCCTGAACCGCAGTTTCCTCATCTTTAAATTCAAATATTAATACTATTGCTGAATGAAGTTCTTGTAATGACTACATGAAATGATACACATGAATAACGAAGTGTCTTATACACTGATAATTATTTTTGAAGAATAATCATGGCACTGATCATGAATAATGTCACTGTACATAAGTGGTAGAATAGGATTAGTATTCCATTTACTAATGGTGTGTGTTTAGGCAATGCTGCCAAAAAATAATATGAAGACTGGATGTATATGCATGAGCTCTGTAATAAAGCCCAACTCCTTAATTACAATGAGGTAATAATTTAGAAACATGAATATAGTATTAGGACTCAGGGATAAAGGGTTCTACTGTCAGATTTGCTGTGCGTTTGTGACCTTGGGGATGTCCTATTATTTTTATGACCAAGACTCAATTTTCTCTTCTATTCCATGAAGCAGTTAGGGAGTCGTTAGAACTAAAGTTCTTTTTAGAGCTAACATTCTGTGAACCTGGTCAACTTTGAAGTTAGTATTCAGAAAGAATACCAGTCATTCTAGTTTGTTTCAGGAGAGAAGAATGAAAAGAATGCATGATTTAAAGGCATGAAGGTGCCTCCCTCTGACGTTGTCAGCCCCATTGGCTCTGGTTTGGTTCAGATGTTGCTTGATGTATAGCCAAGGCAATATTGGAACTCTATGAAAGAAACTGCAGATTTTCCAAGGATTGTTGCTGACTGCCCCAGTTATTTCCAAATCTATTATAAGAAGAGAAATAAAGCATGAAAATGGGCAACTTCTTCTCCAATAGTTCTCAAATAGAAAAAAGTAGAAGCTTTAGAAAGTCCCCAGGCTCTTCTGTTGCATAGATTACATTCTGCAAATTGATGCAGCACCAACACAATAAGGGGGTGGTAGTGGCGTGGAGGCTTCAGGGCACTGCCAGCAGCATCCCTATACTCTGCTGTCAAGATATCTGCACAAGGGGTTCTTCTAGCCCTGGGCAGTTTCTGAACTGAACTTCTGCCTCACTGGCAATAAGGACTTCCATGGAGATGGACTAAGCTGCAAGAATTCAAAAAGTAATCCTCTGTGACCTTGTCTGCTCTGGACAAGTACATCGTGCTCTCATATATGGTCCATAGGGAACTAGCAGGATGCTGGTGTCTCCTGGGCTCAGAACTGATTTTAAAATTAAAAAATCAGTCTAATATTATAAACTGGGCATGTTATATACACACACACACACATATAGATTTGTTACTCCATTGTGAAAAATTTACAAAAGTCTACTATTTAGGCTCTATCACAAATTCTAACTGCCCAGCTAAAGAAGGTGACATTGTAAAGACTTGAATGGCACACATACAAGTGCAGTTGCTTGGAAATCACATAACATTCAAGAGTGAGCTTTGTTATCAATAATGTTTCATAGTCATAGGTTTTAGCAGTGGTTCCCCTTCTTCTAACTGAAATATTTTTATTTAAATACTCTTAAGCTTGTCAATCACTTGCTCTTTTGTATCTTGTGTGGTTACCACTTCTGTTGTTACTTTGTTCCTCTCTAACCCTCTGTTCTCTCCTGTTCCTAAAAGTGGAAATAGTAGTGGTAGGGAAGTCTTTTGTCTCCCTTAAATGGCTCTAAATCTTCTCAATTTTCAGAACCACTGTTTTAGCAGTGTACTTATGCCCAATTCCCTTCTCCAGGCTTTCATGTCTTTCAAAATGTCACTGGGAGGAAAATGTCTTCCTGAAACTCCACAGGGGTCATTCTTGAAATATAACTGTTGTTTGGTTACATTGCATTACAGAATTCTTTGAGTTAGTGGTTGTTTCTGTTGCTACTGCCGCATAACAAAGTACCCTAAACTAGTGGCACAAGCAGCGATCATTTTGTTACGCTCAGGGATTCACATGGATCCAAGACTTCAGAAAGGGTGCAGCAGAGATGCTGTCTCTCTTCACAGTATCTGGAGGCTCAGCTGAGAAAACCCGACAATTGAGGATGACAACACATGGGGCACTGAAATCATCTGAAAGCTCATTTATTCACAATTCTACAGATTGTGCTTGATGTTTTCACCTCTAGATTTCAGTTTTCCCTTCAGTAATATGGGGGTACTTTTAGTATCTAATTCATAGGTCTGTTGTAAATGTTATATTTTATGTAGGTAGGTAAGTATGTGCATGTATGTTTCACTCTACAAAATTGTTTGAACAAGTGGACAAAAGTTTATTTTATTCACTTCTATAACCATTAAATATCTTGGCACATATAACGTGCTCTTTGAATATTTCATGTGAAAGAATGCCGATAAAGTTCTTATCAAAGTTTCCAGTATAAAATAAAAGCTCCAAAATATATTTTGTATGAAAAAAATATTTCTCAGGTTTTGTTCATTAGGGCATAATGGTTTTGAGCACTGGCACTGAAAATAATCTATCTAAATTCTAATCGCAGCTCTACTACTTGTGGAATATAGGCCTAGTTTCAGTTTCTTTATTTGTAAAATAGTAATAATGAAAAAATAGTTCCCATCTCATAGGGTTATTGTGAAGTGTAAATGCACGCAGCAAGTTGATAATGTGTAAACCACTGGACCAGATTTGGCACCATCTCTAAATTTCTTGGGTGTCCTTGTATTGCAGATCAGGGATCAGGAAAAGGGATTCTATGTGAAAAGGACCAAATTCTGGGAGCTCCAGAGAGCAAGAAAAGTAAGGTTGTACCAGTACCGAGAAGATTATAAATGATTATAAACATTGAAACAGATGTTTAAAATACTCATTTATCTACTCTTTGTACATATTGCTATTAAATTCTTCCCTTGTACCACTAGGGGAATCTTTTTAAAGACCCACCTCTCTCAACTCTGCTGTCAGAAATGAAAAAGAGATTTTTCAAGTGTTTAAAGGGGAAAGGCCCTCCACACTTCTTCCCTTTTACTCCTTTTACATGTTGGGATAAGAAGAGAACCCCAGAAAGTGAAAACCCAAGCAGAACAGAACTGGAGGTAAACAGATCAGCTACTAATCCTCATTTGAAATTTCTGTTTTCAGTGTTAAACTTGACATTTCTGAATTCTTTTAAGCTAGATAAAATTTCTATCTCAATCTGTATATTGAAGTCACATCTATCACACTCCCACCATTCCTATAAAAACTCTAATTTCCATAATGTAGTTGATTTTGGAGGTTGAGTTTAGATAGAGGCATAAAGTAATCTAATTAAACTAATTGAAAATAAGACATAAAATATCTTAACCTTCCCAGAGACATTTCAATTTTAAATGAGGTAGTTTATTAATAGCAATGAATCTCTAGTTGATAAAATGCCAGGCTGTGTGAGAAAAGAAAAATGGAGAAACTAACATTTATTGAGAGTCCACTATGTACCCAATACTTTGCGTACAATTTTTGTTTGAAAGATGTTTTTTAAAGGCTCAAAGCAGTGAAAACATTTGCGTAAGTCACACAGCTAATAGAGCAAAGCACTCAGAATGAAACCCTCATTTGAACAAATGATTATTTTGCTAACATGTACCAACTGTCATAGCACCAGCTACTGGTCCCTTATTCTGAGCCCCATGATAATGAACTGGAGCAATGCCAAGTAAAAATGAGCACATCTCAACTCATTATATGAGTATATATTTTAATTGATAAACGTATAAT
The DNA here is from genome assembly GCF_951394435.1 of Stenella coeruleoalba. NCBI lineage: Eukaryota > Metazoa > Chordata > Mammalia > Artiodactyla > Delphinidae > Stenella > Stenella coeruleoalba. The sequence continues at coordinate 21,047,360 of NC_137154.1, forward strand.
ATCGGTTTCATAAACATGAAATATATAGAATTTTTAATAATGTGTTTATGCTAAATGGTAGAGGATTGAACCATTTTCATTGGTTCATAGAATAAGTTCCATATTGTTGGTCTTCTTGTCATGAGTAGGTCTCTTCCTTTTTTTTTTTTTTTTGGTGGGGGGAAGGGCAAGTTGCTAACTTTCCTTCAAAGATACTAACCTAGTAGATGTATCTTCTTATCTCTGGAAACCTTTTACCATCCTCATATTCTGTAATTACGTGGCAGGACATGTGCAGTAATATTCATTCTTAGGATTTTCAAAGATATCTTTGTATTACTGCCTTTGTTGCTATGGAAATAATTTCTTGAGTTATCAACATTTCTCTTTGTGCTGCTTGGAAGCCAAATATATTTCCACTGACAGCCTCCTTCAGCATCTAAATGTGATTTCTGCAACCACAATACATTTCCATATTTCCAATATGTAACAATCAAATACCTGGATACACAATTGTATAAAGTTACTATGGAATGTTTAGCTTCATATCATCTGATAGATATTTATTTTCTCATTGTCAGAAACTTTAATTTTCATTCCAAACATTGTGGCATCCAGTGGTAGGAGCCAAATAAAAAATAAAGTTCTTTCCTCAAGAATGTTTTGTCATTAAGAACAAGGTCTTTCAGAAAACTTCACTGACTAGAAGCCAAAAACGCTCAGTAGTATATTAAATAATTATAGTGATTTTATCAAAGAAGATACTGTACAATAACTATCATTATGAAAATACCAAACTGAAAGTTTTCATTTGTCTTTCACTCAATCAATACAAAGTGAAATTTTCTGGAAAATACTATTTCTCTAGCTTCCAAAGTTTTTAAGAAGGGGCACAGCCCTTTGTAGAGTGCAAGATCCATAGCTAATATTTTCTGCTTCTGGTGTTTGGTATTTCCCTAAAAGAAAAGCTCATTAACATTTACCAAATCTATGGCGATGTTCTACCTACTTGGTTCTCTTTCGTATGGACTTGTTTACTTTGTGCTAGTAGTTGTAAAATTACAACGTTGCTTTATTGATCTTCTACATCAATATGGTGAAATTCGACAGGATGAGGCAATTTCAGTGAGAAAATTTAAAAGTACTTGAACTCAGTTTCAGATGTGGTACTTCCCACCAATTTACAGATAACATGGGAAAATAAACCTTGTTCCTTTGGGAGTCTTCTCTTCCTCATTCAGTGTTAGTGTTTAACATTATTCCAACATTCAATGAATAAGTTATTTTTGCCTCCAGAATAACTTATTTCATTGTATTTATTATTATTTCTACTTGGGGAAGGGTCTTGGCTCTTTTATGAATCTGAGGCCACATTGGTACTTTTTCTAGACTCTAAATCTTAAAACATAACAAATCATTCTGCAGCAGCATCCACGTGTTAGCATCTGTGTTTATCACCTAGAATTTGTGCTTTCTATGCCATCTACCCTCAAAGAGAATTTCTCAAACACCTGTCTTGTTTTTATTGATTTTATGGAACTCACAGGAGAAATCAAGTATCGCTATGTGTGGCCTCTACCAGAAATGAATTTATGGTATTGCTCAGAGCAAAGAGACCCAGGCAGCTGAATTTTTCAATTTAGTTTTATTTTTTCTGGGTTTCATTATTTTTAAAATTTTGTATGGAAGCAAGGATTTTTTTTTCCCAACAGAGTTACCTGACCTGCCTAAAGACATCAAATTCCAAAGTACAGTTCTTCTCTGACTCTTCATCAATAGATTGGGACCATTTTACCTGTCGTGACAGTGAAATTGAGTCAGACAAAAAGATCTACTTCTTTGGACTAACTTATCATACTGATTGATTGGTCTGATCAATTCTATTAAAATAATCCAAGCAGTCAAGTATCTAAAGACATAAAGGCATGGGATAATTCTAAAACTCTGACATCTGTAATAACATCCTATTGAATTTAAAAGTGAAACGCTATAGACACATAAAGACAGACACCTTCCCAAGATAAGAACATCAATTATCTAATAAATTGCTTTTGTTAAAATAGGAATTTCTGGATTTTTCATTATACAGTTGCTAATAAATGACTACAAAGGTCATCTCACATGATGATAGCTGTCTAATGAGTAAGCTGAGATGGTATTGTAACACTATTGAGTCAGAAAGGGGGTTGGTGTCTATCTGGTGTTAGTGCCATTAAGTCTGGATATTACCTTTAACTAAGAACACTAAAAGTGTTATAGCTTCTAGTTTCTTGAATATTCATGGAAAATATTATGCTATAATATGATTACTAAATTATTTAGAATATAGATGTTTTAATTGTTTAAATTCTTGTCATTATTTTGAATGACTGATTGGAAGGTAAAAATATACAATAATGAACAATAATGCATAGAAATTACTCTTCTAACTTTTCATTGTATTAAATTATATTTTTGACATAGAATGATATCAATAAAAAGAACAGAGCAAGGAAAAATTTAAATTTTGGAAAGCAGCATAATTTTACCTCCACATTTCTAAGATTCGTTTTTTTTTTTCTATTATATGCCTTGAAACATATTCTGCCTGTGATTTATTCAAAACTGCATATCATTTGAAGTGACTTTTATTCCAAGGCCACTTAAATACACCATTACACTCCAATGAAAATCTCAGATAATGCATATCTATTTAATTCAAGTACTTTTTGCAGTTTATTCTTTTATATTTTTATTTAATGACTGTTGTACATACAATGGATAACAATGAAGTGACTTAAGTAGACTATACTTATTGTAAGTACTATTTCCTTTCCTTTCTTTGTGTCTAGTCTGTTAGCTTGGCAGAGTAGAGTGCGATCTTTGAATAACAGCTAAACAGTAAATTACGAATATATCGTAGAGGAGAGAACAATGTGTTTGCTTTTTTTAAATCCCTCTGAATAAACAAGTCAACATTTTTGAGCACTATTTTTGTGCCATGCACTTTCTGAAGCACTTTATGTTATTTATAAAAAAAGACTACATTATACACACACATATCATCTATCTATCTATCTCTCTATCTATCTATCTATCTTTGTCTCTACCTGGATCTCTCTATACTCACACATTCAGATATATTTCTACATCTATATCTACCTATCTACCTAAAACACTTAATCTAATCTTGCCAAAGAGTTATGGCTGCAAGGGATTTTATAACTTGAACTAGTGACTCAGAGAAGCAGGGAGGTTGAAAATTCACTTTAAAAGTAGTTATATTGGCATCAATTCTGAATGAAGTTGCTGGCAGCAGAGTGCCCATTCTGTTGACATGGTAGCTGATCCTCCTTGTAGCAATTATTTCAGAAGACATATGGTAACAAGACCGCTTCTATGGTGCACTGTGGTTTTATTCTAGACTGCCTCGTCTCTTTACCTCCCTGCCTTTTTTAACCCTCATTTATCAGATGTCCAAGCAATTTTGTGAGTACTTGCTATTATTCAAACAAATATCTTTTCTTATTGAGTTAATCAGAGTTAACTGCTGTTGGCTGCAGTCAAAAACCCATGTGACACTATGAACTGGGTTTGCGAGTGGGTTGTAGCAACAGGGTCCACAAGAATTAAGAAGAACTTGGAAGACAGTGAAAATCCTATACATATCCATACATATTTAGTGATAGGAACATCGAAGCCTATGGCACACAGAGGGTAAACTACTAGTTAATGTGTTAATAAGTTACCTAGACAAAGTTTGAGGAACTGAGCTATTTATAATGGAAAATAGTATGAAGGGCATGAGGAATTCAACAATTATTATATGTAATAACTACTTCTAAGAATACAGACAGTTTAAGATAAGAGTGCTGCAATCATGAATCCCCTAAATGTTCAGGTCAAATCACACACTGCAGTCCAGGCAGAGTCCGCAAACATGGTTAAAAACCCTTTCATCACTTAGAGGCACAGGGCTGGAGAAGACAGAAAGAAAAATTAGCATTTAGTTCTGAAAGCTGCCAAATTACAACATCAATTGAATTTAGGATCACCAGATCTCTAATACAAAAATTAAGATACTTGACATTCACAAGTGGAACTTGGGATATTTTGTATCTAATATATAGGAGGAACTGAACACCATGAGAGCAAGTTTGCTCCTTCAAAATGGAAAACATATGAAGAGTATTTATGGAAATGGATTCTGAGATAGTCCAATCGAAATGAAAAGAGTATAATTTTCAGATTATGTGGAATTAAAATAGATGTAATCACCAGAGAGTTTGGATTCAATATTTTAGTTTTAATCTTTCCAATTGCTGCCTACAAGTTTCTCTGAGACCTCAATTCACAATTCACCAATAGTGCATGGTATAGGGATTCCACATGACAGATTCTTTAGAGAAAGGTAGAGGGAAGAATCTACATATTTTAGAGGATATGTTTTCAGATTTTGTCTTTCCTTTGCAACTTACTAAAAGACACAGTTTTCACCCCAAGGACTTGAAAAGTTTGCTGATGACTGGAACTGCATATTTTTTAAAAAGTGCTAGACTCATTTTTCTCTGTAAATCATGGATACTAATGAGAGACTTTGATGCCTGAAATAGGTTTCCTGACTTCAGTGGGTTTGGAAGGACTTTGGCAGAATCCAAAAATTTATCATAATATTCAGCAGAGCTAAGGATTAGAGGATTCTGTACTTTAGTAATCTTTGGCTAAGGCTAATTCATCCTGATTTCCTGGAACTCAACTTTATTAGCTTGCTAACACCCAAGATAATGTGTATAGCTGAAAATCCTCTTGATATAGTAAACATCGAATCAATAAAACAGGCATATTCTCACATAAACTCTTTAAAGAAAACATAGGAGGAAAGCTCCTTAACATTGGTCTTGGCAGTGATTTTTCAGATATGATACCAAAAACTCAGGCAACAAAAGCAAAACAACCACTACCACCACCACCATCATAAGTGGGACTACATCAAATTTAAAAGTTTCTGTACAGCAAAGGAAACCATCTCCAAAATGAAAAGGCAACCTACAGAATGGGAGAAAACATTTGCAAATCATGTATCAGATAATGGGTTAATAACCAAAATACATAAGGAACTCACAAATCAATAGTAAAAGAAAACAAAATAATATGATTTAAAACGGGAAAAGAACATGAATAGACATTTCTCAAAAGAAGACATACAAATGGCCCATAAGTATATGAAAGGTGCTTAACATCTCTAATTATCAGGGAAATACAAATCAAAACCCCAATGAGATATCCTAACACCTATTAGGATGGTTATTATCAAAAAGTCAAAATATAATAATAATTGTTGGTGACATGTGGAAAAAAGGGAGCCCTTATACACTGTTGGTGGGAATGTAAATTGGTACAGCCATTATGGAAAATAATACAGAGGTACCTCAAAAAATTAAAGATAGAACTATCATATAATCTAGCAATCTCACTTCTGGATGTATACCCAAAGGAAATAAAATCACTATTTTAAAGAGATATCTGCTTTCCCATGTTTATCACAGCATTATTCACAACAGGCAAATATGAAAAAAAGCTTAAGTGTTCATTGATGGATGAATGGATTAAAAAAGATGTGATACACACACACACAGTAGACCTATAAGAAAGGAGATCCTGCCATTTGCAACAACATAGATGAATCTGGAGGGCTTTATGGAATAATAAGCTCTAAAAAAAAGAACAGTAATTCATATTATCACTTATATGTGGAATCTAAAATAGTTGAGCTCATAGAAAACAGAGTTGAAGGGTGGTTCACAAGGGCTAAGGGGTGAGAGAAAAGAGATTTCGGTCAAAGGGTACAAACTTTCAGTTATAAGATGAGTACGTTCTAGAGACCAAAACCAAATGTACATCATGGTGACTATAGTTGATAACAATGTATTGTATACTTGTAATCTGTTAAGAGAGTAGATCTTAAATGTTTTCAAAACACACATACAAAGGTGCACATACAGATAACTATGTGAGGTGATGAATATATTAATTAGCTTGATTGTAGCAATCATTTCACAATGTATATGTATATCAAATCAGCATGTTGTACACCTTAAATATATAAATTTTTAAATTTTTTAATCATACTTCAATAAAGCTAGAAAAAAAAAGAGAACAGTACACAAAAAAGAAAAGAAATTTGAATTCATCCCTAAACCCAGTATACAAGAAAAGGGGATTTATTTGTTAGAATTCTCAAAGACAATGGATAACTAAATAGTGTAGTTGGCTAAAACACAATGAGCAGGGAAAACAAATTCAAATGTGGAATAATTGACTTTTCTAATAAGGACAAATGGTTGCACTTTTTTTTTTTTTTTTCGATATGCAGGCCTCTCACTGCTGTGGCCTCTCCCGTTGCAGAGCACAGGCTCCAGACGCGCAGGCTCAGCGGCCATGGCTCACAGGCCTAGCCGCCCCGCGGCATGTGGGATCTTCCCGGACCGGGGCACGAACCCGTGTCCCCTGCATCGGCAGGCAGACTCTTAAACACTGCGCCACCAGGGAAGCCCGGTTGCACTTTTTTGAACCCTATTTCCTGCTCTGCAATTAACTACTTCCCATAAAAACTGATAACACACACCTTTCATTTACTTCAAGAGAAATTGCACCTGACTCATAGTACTGTAACTTGGCCATTGTGCATCACAAAATAATCAAACAGTAGTTTAATTCCAGTACATTTCCAGTGTCCAGGACATTCAGTCTTAAAATCACTACACAGAATAATAATAATCCAGATCAGGATTGGGTTTCATTGAGATTAGGTGAGTGTCTTGTCAATCTCACCCAATCAAAGGTTCAAAAGACTTTGAGGAACTCAGTTTATCAAGATCATCCTGTTTTACTTATGGATTAAAGCTAAATGTTATATGTAAATATATAGATTATGTAAAATATATACGCATATTATACGTATATATTTACATAAAAAATTTTTATATCAAATACTATATATACTCTTTATACATTATAGTACATTGGAAGTACAGTGTGATATGTGTATGTTGTATATCGTAACTTCACATAAAATTTATGTATATAATAAATTGGATCTTCATTATTATATATAATATATATCAGTATATATTAATTTTATATTAAGTACTATACACACTTGAATATATGTATATATTTAACTATATAAGACACATATCATGACATTATTAAACATTATTTAAACTATATACATATGTTTTCATAGCTTATAGTTAGTCATTTTTTTGGCTTAATTGATCCCTTGATCTTTATCAGATATGCAAACCCTTGATGTATTTTTGAAAATGAAAACTTTTATGACAGGGACTTCCCTGGTGGTCCAGTGGTTGATTCCACACTTCCACTGCAGGGGGCACTGGTTTGATCCCTGGTTGGGGAACTAAGATCCTACATGCTGCGAGGCCAAAAAAAACCAAAATAAACGAAAAAAACCTCTTAACGACAATCTGACGGTCTATTCCATGGCATGTATTCCAGAAATAAATTACATTTAAATTTGAGAACAGCCTGCATAATGTGTTGATTCATTTCTTAAAATACTTTTTTAATATCAAGGGAATCACTATCACCATGTAACTGGGTGTGTGTGGGTGTGTAAAGGGCATATATAAAATTTGAGTGGGAGAATAATATGATGCATTGAAACTGAATTGAAGAGGGTGCTAGACTTGTTAATCACCCTTCATTGTATGTTCAGAAGATGTAAACCCTATGGCCAGGCGTTTGCATACTAAAAGCAACAATATTGAGTTTACCCAATATATAAAATGAAGGATGGAAATATTTTATGTATGTGTGTCACTTTTTTAGTTAGGGTAATTGTTTCTCCTCTGGATAAAGCCAATTAGCTAACACAGATTGTTATCCCAATTACCAGGTAAACTTAGGATGGTGCTGTCAAGTCTTTTTTCTTTAGGACTAGTTATTGCATATCTTGAAAACATGTATGTAATAGATTGCTTTTGCTTCACTATATTAAAGGGTGAGATTTCTTTCTGTCTTTGTAATCTCTTAGTGGATTGCCTGTGATGTGCATCACCTTCTGGTTTAATGTTTATTCAATAATATAACTGTTTTCTTTCTCTCCTACCTTTGTGGAGATGATTTCTGGGTTGGGAGATAGTTTTGTTTTTAATCATATATTCCTAACATTACTAGTTTACTATCTGTACTTAAAAAATTATGAATTTTGTTTATCACAAAATATTTAATTACTGTTCTTACTGAACACATAAGTTTTTCCTATTGTTCTGTTTATTTGACTTTCTTGATTTTCACGACAGATTCAAATGTTCTCAAGTAATACAACAAAAACAATTTATATCTCTCTCTTCTGAAAAGAGAGTGGTGGCAACCATAAGATAGACTAGGACTAAAAAGGACATGGTGATGTCATATCTTTAGTCCAGCTATTTTGAGAGCAGAAGTTGAAAAATTAAGGCTCAAGGGACACATCTGTGTTCTCTTTCCACCTTCAGGGTGAAAAGCGTTTAGACAGGACTAAAAATATAAAAACATATAATCCCTCTTAAGTAATTCCAGACACGTATGCAGAGGGGACATTTGGGAATGTCCGTCAATAGACCAAAATGCAGCCGGTAGACATTATAAAATTCTTCTAAATTTTAATGCAATTTAACTTTTATACTAATAGAGTAGTCCATAAAATAAAGAAAGTATTTCATTTTGGAAATGTCATCATAATGGAAAGGCATTGGCTCTAACCATGACAATGCCATTTAAATTTATCTTGATGATAAGGGGGAAGAGTCAAGATGGTGGTGTGGGAAGACACAGAGTTAACGTCTCCCCACAACTAGGGCGCCTGCTGGCCGCTGATTGGGGACTCTGACCCCCAAGGAGATGGCAGGAATCCCAAAGTGAACCAGTAGGATGTAGGGGGACCGAGGGGGGAGGAGAAGTGGAGGACAGACAAGATCAGCACCCCTGAGGCCAGGGAGATCAGGAGAGGCAGGTGGGAGGAACTCTCTGGAAAGAACCGGAGAGGCGCAGAGGGAGATCGCCTGGCCCACTTGGGCAGGGGAGCCTGCTGAGCTCCCAAGCCGCTTCCCTCCCATCTAAAGCCCCCTCCAGGCCGTGAGGATCCTGGGGACAGGTGGGAGGGGCCATCCAGGAGGAGCAGGAGAGGAGCGGAGGGCGATTGCCCCACTCACTTGGGCACCAGGAGCCTGCTGAGCTTCCAGGCTGGTCCCCTGCTCTCCACCCACACCCCCAGCCCCCCCATAGCTGCATTAGTCCTGGGGGCATAAGAGGGAGGTCAGGGAGATCAGAAGAGGCAGGCAGGAGGAGCCCTCCCAGAACCCAACAAGAGGAGCAGGAGAGGAAAGGAGGGCATTTGCCCCGCCCACTCAAGCTAGGGTTCCAGGTGAGGGCCCCTGCCCTCTGAGACCAGGGTGGGGGTCACACCTGGGCCCCTTCTCTTCCTTGAGCCTAAGCCCCACACCCCACAGCCACCCAGGGCCTTTTCCAGCTCTGTGAGTCCTGAGCATTGGCCGCGTCCACTGCCCAAACCTTGCCCTTGGTTAGGCCCTGCTCTCCACAGCCAAGGCCTTCCACCCCACTCTTTTTTTTTTTCTTTCCCTCCTCCTCTCTTTTACTATTGTGGTACTGATGGACCTTCTGGTTGCTGATTCATCTATATTTTTATTTTTACATTATTTCTAACATATCTCTTAGTTTCCCAGTGTAATTTTATTTCTTACTTTGTTCTTTTTTTTTTGCCACCCCAGGCAGCTTATGGTATCTTGATTCACGAGCCCGGGATCAGGAGGCAGCTCCTGCGGTGGGAGCTCCGAGTCTGAAACACTGGACTAACAGAGAACCTCAAACCCCAGGGAATATTCATCAGAGTGAGGTCTCAGAGGTCCTCATCTCAGCACCCAGTCCCAGCTCTACCTAACAGCTTACAAACTCCATTGTTGGAAGCCTCAGGCCAAACAACCAGTAAAACAGGAACACAATCCCACTCATTAAAAATAAAAAAATAAATGAGATGGCAAAAAAATATGTCACAGATGAAGGAACAAGGTAAAAACCTACAAGACCAAATAAATGAAGAGGTTATAGGCAATCTACCTGAAAAAGAATTCAGAGTAATGATAGTAAAGATGATCCAGAATCTGAAACAGAAAGGAAACACAGACTGAGAAAATACAAGAAATGATTAACAAAGATATAGAAGAACTAAAGAACAAACAAACAGAGATGAACAACACAAAAACTGAAATGAAAAATACACTAGAATGAATCAACAGAAAAACTGAGGCAGGAGAATAAATAAGTGAGCAAGGATCTCATTCAGATTTGATAGAGAACTCAAAAGCTTTCAGACAAACAAAAGATAAGAGAATTCAGCACCACCAAACCAGTTTTACAACAAATGCTAAAGAAACTTCTCTAAGTGGGAAATGCAAGAGAAGAAAAAGGCCCACAAAAACAAACCCAAAACAATTAAGAAAATGGTAATAGGAATATACATATCGATAATAACCTTGAATGTAAATGGATTAAATACCTCAACCAAAAGACACAGACTGGCTGAATGGATACAAAAACAAGACCAAAATATATGCTGTCTACAAGAGACTCACTTCAGACCTAGGGAAACATACAACCTGAAAGTGAAGGGATGGAAAAAGATATTCCATGCAAATGGAAATCAAAAGAAAGCTGGAGTAACAATACTTGTATCAGACAAAATAGGCTTTAAAATAAAGAGTGTTACAAGAGACAAGGAGGGACACTACATAATGATCAAGGGATCAATCCAAGAAGAAGATACAACAATTATAAATATATATGCACCCAACATAGGACCACCTCAATACATAAGGCAAATGCAACAACCATGAAAGAAGAAATCAACAGTAACACAATAATAGTAGGGGACTTTAACACCCCATTACACCATAGGACAGATCATTGAAACAGAAAATAAATAATGAAACACAAGCTTTAAGTGACACAAGAGACCAGATAGATCTAATTGATATTTATAGAACGTTCCACCCAAAAGTGGAAGAATACACTTTCTTCTCAAGTCCACGTGGAACATTCTCCAGGATAGATCACATCATGGGTCACAAATCAAGCCTCAAAAAATTTAAGAAAATTGAAATCGTATCAAGCACATTTTCTGACCACAATACTATAAGATTGGAAATCAATTACAGGAAAAAAACTGTAAAAAACATAAATACATGGAGGCTAAACAGTACGCTACTAAATAACTGAGAGATCACTGAAGAAATCAAAGAAGAAATTAAAAAATACATAAAAACAAATGACAGTGAAAACACAATGACCGAAAATGTATGGGATGCAGCAAAAGCAGTTCTAAGAGGGAAGTTTATAGCAATTCAATCTCACCTCAAGAAACAAGAAAAATCTCAAATAAACAATCTAACCCTAAACTTAAAACAACTAGAGAAAGAAGAACAAAGAAAACCCAAAGGCAGTGGAAGGAAAGAAATCATAAAGATCAGAGCAGAAGCAAATGAAATAGAAATGAAGAAAACAATAGCAAAGATCAATAAAACTAAGAGCTGGTTCCTTGAGAAGATAAACAAAATTGATAAACCATTAGCCAGACTCATCAAGAAAAAAAGGGAGAAGACGCAAACAATAAAATTAGAAATGAAAAAGGATAAATCACAACTGACACTGCAGAAATACAAAGGATTATAAGAGACTACTAAAAACAACTATATGCCAATAAAATGGACAACCATGAAGAAAAGGACAAATTCTTGGAAAGGTACAATTTTCCAAGAGTGAACCGGGAAGAATTAGAAAATATAAACAGACATATCACAAGTAATGAAATTGAAACCGTAATTAAAAATCTTCCAACAAACAAAAGTCCAGGACCAGATGGCATCACAGGCAAATTCTAACAAACATTTAGAGAAGAGCTAACATTGATCCTTCTCAAACTCTTCAAACAAATTGCAGAGGGAGAAACACTCCCAATTTCATTCTACGAAGCCAGCAACACCCTAATGCCAAAACCAGAAAAAGATATCATCAAAAAAGAAAATTATAGACCAATATCACTGATGAATGTACATGCAAAAATCCTGAACAAAATACTAGCAAAAAGAATGCAGTAACACATTAAAAGGATCATACACCATGATCAAGTGGGGTTTATCACAGGAATGCAAGGATTCTTCAAGATACGCAAATCAATCAATGTGATACACCACATTAACAAATTAAGGAATAAAAACCATATGATCATCTCAATAGATTCAGAAAAAGGTTTGGACAAAATTCAACACACATTTATTATAAAAACTCTCCAGAAAATGGGCATAGAGGGAACCTACCTCAACATAATAAAGGCCATATATGACAAACCCACAGCAAGCATCATACTCAATGGTGAAAAACTGAAAGCATTTTCACTAGGATCAGGAACAAGACAAGGATGTCCATTCTCAGCACTCTTATTCAACATGGTTTTGGAAGTCCTAGACACAATAATCAGAGAAGGAAAAGAAATAAAAGCAATACAAAACGGAAAAGAAGAAGTAAAACAGTCACTATTTGCTGATGACATGACACTATACATAGAAAATCCTAAAGATGCCACCAGAAAACTACCAGAATTAATCAATGAATTTGCTAAGGTTGCAGGATACAAAATTAATGCACAGAAATCTCTGGTATTCCTATACACCAACAATGAAAAATCTGAAAGAGAAATTAAGGAAACACTCTCATTTACCATTGCAACAAAAAGAATAAAATACCTAGGGTTAAACCTGCCTAAGGAGGTGAAAGACTTGTACTCAGAAAAGTATAAAACACTGATGAAAGAAATCAAAGATGACACAAACAGATGGAGAAATATACTATGTTATTGGCCTGGAGAATCAATATTGTGAAAATAACTATACTACCCAAAGCAATCTACAGATTCAATGCAATCCCTATTGAACTATCAATGGCATTCTTCTCAGAATTAGAACAAAAAATTTCACAATTCGTATGGAGACACAAAAGACCCCAAAGAGCCAAAGCAATCTTGAGAAAGAAAAACGGAGTTGGAGGAATCAGCCTCCCTGACTTCAAACTATACCACAAAACTACAGTAATCAAGACAGTATGGTACTGGCACAAAAACAGAAATATAGATCAATGGAACAGGATAGAATGCCCAGAGATAAACCCACACACATATGTGCACCTAATTTACGACAAAGGAGGCAAGAACATATGATGGAGAAAAGACAGCCTCTTCAATAAGTGGTGCTGGGAAAAATGGACAGCTCCATATAAAAGAATGAAATAAGACCACTACTAAACACCATACACAAAAATAAACTCCAAACGGATTAAAGACTTAAATGTAAGACTAAACACTGTAAAACTTTTAGAGGAAAACTTAGAAAAAACACTCTGACAAAAACCACAGCAAGATATTTTTTGACCCACCTCCTAGAGTAACAGAAATAAAAACAAAAATAAGCAAATGGGACATAATTAAACTCAAAAGCTTTTGTACAGCAAAGGAAATAATAAACAAGACAAAAAGACAACCCTTAGAATGGGAGAAAATATTTGCAAATGAAACAACAAAGGATTAATCTCCAAAATATACAAACAGCTCATGGAGCTCAATATCAAAAAAAACAAACAATCCAGTTAAAAAATGGGTGGAAGACCTAAATAGACATTTCACTAAGGAAGACATACAGATTTCCAAGAGGCACATGGAAAGATGCTCAACATCACTAATTATTAGAAAAATGTAAATCAAAACTACAATGAGGTATCGCCTCACACTGGTCAGAATGGCCATTATCAAAGAAGCTAGAAACAATAAATGCTGGAAAGGGTGTGGTGAAAAGGGAACCATCCTACACTGTTGGTGGGAATGTAAATTGATACAACCACTATGGAAAACACTATGGAGATTCCTTAAAAATTTTTTTAAAGAACTACCATATGACCCAGCAATCCTACTACCAGGCATATACCCTGAGAAAACCATAATTCAAAAAGAGACATGCACCCCAATGTTCATTGCAGCACTATTTACAATAGCCAGGACATGGAACCAACCTAAATGTCCATCGAGAGATGAATGGATAAAGATGTGGCATATATATACAATGGAATATTACTCAGCCATAAAAAGAAATGAAATTGAGTTATTTGTAGTGAGGTGGATGGACCTAGAGTCTGTCATACAGAGTGAAGTAAGTCAGAAAGAGGAAAACAAATACCGTATGCTAACACATATATATGGAATCTAAAAAAAACAAAACAAAAAAAACTGGTAGTGATGTACCTAGTTGCAGGGCAGGAATAAAGAGGTAGACCTAGAGCATGGACTCGATGATGTGGGGTGGGAGGGTGAAGCTGGGGCAAAGTGAGAATAGCATCGACATATATATACTACCGAATATAAAATAGTTGGCTGGTGGGAAGCAGCAGCTTAGCACAGGATCAGTCTGGTGCTTTGCAATGACCTAGAGGGGTGGGATAGAGAGGATGGGAAGGAGGCTCAAGAGGGAGGAGATATGGGGACACGTGTATGCATATGGCTGATTTGCTTTGTTGTGCAACAGAAACTAACATGGTATTGTGAACCAATTATACTCAAATAAAGATCAATTAAAAAATAAATTTATCTTGATGTGGAGTCACTTTAATTCTATGAATTTTTAGGCTTTCTAATATGTAGCTGGTTATATGACCATTTTCACATAGATTTTTATTGATGCTATTAAAATGCCTTGTTACACCCTCACATTATCTATATCTCTTGAATGGTATAGATTTTATGACCAGAAAAAAAAATAAAAGCAGAGATATTCACAGAAAGGACTGTAATAGGTAGCTATTTTCATTTCTGCCTTTTTGTGATGCAGAATCAAGGAAAAGTACATAATCTGAGAGGAGGCAGAGAACTAGAGCACTTAGCTAGAGGTATTAAGTGAATCTATGTAACAAAGGGACGAGCTAATTAGAAAAGCAGGATCCCTAGAACGAACTACATTTCATAGGGAATGCAGAGGAGACTGAGGTAAGGGAGGTGGTCAAGATTAGTAAGTAAGAATCTCTAGGGCTTCCCCGGTGGCGCAGTGGTTGAGAGTCCGCCTGCTGATGGAGGGGACACGGGTTCGTGCCCCGGTCGGGGAAGATCCCACATGCCGCGGAGCGGCTGGGCCCGTGAGCCATGGCCGCTGAGCCTGCGCGTCTGGAGCCTGTGTTCCACAATGGGAGAGGCCACAGAGCCCCGCGTACCGCGCAAAAAAAAAAAAAAAAAAAAAAAAAAAAAAGAATCTCTAGAAAATAAAAGGCTTGAGAAAATTGAGGAAAGGACAAGTATTAGAATTGTCTCTAGGATTCCTCCTGGAATGTTGTTTAAACAATAGAAGCCTTTTTAGAACTCATTTTTTGCTTTTGAAAAGTGTTTTGTGAACATGATAATATGTAGGGATTAAGCCATATCGGGCCAACTTCAGTATGTTTACAACTGAGGAGGCCAGGGGACTTCTCAAAGGTAATTAATGGTCAGGTGCATCTCCTCTACACAAGCTTGAGTCAAATTATTGAATACGGGACACAGTAGAGGCTTTAATTGTGAGACATTGTGATTACTGGAATAATTCAACACCTTCACAGTTTTCTGGAAAGAATGAAAAACTCAAAAGTTGCAAATTATGGAATATGGGTTATTTGAAACTGGATGTTCCAAGCAGATAATTTATTCAGTGATGCATAAGCTCACTAAGTTTAGGGAAAAACACTGAGAAGAGGTAGACTTGAAAATAATTTTCACTCCCTGTTTATTAACACATTGAAGTGTGAGCCAGATTTACAAGTGTGAGCCGGTTTACTAAAGCTAATTCAAGGCCATTGCTAGGTTCTATTATTGCGAATACAACAGACTGAGGGACAAGAACAATGTTAATAGACCAATGAGAAAGCAAACTGTGGAACAGCTGGCATAGAAACCAGCATTAGAAAAACTTGAGAAGCTGGAGGTACTTAATGATCTAGGATCCAAATAAAGTGATTTTGAATTATGGTTAGACTATGCCTCAGAAGTCACAGGAGAAGAGACAGGCTCAGAGGAAAAAGACACTGCCAGCTTGTGAGAGTTTACAATGACTAACATAAGGTCAATTTTGACCAAAATCCATAAGGTCTGGCATTTATGTATAAAACAAGTATTTGACAGGGTGGACGGTGACTAGAATTCATAAAATTCTATACAGCATGCCAGTGACCCAGGGAAAATTGTTCTGTTTTTGTGCTCCAAAGGGAAGAACTATGCTAGTGGGCTATCTGCCGGCAAACCAGGGAATGAAGCTTCAAAGCTTGGAAGCACTTAAGCTAAAATTACATGGGGATGATATCCAATCAGAAAAAGATAAATAATATTGTCATAAATAATAATTTCTGCTGTGAAAGGTAACCAAATTCTGTCAGTAATTGTAACCTTGGGGATGGGAAAATGGTAGGCAGATGTGGTGGTCAATAAAAGATCAGAAGCAATGAATGTAATGCAAACCATAGATATCTCTGGGACTCAAGGAGTTGAAAGTTTCAATTTGCTAATTTTATCTCAATACATCTGGTCGTTCTATAATCTTACACTATCCAACCTCACCAGTCATCCACCTTTATTTTTACAGTTGATCAGAATTTTTCCCAAAGAAATACTGATAATAAGTATTGAGAGGAAATCTCGGTCTATGGAGCATTTTCTCTACAGGACCATGAGATGCTTTAATACATGATGGAATATTAAGCAATTCTTCTTTTTCTCCAAGCCCATTACACGGAATGGTTCATGGGGCCTCTTAAGACAGGGACTTAAATATTTTTATCTTTAAAATTTTGGTTTAAGTTTTCATGATTTGTCTAAAGAACAGGTAAGAAATGCCAGAGAGAACAATAAATCTTTTCCACAATATTTTTTTTTCTCATTTTGCTTTAGGAACGGAAGCAAAGAAAAAAATATACACAGGAGAAGAGCAAATGCTTAGCTCAAAAAAGCTGGTCTTTGAAGTAAACACGTCTTTTTCCTCTGCCCTATCCTTGAAAATTAAGTGATTTGGAAGAAGAGTTGCAGAAGAGCGTCAGCTCCTTGTTCAGTGTAAATAGTATATTTCCACAAGAGACTAACCAGGACAATGAAGGATTCACAAGAATGTAGATGGAAGAAGTCAAGTAAATTAAAAGGTTGACAGCGTTTCCCTGAGTCAGAAATTCATTTCCATATTACTGTTAAAAAAAATCAGGGCCTTCATATTCTCACAATCCAAATATATTTCCTGTATGAGAAAATAGCAGAAGAAATGGAGTTAGTGAGGCTGCATACAATCTCTGTCTGCAGTTACTGTTTCCATTCATCCTTTACTCTAAGTAAACTAGTCTAGAGATTTTAATCTTAGTAGACAGTAGGTTGTCAAATGAATCCATTTAACAGTGGGAGGTGAGAAGGAAGAAGGAGATACACTGATATAAAGTCTTTGAAGATGTCTTAGCAAGACAGTAGGATCTTGCCACAGAATTTGATTTTAAACAGTGGCTAAATTAAGTTCAAATAAAAAAGGTCCATGTATCTTAAAATCATATTCTGTGAAAGGAGAGACTAGTATAGCAACAAAATGTATTCATACTTACTTTTTATAAAAGGCAATGCCATTTTATTGTAAACTACTATAAAACCCTGTATGGGGTTTTTAATATGCCTCTGATTAGTTGGATATATAGTACATGGCAGGTGAGAAATAATTTCCACATATAGTGTTATCCTTCATTTATCAAGAAACAAAGAAAGTTATTTCCAATTTATTTCTGCAATGCAAAGGCAGTGCTTTTTGTGATCTGAATCATGTATGTCTGGGAATGGGTAAGTATGTATGGCTACTTAGAGAAATATATTTATCATAATGTAAATTAAGACATTAAAATATGAACATATAAGCAATGATCCTCTTGAATTCCTCATTTGCTGAATTTATCTGCTAGCTACAATTTATTTTTCACCCCCAAATTAATACTCATGGTGATTTTGAGTTTATTCACGGACATATGTGTGTGCATATCCAAAAAAATTTAAGTTGCACTATGCACACTTTACCAGCTAAGGTCAAACAAGGCATTTATACTGTAAAAATGTATCATTTTTTATTTGGTGCCATGTTTTTTTTGCATTTATGTGCTTTTTGTTGATTTCACTATTTAAAATGGCTCTTGAGTGTATGTAGTACTAAAGTGTTGATTAGCATTCCTAAGCACACGCTGTGATGTGCCTTATGGAGAAAGTTTTCATGTTTGATAAGCTTCATTCAGGCATGAGCTACAGTACTATTAGCTATGAGTTCAACATTATTGAGTTAACAATATAATATTAAAGTGTCTTTAAACAGAAACACACAAAAAACAAGGTTATGTATTGATCTGCTGATAAAATGTGACCAAAGGCTCACAGGTACTTAAACCTGTATTTTTTCTAGGAGAAATGGTTCAGTATTACCATTTCAGTGTTGGTAATGAGAAACCTGTGCACCGCAATGAGAAGCCCACGCACCGCAACGAGGAGTGGCCCCCACTTGGCACAACTAGAGAAAGCCTGCGCACAGCAGCGAAGACCCAACGCAGCCAAAATAAATAAATACATTTAAAGGGGGAAAAATTTAAAAAAAATAGGGTCTTTGTGGTTGTAATAAAAAAAAATGAGAAGAACATAATTCTCATAGTCAGTTTGGGCTGCTGTAACAGAATACCATAGATTAGATGGCTTATAAACAACAGAAGTTTAATTTCTCACAGTTTTGGAGCTGGAAGTCAAACGTCAGGGTGCCAACATGGTCTGGTTCCGGTGAAGGCCTTCATCTGAGCTGCAGACAGTGACCTTCTCTCTGTGTCCTCACAAGGTAGAAAGGGAGAGAGGGATCTTTGGGTCTCTCTCTCTCTCTCTTTTTTTTTTATACAGCAGGTTCTTATTAGTTATCCACTTTGGGTCTCTTTTATAAGGGCACTTAATGCCTATTCATGTGGGATCCACTTTTATCTGATTATAAAAGGACTCCTAAGATCTTGGAGAAAGTTCTGGGTTCTGGGTGGGGAACTGGCTAGAAACGTAGCATGCATATCATGTGGGATGCTGTCAGCATGACATGAGTCTGAAATTGCACATAACTGTCCAGCACACCTGTGGCTAATATCACAGGTGAGACATGGGACACCAAAGGCATTTGAAACCCCAGGTAAGCTTGAGATCTTACATGAGCATATGGGGCCATGAGAGATACTTAAATATTATTAGGATTTTATTTCCTACCAGCATGAGTGGAGGATTGAGGCAGAGTAATTTGATTTCAAGTATTAAATAAATGTAAGAAACTTTTTTACATGTGAGGCCATATATTTACTATAAGGCTAATAATTCAAATATAAAGCGCTGCTCTGAGCACATACTTGTCTCTTAATTTATTTACTTTCCATTTTCTATATTCTTTTTTTCTGCTTACTATGCAAGGTCATCCTTTAACTTCTACCTAAAGACATGAGAGAGTCTACTGACTTTCTTTTTTAACATCTTTATTGGAGTATAATTGCTTTACAACGGTGTGCTAGTTTCTGCTGTATCACAAAGTGAATCAGCTATACATATATACATATATCCCCTCCCTCTTGCATCTCTCTCCCACCCTCCCTATCCCACCCCTCTAGGTGGTCACAAAGCACGGAGCTGATCTCCCTGTGCTATGTGGCTGCTTCCCACTAGCTATCGATTTTACATTTGGTAGCGTATATAAGTCCATGCCATTCTCTCACTTCGTCCTAGCTTACCCTTCCCCCTCTCCGTGTCCTCAAGTCCATTCTCTACGTCTGCGTCTTTATTCCTGTCCTGCCCCTAGGTTCTTCAGAACATTTTTTTTTCTTTAGATTCCATATATATGTGTGAGCATACGATATTTGTTTTTCTCTTTCTGACTTATTTCATTAAGACATCTGCAGATCTAGTAATTATAGTATTGATGAAATCACCATCATTTATTGAGTGTCACTATGTTCCAGGCATTGGATAGGGTTTTTTGTTTTGTTTCATTATTTTATTGAGAGCAATTTGAGGTTCAGTGAAAAATGGAGGGGAAGGTACAGAGATTTCCCATATACACCCTGCCCACACATTTACAGCCTCCCCTATTTTCAACAGCCCCACCAGCATGGGACATTTGTTACAACCAGTGAGTCTACACGGACACATCATAATCACCTGAAGTCCATAGCTTACATTACCATTCGCTCTTGGTGTTGTACCTTCTATGGGTTTGATAAATGTATAATGACACGTTCATCATTATAGTATCATACAGAGTGTTTAGACTGCCCTAAAAATCCTCTGTGACTGCCCTAAAAATCCGCTGTGCTCTGCCTATTCACCCCTCTCCCTCTGCTCCAAACTCTGGGAACTAGTGATCTTTTTACCGCCTACATATTTTGCCTTTCCCAAAATATTATGAGATTGGGATAATATAGTATATAGCCTTTTCAGATTTCCTTCTTTCACTTACTGATATGCATTTAAAGTTCCTCCATGTCTTTTTATAGTTTGATAGCTCATTTCATTTTATTACGGAATAATATTCTGTTGTCTGGATGTACCAGAGTTTATTTATCCATTCACCTACTGAAGGCCATCTTGGTTGATTCCAAGTTTTGACAATGATCAGTAAAGCTTCTATAAACATTCAGATGCAAGGTTTTGTGTAGATAAAATTTTCAGCTCCTTTAGGTAAATGACAAGGAGTGCTGGACATATGGTAAGAGGTATGTTTAATTTTGTAAAAATCTGCCAAACTCCTTCCAAAGTGACTGTACCACTTTGCATTCCAACCAGCAACTGATGAGAGTTCCTGTTTCTCTGTCAATATTCTGGATTTTGGTTATTCTAACAGGTATATACTAGTGTCCCAGTGTTGTTTTTATTTCCATTTTCTGACGATGATGTGGAGCATATTTTCATATGCTTATTTGTCATCTGTATACCTTCTTTGGTGAAATGTCTGTTAAGGTTTTTGGCGCATTTTTTTTTTGTGGGGCCGGGAGGTCTCTGGTGGTCCAATGTCCTGAACTTGACTTTCCTACCTCGGAAGCTCAGGCTCAACACCCGGCTGGAGCACCAAGACCCTGCCAGCCGCATGGCATGGAAGAAAAGGAAGAAAAAATATACGAAAAGAACAGACAGAACCCCAAAAGAAATGGTAAAAGCAAAACTAAACAGCCAAAATCACACAAAGAAACATACATACACACTCATAAAAAAAAGAAAAATAAATAAAAGAGAAAAAAATAAAACGGACAGAACCCCAAGACAAATGGTAGAAGCAAAACTATAGAGATAAAATCACACAAAGAAATATACCAACACACACACACACACACACACACACACACTCATAAAAAGAGAAGAAAAAAAAAGTGAAGAGAGCAACCAAACCAATAAACAAACCCACCAATGAAAACAACCACTTAAAACTAAACTAAGATGAACACAAAACCAAAAACTAACCAAACGAAGAAAGCAAACCCGAAGTCTACAGTTGCTCCCAAAGCGCACCACCTCAATTTTGGGAACATTCATTGTCTGTTCAGGTACTCCACAGATGCAGGGTTTATCAAGCTGATTGCAGGGATTTAATCCACTGCTCCTGAAGCTGCGTGGAGAGATTTCCCTTTCTCTTCTTTGTTCGCACAGCTCCTGGGGTTCAGCTTTTGGTTTGGCCCCACCTCTGCATGTAGGTCACCCTCAGACATCTGTTCCCTGTCCAGACAAGAGGGGGTTAAAGCAGGGGCTGATTAGGGCTCTCCTGCTCACTCAGGCCAGGGAGAGGGAGGTGTACGGTGGTAATAATTGGAATGCAGGGCGTGCCTGCAGTGGCAGAGGCTGGTGTGACATTGCAACAGCCTGAGGCATGCCGTGTGTTGTCCCAGGGAAGTTGGCCCTGGATCACAGGACCCTGGCAGTGGCGGGCTGCACAGGCTCCTGGGGGGGGGGGGTAGTGACCTGCGCTTGCACACAGGATTCCTGGTGGCAGCGGCAGCAGCAGTAGCGGTCCATGCCTGACTCTGGGGTCCAAGATGAGAGCCGCAGCTCGCGCCCATCTCTGGAGCTCACTTAGGTGGTGCTCTGTAGTCTGTGGGCACATAGAGCAGGAAGGCCCTTTCTGTGCACACCCCAAAACAACGGCCTCTTTCCTCTCCGGTGGGTCCAGACTTTTTCCTGGACTTCCTCACAGCTAGCTGTGGTGCACTAGCCCCCTTCAGGCTGTCTCCATGCACCCAACCCCAGTCCTCTCCTTGTGGTCTGATCTCCAAAGCCCGAGCCTCAGCCCCCAGCCCCCACCCACCCCGGCGGGTGAGCAGACAAGTATCTCAGGCTGGTGAGTGCCGGTCAGCCCTGATCCTCTGTGTGGGAATCTCTCCGCTTTGCCCTCCGCACCCCTGTTGCTGTGCTCTCCTCCGTGGCTCCGAAGCTCCCCCCCACCCCCCACCCGCAGTCTCCGCCCGCAAAGGGGCTTCCTAGTGTGTGGAAACCTTTCCTCCTTCACAGCTCCCTCCGAGAGGTGCAGGTCCCATCCCCATTCTTTTGTCTCTGTTTTTTCTTTTTCTTTTGTCCTACCCAGGTACGTGGGGATTTTATTCCCTTTTGGGAATCTGAAGTCTTCTGCCAGCGTTCAATAGGTGTTCAGTAGGAGTTCTTCCCCATATACATGTATTTTTGATGTGTTTGTGGGGAGGAAGGTGATCTCCGCATCTTACTCCTCCACCATCTTGAAGGTCTGCTCTCTTGAAGGTCTCAATGGGGAGGCATATGCATTAACTACCAGGAAAGGGACGGCACTTTCTGAGGGAATAGAGTGCCACCCTCTTTTTATCCTGTTTTAGTCCGTGACTTCCAGTCATGATTGCTGGTAGGTGTGTCATTTAGTATCTAATGTGGTAAAATCAGCATACAATGAGACTCAGGGTCTACTGGAGGTCAGGTTCATTGCCATCTTGGTTCCAGCTGCTTCTATCTGGGTTTTGTTTTTCTCTTCATATAGCTTCCTTTCTTTGTCTCTGGACCCTGTGACTTGAAGATATGCTCAAGGGGAGGTTGGTGGGTTTTGAGCAAGGATGTGATGTCAGCTCTGGCAACAAAATAAATAACTCATTGCCTTTAACACTTTCAAAGTTATTGTTACTTTTTTAAGACTCAGAAATAATTATTTTATGCACATTATATTATCTTATTAGTTATATAAGATACTTGCTTTAGTGTTAAATGCTGACAGTCAAATAGCAGAGATCTAAAAATACAAGTTTTCTAATTATGTTTGAAGATAGGCAGTATCAAGTTGATTGAAAAACTAAACTTATAACCATTTGGGATAGACTTTAGTGACAAGACTTGATACGATGAAATGTTTTATAGCAACATTTGTAGAAGAAGGCTTTCAATGCACTGGTGTACAGATTGGAATCTCTGAAGTAAGAAACTTCATTTTATGTAGAAAGCTCAGAGTGGTTAAGAGAGCTGCCTAAATCACGTGGTAGCTAGGTAGCAGAGCTGAGAATAGAACTTGACTTCTTACACTTTGAAGAGACAGCTATTACCGACATACTGGCTTTGCTGAGAAACTTCATATGCATGTGATTTTATGTTTAAACACAAGGTTTCACAAGACACCCCTGTCAACCAATCAAATCCCTTTCTGTATTTGTTGAATATAGTGATATTGAATAGAATCTTTGCAACCATTTTTAGAAAATACTTTATAAACAGGTACCTGTAATTCCTCCTGAAAACTGGGATTGAGATACACAAATAGGTTAGAAACTTTACAGAGCAATTTGGGAGCATATACGATTATACCCATATGTATGGATGTCCCTACTTTCCCATAAATAAGCTCTCTTCATTGTGGCACATTTATATTACTCATGTCCAGATTTGATTTGCCTACCTGTCTGTAATTATTCATTATTAAAAGGAATCATATTATCTACACATGGGAGCAGAAACAATCCAGAACTCTTCATGTAATCTCATGTGGCACTGATCAGGCACAGAAGAGTCAGTGGAAATATAACTGACTCGGCAGGTGCAAGCAAAACGAAACCACATTCTTTCTTGTAACTTCCCTAAACGAAATCCCAGGCAGTTCTCATAGCTTTTCTTGTCACTTCTGAGTCAGTCAGTAATTAAAAAGTCCACCCCCAATGTAAAATGAAACTTGTCTATCCTTCCAATATAAAGTTTTCCCCCCTCCAATACTTTGTAGTTTCTTCAGGGTGGAAAACCAATAGGGAGAAAGAGGAAATGGTCCATCTCTACTTCTCTGGATCTCTTCCCACACACTCCCAAGTTGCTGCTTGTGACTTATCAGAGTTCAAGTTGAAGAGAAAGGAGGGAAAAAGGAAAGGTATTTCCTTAAGTAGACTACAGCCGTAGTTAGTTTTGGTGCTCTCTGTAGATGGGGGATGCACAATAGCTGGCTCTTTCCCAAGTTCCTCCAAGATCCTCAGAAGTGATCTCAATAGCAATTCCTTTAATGAATACAAGGTCTTCCCTGGCAGGCTGCTTTTCAAATCCCCCCCACCCCTCACATTTGCAATGGCTGCCTCTTTCCATGCTGTTGCTGGATCTAGCTCATACTGGCTAGAGGGAGCTGACTGCATGCATCTCCTTTCTATGTTGTGCACCCCTATGTCATATTCGTAGCTTGAAATTGGCTATGGTGGGATTATTTATACCACAGAAACTGGGAAATGCCAAAAATGAGTGTTCCTTTGTCTTTTTCAAAGAATTAATTTACCAGCACATCACTACAAGTGATCTTTTGGCATGGCTTTCTTTTTTTTTTTTTTTTTTTTTTTTTTGCGGTACGCGGGCCTCTCACTGTTGTGGCCTCTCCCGTTGCGGAGCACAGGCTCCGGACGCGCAGGCTCAGCGGCCATGGCTCACGGGCCCAGCCGCTCCGCGGCATGTGGGATCTTCCCGGACCGGCGCACGAACCCGTGTCCCCTGCATCGGCAGGCGGACTCTCAACCACTGCGCCACCAGGGAAGCCCATGGATTTCTTTTTAAAATGACTCCAGGCTGATTCCCTTTTGTAAAATCCAGGTCTGGTTACAAAAATCATACTCTTGTTTCACCTTCTGTAAACAATGTGGGTTGCTCCTCCAACATCTCTCTCTCTCTCTCAGTTGTTCTTGCTCTCTTTCCCCTTCCTCCTTCCCTTCCTTCCCCACCCCTTTTCATTCCTTTTCTCTTCTGCTTCTGCCAGACAGAGCCAGCCTTTTACTTTTATACCTTTTTTCCAGTGTGATGCTTCCATCAGGAATGTGGAGACCTCTTCCACTGGTAGAGAAGACTCATCAGAAATGAGGGGTTCCATGTTCCCGGCTTCATCAAATCTTCCTACACATCCTCATCCCATTCTTTCAGAACCAGTAACCTCACTTTAAGAGTAGATACCTGCAGGACTGGGAGTTCAACCTACATTATAATTCAGCCAATCACTAGATAAGGTTCTGTATTTGGTTTCCAGCAATTTCAGCCCTGAGGCTAGAGGAGTTAACTCTCTCCTCAGGGCAGTTGGTGGTTCTTAGGTCATTTATGGGTGCTTGAGCTGGGAAGTGGAATCCCTGAACTCAACCTTTTCTTTCACCATTTTGAGCAGCAACATTAGGAGCAACAAACCTATTTCATTATATTCATTAGTTTTCCAAAAATGCTTGAAAATATCATGCAGAAAGTCACCTAGCTCTTATATAGGATTGATTAGGAGTATCCAATGCAGATATTTTGCATATCTCTGTAAACAGATCACACTATGGGGTCTAAGTGCTCTCTTTACTACTGGAAATTGAGTCATTAGAGTCTTTATCAAATCAGACTAGAGAGCCAATTCCAGAAACCCCAGGACACAATTCAGAAAACTCATCTTTAATATTCTGTCCCAGGGTAAACACTCTCAGTACCAAAATCTGTATGAAGAACTGGCTCAATGGACACGGAAGCCAAGAAGTCCTACCATCTGCTGTCTGTAAGCTGGAGACTCAGGAAAGGCAGTGGTATAATTCGGTCCAAGTTCAAAGGCCTAAGAACCTGGGAGCTGATGGTGTAAACCCCAGTCGAGGGCAGGAGAAGAAGAGATGAGATGTGCAACTCAACAGTGAGGCAAAAAAAAGGGCAAATTCCTCCTTCCTCTGCCTTTTGTTCTATTTAGGCCTTCAGTGGATTGGATGATGCCCACCCCCTTGGGGAGGGCAATCTTTTTTACTGATTCCACCAATTCGATTGCCAGTCTCATCTGGAAACACCCTCAGGGACACATCCAGAAATAATGTTGAATGTGGGTACTTCATGGCCAGTCAAGTTGACACATAAAATTGACCATCACAGCCAGCAAATATCAGACCTGAGTAACAGCATGACTCATACCACAGGGGCTACAGGCATAGCTCACAGGTAAATCTTCAAAGAAGTCCTTATTAATGGACTCGTCAACTACCTTCATATTGACTCAAAATGGCTCATAGGATAATTAATGGTAGCAAAATCAGCCTTATACTCTCTTTGAATGTTTTGTACATATAGTGTAGAAACTTTTTATATTATAAGCCAGTACTAGGTGTTTAGACTTGTTCCCAGATCCCCCCACCCACTGCACACACACATGTAGTTAGAGTAGAATTATGAGTATTAAAAAGCCATATAATTGAGCTGTTAAAGGCATCACTTCTGGCATTACACAGATCATAGTAATAACTAACACCTATACTGTATAGTGCTTACTATACCCCAGAAGCAACCCTATGAAGAAGGTACTACTAATCTCCCATTTTTACTGATGAGGCAACTGATGTATAGAGATGTCAAATAATTCACTCCAAATTATGATTAGGAGGGGTCATACACCGTGGCTAAGAACAGAACAAAAATACTTCAGCCACTATGCTTGACTTCAAATCCTAGTTCTGACATTTACTAGCTATATGTCTCAGGAAAGTTACTTGACTTTATTTTAAAATATGGGACACAAAATAGTATTTCCCTTATACTGTGAGTTATAAAGAGAAATAGATGGTGTCTACAGTATGGTGAGTATGCAACAAATGTTTCCTCATATAAAGGAGGTTAGGAAGAGAAAGATGATCATACACTAAACATATTTCTGGTCAGTTCGACTAAAATTCACCATTTGGTGTTGTGTAATGGAGTACATGGATTATGGATTCCAAATAGATCAGGCGTTGATTCTGTCTTTGGCTTGAATTCTTCCCTAGAAAATCCACATATATGAAAACCAAGTGTGATCTGGAAGGGATTTAAGAAGACCCATTAATCCTTAATAAGATCATCATATCAATTTGTAAACAAATACATAAAGAAATGTTCTCTTTAATTTACAGTTATTTGTTATTTAAGGTCAACTCAAGTATGTTTTGTTTTTTCTTAAAACATGCTTTACTGCTCACAAAAATGGACTCTAATCCTATCATAAGTCCAAGGTTTTATGTGAATTAAAACACAGGTAAGGGCTTCCCTGGTGGCGCAGTGGTTGGGAGTCTGCCTGCCGATGCAGGGGACACGGGTTCGTGCCCCGGTCCGGGAAGATCCCACATGCCGCGGAGCGGCTGGGCCCGTAAGCCATGGCCGCTGAGCCTGCGCGTCCCGAGCCTGTGCTCAGCAATGGGAGAGGCCACAACAGTGAGAGGCCCGCGTACCGCAAAAAAAACAAAACAAAACAAAACAAAAAACACAGGCAAAATAATTCTCAATCATTGTGGCTCTTTCCTAATATTTAGAAAAGAGGTTTCTGATTAATTACAAATGCTCTCTCAGGCATCATGGCCAACAATGGGGCTTTTTATTTAGGTTGTATTTATCTTTATTGTATTATTAGAGTTCAGTGGTGGAAATAAACTAGATGGCTCATGAAAAACAAATATCATATAATTTTTTTTTTTTTTCCGGCACGCGGGCCTCTTACCGTTGTGGCCTCTCCCACATTGCGGAGCACAGGCTCCGGACGCACAGGCTCAGCAGCCATGGCTCACGGGCCCAGCCGCTCTGCGGCAATGTGGGATCTTCCCGGACCGGGGCACGAACCCGTGTCCCCTGCATCGGTAGGCGGACTCTCAACCACTGCCCCACCAGGGAAGCCCCATATAATTTTAAATTAACATTTAGCTGGCCTACAACTAAAAAATAGCCAAGCATTCTTATGGTAAAATACAGGCAAACTATTTTGAACTTTATCCTCTTCTCCAGGGAGTAATACAAGCCTAAATATATTTCTGTCTATCCTTTCTAAATCTTGTAATAAGCTATTTTTTAAAATAATATATATATTTAAAGTCTGTGTATCCCAGAGATACAAATACAAATAAAAGCTGTTTGGTCTTAAAATGCATACCAGCTGTGGACACAGTTTGGGGGTTTGTAACTAGATAGACAGATTGAACAGATCCCAAACTGGAAAATCTCCAAGGAAAAAAGTTTTTAACTTTCACAACGGTAATTTAGAAATTGGCTCACTTCTGTGCCTGTGCTGAACTGATATTGAATTTTGATTTACATTACTTTGTTCTCATCACTAGTGACTGAGTTTTTAAGGACACAGAACATCTTCATGTTTAAAATTCAATGACAAATATGAATAACTAACATTGCTGAACATCTTTATACCCAATATATTATTTAAATCTCACCATAACCTTATAAAAATAAGTTATTTCAAACAAAACAACTAAAGTTAAGAAAATTTAATATGACTTGTTAAAGGTTACAGAGCTAATAAATTGCAGAACAAGCTATAAAACTCAGATCCATTTGATTACAAATTTCATAGTCTTTCACCTACCTTTTACTGACGACCTACATATAGATTGCCCTCAACATGTACATATTGAATAGCTTAATATATTCTTAAGGAAATGATCATCAAAACCATGACTAAAAACATCCTGATGTGAAATAAGATCAAGTTCTTTTAATATAGACAGCCAAATAAAGCACCCACTCAATTATGTATACATTAATGTCTTTCCAGTCAAAGCCTATAATCATAGAAATAGGCTACAAATCTAAATGTATTACGTATCATTCTGTTGTATATATCTCTTATTTATATTGAAGAAGAAAACAGTCTAAAACAGAGATTCTCAATGTGCAGTACACGTTACAATGGCACTTGGAGGCAGACACTTTATAACAAGGTCTAGATTTGTTTTTCTGACACCAAAGAATTATTTTATGTGGGTCATTATTTATAAAATTCATAAAATTTTAATATTCTTTTTTAAGTCTTGGTTAAATTTCCTTTTTTGCATTTTTCCACAGAAGAATTTATAGTTGGTCTATTTATAGGGAATTTTGCCAAAATGGACACTAGTTTCAAAAAAGTAGAAACTAATATCTGAAAGGATCCAAATAACTTGGAATTCTCCCATGATGTATTTAACACTGTTCTTTGACAAAACATGAAATGGCATATAACTATAATATTAATACATTGGCCGGATATCAAAATTCCATGTGATGAATCTTAATCTCATTTTTCTCACCTGAAAAATGAAGTGGGCTCACATGAATTCTAAGTACTCTTTAAATTCATATTTTCATGATGGTCATAGCCCTTACAATATAAAATATAGCCTTGAATCAAAATGATATTATCATTTAAATATGTGGTTACATTCCCACAGTATTTGGTGAAGAATGATAAACTAATTTCATCTTTACATTTCTCTGATCTGTTTATATTTTTCTTGTTTTGGCGGTACATTTGAAGGCTGACAATGCCCTTAGTTCCACGTTTTAAAGTCTTTACCTAGAAAAGAGTTTCAAAAAGAAAGAAGCTGACAAAATTGTTACCTACATAGTAATTACTTACTTGCATTAGTCTATTTTTCCAACAGCTTACCCTTCCTACTGCCCCCACCCCTGCATATAGACAATTGAAAAAGAGTGCGCTACTGCCCGTATTTTACCTTTCAGACTGCAAAATCCTGGAATCTCAGATCAAAATCCAACATCCTTTTCTTTTTGTTTTTCCTCTTTGTTTCCTTTTACAAGTTAGGAGAACTTATTTCCTTCTTCTATTTCATTTTCTTAGCTAGAGCTAGTGAGACATTATCTATATTGAATAACTAATCATCATCAACCTTGTCTAATTCCCTTTAACTAATCCATCCCTGTTAGTCATGTGGCCTGGAGGAAAACTTCAGTCTTTCAGTGTCAGCTTCCTCATCTATAAAATACTAGGATAGACTAAGTAATCTATTCCATTTCCAAAATATAGTGCAAGTATAAAAATACATTTAGTTAATATATATTTATTGAATACCTACTGTATGCTAGATACAGAGAAGGCGAGTTATCTCCTGAGATAATACATGATATCTGTCCTTTAAGGGTTCAAAGTCTATTGAAGAAGACAGGAGCACACAGAAATACTCAGAGTAGAATGGAATCGTATTCTTATGTAAGTGTGTAAAAATCCTAGAGACCATTATAGTGAAGTGCTTAATAGATGCTAGGGATATAATGATAAATGGGGTGTCTCAGCTGTGTCTGGAAAGATAAGAGGAGACCCTAAGCAGAGAAGACATGGAATAGCATTTCAGGAAAAGCTTAGGGAGCTAAAAAAGGAAAATGCATACTGAAGAATGCTTACGTTACCAGAAGGAAGACGGAAAGGAAATGGCAGATGAGACTAAACAAATAACTTTAAGCTAATATTGAAAGGGGCTTGTAAATCCTGCTTGGGTATATGGGTTTCCTAGGAAGTGAGAATTATTGAAGCTTTGAAAGCAGGGGAATGATGTCATTCTTTCAGACTGCTTTTAGAAAAAGAACTATTTCAGTGCTGTGAAAGTGATTTGCAGCATAGAAACACCAAAGAAAATAGTTGCCAATATTGGACACCTATAAAAATTTAATTATTATCTGATGCATATTACTTTGCAGATGGCTAAGGTGGAAGTACTGACCTTTCGTGGACAATGCGGATGACATTCAGAGCTTAGATTTTATCAGAATGTGGAATCACTGCATCTGAAATTTGATGATTAGGTACGTTCTCTGCAGAGCAATAAATCTCAGCTCTGGACATAATGTGGAATTCTCAAGAAATTAGCCTCAGGGAATTCTTACAGAAGATTTGTTGTATCGGTGGTCATTATGCAACCATTTCTTAAAACTGAATTAAATCTTTAACTTTGGAGTGTGTTTGTCTCCCCTTCAATTATCTTTTTTCTTTTCTTTTATCTTTTTGCTCCAGCATAGGACTTTCCAATGGAATTTCCATGCTGATAGAATGTTATACACATGCTATCCAGTGTGGTAGCTACTAGTAACATGTGGCTATCGAGCGTTTGAAATGTGGCTCGTGTGACTGAGGATTTGAAATTTTAATGTTATTTAATTGTTACAATACTAATAATTAAACTACAGACTTTATTCCAATCTCCTCAGTTTATTCACACATGTACTATTTACCTGTTCCAGGATCTGATCTAGGATCTAACACTGCAGTTGGTCATTATGCCTCCCTGGTCTCCTCCAATCTGTGACAGCTCTCCAATCTTGTCTTTCAGGACCTTGAAACTTTGCAGAATAGTGATTACGTATTTTCTATACTGTCTCTCAGTGTTTGTCTTATGCTTTGTCATAATAGCTTGAGGTTATGGATTTTGGGGACATACACTCTAGAGATGGAAGTATACTTGTTGCATCTATCAGAGGACATATGGCCTCAAAACGACTTGTTACTGATGACATTCACCTTGATTACTTGATTAAGGTGGTATCTGGCAGTTTTCTCCCTGTAAAGTTGTCATTCCTCTTCTACAGTCTATTCATTAGAAGCCATTCACATAGTCCAGCCCCACTCAAGAAGCACTGCATTAAACTATATCTCTTAGAGGAAGAGGTATCAAGAATTTGTGGCCATATATTAAAACCACCAGAAATATTTGGGAACTTTGGGGGAGATGCTTTGAGCCTCTGCAAGTATTCTCTTTCTCCTTAAGGCCCACTAATTTTAGCATTCATCTATGTATCTTGCCTGCAGTAATTAGTGCTTGCTTGCTTTCTTTTCTTAACAAAAAATATTTTTATAGGTTTTCAGGAGATTTCATTAGTATATAATATTTTCCAACTTTTATATTTGAAATTATTTGCTTGCATGGTTTAAATATCACTAAAGATAAAATAATTGCCAGGCAGAATAACAAGATTATGCCAAGTTATCTTATTGTTTGTTGTTGTTGAGGTCTAATAGCACACAAATGTTTATCAAGTAATATGCTCTTTATGGAGGAAAAGAAATCTAACATATTTAAGTTAATCTTTGAACATTTTCCCTAGGAGAGAACCTGAATTACATGATGCAGTCATATATGAAAAGAGAAAAGATGGGAGTCCAGTGTTTAGTTCATTTAAATATGCATTT
The DNA here is from genome assembly GCF_951394435.1 of Stenella coeruleoalba. Lineage (NCBI taxonomy): Eukaryota > Metazoa > Chordata > Mammalia > Artiodactyla > Delphinidae > Stenella > Stenella coeruleoalba. The sequence goes on from NC_137154.1 coordinate 21,079,867, forward strand.
ATGACAGACTCTAGGTCTATCCACCTCATTAAAAATAGCTCCATTTTGTTTCTTTTTATGGCTGAGTAATATTCCATTCATACAGAGTGAAGTGAGTCAGAAAGAGAAAGACAAATACTGTATGCTAACACATATATATGGAATTTAAGAAAAAAAATGTCATGAAGAACCTAGGGGTAAGGCAGGAATAAAGACACAGACCTACTGGAGAACGGACTTGAGGATATGGGGAGAGGGAAGGGTGAGCTGTGACAAAGCGAGAGAGAGGCATGGACATATATACACTACCAAACATAAGGTAGATAGCCGCATAGCGCAGGGAGAGCAGCTCGGTGCTTTGTGACCGCCTGGAGGGGTGGGACAGGGAGGGTGGGAGGGAGGGAGACGCAAGAGGGAAGAGATATGGGAACATATGTATATGTATAACTGATTCACTTTGTTATAAAGCAGAAACTAACACACCATTGTGAAGCAATTATACCCCAATAAAGATGTTAAAAATAAATAAATAAATATGCATTTAACTATATTTATTTCCCCCAAATTATCTGGCTGTACAGGGAAAATACAATTGAAATAACATATCTCAATAACTTAGGCATAAATTCACTGGTCTTTTTTCATTTGTTTGTTTCTTTTAACAGTGAAAATTACAGGTGAGTAAATGCAAGCACCTGGAAAATGTTTGACCTGAACTTACTTATTTTTATGAGTACATTGATCAAATCCATTGCATAATTTCATTAATGTTTGTAGAACATAGCCTGTAATTTTGCACATGCAGCCTTTGCCAGAATTTTTATATTCTCCAAAGCTGTCAAAGTAATTAGACAGGTCCTGAAATATTCCACTAAATTTTAGTCTCTTGAACAATATTCTAACACCTGCTTCATTATAAGTTTTTTCTTTATCAATGTGTAAATCATCTTATTAAACTATTTCTGCTTCTGTTGGTTGAAAAGTAAAATATAAATATTCATATTTTCTCTGGACTTGAGGAAAAACCAATGTACAAAGCTAGTCAGGAAGTCATACAAAGTACAGTTCTCTTTGAGGTGTGAACTACTGGTGTACCCTCCCACAAGGTTTTTTGGGATTGGGATCCTTGATATCAAATACGCTTTTAATATGCAGATTTATTTATTTAGCAAGCACTCACAGAGCATGTCCTAAAAAACGGGTATCATTTAAAGCGTTTTATGATTACAGTAAGTCCCCTACATATGAACCTTTAAGTTGCAAACTTTCAAAGATGCGAATGTGTGTTCACGTGTCCAATCACAGAAGTTAGTTCACGTGTCTGGTGTACACTGTCACGTGTGTGCATCCTCTACAAGTGGTTATGCTTTTGTGTACTTTACTGTACAGTAGTGTATAGAGTACAGGAGTATATCTTTATTTCAAGCCCAGCATGTCCAGAAGCAAGCATAAAAGCAGTGGTGTTGTAGCTGGTACTACTGTACTTTTCAAGGTACTGTACTATAAGATTAAAAATGTTTTCTACTTTTTGTGTTTGTCTTTTATGTATTATTTGTGTGAAAATTATTATAAACCTATTACAGTATAGTACTATATAGCTGATTTTGTTAGTTGGGTACCTAGGCTAATTTCGTTGGACTTACAAACAAACTGGACTTACGAACACACTCTCGGAATGGAACTCGCTCTTATGTAGGGAACTTACCGTACTAACTCATTTAGTTGTGTTTGTGTTTGTGCGTGCATTGTTGTGTATGTGGGTGGGAGAGTGTGTCTGCTGGTGTGCAGGTGTTAGTGACCGAAAAATGCACCTGGGTAGAAAACTTTCTTTCGAAATGTTTAATTTCTAGATGGTCAATCTATTTTATAGTTGCCCTGATCTAAATAGTTTGCTTTTTGGATATGACCCCTGTTATCTTTGATCCAGCCAACTTTCATGACGTACACAATCCAAATTGTTTCAAATACACTTGGAACCAACAGGAGTGTCTTCATTGAATGTGGAGGATCTTTAACTGTTTGAACAAATGTCTAGAGGCTCGGAAAATACGTCTCTATAAATAGAGTGGAGAAGTGGATAAATACAAGATACTGGACTTTTTCAGAAACCAATTCTTAGAGATTTGCCTTTAATATTATGTGCATTAGGAAAGTGAGAACTTAAATAAATAACAAAGCAAGAGTACATAAAAATGCATAATAAGTAATAAGGAAGTTTCTAGGTAGACAAATTTTATCTCAAGACTGGCATGTTCACCACTAGTGGACAATGCAACATGTAATTCTTGTGCTTGTGCTCTGAACTCATCTTTTGGGTTCTTTTGGGTTCTATACTAGAATAATAAGTAAATTTCAATTATTACTGACTATATATAATGTCATTTTTGATATGGATTTTACATACATACTAAAAAGTGTTTTAAAAGAAATGAATAATAGTACAAGAAAAGTCCATATATTCACCACTCAGCTAAGGAAGGCTTAAGTATTTCTCCTAGATTACATCTCTTTCTTTCAGCCACACAAGGTAACCACTTTATTTCATAAAAATCTTTTCTTTATATTTTTACCACATATATCCCTAAAAATATATATTGCATTTTTTTGCCTGCCTTTAAACTTTATATAACTGTAGTCTATTATATTATATTGTAACATGCTTAATTTTCTCAAAAATCTATTTTGAAGATGCATCCATATGGATCCACAAAGTTTTAGTGCAGTCATTTACCACCACTGATTTATATTCACTGTTTGGATAAAACATAATCTATAAATGATATACATTTGAGGGATTTCCAGGTTTTTAAAAATTGTCACTTTTGAGGTTTGTGTGTATGTTTGCTTGTGTGTGAGTGTGGGGTGTGTGTGTGTGTATTTATTATGCTGCAATGAACAGCCTTGTTCACAACTTTTATGCAACTGAGAGTAGAACTGATGGGTCACTTACACACATATTTCATATGTCCAGGTAATGACATAAGATACCAATTTATTATCCCAATAGACCTTTACACTTTGTAAATATGGTGGCTGTAAAATGGTGTCTCATGGGCTTTACTTTGCACTTACTGATTATTAATGTGGTTTAACATCTCATCTATGTTCATACGAAATTCCTTTTATTTTTCCCGTTTTCTCATGGTTTTTCTTTTTACATTAAATTGCAAAGTACATTTTATATTCAGGAAATTAAGTCTTTGCTGAAAATATATGACATTTTCATCCATTTGTGACTTACATTTTAACTCTCTTCCTGATGCTTGATGTACATAAGTTATTAATAGTAATGTCATCATCACCAAATACATTGATGTTTAGCTTTATAGTTGCACATTTTATGTCTTGTTTAAAAGAACATTCCATAACATAAAGCCATAAAATAACATCTTCTTATATTAATTCTAAAATGTTTCATTTCACTGATTATCCCTTCATCTATACAGATTTTTTTTTCTTCATTATAGTGTGAGGTAGTGATTTAATTTCAGGTGTTTTAAAAATATTTTCCTGTATAAATAAACAGTTCACCCAGAACTATGTATAAGTAGCACATCCTTCCTCACAAAGTTGCAAAGGCTACTTTATTATAAGTAACTTTCATTACATGTGGGTCCATTATTGGGCTTCACATGCTGTTTCATTTGTCAGTTCCTGTATCTGTGTACCAATATCACACTGACTAAATCACGTTTTAGTAAACTATGTGGTTAGTGGGTCAAATATGGGACATCTGTTTTTATTCAACCTGTGAGCTAATAATGGATTTTACATAGCTAAAAATTCAAAAGAATGATAATGTTTCATGGCAAGTGAAAGTTATATAACATTTAAATTTTGGTGTCTATTGATACCATTTTATTGGAACACAGTGAGTCCAATCACTTGAGTATTGTCTGTGGCTGCTTTAGTGCTGCAGTGGCAGAGTTGAGTAGATATGAGGACACTAGACCTAAAATATTCACTCGCTGCCCCTTTACAGAAAAAGTCTGCCTGCCCCTGTCCAACTTAAAGACAGACAAGTTTCTTTGCAGACCCCTTTTTCCTGGAAAATTTACTTCTATTTCACCCTTACAACAAAGGCATCATGCAGTCCTATTGATGCCAGTTTTATGTGCACATTTCCTGTTAGACTCCCACATCAGTTGGGTTCTGAGTTTTTCTCCTACTCCCTGTAACCCATGGAGTCATCAAAACACAACTCAAGTCACCCTGGACACACTGGAAACCCTAAGGGCAAAAGCTGGTTTGTTAGCATGGTCTTACTCTCCCGTGACTTTTGCCTCAGCAGATTTCTTCCCTTCTTTGTGCCAACTCAGCATTTACAAGCAATGTTTAAAAACTGTTGTTTAATCCAGACTTTTAGCTGTTTAATCAGGAGGACTGTTCACATTATCTAGTATGCCATGCTGCCCAAAACAGAAGTCTGTATTATGTTTTCTAAGATTTTTTTAGGTTTCTTAAACATTAAGAATTGAAAAAATTATATATCTTCATGAAATGAATGTTGTCATAACATTTATTAGAAGGTGTGAAACACTATGAGTGGAAATAAGATTGGGATTGGCATAAAAAAGCCCAGCCACAGACCAGACTGTCTCTTGGAAGGAATAAGATATGGATGATTTATAAAAGTGGGAATCTCTGAGTGTTTTCTGTTATTGTTTTTATTTTAACTGTAAAGATCAATGACTGTATTTCTTTGGAACTACATCCCTCTGGAAATACACTGTATAATTTGTCCAGCAAATCTGAGTGCCGTAACTCTCTCTGAGGATGTAGACATAACCAGATCCATGACAAAATTATCTACTTATTTGTGCCTAATGTTTCCTTACACCTAGGAAATAACTTCCTCATTGTAATAAATCATAGTTAGAAAATGTGACTTATAAAAATATGTATTTGTGCTAAACATTTTATAGCATGGGCCCTGTTTTTTCTGTAAAAAAGTTTATTTATCTACCACTTACTCAGTTCACATGTGGGAATGAGAGCCCATAGAATATCTTTTTTATATTCATATGTAAGAGAAACCAATGAGATATTATGAATCAAAAGATATTAAGGATAGTATACATTATTATCATTTTGCAAATAACAGTTATATTGTTGATACTAATTATTGTGATAATTTCAGGTGATTTCTATGACTACTATATGTGGAAAAGTTGAAAGATAGCTTTATATCTAAAGAAAAATCTAAAATAAAATGTAAATAAACTGTTGGGCACTTGGGCTGGGTTTGACCCCAGTTGCTTTGCTGCAATGCCAGAAGAAAAGTCTTCATATAAAACTAATGTCCCCCAACTGGCAGTCTAGCCTTTCTGTAGGTCACAAGTTTCCCAGAGTCTACCACTGACATGAGACCTATTGCTTTCCCATCTACTGAAGTAGTTCATTTATAATCAGCTAATCTTGACCTCTTGATACTCTATGAGGATGTCCCTGGGATGCCTCGTGTGTATGGAGTAAGTCATTATTGGCATCTCAGTCAATTCTGTACATAAGCATATATTCCCCTCTCACTCCTACAACCGAAATTCTTCCTAAACATGCCAAGAAGGATAAAAATAGCAATTGAAAAATATTTAAATTGCAATTTTAAAATATTGAACTCTTTACAATTTATCATTGTGGCTTTAAATCAGGCATAGTCTCAAGCTACCAGTTAAGCAAGGGCTTACTACTCAAGAGCAAATAGCTCTTTATACATGTATATAGACAGCAATAAGTATGATAGTTCATAGGTAATGAATATTTGTAGTATTATATCAAGAAAACTGTAGCTTTCTGTCAAAACTCCTTTCCTTCTTCTAGTTCAGTGGTTCTCAAATTGTAATCCCTAGACTAGCAGCATCAGTATCATCTTGGAAATTGTTAGAAATGCTACTTTTCAGGCCCTACCCCAGTTCTGCTAAATTGGAAACTCTGGAGGACAAGACCAACAGTGTGAGTTTTAATAAATCCCCCAAGTGACTGCAATACATGCTAACATATGAGAACCATTGCTCTTACTCCAAGATCTTCGGCTGAGTATACTGCTTTTAATATCATTCACATGACATAATGCCGCAAGTCAAAGTTCTGTACAGAGAGTTACTGCATTATTGTGAAAATGTAAGCTAGAACGGAATAAAATGACTATAAAAAAGTACTTATGTACTTAATTAATCCTAAAAATCTATTTTCTGAACGACTTAAATAAGGTCTACACAAAGAGCTAAATTTTTCAATTTTGAAATATCTAATAGGAATGGTAAATGATTTGGCATGTAATATGTCCCAAAAAGCCTCATTACAATGATCATCGAAGGTCGTGTACACAGGCAAAAATTTTCCCTTAGCAGATATTTAAATGCATATTAGTTCTTTATTCACCTATGTTAATGATAAAAATCCAAGAGAAAAGTCACTCAAAGAGGAAGAGAAGTATGGCAAATAAATTTAATTAATGAAAATCACTCAGAAACTACTCAACTGAAGTTGTACGGCTTATTCATTATCAGATACATATATTAGTCCCCATCTCTTTATTTAGAATCCTAAAATAATTCCTTTTTTATATTTATGATATTTGAATTAATTCTATTCATTTTGATGTTATTTTTCTTTCATAGATTCTACTTATTTGTACTGGACAATGATTTCTTATATTATTTCTAAGTATTTCAAAGCATGTGTGAAATGTACTTCTGACCACTCCTTTCCTTCAGTTTAAATATCCAGCCTGTGTTTTCCAACTTTCTCAGGTATATAATTCTCTCTTTTCACCTTCTATAGTCCATTTATTTTTATCTAAACTGCTTGATCTAACAGAATTTGACCTGATCTGCATTAATTTTCATTGGCCATGCTTTTCCTAAGTTGAATGTTTGATTATGAATTTTCCCACATGGAAAACATCAAAACATTATCAATAGAGTTAAAAAATGTTTCTGTTTCTACATCTCTGGCAATGAGATTTTTAGAAGCCAATGCTCCTTTTAAATTGCAAGAAATTTAAATTTAATGCTTGCAAAAGATGCTGCTGTGATTGACTTAATGGAATCACTTCCTGGACCCAAAATCATTAAAGATGATTCATATTTATCCATACTAAATTATTCAACAGTTAATTCTCTGCACTACTTGACAAGCAAATGTCGATGAGGGGCAAATACAGGTGAAATTGAAGTTATTATATAAACAAATAGGAAACTTAATGAGATAGAAATGTCAAAATAATATATAAAACTAGAGGTATCAATTCTGTATATTCCATAGTATAATGTAGAATTTCAGTGGGATAAGTCTATTCCTCTAAGTTTATATTGCACTTAAGAAATTACCAAGCATATTCACATAAATTAATTAGATATTTTTATTAATGTACCTCTCAAACTTAACATATCAACAACCAAACCCTAGATCTTCCCAACAAAACAACACGCTCTGTCTTCAGACTTCTTTATCCCAGATAATGGCAACTGCATTCTTCTAACTGCTTAGGTTCAAATTTGGTTGAATTACTTTATTTCTCTCTCACCACACAATTAATTCATAAGCGATTACAAATTTAAATTCTATCTTCAAAAATATGCCCAGAATCTGATATTTTTAACCATCCTCACCATTTCCATACTGCTCAAGCTACCACTATTTCTCAAATGGATTATTACCATAGCCTCCTAATAGGTTTCCCTGTTTCCAGTTGTTTAACCTTCAGCTTAATTTCAACAACTTTGCTAGAGAGAGCCTTTTTAAAAATAAGTTAGATCATGGCAGTCCCTCTGCTTTGTAGCCTGAATAAAAGGTAAAATCCTTACAAAGGTCTACCTGTCCATAACTGTATTATTCAGCACGTACGCCATCTATCTCACTCACTTTGCTACAAAAACTCTGATCTCCTTGTTATTCTTGGCATATTCTAGGCAGGTTCCTGCCGTAGAGCTTTCGCACCTGCTGGTATGCTAGCTCTTCTACCATATATCTCCATGGTTTATACTTTTATCTCCTTCCAACCATTATTTGATGTCACTCTTTTAGTTAAGTCTTCCCTAGTGACCCTACCTAATGATTTCAGTCTTCTTCCTACCACTTTCTATCTCCTTCTCCGATTTACGTATCTTTTTGGTATTTATCCCCATCTAGAAAAAGAAACACCTATGATGGTTAATTTTATGTGTCAACTTGGCTAGGTCAGGATACCCAGATATTTGGTCAAACATTATTTTAGATGTTTGTGTGAAGTTTTTTTAAGATTTTATATATATATATATATATATATATATATATATATATATATATATATATATATTTATATTTTTTTTTTTTTTTTTTTTACTCTTGCAATAGGGGAAGAGAGACCCCAGTCTACAGTTGGGCTAGATCATGAATATAACCGGAATAAGTGGAGATTTATAGCCAAGGAGCAAGTTTGGGGGAAGGGGCTTTGGTAGATGGAAAATTACTAAGAGGAGACATCAAGTCTGAGGAATTCTGGCCAAACCAGCCTAAAAGGATTCTTGCTGAAGACAGGCCAGGGTGATTGGATATCTCCTGGAGGAAAAGCAGGGATGAAGAGCTTAATTGGATGGACTTTCCTGGTGGTCCACTGATTAGGACTCTGCGCTTCCACTGCAGGGGGCATGGGTTTGATCCCCGGTCGGGGAACTAAGATCCTGCATGTTGCGCGGCAGCCAAACAAATAAATTAATTTTAAAAAAGATTTTAAAAAGAGTTTAATTGGATATCAAGGTTGAGGAAGTCCCACTAAACTGACACAGCAGAGTTCTTGCTAAAACTGGATTCTATAAGGAAGTACACAGATAAGCCTTACTGATGGGAGAGTTCAGGGGAGCCTAACTAAAGCTCGATCAAGCAAAGGATCTTTATCACTCCCAGAAGAAGAGGGAGTTTTGTCAGCAGATTACCCTTAGACCCAAACCGTAATTCTTCTGGGATCCAGCCTGCTAACCTACCCTGTAGATTTTGAACTTGCCAGCCTTCATAGTCACAAGCACTAATTCCTTAAAATAAATTTCTCTTCCTCCTCTTTTCTTTCTCTACACACACACACACACACACACACACACACACCCCATATTGATTGATTTTTTGGAGAACCCTGATTAAAACAACATCATACTTGTTTACCTTATTTATTGCCTAACTGGGTCTGCACTGAGTAGAATGTAAACTCCATGTGGGTAGGGGCTTTTGTCTTTTCCATTTGTTTGCCCAGAATAGAAATATTGCCCTAGGCAAATATTTGTCATCTGGAAGAATAAACAAAAATAGTTGATTTGTTTCTTGCCAAAGTCTCATGAGTCAGGCAGACCAGGTATTATTATTCTCATTTTAAATTTGAGGAAATAGGTCCCAGCATATTAGTAGCTTGGCTTACTCATTCATATAACTTATGAAAGAGAGCTAGCACTTTGGTTGCATTGTTAGTTCTCAGCTATTTTGTTGCATATGGGTAGCAGGAAGTTAGTTACAAAATACATCACTTTTGGCATGGAGTGAATTAAATATTTCTAGATGTGCCCCTAGGGTTTGGTCATCCAGCCATGATCCCAAACTGGCATGCTTTTGCTTATCAGAACACATTCTTCCTGAATGTGATGCCCTATTCCACTTTCTCTGAAATGAATTCTAGTCACCTCACACTCAATCTCTTTTGTAAAGCCTTTTCTCAACTGCAGTTGGGTAAAAAAACTCTAGAATTGAGAGATGAAGTTAATGTTGGAGGTATACATTGTGGGTCATAGAATATAGGTATCATTTAAGGTTAGGCAACTGAGATCATCTAGAAGTTAGTGAAGAAATAAAGATGTTCAAAGACTAAGTTCTGGGGTACTCTAATATTTAGAGGTCGCAAAGAAGATGCAATGTTGTGCTGGTAAAATGTTTAACAACCAGTTCTCAGAAGTGGGACAGGGGTTGACTTCTTGTTTTATTTCTATGGTGTAAATACTCTTGGCTGATTCTAAGTTTCAGCGTGACATCAGCCAGATGGCAAAATTCATGAAAATTTGACAACCATCTCTGGCCAACTGGTATGACTGGTTCTGGGTCACCACTCAATGAGGAGAATCCAGGTATAAAAACAAACAAAAAAGATCCTCTGGTGAGGTATAAGAAATGTGTGATATATCAGAAGTTAAGGTAATAATGTGTTTTGAGAGAGTGGGAGTGATCAAATGTATCAAAGGCAATGAGGACAGAGAATTCGTCATTGGAATTGCCAATGTGGAGATTGTTGTTGACCTTTATAGAAGGGATTTCCATGGAGTGGAAAGATGATGAGCGTAGGTTCAAAAGGTACTGTGGTGAGGAATTGTAGTGTGGAGTACAGGCAATTACTGTGAGGAGTTATGTCTAAAGGGGAACAGAGAAGATTCCAGAATGCCCTGAATTAATTTTATTTGGCAATGCGACAGCAGAATTCACTTTGAAATTCAGCTTCTTTCAGCTGCAAACACCAAAAAAAAAAAAAAAAAAAACAAAAAAAAACCCAAATAAGATCTCTTTTTTTTATCACGTTTGTCAAATTGTTTCAGTAATTCAGCAAAGTCCAGGGAATTATTTAGGGTGAGTAACGTTAGCATCTAAAATAAACTAACTCCAAAATATCAGTGGCTTAATGCCAGTTAGAGGGTGGAGATTTGAGGGAGGCATATGGTCCTACTCCACACAAGAAATCAGGGACCCAAAAGATGGAAACTTAGCCTTCGTTAATATATCACCATGTCCTAGGGCCTTGGAGTCCTGTTCTGGATTTTCTGCAGTGAGAAATATGGTCTGTCTATGTGCCAGAGAGAAAGAAAATGGCTCATTAAACAATTAGCTAGTTAGTCCATGCCATATTTTGTTTAAATCACTGAACTCACAGAATTATAGGCTATTAATAGTAAAAAAATCAACTTCTGATACATATGGAAGGACTGAAGTTGTCTGATCATTGCCCAGATATTGCCTAGCTCTAGCATTAACCCACTATGTAATCTTGGGCAATTAACCTTTTTGGGATTCAATTTCCTTATTTATAAAATGATGGGGTCAAATAAATCACTTCTGACATTCCATATGAATTAGGTATACTAAAAGTGAAATAAGACATTACATCTCCTATTTTATTTCAATTATTTTTTCTTTAAATCATCTCTGAAATTAATAATGTTAGTGGACATTTGGTAGATCCATTAAGTCCACTTGAGCGTGCAGTTCATTAATAAGCAGACATTGAAAGTTCTGGTTACTTTATGTCAGACTGCCCTTCAAATGCCACCAGTCAAAGAAAATCCCATCCAAGTCTAGAGTTTCAGGTTTCTGTGACCCAATGAAAACCTGACTTCTTTTCTTTTTTTTTACTTACTGATTAAGCATTGCTTACTAAACACTGAGCTATACAGAATTATTCTGGATTCTAAACAATCTAATATTACAGGAAATATAATCTTAAATTCCATGTATGGTAGTAGCTATCTCCCTTGGGTGACCGATCCAGTGTATTCAAGATTATCTGGCAGCTTCCAGAAATGCCACAACCCAACTCCCTCAATCTTAAAACAAGGCTGTGTCCAGTCCACAGTTTCACCAACTAGAGACAGATTAGTTTCTTCCCAAACTGCTTATCGTTAGACATATGCATTAATCAGACGAAAAATTACACCTTAAAAAAATGATTTATTTGTACTCTTCTCAGCCAAAGACACTGACTGGGCCATCAAGATTATGCCAAGTGCAAATACATCATGAGCTACTCTGTCAACAGTATAGCGAGTCAGCTTGGTAGCAAGGTGCCAACGTGATTATGCAAATCCCAGTGCTATTGGCTTATCAGTCAAACCCACCGCCAGGATGCCTGGGAGATACATTTCAATAAATGGAGACAGAATGTATCTCAGTCCCATGGACATTAATAATTTATGATTAATCAGTTTATGAAGACTTGCTGACAGCAGAAGGAAACAGAAGAAAATTGATTCTCTTTCTTTGGATTTAACCTCACTTTTCTCCCAGGCTAAATCTAATCACTTCGTTTCTGAAGACCAGATAATTGACTAGCCACTTACTTAAACTTCCTTAAAGGGCATCAGTAATTCTCCCAGAGGCCCATCTTTGATCAGGGGAGGCTAAGTTACATTGACTCCTGATCATGCAATTTAGGGAGGAACAACCAGGATGCAGTCACTCAGAACTGAGCTGGCTTCATTCAGTTAAAAGAGCTCTGGCAGCTTTGTGAAGAGAGTTTAGGGGAGACTGATGTGGCCCCATTAATTTGCACAGTCATAAACTTGATGAAATAGGAATGGCAGTAGATAGAAGAAATAGCTGTGACAGTACTTTGATTTGCAGAAATGACAAACAGCACATTTTTTTATCCTCAAAGTCTTAACATTTTAGTCTAAATCTTTCATGATTTAAATTTATGAATTCTATTTTCATTTTCAAATATGGGCAAAGATGTGGAAAAGAGTTTGCATAGTTGGAAATATTTTAATTTTTACTATGCTTTTTTATGATGGTGATAAAATTACAGTGAACATTTTTACAAAGAGAAATCATTACCCCAAATTTTGCTTTTTTATCAATCATTATTTTCATTTAGTGTGTTTCTCGTCATCTTTTATTCAGAATTATTTTTGGTGGGGGAATTACTTACAGGCCTTAACCATGAGCAAAATACTTATCTTCTCTGACCTCAGTTCTCTCTTCTGTTAGATGGAGATTGCATGAGTTTTTATAAAATAGTAGTCAATTAAATTAGGTAAAAAGACATAAATCAATGCTTTTTATGTGGCTCATGTCAATGAATTTATTTCCAGTGTTTTTTCTATACATTTTAATGAACTATGCATTTAATTGTTATTCCAAACATTTGGAATAATGTAGCTCTCAGAGTCATACTTTCTAATGCTGCATGGCATTCAATCCAGTGGCTTAATTAATCAGTGTCCTACTAAAGGGCTTTTATCAGTCTTGAAATGTGTCTTCATTTGTCTGAGGAAAGGGCAGAGCTTCCTAAGTCTCCACTTTTAAAACTGTTAAAGACAAGTGAACTAAAACATGAATCAAACTGTTTAATTTCATTCCAGTAGGATAATTACAATCTTGACAGTAACAACACATATATGAAATAAAATTTGCCTTGTGACACTTCCAACCAAACTAAATGACTTTGATACAAAATGAGAGTGTATTGGAAAAATCCAAGAGCATCTCATAGAACTCGGCAGGAAGTGTACTGTGATCATATTAGAGACTTAAATAAATAAATTATTCAGGGAAAGATTCTCTCCATCTCATTCTCTTTCTGAGACATGTGGACTCTGACCATGTACTTTATTCTACTGAATCTTTATGGAATAGGTTTGGCTGCGTCATTTACATATGGGTCAAAATATACTGCCCCAGCCCATGCTTAACATTATTTTTGAGTTCAAGAGCTTGACAGAGATGCACTGGAGCCCTTCTTTCTCTAAGTAGAAAACCTAGTTGGCTTAACTAGGGAATGGTAATAACCTGTATTCAACCAGATTGGAACAGAGAAGCCCCATCCCATGACCCAGTATCCCTATTGAAAGGACCATGAAAGCAGCCTCTCTGAAAAGGGATGAGAGAAGGAAGCAAAACATACTTAATGCTTGATATGTAATAGTCTGTCTGTTCTCCGAACACTAATATTTCAAGTGGCTTATGAAGAAAACTTGAAAGTGATGTTTAAAGAATGCTTTGACTCTATTTTTGGGTAAATGACAATTTCCAAATTGTGAACTATTGATTTATTTTAGCTCTCTTAAAGAAGAGAAGAGCCCAACCTGGACCACCAATTAGAGAAGAATTAAGTATCTGGGGGAAAGAACTCTAATTGATGAGCTATGCTTCTAATATCAAGGTGAAAAGAAAGTGGGTTGATAGTTTGGTGTCAACTGTCTTAAACCTCAGAGATTCGATACACTACTGGAAGAATCTAAACTATTCTCATTAATGATTTGTGCATTAGGTAGAGGTCTCAGTGATGCCTGTGTGTGTGTGTGTGTGTGTGTGTGTGTTTGAATAAAATGGTCAGCCAAAACTGCCCTAATATTATTTTCTTACTTTAAAAAGAAAACAAATAACACACACACCTTTTTATTGGTGTGTTTCTTCTGCCAGCCCAGTTCCAAACAGTTCATCCCTATTAATTTTCAAGATGAATGGGGCTCATTTTTTTCTACTGTGATAGAGGATGCTTCTAGAGTATAAAATTGGAATTTACTTGATTGTAAAAGAAATACATATTGGACTCCCTCTCTACCTTGCAGTACAAACCATCCAGGCTTGATTCTCACACCAAAATATACCCTTCTCAAATACAAAACATAAAGACGCAGAATCTGCTTTCCTTGGTGCTTAAGAGAGGAGACAGCAAAAGGGCGAGTTCAGCTGATCTCTTCTGCAAGATCCAGGTTTAATGCAAATGAATTAATTCAGATACGCTCTTTTGTGTCTAATCCAATTGGATTTCCAGACTCCTCAGTGTAGCTGTGCTCCTTGATTCTTTGTTGCTCATCTGATTGGTTCTCATTCCTGGACGAGTGCTGAAATCCTGATGCCTGAGTGCCATCCCTGAACTTCTGGTTTAATTGCTGCAGGCTGGGCCTGGACATCAAGATTTTTGGAAGCTCCCCAGGTGTTTCTAGTATGCAGCACAATTTCAAAGCGATGACTTAGACCCTCTTCAGTGATAACTTCTTTTGGATTCACTGTTCTGACTTTGCCCTAAAAACCACTCTAGGACTTGACATTTCATATTATCCATCTGGGACCCTGATCATTACTTATTAAGTCACATATCCAACCATTCAACATGTATGTATGAGTGCTGCATATAGGAGGTGGTAAGAACATAGTAAATATCGTATCTTCTCTCAGAGAATTTATAAGCCAGTGCCAGTGATAGGCATTAAAAATTACATAAGTGATTGTTGAAATCGTCATATTCTGTTCTTACCCAAAGTCTTTAACTTTTTTCTTGGCCTCATCACTGCTATACCTTCCCCTCATGATACAGTCCCCAGTCACACAAATATTGAAGTTCTAGCAAAAAATGAGCTGTTTCTGTATTCAGTCAGGGTTTCCACATTCAGTCAGGGTTTCCACAAATTCCATTTTCTCCGCATAAGATACTGTCTTCTCCCACCTCTATAAATTTGACAATTCTTATTCATACTACTGCAATTAGCTCAGCTGTAACATACTTACAAAAGTCTCCACTAACTTCTCTTAGCTCACACTGCCACCCCATGATACAGTCATATACTACGCTGCAGTTGACTTTTAAGCCTGAATATCCTAATAGATTTTAGTACAGAAAAGATATACTTTCTATCAATTGATCCAAAATAACTGAACCCCCAATATGTTCTGTGGATAGAATGTTTATTTTACAGAGTCTCTCTCTTCACAGATCTGGAGATGAGAAGGCATGACATTTGTACATTAATTCATAAGATAAATTATAAAATAAGTATATTTATAAATTCCATGCATCTTAGTGCAGTCTGCCATAACAAAATACCATAAACTGGGTGGCTTAAACAACAGACATTTTGTTTCTCACGGTTCTGGGAGCTGGAAGTCTAAAATCAGGGTGCCAGCATAGTCAAGTTCTGGTGAAGATATTATTTCTGGTCTGCAAATGGCTATCTCCTTGCTGTGTTGTCACAGGGTGGAGAGACACAGAGAGCTTTGGTCTCTTCCTTTTCTCATAAGGACAGTAATCCGGAACTTCCCTGGTGGTGCAGTGGTTAAGAATCCACCTGCTAATTCAGGGGACATGGGTTCGAGCCCTGGTCCAGGAAGGTCCCACATGTCACAGAGCAACTAAGTCCGTGCACCACAACTGCTGAGCCTGCACTCTAGAGCCTGCGAGCCTTGACTACTGAGTCCATGTGCCACAACTACTGAAGCCCACACACCACAACTACTGAAGCCAGCGTGCCACAACCGCTGAGCCTGAGCTCTAGAGCCCACGTGGCACAACTACTGAGCCTGTGTACCACAACTACTGAAGCCCACGTGCCTAGAGCCCATGCTCCACAACAAGAGAAGCGACCGGGATAAGAAGCCCGCACACTGCAACAAAGAGTAGCCCCCATTCGCCGCAACTAGAGAAAGCCCATGCACAGCAACAAAGACCCAACGCAGCCAAAAATAAATAAATAAATATTTTTTGAAAAAGGACACTAACCCCATCATGGGACCTCACCCTCAAGATCTCATCTAAACCTGCTTATTTCCAGAGGTTCTGCCTCAAATACTACCACACTGTGGGTTAATGCTACAACATATGACTTTTAGGGAAACAAACATTCAGTCCGCGACACCATGCACATGGAACAGTGATATATGATTGGTATAACTACAAGAGTTCAGAGGGTAAAATCTTTGTGTACCAGGATACCAAGAAATACATCATATTGAACCTAAGTCCTAGGAAAAAGCTTGAGGGCCAGGTAGGTATTCCCCCAACACCTTTCTTTATAAACTGTACTAAGATTTTCCTTGATGTAAATTGCAGTGAACATTTTCCATCAATCCTATCATTTGGTCTACGTTTCTGAAGGCAGAGTCCATATCTTGTTAACCCGACTAATGTTGGAAACAAATCAGCTAGGAGATATACAATAGCATAAGCAAAAAATGATATTTGGTTCAGGGGGTTTTAAGCAAGAATGAAGGGGCAAAACTAATATCAAGTAACATTTTAGGAATAGAATTAACAAGACCTGATAACCAATTAATTATGGGGAATAATGAACAGGAAGAGATAAGAGGACTATAAAACACTCATAAATGGTGCTTTGCCCATTTACAATGAACATACATCAAAATTTTATCCCCTATGTATGAATAAGATACCAAGATATTTTTTAGTATCCTGAAGCTACAGTTGAAAGTACAATGAGCAGATAACATAAAATAATAATTTCAGCCAGTCACTCATTCCTGAATTTCTCAGACTTTATCAAAGATTGCCATTAGAGTCATTTATTTATGATGCCTCCATGTAATTGGAGCTCCATGCTAGTAGAAATTAAGCTGGCCAGTCCTGCCACATTGGATAAATCCAGTACGAAACTTTTGAGGAAAGTCTACATTATGTAGGAGGAATGACTGTGACTAGGCATTCTGATGAAAAAATTTTGTTTCCCAAATTGAGTCTTTGCTTGATTTATTTATTATAAAGCTTTAGCTTTATAATTTGCAAACTTGTTACCTAAAGAGAAATTAGTCACAAAATATTATGCCAAGTGTATAGTTTGATAAAAAGCATGAAGAATCACTGAGACCAGCCTCTGCTTTGTGGAAGTCATCATTGCTTTGGTTCCCTCATCAGCATGAAAACACCTAAACCATGACCTCCTCAAAGAGGGCTGAACGTCACAGAGCTTCCCCAAGCCGTCTCTCCTAGGCCGTCCTTTCACAGCATTCAGAAATATCCCCCAGAATTATCTGCATCCACATTTACACCCATATCTCTTTATAAATTTAAGTGACAATCCACTGGGGTAGGTAACCAAGATACCTTACTACTCCTGAGTTTAAGAAAAAACAGTGTTTACAGCATCCCACTATAAAAAGCATGCATTATTCCTACCTCATAACATCATTTGCAGAGGAAGATACAGGCCATCTGTTTATCTGCAATGCAGATTTCCTCTTTTTAATAACTCTTTTTTTTCAAAAATAATTTTTTTCATAGAATAGCTTTTTCAGGTGTTTGACGTATAATAATCACTCAAAACTCTGCATGGAGAAAGTATCTTTGTTTTATATGTTCTCTTTATGTTTTTATCAGAAGGAACCCAACAATGCCACAGGAAATGGGGGAAAAATATGACTGCAAAAGAGTTGGAAGACTATTTGCATTCATTGGACCATTCTTTCTATAAATATGAACAATGCTGCTGCTTTGGCACCATTAAATTAGTGCTAAAGGCTTCATGATAGTTAAACATCTAGATATTTTATTATTATTTAACCCTCTAGCATTTTTAAAGTGCTTTTAATAGCCCGTGCTGTAATTAAATTTTGCCGCATTGCAATGCACAGTGATTCCGGAACTGTCAGTTGTAGCGCTAATTGATAAATCAAACCGTAATTGAGATAATGAAGCTGGTCTTGGCCATCAGTGAGATGGCCACCTAATTAGCTTTTTAATATCTGTTTACTAGTTGAGTGGACAGTAGACCCAGGGTGATGACGGTGCAGTAAAATTAATACAAGAGGAAATAACAAGAGTGAAATAGATCAGAGAGATGTGGCTTCCTACTAATAAGGCTCGGTAGTGCTTGAGAGCTTAAAAAGAAATATCCCGGGGCTTCCCTGGTGGCGCAGGGGTTGAGAATCTGCCTGCTAATGTAGGGGACATGGGTTCGAGCCCTAGTCTGGGAGGATCCCACATGCCACGGGGCAACTAGGCCCGTGAGCCACAACTACTGAGCCTGAGCATCTGGAGCCTGTGCTCCGCAACAAGAGAGGCCGCGATAGTGAGAGGCCCGCGCACTGCAATGAAGAATGGCCCTCACTTGCCACAACTAGAGAAAGCCCTTGCACAGAAATGAAAACCCAACACAGCAAAAATAAATAAATAAATTAATAAACTCCTACCCCCAACATCTTCTTTAAAAAAAAAAAAAATCCTGTATCCCCGCCCCCTTTCTACTCTAAACAAGGTGCAGTGTGAGAGGCCTATCCCACACTAAATGATCCTTAAATGCTGGTTGATCTGAACTAGGGGTTATAGGCTGAAGAGAAATGCCATTACTAAGTTTTATGTGGTGGAGGTAGGGGATTTATACTTTAAGATTACACAAGCAACCTTATGCTATATCCTTGCATAATGTTGCCACTTCGGGCTGTGTATGTATGACAAAAAAACTGACTGTTTTTACTGCCTTCATTGATGATTATAATGATGATTATTGTGATACAAATGATAGCAGCTGACTTTTAGTAAGCATCTTCTATGTGTCAAACACTGAGCTAAGTGCTTTATATATACTATTAAATTCTTACAACAACCAGATTTGGTGGCGCTGTCAATGTATAAGTGAGGTTTACAAAGAGGTTAAATAACTTGTCTAGGTTCACAGGGCTAGAAAGTAAGAGAGCTTGCATTGAACCTCCAACCTTTAAGCTAAACATGGTACATTGACCACAACACTCTACTGCCTCTATTTATTGAAGTGGACCAAAAGCAAAGCAATAATTTAACTACCTTACTACATGAAGGAAATTTAGTACAATCAAATAAACTGTCCCAACATGAGGCAGCTTGTACTACCACAATTTTCCTTGAATTCAGGTCTGTCAAAGCTTAAGGCCCAGTTCTTTCTTCTACACCAGATTTCTAGGTAAAACATGAATTCTTTTTTATGACATAATACAAAAATATTAAGAGATCAATGTCATTGTGGTCATTTCTCACGTTGCTTTCCTAAGTCTTTGGGCTCCATGACAACTCAGAGTATCTGGGCATTTCAAAACATCAGGTTTTAAGGTAGGGCTAGCTAAATTGCTACCAGTATTTCAGTAGGTCTAATCCAAATCAGGGAGCACCACAATCTTCCTTTTGGAGAACGAACAAATTGGTGGTTCTAATTTCACAGAGGTCTTTAGGGCTAACTGAAAACCTTTCATTTATTCTTGGCCAAATACTTGATTCATTTACCTCAACAACTCTTGCAAATTTTCCTCATTCCCTTGAGCTTTCCCTCCAATCCATGTTCTAGTAACTATTTGCAATCTTGACTTCTCTCAGATACTTCTCATTTTGCCAACATATATTTACATTACACTCATCCCTTCATTGACTTTCTGGAAGTCTCAGGGGATGAGCTGTCGCTCTTCCTTTCACCATAAGACTAACAAACATTACCTTGATACCATTCCCTGTCCTCCTTATGACATTACTGTCTTTCTCTCTCTCTCTCTCTCTCTCTCTCTCTCTGTCTTCCTCTCTCTCTCCCTCTCTCTCTTTCTCTCTAATTCATAAAAATAGTAGCATATATTTGTTTCAAAAATTTCAGTCCATCCATTCCTCAAACCATTGCGTTATGTCCTCTGCTTTCACCACTGCACTACAACCATTCTCATCAAAGTCGTTAATGGCCTCTGGTTCCCATAATTGATTGGCCACTTTGAAGCCATCTTTCTGAATCTCTCTGCTGCATTTTACAAGTCAGGAAGCTCTCGCTTCTTTGATTCTCAAGGTGCTACCTTCTCTTGATTACCTCTGTTTGTCTAGGACCATCCCTTTCTGAGCTCTCTGACTCTTCCTTCCCTTAGATGGAGGTGTACTGAGCTCAGCCCTCAGCTCTTCTCACTCTACACAACCTCCCTTGATGATGCCATATTATTTCACTATTTCATTCCTTCAGTCAATCATTCATTCAACAAATATTTATGGAGTTCTCACTATGTACTTCGCAGTATTCCAGAGTCCGGTTATAGAATGGAGAATTAAAATCGCTGCTAGTCAGTATGTATGGACAATATACAAATAAATAGTTAAAAATACTTTGTCAGGTGGTAATAATTCCTACATCAAAGAAAAAAGCAGGGCAGGGGTACCAAGAGTGATAGAGCCTGCCATGTGATAAGGTGACATTTCCACAATAACATGAGTAAAATGAAGAAGATAACCAGATATCTTCTGTGGAAAGAACATGTCAGACAAACGGAAGCAATTTTAAAAGCTAGAGTTTGAAGTATGCTTGCTGCACCCTAGAAATAGGTAGGAGACCAGTGTGGCCGAGGCTGAGTAAGAAAGAAGGAGAATAGTGTGAGCTGAGTTCAGAGATGTGGAGACATAAAGATACTGTCAGCTTTGTAGGATGTATAAGTTAGGATGGGAAGTCCAGCTGCTATAACAAGAAGCACATTTTAACAGTTTCTTGAATAAAACAGTAGTGCATTTATCTCTCCTTTGAAAGTCTAAGTTTAAACCCTGGAGAAACATTATGCTAGTTCCACAATGCAAGGCTACTGGATCATCTGATCTTCTCCTTGTGTATTCTTAAACACAGGGCTTTCAAAAATGCATTGAAGATGGGTATTTCATTATCCTGCAGCACATCCCTACCTCAGCTGGTTGATAAGATAGAAAGTAGAAAGTGAAAGCAAATGTCTTTTATTTTGAAAGCATGGTGAAGAGGTTAAACATATCACTTTTATTAGTGTTGTTCCCACCTGAACTGAGTCACGGCACCAAAATTTTCTGTTGACGTGTCTATACCCTCCTTGAGAAGAAAGACTTTTTATTCAACATTGCTTCTGGTGCACTTAGCACAGGAACTGGCACATTTTGCTTACTTAGCATACATTTATTAAGTGAATAATGGAACAAATAAATGAGTAAAGGTATGATCTCTCTATTCAAGGACCAGTAGAGTTTCCATTACACATCATTTTTTTCCATTATAGATTATAACAGTCACTTTTCAGAGACCAATTCAGATGATAAAAGTCATGTGCCCTGTAAACAGCTGTTCACTTATATGGAGTTCTGAGGTTTGCTGTCAATCATCTTTCTTCTTCCATGTTAATCATGGGATTTGTTTCTCTCCCTATGCCAACTGTCTTCTGCCACACATCTGCATTCAGTCTGATTCATTTTATCTCTGTGAGCACGTTCTTAAGCTTCACCTTCAAACATTTTCATTAATCAGTTATATATTTTTAACTTCAATCTGACTCATATCTAAAAATCTGTTTTCCTACCTTCTGGCTTTTATCCTGCATTTCTGATTACGGGTATGCAAAGGCAAAATCTGCTTTAGAGTAGTAAATAAAATGCCTTAGAGGAGATATAAAATAACTCATTATTTCACACCCAAACAAATCCTATTTCTCTCCTCCTTTGATTGTTGGTTCATTTGGGAATTTAGTTGAAAGGGTTTGTCTCTATGAAATTTAGAACACACTGGAAACAGACTAAAATAAATGCTGAAAATAGTTTTTTTCAGCATTTCCAAAACTTCTCATCTCAAACTATTCCTGTGAGATGCCTATTTCTATTCTGAGTAAGCTATGTGGAGGAGGTTTATACCTTAACATATTTTAAGGTATATTAAAATATGTTTTTATTTTCAAAATAAATTTTTATTTTCTATCAATAATTTAAATTGATAAAGATAGAAATGTGAGCATTAATCCCATCACAATATCTACCTTATTGGGCTGAAAGGGAATTCCCTTAGCTTTTTGTTCCTTAAAATAAATATCAGAGTCTCTTCTATTGCCATACCCCCTCCTTCATTTTTCCTGATCTTCTCCAATTTAGTATCAGAGTTTATGGCGGGGGGGGGGGGGCGCTCATGAGATCTCATGGTGCCTGGAAAATTCTTTGAGAAGCTCAGAGGCCACTGCTGGGTAGAACTGCCATCCTATGATTTTCAACCTAGACTGGCCCAGCAATATATTTTTTTGTTTACATATTTCGGTTCCATGTAAAATTCTGAGAAAAGGGCTGTTCTGCTAAAAAGTAAATAAAAAAATAAAAATAAAAACCACTGATCCAAAACACCTTTGAGGCCATCTGCACTGGAATGTGAATTAAAGGCTTAGATTGGTATCCTGTGACACATCAAGGCATTTTTATGGGTATCATGACATTTGTTTCTAGGTTTTGTTCCTAAGAATTGGGCTGCCCAACCCTTTTAGTCATGTCCAATTTTGTCATCATCATGTAGCTGTGGATAAAATCTTTTCATCATGGTCAATATGTTCTTTAAAAATGTAGCAATTTCTCATTGAAAACTGCCCTCCTGGGGGAACATAATAGATTTCATGGTTCCCCAATGAAGAGGGAAGTTGCTAACTAGCTGTGTGGCTCCAAGTACATCATTATAGTAAATGCTTCCCTTTAAGGAATAAAGAGCTGGTATTACAGCCTTAAAATTCCCTTTTAATACTGATAAAAAGACATTTTCACACTTGTTCTGTGAATAAACCTTCTTCAGTGACAAAAAAAAAATCAGAGAAAACTTATAAAATATTGAGATGGCAGAATCAACTGTATTATTATCAATGTAGATTTCTGCTTCCTAGAGTCAGAGAACCTAATTCAGAAAGACCATATCCTGAGAAATAGTGATTACATTTTCTAGCATGCAGAAGCCAGTAAAAGCTACAGATCTGAATCACTCTTCAAGCTCCTGTCAGAAATGAGCCCAAGAAAAAACCCCAAGATGTTTTTCTGTATTCAGGAACATTATGGCAGATATATAAGTATAGATATAATTATAGATATTGTTATGCATATATAATATTACAGTATATAGTATACTATATATAAAATATAACATAATATTACTATATTGACACAGTAGTAATTTTTGAATGTTCAGGTAGATCATTTTGGTATATATATACATTTGCATATGTGTGTATATATGTGTACATACACATATTTATAAATTTATAATTAAACTCTCTAATGTTAAGTTTTTGCTTAGCTCTATATTTTACATAAAGGGGCACTTTAACACCACCATTCACTTAGAAACCAATTAGTTTCTATGTCATTCAATGGTGTATTTTTTTTTTCCACAAGAGAAAGAATGTAATTGGAGTTATGAGATACGAAAATGTGCACAGTGGTAAAATATAGACATATCATTATTGCATTTAATGGGTAAAACACTTGAGGGAAAAGTATTTGAGACACATAACAATTTAAAACCAATGAAATGGTTTTCTACATAGAAGACTTCAGGGGGAGAATGTTTTAAAAAATGCTCAAAAAATATTGCATCAAAAGTTGATTTATGTGGAGGTACAGGCATGATGGTGCTGTGGGAAGACACGGAGTTGAGTTAGCGTCTCCCCACAACTAGGGCATCTGCCGGCCACTGGTGGGGGACTCTAATGCCCAAGGAGACGGGAGGAACCCCAGAGTGAACTGGTAGGATGTAGGAGGGCTGAGGGGGGAAGAGAAGTGGAGGCCAGACAGGATGGACTCCCTTGAGGCTGGGGATATCAGGAGAGGCAGGCAGGAAGGACTCTCCAGGAAGAGCAGGAGAGGAGCAGAGGGCAATTGACTGGCCCACTCAGGCTGGGGAGCCTGCTGAGCTCCTAAGCCACTTCTCCCCACTCCAGAAGCCCATCAAGGCCACGTGGGTCCTGGGGGCATAGGAGGGAGGCTGGGGAGGTCAGGAGAGGCAGACAGGAGGGGTGCTCCCAGACCCCAGACTGGAGGAGCAGGAGAGGAAAGGAGGGTGTTTGCCCCACCCACTCGAGCCCAGGAAGCCTGCTGGGCTCCCAGGTGAGGTCCGCTGCCCTCTGAGGCCAGGGGTGGGGGGCACGCCTGGGCCCCTTCTGTTCCTTGAGCCTAAGCTCCACCCCCCATAGCCCCCAGGGCCTTTTCCAGCCCTGTGGGTCCTGAGCATAGGCCCCACCCACCACCCAAAGCTCACCCTTGCTTAGGCCCTGCCCTCCACAGCCAAGACCTTCCCCCACCCTTTTTTTCTTTCCACTCCTCCACTTTTTTGATATTGTGGTATTGATGTACCTTCCAGCTGTTGATTCATCTATATTTTTATTTTTACATTCTTTCTAACATATCTGTTAGTTTCCAAGTCTAATTTTATTTTTTACTTTGTTATTGTTTTTTTTTTTTGCCACCCCACAAGGCTTGCAGGATCTTGGTTTGTGAGCCTGGGGTTGGGCAGAAGCTCCTGCGGTGGGAGCTCCAAGTCCAAACCACTGGACTAACAGAGAAACTCAGACCCCAGGGAATATTCATAGGAGTGAGGTCTCACAGAGATCCTCAACTCAGCACCAAGACCCAGCTCTACCCAATAGCCTACAAACTCCAGGGTTGGAAGCCTCAGGTCAAACAACCAGTAAAACAGGAGCACAATCTCACTCATAAAAAAAATATATATATGAGATGGCAAAACAAAATGTCACAGATGAAGGAGCAAGGTAAAACCCTACAGACCAAATAAATGAAGAGGAAATAGGCAATCTACCTGAAAAAGAATTCAGAGTAATGATAATAAACATGATTCAGAATCTTGGAAAAAGAATGGAAGCATGGATTGAGAAAATACAAGAAACATTTAACAAAGATCTAGAAGAACTAATGAACAAACAAACAGAGATGAACAACACAATAACTGAAATGAAAAATATACTAGAAGGAATCAATAACAGAATAACTGAGGCAGAAGAACGAGTAAGTAAGCTGGAAGACAAAATGGAGAAATAACTGCTGAGGAGCAGAATAAAGAAAAAAGAGTGAAAAGAATTGAGGACAATCTCAGAGATCTCTGGGACAAAATTAAACACACCAACATTCGATTTATAGGGATCCCAGAAGAAGAAGAGAAAAAGAAAGCATCTGAGAAAATATTTGAGGAAATTATAGTTGAAAACTTCCCTAACATGGGAAAGGAAATAGTCACCCAATAGTCACCTAAGTCCAGGAAGCACAGAGAGTCCCATACAGGATAAACCCTAGGAAAAGCACACCACGTAACATATTAATCAAACTAACAAAATTAAATTCAAAGGAAAAATATTAAAAGTAGCAAGGGAAAAACAAACAAAAAAAAACATACAAAGGAATCTCCATAAGGTTATCTGGTGATTTTTCAGTGGAAACTCTGCAGGCCAGAACGGAATGGCATGATATACTTAAAGTGATGAAAGAGAAGAACCTACAACCAAGATTACTCTACCCAGCAAAGATCTCATTCAGATTCAGTGGAGAAGTCAAAAGCTTTTCAGAAGAGCAAATCTAAGAGAATTCAGCACCACCAAACCAGCTTTACAACAAATGCTAAACAAACTTCTCTAGGCAAGAAACACAAGAGAAGGAAAAGACCTACAATAACAAACCCAACACAATTAAGAAAATGGTAATAGGAACATATATATTGATAACTACCTTAAATGTAAATGGATTAAATGCTCCAACCAAAAGACACAGACTGGCTGAAGAGATACAAAAACAAGACCTGTATATATACTGTCTACAAGAGACTCACTTCAGACCTAGGGACACACACAGACTGAAAGTGAGGAGATGGAAAAAGATATTCCATGCAAATGGAAATCAAAAGAAAGCTGGAGTAGCAATTCTCATATCAGACAAATCAACTTTAAAATAAAAAATATTACAAAAGACAAAGAAGGACACTACATAATGATCAAGGGATCAATTCAAGAAGAAGATATAAGAATTATAAATATATATGCACCCAACATAGGAGCACCGCAATACATAAGGTGAATGCAACAACCGTGAAATGAGAAATCAACAGTAACACAATAATAGTAGGGGATTTTAACACCCCATTTACACAAAATAGAACAGAACATCCAAACAGAAAATAAATAAGGAAACACAGGCTTTAAATGACAGAAGAAACCAGATAGATCTAATTGATATTTATAGAACATTCCACCCAAAAATGGAAGAATACACTTTCTTCTCAAGTGCACATGGAACATTCTCTAGGATAGATCACACCTTGGGTCACAAATCAATCCTTGGAAAATTTAAGAAAATTGAAATCGTATCAGGCACCTTTTCTGACCACAACATTATGAGATTGGAAATCAATTACAGGAAAAAAACTGTAAAAAACACAAATACATGGAGGTTAAACAGTGCACTACTAAATAACTGAGAGATCACTGAAGAAATTTAAAAATACATAGAATCAAATGACAACAAAAACACGATGACCCAAAACCTATGGGATGCAGCAAAAGCAGTTCTAAGAGGGAAGTTTATAGCAATTCAATCCCAACTCAAGAAACAAGAAAAATCTCAAATAAACAATCTAACTCTACACTTAAAACAACTAGAGAAAGAAGAACAAAGAAAACCCAAAGGCAGTAGAAGGAAAGAAATCATAAAGATCAGAGCAGAAGCAAATGAAATAGAAATGAAGAAAACAATAGCAAAGATCAATAAAACTAAGAGCTGGTTCTTTGAGAAGATAAACAAAATCGATAAACCATTAGCCAGACTCATCAAGAAAAAAAGGTAGAATATGCATATTAATAAAATTAGAAATGAAAAAGAAGAAATCACAACTGATACTGCAGAAATACAAAGGATTATAAGAAATTACCGGAAACAACTATATGCCAATAAAACGGACAACCACAAAAAAATGGACAAATTCTTGGAAAGGTATAATTTTCCAAGTCTGAACCAGGAAGATTAGAAAATATAAACAGACATATCACAAGTAATGAAATTGAAACTGTAATTAAAAATCTTCCAACAAACAGAAGTCAAGGACCAGATGGCTTCACAGGCGAATTCTATCAAACATTTAGAGAGAAGAGCTAACATCGATCCTTCTCAAACTCTTCCAAAAAATTGCAGAGGCAGAAACACTCTGAAGTTAATTCTATGAAGCCACCATCACCGTGATGCCAAAACCAGAAAAAGATATCCCCAAAAGAGAAAATTATAGACCAATATCACTGATGCACATAGATGCAAAAATCCTGAACAAAATACTAGCAAACAGAATCCAACAGCACATTAAAAGGATCATACACCATGATCAAGTGGGATTTATGCCAGGGATGCAAGAATTCTTCAATATATGCAAATCAATCGATGTGATATACCACATTACCAAATTAAGGAATAAAAACCAAATGATCATCTCAACAGATGCAGAAAAAGCTTTTGACAAAATTCAATACACATTTATTATAAAAACTCTCCAGAAAATGGGCATAGAGGGAACCTACCTCAACATAATAAAGACCATCTATGAAAAACCCACAGCAAGCATCATACTCAATGGTGAAAAACTGAAAGAATTTCCACTAGGATCAGGAACAAGACAAGGATGTCCACTCTCGCCACTCCTATTCAACATAGTTTTGGAAGTCCTAGACACAGCAATCAGAGAAGAAAAAGAAATAAAAGGAATACAAATGGAAAAGAAGAAGTAAAACTGTCACTATTTGCCAATGACGATACTATACATAGAAAATCCTAAAGATGCCACTGGAAAACTACTAGAAGTAATCAATGAATATGGTAAGGTTGCAGGATACATAATTAATGCACAGAAATCTCTGGCATTCCTATACACCACCAATAAAAAATCAGAAAGAGAAATTAATGAAACACTCCCATTTCCCATTACAACAAAAAGAATAAAATACCTAGGAATATACTGCCTAAGGAGGCGAAAGGCTTGTATTCAGAAAACCATAAAACACTGATGAAAGAAATCAAAGATGACATAAAGAGATGGAGAAATATACCATGTTTTGGACTGGAAGAATCAACATTGTGAAAATGACTATACTACCCAAAGCAATCTACAGATTCAATGCAATGCCTACCAAACTAACAATGACATTCTTCACAGAATTACAACAAAACATTTTACAATTGGTTGGAGACACAAAAGACCCCAAAGAGCCAAAGCAATCTTGAGAAAGAAAAACGGAGTTGGAGGAATCAGCCTCCCTGACTTCAAACTGTACCACAAAGCTACAGTAATCAAGACAGTATGGTACTGGCACAGAAACAGAAATATAGATCAATGGTACAGGATAGTATGCCCAGAGATAAATCCACACATACATTGTATGTGGAGAAATGACATACAATGGAGGAATGACAGCCTCTTCAATAAGTGGTGCTGGGAAAACTGGACAGCTACCTGTAAAAGAATGAAATTTAGAGCACTACCTAACACCATACACAAAAATAAACTCGAAATGGATTAAAGACCTAAATGTAAGACGAGACACTATAAAACTTCTAGAGGAAAACATAGGAAAAACACTCTTTGTCATAAACCACAGCAAGATCTTTTTTGACCCACCTCATAGCGTAACAGAAATAAAAAAAAAATTTTAAATGGAACTTAATTAAACTTAAAATCTTTTGCACAGCAAAGGAAACCATAAACAAGACAAAAAGACAACCCTCAGAATGGGAGAAAATATTTGCAAATGAAACAACAGACAAAGGATTAATCTCCAAAATATACAAGCAGCTCATGGAGCTCAATATCAAAAAAACAAACAATCCAGTTAAAAAATGGGCAGAAGACCTAAATAGACATTTCACCAAGGAAGACATACAGATGGCAAAAAGGCACATGAAAAGATGCTCAACATCACTAATTCTTAGAGAAATGCAAATCAAAACTACAATGAGTTATCACCTCACACTGGTCAGAATGGCCATTATCAAAATAGGTAGAAACAATAAACGCTGTAAAGGGTGTGGTGAAAAGGGAACCCTCCTACACTGTTGGTGGGAATGTAAATTGATACAACCATTATGGAGAACAGTATGGAGGTTCCTTAGAAAACTAAAAATGGAACTACCATATGACTCAGCAATCCCACTACTGGGCATATACCCTGAGAAGACCATAATGCAAAAAGAGACATACACCACAATGTTCATTGCAGCACTGTTTACAATAGCCAGGACATGGAAGCAACCTAAATGTCCATCAACAGATGAATGAATACAGAAGATATGGCACATATATACAATGGAATATTACTCAGCCATAACAAGATTATTACTCATAAAAAGATTATTACTCATAAAAAGAATAAAAAGAATATTACTCAGCCATTAAAAGAAACTCTGGGATGGACCCAGAGTCTGTCATACAGAGTGAAGTAAATGAGAAAGAGAAAAACAAATACTGTATGCTAACGCATATATATAGAATCTAAAAAAAAAAAAAATGGTACTGATGAACCTAGTTGCAGGGCAGGAATAAAGAGGTAGACATAGAGATGGACTTGATGACATGGGGTGGGAGGGTGAAGCTGGAGTGAAGTGAGAGTAGCATCGACATATATACACTACTGAATGTAAAATAGTTGGCTGGTGGGAAGCAGAAGCATAGCACAGGGAAATCGGCTTGATGACCTAGAGGGATGGGATAGGGAGGATACGAGGGAGGGGATCTGGGGACATGTGTATTCATATGGCTGATTCGCTTTGTTGTACAACAGAAACTAACACACTATTGTGAAGCAATTATACTCCAATAAAAAGCTATTTTAAAATATATAGATAACTAAAAAAGAAAAGTTGATTTATGTAACGCTGTAATAAAATCTTGCAAATTATCTGCTCATAAACCTTGTTTTCTTTTTGAAAATAAATTACGTATAATACAGTTAGGAGAACCGTAGACCTTTCACGTGTGAGGAGAGATGATATTCAGAAGTAATTTCTAATCTTATGTCCCAAAGGATCTAAAACCTCTTATAATAGGTTGTGTTTTATATTAGATGTAACCAATAAAGTCAAGTTAATTTGTTTATTCAGAACCAGTGAACTGCCCTCAATAGGCAACTGAGTGCATTGTTTCATTCTAACACTTGGATAGAAAGAATCAGTTTATCGCTGGGTATGAACTGATACAGGTTATTTTATGACTTTTATGTATATCATATATAAGCAATATGTTGTCAAGACATATTATTTATATATTATTTATTTGAAGCCTAGAGAATTAGACAAATTTTCTCATTTTAAGAGTATGTACAAATGAAATGGAAAGAAACCACTGACAGCTAAGAAAGGTCCCCTAGAGGAACTTTTGATGACAAATTGGATTAAACCTCGGATTGATGATCCAGTTAAGAAGGACTTCACCCTAAAAAAAGGAATTAGAGTGGAAATTCTGGGAAGATAATGGAGTAGGAAGCACAAGATGTCTATCTCTCTACCTGGACAAAAAATTGCAATAGCACAATATGTCTGATTTATTTTGGAACTCTTGCTTCTATGAAAGCTTGCAACTTCCAGGAAATAATTAGTTGGTAAAATGTGGTTAATTTCAGCCAATTTCAGCTCTTAGAAAAGTAGGAGCTACCCGCTCCTCATCCCTCAGCCTCATGGCATGCAGCTGTGTATAGGTTCCTAAAGCAGCGCACAGCTTGCAGGAGCTAGGGTGGGCAAAAAAGACTCCGTCCTCCAAATTTTGGGGATCTGTGCTCTGATTGTCTATTGTTGCTTCTGAGCACAGAGGTGTGGTTCCTCAAAAAATTAAAAATAAAATTACCATATAATCCAATAAGTTCACTTCTGGGTATAGTCAGCCAACAGTGGATTGAAAATATTTCCCCCAAAAAATATTCCAGAAAGTTCAAAAAAAACAAACTTGAATTTGCCACATGCCAGCAATTATTTACACAACACTTACATTGTATTAAGTCTTATAAGTAATCTAGAGATGATTTAAAGTATGCAGGAGGACGTAGGTAGGTTATATGCAAATACTATGCCATTTTATATAAGGGACTTATGCTTCTGAGGATTTTGGTATCCATGGGGGCTCTTGGAACCAATTTCCCACTGATACCAAGGGACAAATGTATATACACTAAAGAATTGAAAGCAAGGTCTCAAAGAGATACTTATTTGTAAATCATGTTTATAGCAGCATTATTCACAAAAGCTAAAGTGTGGAAGCAACCCATGTGTCCATCGACTGATGAATGGATAAGCAAAATGTGGTACATACATACAATGGAGTCTTATACAGCTTTAAAAAGGAAGGGAATTTTGACATTTCCAACAACATGGATGAACTTTGAGGGCAAATACTCTGATTCCACTTATATGAGGAACTTAAATTAAAAAAATCATTGAGACAGAAAGTAGAATGGTGGTTGCCAGGGGCAAGGAGATGGGAAAATGGGGACTTATTTTTTAATGTGTATAGTTTCAGGTTTGCAATATAAAAAGAGTTCTGGAGATGGATGGTGGTGATGGTTACATAATAATATGAGTGTATTTAATACTACTGAACTGTACACTTGAAAATGGTTAAGACAGTAAATTTTGTTATGTATATTTTAATGCAATAAACAAAAAAATGGGGAAAATGAAATTAAGATGAAAAGAGAATATATATTTTTTAAGAGTTCTAGATAATACTAGATTTTGATTAAGCCAATGGTTCTTAATCCGTAGTGCACATCAGATTCACTAGTGAAACTTTAAAAGTTTCACCTGCTTAGAACTCACTCTAAAGATTCTGATTCAGTAAGTTATAAGTACAGTTCACATATGTGCATTTGTATGACACGCCAAAGATAATATTTAAGTATGTCCAGGGCTGAGAGTCATAAAATAATTTTTGGCTGACATCAGGTCAAAGTTTACAGGCACACACCATTCAAAGCAGGGGAGGGTTGGAGGGGTGGTGAATGAATGGATGTGTTTCTACAGTCAGTACTACCTGGGGTATTCACAGCTGAGTTCCTAGGAACCAGCAGACAATGAACTTGACAATGGATAAATCAATCTTTTCCAATTTCCTGAAATGTGTCATACTCCTGGACATAGTTCTTTCAATTATTCATTCAAATATCTGGCACTTTCTCCCTCAGCAGTGATGTTTAGTGAAGTCTTCTCTGACATCAAATGACTTCTACCAATTTGTATAGCTACTGTTCTTTTCAGAAGTATAATAGATCTATACATATGTTTTACTGCACAGATACTTCTGTATTGAAAATATTGTAACAAAGCAGTGCTTATGAGGCTGCACTAATGGAATATGGATAAAATTGAGAAGGGTAAACTTTGCTCTAGAAACATTCTGATATGATTATAACCTAGGCATTATAATTAGGTAACAAAATGTAATAATTGTTCAGCAGATTTAAAGAGTCGTATGTCTGCAAATGAAGTCAGAACTTGAGAAAAATAGCACAAATTTTATGGATCTCAGAGATAACTAAGCTACAAGGGTCAAATCTTTTGCCTTAAGAAAAGACAACTATCTGGCTGCAGTGTACTTAAACTTGTAAACGTGTGAATTTAAGATGGCGGTACCACATACACTGCGAATGAGTTTCACCTAAATAAGCAGCAGAAACTGAATGCTTACATAATCTATGTGTCCCTCACACGTCTCGACACAAATAATGCCTATGCATAGATCACAGGGTTAGTTACCTTTATATAAGAAACATGGTTAGTATTCCATATGCTTGCTTTATTTTGCTTCAGAGTAAAATAAATATTTGTCATGAGGTAAACTGGATCCTGAACTACTTGTATGCAGCATCACTGTCAGTAGTACTGTAGCATCGTCTATGATATCTGAAAATTGACCATTTCCAGGCTTACAACAGAGTCTAAGAACTGTATTGTTTCAGTATGGCTAGCCAATCTTGGTAAGTCCCTCTTAGATGGCAATAGAAAAATTTGGGGGGAAACACAAAGACCAAAAGGGATCATGCTTTTATCTGGACCGCCCATATTCTGGCAAGTCAGCTTAGTGTGAACAGGTAATTATCAAATGTAATTTCTAACTGAATCTTCTGCGAACTTATCTTTAGGGTTAATTCGCAGAATATTTATACTGTCCTTTTAGATGGACCCGTTGTCATGTCTGGGAGAGAAGTTTCCTACAGTGGTAGAAGCCAGACTGTATGAGATGATAAATACATTGCAAATATTTTTGAGTGGGGCATGACTGTATTTAAATATATTTGCTTCCATTCTAAGCATTAAGCAATAGAACCATATAAATGTCAGAGAAAATTGAATACAGTCTACTGGTTTAAGGAATATTGAAAAATTACCTAATTCTCTTTTTATGACATCTATGTGAACCAAATGGTTTGTCTTGGTGCATAGCAAAGTATAGCTTCTTGAAAAATATATATTTATTAATTAACAGGGCAATCAAAAGGACCCTGATAATGGAGGGATTTGTTCCTAAAATATTTAGTTAAAATTTCTCAAGGATTTATTATGATGTCTACATAGCATTCCACAATTTTATTCCCAGCCCAATTCAACTGGAACAACTTGAAATGGATTGCTTATGTTAATAACATTTCCACTAATATAGAAAGAAAAAAAGATGTATTTTTGCACCATAAAATTTTTAACTTTGGTCTGCAAAAAAAGCAATTCATCATAAATATGTGAAAAGTCTCTGTCCATTTGGGAGAAAATCATTTGTGTTAAACTAAAGCAACCTCAAACATTTTTGACCAAATCAAATTTCGTATCATTTCAGAAATTCTGAGTTTTCTCCATCAACAAAGTTGAAATCCCTAGATCATATTTGTAACTACTTTTTCCTATAGCTCTCACATCTGTTCAGTTACCAAAAGCTAATAAATCTATTGGAATATTTCACCTCCTCTCTGTATTTGCATCATCTCTACATCTAGTTTAGCCGACTTCTCATTTATAATATTACATAAGTCTCTTACTTAACACAATATTAAACAATATTTAAATCCCTACTATGTGCCAAACACTGGTCATATGACAGACACATCTTCCAATTGCTCTCCTTACATACAACTGTTTTTCTCCCTTTTAAAAAATTCTACCACGTGAATAAATTCTACCAAGTTGTAATCATGTAACTCCACTTCTAAAATCCTTCAGTGCATAACAAATTAAGCAAACACTACTTAGTTGGCATTTCAAGGTTTTGAGCAAAATAGCTCTAAAATATTATACAACCTCATTCCCCACTTCTCCATTTTAAGCCCCACAGCTTTAGTCAAACAATAAATTTCCCACTGTCACTAGAATGCACTCTTCATATATATTTTAACTTCACTTTGTTCTTCTCACTAGGATATACTCTCTCCTACTCTTCATTGATCAAAATCTCATCTTTACTTGAAATCTTCTTTGAATATCCATCTTTATGAAGTCTCTCCTAGGAACACTTTATGGATATCTCTTTTATGGTATTAATATTTCCCTGTTCCATGGTTATCCTTGAAAGTTCTGGGGACCCTTTTTATTAGTGGCAAGTAACAGAAGCCTAACTCAAAATTACTTGAGTAAGAAAATGAATGTTTTGATTTGCAGTAATAAAATATCCAAGGGGGACTAGATCCAGGGGTTCTAACGAAGTAAGAATGATTTGTTTTTGGTTTTGTTTTTGTTTTTTTCTTTCTACCTCTTGAATGTTTTCTTCAGTGTTGGTTGGCTTCATCCTAAGGCCTGCAGCGTTCATATGCAATTCCCAGCAATTGCAGGGTTATGTAATTCTTAGACTTAGGAAACCTAGTGGGAAGAGAGATTACTTTCCTAATACTTACAAAATGTCACTGAATTGATTTGAAAGATCTGAATATGGTGATGAGCCCATTTATGAATTAATCACTAAGTTGAAGAGAACTGAGTACACTGAGCCAACAAATCTAGATCAAATGACTGATCTTGGAACTTGCGGTTATTGTCAGTTCTACTCAAATCACTTGGACAGAAAATGGATGAGTGTATAAGCCAGTTCCTACAGCCCAAACTCCACAACTCAATGACATAACTGTAAACATTAATCCTGCATCATCTACAGGGTTCAGCTGATCTTGACAAGGTTGATCCTCGCTCTTTAGATTAGCACTGCTGCACACATTTCTCATTCTCCTCTTGGGACCAGTGGACTAATCAGGCAATGTCCAACATTCAAAAGACCAAGTCTTTCTGTGCAAGACCATTGCAAGCTTCTGTTTGTATCACATCTACTAATATCAATCAGGCAAAGCAAGTCAAGTGGCAGAATCAAGGAGCGTGAAGATAACCCTACTTATGGTATTAGGTACTTCAAGGTTATGCTACAGAGAAAGATGAAGAATTACAACCTGAAATTCAGTCGACCACAGTGAGAGTTGTTCTCAGAGGAAAACGCAAGATTCTCATTAAAATGAAAGTAAATGGATTCAGGGAAGCAAAAATAACAGTTGTAGAGACCATCAATTTTTATCTTAATCAATCCTTAATATGTTACAAGAATCTTAATGGCACAGATTTTATCTAATTTAATTTTGAAAACTCTGTGGTTCCTAAAAGAGTGTATTCATTCAGTTAATATTTATCAAGTGTAAAATTTCCAATTCCTTTTTGCAACAAACACTGTAATATTTCCTACAGGGAGGTGTAGAATTTTCAGTTCTTGTTACATCAATTAGGAACATTTTCAGCTTCAATGAACACATTACCTGATTAATAGCAGATTTAATCAAACAGGAGATTTGCTTTTTTTGATTTAAGAATGTGGAGCTATGCAGCTGCTTTTGTTCATTATTATCTGAGATTGCACGCTTGTGATTTTCTTTGCCTTTACCTTATGGCTGCAAGATGGCTACCACAGCTCCAAGTATCACATCAGCATTCCTGGTAAGAAGACGTGGCAAAGGACTGGTGCCAGCTATATCTATACCTGCAACAGAAAAGAATTATTTTTTCCAAGTTTCCAAGGATGCCTCCGGCTCTATTTCATTGGCTAGAACTCTGTCACCTGCCCAACTTTTGTTCCAGGAGATACTAAGAAAGTGAGCATGTCTTTTACATGGTCCATGGTAAAGGGGCAGAAGAATCAGATTAGGAACGTTTAACGGTCTAGCCAAACTACAACCCCCACCCTTCTGCCCCTACGAAAAGCTACATTTAGACAACATTAAACAGTTCTTATTATTCAACAGGATTCATTAGTCAATCAAACATGCAAGTGAATATTGATTTTAGAGTAAAAACCTAGGTGTGGGAGATGGCTAAATCATAGTTCCGTAAGCGCAGAGAAGTCATTTAACTTCTCTGAGCCTCTGTTCCCTGATCCCTATCATAGGAATGATGACAGCCACTCTGATGGGTTATGGTGAAAATTTAATGAGATAATAAAATTGAAGGGCATCACACAGCATCCAACACAACACTGATCCTCTAAAAAGTATAGTTTTATTACTATTTGAAAGATTGACAAGTCTAGAGTATTTTACTTTATACAGAACAAGATGCTAGAGAAACAGGGTTCCAACTGTAAGCATTTTGCTTCTTGTTTTACAGAATTTATTTAAAAACTTTTCCAGGATGGGAAAAGGGGAAGAGGCAACTTATGACTTTTTTCTTTTTCTGAAAAATCTTATGTTAATATTTAAATGGTGTCGAGAATAACTTTCCTGTCCACTTTTTTAGGATTCTGTTAATGATAGTGGGTTCTACAGTATTTTTAATAGGAACGTATGTCATCTAATTCTATTATGTAAGGCAGATTAACCAAAAGCAGAGTACTACCATAGTAAAGAAATTTTTAAAAAGGAGCGTGTTTTATACTTATTCTGAAAAATTACATGCTGTATAATGTTTGGAAAGAAATTTCCAACATATAAAAGTACTATAATTTTTCCTTAGAAAATTATTGAAAGAATATGTATGTAATGGCCTGACCCTCCATAAGAAAGCTGTGGGTGGTCCAAGGGATTTTGATGTGGTATTAATGATAACACTGTGAGTCTGTACAGTGCTTTAAACTTTACATAGCCACTTCATGTCAGATTTCATTTGATTCTCATGGAAGAATTAGGAGGTAGATAATATGCTTTAATTTTGCCAATGAGAAATACAAAGTTTAGAAAGCTTAAACAACTTGCTAAAACTCATAAAAAGAGTCAGGGTGGACGAAGGCAGTCAAATAGTACAAACTTCCATTTAACAGATAAATAAGTACTAGGGATGTAATGTACAACATGACAAATATCATTAACGCTGCTGTATGTTGTATATGAAAGCTATTGAGAGTCAATCCTAAGAGTTTCCATCGCAAGAAATTTTTTTTCTATTTCTTTAATTTCTTAGCTATATGAGATGATGGATGTTCACTAAATTTATTGTGATAATCATTTCATGATACATGTAAGTCAAATCATTATGCTGTACATCTTAAATTTATACAGTGCTTTATGTCAATTATATCTCAATAAGACTAGAAGAAAAGAAAAAGTGTCAGGGTAAAAATGAGACTAAAATCCAGAATTTCAGATCCTAATTTCAGCACCCTGAGCACCAGAGGTGGAGTTACTCAGTCCATGATCAATCAGCTTTGTGACTTGTAACACTATGCCTCAGTCTCCTCCTTGATAAAGTGAGGGTTCTATTAGCACCTTCCTCATAAGGCTGTCATGAGAATCTAGTGAGACCACACCATACAGCAATGACTTGCACTTAATAAGCAGGCTTAAAAACATTAGGTATTATTTTTACTAGCATCCTTAGTATGTTTCACTTCCTAGTATCATCTAAGCAGCACAAAGGAAGGTAAGATAGAAATGATCTGAGTGTTCCCAATAAACCAGATATTCTCAGTGTCAAAGCAACTCCCTGGTAGTAGGTTGGATATCCTGGGAGACATCAAATCCTAGGGACTCACTGATGAGTTACTGCGCTTGGGGAAAAATTGTATACTGGGAGACTCAAGTGTAAGGCAAGTATCAACTAGTATCTAGACATCAGTTAGCAAATGGCATCTTTTCTGGTAGATTTCATGCCAATTTTTCTTCAGTAACATAGAAATCTGAAATCTCCCTTAACTTTCCTCCTTTGTTCTTTCAGGTCTGATTCTGCTTAAGGATCCTACTTGCCTCCTTTGGTTAGCTCAAGTGAATAATTTTGCACAACATAATCTCAAAGTTGGAACAACATTTCTTAATAAACAAAGAGGAACGTATATTTACTAGAGTACTTTATGAGCCAAGGACTGTATTAGGTACTCACTCCATAAAGATGAACCTGGAGAGTTCCATTTCTTAGGAAACTGTATAGAATGAATGGAGGCAGGTATGAAAACAAGTATGTTTACTGCAATTTCATGAGTGCGCTAATGAAAAATGTGCACAAATGCTACGAATTACAGATGAAGTGACCAGCAGGCTGGGGAGAGTGGGTTAAGTGCTTAGGTTACGGGAGTCACAGACTGGCAGCTTCTGGCTGACTCTAGCCACAGAGCAGATGAAATCTGAATCAATGTAAGTAGGCATAAGTTCTCTGTCTAGCATAAGCTCTCCATGTAAGTTTCTGCAAATTTGACTTTTGACTTCAAGTAAAAATGATAACAAATATACACACACCTAACATAGTCCTTATCATGGAGCAGACAAGCAGTACTTATGGCTTAAATATAAGATATAAAGTTCCCAAGACTTACTGAAATGCAAAGATACTCAGTGGGAGAAACAGATGAAAGCACAGATGCATTCTATTCTGCCATTTGAAGTTAGAAATAATGTCTTAATGAACAAGATATCACTAGATGCAACACATCTTAATATTTCTTACAGGTAAGCAATGTGAAGATAATAGACATGAAGGATTTCCCCTACATAGTTCAAAGCATTACAATTTTTATCAGGGTCACCTTTACGGTATGCAGGGCCCTGGACAAAATGTTTCTTTAGGGTCCCATTGTTCTATACACAATTTGATTTTTAGAATTATTCCAAAATACATTAGCCCATGTGAGGTTTGGTAATTTGTTGATGGATATGTGGAAAAATTGGCAGAGAAGAGATGCTAACATATTTGTTTATTGACTTAATAAGTGCATGAGAAGATTCTTTACAGATTCTAAGCACCATCTCTTTTTGTTCCAGGCCAGGAACCATCTCTTTGTTCTTTATTATCACGTGCATTATTCCTGGATAATTTTAAATCTGTCACCACAAAAAAAGGCAGAAATGGTATTTTTCACAATGCCATGGCTCTTTAGCACCTATTTGTATTGAAACAACATAGATCTTCCTGCCTCTGCAGTTGCCTATTTCACGTTTATTTAATGCTGATCAAATCATTACTCATGCCATGGCATCAGCTGTCCATGAATGCTAACTCCTGATAACTCTCTCAAAGTTTGTTATCATGCTTTATTGATGCTGAACACAAATGCATTATCTTACCCAAAGTACGCTAGAAAATGGTAATGAGCATTCATTTTCTAGTCATGTTAAATTTACTCTTTGGAATTTTATAATATAAATCTAAAACCGTATCCTCTCTTGAACTACTTAGGCTACAGTCATTGCATTCCGACATCACGATTTCTTTTAATGTTTATGGCACAGCTGTCTTCTATACACAGCCATGAGCAGAAAGCCTGGGAGACGTTCCCATGGCCCAAGCAAGAAGGACAGTTTCATTTGCACAAATTCCATCTCTAGCATTTCTGGCAGGGCTTAAGACTGTTCTAAGACAGCACACCATTACCACATTGATCAGGCACGAGAAAATACATAGGTCTAAAAAGCCCCTTGGTGCAATGATTGGTCTCCAAACCCTTCAGAGCAGATAGGTGTGACAACCTCATAGGACTCTGTAACTTGTGATGTGTAGCCTATCAAGGGGTTGGAGTGACTGCTCTGGATACCCAAAGCAAGAGACATAGAGCATGCAGGACACCTGCCAGCATATGCACTGCCTTTGGGTAAATCGAGATGGCAATGTGGTCAGAGGATGAATGGGTGAGAACTGACATACCAGTCCATATAGGTATTTCAAGTCAGTACTCTTACAGACCAGAACTCTGAATTCGTCCTCTATCTGATGGGAGTGTGTGTCATCCCAAATCAGCACATCCGCACCCTTCTGGAGGCCCATGAAATCAGTGCTGTGCTGATTCACCAGGTTACCCTTTTTGATCATAGCCCATCCTTGGAGCACTGAGGCAACCATCATAGGTGCAAGTCCTGGAGCTCTTCAGAGCGTCTGATCGACCTGACCTACAGCAAGGGATGTAAAGGGTTAAAGAACACTCTAAAGGGGAGAAACAGGGACTAGGATCTACAGAGACTACACTGCCAGCCCCAGTAGGTCTCAGGTTCCAGAGGCCACTTAAATATTTAGAGGGAGGCACTCCAAAGAAAAGACCTCTTGAGCTTATCTTTTCCATCAAACGTGTGCTCCCTCTGTAGCCTATTTTTATATCATATTAATAGGTACTGTAGACAAAGTGGTATCTTTGTAAGAATAAAGATTGAAAACATTGAGTTAAACAACGTTTAGAATTCTTTAAGGGTGGAATTCTCCATGCGTGTTATATTCATTGTGCTTTGGACGTCTCTAGAAGACAGTATATCCTCAGAAGTTATATGCACATGGTAGCTTACTCAATAACTATGTTTAAATGAATACAAAATAAGGCAATAATGGAATGAAAAAGCATTTAGACTGTTGGTATAGTCGGAGATGACACACTTGCTCTTAGGGATTATATTATCAATATCTGGGCACAATCCTGGCTCTAATCTTATGTGACATATACCAATGAGCCAGGTACTAAATTTCTCTGTGCCTCAGTTTCCTCATTTTAAAAATGAGAATAATAATGCAATTGTCGTGAATGCTGTTATGAAAGTATGGATCATATAGCACATAAAACAATTATTCAATGCCTGGTTTATCGTCTATGTCAATAGATTTTCATCATATCATTCCCCTCATGAGAATGTTGTATGAATGAAGATTGTATGCAACGTGCAAAGCACTTTTAAAAAGGCTGGCATATATAACGTGCTCAAAGATGTTACTTATTATTACCACCTCTTTGTCTACACCTTCACTCAACGTTTAAATGGCTTCAACAAAGAGTCATACAAGTTCAATTTGAACATCTCTACTAGAAATTTCATTCCCTTTATGGCTTCTTGTATCATTTTTTGAAATCTAGCCTTTTTCCAGTTTTATCTGTCATTGTTCCTAAATATAGATTTTTTTTGAGCCACATCAATATCTTGGGTAAGATAAAGATTACTATTTCTCTCTCTCTTTTTTTTTTTTATTAGAGTTCAACATGCCTTGCATGCACACCACTGTATGTACCAGTATATGCACCCTCAGGAAGCCAACAAAGAATTAAGATGACAGACTTACCAAGTGAGCTAAGGAACAGCTCCCAAAGGTGGAAACATTACATAGATATCCATTGGCTTTAGGTAACTAAAACATTCTCCTACATTTTGCCAGTATCTATAGTGCAAAAAATGTTTTTGTGAAAAATAAATTGGAAAACTTTTATAGGGTCTCCTCCTTTGTGAGGCCCACATTTTTTAAAAGAAGTCATGCTAAACTTCTATCATCCACATATCTCCTTATAATGACTGAGTTGATACAAAACAGAATCAAATTGAAAGTTTATCCCCTATTTCTCAGATGATTCTTCATATCTCATTCCCTATAGTTAAACTTTTAGAAAATTTTAAGAAAATTCAAAAGATTAATCTTAATTCCAATTCACATATGTGTGTATTCTGTTATTCACACGGTACCACAGGAGAAGATTAAGGTAAGTTCCTTCTCTACGTGTTAGAGATTCAAAGCTGAAGAATTATTTTATAATCAGTTGCTTTAGACAAATCCTCATATTGCATTCCAACTCAGGGTTCTATCAGACAGATTATTCCTATTCTTGTTATTTCATCAAATGACTTTCAAACCATCCTGATTATTTCTTTTTCCAAATAACTCCCAAGATTGAGAGATCACCTGGGTGATATTTTCCTTAGTGGTGAATTCTTATTTCTATTAGAAATCATTTGAGGGCAGAAGGAGGGGAATCATTTTGTATATTCTGGGATGGAATTTTACATGCATTTAAAAAGAATTCTTTTTATCAACCACAATAATAAATCTATATAGGTATGGGAATGGGTCAAAACATCCCCTATTCCATGTACACACAGCATGAAATGAAGATACTGATGTTAAAATGGCCAGCGGGTAATGTGCCCTTCTGTGTTCTGCGTGAGTGGAGCATATAAGAATCCAGACCTCACACATGGCCAGATGCACTCTGTGCCATCAAAAGTGACTAAGACAGACTAAACTTTGGATAAGTTTCTTACTGGCTATGGGTCCCTGACTTCTCTTTTCTCAGAACATTTACTCGAGAAAACTTGCAATTATAAATTCTTTCTCTGCCTCTAAAAATAGGCGGAAAACAAAAAGATGATCCAAGAAAGAACTGAGAAAAAAAAAATTTTCTCCCCTGGCTCTCTAGAATTGTGTTGCAGTAAAGAGAATGCCTCCCTCATGGATATCTTTCTTTGGTGATATAGTTTTCCATTTGGCATAATTGGTCATCTTTTGCAGTGCAATTATAAAATAAAAAATCTAATCAAGCTCCTGAAATTATATGTAAATATTGGTATTTTTCTCATATATGTATACTTTTCCCATATGTGATCCATAAATTTCACACAATTTTTAAAGGCATTCATTACTTCTAAAGAACCACTGGTTCAAAGCAGACCTGCTTGTTATAGTTATATAGCAAATAAATGTTTAAAGCATTTTCATATACATAGTCATATTTGATGATTCTGTAAAATTTATCAAACAGTACAGATATAGCTAACTGCAATTTTAAAGGAAAAATCATTAGCTATAAAGCAAATAAAATTAAAGGTGATTTATTTATGGACAGGAGCTAGTTTGTGGCAATATTAAACACAAATCGAAGTTCTATTCCCAAGTCATTTGTACTATTCTGTATCATTGTTTATCATTAAGGATTTGAAATGCCTTTAGAAGACACAGTCGTATGGGATTGAAAATTTACATTTCACTAAAGTACAAATCAGATGAAATTCTAACTACAAAGTGATGCTATGGGCAAATGGCAAAGTTTTTCAATGATTTCCAAGGTTGGCAATTTGGAACAATTAGAATGCCTTTCATTAAATCTTTTATAATATCTTTAAAATAGATAAGAATGTATCTTTCACATAAAGTAACCACTTCTTGGTCACCATCTTGGATACATGGAAAGGTGGTGAGAACACAAAGCATCTAAGGATTTTCTCATCCTTTGCTGATAAATTAGGTAGTACTGTCTTTTAGGGACAATAAATACAATAGATGGAGTTCAAAACAGCAAAATTGGAGGCACAAACCATATTTCGGCCCATGTTTCCTTTCAAAAGTATCTCCAATCACTTTTATTTTTAGCTTTATAAAACTCTTTGTAATGTTGTATATTTCTATTCTATAGTAAGAAGACTTTCCTGAGAATTAATGAAAAGATGAATGTGACTTTAGGCTTTGTAGAATACCCAGGAATGGTTTTCATTCTTATCCCAGAATCAGAACATATACCTGAAGAGTAGTCCTTTGTAAGACGAGAACTCCCACTGAGTCCTTGCAAAAACACCGAGGCAAGAAAAAGAACTTCAAAACGAAAAATATGCTTAATTTTAGATAGTGTGGTATTAGTTAAAAGGCATTGATTGATAGACTTGTAGGCTAAAATACTGCACTAGGTTTAATGGGAATCATTTCAAGAGGATAAAGTAGAGGTAAAAATCTAAATCAATTGCTTACCATTGATCACATTAGTCAAAGGTTATTGTCGCTGTCAGGTTAGATTAAAGAAAGAAAGGAGAAAGATGAGGTGGAGAGAAAATCAATAGAATGGCAGGATGGGGAAAAAGTGAATATTTTCCATCAGTTTTGGAAACCAGAAATGATAAATTGATCTGTTTGACAAAATCACAGAGACAAAAAAAAGTCTGTCTATTTCCACTCTTATTTGTCCCAACTGCCAATGTCTCAAACTCCCAGACACACACATACAAAGAGAGG
Organism: Stenella coeruleoalba; assembly: GCF_951394435.1. Lineage (NCBI taxonomy): Eukaryota > Metazoa > Chordata > Mammalia > Artiodactyla > Delphinidae > Stenella > Stenella coeruleoalba. The sequence goes on from NC_137154.1 coordinate 21,124,253, forward strand.
ATGAGAACCAGAATTATGTGACAGGGAGAAGGTATGGTTCAGGTACCAGAGGTAATGGCAGACAAAAATAGGTTTGGTTCTAAAAGGACATCTTCAGAAAAATGTGATAACAATGATTATAACTAACATCTACCAAAGGTTTTGGTAAGTGGTACATATTGGGCTGAGTTACACTCATCAGATCATTTCTTTTTCACAATTGTCCTATGAGATAGATGTAGTCATTGTTCCTTTTTCCTAAGTGAAAATAAAATGCTCAACAAATATAACCTGTTTCTTTCATAAATTTATTAAGTGGCATAACAGAAAATCCAAAGTAGGCCTATTCAAATCTAGAGGGCAGTATATTAAGCCCAATGCTATAATAATATATTTTAGGTTTGACTGAAGTCTATGAAAAATATAGTGTTTTAAAAAGGTTAATATTATTGTCCAATGCTGGGTGTTTTCTAAGAATGAATATATTTTTAGAAACTTTTATTCTCTTTGACCTTCAACTTTTATTACTTTTTTCCTGATTACATAGGTAATACAGGCTTATTACAGTAGACATCCAAGAAATTTCTTCTACTGAAAATAGATATTTTCGATAATCCTTAATCATTGAAAATATTTACCTCTACCTGATTACTAAATATTTCTCCTGAAACTTTTGGAAGCAGATAAATTTGCAGAGTTTTTTTTTGTTTGGTTGGGTTTTTTTTAGATTTTAGAAAGGTAAGATAATAAAATACATACCTGATGAAATACTAGTGTGGACTGGGGCACCACCCTATTATCCATTACAGTAATATTTTTCAGCAAATGATTGCATATTTGCAATAATTAGAATACACTGCAACTCAAATCACATGTCAGTTTATGTCAAGATTTGCTGCCAAATGAGTTCAAAATCAATTAGTTTTTGTCACCAAATATATCATGGAATAAAATTTAGAGCTCTATGTTTTTCAGAATTGCAGATAAGTGATTATGGGCTTGCATTACATATATTTTTTCCTACAACTTGATCTTTTCCACTTAACCATCTTTCTTAAGATATATTTTTGTGTGATTACATAGAGATTCACATTACTCATTTTAACAGCTGCATATTATTCCATTTTATGATGTACCATGGTTTATTGCTGGTGATAAAAATTAATTTTGGTTATTAATCAGACTAATTTTGACTTCTTTCATCTTTCACATGGCTTTCATCACTTGTCATGATCTGAATGACCCATGATTCAAATTATTTTTATTAGGTCACTTTCCTGGATGTTGCCTCTTGTATAATAATTCAACAACTAACATTCATTCTGAAAAGTGCTAAGTGATTTCACATCTTTGTGGCCAAAATGCAAGCCATGTTATGAAGGAGCATACTATACTGCAAGACTTAAAAACAGGAGATATTGGATATTGATTGATTTTCTTTCTAACCCAAAATAGGTATGTGGCTTTGGGCAATTTCTTAGGCTATCTGGGAATAAATGATTGTGTCTTTTAAAAGCCAGAGGTTGAAATAAATGGTTTTTAAAAGCGTATGACTATAATACAATTTTCTCCAAACATTTTTAGAATATAAGGCAGAGAGAAAATAATACTTTATCTTTGAGGCATATTGGGATACATGGTAGCCAACAAGCTTGATAGCTCTAGCTGTCCCAGGACCAACGTGGACACCCTAAAAACTTAGAGGATCCATATTCCTGGCACAACAATTGAGAATTTTTGCAACAAAGTATTGATGAAATCTATTTGACTACCATGCAAATGACTTCACTATTGGAACCCCGTTACAGGCTTCTAGACTCAAACAGCTTTTTACTTCCCCAGGAGAATATGATCTTTGAAATCTGATTTTTCAAGCTAGAAGACTTGAAGTAGGTAGAACAAAAGTCCATGGTGGGTCAACACACTTGCTTGGTATCTAGGCTTTTACTGTCATGTTGCTCTCTTACCCTCAACATATAGCTTTACCATGTTGTCTAAGAAGTTCTACTTTCAGCTATTTTGCCTAAACTCCAGACAGAAGAAGGGAAAGAGTGGAGAGAGGATATATCTATCTCCTTTAAAGGACATGTTCCAGAATTCACAAATAAAACAGTTTGCATCTCATTAGTTAGAAGGTACTCATGATCATACTCTACAAGAAAGGCTAGGGAGGAGGACCTTCAAGACGGTAGAGGAGTTAGACATGGAGATCACCTTCCTCCCCACAAATACATCAAAACTACATCAACATGTAGAACAACTTCTACAGAACCCTACTGAACGCTGGCAGAAGACCTCACACTTCCCAAAAGGCAAGAAACTCCCCATGTACCTGGGTAGGGCAAAAGAAAAAACAGAGGCAAAAGTTTAGGGATGGGACCAGCTCCTCTGGGAGGGAGCCATGAAGGAGGAAAAGTTTCCACACACTAGGAAGCCCCTTCACTGGTGTAGATGGGGGTGGGGGGTGGGGGGGAAGCTTCAGAGCCATGGAGGAGAGCGCAGCAATAGGGGTGCAGAGGGCAAAGCAGAGAGATTCCCGCACAGAGGATTGCTGCTGACCAGCACTCACCAGCCTGAGAGTTTTATCTGCTCACCTGCCGGGGCAGGCGGGGGCTGGAAGCTGAGGCTCAGACATCGGAGGTCAGATCCCAGGGAGAGGACTGGGGTTGGCTGCGTGAACACAGCCTGAAGGGGGCTAGTGCGCCACAGCTAGCTGGTGGGGAGTCCGGGAAAAAGTCTGGATCTGCCTAAGAGGCAAGAGACCATTGTTTTGGGGTGCGGGAGGAGAGGAGATTCAGAGCACCGCCTAAATGAGCTCCAGAGAAAGGCCCGAGCCACAGTTATCAACGCAGACACCAGATACGGGCATGAAATGCTAAGGCTGCTGCTGCAGGCACCAAGAAGCCTGTGTGCGAGCACAGGTCACTATCCACAACACCCCTCTCAGGAGCCTGTGCAGCCCACCACTGCCAGGGTCCCGTGATCCAGGGACAGCTTCCCCAGAACACATGGCGCCTCAGGCTGGTGCAACGTCACGCTGGCCTCTGCCGCTGCAGGCTTGCCCCGCATTCCGTACCCCTCCCTCCCTCCGGCCTGAGTGAGCCAGAGCCTCCTAATCAGCTGCTCCTTTAACCCCCTCCTGTCTGGGCAAAGAACAAATGTCGGAGGGTGACGTAGATGCAGAGGCGGGGCCAAATCCAAAACTGAACCCCAGGAGCTGTGTAAACAAAGAAAAGAAAGGGAAATTTCTCCATGCAGCCTCAGGAGCAGCAGATTAAATCTCCACAATCAACTTGATGTACCCTGCATCTGTGGAATACCTGAATAGACAACAAATCATCCCAAAATTGAGGAGGTGGACTTTGAGAGTAACTGTAGACTTGGGGTTTGCTGTATGTGACTGACCAGTTTCTGATATTTATGTTTATCTTAGTTTAGATTTTAGCACTTCTTATCATTGGTGGATTTGTTTATTGGTTTGGTTGCTAACTTCTTGTATTTTCTTTTTTTTAAATAACTTTTTAATTTTTTTATTTTAATAATATTTTCTAAAATTTTTTATTTTAATAACTTTATTTCATTTTCTTTTCTTTTCTCTTTTTTATGTTTCTCCCTTTTCTTCTTACTTGTGTGGCTGACAGGGTCTTGGTGCTCCGGCTAGCTATCAGGCCTGAGCCTCTGAGGTGGGAGAGCCGAGTTCAGGACATTGGACCACGAGAGACCTCCCAGCCCCATGTAATATGAATCAGCGAGAGCTCTCCCAGACATCTCTGTCTCAAAGGTAAGACCAAGCTCCACTCAACGACCAACAAGCTCCAGTGCTCCTCATGCCAAACAACTGGCAAGACAGGAACACAGACCCACCCATTAGCAGAGAGGCTGCCTAAAATCATAATAAGTTCAAGACACCCCAAAACATACCACTAGATTCGGTCCTGCCCACCAGAAACACAAGATCCAGTCTCATGCACCAGAACACAGGCACCAGTCACCTCTACTAGGAAGCCTGCAAAACCCACTGAACCAACCTTACCCACTGAGGGCAGACACCAAAAACAATGGGAACTACAAACCTTCAGCCTGCAAAAAGGAGACCCCAAACACAGTAAGATACGCAAAATGAGAAGGCAGAGAAATACGCAGCAGATGAAGGAGCAAGGTAAAAACCCTCCAGGCCAAACAAATGAAGAGGAAACAGGCAGTCTACCTGAAAAAGAACTCAGAGTAATGATAGTAAAGATGATACAAAATCTTGTAAAAAGAATGGAGAAAATACAAGAAATGTTTAATAAGGACCTAGAAGAAGCAAAGAGCAAACAAACAATGATAAGCAACACAATAAATGAAATTAAAAATTCTCTAGAAGGAATCAATAGCAGAATAACTGAAGCAGAAGAACGGATAAGTGACCTGGAAGATAAAAGAGTGGGAATAACTACTGTAAAGCAGAATAAAGAAAAAAGAATGAAAAGTATTGAGGACAGTCTCAGAGATCGTGGGGACAACATTAAATGCAACAACATTCAAATTATAGGAGTCCCAGAAGAAGAAGAGAAAAAGAAAGGGGCTGAGAAAATATTTGAAGAGATTATAGTTGAAAACATTCCTAATATGGGAAAGGAAATAGGCAATCAAGTCCAGGAAGGGCAGAGAGTCCCATACAGGATAAAACCAAGGAGAAACACGCCAAGACACGTAATAATCAAACTATCAAAAATTAAATACAAAGAAAAAAATTAAAAGTACCAAGGGAAAAGCAACAAATAACATACAAGGGAATCCCCATAAGGTTAACAGCTGATCTTTCAGCAGAAACTCTGCAAGCCAGAAGGGAGTATCAGGACATATTTAAAGTGACGAAAGGGAAAAACCTACAACCAAGATTACTCTACCCAGCAAGGATCTCATTCAGATTCAACAGAGAAATTAAAAACTTTACAGACAAGCAAAAGCTAAAAGAATTCAGCACCAACAAACCAGCTTTACAACAAATGCTAAAGGAACTTCTCTAGGCAGGAAACACAAAAGAAGGAAAAGACCTACAATCACAAAACCAAAACAATTAAGAAAATAATAATAGGAACATGCATATTGATAACTCTCTTAATTTTAAATGGATTAAATGCTCCAACCAAAAGACACAGACTGGCTGAATAGATACAAAAACAAGACTCAGGGCTTCCCAGGTGGTGCAGTGGTTGAGAATCTGCCTGCTAATGCAGGGGACACGGGTTCGAGCCCTGGTCTGGGAGGATCCCACATGTTGCGGAGTAACTAGGCCTGTGAGCCACAACTACTGAGCCTGTGTGTCTGGAGCCTGTGCTCCACAAAAAGAGAGGCCACGATAGTGAGAGGCCCGCACACCGCGACAAAGAGTGGCCCCCGCTTGCCACAACTAGAGAAAGCCCTCGCACAGAAACGAAGAGCCAACAGAGCAAAAATAAATTAATTAAATAATAAAAAACTCCTACCCCCAACATCTTCTTTAAAAAAAAAACAAGACTCATATATATGCTGTCTACAAAAGACCCGCTTCAGACCTAGGGACACATACAGACTGAAAGTGAGGGGATGGAAAAAAGATATTCTACATAAATGGAAATCAAAAGAAAGCTGGAGTAGCAATTCTTATATAAGACAAGATAGACTTTAAAATAAAGACTATTACAAGAGACAAGGCCACTACATAATGATCAAGGGATCAATCCAAGTAGAAGATATAACAATTGTAAATATTTATGCACCCAATATAGGAGCACCTCAATACATAAGGCAAATGCTAACAGCCATAAAAGGGCCAATTGACAGTAACACAATAATAGTAAGGGACTTTAACACCCTGCTTTCACCAATGGACCGATAAACCAAAATGAAAATAAATGAGGAAACACAAGCTTTAAATGACACATTAAACAAGATGGACTTAATTGATATTTATAGGACATTCTATCCAAAAACAACATGATACACTTTCTTCTCAAGTGCTCATGGAGTATTCTCCAGGATAGATCATATCTTGGGTCACAAATCAAGCCTTGGTAAATTTAAGAACATTGAAATCATAACAGGGATCCTTTCCGATCACAACACTCTGAGACTAGATATCAATTACAGGGAAAAAAACTGTATAAAATACAAACACATTGAGGCTAAAAAATGCATGACTAAATAACCAAGACACCACTGAAGTAATCGAAGAGGAAATCAAAAAATACCTAGAAACAAATGACAATGAAAACACGATGACCAAAAACCTATGGGATGCAGCAAAAGCAGTTCTAAGAGGGAAGTTTAGAGCAATAAAATCCTACCTCAAGAAACAAGAAAAATCTCAAATAAACAACCTAACATTCCACCTAAAGCAACTAGAGAAAGAAGAACAAAAAACCCCCAAAGTTAGCAGAAGGAAAGAAATCATAAAGATCAGATCAGAAATAAATGAAAAAGAAACGAAGGAAACGATAGCAAAGATCAATATTCTTTGAAAAGATAAACGAAAAATGATAAACCATTAGCCAGACTCATCAAGAAAAAAAAGGGAGAAGACACAAATCAACAGAATTAGAAATGAAAAAGAAGTAACAACAGACACTGCATAAATACAAAGGATCATGAGAGATTACTATAAACAACTATATGGCAATAAAATGGACAACCTGGAAGAAATGGACAAATTCTTAGAAAAGCACAACCTTCTGAGACTGAACAAGGAAGAAACAGAAAGTATAAAAACACAAATCTCAAGCACTAAAATTGAAACTGTGATTAAAAATCTTCCAACAAACAAAAGCCCAGGACCAGATGGCTTCACAGGCAAATTCTGTCAAACATTTAGAGAAGGGCTAACACCTATCCTTCTCAAACTCTTCCAAAATATAACAGAGAGAAGAACACTCCCAAACTCATTCTATGAGGCCACCACCACCCTAATATCAAAGCCAGACAAAACTGTCACAAAAAAAGAAAACTACAGGCCAATATCACTGATGAACATAGATGCAAATATCCGCAACAAAATACTAGCAAACAGAATCCAACAGCACATTAAAAGATCATACACCATGGTCAAGTGGGGTTTACCCCAGGAATGCAATGATTCTTAAATATACACAAATCAATCAATGTGATACGCCATATAAACAAACTGAAGGATAAAAACCATATGATTATCTCAATAGATGCAGAAAAAGCTTTTGACAAAATTCAACACCCATTTGTAATAAAAACTCTCCAGAAGGTAGGCATAGAGGGAACTTACCTCAACATAATACAGGCCATATATGACAAACTCACAGTCAATATCATTATCAATGGTGAAAAACTGAAACCAATTCCACTAAGATGAGGAACATGACAAAGTTGCCGACTGTAACCACTATTATTCACCACAATTTTGGAAGTTTTAGCCACAGTAATCAGAGAAGAAAAAGAAATAATAGGAATACAAATTGGAAAAGAAGTAAAGCTGTGACTGTTTGCAGATGACATGATACTATACATAGAGAATCCTAAAGATGCTACCAGAAAACTACTAGAGCTAATCAATGTATTTGGTAAAGTAGCAGGATACAAAACTAATGCACAGAAATCTCTTGCATTCCTATACACTAATGACGAAAAATCTGAAAGAGAAATTAAGGAAATTCTCCCATTTACCATTGCAAAAAAAAGAATAAATACCTAGGAATAAACCTACCTAAGGAGACAAAAGACCTGTATGCAGAAAATTATAAGACACTGATGAAAGAAATTAAAGATGATACAAGTAGATGGAGAGATACACCATGTTCTTGGATTAGAAGAATCAACATTGTTAAAATGACTCTACTACCCAAAACAATCTACAGATTCAATGCAATCTCAATCAAACTATCACTGGCATTTTTCACAGAACTAGAACAAAAAATTTCACAATTGGTATGGAAACACAAAAGACCCCGAATAGCCAAAGTAATCTTGAGAAAGAAAAATGGAGCTGGAAGAATCAGGCACCCTGACTTCAGACTATACTACAAAGCTACAGTAATCAAGACAGTATGGTACTGGCACAAAAAACAGAAATATAGATCAATGGAACAAGATAGAAAGCCCAGAGATAAACTCACCAACATATGGTCACCTTACCTTTGATAAAGGGGGCAAGAATATACAATGGAGAAAAGACAGCTTCTTCAGTAAGTGGTGTTGAGAAAACTGGAGAGCTACATGTAAAAGAATGGAAGTAGGACACTCCCTAACACCATACAGAAAAATAAACTCAAAATGGATTAATGACCTAAATGTAAAGCCAGACACTCTAAAACTCTTAGAGGAAAACATAGGCAGAACACTCTATGACATAAATCACAGCAAGATCCTTTTTGAACCACCTCCTAGAGAAATGGAAATAAAAACAAATATAAACAAATGGGACCTAATGAAACTTAAAAGCTTTTGCACAGCAAAGGAAACCATAAACAAGATGAAAAGACCACCCTCAGAATGGGAGAAAATATTTGCAAATGAAGGAACTAACAAAGGATTAATCTCAGAAATTTACAAGCAGCTCATGCAGCTCAATATCAAAAAAGCCAAACAACCCAATCCAAAAATGGGCAGAAGACCTAAATAGACATTTCTCCAAAGAAGATATACAGATTGCCAACAAACACGTGAAAGGATTCTCAACATCACTAATCATTAGAGAAATGGAAATCAACACCACAATGAGGTATCACCTTACACCAGTCATAATGGCCATCATCAGAAAACAATAAATGCTGGAGAGGGTGTGGGAAAAGGGAACCCTCTTACACTGTTGGTGTGAATGTAAATTGATATAGCCACTATGGAGAACAGTATGGAAGTTCCTTAAAAAACTAAAAATAGAACTACCATATGACCCATCAATCCCACTACTGGGCATATACCTTGAGAAAATCATAACTCAAAAAGAGTCATGTACCACAATGTTCATTGCAGCACTATTTACAATAGCCAGGACATGGAAGCAACCTAAGGGTCCATCGACAGATGAATGGATACAGAAGATGTGGCACATATATACAACAGAATATTATTCAGGCATAAAACAAAAAAAATTGAATTATTTGTAGTGAGGTGAATGGACCTAGAGTCTGTCATACAAAGTGAAGTAAGTCAGAAAGAGTAAAACAAATACCGTATGCTAACACATATTTATGGAATCTAAACAAAAGTAATAAATGGTTCTGAAGAACCTTGGGGCAGGACAGGAATAAACATGCAGATGTAGAGAATGGACTTAGCACACGGGGAGGGGGAAGGGTAAACTGGGATGAAGTAAGAGAGTGGCATGGACATATATACACTACCAAATGTAAAATAGATAGCTAGTGGGAAGCAGCAGCATAGCACAGGGAGATCAGCTCAGTGCTTTGTGACCACCTAGAGGGGTGGGATAGGGAGGGTGGGAGGGAGACGCAAGAGGGAGGGGATATGGGGATATATGTATATGTATAGCTGATTCACTTTGTTATACAGCAGAAACTAACACAACAATGTAAATCAATTACACTCCAATAAAGATGTTAAAAAACTAATAATAAGAAGAAATAATATAAAAGAAAAGAAAAGAAAAGAAAGAAAGAAAGGCTAGGAAATGCAGTCTTTATCCCAAATGGCCATGTGCCCAGTTAAAGTTTATAGATTCTATTTTTAAGAAAATTAGGAGAGCAGATAATATGGAATTGAAAGTTTGTTAGCATGTAAGCTCTAAAAGGAAAAGAATTGATTTTTGACCATTCCTCAATACAGTTGACTTACATATTTTACTACATTCAATATAATTTAATTCAGGAGTCTATGTACTGGACATAATCAGGGGATTTATATTTAAGTCATCACTGTTTTACCCAAGTCTTAAGTGAACTTCAAGTCATTTACTTTCTCTGAACCATCTCTTCCATCATCTGTAAGGTGAATGGATTAAACCAAATGAACTTATTGAATCTCCTAACTCTAGAATACTGGAGTTCCGGCAATAGGATATGGATGTTACCAACTAAAATAAAATACACATAAATTACTTTTCATGATTTTTTTTTCTCCAATTGTAATTTACATTGCAGAGTTGGTTAGGAAAACTTTCTCTGACAGATAATGGTATTTGAAAGACAGTAAGTCAGAAAGAGAAAAACAAATACCGTATGCTAACACATATATATGGAATCTAAAAATCAAACAAAAGAATGGTCATGAAGAACCTACAGGCAAGATGGGAATAAAGACGCAGACCTACTAGAGAATGGACTTGAGGATACGGACAGCGGGAAGGGTAAGTTGGCACAAAGTGAGAGAGTGGCATGGACATATATACACTACCAAATGTAAAATAGATAGCTAGTGGGAAGCAGCCACATAGCACAGGGAGATCAGCTCCGGTGATTTGTGACCACCTAGAGGGGTGGGATACAGAGGGTGGGAGGGAGGGAGACGCAAGAGGGAAGAGATATGGGGATATATGTGTATGTATAACTGATTCATTTTGTTATAAAGCAGAAAGTGACACACCACTGTAAAGCAATTATACTCCAATAAAGATGTTAGAAAAACAAACAAAAAATTTCATTCTGAAAGACATAATTTTGAATGTTCTATAAGTAGAGGAAATAACTTTTTGATCTTCTATAATTAACTTGAAAATACAATTTCAAAAGCTTGAAATTTGTTAAAAGGCAATGTGAAAAGAACAAATGCTAAAAGATAACAATTCTCTTAATTTAACTTTCCAAAATATCATAACATTTCCCATCCCAAATATTTAGCACTAGATACACTTAATAGTAGTTGTGCAAAAACCAAAGTTAAAATCTATATAAAAACAAAACGTTTCATGCTAAATTCAAAATGATTCGAGACACAGACTTAACACTTCACAAAAATAACTCCAAATGGGGCTTCCCTGGTGGCGCAGTGGTTGAGAGTCCGCCTGCCAATGCAGCAGACACGGGTTCGTGCCCCGGTCCGGGAAAATCCCACATGCCGCGGAGCGGCTGGGCCCGTGAGCCATGGCCGCTTAGCCTGCGCGCTTGGAGCCTGTGCTCCGCAACGGGAGAGGCCGCAACAGTGAGAGGCCCGCGTACCACAAAAAAAAAAAAAACTCCAAATGGATCATAGACCTAAGTGTAAAACAAAAAATTATAAACTTCCTTGAATATCACATAGGAGGAAAGCTAAAAAACTAGGATATGGTGATGACTTTTTAGATATAACCAACTGAACAATCCATGAAATAAATAATTGATAAGCTGGACTTTATTACAATGAAAAACTCTGTTCTGCAAAAGACAATGTCAAGAGAATAAGACAAGCCACTGACTGAGAGAAAACATTTTCAAAAGACATATCTGATAAAGGACTGTTTTTGATAATATGCAAAAACTTCTTAAAACAACGAAAAGCAGACAATCAATCCAATTAAAAAATGGGTCAAAAACCTTCGCAGACACCTCATCAAAGGTGATCTACGGGTGGCAAATAAGCACAAGTAAAGATGCTCCACATCATATGTCATCAGGGAAATGCAAATTAAACAAGATACGACTACTCAAATATTAGAATCATCAAATCCAGAATATTGACAATACCAAATGCTGGCCAGGACATGGAGCAATAGGAACTCTCACTCATTGCTGGTAGGAATGTAAAATGGTGCACTTTGGAAGCAGCTTGACAGTTTCTTTCAAAACTAAACATACAATACAATCCAGCAATCACTCTCCTTGGTATTTACCCAAAGAAACTGAAGACTTATGACCACACGAGGACCTACATACATATAAAGATTTACTCATAGCTGTCAAAATTTGGAAGCAACCAAGATGTCATTTCATAGGTGAAAGGATAAATAGATGGTAATACATTGAGACAATAGAATATTATTCACTGCTAGAAAGAAATAAGGTAATAAGCCTCAAAAATACATGGAGAAATCTTAAATACATGTTACTAAGTGAAAGAAGCCAATCTGAAAAGGCTTCATACTGTATGATTACAAATATATGACGTTCCAGAAAAGGCAAAACCATGGAGACAGTAAAAAGATCAGGGGTTAGAGGGGACGGAAGGATGAATAGGTAGAGCACAGAGGATTTTTAGGGCAATGAAACTCTCATGTATGATACCATAATGGTGGGTTCATGTTGTTATACATCTGTCCAAACATGTGCAATGTATAACACCAAGTGTGAACCCTAATGTAAACTATGGACTTTGGGTTATAATGGTACATCAATGTAAGTTCATCGACTATGACAAAACCACCATATTGGTTATGGATGTCGATAGCTGGGGAGACTATGCATATGTGGGGACAGGAAGTTCACGGAATATCTCTGTACTTTGGCCTCAATTTTGCTGTGAACCTAAAACTATTCTTAAAAATGAAGTCTATTTAAAAAGAAAAACAAAAAGTTAAGCATAAATTATATAACATGATGACATTAGGGAACACTGGGTTATGAGAGTACAGGAATTCTTTGCACGATCGTTGTAAATCTTGTTTGAATAACTAAAATTACTATTTCAAAATAAAAAGTCAAAAAATTTAAACATATGCTGACCATATGATACCTAGTTATTTGCACATGAAAAATAAATGAATATATTTATACAAAGACTAGTTAGCATACAAATACTCCTGGCAGCTTTATTTGTAATAGTTAACACCTGGATATAACCCAAATGCCCATCACAGGTCAGTAAAATAATTCTGGTGTATCCATTCGATACAATACTGGTCAGCAGCAAGAAGGAATAAACAGGCAGAGCATATTGATACCCAGGAAAATATGGATGAATCTTAAAATAATAATGAGTGCAAGAATCAGAGTATACACTCTATGATTTTATTTGTATAATTTTCTAGTATAATACAATCTAATCTATAGTGACAGAAAGCATTTGCCTAGGTAGGTACAAGAGGCCTGGTAGAGAAGGTGGTAGGGAAGGATCACAAAAGGGCAGGAGGAAACTTTTTCAGATGATGGATATGTTCATTATATTGATTTGAAAATGATTTCAAATATATATTTTCCACACATATTTGATAAGTTATGTATATTTGATATTACATATTTATGTATTTTTATATATTTGATGTTACATATAAATATGTTTGATAATTTGATGACTTTATACATATACACATCAAATCTATATAAAAACTTATCAAATTGTACATTTCACATATATCCAGTTTATTATATGCCAATTATATCTCAATTAAGCTGTTAAAAATAAATTGATAAAACATTCACTGAACTGCCATTTTGAGAGTTCATTCTTAAATTTTACATGTTTCAAATTTGGTAAACATAGTTCTATTTTGTGTATCTTGAGATGAGAATGGACGGTGTATTATTCACATGAATCAGTCATTATCGTTTTAAAAATAGAGTAGTTTAGGAGTAGAGCAAGTGTTATTTCTTTACTTCAGTTTCTCCAAATGAATTTGGGGCTGAGCTTAGAGGTTTTAGCTCTTTTCACAATTTAACAAATTGCTTTCAAACTCTGCTATTTTTATACAAGATCTTCCTGAGGATCATCCGGGTATAAAATTTATAGATGTTTGACTCGTATCAGCCACCAGCCATGCATCGATTTAATCAGTATTTTAGAAAAGTGTTAAAAAGCGACCAATGAGCATTTCAAATATAATTTTGTTTTAACAAAGTGCTATTTGCGTATCCTTAATCTTTAGAGAAGTGAATTTCTACTATAACCTATACTTTCCTAGGTCTTTGCAAAACTGCCTGTTAACCCAAATCAAAGCATCAGGTAAAGAGGTTTGGCAAATGTTTTTTTTTTTTTTTTTGGTTATGCACAATGCAAATACTGACATTAGCAGGGTACATGGGTATGTGTGAGTATTTACTGTAATCTTTTATTCTAATTTCTTTCCAATAAGTTTAAAATGAGAGAGGTACACTGAAAAAGTCTCTCAGAATTTGATTTTGATATGTAAAGATTATTCATCATCAAATAAGTGAACATTTGTAAAGTGCTTAGAAAATTGCCTGGCATGTAGAACACTCTGTATAAGTGTCTGGTAAAAATTAATAATTAAATAAATAATTTTAAAAAAGCATGATAATTAATCATGTTCCCCACGTTTCATAAAAATTATATAATTTTGGTCCTCTAAATAGAGCAATTCTTCATGTTCTGCTCTTTATGTGCATAACAAGGTTATTGAATTTCAAGACCTGGATTTTATATTCCCCACCACTGGCTTCCTTACTTCACCTCAGCCTCTGCCCCTCCCCTCCCACTCATTAGGCTGTCCTTGGCTGTGTTTCCTCCAAAGGAAGAGTGGATGGAAGATGCAAAAAAAAAAAAGATTGATTTGGTAGATACAGTTAATCTGGTGTTGGCACCCTTTGGTTTTGAAAGACGGTCACCAATGATCCTTTCTCTCAGGGGTTGAAGTTTTGGGTTACTCTTCCCTGTCTCCTTCAATCACTATTCATTCCTGGTGTGGACTCTCTTATTACATTTTTTGGGGGTGTGGAGGGTACAGTCTTTGGATGGAAGAAAAATTGTTCCAAGCCCAAATCTGGTCTGGGAGAGATTTAATTCTCCACCTCCTTTTGGGATAAATTACTGGCACATGATACAATGCTTCAGGGATTTTCTGATGAACTTTATTTAAATTAATGCTTATTCTAGGAAACTAGTTACTCATGGGCCCCTATGAATGTCAACGAACATTAGTCCATTGTCATTCAAGTCTAGTGGCTTTAACCAGATATTCTTCCCTTTTGTTTTAAATACTTACTGTCTTATAATTCTCTTTTTCTCATTAAATGATGCCACCAAGACTGAGTCTTCAAAGTACCCTAGTAGAGATCTTTCCTACTGACTTAACATTGTAATACCATTTTGAAACAGGCTGGTAACTAAATTACCTAAAATGTTTTCGTCAGCATCACATATGATTCCCGCACTCCAAGTGTGTTTCTGGCCCTACATTCCATGCAGATTCTTTCAGTTGAGGTCCTCAGGGAGAACTCTTAAGGAGAGTCCCTTCATGAGGATGTACCTTTGGTCACCTTTTTCAGAGTTCACTCTGGACAAGGAAATATTTGCTTTGCCTCATGACTATCAGTGAACATGCAGTTCAGTCCCAGTCTCACCTTTGGACTGTTCTAGGCAAAAGGCATATACTTGTTTCTCTCCCCTACATACCCCAGATAACACATGGCAAGTTTTGAAAAGGGATATATTGAAGACCCATTCCTTAGCTTAAGATGGACACTACCTGTTCCCATCCTGATAGAGAAGGGAGAACTTGTCAGTCATTCAATATCTCTCTCCCAAGAAATCCTCAACATGAGTTCTCCCTAATACTCAGACCTACCACTGTGTATGGTTTAAGTCTGGGTGAAGAGTCAGAGGTCCAAAAAGCCAAGAGTCACCCTGAGGACAAGTTTAAATAGATAGTCAAACATACCTATTTAAAAGAAGGCATTTTGACACTTAATTGTATTTAATTTGGGGACTTCAGCCCAAACAGTCTCTTTTTAACATTCACTTAAATGTGAAAATAATATAATGTCATCAGTGTTATACTAGGATTCTTCTTGCAGACATCCTAGAAGAAAGTTCAATGGATTCTTTGATATCCAGATTCAATGATTCTTATAAATGACTTTGAAATAAACTGATAAAGACTGCTCAACAAAGAACAAAACATCTTGGTATTTATCATCAAAAAATGAAAACTTGTTATTTACATATGGCATGCTAAGATGAAACCATTCTTTATTGTGGAAAGATTAAAGTTTTTGGCCAGAGTTTATAAACAAGGACTCTGAACGACAAATGTTTAGAATTAAAAATGCATTCTTTTTTGTCATAAGAAATTGAAAATCATTGAAATTGTACTGAATCCCCTTTAGCTTATTATTTCTGAGCATATTTTGTGTCTAGTCCTGGAGCTTCTTTATGGGAAATATAACTTACAGGTAAGGGAAACATGCATCTCTTACTTTTTTTTTTTTTCATCTCTTACTTTTAAGAGTTCTTTTGTTGTCCTAATAAATTGCCCCAAGGTGTCCTGGAAATTAAAATATTTTCACATTCAAACTACAGCTCCTACCTGAATCTCTTACTAAAATACTTTGTCAGATCACCTCTGATCATTTATGTGTAATACAGAGTCCCTGTATTAATAATTCACTCTTATTTTGAGTGGCACCTGCAGAGCAAACCTTTAGTTTTCTGCCATGTCTTAACAATCAACATAATTATTGCATTAGACATGAGCATAGATTTTTCTTGCCTATTTTCTGATTTTGTTATTTTTTTCATTTTAAGAGTTCAGTGTTTCACACCCCAGCATCTAGTAATAGTGTGTAAGTTTTAAAGCATTTTTATAATCTTTACAAAGAAACGAGGAGATGCTCTAGCTCAGCATCAATCTTTCATACTTCTCGCCGTGAACTTTTAATTTGATTACTGAAATTCATATTTAGTCTAACTTAGGCCTTACCATGGTATTTCAGAAAAAACACTGTCATTAGTATTGCCTTGAGAGGCAAATGAATGAAAGCATGAAATCATATTTTCACACCTAAAATGAAGTTTGTAAGACATGAAAGTTCTATGTTCTGTTGAACGTGCTTTTATTCCTGGTGGCATTAGTTCTACATTATGCAATTTTCTTATCAAACTTTTTACTCATTGGAGGAAGTTGAAGCTTTCTCAGTGTTCCCGGTTACGTCATAGAGGCCCCAGATTAATCTCTTGAAGACATCCAAAAATGTGGAGAGCAATTATATCAGATGTAACAAATGCTATTGTATTTAAAAACCACAAAATGAAGAACAGGTTCTTGCACAGGCTTTGGTCAGGCATTTCTGGGTTAAAATTCTGACAAATTCTTTCCCATATTTCATCCTACTTTACTTGCTGAATGACCTTGAGAAATTTTTAATTAAAAATTTCGGAGCCAGATTTCTCATCCTTAGAATGGGATTAATAATACTTGTTTACATTGAAATGCTGTGTAGAGGATTATATACAAAAAAGTAGCTAAAGGCCACTATGGTTTCTAGAACAGTCGTTCTCAAACTTTAATCTGCATTCAAATCACGTGGGGGTTTTGATTAAATGCAGATACTGATCTGTGGGCCTAAGGTGGATCCAAGATTCTGCATTTCTAAGAAGCCCATGGTGATCCATTGAGTACCAAGGTACTAGAAGGTCCCCATTAAGTAATATCCATTCTACCTTTATAATAATTGCTTTCTAGACAGGCCAAAATATTCTCATTCTATACAGAAAATAACAAACCCCTCCAATTTTATGTTAGTAATCCATTATTCTCAGTAGTATGTTTTAGATCTCACAAGTCAGTTGACATGAGCCATGAGTTAAACATAGTGGAGAGATACAAAAGTTCAGAAGAATTTTTGCTACCTGAGACTCGAGTTCTAAACAAAAGAGAAATTTTTTTTTTTTAAGAGCTTAAATAGGTTTACAAAAGTATGAGACGCAAACACAGATCTCTGATTCTGTTCTAATGTCATCAATTGCTGGAAAGTTTTACAGACCTTAGGAAATTCTGTGAAGAGGCAAAGACAGATTGACATTGTTTCTGTGGTTGGAGTGTTTTTGATTTTAAGATACTATCTGCACAAAACAGTGCCATAAACAATGGGGAAATTGACAGAACATCAAATCCCCTTTAGAGGAAAAGTGATAAGCTACAGGCAGAGGAATGCTTAGAGACAGATGAAGGGACCTTAGGTAATCAGAGTAAAAACTGCTGTCTGATGGAACCCATGTAACAAGAATCTCATTTTGTAAAATACTTGATGACTTTTTATAGTGTTATAGCATTTGGGCTTTATGTTGTATGATATTCACCCAGTGACAGGCTGACCCTCTTCTTCCCCGAGAAGCTATCAGTTCTCTGTAGAAAAGTAATTCTATGGCTGTCTTGCCAAAGATGAACTCATGAATCAGTGATGTGGGTAGAGGTGGCATCCCAGATAGCATTCTGAAAAATCCATAAATTCTTTAAGAAAGACTTTCTCTACTGCTGTCATATGCTATTAAGCCTAAATCATGCAGTTCTATTTGAAAACTTGAGATGGTCTGGAAAAGTGCCCTAAGGAGCTAAAAGAAGAGAAAACTATGAAATTAAAAATGCCAGGGAGACAAGATATTTTATTATTGCACAAAGGTCACGAAGAAAGATGTAGGGCATGTCATTGTTCAGTAACAGTTTAAAACACTATGATTTAATTTAGACCTGGTCTGTATTACACTGTCAATGAGATATGAAATTGTAGGATCAATAAGCAATATATTCTAAGTCAAATTTTAAGAATCAATAAACAAAGGGACTCAAACTGGGGAAAAAATGGTGTCTAAGAGTTCGAGTATTTTGAAGAACAGAACAGCATACCTATATGTTATCTCATCGGGTAACTTGTTCTATATTACTTATATAGACTCATTTGTAAGTCTGTTATATCTGATATACACTAAGGTCAAGAATTTATGGGAGAGGCCACAGCAGTGAGAGACCTGCGTACCGCAAAAAAAAAAAAAAAAAAAAAAGAAATACTATTTTTTGGATGTTTCCCTTTCCCATGGATAAAAGTTTTTTTTTTTTCATGTTTCCCTTTCCCATGGATAAAAGTTTTCTTTTAGTCTGTGGTTGGTGCACACCTATTTGTCCTCTTTCAACTTCCTTTCCAATGCCTAAGAAAACACTGTAAAGAGTCTTAGCCACAAAACTGAAAACTAAGGATATCAGCATAGAATTACCAATCTCTGGGATGTTTTAACCCAATTGCTACACATACAGGCTGTAAATCCAATTAAGATCAATCCTTTGCAAGAGCAACATGAACAAATTAATTATATCTTATTTAGTATTTTTTTCTTTATTAAAGCTGTCAGTCAACAAATATAATCACACGCTAAGTTGATATAAAATTATGATGAGCTGGGGTGATATAGACTCTGTTCTCATAGAGCTCAAAGACAGAAAGAAAATCAGAGAATGACAGTTTTAAAAAAAGTACATTTGGAGGTATTGAAAGAGCAGCAGGGAGCTACAAGAGTGCTATAAGGGTGCAAAAATGTCAAAGCTAATATGAATGGTATTTTGAACAGATAACTAAGTAAACAAACAAAGTATTGTGTTTAACAGTGAAATTAACTAATAGTATCTGCACTGATATAAAGGAAAAGAAGAGAATGCATAATGTAATCGCAATTTCACAAATCTGGGGGTAGTTTTGGACAATTCATAAAGGTAAGGAAAAATTAAAGATTTAAATACTGTAAAGTAACATTGTTATTTGTAGAATAATTATTATCAAACTGAAAATCTAAAGAAAATGCATTGAAAACTTTTAAATCTATTAAGGGTACTCAGCTATCTTAGTGACAAAATAAATATACAAAAAGCTATTACTTTTTATGTGCTATAAAATATCATCAAATACAAATAGCCTTTTTGTTGCAATGGAATAATAAAATTCCCAGGAAAAAGCTTCACATACATACACATACACACTGATTACATAAAGAAAACTGCACCATTTTAATGAGTGACATAAAAAAGCCGGACACATACAGAATGAATCTTTATTTGCCAGAGAGAGGCAGGAGTGAGAAAGTGAAAGGAGAAGGAACTAGAACTCTTCAGGATAGTTCCATTATTTGTAGATGATACATTTAGAAAATTAGAAAACCCAGAGGATCCCAGGAAAATGTACGGTAAAGTTATAAAAATGAAAACGGCATATTGACCCAAAGCAGACTGATTACAATAATAGTCAAGGTTGTACTCAAACAAATTTTTAACAAAATAGTGTGCGTATGTGTAAAGTCTAAATGGAGATGGTTTGGTTTATTTAACAAAGAGGGTTATAAAATTAACTTACTAAATAATCTGGGTGATAACTACTGTCAGTATAGTTTTTTATATTTTTTTAGTAAACTTCTAATTTTTGAACAGTTGTAAATTTACAGAAAAATTGTGAAGATAGTACAGAGATATGCACCCAGTTTTTCTAATAATTAATGTCTTACACCAGTGTGGTACATTTATCACCATTAAGGAGCTAATATTATTACATTATTATGAAGGAAAATCTATACTCATATTCTCTTAGTTTTTATCTAATGTCCCTTTTATCTTCCAGGATCCACCCAGGGTACATTACATTTAGTCATCCTGTCACCTTAGGCCCCTCTTGGCTGTGATAATGTCTCAGACTTTCCTTGTTTCTGATGATCTTGACAGTTTTGAAGATTATTGGTCATATATTTTGTAGTATGTCTTTCAATTCGGATTTATCTGATATTTCTCTCATGAGTGAACTGGGGTTATGGGATTTTTGAAGGAAGACCACAGCAGTGTAGCGGCATTTTCACCACATCGGATCAATGGTACACACTGTAACATAACTTATAACTCTTGATGTTAACAGTGATCACCTGGCTAAGGTAGTATTGTCAGGATGCTCTACTGTAGAGTGACCCTTTTTCTCACCTTTTCATACCATACTCTTTGGAAGGAAATCCACAGGAGCAGCTCACGCTTGAGGAGTGAGGATTTATGCTCCATCCCATTGAGGGGAAAGTATCTATGTAGATTATCTGGATTTCTTTGGCATAGGAGATATTTATATTCTCCCCTACTTATTTATCCAATCATTTCTTTACAAGTATGGACTCATGGATACTTATTTTACACTTTGTGTTAGAATGCAATACTGTTTATCTTGTTCTTCAATTTTTCCCAGTTTGGGGCACTGGGAGTTCTTTCATTGTCTTCTGGGTCCCTTTAGCATACCCCTATCATTGTAAAGCTTTTATTTTTTAACACTTTTCTACTTTCTAAACTGTAAGATGCTGCAGATCATCTTGTATATTTCGTGTCTCAGTCCTAGAATCAGCCATTTATCTAAGGAGTCCTGGACTCTCTTACTGGAGAATAGTATTAGAAACCAATATCTGAAAGCTAGGTCATTTTCTACACAGGAAAATGAAAAAACAACACAGGTTCCTACATACCTTTTACAAAGCCTTCCCTAATAGTAACATATTAGAAAACTATAGAATGTTATTATATCCAGAAAACCATACTGTGAGTACTTTTTATTTTAATTAAATAAAATATTAATTCTACTTGGATTATTTAATATTCTGTTTACATTCCCTTGATCTAGTATAAGCTGGAATATGAACAGGTATAGAATCATCTTTTGGAACCCAGAGCAGATAAAGCTTGATAAAGCTTGGTCACCCAGATGAGTACCAGTTGCTAGAATGCTCTGAGGAACTAAGGATGCTATATGAGCTCCCATTCTCTATGGCGGTTGATAGGAGTTACCCTCTCCACTTTTTTCTTTATATGTGCTTCATTTCTTTCTCTCTCCTCTTTTTCTCTCTCTCTCTACATACATACATATGTATGTATTATATATATGTATATATAATAATCTACATAAATATATATTTTTTTCCACCTGGATGGTTGATTAAATTAATATATTTCATTATATTTCCTTGTTTTTCACCAATATTCCTTGATTCTGATGATATTGATTATCTTCATGCTCTCTGATCAATTTTCTTAACTGTGAACATCAAGGAAGAGTTGGAGATTTCAAGGACCTTCATTTCCAGCATGTCCTTATGATTCTTTTATTAATTTCCAGACTATTTTCCTAGAAACTTTTGAAATCTTCATATTAACACGTTATAAGAAAAAAAAATAAATTAAAACCCATAAAACTGTATCTCTATGTGCCCTGTTTGTACCTATGCCAGCCCTACATTGTGGCTGTTACTTTACTCAGTTCTAATTTTCTACTTGAGGAACGCTCTTCTTCCTCAGGTAAATAGCAAGGTTGTGATGACATCTTTCAGGTCCTTCCTCCATACAGATCCGTGGCTTGATCTTGAGATGATGAAACTACATTAATGAAACAGTAATCACCCAGACAATAAAAACTGCACATGAAACTTGATGAACAACCCTTTACAATATTAAAGGGATAGTAACTTTCATCAGCTTTAAAACTTTTACACAAGTGGGTTGCATGCTATTCCCAAACCAATCAAATCCTTCATCAAAGTATTTAGTGAATAAAACTTAATATTAAAATTTTAAAGATGATAATAGCATAACAAATACTAGTGTTTTCACCTTCCAAATTTATTCAAGATTATGGAATAAAAAATATTCTTGTATAAATTTAGATGCATCATTTCCTTTTTTTTTTAACATCTTTATTGGAGTATAATTGCTTTACAATGGTGTGTTGGTTTCTGCTTTATAACAAAGTGAATCAGTTATACATATACATATGTTCCCATATCTCTTCCCTCTTGCGTCTCCCTCCCTCCCACCCTCCCTATCCAACCCCTCTAGGTGGTCACAGA
Source organism: Stenella coeruleoalba (assembly GCF_951394435.1). NCBI lineage: Eukaryota > Metazoa > Chordata > Mammalia > Artiodactyla > Delphinidae > Stenella > Stenella coeruleoalba. The sequence continues at coordinate 21,146,669 of NC_137154.1, forward strand.
CCACCGAGCTGATCTCCCTGTGCTATGCAGCTGCTTCCCACTAGCTATCTATTTTACATTTGGTAGTGTATATATGTCCATGCCAATCTCTCACTTTGTCACAGCTTACCATTCCCCCTCCCCATATCCTCAAGTCCATTCTCTAGTAGGTCTGCGTCTTTATTCCAGTCTTACCCCTAGGTTCTTCATGACCCTTTATTTTTTTCTTAGATTCCAAATATATGTGTTAGCATATGGTATTTGTTTTTCTCTTTCTGACTTACTTCACTCTGTATGACAGGCTTTAGGTCCATCCAACTCACTACAAATAACTGAATTTCGTTTCTTTTTATGGCTGAGTAATATTCCATTGTATATATGTGCCACATCTTCTTTATCCATTCTTCTGTTGATGGACACGTAGGTTGCTTCCGTGTCCTGGCTATTGTAAATAGAGCTGCAATGAACATTTTGGTACATGACTCTTTTTGAATTATGGTTTTCTCAAGGTATATGCCCAGTAGTGGGATTGCTGGGTCGTATGGTAATTCTATTTTTAGTTTTTTAAGGAACCTCCATACTGTTCTCCATAGTGGCTGTATCAATTTACATTCCCACCAACAGTGCAAGAGGGTTCCCTTTTCTCCACACCCTCTCCAGCATTTATTGTTTCTAGATTTTTTGATGATGGCCATTCTGAGCACTGTGAGATGATATCTCATTGTAGTTTTGATTTGCATTTCTCTAATGATTAATGATGTTGATTTACCTTCATGTGTTTGCTGGCAATCTGTATATCTTCTTTGGAGAAATGTCTATTTAGGTCTTCTGCCCATTTTTGGATTGGGTTGTTTGTTTCTTTGACATTGAGCTGCATGAGCTGCTTGTAAATTTTGGAGATTAATCCTTTGTCAGTTGCTTCATTTGCAAATACCTTCTCCCATTCTGAAGGTTGTCTTTTGGTCTTTTTTATGGTTTCCTTGCTGTGCAAAAGTTTTGAAGTTTCATTAGGTCCCATTTGTTTATTTTTGTTCTTATTTCCATTTCTCTAGGAGGTGGGTCAAAAAGGATCTTGCTGTGATTTATGTCATAGAGTGTTCTGCCTATGTTTTCTTCTAAGAGTTTGATAGTGTCTGGCCTTACATTTAGCTCTTTATTCCATTTTGAGTTTACTTTTGTGTATGGTGTTAGGGAGTGTTCTATTTCATACTTTTACATGTACCTGTCCAGTTTTCCCAGCACCACTTATTGAAGAGGCTGTCTTTTCTCCACTGTATATAGTCTTGCCTCCTTTATCAAAGATAAGGTGACCATATGTGCGTGGGTTTATCTCTGGGCTTTCTATCCTGTTCCACTGATCTATATTACTGTTTTTGTGCCAGTACCATACTGTCTTGATTACTGTAGCTTTGTAGTATAGTCTGAAGTCAGGGAGCCTGATTCCTCCAGGTCCGTTTTTCTTTCTCAAGATTGCTTTGGCTATTCGGGGTCTTTTGTGTTTCCATAAAAATTGTGAATTTTTTTGTTCTAGTTCTGTAAAAAATGCCAGTGGTAGTTTGTCAGGGATTGCATTGAATCTGTAGATTGTTTTGGGTAGTAGAGTCATTTTCACAATGTTGATTCTTCAAATCCAAGAACATAGTATATTTCTCCATCTATTTGTATCATCTTTAATGTCTTTCATCAGTGTCTTATAATTTTCTGCATACAGGTCTTTTATCTCCTTAGGTAGGTTTATTCCTAGATATTTTATTCTTTTTGTTGCAATGGTAAATGGGAGTGTTTTCTTAATTTCACTTTCAGATTTTTCATCATTAGTGTATAGGAATACAAGAGATTTCTGTGCATTAATTTTGTATCCTGCTACTTTACCAAATTAATTGATTAGCTCTAGTAGTTTTCTGGTAGCATCTTTAGGATTCTCTATGTATAGTATCATGTCATCTGCAAACAGTGACAGCTTTACTTCTTTCTGATTTGGATTCTGTTTATTTCTCTTTCTTCTCTGATTGCTGTGGCTAAAACTTCCAAAACTATGTTGAATAAGAGTGGTGAGAGTGGGCAACCTTTTCTTGTTCCTGATCTTAGTGGAAATGGTTTCAGTTTTTCACCATTGAGGACGATGTTGGCTGTGGGTTTGTTATATACGGCTTTTATTACGTTGAGGTAAGTTCCCTCTATGCCTACTTTCTGGAGGGTTTTTTATCATAAATGCGTGTTGAATTTTGCCGAAAACTTTCTCTGCATCTATTGAGATGATCATATGGTTTTTCTCCTTCAATTTGTTAATATGGTGTATCACGTTGATTGATTTCCATATATTGAAGAATCCTTGCATTCCTGGAATAAATCCCACTTGATCATGGTGTATGATCCTTTTAATGTACTGTTGGATTCTGTTTGCTAGTATTTTGTTGAGGATTTTTGCATCTACATTCATCAGTGATATTGTCCTGTAGTTTTCTTTCTTTGTGACATCTTTGTCTGGTTTTCTTAGTAGGGTGAAGGTGGCCTCGTAGAATGAGTTTGGGAGTGTTTCTCCCTCTGCTATATTTTGGAAGAGTTTGAGAAGGATAGGTGTTAGCTCTTCTCTAAATGTTTGACAGAATTCGCCTGTGAAGCCATCTGTTCCTGGGCTTTTGTTTGTTGGAAGATTTTTAATCACAGTTTCAATTTCAGTGCTTGTGATTGGTCTGTTCATATTTTCTATTTTTTCCTGGTTCAGTCTCGGTAGGTTTTGCCTTTCTAAGAATTTTTCTATTTCTTCCAGGTTGTCCATTTTATTGGCATAGAGTTGCTTGTAGTAATCTCTCGTGATCCTTTGTATTTCTGCAGTATCAGTTGTTACTTCTCCTTTTTCATTTCTAATACTATTGATTTGAGTCTTCTCCCTTTTTTTCTTGATGAGTCTGCCTAATGGTTTATCAATTTTGTTTATCTTTTCAAAGAACCAGCATTTAGTTTTATTGATCTTTGCCATCATTTCCTTCATTTCTTTTTCATTTATTTCTGATCTGATCTTTATGACTTCTTTCTTTCTGCTAACTTTGGGGATTTTTTGTTCTTCATTCTCTAATTGCTTTAGGTGCAAGGTTAGGTTGTTTATGTGAGATGTTTCCTGTTTCTTAAGGTAGGATTGTATTGCTATAAACTTCCCTCTTAGAACTGCTTTTGCTGCATCCCATAGGTTTTTGGTCGTCGTGTTTCATTGTCATTTGTTTCTAGGTATTTTTTGATTTCCTCTTTGATTTCTTCAGTGGTCTCTTGGTTATTATTAGCCTCGATGTGTTTGCATTTTTTTGCAGATCTTTTACTGTAATTGATATCTAGTCTCATAGCATTGTGGTTGGAAAAGATACTTGATACGATTTCAATTTTCTTAAATTTACCAAGGCTTGATTTGTGACCCAAGATATGATCTATCCTGGAGAATGATCCATGATCATTTGAGAAAAATGTGTATTCTGTCGTTTTTGGATGGAATGTCGTATAAATATCAATTAAGTCCATCTTGCTTAATGTATCATTTAAAGCTTGTATTTCCTTATTTATTTTCATTTTGGATGATCTGTCCATTGGTGAAAGTGGGGTGTTAAAGTCTCCTAGTATGAATGTGTTACTGTTGATTTCCCCTTTTATGGCTGTTAGTATTTGCCTTATGTATTGAGATGCTCCTATGTTGGTTACATAAATATTTACAATTGTTATGTCTTCTTCTTGGATTGATCCCTTCATCATTATGTAGCGTCCTTCCTTGTCTCTTGTAATAATATTTCTTTTAAAGTCTATTTGGTCTGATATGAGAATTGCTACTTGAGCTTTCCTTTGATTTCCATTAGCATGGAATATCTTTTGCCATTCCCTCACTTTCAGTCTGTATATGTCTCTAGGTCTGAAGTGTGTCTCTTGTTGACAGCATATATACGGGTCTTGTTTTTCTGTCCATTCAGCCAGTCTGTGTCTTTTGGTGGGAGCATTTAATCCATTTACATTTAAGGTAATTATCAATATGTATGTTCCTATTCCCATTTCCTTAATTGTTTCGGGTTTGTTATCATAGGTCTTTTCCTTCTCTTGTGTTTCTTGCCTAGAGAAGTTCCTTTAGCATTTGTTGTAAAGCTGGTTTTGTGGTGCTGAACTCTCTCAGCTTTTGCTTGTCTATAAAGGTTTTAATTTCTCCATCAAATCTTAATGAGATCCTTGCTGGGTAGAGTCATCTTGGTTGTAGGTTTTTCCCCTTCATCACTTTAAATATGTCCTGCCACTCCCTTCTGGCTTGCAGAGTTTCTGCTGAAAGATCAGCTGTTAACCTTATGGGGATTCCCCTGTGTGCTATTTGTTGTTTTTCCCTTGCTGCATTTAATATGTTTTGTTTGTATTAAATTTTGATAGTTTGATTAATATGTGTCTTGGCATGTTTCTCCTTGGATTTATCCTGTATGGGACTCTCTGTGCTTCCTGGACTTGATTAACTATTTCCTTTCCCATATTAGGGAAGTTTTCATCTATAATCTCTTCAAATATTTTCTGAGTCCATTTCTTTTTCTCTTCTTCTTCTAGAACCCCTATAATTCAAATGTTGGTGTGTTTAATGTTGTCCCAGAGGTCTCTGAGACTGTCCTCAGTTCTTTTCATTCTTTTTTCTTTATTCTGCTCTGCAGTAGTTATTTCCACTATTTTATCTATCAGGTTACTTATCCATTCTTCTGCCTCAGTTATTCTGCTATTGATCCCTTCTAGAGTATTTTTAATTTCATTTATTGTGTTGTTCATCACTGTTTGTTTGTTCTTTAGTTCTTCTAGGTCCTTGTTAAATGTTTCTTGCATTTTGTCCATTCTGTTTCCAAGATTTCGGATCATCCTTACTATCATTATTCTGAATTCTTTTTCAGGTAGACTGACTATTTCCTCTTCATTTGTTAGGTCTGGTGCATTTTTATCTTGCTCCTTTATCTGCTGTGTGTTTTTCTGTCTTCTCATTTTGCTTATCTTACTGTGTTTGGGGTCTCCTTTTTGCATACTGCAGGTTCGTACTTCCTGCTGCTTTTGATGTCTGTCTCCAGTGGCTAAGGTTGGTTCAGTGCGTTGTGTAGGCTTCCTGGTGGAGGGGACTAGTGCCTGTATTGTGGTGGATGAGGCTGGATCTTGTCTCTCTAGTGGGCAGGTTCACGTCTGGTGGTGTGTCTTGGGGTGTCTGTGGCCTTATTATGATTTTAGGCAGCCTCTCTGCTAATGGGTGGGGTTGTGTTCCTTTTTTGCTAGTTGTTTGGCATAGGTTGTCCAGCACTGTGGCTTGCTGGTCGTTGAGTGAAGCTGGGTGCTGGTGTTAAGATGGAGGTCTCTGGGAGATTTTCGCCATTTGATATTATGTGGAGCTGGGCGGTCTCTTGTGGACCAGTGTCCTGAAGTTGGCTCTCCCACCTCAGAGTCACAGCACTGACTCCTGGCTGGAGCACCAAGAGCCTTCCATCCACATGGCTCAGAATAAAAGGGAGAAAAAATAGAAAGAAAGAAAGAGGATAAAATAAAATAAAATAAAGTAAGATAAAATAAAATAAAGTTATTAAAGTAAAAAATAATTATTATGAAAAAAATTTTTTAAAGTAAAAAAAAAAAAGAAAGAAAAAAAAAACCGGACAGACAGAATCCTAGGAAAAATGGTGAAAGCAAAGCTATGCAGACAAAATTACATACAGAAGCATACACATACACACTCACAAAAAGAGAAAAAGGGAAAAAAATATATATATATCTTTGCTCCCAAAGTCCACCTCCTCAATTTGGGATGATTCGTGTATTACGTGTATTCTATTCATGTATTACACAGATGCAGGGTACATCAAGTTGATTGTGGAGCTTTAATGCGCTGCTTCTGAGGCTGCTCGGAGAGATTTCCCCCTCTCTTCTTTGTTCTCACAGCTCCCAGGGGCTCTGCTTTGGATTTGGCCCCGCCTCTGCGTGTAGGTCGCCTGAAGGTGTCTGTTCTTCACTCAGACAGGACGGGGTTAAAGGAGCAGCTGATTCCGGGGCTCTGGCTCACTCAGGCCAGGGGGAGGGAGGGGTGCCGATGTGGGGCGAGCCTGCGGCGACAAACGCCGGCATGACATTGCACCAACCTGAGGGCGCCGTGCGTTCTCCTGGGGAAGTTGCCCCTGCATCACGGGACCCTGGCAGTGGCGGGCTACACAGGCTCCTGAGAGGCGTGTTGTGGATAGTGACCTGTGCTCGCACACAGGCTTCTTGGTGGCAGCAGCAGCAGCCTTAGAGTCTCAGGCCCGTCTCTCAGGTCCGCGCTGATAGCCGCGGCTTGTACCCGTCTCCGGAGCTCGTTTAGGCAGTGCTCTGTATCCCCTCTCCTCGCGCACCCTGAAACAATTGTCTCTTGTCTTTTTGGCAGCTCCAGACTTTTCCCCGGACTCCCTCCCAGCCAGCTGTGGCACACTAACCCCCTGCAGGCTGTGTTCATGCCGCCAACCCCAGTCCTCTCCCTGCGCTGCAACCGAAGCCCGAGCCTCAGCTCCCAGCCCCGCCCACCGCAGCGAGGGAGCAGACAAGCCTCTCGGGCTGTTTAGTGCTGGTCGGCACAGATCCTCTGTGCGGGAATCTCTCTGCTTTGCCCTCCGCACCCCTGTTGCTGCGCTCTCCTCTGCGGCTCCGAATCTTCCCCCCTCCGCCACCCACAGTCTCCCCCCGCAAAGGGGCTTCCTAGTGTGTGGAAACCTTTCTTCTTTCACAGCTCCCTCCCAGAGGTGCAGGTCCTGTCCCTATTCGTTTGTCTCTGTTTTTTCTTTTTTCTTTTGCCCTACCCAGGTACGTGGGGAGTTTCTTGCCTTTTGGGAGGTCTGAGGTTTTCTGCCAGCGTTCAGTAGGTGTTTTGTAGGAGTTGTTACACATGTAGATGTATTTCTGATGTATTTGTGGGGAGGAAGGTGATCTCCACATCTTACTCTTTCGCCATCTTCTCCTGGTTCTCTCTTATATTTGTGGTAGATGTGGAGATGCACCACCCAGATACCCCTGCATGGAAGGACTTGCTGTCCAGATGAGGTGCCATGTACAGCCAGCCTTTAGCCGTCAGCTCCTTCAGGGTCTGCCTCTACTCAGAGAGATGCCAGATGCATCTTTTCTTAAGACAGTATGGCACTTGACAGATTTGAAATCAGCTCTTTACCCCTGCTAAAGTAGCTGAGTTAAAAATCGGTAATGACGGAGTTAGAAAAGATAATGGAACTCCCATATTTCCATTTTAATTAGATTTAAACTTAGTCATTCCTTGTCTTCCTTATCCACAACATTTAGAATTTGAAGAGCAGCCCCGCTAAATAAATGAAGAACAAAATGCAATGAGAAAGCCAAAGCCTTATGTTCCCATTCCTGGCTGTGATATGTCATCATGCATTACAGTCATAATTTATGAATAAATATTAGATTAAATGCTAGAGAATGGAATCATGATGGTTTACGATTTACAATATTTATCAGACAGACTCAAAAGCTTCTAAAACAAGGTATTTTATGTAAAACTCTCTTTTTTTTTTTTTTTGCTGAGAAGAATAAACAAATCAACTGTAGAAGGAAAACACTAATAATTGCATACCCTTTTTATTTGTGATATGATCTGTTCTGCAGGCATACTTAAAAAGTGATAAGGAATGATAAATAATGACAAAATAGGCAATCCACTAAAGAGAGAGATTTAACTGTGATCTGAATCTCATGAAAAATAAAAGGGTGTATTTGAGGATGAATTTGTGACTGAAAAAAAAAAACCCCACAGTTACTTGGTTTCTCTTTTTAAAGGTCACTGCGATAGATTTCTACCAGTTAGTTTTATACTTTTATCACCTCCAGTCTATCCCTAAAGGTAGGCAAAGCAAACAGCATTTATTTCTTAATATCATCCATCTGGTCGTCTGAGTTAGTAAAACAGCTGCAAAGGGTGGGAAATTTTTATGAATCAGTTAAAACACCACTGACTAGAGCCCTGACTTTCATACCACAAGAGACCAATTTTCTGTCCTTTGCTTTTGCTCTTGCATTTGTGTATGTGAAATTCTATGTTCGTCTTCTATGGAATTCTCAGCAGAATGGAAATCGGAAGGCTTAAGTTTTAGCCTCTTAACACTCTGGCATTTTTACTGGGGCAGTCTTTTCTCCTCTTGCTTAAGTGTTTCTCCTTGTCAAATGACTTTGTCTCTAATTGTCTGATTCTATCTATGTAAAATGTAAACAATTCATCTAGCCATTAATTATAATTTCTCCAAAAGAACAAACAAACACTTCCAAGCACATGGAAGAGCAGGTGGAAGGTAATGGGTTATTTTTCCCTTCTAGAAAGTGTACATTTCAAAAATTGTTTGGAAGAAGGTTTGGAAATTGTCTATCTCCAGCCACGACTATGACATATTAAATTTCAATCAGAAGAATAAGGGTAACAAAGTAAAAGCACAGTAATGGGAAACTTCAAATTCTCCTCCTAAGTGCTACCTTCTGCTTCTCTATTTCTACATTTTATCTCTTCCTATAAAAACTGAAGTTGCTCTCAACATGTAAATTCAGGTTTATCCATTGAAACCAAAAGCATTCCATTTCTCTTCAAATCACTGAATCTGCAATTTAGATAGTTTGCCACCAATTGATAGGACAATCTGAAGTCTCATGGTTGAAACGAGAAAGCACCAATTTGGCCAAATAGCTAAAGAGAATGTTATATAAACCTTAAAATATTTATAATTATAAATTACCTGTGAATCAAAACACAGGGAATGTTTTACACTCATTACAGAGTAGTTCTCTGACTTTGAGAGGGATTCGGCAGTTCCCCCATTTCCCCAATACCACATGGACTTAATTTTCTCAATTCATGGAACATGTTCCTCTCTCCTGGGGATGAAGTCACACACACCATCCTTGTTCTGTCTGGACAGGGGCCTGATGTGTGAAGTTCTGTCTGGACAAACCTGGCAGCCACAATCTCTCCATGGAAGTAAATCTTCATGGAAAGCAGATACTAGAGAAACTATTTCTTAGTCAGAAATATGAACATATTAATGAGAACCAGCTGGTCATAGTGAGAACCCTATCACAAAAAGGATAAACATAAGCCAGTCTTTTAAGTGACACAGAGAAGGGATGATAACCTCTGACTACCCAGAGGTTATAAAAAATAAAACCAAAATTAATCTAGAGCTCGGAAGTGATCCGAGTCTGGCATATATCCTACCGTGGCTTCTGTCTTCATAACTGTGATCATTTAAAAATAGTATGAAAGCAAAAGACACAATGAGTTAATTCATGCAAAGCTGGAACAATGTCTGGACTACAGTAAACCCTTAATAAGTGTTATCTATAATTCTATAACTCTCCTTATGCCAGAGCAACACGTATAGACAATAAACACTACAACAATCTTCAGGTTTAAATTCATGAAAAAGTGAGTTCTTGCCCTCTATAATTTGCACGTATTCAAAATTTTATAGAACATGAAAAGAATAACTACAGGTACCCTCTGTAGAATGCCCCATGATAACTTCGACAATATCTATGATTCAGGAAGGAAAGCGAGATTAAGCAAAGCTCGGTCAAAATAACATGCAGTGAAACCGATGATTTGAAAATACTGATTCCAGCAGTGGAAGTCAGACACTGATAGCTACAGTATTCATTCTGACAGCACAATGTGTTTGCTAAGGAGATGAGCACATAATAAACCCATTTCCTTAATGCATACAAATTCCATTCTGAGCTAAATGTGTTCTTATATATCCTGCTTTATTCACAAATATAAAGAGGAGTTCTTCTTTAGACACTGAATATCTCTTTTTTTTTTTGCTTTTTTATAAAACGATTTCATTCCACATTGTCAATAGAAAAGTTATACACAAATGCCTTCAAAGAATTTTTTTAAAAAAATTCTTTCTTTTAGGAAAAAAAAAATTCTTTAAAGTGAAATGAACATATATTGAAACAGCATGCAACTGATGCAAGACAGAGTGAAGGACCCCTGCTTTGCTCAGGGAAGAGAACAGAGATCCCAGAGATAGTCTTAGAAGCCACAGCAGATGGCCCTGTTAAACCAGAGAAGGCCAACTGAGGTTGTATCTGGAGCACTCGGTTACCCCTGGAAGACAGAGAGAAAAAAGAAAAGTAGGAAGCCCTGCATTTAGTAGCTGTTCAGATTGCAAAGCCATGAGAAGTATGTCCCTGGGAATGAGATGTTTTTCATTTGGCCTGTGCCTTTTATTTTATGCATTGCGATCAACAGCCAGGGATTCTTAGCTATGCTGGGTGTTATTTTTAGATTTCAAAGGAGCACAAATGAAGCCTGGTTCCCTGTTTCTGTGTTTTTATTTAGTTCACATTTACTCCCTAGGACACATGTCTTTTTAGCAACCCTAATACTAGGGCTCCTCCAGATCAACTCTACAGGAAAAGAGACAGAGGAAGTCACCAAAGAGTTTTAAGATTCTTCTTAGAGTTGGGTTGAATTGATCTTGGGAAAAAAAAACACTGTTTCCAAATATCAACTGCTTCTTTAAGCTACCTACGTGGCTCTACTTGCTGTCTAAAAGTAATTGTGTATGAGGAAAAGGAAAGAATCCAACAGTATGTTTGGAAATTATTTTGAGTATGCCCTACATATGCAGTTATGGAGAGATGCAAATAGTCTGATATTATTTTGTGGGAGAGAAGGTACTATTTTGCAGATGTTGCTAAATAGTTGAAGTTAAGGTCCTGCTCAGGTACAATTGCAGAGAAATCAAGACGCTTTTCAAACTTCCCTCATCTAATTCTTTGGCAGTAACTAAAATTCTCATACTCTTAGTCCCACGACTTAAGGCATTAATGGCCACTACTAAAATTCAAATGCCATTTGAGAAGGATATTTCAAATTGATTAGCTGATCACTCAGAGAGAAGGGGGGGATGATATTTATTCACCTTTATTTGTCAGACAGCATGTTAGGTACTTTCAAATTATCTTTGATTCTAAGGATTTATATACAAAGTAGATAGTATTATTTCCATTTTAATTATGAAGAAACTGAGGCTCAGTGAGCTTAAGTAATGTGCTTAAATTGCACTGCTAGTAGATTAATCTAAACATTAGTCATTGTAAGTCCAAACACATCTTTTCACTACATTGCCTCCCAGCAGGGTACTTGGGAAAAACAATTGGGGCCACTATGTTTTAATGGTAGTGGGGCTGCAGGTGTGAAGGAAGGCTGAAAGGCTACGTTATGGGGAAAACTTTCAGCAGTCTTTAATTAGTGAGGAAACCTTTAGTAGCCATCATGGAGGGAGTAGAAGAAGAATGTTCAGTGGAGACATGTTTGTGCATGTGTGTGCTTGGGGTATGGGGTGGGCTACGGTTTCACAAACTGGTTTATTCCCCAAATGTTGATACTCCTGAATGAGTCTGGGGAATAGCAATGTAATTAAGACTTCACACTTCCAAATGAGAACAATTAACCCATCAGCCCAAGCTCCTAAAGTCTGGCTGGAGGATATAGCCTCAGAAAATTTGTTCTAAATATATGTAAAAAGATCTCAGTTCTCCATTCCTGGTTATAGGAAAGAATCCAATCCCTCTAGGGCAAATGTCTTTACCTTTTGGCTTGTGTTTCCTCCTCTCACAAAGCAAGTTGATTACGTTTAAAACAGTCCTTGAAATTATTTTCTTTTTTCCAAGAGTAAAAGCTTTAAGATACGTGATCCTTGCCACATAAAAAACACTTATATAGTTGGAATTATTTTGATTGGAGAAGCGGTTTAGGTAGAGTGATAGAGCCGCTTCCATAAACACCAAGGATTCTCTGGACCACATTTTACAAGTCACTGGATATCTAATGTCACTTTCAGTTCTAGAAAACAAACACAGAATTCCTTACCGAAGTCTAGTAATGCTTCAGTGTTCTCCAAAACAGAAATGAACTTAGTCCAGCCCAACATGTTCTTTTGTAATTACAATAGTTTATAAGTGATCACATATTCTCTGACTTAAGATTAAAAATTGGTCTGAACACATGAGGGCAGAAAGCAAATGAGACACTCTCCAGAGAGTAATCAGCTCTGGCATACTGGTGCTTGACAGTAATGGGGGACTGAGCGTTGTGATTTTTTTCCAGATGTTTCTATGAAGCCTCATTTTTAAATACTGATAACTCACCAATTATTTTTCAAATTGTATCTGGAGCAAACAAAACCTGTCTGGAACCAAGATGTAATCCTAGAGTTTCCAGTTTGTGGCTGTTACAGGTCAAGCTTGTTTCAAACAATGAAATATGGTACAAAATAGGAGAAATTAGCATTACTGTTTTCAGAGGTGGTGATACATAATTCCCACTTCAGCACTGGGTGGCAGGTAGAACTGACCTTTATCTCATTGCAAATAAGTATGAATTCCACAAAGTATTCAGATGGGGGCTTCCCTTGTGGCACAGTGGTTGAGAGTCCGCCTGCCAATGCAGGGGACACGGGTTCGTGCCCCGGTCCGGGAAGAGCCCACATGCCGCGGAACGGCTGGGCCCGTGAGCCATGGCCACTGAGCCTGCACGTCTGGAGCCTGTGCTCCGCAATGGGAGAGGCCACAACAGTGAGAGGCCCGCGTACCGCAAAAAAAAAAAAAAAAAAAAAAAAGTATTCAGATGGGGATTGGGGTGGATGTTTTCTTTTGTGATTTAAGTTTTAATGGGGTCCCTAGAGACCTGCACTCCTTTCACCTGGTGATGGATGCTCCATGCTAAGTCACCTGCGCACCACAGCAGCTGCTGCTGAAGGAAGTGTCACGGGAAAACATGTTCTCTCTCCTCCTCTGTTTCCTCCCCTCTTTGCTAGTTCTGCAAATCCACTCTGTGCTGTGCCAAGTAAATGCCATCTGCCGCCTGCACAAAAGGCAACAGTTTCCAACAGAAGTAAGCAGTTTTACAACTCTGTAGGAATTTGTGAAAGTGAAACCGCATTTAGAGGGAAAGAATCCACAACTTACATCTTGACATACCTTTTAAATTGACGCTTTGTTGTATCCTTGCCTTCTTAAAACCATTTCTTACTAAGCAAATGGGAACTTTAGGATCATCATCTCTCCATGAGAGTGAAAATGAGGTCTTAACATGAAACTGGTCATAAGCACTTATATTTACTCTAAATGACCAGGGCAAGACAAGTGGGCTCCTAAAACAACAAACTTCTTCAAATTTCAGGTTCTTAATTACTTTCTTAGATGTTAAAAAAAAAAGAGTATTTATGTAACGAGAATTAACTTCTTACAGAAACTTGCAAGGAATAATTCCAAACTTCTGCAAGTGATTCATAAGTGAGCTAAAGCTTTCATGGAGTTTGAAAAGCAGATGGTGGCAAAGGTAAAATCTATCAGTTTGTGATCTTTGCAAACTGTTTAATCTCAGTGAGCCTCATCTATACAATGAGTGGTTTTGCCAATGAGATGATACAATTCATATCACAGGGTGGTTCTTTCATAGGGTAGTTTTGCGGATTAGATGATACAACACACGTACAGGTCTAGGTACAGAATAAACATTCAATTCTCTATGTTTTACCACGTCACCCCAGTGCCATTGATTTGGTTTCTCATCCCAAATTGAACAATGTATTTTCCATACTTTGCTCATCTGCAAAATGATGACTTTGATGATATATACTTTTCTTATGTAACGGGGTACCTTCAAGAAACTAATAAGATCTCAGATATGAAAGCATTATGAAAGTTGTAAAACAATCTACAAATGTAGGGTGTAATTATTACTTGTCATAGTCAAATAAATGTTTGAGAGTTGGCTAAGTAGAAGATAGTGATGGAGGTGTTAAGCAGAGGCCACATCATGAGGGTTTGATAAAAAATTATAATAAAAAATTATAAGGTCGGTGGATAGTATCAATTTCCTGATTGTGATGGCATGCTATAATTATACAGTAAGTTGCTATTGGGGATAACTGAATGTGTTATTTCTTATAACTGTATGTGAATCTATAATTATGTGAAATTTTAAAAAATGAACATAAAAACTATATGCTTTATACTAAGGTAAATGGATAGCCATGGCTGGGTTTTATACAGGTGACTGAAAAGATCAGATTGTTGTTTTAGAAAGATTCTTTTGGGGGCAAAATAAAGGGGAGGAAAAGAAAAAAAAAGAATGGAGGGGAATATAGGAAGAAAACTAGAATTTTCAAGGAGGATTTTCAAGTGTTTTAAGTAAGTTGTTAACATGAAAAGGGGAAATGATAGTGAGAGTGGAGGGAAAAATTGTTGTTTGTTGTTTGAGACACATGTAGGGTGAGGAATACATAAGAATTTATAGTTTATTAGACTTGATTATAAGGTGGAGGGAGCGGTCAAGAAAAACATTCACATTTCTAATTTGAACAGTTAGATGATGGTGGTTCCATGTACTCAAATGGATAACACTGAAGAACAAGAAGGTAGAGAGGAGAAGTAAGGGGTACTGGGTTAGGGAGTATTGGGTTTAAATATTTGGGAGATAGAAAGAGATGTTCAGTAAGCAGCTGGATATATATTTACGAATTCCAGGAGAGAGGTCTGGGGTAGTTTCATATCACATACATAGTGAACAAAGCCTTGGGAGTAGATGACTCCCCAAGAAGTGCATGCAGAGTAATAAAGGAAAGAAATCTAGGAAAGAACGACGAATTTGTGCTCCCTTATTTGGGACAAGTGATGAATTAATTTGTCCTAATAGACATTATAATGTCTTGGTCACTACATATACTTAATGATTCCAGAGAGGCCATAGATACCAAAAGAGTGTACTATATACACTTGTACAAAGTCTCCACCAATAAAATAAATTGTTATACGGTGTGGTTGGAACAATTAAATAGGATACACTTAATGTAGCTTAGAGACTTGTCTCTCCCAGGCATTTGCTTTAGTGTTATGATCCTTATTCCTGACTTCCTGAATTCTCACTTCTTTTTTTCATTTCAAAAATTTTAAGTTCTATCACATAAGTCAACAAATCAGGTAAATTTGATTGTGAAGTGTTGACTTCATAATGTGCTACATTTAATGCTGATTACTATTTTTTTTTCTCTCACATCCTTTCTGTCATTAATTTTCCTTTTTCATCTAATTCATATTTTTCTTTACCATTACTTTGAAACTCATTAACAACTTGTCTTCTGAAAACATCTTGGGTTTTATTTTTTATTTATAGTTCTGATTTGCTGCAAATAATTTTATTATTATTCACCCAAATGCAGTTTTTAAGAATTTGTTTTTTTAGAGCAGTTTAAGGTTCAGAGAAAAATTAAGAGGAAAGTACAGGGATTTCCCTGTCCCCCAAGCTTACAAAGCATCCCCGTTGTCAGCATCCCCCCATCAGAGTGGTACATTTTTTTTTTTTTTGCGGTACGCGGGCCTCTCACTGTTGTGGCCTCTCCCATTGCGGAGCACAGGCTACGGACGCGCAAGCTCAGCGGCCATGGCTCACGGGCCCAGCCACTCCGCGGCATGTGGGATCTTTCCAGACTGGGGCACGAACCCGCGTCCCCTGCACTGGCAGGCGGACTCTCAAAGAGTGGTACATTTGTTATAATTTTTGTTGCAATTGATGAACCTAAAGTCATAGTTGCAGTTCATTCTCCCTGTTGTACATTCTCTGAATTTGGACAAATGTATAATGGCATGTATCCATCATTATAGTATCATACAGAATATTTTCACTGCTCTAATGTCTTCTGCACTCTGCCTATTCATTCTTCCCCATCCACCCTCCAAAATTCCTGACAACTGCTGACCTTTTTACTGTCTCCACAGTTTTGCCTTTTAAAGAATGTCTTATAGTTGGAATCATATAACATATAACCCTTTTCATATTGGCTTCTTTCACTTAGTATTATGCATTTAAGATTCCTCTGTGTTTTATCATGGCTTGGTAGCTCTTTTTTTTTTTTTTTTTTTGCATTGAGTAATATTCCACAATCTGGATGTACTAGAGTTTATTTATCCATCCACCTTCTGATGGACATATTGGTTGCTTTCAAGTTTTGGCAGTGATGAATAAAGCTGTTATAAACAACTGTGTGCAGGTATTTTGCTTTGAGTTTTTAATTCCTTTGAGTAAATACCAAAGAGATTGATTGCTGGATTGTACAGTAAGAATATGTTTAATTTTGTAAGAAAGAGCCAAACTCTCTTCCAAAGTTGCTCTATCATTTTGCATTTCCACCAGCAATGAATGAGAGCTCCTATTGCTCTACATTCTAAGAGCATTTGATGTTGTCAGTGTTCTGGATTTTGGCCATTCTAACAGGTGTGGAGTAATATCTCATTGCTGTTTTAATTTGCATTTCCTAATGACATACGATGTGAAGAATCTTTTTCTATGCTCATTTGCCACCTGTACATTTTCTCTGATGAGGTGTCAAAGTCTTTGGCCCATCTTTTAATTAGACTTTTTTTTGAAGTATGATTGACATACAACGTTATAGTAGATTCCCACAACAAGTCTAGTTAACATCCATCACAATATATAGTTACAGAAATTTTTTCTTGCTATGAGAACTTTTAAGAGTTACTCTCTTAGCAGCTTTCAAATATGCAGTACACATGGTCCTCTACTTACTATGGTTCAACTTTACATTGGTGTAAAAGTGATGTGCATTCAGTAGAAACTGTACCTTGAACTCTAGTCTTTTCCCAGGGTAGAGTATAGAGCTGTGGTACAATACTCTCTTGTGATGCTGCGCAGTGACAGCAAGCCATAGCACAAAGTCAGCTCCGTGATTACGAGGGTAAACAACTGGTACACTTAAAACCATTCAGTACCCATACAACCATTCTGTACCCATACAACCATTCTGTTCCCATTCGATCATTTTGTTCTTCATTTTCAGTACAGTATTCAATAAATTACGTGAGATAGTCAACATTTCATTATAAAATAGTCTTTGTGTTAGAAGTAGGCTGGGTTAAGATTTGATGTTCTGTAGGTTAGGCATATTAAACACATTTTCATCTTACGATATTTTCAACTTACATTGGGTTTATCAGGATGAATCTCCATTATAAGTTGTGGAAGATCTGTACAGTATTATTAACTATAGTCACCATGCTATATGTGACATCCCCATGACTTATAACTGGAAGTTTGTACCTTTTGACTCCTTTCACCCATTTTGCCTACCCCAACCCCTGCCTCTGGCAACCATCAATCTGTTTTCTTTATCTATGAGCTTCTTTTTCTTCTTATTTTTAGGTTCCACATACAAGTGAGATCATATGGTATTTGTCTTTCTCCATCTGACTTACTTCACTTAGCATAATACCTTCAAGGTCCATCTATGTTGTTGCAAGTGGCAGGATGTCATTCTTTTTTATGGCTGAATAACATTCCATTGTGTGTGTGCACATGCGTGTACACACACATAGACACCACAACTTCTTTACCCATTCATCCACCAATGGACACTTAGGTTGTTTCCATATCTTGGTTACTATATGTAAATAATGCTGTAATTAAGGTGGGTATGCATAAATCTTTTTGAGTTAGTGTTTTTGTTTTCTTTGGATAAATACCCAGAAGTAGAATTGCTAGATCATATGGTAGTTCTATTTTTAACATTTTGAGGAAGCTCCATACTGTTTTCCTTAGTGGCTGCACCAGTTTACATTCCTACCACAGTGCACAAGGGTTACTTTTTCTCTACATCCTTGCCAATACTTGTTATCTCTTGTATTTCAGATAGCAGCTGTTTTAACAGGTATGAGGTGAGAGCTCATTGTGATTTTGATTTGCATTTCTCTGATAATTAGTCATGTTGAGAGTCTTTTCCTGTACCTATTAGCCATCTTTATGTCTTCTGTTGATAAATGTCTATTCAGATCTTCTGCCCATTTCTCAATTGGATTGCTTGGGTGTTTGGGGTTTTTTTTTTTTTTTCAATTTTTTTTGATATTTGAAAATTTTATTTTTTTCATCTATAATGTAATTTTATTTATTTTTTAATTTAACTTTTATTTTATACTGGAGTATAGTTGATTTACAATGTTGTGTTAGTTTCAGATGTACAGCAAAGTGATTCAGTTATACATATACATATATCAATTCTTTTTCAGATTCTTTTCCCATATATATATTATTACAGAATATTGAGTACAGTCCTCTGTGCTATACAGTAGGTCCTTGTTGATTATCTAGTTTATGTATAGTAGTGTGTATACATTAATCCCAAACTCCTAATTTATCCTTCCCCCCCTTTCTCCTTTGGTAACCATTACAAATGATTCAATTTTGATGAAGAGAATATAGCTCTGAACTGGGAGTAAAAAGGCCTGAACTCTGGTACAGACTTGCTTTGAGTTAAATTTTCACATTGGACAGGGTTCTTAACTTTCTAGACTTCAATTTCCTTGTCTATGAAATGAGGAGACTGGACTGTAGTATCTCCTTTAACTTCCAGCTCTAAAAATTCTACGCTTCTACGTGAGTTTTTTTTTTTTTTGATGTAAGTTTTTCTGTTATTAGACCCAAAATCCTGAATATGTTCATATTCATTCTTTGCTGTATCCTTACACACACACACTGACCACCCAATCAAGAATAGTTTACTCAGACATTCTCTGGCACATCACCTTCTTTTATGTTCTTTATAACTACCTTCACAATTTGTTCATTTATTTATTCACTTATTCATTATGTCACTCCCCATATACCTGGAAAATAAGACTGGGGATTTTATTTTCCTTGTTGATCACCATATCTTCAGAATAAGAACAATGCAGTGTATGTATTTATTAGGTATATGGCAGATAATATATAAAACAGAATTGAAGATAGCTTTGGCAAGTATCTGAATTACTAGCATTGGCCTTGTGTTTTAAAACCACCTTTTTTTTCTATGAATAGTTATCTTGTGTTTTAATAATTGAAAATATGGTAATAGTTCAATTACTATGTGCCAGGTACTATGCTAAAATTCTTATATTCTCTCATTTAATTTACCTGGAATGTTCTGCTTTTTAATAATTTTCAATAACTAAAATTTGATAGTTGGATCTGTTCAGACTATGGTTGACCTTCTGCTAATGTATTAGATAGGATATTATTTGGCTGCTCTAATAACATAAATATCCCAAATTAGAGTGGCTTAAACAAGATGGAAGCTTATTTTTTTGTCATGTGTGTCCAGTAGGTTGTCTGAAGATATGATGGCAGTTCCATAACCGTAAGGGACCCAGGCTCCTACTATCATGCTGCTATGTCATCTTCAACATGCAGCTTTTGTCTGGTGGCCAATATGGCCTTTATCATGACCTTATCCCAGCTAGTTGGAAGGGGATACAATGGAAAGATGCTCTACCCTTTAGGAGCATCACCAAGGACTTCAGTCATCATTTTTTTGCTGAAATCCCATTGACCACAATTTGGTCACATTGCCATACCCATCTGTTAGTGAGACTAATAACATGTGGTCATTATTCTAAAAAGCTAAATTTCAATGTTTTTATTATTAAAATTTAAAACTGTAAATTTCAACATTTTTATTATTAAATGGCAAATATACACGAGGGATGATTAGTGGTCTCTGCCCCAATAACGGTTTTTTTTTGTTTTTGTTTTGGCTATTGGGTTGTATGAATTATTTATATATTTTAGATATCACCCATTTTCAGATATATGATTTGCAAATATTTTCTCCCATTCAGTAGGTTGCCTTTTCATTTTGTTGATGGTTTCCTTTCCCATGCAGAATGTTTTCTTATTGTTGAGTTTTTAAGTTCTTTGAATATTTTGGGTAACTGTCCTTTACCAGATGTGTCTTTTGCAAATAGTTTCTTCTAGTCTGTGGCTTGATTCTCATAACATTGTCTTTTGCAGAGCAGAAATTTTTTAATTTTAATGAAGACCAGCACAGCAATTACACCTTTCCTGTATTATGCTTTTGGTGCTTTATCTAAGAAGTCATTGCCATACCCAAGGTCATCTAAGTTTCTCCTATTTTATCTTCTAGGAATGTTATAGGTTTGTGTTTTACACTTAGTTCTGTGATCCATTTTGAGTTAATTCTTGTGAAGGGTATAAGGTCTGTGTCTAGATCCATTTTTTTTTTCTGTGTGTGGATGTCCAGTTGTGCCAGAACCATTTGTTGAGAAGACTCTTTTGTTCAGCTGTCAGAGATCAGTTGACAATATTTATGTGGGTCTATTTCTGGGCTCTTTATTTTGTTCCATTGATCTATTTGTCTATTTTTTTTCTCCAATACCACACTGACTTGATTACTATAGCTTTATATACTCAAATGCATTAAAAACTGTTTCATATAATTCCTAAGCCACTATTTATACCAACTTTGTGCCTAATTATAATTCCTTCATTAAAATTTATTTTACAATACTACAGATGTTAGATAAGGCATATAGAAGCAATTTTGTAGAAATTCCATATGTTCTTTATGCCTTACAGAGTT
The DNA here is from genome assembly GCF_951394435.1 of Stenella coeruleoalba. Lineage (NCBI taxonomy): Eukaryota > Metazoa > Chordata > Mammalia > Artiodactyla > Delphinidae > Stenella > Stenella coeruleoalba. The sequence continues at coordinate 21,167,098 of NC_137154.1, forward strand.
CCATTGCATTAGCTTTGTCACTTTTGCTGAGTATCCTCCTCATATACATGGTTGACCTGGTGAGTGGTCCATTAGTTCTGCTACTTAGATGATGGGAGTCATAAAGCCAGGATTATAAATGTAATCGTGCTCAAAGAATGTCCTCAAGCTATTTTAGCTGTCTGCATCCTAAACCTTCAAGACATCCTCTATCACACAATTTCATTCACTCATTCAAGAAACTTTGTTGAACTATGCACAATTAAGTAGAAATAGAAAGCTCAAGTTTTATTCTAGAGTAACATCTAACTTAGTCAATAAAAATGCAACATCAGGCTAGAGGACCAAAGTGGGATAAAGCTTAAGTAAAGTAAAAGATCATGAGATTGCAATGAAGAGCCTAGAAAATATATCAGTATACTTGAAATAAAGGACTAATTGCAGATGAATGACTTTGTGGTTTTGTCTTTGTGAGGACACAGGGTTCAGTGCTTCTTAATACACATTCTTTGTAACTACTGTCACTTGGTTTGGTAGCAACAGAGCTAAGATTTACCACTCGGGTTCCTGACTCTTGAGACAATGTTTCTGAGACAAAGGAAGATGACAAAGAACACTTTTAAAACAAACAGCAAGCAAAAACAGCTCTTGTATTGTCTATTAATGTGGGAAAATGATGACCATTGAAAAGTTGGTTATCATGAACAATGCTAAGAAGGAGGAATACTTTGTATGGAAGTTATCTTAGATAAGGAACAAAGGATGTATGTGAATGTAATAAGACACGAGTTTTTTTTAGTATGTAAATACTCCCAACAAGGTAATCTATTGCAACAGATAAACTCCTGATTGGGTCCCAAATCACTGGTTAAAGTTTAGAAGAGAGCTGTGTGGTTGTGCAAAATCCAATCAAAAGTCCATGCAGAAGATTCAGAAGCAATGAACTAAAATGCAAAGCTACCACCAAAGAAAGCAGAAAATAGAGAGGGGAAAAGTAGGTAATCAGGCAGGAAAACCAACTCAAAGTGGAAGCAGGATGATAAAAAGATGACCTGAGAATATTTTTGGAACAGCTGTTTCTCTTCCATAAAGGAGTTGCCTGGTAAGTGGGCATTGAAAACTATTTACAAATATGCCACACAGAAGATGTAAGGGCCAAAGAATTCCAATTTGACCCAGTTGTATGTTATGGATATTCTAGTCTATTGAGCAGAAGCACAGTAGAATCATAACCACTGAGAAAAAAGACACTGATGAAATTAGGAAGCTTGTCTGTGCTAGTTTAGAGATTATGGTCAGGTAGAAAAAAAATCATACATACTTTTTCATGCATTCATTTACTCAATAAGCTGCTACTACATCCTGGGAACTATGCTTCCCATTGTGTATAAAGTAGTGAACAAACTGATAAAGCCCTTGGTTCCCTGGAGCTCATTTAGTGGAGGAAGAGAGATAGTAAGCATATAAACAACATTTAACTGATTACATACGATAAAGAGAGAAACAGTGGAATAAGAGGGATAAATGGTTCTGGGACCAAGTGGGTGGAGGTACTACTTTATAAGAGTGATTAAGATTTTTATTATGAGTTGACATTTGAGCATAGCGTCAAGGTAACACTTGAGTGGGCCCCATAGAAGAAGCCATTGTCAGGTACATAAATCCATAAGAATAAACAAGATTAAAAAATTATCCTATGGACAGAATTCAAAAGATAGAAACTAATCTGTTGTGTAAGCAAAAGTTTTCACTTCTATATGGCAATGTGAAAATTTCTCCCTTGGGTCCTTATAAATATGATGTTAAATGGTATTGAAGAAAACGTCTTTCCATAGATTATTTTAATAAAAATGTTTCTTGCAACACAACTTATTGTAAGACAACAGTGCAACACCACTGTTTTTAATATCTGTACATGTCAAAACCATATGGTTCAAATGCATAGTTTGTGTCATGTTAACTTGATCCCAGGTGAAATTGAAAAATGTGGAGAAATTTATAGACAATAATCATTACTCATATTCATGACATTAGCAATGCTTCTGAATGATTATCCTAATGAGAGAAGCAGAGAAAAATTGTGAGCATTTTCTCAGTCCCAAAGGCATCTCCACCCAGTAGAATATTTCTGCACAGCATGTCTGAATTAGATAACAGTGCATGGGCAGTAAGGATTACTCAAGAAATTATTTAAAAAAAAAAAAAGGAGAAAGCAATTTAGAGTTTACTCCTACAATGGAACAAAGTAATTATAAATCCACTCCAACCAGAAAGAACATTGTTCTTTCCTTTGATGAATGCTATTTTATATTTCTTTATTTAAGAAAGCTTGGATTCCCATTACTGAGTGGAAAATATTGCAGCCGACACTAGAAAAATGTCCGAAGTGAATTCCCTCTGATGTGACTATACTAATCTCTCACTGTAATTATCCTTTGACCTAAAGATGCTGTCACTTTTTAACATTTTCACCCTAGAACTTTTGTCAAACAAATTGGTTTGAATAAGAACTAAATATGAGTCTTGTCATTCTGACTGAATATACAGAAACAGACACTCAAAGACACACACATACACACAATCCCTAAGAGACAGGGCAGTGGTCTGTGGGTACAAATGTGTATTGAGGAAAGCGCAGGCAGGATGTTACTTGCAAATTGCCATTACTTCAACTGGTTAATGAAAAGACCACAGAGCAGTTTACAGAATCAGGTTGAACTGGGTTAAAGCCCTGGTCCTGCCACTTACAAGTTATGTGAACTTGGGCAAATGATTCATCTTCTCCAAACCTATTTCTTTGTCTGTTAAATAAGGTTATTAATGACACTTTTCTCTTAGGATAGGTGTGAGAATCAAACTGATGCAAATCTCCTGGCTTATATAGGCAATATATATGGATTTCCTTTCTCTCATCTGATTTACTTCAATAGTCATGTGAATTAACATTGGTCTAAAAATGCATAAAAATATAATACAGCTAGGAAAATATTTCACATGAGAAATTAAAAGACAGATGACTGTGCTTTCTATATTCTAAAACTTACATTATTTCTGCACATGTGCTTTTGTAAAAATTAATTCATTTATTTATTTATTCTTGGTGTGTTGGGTCTTCACTGTTGCACACGGGCTTTCTCTAGTTGCGGTGAGCGGGGGCTACTCTTCATTGTGGTGTGCAGGCTTCTCATTGCCATGGCTTCTCTTGTTGCGGAGCATGGGCTCTAGGCGCATGGGCTTCAGTAGTTGCAGCACACGGGCTCTAGAGCACAGGCTGGTTACTGATGGCTTTTAATGGCCACATCTTATTTCCATTATTAGATTGGATGAATAATAACTTGTTTATCATTAATCCATCATACACACACACTCACTCACACACACACACACACACACACACATATATAAAATGTGTCTTAGAAAGTTTATAAATGTTATCGATCAGATACATATATGAATTAATCCTTGAACACATGGTTCCCAATAATGTTGTAATATGGGAAGCAGAAGTAAAAAAAAATTAGGCAAGGTAGTTTACAAATGATTGAGGAAACAGAAAGTCTCTGAGATTATAGCAAAAGAGGTTACTTATCCATTATTAAATAAACTCACTCTCACACATACACTAGGTTTTTTTTCCCCCTACTTGTCCTCTACCTTTTTCAAAATACTAAATTCTTTGCAGTTGTTATCTCTTATGGTAAGGAGGTACAAAGTTTGTGAATAGTCTGAGATCTGGGGAGAGGAAAATGACTCAGCCAATCCTGAATACCAATTCAGTGGTCCATTGATTGGGTAACTCTATATCAATCACCAAGGTTATCAATTCTGCACATATCACAAGCAACACATTATTTTGCTTAATAGCATAAAAAGGCTGTCACTGAGCAAGCTGATAAGGAATGTGCAAAATTCTATCACGGTATTAGCTGGTAATGACTACATGCCGACAGTATTAACAACTGTATATTCTAATATAATAGCAACATGTAATTAATGGCTTTACATATTAGTGTAAAGGAGAATGATCCCTTTATCTCAAAATAAAATATAACTGAGAGTTGACCTGAAAAAAAGGAACAAAAATGTTGTAATTAACACATTTCACATCTTCTAGCTGAAATATATATTTGAATGTCTTTGGCAATTAACTGCTAAAGGAAGAGCATGGTGGGGAAAAAAAGATTTTATTATGTGTGAATTTAACAATTTGACAGATAAAGATTTTACATAGTTGTGAATACAAAGCTTTGATTATGATATTGGATAGTAAATAAGGGAATACTTGGAAGGGATGAAATGATAGCTAATAGAAAGAAAGTAATGTAGTTAAATAAAGCAGTATCTTAAAAATCAAAATTTCTGAGCCAGAAAAAAATACTTGCAGAGATAAATATTCAAAATAGTTTTCCTTATTCTGCTTTACAAATAGAAATAGTGCAGTTAAAATAGATGTGTCAGTAGCATCTTTTCATGAAGAATCCGAAATCATTTTATAGAAGTGTATTTAATTTTCTTCTCTATTAGAAGCACGATGATAAGGAAAGTCATTTGTTATTCTATTCTCAAATAGTTTAATTTGCATTCTTGAAAAAAATAAAGCAATACCAAAGGATTAAACCATGTTTGTCCTATGTCTTTACTGATATAAGAAAGCCTGATGTGGGAAAAAACTGGATACAATTGCTCCAAGACCTTGGTCACTTTGACTTTTTAACAAACTCAAGGAGTGACCTAGGACAAAATCACTTTATCTCTCAAAGATCAATTTCCAAAGGTATAGAATGGATTCGATAAAATGTAATGTCTGTTTATTTCTAAAGATCATAAATCATGACACAAAATGATTAAATACATAACTAAGCACCCACTCTTTAAGCACATATTTAAATCTCTTTCCATGCACCAACTTCAATTCTTTTACAACCTGGTGGGAGATAAAGACTGTAAATATTTAATTCTATTACATGGTTATTAAATAAAAGAATAAGTACAGAGTGTTATGAGAGTGAATAGAAGCTCTAGGTAAGTCTTTCAGAGAACAGCAAAGGTGTCCAGGAGGATGTAATTTGCAAAATGACACCAGATGGACAAGAAGGATATGAACTAGATGAAGGGAGGAGAGAAACCCAGTCAAGGTAATAGCACTGGAAAGGCCAGATTTGGAGGCATTAGTACTGAAAATTGGAATCATTGTCCGGGTTCACTTGTATTGCCCTCGGAGTATTATTAGTAGGAACAGTTCACCCAGGTTTTTAACATCCTGGAGTCAGCAGTTGTATGATCCTAGTGGAAACTGGCATATGTGTGAATCAATGCAATGGGGCTGCCTAGAAGATGCTTGGGTGTGGTAATCTATCACCCTGCCTGCAGTGCTAGGGCAACTAGTACTTATCTGTGGTATGCCCACCTCAGATTATACTGCTCTGGTGCCTTCTGTTTCTCTACTTTCCGGAATGCCAGTTTCCTTGTTTCCACTTCTAAATGACCCAAACTCCTAAATGGGACCACCCCTTCCCAGATTACAAGATCTCCTTGTTTAAGCGCTCTTCAGTATACCAAGGTTAAATCCACTAAGCATGCTCCCGCCCCAGAGCTCTTGTGATTGTTCTATCAATTAACGACATGATTTATATCATCACTTCTTTCATGTTTCTGCTCAGCTGTTGCCCTATCTGCATCCTCCTCCTGAGTTAACACATGTAAAATATTTCTTCTGTAGCCATCATTCACTAGCCCTTTTTCCAGCTATGTATAATTTCACAACTATCACTATCTGTAATATATTCTGTATTCTACCTATGTGTGTGTGTTTATCCACTTTTTGTCTCCCTCACTAGAATGTGAGTTCAAAGAGGTCATGGACTTTGTATATTTTATTATCTGTTTTGTCTCCAGAATAGAGGACAGTGTCTAGCTCATAGTAATCACTCAATAAAAGATATGTTGAATATGTTCATTTTTCTCTCCTAGGGGAAGGAATTCTTAGATAAGTTTCCAAAGTTTTATTAAGAGCTTGTTAAATTTTTACATTCAGAATATGTTACAGGGGCTTCCCTGGTGGCGCAGTGGTTGAGAATCTGCCTTCCAATGTAGGGGACATGGGTTCGATCCCTGGTCTGGGAAGATCCCACGTGCTGCAGAGCAACTAAGCCTGTGCATCACGACTACTGAACCTGAGCTCTAGAGCCCGAGAGCCACAACTACTGAAGCCCACGGGCCTAGAGCCCACGCTCAGCAACAAGAGAAGCCACCGCAATGAGAAACCCCCGCTCGCCGCAACCAGAGAAAGCTCGCGTGCAGCAAAGAAGACCCAACACAGCCAAAAATAAAATAAATAAATTAAAAATATATATATGTTACAGGGATGCTTTTTAGCTGAAAGTAAGATCTAAGTATATCTTGGAAATGAGGTTGGGTGATAACCCCTCCTCTGATATTTTCCATTCACTGATTTTCATTATGGGTTCTTAATGGAAAAATATTTCAAACCAAATGTGAGATGTCAACAGATATAAGTACATTTGGAAGTCTGTGGAAAAGATTACAGAAGTCCTCTGAGAGGATTAGAAATGAAGGAATCTGGTGTGAGGATTCTGATAGAATGTCTACAACAGTGCTGCTCAAATTTTTTCATCTCAGGACTACTTTAGACTCAAAAATTATTGAAGACACTAAAAATCCTCAGTTTACGAGGTTTACAGTCATTAGTATGCTGGAACCACCTTGTACTGAGCACAAAGAGTCCTTCATTCTTGTCAAATTTGCATTCAGTTATGTTACTTGGTAGCTTGAAATCAGCCATGGTGGGAATATTCATATGATGGAATTGAACTGAAAACATTAAAAATTGGGACTTTTTTGAGAGCCAGTTTACAAATCTATCACTGGTTGTATTTCTCCATATTTAATATAGAAATTAAACAGAAATATGAAACACACAAAAATACTGTGTACTCATGATAGAAAGAAAACTGTAAGCAATTTCTTAGTATTATTATGGAAACAGTTTTAACCACGTAGACCCTGGGACGGTTTGGAGGACTCCCTGTGGTCCCCAGTTTACACATTTGGAACCACTGTTCAATACCATGGTAGCTGGAATCTGATTCTATCCCAACCGTTCCATCTGAAGCCTGTACACAAACAACGAAGAGTATATAAATATAAGTTAAAATATATCATTATTTCTTGAAACTTAATACCCAATAGAGTTAGCTTGTGGGATTTCCTCATTTCAATATAACAACATACAGTCATCTCACTTGAATATAACAACACGGAGTCATCTCGCTTCGTATTTAATGAAAGATTGCTTCCTTCTTACACCTCAAGTTAGACAACGTGCATCATAAATGAGTTTTAATCTTCAGTGATCTTCCTGGTGAAACAGCAAAGACTAATGGAAACAGCAAAGACTAATGGTTATAGTAATGGCTGTTTTCAGATCAATAAAGACCAGCTGAGATGACAGCAGTGTTTGGACTGAAGAATGCTTTAGTGGCAGAAAAAATGATAGAATTTTGGGCAACAGGGATCAGAGAAAAGTAACAGCCAGGATTGTTGACACATGGACTATTGAAATAAAATCATGAGGGATGCCAACAAATGCTTAGATGCCCATGGTTTTGTAAACTGCTAAAGTTTTTCTATAATAAGTAGATCAGGACTGAACACTAGTGAAATTAACTTTACTCAATAGAAGATTTCATTGGTATTGATGAACATGGTTTGCCTATGGACAGCTAGGTTTTATCTAGTGAAATTCCTTCCAACTATTCACAACATGACTGTATTAGTTTTCTATTGCTATGTAGCAAATTACCACAAACTTATCATCTTAAAACACCACACGTCTCTCACCTCACAGCCTAGCCGGGTCCTCTGCTCAGGTTCTGATACACTACATTCTCATCCAGAGCATCAACTGCAGAAGAATCTGCTCCCAATCTTTTTGGCAGAATTTCCTTCTGTCTGCAGGACTGAAGGCCTGGATTCTTGCTGGCCGTCAGCTGGAAGCCACCCTCAGCTCCTAGACATTTCCTAGAAGACACCTCATCTCTCAGAGACTATTTGCAGTTCCTAGAAGCTACCTGTAGTTACTTGCCTCGTGGGCCTCCTCTACATGACTGCTTATCTCATCAAGCCAGAAATGAAAATCTCTAGAGCAGATCCACTACCAAGGTGGAATCTTATATAACACAAAAATCACAAGAATGGCATTCCATCGCTTTTGCCAGATAATGTAACGTAACTACGAAAGTGGTATCCTTTGACATATTCTATTGGTTAGAAGCAACCCCCAGGGCTTGCCTACAAACAGGGGAGAGGATTTATCAAAAATGTGAATACCAGAAGTGGGGATTATTGGGAGTGGAGGGGTATGTGAATATCTAGCTATTCACCACAATAACACTCGGTAAAATTGATATTTGTAAAGATACCAGAGAAAATGAAAGAAAATGTGGGACTTTCATATGGGATTTGCAAAAAGAATGCTACACCAATTATGATAAGAAAATAATCATGAAGTATTTGGAAATATTAAAAATATTTTTTATAAAACTTGTAAATAAAATATTTAAATAAGAAATTGGGAGCATGCTTCTGTTAGCATAAAATTTTTATGTAAGGTTTTATATTTAAAATGTTCACAGGAATTTCCTAAACAAGATTTTTAATGATGATCTCTTTGAAATTCTTGAAAGTTACCATCAAGGAGAAACTCTGCTCAAACAGAAAGGTGATAAAATATTTAACACCCTTTTCATAACCACTGAAAAATTTAGATCGTTAGAAATTACTTTTAAAGACTCTAACAGCTCTGCCTTTTCTTTCATGACACATATAATGTCGAAAGTTCTTGTGATAATGCAAACTGATTTAAAATTCAGTGGAAATTTTTATATCAAATATATCAAACCGGTTCCAATTTGCAGAACATGTATATTATTAGAAAGCCACCCTGAAGCTGGCTTCCATGCCACTAGGATGTCACATCAAACACAGAATGGATAGATGTATATGATGTATGAGAAGAAACCCATTTGGGTCAACCTCTGCACTTTACTCACCAGGAGCCTCTGCCTAAGCTCCTTTGGGCTGACTGCCTACACTCTTTGAGTATCTGAAATGGAACTGATCCAATATCTCCACAGATCCCTTTTTCCACCAAGGTGTGTTCTATATTCACTGTTGAAAAACAGCCTATAACAGATTAAACTCTTCCCTAGTTATCTTCAGCTTACAATATTTGAGCTGCATGTGCTGATTTTTCCTTCATGAAAAGACCTCAGGGCATGCCACTAGACCTTATATTGTTTGGCCTGCACTCTAAGAGTTTCTAATGAAGACTATTAGCCTCATATGACCACGTTAGTGGCTACAGCCAGCCTGAGACAAGTTGGCCTCAAAACTGGAAGAATCTGTATCTTGGAGCGTAATTCACATTTCTCACCTACCAATGCACAGCTCTATCCTAGTGTAGTTCCAATGCCATTTAAACAAGCAAACCAACAGTCTAGATCAAAATATAGTATCTTTGGACAAGCAATGCATACACTGGCAAAACTTTGAACAATACAGAAAAGAAATTCAAAAGAAACATCAACTGACATGACCACCACGTCTTGGAGATAACCCCTAGAATATTTTAGTGAATATATCTGTTGGTCTTTCACTCTGTGTATAAGCAGAAATGGGCAGGTATATAGATAAAAATATATGGAGAGAGAGTAAATATTTACATGGATGGAATCATGCGAAACATGCTATTGCAAAGGTGCTTTCCATACGCAAGTATGTTGTAGGTAGTTTTTCCATTTCTTCAAATGGGTATTTCAATCCTCAAATCAATAAGATTAGATAATTTATACATGTATCGCACTTTGATTACTAAGCTCCTAATTGAAGAATATTTCTTTATTTTATCTTCTTAGGGTAAAAATCCTCTGCAATTGTTCAGAAATTGAATATGCTATTGTACCCTTTAACAAATACTGTTAGACTGCGCACCAGAGGAGTTGGATTTACACTTTTACCAAGAGAGCATGAAAGTTCCTGTTTTTCCTTACCTTCTCAAATACCCGGTTTGGTTAATCATTGTAATCTTTGTTAATCAGGCATGTTTTCTTCTAAGCCCTACTGAAGTATTAATACCATGATAATTACTTTAAATAGCTTATCAGTTCTTTCAAAATTATTTATGAGATCATTTATTTTTTCCCCATAATTTGAAATATTATTATGGCAGAGATTGGTAAATATCCTCCAAAAGTTATGGTCTTCAGTTCATCCTGGGCTGGACTACATTTCCTATTCTCCCTTGCAGTTGGGTGAAATCATGTGACTGAGTTCTAGCCAATGGCATGCAAGCTGAAGTGAAGTATGCCATTTCTGGGCTAGAGTTTTTTAATAGCTGTATTCATTTACCAGGGTTGCCATAATCAATTACCACAAACTTGGTGGCTTAAAACAAGAGAAATTTATTCACTCATAGTTCTGGTGGCTAGACATCTGATATCAAGGCATTGGCAGAGCCATGCTTCCTCTGAAGCCTAGAGGGAAGAATCTTTCTGTGTCTCTTCCTAGCTTCTGGTGGCTCCCAGAAATCCTTGGCATTGTGTAGCTTGTAGCCGTGTCACTCCAATCTCTGCCTCGCTTTCCAGAAGGCATTCTTCTCAGTGTGTCTCTTTTGTCCTCTCCTCTTCTTATAAGGACACCAGTCATTGGATTTCGGGCTCAGTCTAAAGCCAGAGCAATTTCATCTTAAAATTCTTAACTAATCTAATTACATCTGCAAAGACCTTTTCCAAATAAGGTCACATTCTGAAGCTCCAGGTGGACATGAATTTGAGGGCACACCATTCAGCCCACCATAATAGCCACATCCCCTTTCACAGCCAGTGTAGTTGATAACAACTCCCTGGGCTAAATCTCAAACTTTATCATGCATCAGAATCATCTGGAAAGTTTGTAAAAACAAGCAATGCTGACCCCCACCACCCTGCTTCTGATTCAGTAAGTTTGAAAGGGAACCCGATATTTGCGTTTCTAATAAAGTCCACTGGTGCTGGTGATGCTGCTATTCTGGTACCAGATTTGAGAACTAGTGGTCCAAAATAAAAGGAAGTAACAATATCGAAGGGCATGGAGGAAGGCCCTCTGTTGATGAATAAATTCTTTTTTGGACTTTTACAATAGAAAGAAATAAACACCTTTCAGCCCATACTATTCTAACCAACATAAACCAGTTTTTTTTTATATAATACTAAATTTTTAAACATGTTGGGTATATTTCTGAGCTACCAATTCTACTTCATTAAACTGTCTCTTTGTGCATAATTACAACATGATCTAAATTACTGTAGTGTCATTAAATGTTTAATTCTGATAGAGGGAATAATCTCCCATTACTTTTGTTTCTCTAAGATTTCCTATTATTCTTTTATACTTATGCATACAGATATCATTTGAATGATTTTATCAGGTTCAAAATATATAAAAAATATCCATTAGGTTTTCAAATGGGATTGCAATACAATTAAATGGCAATTTGGGGAATATTTATCACGCTACAGTACTGAATTTTCTAGGAACAAACATATATCTACATTTAGTTGGCATTCTCATATATCCATCAGTAGAAATCTAACATCTTCTTTACACTGAATTTCTTAAGTTTGTGCCTGGTGATTTTAAGTATTTGTTTCTTTTGTGAATGGAGCTCTCTTTAGGCATTTTTTTTTTCTAACTGGTTTCGGCTGGTATAAAATTATCGATGTTTGTATGATATTTTCTTTTACAAGCAATCTTCAGATGATTTTTATATCATCTCAGGCTTTCAGTTGATTCTGACATCCAAACATATGACCTTATCGGTAAATAATGATAATTTTGTTTCATTTTTGCCAAAATTTATACCCTTTATTTATTCTTTTCCTTTTGCCTAGTACTTCTAGGATGATGTCAAATAATTGTGGTGATTATTGATTAAACTTCCTAGCCTCTGCAAGGTTGAGATGACAGTAAAGCATTAATTTTCCCCTTAGCCATGAATTTTCTAGGGCCATGGAGTCCTAGTATGAAGTCCAATCCTTAATAAATCCAGATCGAACAGTAGCTTTCAAACTGAGGTATATATATCCAAGGGTTCGTAAGATGATTAATGGATTATAGGAAGAAAACTCATAATTGAATTTTGCTCTATATATTTTATGTTACATTTTAAACTTTTGTTTTGAATGCTTTATAACAACAATAGCCAGCATTTATTGGGTCTTCATTATGCAACAAATATGACTCCAGGTGATTCACCTACATTCTTATACCAAGTGTTCAAGCAAGGCATATTTTTATATCCATTTTAAAAGGAAGGACACCAGGGCATAGAAAGTTTATTTAATTTTCCCAAGAGAGGATACAGGTTTTTTTTTTTTTTTTTTTTTTTTGCGGTACGCGGGCCTCTCACTGTTGTGGCCTCTGCCGTTGCGGAGCACAGGCTCTGGACGCGCAGGCTCAGCGGCCACGGCTCACGGGCCCAGCTGCTCCGCGGCATGTGGGATCTTCCCGGACCGGGGCACGAACCCGTGTCCCCTGCATTGGCAGGCGGACTCTCAACCACTGCGCCACCAGGGAAGCCCTGAGGATACAGGTTTTAAACTTCCCTAGAGATTCCACTCTTAACTTCTGCATCATTTGTCTCTTTGTACGAAAACAGTACACAAAAAGCATAACCCTTATAATAAATACGTTTATATATATTGGATGCACACTCAAAATTTGTTTCAGTGTTTGACATCTCTTCCAGATCTCTGACCCCACAGTCATTCTCTGTTGACTGTCACGTGCATCAGAGCACAGCTGCTCCTATTTCAGGTTACAAGATAGTAAAGATCATCTTCGACATCATGGGGTTTTGACCCTTTTACTTACTTATCTGTCTCGTAAACTTATGTTGCCAGTGCCTTCCCTCTCCAGAATCTTAATCTAAAAATGATCCATGTATACTTAAATTTTCCACCTATTACTTACAGTAATAATAACACAATGGTAATAAAATATTAAACCATATGTAAACATCCTCTCTTTTACTATGCCATTGGTGCTATTAACTTCCCATCTCTGATGCTAATCTCATCCTCTTTCCAGTATGTTCTATATGAATTACTTTACACAGATACTACTTTTGAGTATTATATACTTTACAATCATTCTTTACTATTCTAAGTCCCAAATAATCGAAGACCTTTTTGTTTTGTTTTGTTTTTCTTTCCAAACTTCTTCAGTCAAGGCTGGGTTTTTCAATCACATATTGAAGCCCAGTTTAAATACACACACACATACACATACACACACAAACACAACATTAATATCTAGTTCTCAAAGTTATTGCCAGAATTAAAAAGAGAAAGCATTTAATGTACCTACTCCAATCCTTGGAACATAGAATGTACTCAATAAATGTTGGCTCCTATCTATATTAATATAGGTCCTCCTTGTTATAAATATTAGGATACTGGAGGAAGGTCCATGTACAATGTTTAGCACAGCCTTTGGTACATATGAAAAAACAATATATCACCTATTATTATTATTATCATCATCACCACCATTACATATGCACAGTAGCTGACGCTTAGAGGAAAATATTTAAATACTTCTTTCTTGCTCTCCAACTCCTTTCTTCCTCTAACTTAGAGCCCTACTCACCTCAAGTACATAAGTAACTCATTCACTAATTCTAGATCATTTTGAGACATAGCAGCAAAACCTAAAGCAAATCTCAAAGGAAGCATTTGAGAAAACTATATTTGAAAGGAGAAAGGAAATAATACCATTATGCTGGAACTCAAAGTTAGTCTTTGTTTTCTCTCTTTGAGTTTCTGGGAATGTGTTTTGCTAATTCAGATGAACTTCAATCTTTCTATATCTTTAGAAAACTACTGAATACCCATTAGATCCCTGCCTTTTATACAACAACATAATATAAAACACCTCTCACTGAATATGTGGAAATATTTTATTTTTAACCTGCACACACCAATTTGCTTCCGCAAGCCACTGTGAATCAGCTTTAGGTAACACCAGGTGCCTACTTAGCCACTATTTATTGTCACGGAGCTGCACTGAGCCACCTTGAGAGTGTTCACTGAAAATTATCATAATGAAAGGCATAATGAAAGGCATGTTTAGCAGGGGGCTGATTAAGTGGGTTCTATTATATTTTTGTGACTTACATTTCTCATTCCTTTCTCTTCTGAAAAGTAATCTTTTCCTTAACCATTTGTTTCTGATACATAATTCGTATCTGATAATTTGTATACGATTTATCTGTATAAATCGTATACATAATTCGTATAGATAATTCGTATCTACCAGTCTTGTAATACTGGAAGAGAGTAGAGCCAACTTTAGTCACTGCAATTCTTTCACTCTGTTATAGCTTTGATATACACTAGACATAAAATTATTCAAATATGTCACTGGGGAAAGGGAGGTGGCACTGACTTCTTGAAAAAACAGAGTAGTCTTAAAAATTGTGCCCTAATACTCCTGATCAAAATATACTAGAATATATAGAATATACTAGGCCCCAGGAAAGTAAGAAGTAATTGCTTCATTATGACTTTAAGGAGAGTATCAGTGAGTTACTGCTGCATAACAAGCAAGTCAAAAATAAATAAATAAATAAAACCAAAAAACACAACTCAGTGCTATACAATAACAGGCATGTATTTGATTTAGAGTGAGCTCAGCTGGGCAGCTCTAAGTTGGTTGTTTCTGTGTCTACTTCATGTGTTTTTCATCCTCCTTGATAAACAGGCTCCCTGGGGCATGTTCTTCTCATGGTATGGGCAGGGGCAAAAGAAGGCAAGTAAAAAATTGTGTTGCCTATTAATGCCTGGGCTTGGAATGCGCACTATCACCTTCCACTGGGCAAAGCAGCTTACCTCACTGAGCCCAGCCTAAAGGGAGAAAGGATTGCACTCAGCTCCTAAAAGGAGGAACAAAAAGTAACATGGCAAAGGGTACAGATACAAGAAAAGGTGAAAAAAGAATAGAGGCCAATAATTCAATCTACCTCAGAGAGCAATTGCCAACTACTTAAGGAATCTCTTATTTTTACCCTGTACTATTTTCTTAAGACTCTGTTCTGCATTCTTAGATGAAATTCAAATTGTCTGTGTGGCAAATTATGGAGTATAACCAGATATCTGATCACCTATTTCAGATTTACTTATTATTTGACAAACAAATTGTTGATATGTTCTTCATCTGTGTACTTAGATTGGTCTGCACTATCCCAATCTAATATTTATATGAATAAGGGTGATAAGAAGTAATTATGGGTGGGAGGGAAACACAAGAGGAAGGAGATATGGGGATATATATATACATATAGCTGATTCACTTTGTTATAAGGCAGAAACTAACACATCATTGTAAAGCAATTATACTCCAATAAAGATGTTAAAAAAAATGAAGTAATTATGGATAAAATGCATTGAGATCTTAGTATTTATCAGAAACTTTGCTAAGCCTCCTATACATTATTTCATTTTATTCTTTGAACAAACCTATGAGGTAGGTATTGTTAATATCCCCATTTTACGCACAAAGAAGCAAAGGTAAAGAGATTAAGGAAGTTTCCCAAACTCCCACAATTAGAAAATGGTAATTTTCTAATTTCTAAAAGCTCAGATTCATTATGATGGTTCATTAGTTTCTCCTTTATTAAAACTCAAGCACCTCAGGAAACGGGGCTCTACAGCCCAAAAGATGTCCACATCCTAATCCTCATATAGAACGTCTGAATATATTAACTGACATGGTATAAAAGATTTACAGATGTGATTAAGTAAAGGATCTTCAGATGGAGATTATTATGGATCATCATCTGGGTGGTTCACAATATAATCACAAGGGTCCTTCTAAGAGGGTAAGGGGAGGATAAGAGTTAGGAATAGCAGATGTGAGGATGGAAGCAAGAGGTTCCATCCTCTAAGTGATGTGAGGAAGGGGCCATGAGCCAAGGAATGCAAGCAGTCTCTAGAAACTGAAAAGGTAAGGAAAAGAACTATCCTCTGAAGTTTCTAGAAGAAATGGAGCCCTGCAACTCTTTTGAGTTTAGTCCTCTGACATCCAGTGCCATAAGACAATACATTTGTATAGTGTAAGGTCACTACATTTGTTGTAATTTGCTACAACAGCAGCAAAAACTAATAGAAACATGACGATAGTGGAGATGCTGTCTATTTTATTCACTGTTGTATTATCAGTGGCACAATCCGTCCAAATCTGTTGAAGAGATAAATGAAAAAGTGAAAGATTAGTGATGACCTAGAGAACAGAATCACCAGGTTCTCAGTTAGAAAATAAACCTAAAATGGTATTTATGAGAATTTAGCATGTGCCAATTTTTTGAGAGGAAATCTCTTCATATTCAAAGTTGTCAGAAATCTTCTATTAAGTTTTATTATGGTTTATAACTCTATAAAAAAGCTTAATTTTTACACACACACACACACATACACACAAACCTAAAATCTCTATTTCTTACAGAGCTTTGCAATAGTTTTTCAATAAGTGGGTCCAGAATGGGGTAAATTATGTGACAGGATTTTTAATTTTAACATTTAGATTGCTCAATTTGGAATGAAGGAGAAAATGTGTTTGCATAAAAAAGAAAACAATGCGTTGCTTTGAGGAGTTCTGGCCAAGTAAATCAACACTCAGATTGCATTTAAAAAAAAAAAAAAGATTCAGAGAAAGAAAATATGGTATGGGTTCTTGGACCTTTTTTGTTTTTCATCTTTTTGAACTTTAAAAAAATCTTTTACAGGTTAACACTGGAAACAGCTACAAAGAAAATACCTGTCACACTGAGATGACAGGCAAATCAGTGATTGCAAATATAATCTTAGAAAAAGCAAAATCTCATTCACTATTAACTTTTTTATGTTAAAAATCTACTTATGTTCATGTTCTAGGTTATATCTTTTTTTACACACTCTTCCAAAAGTTGTTTCTACGTTACTCACAATAGATACAAAATTCTGTGCCAAATCCAAGACTTTATGTGAAAAATTTAATCTCCTCTCCTCTCATCCCTTCCCCCTCTTCTCTTTCTGTCTCTCTGTCTCTGTCTTTGTCTCTCTCTCTCTTTCACATACACACACACACACACACACACACACACACACACACACACGCGCGCACAAAGGAACTGAGGTTGAGACAGTTACATAACTTGTTCAAGGATATGCAATAATATAAATGGTAACTATGCCTTACTAAAAAAAAAACATACCATTATTATTTCAATTTGCATGAAATAATCTCTTAAAGGACTATCAGTTGGTCTCTAAAGGTCATGTATAGAGAGTTCACTGCAGATTCAGTCATGATATAAATGTAACAAACCCTGTTTTCCAATCTGGCATATAAAAAAGCAAAATGGAATGAAATTTAAGTTTGAGAAACTCCTGTATTTCACTTATTGTCAGCCAAATTAGATTTTAAACCCCATGACCATAAAGATTATGTCACATCTGTTTTTATCTCCCTCCCAGATTTTAAAATAAACAATCATGCAACTTCAATGCTACATTCTGCTTTGTACTTATATCACAAGCTTTCAAAACTATTAATGTCTTCATTACCATCTTTAATGATCATGTAATCTATTACATAATCGTACCATATTAAACTCTTCCCTTATTATAAGACCATAGAATATTTTCCAACTCATTACTCATAATAAACATTGCATGTATTCAGATCATCTTTATTTGTAGTTGATTGTTCTGTCTTGTATTATTTGGAGATAGAGGACTGCCTGCTAAAGTTGCTATCCAGGGCCAAAGGATACGAAATTTTGATGGCCCTTTACTATATTGCTAAATGGCTTTCTCTTTTACTTGTTCTAATTGATACAGTCATTAGCAATAAATTAATATTGAATTTTTCAGCACATTTTACAGCTGGGGTATTAATCTGATAGATGAAAAACAGTGCCTCCATCTTCTTTATCCATTCATCTGTCGATGGACACTTAGGTTGCTTCCATGTCCTGGCTATTGTAAATAGAGCTGCAATGAACATTGCGGTACATGACTCTTTTTGAATTATGGTCTTCTCAGGGTATATGCCGAGGACAGGAATAAAGACGCAAACCTACTAGAGAATGGACTTGAGGACACGGAGGGGGGAAGGGTAAGCTGGGACGAAGTGAGAGAGTAGCATGGACACATACACACTACCAAATGTAAAATAGATAGCTAGTGGGAAGCAGCTGAATAGCACAGGGAGATCAGCTGGGTGCTTTGTGATGACCTAGAGGGGTGGGATAGGGAGGGTGAGAGGGAGATGCAAGAGGGAAGAGATATGGGGATACATGTATATGTATAGCTGATTCACTTTGTTATAAAGCAGAAGCGAACACACCATTGTAAAGTAATTATACTCCAATAAAGATGTTAAAGAAAAACCCAAAAAAACAGTGCCTCCTAATTTATTTGATTGCTTGTAAGGATGACTGTTTTCTTAAGTAATATTTATAGTCCATTTTTATTATAAATTCAATACACATCAAGGAGATAAAAACTTGAAGATATAGAGAATTATAGCAAAGATAATTACATCTCCCATAATTCTATTACTCAAAAGTTACTGCTATTAATATTTTGGAACATATCCTTCCATTTAACTCACCAACTATTATGTATATCTATATCTATAGCTGTATTTACACCTATCTATATCTATTTAAATGTATAATTTTAAAATACCTTGGAACCGCATTTTACATATTTACATAAATATTGGAAACTACTCATGTAGTTTCTCTAAAACTTTTCTCCTATGAAATGCATACAGCCACTTGGAATTTCTGTGAGAGTGTGCAGAGTATTTTAACAGACTTTCTTTACTGAATAACACATCTGTGAGGGCTAGGTAACTGTAAACGGTTTAACAATACTGTTAGAATATTCACCATAGGTGCACACTCTCTCTCTCAAACACAGATATAGATATAAACAGCTATTAAAAAGATAAGAATATACTCTAAGATGCAGGGTTTTAATTTTTACATTATTCAAGTATTCTCTGAACGGGTAAAATATAATATAATATGATATGAACATGGCATAGCATAACATATATGTTTATGCCTTGAATATTTCTGGAAGGACAGTTAATAGTGGAATATCTCCAGGAAATGGGGCTAGGCAGGCAAGATAAGGAAAAAAACTTTTACATATTCTTTTCATAGCACTCATTGGATGCCTGCTATATTACTTTCCCTTTGAGCCTCAAATTGGTTTTATCATACTACTTGGTCCATCACACTATTATAATTGGCCCATAATTGCCTACATTATTTATCCATTTGTTTTAAAACATAGTGAATACAGAGCCCCTGACACTTAGTAAAAGAACAGACTGTTACTCAACGATTACATCTAATTATGTGCTTTTCCCTAACTGAATACCATCTCCAACCTCAACATTCTGAACCCAGGCCACCATTCTTTCGAATTTTATATTACATATTCCATTGATTTTATAATAGTAAAATTGCTTGTGTTTGCTTGTTTCTGAATGTTTTGAATTGATAGAAGGGGTATCATACTAAGAATAGTTTTTAAATTTTTTTTCACAATATTATGTTACATAAGATTTAACCATGCTGTTGCATATTTTCATCGCACTATAATATTCTGTGTTTTGCTAAAATACTCTTTATTTGCCCATCCTTCTAACGAGCATTTTAATGACTTTGATTTTGGTTCTTGCAAATGATGCTGCTATGAATATTCACAGCTATGTCTCCTGAGAAACACGGCCAAGAGTTTCTCTCTGGTATATGCTGAAAATGTAATCACTACTTGCACCAATGTACATGCCCAGTATCAATGTGTAAGAGATACTGTTAATCCATATTTGAGCCAACACTTGGTAATGTAAAAATTCTTAATCTGTGCCAACTATATCAATGTTAAATAGAATCTTTTGATCGCTTTGAATTATCCTGACTTTTAAGAAGCATGAATAAGCATGGACAGATACTATTTAAACAACAACAAAATAAGGACATGAAAAACGTAAGATAAAAAACTAATAAATTTGACCACAGCAAAACTTAGGTTTAATTTAAGGCTTAGGTTGATGAAAAAAAATGCTACCATATAAAAGTGAGAACACAAGTCATAAATGGATAAAATACCTGTGAAACCTAATAAAAACCAAATTAATGTAAGTCTTAGGAATCAGTTACAAAAAAGATAAACAACCTAATAGAAAACATGAACATAATATATGAGCAGATAATTTACAAAAGAAACACAAATGCCCAATAAACTAGGAAGATAAATGTATTTTAGAATGATCAAAAATTATAAATATCAATTCACATGCAAAAAAGACAATAAAAAATAGGAAGAAAAAGAAATAAAATATAGGCAGCTTTAAGTAGAATGGTCTCAAGCTTCCAGTCAGTGCTCCAAAAAGATTCTGCCTTACAAAATGGACATATGCTGAGGAAGGATAAATGTGCAGTTCCTAAGCCCAACACTTCTCCCAGACTAACTCTCTTCGCTCCTCATGTTTCTTATTCTCCTCCATTTGAATTTTTGAAATATGCAGGTCATTCCTAACAACTTAGGGCCTATTAATCGAAATAAATACTCCTAATTGGCTTGATTTCAAGGAGCAAAGTATGCTAAGCTTTGCATCTAAGACTCCTGGCATCTGGCGTTGGTGAAACGAGAAGAAAGACTGAATTACCATTTTTTCCAGAGCTCTATGGATAAGCAGCCCTGGACTCTGAGTAAGCAAGAGCTTATGAACATGTTATTTTGAGGCAGGTGAAGAGGCCACAATCAGGAGAAAACCAAAGGACAAAGAAAGAACTGGATACCAGCCTTGCTTTTTGATCATTAATGTTACTGCCTTTTTTCTCTCTTTTAAATAATGATTTTTTTAAAAATAGGATTTGACAGTATACCATATTCCTTGAGACTGTATTTATAGCATTTTGTCACTGACACTTTCTCTTCTGCTTAAGAAAGGTAAATGTTACCCAGGGGAGAATTCTTTTAAATGGAGGTTTTTCTATTTGAGGAAGAATCCTATTATTGAAGTTCTAAAAGCCAGAAGGATACCATTTAACTGGTGAATTTCAGAGTAATTCACTTTTTTTCTTTCTTGCATTGCAGTTTCCCCCAGTATGAATACCTTCAGGTGAAACTTTTTTACTAAGTTTAAAGTGATATTTTTCTGAAACACTTTGAAGGAACCAGGTGTCATGTATTAAATATAATGAAATATATATGTAAAACAAATATTTACGTACCTTAATTAAATATGTTTTCTATAGTTATTTTTTTCATTTTTGTGTGTATTTATTTGTATGATATGTCTGTGCATGTGTATGTATATAGCTGTGTGGATGGATGGGTAGATGTGTATTTATGTATTTGTATACACACACAAACATACGTAATGAGCAGTCCTGCTTGCAAGGGCAGACTTCCCTCACCCTGAGAACCATGGACTTCACTGAATGATCAGAAATCTATATTTCCTTTGAACATTTCTCAGAACTGTATAAAAATGCATGACTGTAACATAATACTCCAGAAAATGCTTCCTTTTGTGGTGAGAATTTTCCTCATGTTTTGTGAAGGTTATTCTACCCTGATTTTTAGGATTAGATAGCCTTAGTCGAAGTGCATTAAGCAAAAACTTAGCAAATTTAAAAGTTATTTATAATTGCAACCTTACCTCATAATCCAATCCCCTTACTCTGCTCTATTTTTTCCAAGGCAGTTATCACTTTCTAATTATAGAATATACAGAGAGAAATATATACAGTATATAATTTACTTAATTACCTACACACACTATTTATTTTTAATTACCGTTCACTGGAGATTGTAGGCTCAAATAAAGGCAGGGTTTTTCTTTGCTTTCTTTGTTTACTGATTATCTCAAATCCTAGTTCAGGGCTCAATAAATATTGGTTGAATTCCTGACATCATCCTTCTCTCTGTTTGAAGAAGTAGATGGGCAGAAGACTCCAGACTGGGTTTAAAACTGCCTGTTAGGGCTTCCCTGGTGGCGCAGTGGTTGAGAGTCCGCCTGCCGATGCAGGGGACACGGGTTCGTACCCCGGTCCGGGAGGATCCCAGATGACGTGGAGCGGCTGGGCCCATGAGTCATGGCCGCTGAGCCTGCGCGCCCGGAGCCTGTGCTCCGCAACGGGAGAGGCCACAACAGTGAGAGGCCCGCGTACCGCAAAAACAAACAAACAAACAAAAAACTGCCTGTTACATTCCACGTATGTGATTTGGGGCAAATTATATAATCTCTCTGACATTTAGTTTCTGCATGTATAAAATAAGGATAATATTGCCTACTCAGAATATCTGACCCATAGAAAGCACTCAGTAAGTGATGGTTATTAACAGTCCTTAGCTGACAATCATGTTCATTTGGGAGTTAACTAAGGCTGAGGTATTAACTCAAATCAAGAACATCTGCTCCTCCCTCCTCTTGGAACCCTCTTGCCACATGTGTCTGTAAGGTCAAGTTACTTATCTCATCAGTTTTCCAATGAGCACTCAGATGTAAAACAAAACATTCTCTCTCCTCACACATCTTAACTTTCTTCTCTACTTCATTTTCTTTTTCGCACTTCCTATCATATAACAAAAAACATGTTACTCTTTTTATGTGTAATATGTACTCACCCCATCCCCTACTAGGATGTGCATTCTTTGAGACTAAAAAGTTTTATGGCGTTTACTGCCATATCCTCAGCTCCAGGAAAGTGGCTGATGCTCAACAAAATTGTAACAAATAAGACATGACTATTTTTACAGACAAGGAAATGTAAGCACAGGAAGTTAAATAATTTCCACAGTGGCGTACACAGCTAATAGGTGGCAGATAACAGGATTCAAATAAAGTAGTTTCTTTCTTGTCTCTGTTATCTGGGCTTCTTATAGCTATAGAATCCCTCTTCTAACCTGAGGGACCCAGCACATTTTCTTTTTTTTCTAACCTCATATCAGCGTTATACACAACACAGTTTAGGAAACACTATCCTATATCACACTGATTATTTTTCATCTATATTTGTCTTGAGACTTAGTTGTTGCAAACTGTCATTCTTATAAAGAATTGTACTCTACTCTTCTGTGGCTGAGGCTGTTAACTTCAAAATATTTACCTCCTATCATAATTAGAACTCGCCAGATTTTAGCTGGGAAATAAGAACACAGAGTAAAGATTGTGTTTCCCAGCCTCTGGTGAAACTACGTGTACATGTTTAACCAAGCTTTGGTCAATGAGATATAATTGAAAACAGCTTGTGGAGCAGCTTCTATTAAGTATCTTACAAAGGAGGTGACTTGCGCTTTGCATTTCTGATGGCTGCAATTCAGACACAATGGTTGGAGCTGGGTATAACTTGTGAGCAGCGTCCATGCACCACAGAGCAAAGCTAGAAGAAACCTTAGGTCTTAAAACACGATACTCAATAACAGTCCTAGACCACTTATCTGGACTTTTCTGTGAGAGGAACATGTCTCTTGTTTAAGGCATTTATATTTAAGGTTTTCAGTGCTTTGTAGCTTAAATGACTCCCAACTAATATAATTTCTAATAGATATGTTTGAATACTGATAGCTAGAAAAATACCTCTTTCCACAGTAACTATTGTGTGTAAAGAATGGAATACTTTAATAACAGATGTTTGCTGGAAGTAATCATTGTTAATAATCTTTTTTTTTTTTTTTTTTTGCGGTACGCGGGCCTCTCACTGTTGTGGCCCCTCCCGTTGCGGAGCACAGGCTCCAGATGCGCAGGCTCAGTGGCCATGGCTCACGGGCCCAGCCGCTCTGCGGCATGTGGGATCCTCCCGGACCGGGACACGAACCCGTGTCCCCTGCATCGGCAGGCGGACTCTCAACCACTGCGCCACCAGGGAAGCCCGCTAATAATCTTTTAAACTCAGAGTCTGACAGTCAAATATCTGTGTCAAGGAAGTAAACTACAAATTCAATAAGTTATCTTTATTTTCCTCCCCATAGAGTTCTTAAACTGAAAAATCAACACTACTATCCTTACATTTTTGGTTATTTAAGATCTTCATACTATTTTCTTTTAACGTGTAAGCTACTCATGAGGGATGTTAGGATTATAGAAGCGATAGACTATGTCTTCATGAAACCAAGGAAAATAATTGTGAATATCAGAAAGGCCCCATTTTTCAAATATTATATATGAGATTTTGTTTCAAAATTTTGATGTTGGATTCAATAATTATTTAAACTTATAACACATTAGTGCACTTCATCATTATTGTTTTGAGCTTTGCATACACACACACAAAAGTATTTATTTCCATCCCATGAAGTGGAGTATTGCTTTGGGTATGCCCTATTACATTTCTTTAAAATGGCTATGCATTTCCACCTATGTTGAATAGCATGTTGCTGCAAGGCACTTTTCACTGAGCTTATCATCAAAAAAAAATTGTATTCATGTATCTACTCAGAAAATTAGGATCACTTACTAATTCCCATGTAAATTTAGTTATGTTATACCTTAGAAATTTTCTAAGGCATGTGTTTTATAGGGGCAGCTTAATGAAGAAGTGAAGTATGCCTTCTATTACTTATTTGTTTGTTTATTGCCTTCTTGCACTGGCTCAAACTTATCGACACTGTGATGAATAAAAGAGGTAAGAGAAAACATCCTTGCTTTGTTCCAGATCTTAAGGAAAAAGCATTCAATCTTCACTGTTAAGCAAATGTTAGTTGTAGACATTTTAGACTTCTTTACCAAGTTGGGGAAGTTTCTTTTCTATTTTTATTTATTACTATTTTTTGGAGAGTTTTTTAACATAAATGGATGTTGAATTTTGTCAAATGGTTATTCTGTATCAATTGATATGATCATATGATTTTTCTTCTTTAGCCTGTTAATACAGTGAATAAGTTTAATTGATTTTCAAACCTTGCATTCTTGAAAGAAAACCCACTTGGTTATGGTATATAGTTCATTTTATCTATTGCTAAATTCTATTTTTTATTACTTTGTTAAGAATTTTTTCTATATTCATGAGAAACATTGATCTGTAGATTCTGTTTTGTTTTGTACTGTATTTCTTTGTATTATCCTTTTTCAGAGTAATATTAGCATGATAAAATGGATTGGAAAGTGTTTCTTGAAATTGTCTGGAAAGATTGTGAAGAATTGGTGTTAATTCTTCTTTAAATATTTGGTAGACTTCTCCAGCAAAACCATTTAGACTTGAAGTTTTCTTTCATGGGAGTTTTTAAATTATGAATTCAAGTTCCTTAACAGTCATAGGGCCATTCAAATTATCTATTTCATACAAGGTAAGATGTGGTACCTTGTGTTTTTCAAGTAATTGATCCATTTCATCTAGGTTATCAAATCCATATGTGTATAGAGTTGTTTATAGTATTCCATTATTGTCCTTTTGATATCTGCAGGATCTATAGTGATTCCTTGCAATTCATTCCTGATATTTATTTATTTAAATTTATTTATTTATTGATTGATTGATTTTATTGAAGTATAGTTGATTTACAATGTTGTATTAATTTCTGCTGTACAGCAAAGTGATTCAGTTATATATATATATATATATTCTTTTTCATATTATTTTCTATTATGGTTTATTACAGGATATTGAATATACTTCCCTGTGCTATACAGTAGGACCTTGTTGTTTACATTCCTGATATTTATAATTTATTTCATTTCTCTCTTTTTTTGTCAGTCTTGCAAGAAGTTTGTATATTTTATTCATCTTTACAAAGCACAAAGATCTTTGTTTACCAATATGTTTATTCTTTCAGGACTTGCTATTTCATATTGCCTGCTATTCAAACACTGAAAACAGTTTTCTCCTATATTTACTCCAGGTTTATAACTGTTTATGAATAAAAAGATAGTCCTGTTTCACTCATTACATTATGGCCAGATGCACAGTTCTGAGCAAAAGATCTTCACACTGACAAATTTCAACTTCATAACGTTTTTTCTTCTTTTTAAAAATTTTAGTATTCTATATATAAATAATCTGTTCACTCCAAGATTGGGGAGTTATTATCCTTTGTTTCCTTCTAGATATTTGATATTTAAAATTTTTATTTTATTTTCAAATGAATACTTGTATATGGTGTAAGATAAGCTTTAAGATTTATTCATTTTTTCCCAAATATTTACCTAGTTATACCCGTGACATTTGTTAAAAGACTTCAGTTTTCCCATTGAATATCGTTGACACTTTTACTAAAGTTTAATGGGCTCTCACACTTATGGTCAACTGATTTTTGCTAAGGTTGCCAAGACAATTCAATGGGGAGTAAATAGTCTTTCAACAAATGGTTTTGGGACAACTCGATATGCACATGCAATAGAATGAAGTTAGGACCCTATTTCACGTCATGTATAAAATTTAACTCAAAATGGACCAAAGACATAAATATAAGAGCTAAAACTATAAAACTTGCAGAAAGAAATATAGATGTATATCTTCACTTCCTTAGCTTAGGCAAATGTTTCTTAGATATGACAACAAAAGTACAAGCAACAAAAGAAAAATTAGATAAACTAAGCATCATCAAAATTAAAAACTTTTGTCTTTCAAAGGACATCATCAAGAAAGTGAAAATATAACCTACAGAATGAGAGGAAATATTTTCAAATCATACACTCGATAAGGGGCTTATAATACGTAAAACACTATTACAACTCAATAATGAAAAGACATATACAACTCAAAATAGAAAAAGAATAAGAATAGACAGTTTCTGCCAAAAATATTTACAAATGGCCAATAAGAACATGAAAAGATTCTGCTCAACATATTTAGCCATCAGGGAAATGCACATGAAAACCGCATTACCATTTCATAACTACTAGAACAGCTGTAATAAAAAAGACAGAAAATAAGAAACGTTGGTGAAGATGTGTAGAAATTGAAATCCTCATACGCTACTATTGGGAAAGTGAAATAGTGCAGCCACTTTGGAAAACAATCTGCAGTTTCTCAAATAATGAAACATAGAGTACCACAGTACATAGTAATTCCATTACTAAGTATATACTCAAGAGAAATGAAAGCATATTTCTGCAAAATGATTTACACACAAATGTCCATAGCTGCATTATTACAACAGCCAAAAATTGGAATCCACCCAAATGTCCATTAACTGATGAGTGGATAAATATAACGTGATATATCCATTCAATGGAATGTTAGTCAACAATCAAAAGAAACGAAGTATTGTTCCATGCTACACTATGTATGAACCTTGAAAACACTATTCTAAGTGAAAGAAGCCAGTCACAAAGGATCCTATACTGTATGCCTCCATCTATATGACATGTACAGAACAGACAAACCTATAGACACAGCAAGTAAATTAGTCATTGTTTAAGGTGGGAGGTTGGAAAGACTGAGGGTGACAGCTAAAGGGAGTAAAACTTCTTTTGGGGATAATGAAAGTGTTCTAAAACTAACTGTGGTAATGAACGCAGAGCTGTGTGAATATACTAAAAGTTTTTCAACTGTACAATTTAAATGGGTGAATTGTACACTGCATTATTTTACTAGGGTGCTGTAAGAAATACAGGGGCTTAAAACAACATGACTTTATTCTCTTATAGCTATGGAGGCCAAAGATCTAAAATGAGTTTCACTTGGCTAATTTAAAAGGGTAGACAAGATTTGGTTTTTTCTGGTGGCTCTAGGACAATCCATTCCTTATGTTCTAAAGGCTACCTGTATCTCTCAGCTTGAGGACTCTCTCTCCTTCAGAGTCCCTCACTCCAATCTCTGCCTTCCCTCCTCATGTGAGCTTCTCTCTGACTCGACTCTACTGCTTCTCTTACCCTTGTGACTGCACTGCACTCACTCAGATAACCCATCTCAAGATCCTTTATTTAGCTCAGTGGCATTTCTTTTACCGTAGAAAGTAGCATATCTACAGGTTCTGGGGATTAGGATGTGAACATCTTTGGGGTCTGTTTTTCAGCCTAGCACATATTATATGTGAATTATATCTCAATAAAACTGTTATTTTTTTTTTTAATTTTTATTTATTTATTTATTTATTTTTGCAGTATGCGGAACTCTCACTGCTGTGACCTCTCCCGTTGCGGAGCACTGGCTCCGGACACGCAGGCTCAGCGGCCATGGCTCACAGGCCCAGCCGCTCTCGGCATGTGGGATCTTCCTGGACCGAGGCACGAACCCACATCCCCTGCATCGGCAGGAGGACTCTCAACCACTGCGCCACCAGGGAAGCCCAAAACAGTTATTTTTAAAAAGAAGAAAACTTAATTGACTGTACATATGAGCGTCTCTTTCTTGACTGTTGTGCTCCACTAATATAATTGTCTTTCCTTGACCCAAATACCATACTATGTATATTATTGCACTCTGCATACAGAACACACTTAGTCATAACGTATTTTCCTTTTCTAAATTTTGCTAGAGTTGACTAACTAAAATTTTGTCATAGATTTTTATATTTTTGCTCATAAGAGATATTTCTTGAATCACATTTGTTAGGTTTGAATATTAGGATTTTATTGTTCACATAAAATGATTTGGAAATAGTCCTCTCCCCCTTTATTTTCTAAACGTTTACGTAAATTTAGTATTATCTCTGATTAAAAATAATTGCATGCTTTCATATTTCATCCATAAGCAAAATTATAAACACTGAAACAGCATCTCACATGAGAAGAATCTGGATTTAAATAAGCAACCAAGCATGATCCCGCAAAAAGAAAAATACATACACACACGCGCACACACACACACACTCAAGTTAGTTTAATCATACCTATAGCAAAGACGTGTTCTTTAAGAAAACTAAAACAGAGCACTCCACACTCTGACCATACTTGCTGCAGGAAAAATAGAATTTTTAATATCATTAATCTGGAGGATTTTGAAAGACCCCTTTCTTAAAATGCTGACAATTTCTTTTAATTGAACGACATATCAAATAATATAAAAACATTTGTTGAACTGCAAGTGAAAACACTTCATATAAGCAAAAAAGGCTGAATATTCACCCAAAGCAGGTCTTGCCATACCACTGCTTAATACCTCCACTGATAGAGATTCAGGACCCATGAAATCCCATACAGATTAGTGAATGGCTGTAATTTTTATGAAGTTCTTTATATTAAGCTAAACTTTATCTCCTATAACAGTGCTCTTTGTCATGGTATTTACTTATGTTGCACTGGTATTTTTTACTCTCTTGACCATCCTAAGCTCACTTGTTCCCCAAAGCCTTTGCACACATTATTTTCTTTTCCTGAAACTTCTGTCCCTCTAGTCTCATCTTAACTCCTAAATATTTAAGTCCTAGATCAGTGAATTTTCCTGATTTTTGTGGGCCAATTCCCTTTCCATATACCCTCATAGCAAAATATAACTTGTCTTTATTGTCCATATTAAGGTGAAAATTTCATATTTTTATTAAATTTTTTCTATTTGACCTATTAAAAATATAAACCTCATTAGATAAATAGATACATTTTTAAAAGATACATGTCTTCAATTGTGCCTGCTTTTTCTCTCCAGTGTGTACTCATTTCTATCAGGCACTTAGTATATAATTGGCCATTCAATAAATATTTGTTCAATGAATATATGAAATAAATAAAATGAGCTTAATTTTTATTCAAAATGTTAGGTCTTAAACATTTTCATAGGGCCTTTGTGTTTTCTCAAACTTCTCCTTGCCAGTGAAACAGTCCTAGTTCCTTCAAACCTTACTTATACAGTATGTTTTCAAGTCTCGACCTTATTCTAGCATTTATTGAAGGATATGATATGAAGCCCAGTTATTGTAATGTAGCATTTTCACTACACTTCTCAATTTGATATTCTCCACCCATTTGATTACCAGGCCCTTAATGTCTTCCTACAAATCACTGAAAAGTGAATTGAGGTCATGCCATACTGCCATTAGGCATACAACAATTTAATCTGTATTTATTTTATGAGAAGTCTTTTAACTGATTACATATATACAGCTAACTATATGTGATACACATGACATCTATCAAACACTTTGTTGAAACTCTATAGCTTTTCCCCAATGGACCAGCTTGATGACACTGTGCAAGACAGAAAAAAACAAAACAAAACAAAAAACTATGGGAATCAGTTTTCACTGAGTTGTCTAGTGAACTCATTCAGAGTTCTAGAGATATCTGTTGCCCTTTTTATTTAACAATTCAATCTTTAAAAATTGCTTTTAACCAGATTCATCAAACCATGGTCAGAAAAACTCACGATTTCTATCTCTTAAGGAGTCAGGAGATCTTAACATATATACTATTTTATTCTTATTCTATCACCTGATGATTTAAAAATTATTAAATGACTAAATTCAGCCTTAAGTCTCTTTTCATGGTTCATTATGAGTAAAACAGCACTCTTGACGCTAAATTATGTTATTTATAACCAACCTTTTTATATAACATTGTCTTAAAATTTCTTCTTTCAGTATCTACCTTACAAAGTCGGAAAGTAATTCTCCTTAAAGATAACCTGGAAGTATAATTAAAGAAAAAGAGAGGAATTCTGCTCCAAGATAAATTACATCTACACCTTGGTTCATACCTGTTTTAGATTACTTAGATGATGAAATGTGGAACTGATGAGCTAATGAGATTTAGATATTTGGGGCTTAAGTTGATGCAATGATTCATTGAGAGTTTTGGGGGGTCTTGGAACAAGGTAAATGTATTTTGCAAGTGGGATGGATATGAATCCTTGGGGGCCAAATGTTGGAATGTTAGACACAGTAATAACCCCCCTCCCCAAAGCCATCCACATCCTAATTCCTGGAGCATGTAAGTAGGTATATGGCAGAGGGAAATTAAGATTGCAAACAGAATTAAGATTGCTAATCAGTTGACCTTGGAATGGGATACTGTCTCAGATTATCCAAGTGGGCTCAATGCAATCACAAGGGTCCTTACAAATAGAAGAGGGAGGCAAAAGATAGAGAACCAGAGAGACTGCAGTGTGAGAAAAATTTGGCCAGATGTTGCTGGCTTTGAAAGTGGAGGGGTTGGACCTTAAATCAAGGAATGGAAGCAGTCTCTAGAAGCTGGAAAAGGCAAGGAACAGATTCTCCCCTACAGCCTTCAGAAGGAACTCAGCCCTGACAACATGACTTCAGTCCAGTGAGACCAATTTTGAGCTTCTGATCCCCAGAAGTGCACAATAATAAATCCGTGTGGTTTTAAAACATCAAGTCTCTGGTAATTTTTTATAGCAGCAATAGAAACTAATACATCCATTATTTTCCAATATTGAATATCTACTCTTCATTAACTTTTTCCCTTTAAATTCACCCTTGATTTCTTGTCTTGCTGATACTATACTTAGGGGCTTAGAAGCCTGTTAATACTATTTTATACAGATGCCACAGTATTAGAAAAATTTTGATTTCCCAGTCCTTCCTGTTGTCTTAGAACAGGTAATAAGAAATAACAAGATGAAAAAGAAGAACAAAATGTAGAAGAGTTGAAGGAGAAATGAGAAAAGCATAACTTATTTTTTTAGGCTCAAAGTCTTTTTTCTATCAAGCATCTGTTTAAAGATGTGTGTATAATAAGTCTCATTTATAGTAAGTGGATGGGCTATTCCACATAAGTGAGAACTATTATATTTTAAATTGTAATAAATTGTATCTGATACAACATATTAATATCAGGGAAAATATACAGGGGCAGGGGGAACTCATATTTTCTACTCAGTTTTTCTGCAAAACCTAAAACGGCACTAAAAATAAAATTAATTAAAAATAAAGACGCAAAAATTTTACTCATACAGTAGTTTTCCATGAATCTAGTTTTCATCTATCACCCTCTTGAGCACATGTGTCTTACCAAGACCTCCTATATACTAGCCACTTCCCCCATCCAAGTAGCATGATGTCATCAGCATAATGAACCAGTATGATATTCTGTAGAATGCCCAGCTGTTCCAGGCATCTTTAAATAATATTATATCTGGGCAAGAATATTAATAGAGACCTGGAATTAGATGGTAAACTTATATTTTATCTTTTCCAATTAAATACAGTTTTGAATCCTTTTTTCTGATAGGGATAGATACGAATATACTTATCAGATTAACAGCTACATACAATTTACCTGAGGCTATATTAATCTGGCCTATCAAAAATACCACAACTGGCAGGACAGCTGCAATTGGAACTACTCCTTGGTTAGGTTTATGTTAGTCCTCTGAAAACCTTCAGTATCTGTCTTGTTTGCAAAGCCCCAGGCTGCTGAACTAAGTGGAAATAAAATGTGGACCGACACGCATGCATCCTTTAGTTCTCTACGGATGGTACTAATTTTTGCCACTCTACCCAGGGAAGAGAGCAGTTTCGTAGTTTTCCTTTGGCCTTTTCCACTATGACAGCTCTTACCTCTTAGGCTAAAAAAACAACGTAAGGGTTCTGTCAACTACGAAGTATGCCTACTCCCCAGTTCAATATTCAGAGAATACGGAAATTGCCATTTAAGACATTGTGAACTGTCCCTGGACCAGAAATCCCTCTTATCTTACTTCTAACAGGGGACATATAATGATTCTTCAGGCCCCTGATTACCAATGTCTACTCAGACTCAATTCCAATAGTCCTCAAAATGTTTGCCGATTCCCCTTTCCACGGTACACACACAATCATCGACCTCTTTAGGGTTTCAAAAGTATCTTGAGATTGAAAACTGAGCAAGGGATTGTGATATTTTGTTGGGACGGCTCTCAATCTCCTATCAGACATATTAGTTAACATTGATTGCATTAACTGAGCAGTACTCTTGATGTCTGCCTATCTTGTGTTTTGCCCCCAGGAATCTTGTTTTATAAACCATCTCCATAACCCTCTCAAGGTTGGCCCACTCCACCTTAGATGGCATTCTGACCTTGGCACTCATTCAAAAACTACACCCATTCGGTTTCTAAGAGCTAAAAGCCAAGAAGCCACAGGCTTACATTCTTTCAGAGTCCTATCATATCCATATTGGGAGCATTAATGCAGATGCCTCTACCCTGTATGTGTTGCATTCTTGCTTCCAATTAAACTTCTAAGTAGCCTAAGCTACCTCATCCTCTCTTATCCAGACTGTTCTCTCTTCTTAAAAGGTCTTTCATTCTCCCAATCACTCTAGTCTCTTCCATTTTATTTGGTACATAATATCTAGGATGGTCTTCTAGAAACCCAAATCAATGTTGTTTCTCTGTTTAAAATCTTCAAAGCCTTTTCAATGTTCTTAAGATAAAGAAGAAACACTTAATATGACCTCAGAAGTCTGTGTGGTTGGGTCATATATCCTTCCAGCCTCATCTCCTACCACTTGTCACTTTCCTCTCTGGCCTTCAGCAAAACTAGCTTATTTTTATTCCTTCTCAGTTCCTCCAGTTTCCACATTTTTGAAAATGCCGCTTCCATTGAATATAATATTCTCTATCCTTTATCTGCTCTCATAGTCAAATTCTACCCATTTGTCAGATCTCATTTCAAATATCCACAATCCAATTATTCCCTGAGATCTCAGACTATGACAAACCCTCCTGGTGCATATTCTCAAAGAATTCTTATTTTATCTGTCCAATTTTTTGCAGTGGGGGGGGCAATTACATTGTTAAATGTGTCTACCTTATTATACTTTAAGATCCAGGATGGTAAACACTGTATCAGTCACCTTAAACACACTTATACTCAGAGTAAGTAACACAGTATAGCCAATAAAACATCTGTTGATTGAAAGGTATTCTTTTGGTTATTAAATAACTGTCTCTCTGTCTCTTCTACCACCATCCTCCCCATCCCATCCCTCCCAGTGGTGTGTGTGTGTGTGAATATAGGGGGAAAGAGGGAGAGACAGAAATGGAGAAACATAGAGAGAAAGAAGGGGGAGAGGTGATTAAAAAGTGATTTTCATCATATTCAAGATTCTTATTTATTCTAAAGTTCTGAGTCTGTCATTTGATTATCAATGATTTCATTTGACATTTTCCATATTTCATTTAACACATTATAAGAAAAGTTATTAATATCTTTTCCTTGTTTGGGCAATCCCAGAATACTTAATTACTTTCACATATTTGAACTTTACTCTCAGAGTGAAATCTTGTGAAATCTGGAGTTATAAATAGTGCCCCCCCTATCAAACTGGCCTTTATCTAGCTCCCCAATACACTCTTCTCAACACTGAAGATCTATCTTGCAGTTATTGAAAATCTCTCTAAAAAATATCACTGTGATAAAACAATTCAGTGCTACCAAGATACCTTATACCATGAATAGCAGCTCCTTAATTTGTATTAATGAGGTTCTGAAATAATTCCTTTGTTGAAGATAATGTATCAGCAAATTACAAGATCACTTGTTATTTATTTTTTTAGGCATGGAATTTCTCATTAGATGTGGCAATCTGCAGATCCCCAAAGTTAAAACTAATTTTGATAGACTCTCCAAGTTTCTGACCCTAGTAAGGCTGTTCTTCTTGTAAATGAACTATGTCTAGGTTTCTAGACAGCTCAAATTACATCCGAATTTGAGGGGTGGGGCACAACAGGAGAAAAAGAAGAGAAATTATGGGACCACTTGCAGTACACGCACAACTTGTAGAATAGGAGGGGCCTTCAGTTAGTCTCTAGCCAGAACTTCTTACCTGCTGGTCTGTTCACAGGTAAAACACACTCTTAGGTTAACTGCTTACAGCTTGGTTACTCCCTTCTTTCCCATTTACTCTTACAGGAGAGTTTAAGACAGATAATACAAGAAATGTTCAAATTTAGAATACAGTTTGGGTTAGGAAGCATAGATCTAATTTAACTCTCAGTCTGCATTAGAAATTACATTAATTTACTCCTTTAACTTTCCTTGTATAGAAGTTTCTGAGTTCTTGGGATCACAAGCCAAAGATTTAGATGTGTTTTCTGAACATTTGTTTTATCAAAATATATTTTTAAAAAATATGTCCTCTTAGTATGTAGCTAATTGGTAAAAACAGTCTAACTTACTTCCCTTCCCTGATATATACACATATGAAAATAAGTGTTTCTGCTATTGCATCTGCTACTGTGTCTACTATTATTACTACTTTTATCACTACTATTACTTTTTATTACCACAACTGTTATTGCTACTACTACTGTGTGCCCCCACCTTCTGATTATTTTATAATGAATGATTATGTTATTCCTACCTCTAAAACAATCCCTTAAGAAACATTAATTTTATGTTTTACTGATAAGAATATTGAAGTTCAGAGCTACTAAGTTTGTTGACCAAAGTTACTCAACTAATAAGTGCTAGAGTGGGGATTAGAACCCATTATTCAAATCTCTAAACCTGAATTATCTTAAATATTATTCTACACTGTTTGCATGACTTTGATATGCACATAGTATCCAGCAGAGATTTAAGTTCATTTAGAAACAAAAACGAGAAAATCACTCCATAGCAATATTTTATTCCTCATGGAGACAGACAAGTTGTTTCCTTTAACTCCTGTGATTTAAATTGTTCCATTCCAGGACTGGTATTATAAAATCGTGGGTAAGAAAAAGGGCCTTTATTTCATTTCTCTGATAACGTTCTCAGAGAGGTAACTCTATATGTGCTTGACCTTTTCAAGGTTCTGCAGTTTGATTGGATGGCTGTCTCTGTTATCACCTTTTACAACCTCTGCTTCATGTGAGAAATCAGAGTGGATTGCGAAGCCAATCAAATATGGAATATTGAAAAGGTTACAGCAGTGCTGCAGACTACAAGTTATCCTGGCCCACAGTGGTTATTAACATTCCGGTGTCTCATTCCAATGACAAAGATTGTAATAAGAACAGACGAGGCCGAGGAGTGAATTTTATCCTTTTGACAGTGATCAGATGGGAAATGGTTGAAGCTGGAGGTCTGCCTTAGCCATTCTTCCGTTACTGCACTGCCTGTTTATAATCCTGTGAATCGACTTCAGTGTCATGAATGGGGGTCATGTTGACATAAATTGGGGCCAGGGGTGCATCTTCCTGCACATTGCTCTGGGCCCCTCTTTACTATTATAATTGCCTTTCGCTGTGCTTTCTCTCCCTTGTCCTATTTCTACATGGCATTTAAAAATGAAATCGGCTTTTGAAATATTGGCTCCTTTATTTTTCATTAGGACACAGACTCCCTAAAAGAGTCAACCAGAAATGCCATGAAGTGGTTGGTAGAAGAGTGTCTTAAAGTTTTATTAAATACATAATCAACTTTACTATTGAAAGTAATATATGGTATTAAATTCAAATGGCAGGGCTAGTGCCTAAACTGCTATAGGAAGTCTAACTTTATTACAGGTAAATTTATTTATTTATTTTGGACAAAGCCTATCACTAAGGTTATTTTTATATTATATATTTTCTAATAAACTTTGTTAAAGGAGTTTTCTGTTTGCTTTTACTTTTTAGAGGCTTTTGTATTTTCAAATACTTCGGAAAATGCCAGGGGACCAGCCTTTCATGAACAATTTGAATTATATTGGCATTGTTATATCTTTGTTAAATGGAGATGGGAAAACATATTCTTTTTAGACATAACTAAAACTTGAATGCAATATATTAGGGCCCCCTTGATGTGGATATCTAGATGCCTGATTACAAGCAGAAGAACCAAAGATTTCACA
This sequence comes from Stenella coeruleoalba, assembly GCF_951394435.1. Lineage (NCBI taxonomy): Eukaryota > Metazoa > Chordata > Mammalia > Artiodactyla > Delphinidae > Stenella > Stenella coeruleoalba. The sequence continues at coordinate 21,203,842 of NC_137154.1, forward strand.
ATGTTCAGGAAAACAACAGGACTTAGAAATAAGCAACTGTGTTTTTCCTCCATATAACAAAACAATTTACTGCATCCTTAGGAAAGAAAATATGTTTTTCTGATTAAATTCTTGGCGCAATAAATCTTGCATGTGTCATCTATTCACAGTAGCTTTGGGAAAAAAAAAAAAAGGTACTTTCTCTGCTTCCCTTACAGCTTTAATTAAAGGTCAGTTCAGATTTTCACAAGCAACTCGTTCTGATATTTTCTAATCTTGGTGGATATATGAATGCCCCACTCCTATGCCATAAAACCTGCTGTTTGGGGCTTGGATCTGCAGTGTCGTCATCTCCTCCACATTGCTGGCAATCTCCTTTTAAATCCAGGGCAGCCCAATGTGTGGAAGGTACACAGAATTGTGCAAGACAGAGGAAGAGCTAAGCCACCTGCCTGTTAGAGCTGCTTCCATAAAACAAGAAAGAAAAATAACTGGCCATTAAATAGGTATATCTTACATTAGAAGTCCTAATAAGAAAAGAAAAAAATTTTACGCTTATCTCTACGAATACTATTAATCCCAGTTAACTCACTCAACTCTTTACAATAAATTCAGTCATAGGGTTGACTCAATCATCCCTCCTTCAGTTGGGTTGTGTTCCTCCTTGAAACATGTCCCACTCTACTCTAGACATTTTAATTTAATTCGACCTTACAGAAGTTTATCCACCATATTTAGCAGGCCTACTGAATCATATATGTACATAGCAATGCTGTTGGGCAGTTTGACACAGCTACTGAAACTACTACACCCAGTCCTGGAACACAGAGAGGCCATCCCACACAAAGAATATTCAGGGTTATTCACAAAATGTCCAAAAGTTCAGAATCACTGGCCCTGGTGTGGTGTTAATGATTCTCCTGCTCACCACCTTTTCTACTTTTGTTTCTACCCATTGAGGCAAAACGTTGTTTTCTTGACTTGACCTGTTTTTCCTTTTATCTGTGATTCAGATAATCCATCATAACTATATTCGCAGTTTGATTTGCTTTTAAGTGACTGAAAACAGCTCAAACTGAAGAAGAAAAGGAGAATGGTGTTATTAGCTTCTTTATTGAGCTCTGAAAAATGTCACCAGAATTTTTTTCCCTGTCTCCATCTCTCATCAGTGTTTCTGTTTTCATTTTATTCTCCAGTAAGAGCCTTCCTTTCCCCTTACTGGGGAAAATATGGCTATCAGTTACTCAAGAATCGTATCTCGCAATCTTAGTAAACCCAGGAGAAAGAGTATCTTTTAAAAATCATTCTGACAAAAGGAACAAGAAGTTATCATACTTGCTTTTAGCTTGGGTCACAGACCCGCTCCAGAACTTATTACTGTGGTCAGCATGGTGGATATCTCTAACTTCTCAGTCTGTGTTATAGATTTTATCCAGAGATGGGGGTATAACAAGAGCCTAACTGGGAAAGGAAGATGTGGTAAGCTGAACAAGGTCATCTCTCCCTCTACAGAGATGACCTTGTTCTAATCTCCAGAATCTGTGAATGTTAACCTACATGAGAAAGAAGAATCTGGGGATGTGATTAAATTAAGGATCTTGTAAGGGAAAGATTATCCAGGTCATCTGGACAGGTCCAATGCAATCAAAGGATCCATATAAAAGGGAAGCAGGAAAGTCAGATTCATAGACGGAAACAGGATAATGGAAGTAGTAGAGTGACACCATTGCTGGAAGGGGTCTGCAAGCCAAGGAAGGTATGGGGCCTCTAGAATTGAAAAGGCAAGGAATGAATTTTCCCCTAGAGCCTTAGAATGAACTCGGTCCAATCAAGACTTTGATTTTAGCCCATTGAGACTTATTTTGAACTTCTAGTCTTTAGCACTGCAAGATAGCATTTATTTTAAGCTATTAGATGTGTTGTAATTGGTTACAACAGCAATAAAAACCTAAATACATTGGGCAGAAATAAACATATGTTCATTAAATTGGGGGAGTATCTCTTAATGTTTTCACAGTCTGATGAAGTGATTCTAACTTTAAACTGCCCTTAATTCTAGATAAATTATAAACCCTTTAAGAGTTGAAGCTATATCTTGATCATGTTTGCATCTCTCACAGCAACTTAGCCTATGGTCAAGCATATACAAATGCTCACTAAATATATATTGAATTTAATTTATTTGACATCAGGTAATCACATCTACAGTGAAAATGACTAATATTTCTTGGGTTGGTTTTCAGCATTATGGTGAATAGGAGTCAAACACAGAGCTTGAAAGATATGTCTGAAAAAGAGAGAAACAGGCAAGGAGTGAGGCAAACAAAGGTTAGGTATTAGAAAAGAGTACGCCTTGAAAGAATAGCAGGACAGAGTTCAAGACAGAGTCTGGTACTCGGGCCACGTAAGCATTCTTGGGTGGGACTCTTCACAGATAAGAATAAGACATTGAATTAAATTTCGATAGACAGCAAAGAAGTACACACAACTTGGTAGTAGAATAAAAGGAAGGCAGTATGACAGTGGTTCTCAGTTTTGGTGCTTATTTCAGAGCACATATTCAAATTATAGATAATCACCTACAGACATTACGCTCTAGAAGAGCCTCCAGAAACTGCATTTTAACAAGTATCTCAGCAGCTTATGATCCAGGCGGTCACCGGATGACTTTTAAGAAACAGTGCCATGAGGCAATGGCAGGCAGTGAGAGGAAGTCCAGGCAAGGAGGTATGCCCCAGACACAGAAACATCGAAGAGTCAGTGATCCAGATAAGAACTTCAAGCTAATGGGGCAACTGCAGATGTAAAAACTAGGTTATGATGCTGAGGCCATTTACCTTCTGCCCAGCCCCCAAATTTGAGATTCTCTTTCCACCAGAATAGGACCCAACTACAGAACATAAGCTTCTAATCAAGAATTCATGACATTAAAAACTTCATTACAGGGCTTCCCTGGTGGCACAGTGGTTGAGAGTCCACCTGCCGATGCAGGGGACACGGGTTCGTGCCCCTGTCCGGGAAGATCCCACATGCCGCGGAGCGGCTGGGCCCGTGAGCCATGGCCGCTGAGCCTGCGCGTCCGGAGCCTGTGCTCCGCAACGGGAGAGGCCACAACAGCGAGAGGCCCGCGGACCGCAAAACAACAACAACAACAACTTCATGACAGTATAGTCCATGGATCAGTTGCATAAGTATCATTTGGGAGTTTATTAGAAATGCAGAACCTCAGGCCACACCACAGTTATCCTAAAGGGAATTTATATTTTAACCAGCTCTCCAAGTGATCCGTATACACATAAAGATTTCAGAAACACTGATTAGCAGGGTCACAAGCTAACTTCATTATTCAGGCAGCATAGTTTATCAACCAGTTTCCTGACTCTTGGAGGGTGGGTAAATGAGATCTATAATAAAAAAGGGAATTGACAACGCATACTAACTATTTATTAGGATTGTGAATACTGAATATTAAGCAGAACGGAATACACGATTCAGGAAAGCGGACTAGTTTCAGAACCCCACTCCCTATGCCTCAATCATTTTTAGAATGTATCAGAATGAACAGGTTGGAGGTCAAAACATCTACAAAGAGTCTTTTCCTTTCATAAATGCCATAAACATGGCTAATTGCTTTAGGACAACCCAGCTCTTTCTCCCTAACTTCCTTGCAAATAGTAATCTTGCACTTCTCAGAGGAATTCACATTCCCCTCTTGTCTGTAAAAGTTTGATTAAGTTAAAATTTCCAAAAACTAGATTTGGCCTTCCCCCACCAAATGTGAAATGTTAAAAAGACCTCCAGGGATGTCATTTGGCCTGGAAGTCATAAAGAATATATGGACTCTAGAAAGCTAGATATCAAAACTCCTGCTGTACACTGGAAAGAAAAGATTTCTGTGATCTATCTGTGTATCTATGCACCTGGGTCAAACCACAGTCCTTTGAAAGAATCTGAGATATCGCCCTGCTCCATCTGACTGAGTATCATGCCTTCAAAAGGATAATAAAAATTCATTAGCTACTGTGAACTGACTTTATTTCTGCCTTTTCTAGGTATGTTTGGACCCATGGGAAGGAACAACTACCATGATGAAACACCCCAAACCATAACAACTTCTTAGTTTAACTATTTTTATAAAACCTCTAAGTGATTCATAGTTTCCAGACAGTTAAGTTCTATGGAAAATGTCCTTAAAAGTCTTGATAATGGGATAAAGGTAAATGTTAACTGAAATATTGCTACAACAAAGATGTTTCCTTTTGACTCATACAGTGAGCACTGGGATGGGGAAAACTGAGGAGGGGATCAACATATGAAGATAAAGAAAATACAGTTCTTGGCCTCAAGATAATAACAATGTAAAACAGAAAAAAAAAAAAAACCCTAAATATTTAAATATAGCAGAAGGCAGAATCAGAATGAACTTAATACTAAAGAGAATATTCTTTTAAAGAATCACTCTGGTAAAATAATGAAGGTAAAGATTAGTTTCTAAAGGATAGCATATAAGGCTTCACAAACATAGATTTTATAAACCAATTTAATTTTTAACAGGTAGAAAATGGGGAAACAAACAGCATGAATGTCCCTGACTATCTGGAAAATGTATGAAGACGCAGTGTATATAGAAGCTAGGTATAATGAGAGGCTAAATGGAGAATTATATGATGTATTATTAGTAATGAGATGTCATCATTATATTTATTCACTGAAATTAATGTCTGGATTAAAACAAATAAAATAAAAAGAAAAGATTTATAAATTTGAAAAGATAGCAATTGAAATAATTCAAAATGAAAGAGTAAGAAGAAAGAATGAAAAAAATAGAGCATCAGTGAAGTGGGAGACAATTCATGCATTTATGCACCCAAATATATGGGCCATTGGAGTCCCCATAGTGGGCTGGGAATAAAAGATACACATATCTGAAGTAACAGTGGCCAAAAGTCTTCCAAGAAGTTCCAATAAACCTCAAAAACATTAAACATGAAGAAAAATACAAGATATATTAAAATAAAATGGCTATAACTGAATAATAAAGAAAAACATCTTAAAAGGGATCAAAGAAAAGTGATTCGTTATATATAGATATAGCAAACATTAGAATATTAGCAGATTTCTCATTGGAAACATGCAAGTGAGAAGGCAGGAGCAAACTCTTTAGAGTACTTAATGAAAACAGAATGTCTATTTAGAATTATTTGTCCAATAAGTATATATTTCAAAAAAGAAGGTGCAATAAAAACCTTTTGGACATAGAAGAGTTGAAAGAATTCATCATCAACACTTACATGACAAGAAATGTTAGCAGAAGTCCTTCAGTCAAGAGGTAAATGTTACCAGATGGAAACCAGGATCTAAGCAAAGAAATGAAGACCAACAGAAATGGTTACTTATTGGATAAATGTGCAAGCAAACCTTTAAAAAGATCATTGACTAAATAAAAATTATAAAATGTAGTGCAGGATTTATAACACATGTGAAAGTTAAGTGTATTGACAATGATAGCACAAAGGACATAGGGAAGATATAAAAGTGTAACCTTTATGGTTCTTATTTTATACACGAACTGGCTTAATAACACTTGATGTTAAAGATGTATACTATAAACCTTAAAGAAATCACTAACATAAAGAAAAAACAAAAAATTTATAGTTAAAGTCAACAAAAGAGATAATACAAAATGATTAAAAAATAATTTTAAAGAGGCAGAAAAATATGACTAGGAACAAACTGATGGGAAAACGAGGAGACAAAAGGAAGACAAAATGCATTTTTATTCTAATCAACCATATGAATAAAAAAATATAAATGATCAAAATACCTAATTAAAAGACAAAGATTATTAGGTTAGATAAAAAGAAGGACCCAACTCTATGAGGCCTTCAAGAAATTCACTTTGATTTTGAACATGAAAGTAGGTTAAAGCTAAAAGGATACATAAATAAATAATCTCTACTAAAACTAATCAAAATAAACTGAGAAGCTACTGGCAATATTAATATCAGACAAAGAAGATTTCAGGATAAGCAATATTACCAGAGAGAAAGATCAATTAGTATTCATGAATCAATAAAAAATCAGAAAAACAATCTAAAAAATCCTGAAATGTTTGGAAACTAAGTATAACACTCCTAAAGAACCTGTAAGCCAATGCAATAATTGAAAGGATATGAGAAAATATTTTTGAACTTAGTGAAAATAAAAATGCAGCATATGAAAATGTGTTGGATATAGCAAGAAAATTGTTTAGAGGGAAAATTATAGCAATAAATGCCTATAGTAGGTAAGTAAATGTCTCAAGTCATTGATTTTCTCTTTCAGTTTTAGAGTCTCAAAAGAAGAAACACAAATGAAAAGAACTGACTTATTATAAAACCGCAGTAATCAAGGCAGTGTGGTATTGGCAAAAGAACAGGCAAACAGATTATTGAAACAACAGAGAGCCGAGGAACAGACCCACATAAATATAGTCAGCTTATCTTTGACAAAGGAGCAAAGTCAACACAATGAAAAAAAGTCTTTTCAACAAATAGTGTTGGAACAATGGGACATCTACATGCAAAAAAAAAAAAAAAAAAGATCTAGACACAGACCTTACACCTAAAAATTAACTCAAAATGGACCATAGACCTAAATGTAGAATATAAAACTATAGAACACTTAGAAGATAACATAGGACAAAATCTAAATGACCTTGGGTATTGTGAAGACTTTTTTAGATACAACACCAGAAGCACAATCCATGAAAGAAAGAATTGATAAGATGGACTTCGATAAGTTTAAATTTTCTTTGTGAAAGATACTATCGAGAGAATGAGAAGACAAGCTATAGACTGGGTGGACACATTTACCAAAGACACATCTGATAAAGGACTATCATCCAAAATATACAAAGAACTCTCAAAACTCAACAGTTAGAAAACAAAAATCCAATTAAAAAATGGGCCGAAGACTTTGACAGGTACCTTGCCCAAGGGGATATAAAGATGGCAAATAATCATACAAAAAGATGTTCAACACCGTATGTCATTAGGGAAGTGCAAATTCCCAAAACTACAACAACAACAAACAGGTACCACTACACACCTATTAGAATGGCCACAATCGAGAACACTGACAATATCAAAGGCTGGCAAGGATAGGGATACAAAGGGCATCCTAATTAGAAAGGAAGAAGTCAAACACTTTATTTACAGATAACATTTTCCTTTGTGTACAAAATTCAATGTATTCTACAAAAAAGCTACTAGAGCTAATAAGTTATGAGTTTTCAGGATACAAATCAGCATACAAAAATTAATACAATTTACAATAATATCAAATAATATGAAATGTTAGGTATAAATCTGACAAAGATTTGCAAACCCTTTTCTCTGAATACTATAAAAATTGCTGAGCAAACTTGAAGAAGTGATAAATTATTGGGAAGATACACCTTGTCCATGGTCCAAAGACTCAGTATTGTTAAAATATCAATCCTCTCCAAACTGAGCAGTAAATTCAATAAATTTCCAGTCAAAATCCCAGTAGGATTTTTTTTTAGATATTAGTCAATCAATTCTCAAACTCTTATTGGATGCAAATGACCTAGAATAGACAAAACATTTTTGACAGAATAAGAACAAAGCTGGAAGACTTATACTACCTGTCTTCAAGGTTTATTATGAAATTGCAATAACTAAGACAAGGTGGTTTTGCCTTTAGACCAACAGATCAATGAAATAAAATGCAGAGTTCAGAAATACACATGTACATACAGGGTCCGTTAATTTTTGACAAGGTTTGAAGTCAATTCAGTGGAAAAAGCACAATGGTTCAGCTAAATAATGCTGTAACAACTGGATATCAATATGCAAAATAAAGTACCACAAACAAAAATTAGCTCAAAATATAAATTAAAAAATCAAAACTATAGAACTTCTAGAAAAAGAGGTAGGCGAAAATCTATGTGACCTTGAATTCAGCAAAGAATTCCTACCCACAACTCCAAAAGCACAAATTATAAAAGGGAAAACATGAAAAGTTGGACTTTATCAAAACTAAGATCTTCAGCAATTAGAAAGACATCATAAGAGAAAGACATGACAAGTCACAGAGAGAACATATTTGATCATTTACCTCATAAAAGTCATATCCAGAATATGAGCCCTCACAACTCAAAAATAAGAAAACATACAACCCAATTTAAAAGGGGGCAAACAATCTGAACACACCCTTTCTAAAAAAGATACATGGGTGACAAATAAGAACAGAAAATGTAGCTCAACTTCATTACTCATTAGGGAAATACAAATTAAAATGACAATGAGACTAAAATTAAGAATTAAAAAAAGATTAATAACAACAAATGTATAGCAACAGGAACTCTCACACAGTGCTAGTGGGACTGTACAAGTATTTTGGAAACCTGTATGGGTATTTCTTAAAGTTAAATTTTCACCTACCACAGGACCCTGGCATTATAGTTCCAGATATCTACCCAAGAGAAATAAAAGCATATGTACATAGGCAGACTTATATGTGAATGTTCACAGACAGAAAGTAGAGAGAAACATCTTATAGGCTGAACTGTGTCCCTCAAATATTCATATGTAGAAGTCCTAATATCCAAAATGTGACTGTTCTGTCAAAAGGGTTTTCAAAGACACAAAGTCTAAGTGAGGACAATGGGGTAGGCCTTGATCCAGTATTACTGGTATCCTTATAAGAAGAGGAGATTTGAACACAGACTGGCACAGAGGAAAGACCATGTGAAGACGCATAGAAAATGGCCATACGCAAGCCAAGGAGAGAAACCTGGGAAGAAATCTAACCTGGTGATAACCGGCTCTCTGACTTCTAGCCACAAGATCTGTGAGAAAACAAACTTCCATTGTTTCATACACCCAGTCTGTGGTACTTTGTTACGGCTGCCCTAACAAACGAGTACAAACTCATTAACAGGGGAATGGATAAACACATTTTGACACATCTGTGCATTGGAACATGACTCATCAATAAAATGGAATAAGCCGTTGATACATGTAACACCGTAGATAGATGTATCTATAAATAATTTTCTTGAGGGAAAGAAGCCAAAAATCTCTCCAAAAAGAAAAAAATTACTTGCTTATTATTCTATTTATATAAAATTCTAGAAAATACAAACTAGCTTACAGTGACAATAAACTGGTAACTATGGGAATTGGGAAGGCAAAGAGAGACATAGTGAAGGAATAACAAAGAAGCACAAGTTTTATAGATGTATGTATATGTCAAAGCATCAGCACATTTTTAACATTTGTAGTATTATTACATACAGTTCTTTTAAATAAAAATAACAATGTTGCATGGTAAGTGGTACGTTAAATATATTTTTAAAAGTCACTTGTTTTCAGAGAGTTACATTAAAAGCAATAGCATTGTTCCATGCACTGTTTATAGAGATAGGTTATTTCCTATCTCAGAGATCATTTTGCTATAATTTACCCAGTATTTCTATCTATCTACATGTTGATATTTCTTTTTCCACAAATATGTCCAACTTGATCTTCTGGGGAAAAACAAAAAAAACTATTGTCTGCTTGCACATGTTTAACTAGAAAACCCTTGTCTGTTTTAAGATCAAGTAGAAAAGTTTGTTAAGTTTGAAAAAGATAGGTGACCTCATTTTCTGTTCCTGTTCATTTTTTTCCACCAAGCCCTAAATGGTATAAGAGGCAATGCATTTTAATACGGTGAAAATATGGTTACAGAATAGGAGAAAATGGAGAGAACTATTCCTGAATTGTCAGAACTAGTTAGACAGAAATTTTAAAAAAAAAATGTAAGTTAGAAAAATGAATCCAGCTTTATCCCTCCAGAGAGCTCATTTTCCTTTGCAATAATTACATGAATGCCTTGAAATTAGCTGATTTAAATGAATCTTCTTCTAGAAGTTTATTACAAAGAGCTGTGCCACCCTGCTCACCAGATTTCTTATCTATATATACTGAGTTTCCACCTTGTGTTTCAAAGGTGGAAATGGATTTTGATATGGCCACACGAGTCAAAAGAAAGTACCAAATTGAGATGCAAACAACTACATAAATGATATTTTCAGTGTAGTAAAATTCATACATTTAAACTACTTGGAAAACCTGCAATTTATGTTTGACCAAATCAGAAGATCCTTATTTTTAGATAATCCAGATTGTTGGACTATGTCCATTTTATAAAATCTTTGTATTATAAAATCTTTGTGCTCTGGGTAAAATTCTGATTAGTTACCAGAATGGTAATACGAAGGAATTTATAACATTGAAGAAAATTGAGATTAAAAAAGAAAGAAAAGTCTTTCAATATCTGTCCCCATCTAACTTTCCACTGTTATTTCTCTGCTTCCACTTTTTACACACAGCATCAGCACTGGAGGCCCTAAAAACGTCATGTTTTGTTATCTCAGAAAATGCTCTCTGTCTCTCTGGCATGCCCCTCCCATTAATCCTTTTCTAGTTAATACTGTCTCATCTTTCAAATTAAAGTTTAAATATCACCTTTTTGAGGGAATCCTAAATCTCTCACACCATCCTACCTGGACAGAATTAATCACTCATCCATATATACTCCCATGAATGTATTAAGGAATTTAAATCCAATACATATCATTTAATGAGAGGCTATTTTATATCAGGAATTTTATTGTTTTCTCTATACATATATATTTTCTCAGTACAAGATTGAAAGCTTGTAAAGACTGAGGAGTATACCATTCTTTTCTGTACTCATGACACTTAACACAGGGCCTGGGATTTGGTATCAATAAATGCTTACTGAATTAATCCATTTATATGACCTTTGAAATATTGCCATTCTGGAGTATGTACATCATTCTACACAGCTTATAAGTCTAATCACCAGGCTTCCCTGTAACATTCCTCAGTTACAATAATTAGTTTTCTTTGTAACAGGTTATCACATGCAATTTCTAAAAGAATGAACATTCTTCAAGGGGAGAAAAGATGAATAAAATTACATTTCCTGTATAGCATAAAAAATTTGACATCTACTTATGGATAGTTTCACAAGTCTTCCGTTACCTTTTAGGAAGCACTCAGCTTACAAAGTATCTTTACAGCATATTGGCTTAGAATACAAAGTTGAAGTCAGAGAAAGATGTACTCAAATTCTAGTTCCATGACTTTGTGCTCTGTCTTTGTTGTGGAAGCATTTTTGTGAGTTACTTAGCTGTCTCAACGTTAAGTTCACTTGTTAGGAAAAAAAATATAATACACTGTTTATTAATATGAGCATTAAATTGTGTATATGAAATACTAGTAGAGAAGCTGCATGTAGTAAGTACTCAAATACCTTAAAAGAAGAGATGTATTCACCACCACCCCCTGCCCAGCACTAAGCTGGCCAGCACAAATAGTAGAGTATTCATGAGATCTAATAAAATAAAATTAAAAAATCCATGCATGTTATTTTTCTCAAGAAATTTATAGTCTAGCTAAAGAACTAAAACTTGCCCATAGGAAACCATTAAATAAAAATATGGCACAGGATTTAATTATAAAATACATTGCCTGATTCAGAACATAGTATTATAGTAGTTCAGAGAACGGGAAGAAAATTGTGAATTATAGAAATCCTCTTGTCTTTCTATGGGAAGCAGTGCAAAAGGATGTTAGGTGAGAGTTGACATACTCCATAGATGTGGTAGGGAGATGGAAACATAGGTTGGATCTATTGAAATACGATCTCAAAATAAAATAACTAATAATATCCCTTCCTTTTTTTTCTTTGAGATATTGTGATTTTAAGCATACTAGACTAACCACATTTGGGTAGTGCGTTTGTTGTGTTGGCTGAAGTCCTAGCAATCGATGTAGGTAAATATCACTGCAACCAACTTCAAAAGTATTTACTAGCTACAGTCTCAGAGAGTCATTTATTATGTTTTGATTTTGGGTCACTGATTTTGAGCCGTGTTCTGATAGTCTTCCTAAAGGAAACTCAAAACACTCTTTACTAGAAAAGAAGATGAATAGATCGCAATTATCTTCATACTTCCTCAAACTGTGATCCATTGATCCAAAAGGAATTGAGGTTGATGACGCACAAAGAGTGTTGGCCTGTTTATTATTAGATATTCAGTATAATATTCAAAGTACATGGAATTTTCTGCAGGTATGTCTAATATTTATGAAGCCCATGGCTGTGAAAGAAAATAATACTGGGATGAAGGAGAGAGTGCTGATGCAACTTATCACTGATATTACATATGAACTTTAATTTTACTGATATCCACCAAATATAAAGTAAAACACAGACATGTAGAGAAGCAGAGAATAGAACAATAAATATTATTCCAGGACAATGCCCTCTAGATGGGACCCAACCTTGGCCAGGAGGGCTGTAGGATGAGGATAGGGAGAACAAACCCTGGGCACTGGGAGTCCCAGGCTCACTGCACCCCACAAGTGGTAAAGAAGCAGTCAATCCAGTGGACCTGAGGACAAATGTGAACTGGGGCAGTAAAAGGGCCTCTCCAAGGATTCAAAGCTATTTATTTACTTCCAGGGTGTTGGAGCTCCAAGAATGGCTGAGGTTGAATCCTCCCAAGTCTAAGAGTATGAAGATTCAAAGTCAGAATTATATGATAAAAGATTTAAATAGATACACTTTTGTGAACCGTGCTTCAAAGTGCCACACATGGACTGCCACCCTGGGTGGTCAGGATGCACCCTCACAATAAAGGGTTTTAAGTATCTTTAAAGTTTCCTTATGGAAATGCCTAGGACATTGAAGTTCTGTCATTCTACTTGGAAAACTGAAAAAGAATTAGTGCCTACCTGCCACCTACAGAGTTAACTTCTAAATTTCTATTTAGAGGAATCAAAAGGGACTTTTCCACTGCATATGTGATAAATTAAGTCTGATGGTAGGCTATAGGATTTAGGCATTTTTTTTCAAGGATAAACAGTGAACCCTGCAGTTAATGAACATATACAGTTGATCCTTGAACAAATCAGGGGTTAGGGGTAGTGACCCTCTGAGCAGTCAAAAATCTGAGTATAATTTACAGCCAGCACCCTGAATCCACAGTTCCTCCCAATCCACAGATTCAACCAACCACAGATCATATACTTCTGTAATATTTACTACTGAAAACAATCCACGTACAAGTGGAGCCATGCAGTCAAACCCATGTTGTTCAAGACTCAACTGTAGTTTGAAAGTAACAAATGCCAACATGGGGTCGGGGGGAATGTGTGTGAGGCAGTTGTAAACATTTCCTGAGAACTTCTATGTGCCAGGAACTGTGTAGTAGATTATTCTGGCAAATTAATCTCTACAACTATCCCAATCCCTGTCAGGAATGCTCTTCTCCTAGTTTCTGTCACGTCTTGCTGTAGTACTTTTTTCATGTAATTACAGAAATGTCACCTTTCAGTGAAGTCTTCCCTTGTTACCTTATCTAAAATTGGAACTTCCCAATTCTTCTTACACTGCTTCTGCAGTTAATTTTTCTCCTTATCACTTATCACTACCTAACATACTCTGTATTTCATCCATCTTGTTAACTAAATATTTTATGCTTCTAGATGCAGGGATTTTGACTCGCTTGTGTACGCCTGTATCCTCAACCCTACAGCCATGCCTCATACATGATAAAAGCTACATAAGTGTTTGCTGGAAAAATGGATTCATATCTGAATGACTCACTGAAGGAATGACAGCTATTTATCCTCATTTTGCCAGATGAGGAAATCACGGCTAATACAAATTCAGTAATTTACCCAAAGTCACAGAGTGAACTGAAATTTGAATATAGATTCATCTGGCTCCAGTGTTCCTGATCTTCTCACTATGATACTCTTATATTTATTTAAAGTCATTTGATCATGCACTTATATAAAAAGCCAGAGATTAAGAAATAAGAGATAAACAGGTGACTAAGACACTACTTCCTACACTCAGCTTGCAATCTAGTGAACGAGACAGGATAATGACAAGGAAACATCAATAAAGAGACAAGTGTATTCTGGCCTGTTAAATGCTTACTGAAGTAAGTGGAGAAAACTCTTCCGCTAGATTTAGATGGCTATGGAAAGCTCCTTAGAATAAGTGATGTTTAAACTGACAAATGAAGAATAGGTAAGAGAAAGGAAAAAACAAAAATGTTAAAGAGAAAATAAAGACCTTGAAGAACACGTATAAGATTGACTGATGAGGTTCATAGACTATTCCATAACCATAACCCCATTAGTAGTTTAGTGGAGCTCAGAGACAGAGTTTGGTTTAAAGTGGTAGAAGAAGAAAAAACAATGTCCACTAATTAGTCTATGAGATAAGCAGAAGCCAGGTTATGAACATTTTGCTAGAAGGAACTCATCTAATAGGACAAATGTTTAAAAAGAAATGTATGCCAAATCCTTTGCTTTACCGTTGCCTTAGTAATTATTCAAACCTCCCACATTTCGAGAAGTTGACCCCCCCAAATATCTTTAACTCTCAACCCCCTTCATGCTTAATTATCCAGCTTGAGACTCAGTTATTCCATTTCAGAGAATGGACTCCTTGCCAATGATCTCTGTTAAGGAATCTACATTCTACACAAATTAATGATTTGCTGAGGTGTATTAGTTATATGTTGCTGCATCACAAAATTGCCACAAAACTTGTAGCTTAAAATAGCACACATTTATTACCTCATAGGGGTTTGGTGTCCAGAAATGATTTATCTGAGCCCTCAACTTAGGGTCTGCAATCAAGCTGCTGGCCATGACTGTGATTTCATCTAAGCCTCCACCGGGGAAGAATCTGCTAATAACTCACTTGGTTGTGGGCAGAATTCATTTCCTTACAAGTTGCTGTATGCAGGGTTTCAGTTTCTTACTGTCTGTAGGCCGAGCTAACCCTCAGCTCCTGGTCATGTGGCCATTTCCATATGGCAGCCCACAACATGGAAGCTTGCTTTTTCAAAGCCAGCAAGTGAGAGAATGTTTCCTTGTAGGAAGAACATTACAACTTTATGTACTGTAATCACATACATGCAGTCATGTGTATCCCACCACATTTGTTGTATACTATTGCTTAGAAGCAGGTCACAGGTCTCACACACACTCAATGAGAGGAAAATGCAGAAGGCGTGACTACAAGGAGATGGGAATCCTGGGGACCACCAAAGAGTTTGTCTGCCATATGAAGTTTCCCTGTTAAACATCAACGTGGGGATGTGCTAATTATTCCCCTTCACTGAAATGAGCACAGGAAAGGCTCCATCTGCCTTAATCAGCTTAGGCTACTATAACAAATTACCACAGACTGTGTGCCTTAAGCAACTTCTATTTCTCACAGTTCTGGAGGTTAGAAAGTCTAAGATCAAGGCACTGGCTGGCAGATCCAGTGTCTAGTGAGGGCACTCTTCCTGGTTTGCAGATGGCCATCTTCTCATTGCATCCTTACATCCTGGAGAGACGAGAGACGAGGAAAGCTCTCTCACATCTCTTCTTATAAGGGCACTAATCCCGTTCATTGGAGCTCCACTCACATGACCTAATTATCTCCCAAAGGCCCCACTTAATATCATCACATTGGGGGTTAGGATTTCAACGTGACAATTTGGGGGAGGGGGAACACAAGCATACAGTCCATACACCATCATATAGTATATTTGCTGTTTCAGAAATTCAGTAGTAAATTTCTGGGCAAAACTTCCCAACGTCTTATCCCCACATACAGCTGAGCCTAATAGGTTTAAACAATCTCTAGAGATGAGGTTAGTCCTCTTTCACAATTGATTAGGATCACCCATGCTCAGCAGGTGCTGTCATTGCAACACTGGTTAATAAATGGGACCAGCCCTCATGCTTTTTATGGCTCCTCCATTTGAAGCTTTTCTTCCTTGATAATTATAATTTCTTTAGCCGGAAAAGAGCTTGGCAGATCTGAAGACCAACTGTTCTGTGTAGCTATATAAAAAAATGCCCAGGAGAGGAGGTCAGAAGGAGAGCAGGCAGCCAGATTTCCCCAATTTATGTGAAAACTTTAATCCACGTAGACCTCACAGGCAATTGTTTTGTAAAATGACATCCAAACAGTTGTAACTGCCAACAGCTATTTTAGTCTTGACATCAATTTCTGAGAACATCACCTGTGAAAAGTTCAACATTTAGCATTTCCTATTGTTTTCTTTTTTACTCTGAGTATAGATCTAGTTCATGTGAAAAGTGCCATTTGGGAAAGAGAACAAATACTAATGACCCCCAGATGAGATAAAGGGACACAGGGGATCTAGGGGGCAAGAAAGTAGACACTGGAGTCAGAAGGCCTCTTCACTACTTCAGGCAAACTGTGATTCCCAGAAAGGCAATTAACCTCTCTGGACCACTGTTTCTGATGTGTAACATGAGAGAAACAGATGCTCCTACCTAGTTCTTTGATAGTTTATGAGGAGAAATAAGGCAGTAGTTAAAAGTAGAAGAAAAAATTTTTACTACATTCCCTAGATCTAATTATTTATTATTGTCTCGGAGGAAAAAAAGAGACTACAAAAAAAAAAAAAAAAAGAAAGAAAAAAAAGGCTTAAATGTTTCCAGAAATGATTCTAATCCTAAAGCTTGACATTATGTGCTCATTTCTTCAATTGGATATAGTAAGAAATTTGGAAAGTACATTGGTTTAATTCAGCAAATCTCAAACTACTTGTACTGTCCATAAGAACCACCTGGCTATTTGCTTAGAAGGAGGTTCCATTTCCAGCTGCGCTCAATTAGGAGTTCGTGAGTGGGTCTCAGTAATCTTCATTTTTAGCTAACTTCAGACGGACCCAGCTTTTCCCTAGACCTAATTTTGCAATAATACCCTTATCTAAAATTACAATAATTCTGGTCATTACCTCCTTGATTTCTTCCCCAGCCAAGGAACTCTCCAAAAGGGCCTTTACACAGGCTCTTCAATCTACCTGGAACACTCTCCCGACTCTCCCCTCTCTCTCTTGGCTCACTTAGATCATCTTCCAGTTTTCACTTCAATGTCACTGTCTCCAATGAAGTCATTCCTACTGCCACAGACCAGTTTAATTAGGTCCCTCTGATGCTTTATGTAACACTATGCACTTCTCCTTCATAGCAATTACCATAATTATAGTTCATCAAATCTGAATATTTATCTACTGTCTCTTCACCAGGGTATAAGATTCCTGAGGCTATAGATTGTGTCCGTTTGGGAAATGGCTTGAACATATTAGGTGCATCATAAATATTTGTTGAAGGAAGGAAGGAAGGGAGGGAGGGAGGGAGTGGGGGGGGGGACAGCATAACCAACCAACCAATCCTCTCTTTAGGAGTTTGAATAGGAGAAGCCCAGAGAGAAACAAAAAGGCCAAATTATTTAACCTAATACGCTGGGATCAAGCCTACACAAATATATCACAGAACAAACCTTGATTGCAAGGACTGAAAACACATTCACTGCCCTCTACAAGTTTCAGCTCAAACCATTTTTGCAAACCGAATAGATTCCATCATGATTCTTCCATGTAATTACTTAGGCTTTTTCACATTGCAAGGATAAAACTACATTCAGACTTAAATTGTTTTATCATTAATAATAATGATAGGGCTTCCCTGGTGGCGCAGTGGTTGAGAGTCCGACTGCCGATGCAGGGGACACAGGTCCGTGCGCCAATCCGGGAGGATCCCACATGCTGCGGAGCGGCTGGGCCCGTGAGCCACGGCCGCTGAGCCTGCGCGTCCGGAGCCGGTGCTCCGCAATGGGAGAGGCCGCAGCAGGGAGAGGCCCGCGTACGGCAAAAAAAAAAAAAATAATAATAATAATAATAATAGCCATTATTATTTATTATTATTATTTAGAAATAAGTTTGAGTCTGGCATAATTTCTTTGGGAACCATTACTTCATAATTGGAATGGCAAACAAGCCCCAGAGAAAAATGGATAAAATGCTCAGTATTGATCCAGTTAAAATCCATTTCCAGTGACTGGACATTTGCAGCTATGTACAGTAGAACATTTCTCGCCTGACGAGATTAGAACCAAGAGTCGGTAGGTTAGAAAAATCAGTTGAAGCCAAGAATCATAAAACGTGATATATATGTACCTTAATCTGTTTTAGCCTAAGACATAAAAAAATGTACATTCATTATGGAATCTGTTGATATAGAGCCAAGGCTTCTTCCTTGAATGAATCTGCCAGTGATTTGTACAGCCTTTATCGCCAAAACCCTCACACCATTAATGTATTGTATACAATTTCCAGTACGGGTCCTCTTAAGGTGAAGTTCATGTTTTAAAACGCTTGTAAACAAATCCCAGTACAAAATGTTTCCAGACATTTATGACTTTTGTTCCTCAATCTTTCATACTCACTTCTTCCACATCTATTCTGACAGTCGTTTTGTTTTAGTGGCTTACTTTCATGGAGTCAAATCTTTTAACTTAGTTTGCATAGAAACCACAGCTCTTTTTCTTTCTGTATTCATATTTCATCAGAATAAGTACTGTATTGATTACAATAATGAGAGCAAGACATCTGGGGACAGACACAAGGGACATTTACTACACACACAACTCAAATGGTGAACCCAAAATGGTCCAGGTCGATTTAAAGGAGGACTTTTAGGCTCTGAATCCACTGGGAAAGGAAAAATGTTTATTGATCTGGTGAATTCAATAGAGGTCAGCTAAGAAAGTGTCTATTTTGTGTAACATAAACTTCTACTGCAGTGACTGCTAGAATGTTACTGATGAGAATACTCCTAAATGAAAGATACTTCTTTCATCTTCACCAAGCCACAGTGTCTTTAAATAAAAATCCAGACTCTTCTCTATGTCATATCACAGATTTTTGTTTGGATGAAAACCCAGTAACCTAATATTTATCAATTCAAAAATAACAGTATTGAGACAAATAGAGGCACCCTTGAGAGACATGGTCATTTTTGGTAGTTAGATGGTGGGGTTTTGAATTAGACACAGATTTATAGCTCTGATCTGCCGCTTACTAAGAAAATTAACATATATATTTAAACAGATGATATTCATACTACAATGAACAAGAGCTAGCCAACCTAAAGCAGCATGCTTCTTAGGGAAACCTGGGTACTTTTCTTAATTCTTTTAAGCCTCACTCAGTGCATTCACGATTGAAACGAATGACAGAATTATATGTAAAGAGTTTTGTAACGGTTGGTTGGTCGTTAAGGGACTAAGTTAACCTCATTCTCATGTAATTCCTTCATTTGAACTAAGAAACAAAGATTTGCATTGAAAAATGCGATTACATTTTTGGCCTTTAAGCCAAACAGACAAACAAACAAAAACAATCTAGTCAGTGTATAAGTCAAAATGATACTAATGTTCTGGAATTAGAAAGTAGTGATGGTTGCACAACACTGTTAATCACTAAACACTTTGAAACGGCTAAAATGGTAAGTTTTATGGTATATGTGTAGGAGGAGTTCATCCAGAGGACATGACGGCTGCTTGACCTGCGAGCTGGACCCAGGCAATCAGAGGTCCCTCACCCCCTCCCCTATCCTTGGAATGTGCATTCCAGTAGCCTTCCCCACACTAGAAGCTGCTCAAGGACACAGCCTTGAGATAGTACTGTGTTGTTTAGACCACCTGGATGGTATATGGGAAGAAGCCCAGTTAAGGCCTCCACGTAAACTTTTAAAATCCTGGCAGGCAAATTTGGATCTCCTTGTCTTGCAGCCGTCCCAAACAAGCCTCATATATGTTAGTTCCCTTGTCTCTGAAAACTGCCACCTACCAACCTGGAGCATCTGCCTCTTTCTTCGGCTTCTGCTTGCCCTCCATGTACAAATGACCAGTCTGTGAACCAACAGTATTTATCACACAAATATGATATGAGAAGATGATAATGATATGGGGGAAATATTTACGGTGTTTATATAATGAGCTTAAGTCTAAAATGATTATAATTGGGTTGTCCGGTGGAAAGAGAGCTCAATGTCAAATTTAAATTTTAGAAAAATAAAGGCAATTATATTTTTGGGTACCTGAATACGGGAATCTGTGAAAATACTAAATAAGCTATATCAGAATTAAATAACACGATGTGTGTGAAGCGTGTCCAGTAATTTCAATGTAAGCTTCTTTGCCATTACCATCTTTGCTGTACAACAAACTGGCTGTAAAACAATTTTGGTGGAAAAGATAATGTTACTGGTGGACCATTTGGTTTCACCTAGTTGACACGTGGCTTTATGAAGCTGACAGATGACCATCTGCCCAAGAGTTGTTTTCTTAATTTGAAACACACTACAATGGAGGAGAAAGATGCTAAGGGCCTCAAAGGTACAGAGTTAATCTCACAGTTCCCATAGAATTCTGGAATGTCTGTCAAAGTACATGTGATAACATGCCAATAACAAACAACGGTGTAGACGCGTTCACAATGCAATACAAAGCTCAGTTACAAATGTATGCCTCCTAGTATTTAGACACTGATACCTCTCTTAATGAAGGAAAACATTTTACCAAAAATAAATGAATAAATAAAGGTGTGAGACCAAAGAAGGAGATGAATCAACAAGCCAAAAAGTGTATAATATTATAAATGAAGAAGTTCGAATAAGAGTCCTTAGGTATAACTCACAAAATAAAATCAGTTATTTGTACAGTATTGCCATGAATCTACACACATTTTAAATGTATTCAAATATTTTATATTTTGGAATAGAGTTTTTTAATTTTGTTATTAATTTTTCATGTTTCATTATGTACTTTTTACTGTCCCTCTTTTACTTTTTGTTATTTTATCTTTTATGGCAAAATTACATCATGGCCAATTAATTATGTGGCAAAAAGCCTTGTAGCAAAAATGTCTGTGGCAAAGATGCTTATGTTGAAAATATTTAGAACCTTGTATGACGGGCCTGGTACAAATAGGATAATCTACAAGTGGCATTTCCTTCTCTCTTTCCTAATTGACTGTGGACAACAAGCAAGTTATTTAACTACTCCGAGTTTCATATTCACTTTACCAGTACTTACAATAAGGAATTTAAACTAGATGACCTTTAACCAACTTCCTAGCTCTTTCATATTACCTTCTTTATATAACAAAACCTATTCCCCCCAGGATAATAACCTATGGCCTTTGATACTGAGCCAGTTATTACTATACATGAAGCTAATTAACAGTGAATCTGTTACTAAATAGAAATGTGTGCATAAGAGAAATACTTCTCAAATTACTGATTTTTTAAGTTTAGCAGATGATATATTATCGATTAGACTTGGATAATTAGAGAGCTCAGCATTCTTAGCAGATGATATTTAGTGACCAAATATTGTGTATGATTTTCCAACTATAACTGTTTCCATAAAATCCCTCCAAAATAGGGAAATTAAAACCAAAGAACTATGGAGTTAGAAGAGACTATTTAAAATTGTGAGCCCAGATATTTGTTTGAGTATCAGAAAACTGAGGATCTAACAATTTAAATAATATTCCTAAGGTTATGCAGAGACTAAGGAAGAACATTAACTGCATTTCAATATTTATTCCGCTGCACCATTCACTTAGAACCCAAATAACTAACTGTTGTTCAGACAAGTAGATAGTATTTGAGGAGATTCACAATGTGCCCTGGATAACTTAGGCAAAGAGATGCAAAGATCAAAGAAGGAAAGCACTTTCATTCAAAAAGTGGTCAAAATCGTGGGGTCAACAGAGAAGTAAACACAGGATAAATATGCTGTAGAAAATACTTTGGGAGATAAGTATAAACTTTTATGTGGGCCTGAAAGACAGACAATTAACTCATAATGTAAGGTGTGGGAGCTCTTAATGAAGGTTTCCTGTTAAAAAGACATTTGAGAGGAGCTTCAAGATGGCGGAAGAGTAAGACGCGGAGATCACCTTCCTCCCCACAAATACATCAGAAATATATCTACATGTGGAACAACTTCCTACAGAACATCTACTGAACACTGGCAGAAGACCTCAGACTTGCCAAAAGGCAAGAAACTCCCCACGTACCTGGGTAGGGCAAAAGAAAAAAGAAAAAACAGAGACAAAGGAATAGGGACAGACCTGCACCAGTGGGAGGGAGCCATGAAGGAGGAAAGGTTTCCACACACGAGGAAGCCCCTTTGCGGGCGGAGACTGCAGGTGGCGGAGGGGGGAAGCTTCAGAGCCACAGAGGAGAGTGCAGCAACAGGGGTACAGAGGGCAAAGTGGAGAGATTCCGGCACAGAGGATCGGTGCCAATCAGCACTCACCAGCTCGAGAAGCTTGTCTGCTCACTCGCGGGCGGGGCTAGGAGCTGAGGCTCGGGCTTCGGTCGGAGAGCAGGGAGAGGACTGGGGTTGGTTGCATGAAGACAGCCTGAAGAGGGCTAGTGCGCCACAGCTAGCCGGGAGGGAGTCCGGGAAAAAGTCTGGAGCTTCTGAAGAGACAAGAGACTTTTTCTTGCCTCTTTGTTTCCTGGTACACGAGGAGAGGGGATTAAGAGCGCTGCTTAAAGGAGCTCCAGAGACTGGCTCGAGCCGTGGCTATCAGCATGGACCCCACAGACGGGCATGAGACGCTAAGGCTGCTGCTGCTGCCACCAAGAAGCCTGTGAGCAAGCACAGGTCACTATCCACACCTCCCCTCCTGGGAGCCTTGCAGCCCGCCACTGCCAGGGTCCCGTGATCCAGGGACAACTTCCCCGGGAGAATGCGGCGCGCCTCAGGCTGGTGCAACGTCATGCCGGCCTCTGCCGCTGCAGGCTCGCCCCGCACTCCATGCCCTTCCCTCCCCCGGGCCTGACTGAGCCAGAGCCGCTGAATCAGCTGCTCCTTTAACCCCGTCCTGTCTGAGTGAAGAACAGACGCCCTCAGGCGACCTACACGCAGAGGTGGGTCCAAAGCCAAACCTGAACCGCCGGAGCTTTGCGAACAAAGAAGAGAAAGGGAAATTTCTCCCAGCAGCCTAGGGAGCAGCGTATGAAATCTCCACAATCAACTTGATGTCCCATGCATCTGTGGAATACCTGAGTAGACAACAAATCCTCCCAAACTGAGGAGGTGGACTTAGGGAGCAACGATATATATATATTTTTTCCCTTTTTCTCTTTCTGTGAGTATGCATGTGTATGCTTCTGTGTGTGATTTTCTCTGTATAGCTTTGCTTTTACCACTTCTCCTAGGGTTCTGTCTGTCCTTTTTTATTTTTTCACGTTAAAAATTTTTTTTTACAAAAAATTTTTTTCTTAACATAATTATTTTTTATTTTAATAACTTTATTTTATTTTATTTATCTTCTTCCTTCCTTCTTTCTTTTTTTTCCTCCCTTTTATTCTGAGGCGTGTGGATGAAAGGCTCTTGGTCCTCCAGCCAGGCGTCACGGCTGTGCCTTGAGGTGGGAGAGCCAAGTTCAGGACACTGGTCCACAAGAGACCTCCAGCTCCACGTAATATCAAACAACGAAAATCTCCAGGAGATCTCCGTCTCAATGCCAAGACGCACCTCCACTCAACGACCAGCAAGCTACAGTGCAGGACACCCTATGCCAAACAACTAGCAAGACAGGAATAGGGCCCCATCCATTAGCAGAGAGGCTGACTAAAATCATAATAAGGCCACAGACACCCCAAAAAAACACCAGATGTGGACCTGCCCACCAGAAAGACAAGAAAAACCCTCATCCACCAGAATACAGGCACAAGTCCCCTCCACCAGGAAGCCTACACAACCTACTGATCCAACCTTAGCCACTGGGGAAGGCACCAAAAGAAACCCGGAAACCACGAACCTGCAGCCTGCGAAAAGGAGACCCAAAACACAGTAAGTTAAGCAAAATGAGAATACAGAGAAACACACAGCAGATGAAGGAGCAAGGCAAAAACCCACCAGACCAAACAAATGAAGAGGAAATAGGCAGTCTACCTGAAAAAGCATTCAGAATAATGATAGTAAAGATGATACAAAATCTTGGAAATAGAATAGAGAAAATACAAGAAACGTTTAACAAGGACGTAGAAGAACTAAAGAGCAAACAAACAGTGATGAACAACACAATAAATGAAATTAAAATTCTCTAGAAGGGATCAATAGCAGAATAACTGAGGCAGAAGAACGGATAAGTGACCTGGAAGATAAAATAGTGGAAATAACTACTGCAGAGCAGAATAAAGAAAAAAGAATGAAAAGAATTGAGGACAGTCTCAGAGACCTCTGGGACAATATTAAATGCACCAACATTCGAATTATAGGGATCCCAGACGAAGAAGAGAAAAAGAAGGGGACTGAGAAAATATTGCAAGAGATTATAGTTGAAAACTTCCCTAATATGGGAAAGGAAATGGTTAATCAAGTCCAGGAAGCACAGACAGTCCCATATAGGATAAATCCAAGGAGAAACATGCCAAAACACATATTAATCAAACTATCAAAAATTAAATGAAAAAAAAGTATTAAAAGCAGCAATGGAAAAACAACAAATAACACACAAGGGAATCCCCATAAGGTTAACGGCTGATCTTTCAGCAGAAACTCTGCAAGCCAGAAGGGAGTGGCAGGACATATTTAAAGTGATGAAGGAGAAAAACCTATAACCAAGGTTACCCTATCCAGCAAGGATCTCATTCAGATTTGACGGAGAAATTAAAACCTTTTGAGACAAGCAAAAGCTAAGAGAATTCAGTCCCACCAAACCAGCTTTACAACAAATGCTAAAGGAACTTCTCTAGGCAGAAAACACAAGAGAAGGAAAAGACCTACAATAACAAACGGAAAACAATTAAGAAAATGCTAATAGGAACATACATATTGACAATTACCTTAAATGTAAATGGATTAAATGCTCTAAACAAGACATAGATTGGCTGAATGGATACAAAAACAATACCCGTATATATGCTGTCTACAAGAGACCCACTTCAGGCCTAGGGACACATACAGTTTGAAAGTGAAGGGATGTAAAAAGATATTCCACGCAAATGGAAATCAAAAGAAAGCTGGAGTAGCAATTCTCATATCAGACAAATCGACTTTCAAATAAAAACTATCACAAGAGACAAAGAAGGACACTACATAATGATCAAGGCATCAATCCAAGAAGAAGATATAACAATTGTAAATATTTATGCACCCAACATAGGAGCACCTCAATACATAAGGAAATACTAACAGCCATAAAAGGGGAAATCGACAGTAACACAATCACAGTAGGAGACTTTAACACCTCACTTTCACCAATGGACAGATCATCCAAAATGAAAATAAATAAGGAAACACAAGCTTTAAATGATACATCAAACAAGATGGACTTGATTTATATTTATAGGACATCCCATCCAAAAACAACAGAATACACATTCTTCTCAGGTGCTCATGGAACATTCTCCAGGATAGATCATATCTTGGGTCACAAATCAAGCCTTGGTAAATTTAAGAAAATTAAAATCGTATCAAGTATCTTTTCTGACCACAATGCTATGAGACTAGATATCAATTACAAGAAAAAATCTGTAAAAAATACAAACACATGGAGGCTAAACAACACTCCTTAATAACCAAGAGACCAGTGAAGAAATCAAAGAGGAACTCAAAAAATACCTAGAAACAAATGACAATGAAAACACGACGACCCAAAACCTATGGGATGCAGCAAAAGCAGTCCTAAGAGGGAAGTTTATAGCCATACAATCCTACCTCAAGAAACAAGAAACATCTCAAATACACAACCTAACCTTACACTTAAAGCAATTAGAGAAAGAAGAACAAAAACCCCCCAAAGTTAGCAGGAGGAAAAAAATCATAAACATAAGATCAGAAATAAATGAAAAAGAAATGAAGCAAACAATAGCAAAGGTCAATAAAATTAAAAGCTGGTTCTTTAGGAGATAAACAAAATTGATAAACCATTAGCTAGATTTATCAAGAAAAAAAGGGAGAAGACTCAAATCAATAGAATTAGAAATGAAAAAGGAGAAGTAATAACTGACACTGCAGAAATACAAAGGATCATGAGAGATTACTACAAGCAACTATATGCCAATAAAATGGACAACCTGGAAGAAATGGAAAAATGCTTAGAAAGGCAAAACCTACCGAGACTGAACCAGGAAAAAATAGAAAATACAAACAGACCAATCACAAGCACTGAAATTGAAACTGTGATTAAAAATCTTCCAACAAACAAAAGCCCAGGACCAGATGGCTTCACAGGCGAATTCTATCAAACATTTACAGAAGAGCTAACACCTATCCTTGTCAAACTCTTCCAAAATATAGCAGAGGCTGGAACACTCCCAAACTCATCCTATGAGGCCACCATCACCCTGATACCAAAACCAGACAAAGATGTCACAAAGAAAGAAAACTGCAGGACAATATCACTGATGAACATAGATGCAAAAATCCTCAACAAAATACTAGCAAACAGAATCCAACAGCACATTAAAATGGTCATACACCATGATCAAGTGGGGTTTATTCCAAGAATGCAAGGATTCTTCAATATACGCAAATCAATCAAAGTGATAAACTGTATTATCATATTGAAGGAGAAAAACCATATGATCATCTGAAAAGATGCAGAGAAAGCTTTCAACAAAACTCAAAATAAAAATAAAAACCCTCCAGAAAGCAGGCATAGAGGGAACTTTCCTCAACATAATAAAGGCCATATATGACAAACCCACAGCCAACAGCATCCTCAATGGTGAAAAACTAAAACCATTTCCAGGAAGATCAGGAACAAGACAAGGTTGCCCACTCTCACCACTATTATTCAACATAGTTTTGGAAGGTTTAGTCACAGCAATCAGAGAAGAAAAGGAAATAAAAGGAATTCAAATCAGAAAAGAAGAAGTAAAGCTGTCACTGTTTGCATACTATACATAGAGAACCCTAAAGATGCTACCAGAAAACTACCAGAGCTAATCAACGAATTTGGTCAAGTACCAGGATACAAAATTAATGCACAGAAATCTCTTGCATTTGTATACACTAATGATGAAAAATCTGAAAGTGAAATGAAGAAAACACTCCCATTTACCATTGTAACAAAAAGAATAAAATATCTAGGAATAAACCTACCTAAGGAGACAACAGATCTGTATGCAGAAAATTATAAGACACTGATGAAAGACATTAAAGATGATACAAATAGATGGAGAGCTATACCATGTTCTTGGATTAGAAGAATCAACATTGTAAAAATGACTATATTACTCAAAGCAATCTACAGATCAATGCAATCCCTATCAAACTACCACTGGCATTTTTCACAGAACTAGAACAAAAAATTTCACAATTTTTATGGAAACACAAAAGACCCTGAATTTCCAAAGCAATCTTGAGAACAAAAAATGGAGCTGGAGGAATCATGCTCCCTGACTTCAGACTATACTACAAAGCTACAGAAATCAAGACAGTATGGTACTGGCACAAAAACAGAAATATAGATCAATGGAACAGGATAGAAAGCCCAGAGTTAAACCCACGCACATATGGTCACCTTATCTTTGATAAAGAGGCAAGAATATACAGTGGAAAAAAGACAGCCTCTTCAATAAGTGGTGCTGGGAAAACTGGACAGCTACATGTAAAGGAATGAAATTAGAACACTCCTTAACACCATATACAAAAATAAACTCAAAATGGATTAAAGACCTAAATGTAAGGCCAGACACTATCAAACTCTTAGAAGAAAACATAGGCAGAACACCCTATGACATAAATCACAGCAAGATCCTTTTTGACCCACCTCCTAGAGAAATGGAAACAAAAATAAACAAATGTGACCTCTGAAACTTAAAAGCTTTTGCACAGCAAAGGAAACCATAAACAAGACGAAAAGACAATTTCAGAATGGGAGAAAATATTTGCACTTGAAGCATCTGACAAATGATTAATCTCCAAAATTTATAAGCAGCTCATGCAGCTCAATATCAAATAAACAAACAACCCAGTCCAAAAATGGGCAGAAGACCTAAATAGACGTTTCTCCAAAGAAGATATACAGATTGCCAACAAACACATGAAAGAATGCTCAACATCATTAATCATTAGAGAAATGCAAATCAAAACTACAATGAGATATCATCTCACATCGGTCAGAATGGCCATCATCAAAAAATCTACAAACAGGGCTTCCCTGGTGGAGCAGTGGTTGAGAGTCCACCTGCCAATGCAGGGGACACAGGTTCGTGCCCCAGTCCAGGAAGATCCCACATGCCATGGAGAGGCTAGGCCCGTGAGCCATGGCTGCTGAGCCTGCGTGTCTGGAGCCTGTGCTCTGCAACAGGAGAGGCCACAACAGTGAGAGGCCCACGTACTGCAAAAAAATAAATAAATAATAATTTTAAAACATCTACAGACAATAAATGCTGGAGAGGGTGTGGAGAAAATGGAACCCTCTTGCACTGTTGGTGGGAAATGTAAATTGATACAGCCACTATGGAGAACAGTAAGGAGATTCCTTAAAAAACTAAAAATAGAACTACCATATGACCCAGCCGTCCTACTACTGGGCATATACCCTGAGAAAACCATAAGTCAAAAAGAGTCATGTACCATAATGTTCATTGCAGCTCTATTTACAATAGCCAGGACATGGAAGCAACCTAAGTGTCTATCAACAGATGAATGGATATAGAAGATGTGGCACATATATACAATGAAATATTACTCAGCCATAAAAAGAAACGAAATTGAGCTATTTGTAATGAGGTGGATAGACCTACAGTCTGTCATACAGAGTGAAGTAAGTCAGAAAGAAAAAGACAAATACCGTATGCTAACACATATATATGGAATTTAAGAAAAAATAATGTCATGAAGAACCTAGGGGAAAGACAGGAATAAAGACACTGGACCTACTGGAGAACGGACTTGAGGATATGGGGAGGGGGAAGGGTGAGCTGTGACAGGGTGAGAGAGAGGCATGGACATATATACACTAACAAATGCAAGGTAGATGGCTAGGTGGGAAGCAGCCGCATGGCATAGGGATATAGGCTTGGTGCTTTGTGACCGCCTGGAGGGGTGGGATAGGGAGGGTGGGAGACGCAAGAGGGAAGAGATATGGGAACATATGTATATGTATAACTGATTCACTTTGTTATAAAGCAGAAACTAACACACCATTGTAAAGCAATTATACCGCAATAAAGATGTTTAAAAAAAAAAAAGACATTTGAGTTATTTTGAAAGTTTTATAGAAATCTTGTGTGTTTGTGCGTGAAAGCTTTATAGGAATCACCAAGATAACAGATTACTGATGGGATGACAGAATCAGGGTCAGAGACATGCTACATTGCTGGATTTGAAGATGAAGGCAGGGGACTTCAAGACATGAAATGTAGGTGGCCTCTAGAAGCTGGGAAAGGCAAGGAAATGGAATCTCCCCTAGAGGCTCCAGAAGGAACCAGCAGGGCCAAGTCCCTACATTAGCCCTGTGAGACCCATGTCAGACTTCTAACCTAGAGCACTGTAAGAGAATAAATACTAAGATCTACTTTTCTAGCTCTTGTTTATGTTTGTTGGTTTCCTAAAAAGCAGAGAATGATTAACAACACTTAGTAGAAGAATACTCCTTCAAAATTTAAACACCATTTTAAAATTCAAGCCTTTCCCCGGCCCCATTATGTTAAAAGAAACAATAAATTGACTGTGGACAACAAGCAAGTCATTTACCTACTTGAGTTTCATATTCACTTTTCCAGTACTTACAACAAGGGGTTTAAACTAGATGAACTTTAACTCACTTCCTAGCTCTTGCATATTATTTTCTTTACATGAAAAATACTGAAGGAAAGGAAAATGTGCTGGTAATTCTCCATTAGCCATCCCTCAGGTCAATTCCTTGGTCTCGTCTGCACTGCTCTGTATTCTGGGAATCTGACCCCCACAGACTCCACCACCTAGGCTTGTGGTGATCTGTGACCAATAATCTTTGATGTTACTACTGTGACTCATTGAAGAATCAGATGATGGTCAGCATTTTTTTAGCCATAAAGTAATTTTTACTTAAGGTATATACATTGTTTTCTTAGACATAATGCCATGGCACAGTTAACAGAATACAGTAGGTGTAAACATAATTTTTATATGGACCAGGAAACAAAAAAAATTATGTGACTCACTTTATTGCTATATTCTCTTTATTGCAGTGGTCTGGAACTAAACCCAAAACATCTCCAAGGTATACCTGGTACAGATACTGGGAGGCTCTGGCAGGAGATCAGATGATATGAGGAGAAAACACAATACCTCTTGTCCATTCTCTTTGTGCTTTGGCTATCGTTCCTCCGCATCTGTTTCTCCCACAGGGCAGCCTCTTCTTGGTTTCAGCGCTCACTGGCTTTCAGTATCATTCTTCCCTGGTCCCTTCAGCCTTAGAGGTGGCTGTGGTTTATTGTCAGAACTTGTCTCTAGGTACCTCACCACCCCATGCTTGTTTTGCTTAATCCTGCCCATACCTCTCCCACATTAAATTCTCTTCATTTGTCCCATGTGTTTCTTGATAGAACCCTGACAAGGAGCATACATATATTAGAATGCACACTCATGGAACAGTTTAGAAGTTATTGACAATATCCAATGGAATGATTGTAATATTAATGTACACCCATTTGTTGTCTTGTCCTCCGAATTTTACACTGTGGGGATCCATGTGTTGATCTGACCACATCAAAGTGTTGGTCAGATGTTCCAGGCCTGGCCCTTTCTTTTACCTAGGTGACACTGCCGTTCATTTTTCTGACCATATTCACAAAGGCAAGTGGCAGATATTAGTGATCCTTTGGTCTTTTCCAAAGTACCAGATCACTTTCTATTTAACAAAGGGGTTAGAGCTTTTCACTCTTTCTTATCCTGGGAGTCTGTATTTGTGGTACCGATAGACGTTTCAGCCATCTTTTCTCTTAAGAGTAAAAACAAAAGCAAAAACAACAAAAATGCTTAAATAAACTCAAAACACATCATCTTATACTTTGTAGAGTTGGGTGCTAGTAGGAAATTATTTTGCATCATGAGGTGAACTGTGTCCATGAGAATGGTTAGCAGAAAGCACTCCTGCTATACACCACTACTTCATACTAAAACCTTTTCCACACAGTAGGTTAAAGGATGTTACTCTGAAATTAGTATGTATGAATATTTTAAAGAGATGTAGTTTTCAATTTTTTCCAAAAACAACTATCAATTATTTTAAAAGGGATATTACATGATGTATTAGTTTTCTAGGGCTGCTATAACAAATTACCACAACCAACGTGGCTTAAAACAATAGATATTTATTCTCCAACAGATGTGAGAGGGCCAGAAATCCAAAATCAGGGTGTTAACAGGTTGGTTCCTTCTGGAGGCTCTGAAAGAGAAACTGTTTCATGCCTCTCTCCAAGCTTCTGGTGACTGCCAGCAGTCCTTGGCTTGTAACTCCACAACTCCCACTCTGCCTCTATCTTCACATGGCTTTCCCCATTGTGTCTCTGTGTCTCAATTCTCACTCTCCTTTCCCTCATAAGGACACCAATAATTCCATTTAGGGCTAACCCTAAATCCAGGATGATCTGATCTCAAGGTCCTTAACTTAATTCATCTACAAGGACCCTATTTTCAAATAAGGTCACATTCACAGTAATGGGAGTATATAATTTTGGGGGGGCACCATTCAACCCACTACATATTTTTATGCTGTATGTGGTTGTAGCGTCTTCAGGGCTCTTACTGTTATAAAGAGTTGAGCCTAAGAAATGATAACTAGATTTGATTATATAGGAGACTATTTTCTGAGAATTATAAAAGCTTTCTCTTAGTGGAACAGATTTTTGCCTTGATGCATAAACATCTGCTCATGTCTCATAAAATAATTTGTACTCTTACAAATTGAAAATGATCATGAACTCAGATGGCTTTTCTTGTGGGAAAAGACTCAGAACTCCCTAAATTTCCTTTTAAAATCCAACTGATATTGAAGGATATCACAGTCTGTCGTTAGATTGACATATTGTCTTAGAAAAACATTGTGTGTGCCAGTTAGGGGTTTTAAGATCGTTCATTCTTATATGTTTTCTTTCCTTTGTGTTTCCAGGTTATTAATCTTCTAGCTTCAGGAGCCATCTATTTCTGTTAGAGCACAACTCATTTTATTTTGACCTCCTGAGTACATTTACAATTCTCTGCTCTGTATCTCAGTAAATGAGTTTATCAATGACTGTCCTTTATACTTTTCCAGTTCTTGTGTCTCTCAGTGACATTAAAACTAAATTTTTTTAAAAATGGGTATTTACTCTTAACTCTTCTCGTGTGTAGGCAGGAAGGTAATGGATATTGAGACTGATTGACAAATATTTACATGTGTTTGAAGCCCAGAGTTGATATTTAAATGAACAAGTGACTGACTGAATGAAGAGAATAATTGAACACAAGAAAAAAAACACAACAAAATTTAATGTAACAAATAGTTATTATGTGCCTAGCATGTGTGGTATTTGTGGGAAACATAATAAAATTAAGTATCTGTGGAAAATAAAATACACAGTGATTTAAGAGTCAGGAGAACTAAGGTTTAATATTAATTCCTCATTATCAGTATGACCTGGAGTAAATCACTTTACCTCATGAAATCACAAGTCTTCTTAATCGTAAACTTATGGGTTTGTACTGGATCATTCTTAGAGTCCCTTTTAGCTTTTTACAGTTTACAGCCCCTTTTAGCTTTGGTCAGTTATTAACAAATGTGTTAGAAGTAGAACATACAGAAGATATTCATCTGAGAATTCTGACTCTATCACTAGAAATGAATATTTTCTTCGCTATCATTTTCACAGTATTATTTTATCCTCACTGATATTTAAGTCTACCTAAGCCTAGCTTACCCCTTCAAAGCATTATATTACTGGAGGGGCTGTACATGGCTTTATTAACATAAAAGGATAAATGCTGGTGCCTCTGGCTATATTGTGTAAAGCACATGGCAACTGAGAAGTGTTGTTTCAGATTGTTCCCCACTGTAAACATCAGATGCCCTTCACATACATAATATGAGAGTCAACAATTTCACGCATATTTGTGCAGATTCTCCCCACTTAATTGAGTTGCAATTTACATATTAAGTAAATATTTTGTTTGTTTTAGAATTTGCTGTAATTCCTAATCACACACTTGAATAAATCCGAAGAGTCATTTTTTT
Source organism: Stenella coeruleoalba (assembly GCF_951394435.1). Lineage (NCBI taxonomy): Eukaryota > Metazoa > Chordata > Mammalia > Artiodactyla > Delphinidae > Stenella > Stenella coeruleoalba. The sequence continues at coordinate 21,236,969 of NC_137154.1, forward strand.
AGATTTGCTTACAACAAGCAATTCAGGATTAACTGATTATGTCATTGGAAGGAATAAAGACTAACAGAAAACTATAAATACACCATCCTTCAAAACTGAAGCCATAGGGCTTCCCCGGTGGTGCAGTGGTTGAGAGTCCGCCTGCCGTTGCAGGGGACACGGGTTCGTGCCCCGGTCCGGGAGGATCCCACATGCCGCGGAGCGGCTGGGCCCGTCGTGAGCCATGGCCTCTGAGCCTGCGCGTCCGGAGCCTGTGCTCCTCAACAGGAGAGGCCACAACTGTGAGAGGCCCGCGTATCACACACACAAAAAAAAACTGAAGCCATAATTCTTCCCTTCCAAATCTTCCTTGAATGACTATTTGGTACCAACTCCTCTTTTAGCTGCTAGAAGTATGCTTGGGGGATGTCATTGTTTTATTTACTTTAAATAATACAAACTCAGCATCTAGATAATTAAATTGTTGACACTGAATTTAACAAAACACTTTTGTGCACAATGTTCTCCTAGGTTCTATAAGGTATATAAACATGGCATGTTTCTGATCTCCCATGATTTATAATACAGTAGCTTGAATAAAAGATTAACTGTATACAGGCAATAATCATACAAATATTATCTACAAAGGAGGAACAAAGTTTTGAGGGCCTTAAAGTAGGAAGAGATGAATATTGAGAAATATTCAGAAAAAAAAATGTGGGAATGGTGTCACATTTTCTGGGCCTTGAAAAATGAGTAGATTTCACCAGATAGCGATGAGAAGAGGTAAAAGCTTGATGTGACTGAAGTATGATAGATGGAATGTGTACTGAAAACTAAGACTAAAGAGATAGATTGGGATGAACAGATGGCCTTGAACACCATGCTAAGCTTGAGAAAATTACTTTTGGAGCATGTTGGAAGTTAAGTTGATATAGAGGCCAAAAGACTAATGGTTTGTAAGTACTGGAAATGGAAAAGAGAGGATAAATTCAAAAAGAAAATACTGTAGAAGTAAAACCAGCAAGAACTAAAATTTGCAGCTGTATACCTTGTCATACACATTTGCATAATACTACTTAGTACTCTACTGTTACTTCAAATAATGTTTTTCATCACTAAGTGCTTCATAAGCACTCATTAGGATTAATAAGTCAGACAAAAATGATATGCAAATCACAAGTTTTCAGGTGCTTTGCATAAATATAATTTTCCCTGCTGTGTAACTGTTCTTGATACTTTCTGCACCTTTTGTATTTAGAAGAGGCTTGTAATTTCTTGTCATTATTATTTAGTTCTTCTGTTGTCTGATAGTTTTCCAAGATGACTTATCTGCCATTTCTCAAGGTATCTGTGTCTGAGAGATCAGTCATCGGGGGAGTCTTTGTAGTGATGTCCCTTTTTTTCCATTGTAAAGTATGTTCTACATCTTGGGTCGTCAGCTAGGGTATCAATAGCATCACTACAGCTGTACCTCCTTATTTTCTCTTGACAGTGTTCTCAGGGTTGATAAATGGTCCCACTTTGGTGTGGAAGGAAAGTACTTATTTTTAAGCTGTATATAAGTTTATAAAATCATCACTTGCTACAATGACTGAAATAGGAAACAAGGGTTATTGGTCTCAAACCACACATCTGAGACCAAAACTTTTCAGATTTCTTTCTCAGACTCTTTATTCTTTTGTAATCCTTTGCTGTTGCTGGTTAGCCTAGCTTTAGCTCTGGCAATTTCTTGCTATATATATCAGAAACAACTTCACAGAGAATTATTAATGTGTTACATATGCTCAGACCTAAGATTTAACCTTCTTTCCTTTTTCCCTTTCAGGGTATTGTTTGATAGAACACCCAGCCCCTAAAAATGATACCTAAGCTGAGACCATTTATTAATACTATAGTAATTGCTAACTAAGTTTAAAGTGCAAGTTTTGGTAAAAATTCACTTGCAAAGCACGGATTAGTGCTGAGGTAAAAGTAGGGTCTCTTATTGTCTTACCCTGAAATTGAAAACAACCTACAGTTCAAGGCTGACCTGACCTCCCCTTTACTTGTAGGCAGAAGAACCTATAGACAGTTAAAATATAACAAGTTTCCCTCTGTGGGGAAGTCCTGTTTGGTCTCCTTAATATTGAATACAAAGACACAGTCAGTTCAAGGGAACTCAAAAGGGAAAGAACAGAACTCCTGCTGTACCAGAGCACAGATTAAAGAGATAGGAGCTGAATTCTTGGTCTAAGAGAACCAAAAACCTGTACCTCAGTAAAATAAGACCTTATATATACTTGTCCTGCTGAAAACAATGAGATCGACTATTTCCACAGGGAGTAAGGACAAGAAGTGTAGATGCAGCAGCTCCCTTTCCAGACACTTTTCCCATTCGAAGAGGTGGAAGTCTCATTTTCTATTAGCTAAACCACAGCAAATATGTGTTCATTCTTATACAATTAAATAGCAGTTGACAAATTAAAACTTTGGTTAAAAATTAAAAGAGGTATACTCAACTGATAATGTTTGGACACATGGTGTTGAAAGACAATTTTCCATAATTCTCTCATGTTTCTACACATGTAGGTATTAACAGCTAATTTGTTTCTGACTGTATTTTCAAAAATGATTGTTTGAGCAAACCACTTTGTAAAGAGAGAGCCAGTGATCCCCTCTGGATCAGATTTACTTAAATTCCAGGATAATAAAGATAGAACTGTCTCCCTCTCCTGGAGACATTGCAGACTGTAAAGATAAAGACATCTCTCTTTCCTCTCCAGAGCAGATTTGCTTGCATTCGAGGTGATCAAGATAATAAATTTCTCTCTCCCAGAAGATGCGCCAGCAGCCCTATCTAAGACCAGGACTTTCTAATATCAGGATTCTTTTTCAACAGTGCACCCTCACTGCATGTGCAGGCAAGATCTTGCTTTCATTGCATTGCCCTGTGGGAACTGGGACTTGAAGAACAAGCACCTGGATGATACTCCAGCTAGGGCTATTGCTATGAGTAATAATCTGTCTTTGTCTCTGACCCAGACACCTCAGATCTTTCTGCCAGTAACTATGAACCTACGACAGGCTAACCTGTTGACTTTTGAGAAGTGTAAACTCAGACCCTTTAGAGTTCCTGACATGACAGTTTCACATATTTCCCTTTAAAAATTTAAGGAAGAAGACAAAATAGAATTCTGAAGATAAAAAACGAAGTTAAAGTGTATTGAAGTCATATACATTATATTTCTTAATCTTCACAACGACTTACACATTATGTCTGTGGAGGTGAGGAATTTGTCTTATTCTGCCCATTTTCTCTACTATCGAGCATGAAGTCTGGCACAAAACATATGCTCAATAAATATTTGTTCCATGAAAAACAAATGAATGAATAAATATGAGGGATAAAGTGTTTTTACAGATGGTAGATTACTGTTCAGAGAGGAGGAACAATTTTTCCTGAGCCACACAGCTAACAAGGAACAGATCTGGAACTGACGTCTGAATCAATCAAATTGCACAGTTAGATCTGAATGATGTAGCTGATGCCGATGTCCACTCATTTCATAGATGTTTCTTTAACACTAAACTGAACCAAATAACTGTATACTGAACTACTAGAATCACAAAATATAAAATGAATTAAAATTATTTTTTACTATAAACATGTATTCGTTACATCCTACATGCAGAAATCACAGTTACTTTCAGACCTGCACCTTGAAATTGTACTTAATATACCTAATTACATATAAATATTTTAGGTACTAGGTGTCCATATTAGATTATTCAATATACAATAGAAAAAGAACATTCCCTTAATCCATGCAGAATACTCAAATTATTTTCTTAAATTTTATATAGATGAACCAGGAATATCCCTATGGCATTCATTTATATGGTAATAAGTTCTTTTTTGGAAAGACTCAGAGCTTACATGCAGCATTACTTAAATAACCCTCAAATCACAGTTGAATACAAAATGTATCCACAAATTTTTCATAAAAAGAGGGTCACACTAATCAGGTATACTCATAATTTCTTGATAAAATACTGAAAGTCTACGTTATTTTGCTTGGGCAAAAGTAGTTAAAGCAGTCTATGAGCCATTTCTTTCCCAAGTACTGGGGAGGGAAACAAGGTAGACAATCTAGTCCAAACTCCTTGTGAACATTCTGATAACTGAACCTTCCAGTAAGTAAAAGAGAGATCACTAGTTTAGGATTGCTTACGGTAAAGAAACCTGGAAGCGATGATACGAGTCATGGCTACCTGGAGAATGTCTTGTAAGATCTACAATTATAGCTTATATTAATAACCTAAACACTTCCCACTGTGTGAGGCATATGTCTGAAGCTAATGAAGAATGAAAGGACATGGATCTGCCCTCAACGTCTGAGACCTCTCCATGTTTTGCCTGTGCTTTAAAAAAAAAACAAAACAAAAAACCTACCTTTTTTTTTAAAAAAATGGAAGTATAGTTGATTTACAATATTGTGTTAGTTTCAGGTGTACAGCAATGCCTGTGCTTCTTGATTGCTTTCATCCCTAAAGTTACTCATAGAGCTTGGTACTGAGTAAGACCTCTAGTTTGTGTGATTCTTACTTAACAATCTGGCTCTCTGTGGTGGCTACATTTACTTCTCTTCATTTTTAAGTTAGAGTAATAAGAATTGAATGATACATGTATTTTTTAGCAAAATGTATTGTATGAATGTGATTTCATTCCTAGAAATTGCAGGAAATTCGGCCAAGTATCAATCAACCAATAGATTTAACAAGTAATTCCTTAGGTTATATATTTAGACTATTCCACCCTTCCAAATATACAGTGCCCTGTATGTTCTACAAGCTGTTTGCATTGTTTTTCCGTTTGTTTTTTGCTTTGGGGGGTTTCTTTTGCTATTGATCCAGAAGTATCTCTGAAACATTTCTGTACCACAATGACTCTTCTGACCCTCTATTTACAGAGATCAACCAAGCTGTTATAGACTGACAGTGCTACTTGGTGGCAAGAACAGAATTTTGTCTTAATCCTTCATCACTTTTCTATTACACCTGTTTTCTCCCTTGTGTTCTTCTTCAGACAGATTTTATTTATCAACTCAGGTTTTTTTTTTCTCAAAAATAAGCACAGTATTTCTCCCTGTTATGAAGACAAAATTAACGTAATCATGCATATGAAAGCACATTTGCTAAACAAGTGTGGGTGGGTTTTGAACTCTCAGAAGTATAAATCATTTCCAAACTACAGACCGTGGGAGGACAGACAGTTTTCCTTTTCACCGCCATATACCTACAGGGCTGTAAATTTGGTTCATTTCCTCTCTCTCTCCCTCCCTCCTTCTCTTTCTCTCCCTCTCTCTCATCCATCTATCATATAAAGATTTACAAAAGCGTGAAACAGTGAAGCAGATTTTTTCTAATGATTACCTAACTATAGAGAATGTTACAAATTAAGACATTAATATTCCAGAATTCTCCTTGTTGCATTTGTATGCCTTATATTTGCTATACAGTAAGTCCCCTATAGACAAACCTTCAAGTTGCGAACTTTCAAAGATGTGAATATGTGTTCACATGTCCAATCACGTAAGTTAGTTCACGTATCTGGTGTACACGGTCATGTGTGTGCATCCTCTACAAGTGGTTGTACTTTTGTGTGCTTTACTGTACAGTACTGTATAGAGTACAGTGGTACAGTATCTTTATTTCAAGCTCAGGATGTCTGGAGGCAGGCATAAAAGCAGTGGTGATGTAGTTGGTACAGTACTACCCAGACATCACTGGATCGTTTTTTCAGGAGGGTAGATAGAGTTGAATCCAGCAAGGAACCAGCACCTGTGTCATCAACGTCAGGCATCAGTGAAACTACAGCTTGCCTTCCATCTCCCATTGCTGATGATCCTTCAGCTCTACTGTCTCCCACCTCCTCTCCCTCCTCCAGTCAGTAACTCTTCTTGCCTGTTCACTCGATGCCAGCCCCTGTATGCCAGCTGTTGTACTGTACTATTGTACTTTTCAAGGTACTGTACTATAAGATTCAAAATGTTTTCTTTAGTTTTTGTGTTTGTTTTTCTTTGTATTATTTGTGTGAAAAGTATTATAAACCTATTACAGTATAGTACTACATAGCCGATTGTGTTAGTTGGGTACCTAAGCTAATTTTGTTGAACTTAGGAACAAACTGGACTTACAAACGTGCTCTCAGAATGGAACTCATTCGTATGAAAGGGACTTACTGTATAAACAACAGCTTAGAGCACATTTCCAAACCATAGCAAAAAGTACACTTACTGAGTGTATCAGTTCAAATGAAACAGAAATTTATTTTTATTTGTGAGTCACTTCAATGTATTCACTTAATGGGGTTTCATTCCATATGGATACCCAGGGAGATACTGTAAATATAGGAAACTGTGTGGTATTAAGTCGCTTTAATGAAGTAAATAAATAGAAAATAAAACATTGGTAAATAAATGGCTATAATTTGAGAAGGCACATAAATTGCTTTACCCGGGAAGAACAGGTTTGAGCGAGTTTAAGTGTCACAAAATAGTGGGACCACTGCTTTGCAAAAATCCCCTAAGAAAAATACAGGTGCTGCAATTATGTCTGAACCCTAAATTACTTGAGAAATATTTAGATGCTCTGTCATACTAAGTGTAATGGGATAATACTGTCATTAAGTTCTAGTCAGTTATCACGAGTAAGTCAGAATCATTTTAGAACCCAAACTAGTTGATTGGATAATTCATTTGCAAGAGCCCACTGTGGCATAATCCTGCTGCAGCCATCTGTATCATAAGATGAGTTGATTCCCAAGTCTATTACTGAAACACCATGGCAATGTGAGTAAATTTGCCAGAGTGATTTCCCTGCAGTCACACATTTATTTAGCCAAACAAACAGCTATGCTTGCGGTAGGTAGCAGATGTTGTCAGTTGCAGGAGACAACATCATGGGAAGCATCTTTTCTCTGACTGCAACTGAGAGGGAGTTGCAATGTGAAAGGAGCTAAGTAATTTAAACTTTACAAGGACTAGATTTTTGTTCCTTTAATTCTCTTGTGAGTCCCCATTATACTGCATCCCCAGACTTCCCCTGAATAGTGCTAAGTTCCTACTGCTATTCATTTGGAGCGGTGTCTAGTAGCATGGAATAATTCAAACAGATATAGTACTAGGGTTTTGCAAAGGGCTTACCTCAACATGACTACCCATACATGCCAAAGGTGGCCCTCACACCCTCGTTAATTCTTCCCTGTCCCTCTAGTACAAAGCACATTCTATATATTAAATGAATATCTCTGAAGAATAGGTCTCTGAGCTAGCTGAAAGCTGTTATATCTAGTGCCGAGAGCTTCTTCCTATCTTTTCATTTATTTCTCTATGCACCATCACCATCTCTAGTTTGTGGTATTCTTGCTTCCAAAGAAAGAAACTTGAGGTAGATATTGTACATTGGCTCATACAATGCACCCCCCCAAACAACTCTCTTTTTGTTTGAATACTTAAGATATGAAGGCAAGAAAGCTTATCTTGCAGTCAGAAGTGTTTTATCTTGCAGCCAGAAGTGATGCAGTTCTGTCCAAGCAAACATAATTAGAAATATGCTAGAGTCGCCCTACCCCTGCCTCTTTCTTTTTGCCTGGAATCTCAGACACAGTCACACTGCAGCCATTTTGTGACCATGAGGGGAAGGGAAACAGAAATCCAGAGTCTCAGATCAGTATCAGCAAACATCTGCCTTCAGATTTCTTGCTGTTTGAAGAAAGACGTCCCCATTTTCAAATGAATGTAAATGTATCTGTTATTTGCAAGTCAAAGCATTCTTAAACAAAATTCTTCTTGGACAAGGAGAGTCTTAAACTTGGTGGCAAGTCTCTGACTTTTGGACAAATGGTTAGTTGTGCTTTTAGTCTCTTTTCATGAAGTCCATATGGGGAAAAAGATGGTCTTTTATATGATAAATATGAAGAAATTATGTTGATCTGATACATCTCTGTGCCCCAGTAAGGATATCACCCCTTTCTGAGAATATCTGCCAGGGCACAAACGGCTTGACTTTTGTATTCACCACTAGTGTGGCATTGATCTGGCTGTGATGGGATGATTCTGAAGCTTAAAGCAGTGGTCCCCAACCTTTCTGACACCAGGGACCGGTTTTGTGGAAGACAATTTTTCCACAGACAGGGTGGGTGGGGTGGGGTGGGAGAGTGGATGGTTCAGGCTATAACGGAAGCAATGGGGAGCGGTGGGGAGTGGCAGATGAAGCTTTGTTCGCTTGCCTGACACTCACCTCCTGCTGTGCGGCCCGGTTCCTAACAGGCCATGGCCCAAGGGTTGGGGACCCCTGGCTTAAAGGACCAACACCATTATATATCAAATTAACTCAAGCAACTTTGATATGTTCTCTTAGGAAGACCTCTGCTTTTATTAAGTATGCATGAGGTACATATTTCTGTTTGCTAATTTTTTTTTCTATTTATAATCTTGTGGTTGTTGTTATTTACTTCATATCTTAAGTTCAACCCCAAATAAATTCTTGGAAAATTTCTCTCCAGGAAGAGGCATATCTTGATTTTTCTCCTATTCCCTCATCTTAGATGCTTTATTTCCTTGGCTTTGGTGTCTCCAGAGGTCTTGAGAGTGTCTCATGCCTCTTATTCTTCCCTCTCTGATTCCTTCACAGGAGGAACAGTCTTCAGAACATCATCCTTGGCTATCATTTCTTATCATGTGGCATGTTCTTCTGAAATTATTCTGTTCATTTGCATGATTTTAATTACATAGCATAATGGTGTCCACCAAGTTGATGTTTCCAGGCCCTGGGCTCTCTGTAAGCTGTTCAATTTGCTTTCTGTAGGGGGAAAGGCATAATTTGTATCATTTGCTGATTTCTGTATAATAAATACTCTCTATAGCCAATTTCAAGCTACTGATGTTTTAACAACAAGCTCACAAAGTTCCCAAATATTAACAATTGGCTTTTGCAAGCTATGGACCTAAAACAGGCTGCCAGATATATCCCAGCAAAAATGGGTTTATTTGGGAACAGCAGATAATTACAATTTGGGGTCTGCAACTGTGGTGAGCCACATGCAAGTCTCCTACAGCAAGGGAAGGAGAACACTTTTATAGAGGGAAAAAGGAAGTTGGGAGGGCTCTAGTAAATAAAGCGTCTATGGCTTTTCATTGGCTGAGTTCTTGCCAAGAAAGAAGTCTTTCTTTATCATGTTGGGCTCTGCTCCCATCACAGGGCTTGAGAGTGTCCCCTTTTGGTCTCCTGACTTGATTTAATTGAGTTTTCTGTTTCTTCATTTTTTGCACAAGCTGATATGAATTGGTCCCAGTGCACTGGAGAGACTGCCAGATGTCACCGTTTGGTTTCTGTGGAATTTCAAAATCAATATGCCCCAAACTAACTCCTGTTATCTTCTTCTCTCCCAGCCTTCTGCTTTTTAGCAATTAACACTATCACTCAGTTATTTGCTTAAGTCAGAGTCCTAGACGTCATGCTTTTGATTTGTTCCCTACCATCATCCTCCACATCTGATCGGTAACCAAATCTGCTATTACGTCTTTGTCCTTAATATGTCTCAAAATGACAGTAGCTCCAGTGATACTAACTAAATCTGGGTCATCATGATCTCTCACTTGGATCACTACAATAGCCTTCTTATTGGTATCTTTGCTTCTGGCCCAGTTGATTCTGCTTTCAACTGATTCTCCATGCAATGACCAGAGGGATCTTTCTATAATGCAGGCCTAGTCAATGTCACATTCTTACTTATATTCCTTGCTTGTTCTTCTGATACAATTTGAGTAAAGTCGTAAATCCTTCAGGATACATACAAGGCCCTTCATGGGCTGATACCTACTAATCTACCCAGCATCAATTCTTACCTCACAGACTACAACCAACCTCCTATAGTTAAATATTAATTAATTATGCTCCTTCTTTTGACTCCAAGCCTTTACTCATGCTCTTTTCTCTTACGAGACTGATATTATCAATAATAAAGCCAATACTGTAAGTGTGTAACATAATATTTTACCAGGCTTTATTCTAATTTCCTTAGTATTTTTGTTTAATCCTCATAATCACTCTAGTAGTTAGTTTTCTGTTTCCTTCTTAAAAAAATTTAGGGACAGAGAGATCAACCAACTCTTCTAAAATTACATAGCTAGTAAATGTGGGCACTATATTATTTCTCAATGCCCCACTCCCTCCAAATCTTAATCCTCATTATAACTTCTGCTTATAGTTCCTGTTCCTCAGGAAGCTTTTAAAAATGGAAATATTTCTCTGTCTTCCCATACTACACTATATTAATCCTTATCCTTGGCAAACTTCTGTGGAATTGCCTGTTGACTTGTCCTTGACCCCAATAAAATATCATTTTTCCAGAAACAAGGCTATCTCTTGCTTACCACTGTATCTGAAGCACTTAGTAGGGTATTCAGTAAATAACAAATATAAATTCATATTTGTTGAATGAATAAATGTTGAAAACTGAGAAAATGCCACTTGAGATTAGTAAGGCTCAATAATTTATAGATTCATATTACTGACTGAGTTTAAAATGGGAGCCAAACATCATACAACATAGCAACTCACTAAAGCCATTTCTCACTGACATATTTGATTGACACATTTAATTTGGAAACATAATGCAAGAAATGAACTGAAGGAAAATATAAATTGCAGAATTATATAGATTACATATTGTTAAGGAAATTTACAGATCTTCTTATCCATTCTTCTAGCTGTATAGATAAGGAAACTAAAGTCAATGCAAACAGTTAGATCTGTCCAATATTTTTATTCATTCAACTTTCTTATGAGATTAAACTAGAAAGCTCAGGAGGTCTTTTTGCTCTTAAAAAAGAATAAGTATTTGAATAAGGAATAAGAAATAAGGAATAAAAACTTGGATAAAACTTGAGATTTTAACATTAAATCATCAGTTTTTTGATACTGAAAACTACAACTGCTACTTTGTTATAAACATTGACACTATTTACAATAGTTGATTGAAAAATAGGGTACACGAGGTGTAAAATATACGTTTATCTTGAGTTGTTTTTGGTTTTTTTTTTTTTTTGAGTTGCTTTTTAAAGTCTCTTTTCACATTGACATTAATAGAAATATACTCTAATGATAGCTTGGTAAAGTGAATTTTATTGCTCAGTACTTCTCCCATCTCTGTAAACTGAAGATGGCACAACTATTTTCAAAGGGTTTTTATAACAAACAATTGTAATAATTCTGTAAAACTTTAGGGAGTGTCTCTCATTTAGTAGATACTCTTTAAACATTTGATGAATAACAAAACTTTTGCTGACTTAATCCTTTCTTACTTTCATTTTAACAATGCAGTTTTTGTGTGTGTTGCTGTTATTATTTTGTTGTTTCTGTTGTATTCAGTTGTAGATGTAGTTTTATTATTGCAGTCAAAGAGTCTGAAAGCCTCTCATACCTCCACATCCAACTTCCCTGAAATCACTACTCACAATTTGTAGTGTGACAATGTAGATGTCCCAGGAAACACTGCTAGAGATTTCTGCCATGAGAAAGTAGGTTTTAAGCTCTTAGGCTGCAGCTGTGAATTGTGAATTTAGAGTTTTCTAGAAGAATTTTAATTTTGTCATTAAGAATGGCCATTTATTACCATTCTTTTTTCAGTACAGAGGATTTTCAGGTTGCCTCAAAAATTAAACAGAGCATTTGAAAACATTTTTTTTCAAAAGCCAATCTGTAGCTTTGTAGTATAGTCTGAAGACAGGGAGGCTGATTTCTCCAGCTCCGTTTTTCTTTCTCAAGATTGCTTTAGCTATTTGGGGTCTTCTGTGTTTCCATACAAATTGTAAAAATTTTTGTTCTAGTTCTGTGAAAAATGCCACTGGTAGTTTGATAGGGATTGCATTGAATCTGTAGATTGCTTTGGGTAGTATAGTCATTTTCACAATGTTGATTCTTCCAATCCAAGTACATGGTATATCTCTCCATCTGTTTATATCATCTTTGATTTCTTTCATCAGTGTCTTACAGTTTTCTGTATACAGGTCTTTTGTCTCCTTAGGTAGGTTTATTCCTAGGTATTTTATTCTTTTTGTTCCAGTGGTAAATGGGACTGTTTCCTTAATTTCTCTTTCTGATTTTTCATTGTTAATGTATAGGAATGTAAGAGATTTCTGTGTATTAATTTTGTATCCTGCGGCTTTACTAAATTCGTTGATTAGCTCTAGTAGTTTTCTGGTGGCATCTTTAGGATTTTCTATGTATAGTACCACGTCATCTGCAAACAGTGCCAGTTTTAAAAAACTAAAAATAGAACTACCATATGGCCCAGCAATCCCACTACTGGGCATATACCATGAGAAAACCATAATTCGAAAAGATACATGCACCCCCATGTTCATTGCAGCACTATTTACAATAGCCAGGACATGGAAGCAACCTAAATTATGTCCACTGACAGATGAATGGATAAAGAAGATGTGGTACATATATACAATGGAATATTACTCAGCCATAAAAATGAATGAAATTGAGTCATCTGTAGTGATATGGATGAACCCAGAGTCTGTCATACAGAGTGAAGTAAGTCAGAAGGAGAAAAACAAATACCATATATTAACGCATATATATAGAACCTAGAAAAATTGTACTGATGAATCTAGTGGCAGGGCAGAAATAGAGACACAGATGTAGGGAATGGACTTGTGGACACAGAGGGGGAAGGGGAGGGTGGAACAAATTGAGAGAGTAGCATTGACATATATACACTACCATGTGTAAAACAGATAGCTAGTGGGAAGCAGCCACATGGCACAGGGAGATCAGCTCGGTGCTTTGTGGTGACCTAGAGGGGTGGGATAGGGAGGGTGGGAGGGAGACGCAAGAGGGAAGGGATATATGTATACATATAGCTGATTCACTTTCTTGTACAGAAGAAACTAACACAAGATTGTAAAGCAATTATAATCCAATAAAGGTGAAAAAAAAATAAAAGCCAGTCCGTTAGGAAAAATTCTACTGATCAAATATATGGACAATTGTATTTCCTTCACTTGCTTTCTTTACTAGAAACATCAGCATCTCTCTCCACTCATGCCTTCATTTGTGCTTGGGTTTTGGTTTGGATATGACAGGTTTCTTTTTTTTTCCTCTTTAAATATGCTTGATGTTTAGGGAGCCTGTTTATACATCAAAAGTTACATACATTCTATACCTTTTTATAGCAGCTCATCATGTATTTGATATGGATAAGATGATCTTCATCAATAGAAAACAGGTAGTAATTTGTATTTTTCATTGTATATCTACATTTGTTTTTCCTTCTCAGCAGTCATTATAGTGTTATGGATTTCTCTCTGGATTCATTTATCATGGGTAAATGAATATTGAAAAAATACTGAAAAAATATTCAATTTGCACATTTTTCTCTATTTAATTCTTTTCTTTATAAACCAGTGGATTATATACTTCATCATATTTTATTGTCTGGAATAGCTTCTGAACAAGAAAATACACAATTTGCATTCCTGGACCTGGAAATGAAATTGACCACTTCAGCACAACTTCGACTGAGGTAAAACTCAGAATGTTTGTTTTTCTTTATAGACATACTCATTGTTTTATTTTTTTGCAAAGCAGATCCATTTAACACAGCAATTAAAACACTACATTAGGAGTCAGTTCAGTTCTGTCTTTGGCTATATTGAATACTGGCTCTAGTCCTGTTTTCCAAATAATCTGTAACTATAACTCTCATCAGTTATAAATTGTGTTTTCTTTCATTGTTAACATGAAACTGACATTGGTTATTTATTTAATCCTACACAAGTGTTTAGAGGATGGTTGTGAATGTGACTGTTCCTTTTAGAAAATATATTTGGTACTGACAGTCTACAAGCAACACTAGCTAGCACATATTTTCTCCAAAGACACAAGGAAAAAAAATAGCAATTCTCTCAATACCACAAAGAACCATGCCTTGGTGTAATCTACATAGTAAGTACATTTTTCTAAGCATTCTCATAATGTGATTTATTCTACATATATGTCAATAATAGGCATGCTAGACAGTAAAATTATGAGAAAGCTATAATGGTTAATTGTAGTACCCAGAACCAAACTTCCCGAGTCTGAATTGACTTTGCCACTGATAAACTATGGTTACATGGACAAATTACTTAATTGTTTTCTCTGTGACTCTTTTCTTCACTTGCAAAGATACAGACATTCCCCCTAGAAAGGCACACATACATGTATAACTTAGACTATAATTTTAGGTGTTTCTGGGCCCCCGAGACATACCCATACACTCCGGGTAAGAAGCCCTGACTAATACACTATGGGAAGTATTAATACTATCTAGCACTCTTGCTGTACCTTATCTAAAAACTCAAAGTGTCAAGACAGATAGACATAAAATTTTATCTACTTGCAAATTTATACTGGCCTGCATCTTTCAGAAATTAAGCCTGAATAAATGCATTTATGAGTTGATTTAAAACCAACCAACCAACCAACCAACCAACCTTCCTTTAACTATAGCCTTATCATACAATGTAGAATTCTGAAGTCAAAATATGCTCACCTGGGGACAGTATTCCCATTTTTTAAAAAAATATTTTTAAAGAATAGCCAACGGAAGCAACTTATTCTCTACAATTTTGAAAAGTCGGCAGGCTTACTATTTCCATTCTGGTTAATTTTGGGAGCTTAGTGTATAACTCCCTGAAGAAGTAAGCTACCTCATCCTTCACGTTACCCTTCTCAGGGTCTGGTGCCTTCTGATACAGATTCTTACATCATTGAGTAAGTCTATGTAAATTCCAAAGGGTCTTACAATCACCAGCATTGCAAAAGTACAGCTTGGCATATCTCTTCAGTATAACAGGCAATGGTTTTCACATATACTAGGCAAAAATTATCACTAGAAATTTCAAGAAGGAAAATGAGTTACTCCTAGAAGAAAATACATAAGTGATTATCATAGTTTGTAGAAAATACACATTTATCGAATAGGAGGCCCTCTTCCAAATTATGGGATATTTTGTATAAAAATAAATATTTTTAATTAAAAATGTTTACTGAGTTCCCATTAAATACAAGGCAGAATATTTGCTTTGAATCTGCTTGAAAAGATATGACATTTTCACAGGAAATAATAACTATCAATAGAATCAGAGAATGTATTCTGCCTAACTCTAAACTCTACATAGAGATCCAGAGTAGGAGAGGGCCATAACTCAGTTAATATGATTCATGTCAGTTACAGCCTCGGAACCAACTCACATGAATTATTTTAGACTGTTGTAGAGATTCTGTTGTATTTCATGGTACTGGCACATGCAGGTAAATTCATTAGCATGCACGCACATTCACGTGCCAACACACAAACACACATACACACACACACTGGATTTGACAGTGAACTCTGTCTTTCCACAAAGAAAAAAAGGGGAGCGGAGGAATAGCAAAGTTTCTCTTCCATTGTATGGGTGTAAATAAATATTGTTATCACTATTCAGAAGCACATGTTTATCTTTAAAATGCCATTGATTTGAAAAACAGACTCGGAATTCTACATTACAATGGCTAAAAATTACATTTGTGAGGAAAAGAATAAGACTGCCAGATATTTGGCTTTGTGTAGTCTCATGCTAAAATGTTTACTGGCATTGTTATACACAGAATGCTGAAAGAGATGTTGCTCATTTAAAGGGAATATATTAAATTGGGAACTCTGCAATCATGTGTTGTATGAAGGAGCCGAGTGAATTTGGAGGCTCTGACATCATATTCTTTAGTGTTAGCACTGATTCGATTTATAGACTACTGTTTGTAAAAATCTTTCCTGATAGAAAAATATGAGAGACTAATAAATATGAGTGTATTTAGTCTCACTCCCTCTAGTGAACCTATTACTAAAATAACTTAATCAAATTCTGAGGCTATTTTGTTATTTGCACCAGGCACATAAGTGGCAGAGTTAGCTCTCTTCCTTCTGTGATGCTTATTATACTGTTTCTGAGGGAGTAGGGCCATACCAGAGCAGTGGGACCAATTATAGTGGCATCTGAATGAAAATCTTACCTGTCCCTTCAGTTGACCCCTGGGAAAAACATACAGTAATGTTTAACCATGATATTTTGTACTTATTTTTACATATCTTTAAGCAATACATTTTATTCCTAAGAAAAACTATCTAATAATAGTAGGACAATTGAATGATCAAATGCTTCACTATTGATGATTCACAAAAACTGAACGTGTGTTGTGCGCTGTGTTGTCATGTAAGCACTGGAGTATGAGACTGTGTGTTTCAGTGCTCACCCCCTCATCTGTGAACTCTATGACTTTGGCAAGTTAACCTCTCAAAGAATCATTGCCCTTTGTAGATTAGATACATAGAGAGATAACAGCATACATTTCAAAAGTTTGTGGTAAGGAATAAATGTGAGACTATTTTAAAAAAGAGCACGTGCAGTAGTTTTCATAGAGTGAATACTTAATAAATACTGGGTTATTGCTATTAGGCATGTCTACCCTGGGATTTTGTCCCCTCTAAGGATAACCAGTGATTTTCAGGTCTTGACCGGCCATTATAATACATTCAGCCATAATAGTGAGTAATGAAATTACTAAGCTGGAATGTATTCAACATCATTCCTTAGAAGGAGCTCAGCATAGCAGTGGTAGCTAGAGATACAAATTTTGCAGCTAGACTCCATGTTTAAATCCCAGCTCTGCTACTCATTAGCTGCGTGACTTTGGATGAGTCAACAACCGATGCCTCAGTTTCCTCAGATACATAACAGCAATAACAACACAATCAACCATTTATAGTTGTTATAAAGATTAGAAACACTATTGTTTGAACCACGCTTAGAATGGTGCCTGTTGTTTAGGAAACATAACTTAAGTGTTTGGTAAATAAACGTAAGCCACTGCAATATTGTGTGGGTCTTTCCCCGTATTAAATATTTTATGTCTACGTTTCAAATATATTCAATACAAATATATTACAGGTGCATGAATCAGACTGGGAACATAATGTGCAACGAGCCTGAATCACACCCCTCCTGGCATAGAATAAAGTAGAATTTTGAAGCTCCAATGTAGAATGACTAGGATAGACCCAATTCTATACGCTGCTTGGTTTGGCATTGACTCTGCTTAGCATGCCTTAGGACCATGTTCATCATCACAAACAACTCTACTATGTTCCTTTGGCTCAAAGAGTATTACTATTTAAGTAAGCAGTGAAAGAAATAGGAGAGAAAAAGCTCATATCCTTTCTTTCAATATACCCTTACAAAAAAAGCCAATTAGATCAACCTCTAAAATACTTATCCAATGTAATCTGAGTACTCAGACCTAAAGTGAGGACTGCATCTTCAGAACATCTTTTCCTGTAATGGGGTGTATTTGCTTCAGGGAACTGGGGCTATGCTGCTGACAACTCTCACTGCATCTGCTTTTTATAGTTTGTCATTCTCTTATTAAAAAAATACTTATATTTATTTTTAACAACTGTTTTGTCTGTAGGTGATGTGATTTCAGGCCCTATGTAACTTCACTAAATTCCTTTCCAAATCACAGAAAATATTAGCCTTTAAAAATATATAGTAGGGAGGGGACCTTCAAGAAGACAGAGGAGTAAGACGTAGAGATCACCTTCCTCCCCACAAATACATCAGAAATACAACTACATGTGGAACAACTCCTATAAAACACCTACTGAACGCTTGCAGAAGACCTCAGACTTCCCAAAAGGCAAGAAACTCCCCAGGTACCTGGGTACAGCAAAAGAGAAAAGAAAAAACAGAGACAAAAGAAGAGGGATGAGACCTGCACCAGTGGGAGGGAGCCGTGAAGGAGGAAAGGTTTCCACACACTAGGAAGCCCCTTCACTGGCAGTGTGTGGGGGGGAAGCTTTGAAGCCACAGAGGAGAGCGTAGCAACAGGGGTGCAGAGGGCAAAGTGGAGAGATTCTGGCACAGAGGATTATTGCCAACCAGCACTCACCAGCCCAAGAGGCTTGTCTGCTCACCCGCCGGGACGGGTGGGGGCTAGGAGCTGAGGCTCGGGCTTCGGAGGTCGGATCCCAGGGAGAGGACTGGGGTTGGTGGCGTGAACACAGCCTGAAGGAGGCTAGTGCGCCACAGCTAGCCGGGAGGGAGTCCAGGAAAAAGTCTGGAGCTGCCGAAGAGGCAAGAGACCATTGTTTTGGGGTGGGCGAAGACAGGGGATTCAGAGCACCGTCTAAAAGAGCTCCAGAGACGGGCGCGAGCCGTGGCTATCAGCGCGGGCACCAGAGACGGGCATGAGACGCTAAGGCTGCTGCTGCCGCCACCCAGAAGCCTGTGTGCGAGCACAGGTCACTCGCCACACCTCCCTTCCCGGGAGCCTGTGCAGCCCGCCACTGCCAGTGTCCCGTGATCCAGGGACAACTTCCCTGGGAGAACACACGGCACACCTTAGGCTGGTGCAACGTCATGCCGACCTCTGCCACCACAGGCTCGCCCCACATTCCGTACCCCTCCCTCCCCCCAGCCTAAGTGAGCCAGAGTCCCCTAATCAGCTGCGCCTTTAACCCTGTCCTGTCTGGGCAGGAACAGATGCCCTCAGGGAACCTATACGCAGAGGCGGGGCCAAATCCAAAGCTGAACCCCAGGAGTTGTGCAAACAAAGAAGAGAAAGAAATCTCTCCCAGCAGCCTCAGGAGCAGTGGATTAAATCTCCACAATCAACTTGATGCACCCTGCATCTGTGGAATACCTGAATAGACAACGAATCTTCCCAAAACTGAGACTGTGGACTTCGGCAGCAACTGTAGACTTGGTGTTGGCTTTCTGCATCTAATTTGTTTCTGGTTTTATGTTTACCTTAGTTAAGTATTTAGACCTTATTATCATTGGTAGATTTCATTATTGATTTGGTTGCGCTCTTCCTTTTATATATATATATATATATATATATATATATATATATATATATATATATATATATACATTTTTCTTTTCCTCTTTTAGTGAGTGTGTATGTGTATGCTTTGCTTTTACATTTGTCCTAGGGGTGTGTCTGTCCGTTTTTTTGTTGCTTTTTTTTTTAGTTTTTAGTGCTTCTTATCATTGGTGGATTGTTTTTTGGTTTAGTTGCTCTATTCATTCATTCTTTCTTTCTTTTTTTTAAATTACTTTTTTATTTTTTAATTTTTAACAATTATTTTATTTTTTAATTTACTAACTTTCTTTTCTTTTCTTTCTTTCTTTCTCTTTTTTTCTCCGTTTTCTTCTGAGCTGTGTGGTAGACAGGGTCTTGGTGCTCTGGCTGGGGGTCAGGCCTGAGCCTCTGAGGTGAGAGAGCCAAGTTCAGAACATGGTCCACCAGAGACCTCCCAGTCCCACATACTATTAAACAGTAAAAGCTCTCCTAGAGATCTCCATCTTAATGCTAAGACCCAGCTCCACTCAACAACAAGCAAGCTCCAGGGCTGGACTCTCTATGCCAAACAACTAGCAAGACAGGAACACAATGCCACCCATTAGCAGAGAAGCAGCCTAAAATCATAAAAACTTCACAGACACTCTAAAATACACCATCAGATGTGGTCCTGCCAACCAAAAACACAAGATCCAGCCTCATCGACCAGAACACAGGCACCAGTCCCCTCCACCAGAAAGCCTGCACAACCCACTGAACCAACCTTACCCACTGGGGGCAGACACCAAAAACAACGGGAACTACGAACCTGCAGCCTGCAAAGAGGCGACCCCAAACACACTAAGTTAAGCAAAATCAGAAGACAGAGAAATACATTGCAGATGAAGGAGCAAGGTAAAAACGCACCAGACCAAACAATTAAAGAGGAAATAGGCAGTCTACCTGAAAAAGAATTCAGAGGAATGATAGTAAAAATGATCCAAAATCTTGGAAATAGAAAGGAGAAAATACAAGAAAATTTTAACAAGAACCTAGAACTAAAGAGCAAACAAACAATGATGAACAGCACAATAAATGAAATTAAAAATTCTCTAGAAGGAATCAATAGCAGAATAACTGAGGCAGAAGAACGCATAAGTGACCTGGAAGATGAAGTACTGGAAATAACTACTGCAGAGCAGAACAAAGAGAAAAGAATGAAAACAATTAAAGACAGTCTCAGAGACTTCTGGGAAAATATTAAATGGTCCCAGAAGAAGAAGAGAAAAAGAAAGGGACTGAGAAAATATTTGAAGAGATTATAGTTGAAAACTTCACTAATATGGGAAAGGAAATAGTCAGTCAAGTCCAGGAAGTGCAGAGAGCCCCATACAGGACAAATCCAAGGAGAAACATGCCAAGACACATATTAATCAAACTATCAAAATTAAGTACAAAGGAAAAATAAAAGCAGCAAAGGAAAAGCAACAATTAACATACAAAGGAATCCCCATAAAGTTAACAGCTGATCTTTCAGCAGAAACTCTGCAAGCCAGAAGGGAGTGGCAGGACATATTTAAAGTGATGACATGAAAAAGCTACAAGCAAGATTACTCTAACCAGCAAGGATCTCATTCAGATTTGATGGAAAAATTAAAACCTTTACAGACAAGCAAAAGCTAAGAGAATTCAGCACCACCAAACCAGCTGTTCAACAAACGCTAAAGGAACTTCTCTAGGCAGGAAACACAAGAGAAAGAAAAGACCTACAATAACAAACACAAAACAATTGAGAAAATGGTAATAGCAACATACATACTGATAACTACCTTAAATGTAAATGGATTAAATGCTCCAACCAAATGACATAGACTGGCTGAATAGACACAAAAACAAGACCCATATATATGCTGTCTACAAGAGACCCACTTCAGGCCTAGGGACACATACAGATTGAAAGTGAGGGGATGTAAAAAGATGTTCCATGCAAATGGAAATCAAAAGAAAGCTGAAGTAGTAATTCTCATATCAGACAAGTCAACTTTAAAATAAAAACTATTACAAGAGACAAGGAGGGACACTACATAATGATCAAGGGATCAATTCAAGAAGAAGATATAATAATTGTAAATATTTATGCACCCAACATAGGAGCACCTCAATACATAAGGCAAATGCTAACAGCCATAAACAGGGAAATTGACAGTAACACAGTAATAGTCGGGGACTTTTAACACCCCACTTTCACCAATGGACAGATCATCCAAAATGAAAACAAATAAGGAAACAGAAGCTTTAAATGATACATTAAACAAGATGGACTTAATTGGTATTTATAGGACATTCCATCCAATAACAAGAGAATACACTTTCTTCTCAAGTGCTCTGGAACATTCTCCAAGATAGAGCATATCTTGGATCACAAATCAAGCCTTGATAAATTTAAGAAAATTGATATCACATCAAGTATCTTATCCGACCACACGCTATGAGACTAGATAACAATTACAGGAAAAAATCTGCAAAAAATACAAACACATGGAGGCTAAACAACACTCCTTAATAACCAAGAGACCACCGAAGAAATCAAAGAGGAAATAAAAAAATACCTAGAAACAAATGACAATGAAAACACGACGACCCAAAACCTATGGGATGCAGCAAAAGCAGTTCTAAGAAGGAAGATTATAGCAATACAATCCTACCTCAAGAAACATCTCAAATACACAACCTAACCTTACACATAAAGGAATTAGAGAAAGAAGAACAAAAAACCCCAAAGTTAGCAGAAGGAAAGAAATCATAAACACCAGATCAGAAATAAAAGAAAAAGAAATGAAGGAAATGATAGCAAAGACCAATAAAGCTAAAAGCTAGTTCTTTAAGAAGGTAGTCACAATTGGTAAACCATTAGCCAGACTCATCAAGAATAAAAGAGAGAAGACTGAAATCAATAGAATTAGAAATGAAAAAGGAGAAGTAACAAATGACACTGCAGAAATACAAAGGATCATGAGAAATTACTACAAGCAACAATATGCCAATACAATGGACAACCTGGAAGAAAGGGACAAGCTCTTAGAAAAACACAACCTTCCGAGACTGGCCCAGGAAGAAATAGAAAATACAAACAGACCAATCACAAACAATGAAGTTGAAACTGTGATTAAAAATCTTCCAACAAACAATAGCCCAGGACCAGATTCCTTCACAGGTGAATTCTATCAAACATTTACAGAAGAGCTAACACCTATCCTTCTCAAACTCTTCCAAAATATAGCAGAGGGAGGAACACTCCCAAACCCATTCTACAAGGCCACCATCACGCTGATACCAAAACGAGACAAATATGTCACAAAAAAAGAAAACTACAGGCCAATATCACTGATGAACATAGATGGAAAAATCCTCAACAAAATACTAGCAAACAGAATCCAACAGCACATTAAAAGGATCATACACCATGATCAAGTGGGATTTATCCCAGGAATGCAAGGATTTTTCAATATATACAAATCAATCAATGCGATAAACCATATTAACAAATTGAAGGAGAAAAACCATTTTATCATCTCAACAGGTGCAGAAAAAGCTTTTGACAAAATTCAAAACCCATTTATGATAAAAACCTACAGAAAGTAGGCATAGAGGTAACTTTCCTTAACATAATAAAGGCCATATATGACAAACTCAGTCAATATTGTTCTCAATGGTGAAAAACTGAAACCATTTCCACTAAGGTCAGGAAAAAGACAAGGTAGCCCACTCTCACCACTATTATTCAACATAGTTTTGGCAGTTTTAGCAACAGCAATCAGAGAAGAAAAAGAAATAAAAGCAATCCAAATCAGAAAAGAAAGAAAGAAAAGAAGAATAAAGCTATCACTTTTTGCTGATGACATGATACTATACATACAGAATCCTCAAGATGCTACCAGAAAACTACTAGAGCTAATCAATGAATTTGGTAAAGTAGCAGGATACAAATTAATGCACAGAAATCCCTTGCATTACTATACACTAATGATGAAAAATCTGAAAGTGAAATTAAGGAAACGCTCCTATTTATCACTGCAGCAAAAAGAATAAAATACTTAGGAATACACCTACCTAAGGAGACAAAAGACATGTATGCAGAAAACTGTAAGATACTGATGAAAGAAATCAAAGATGATCCAAAAGATGGACAGATATACCATGTTCTTGGATTGGAAGAATCAACACTGTGAAATGACTATACTACCCAAAGCAATTTACAGATTCAATGCAATCCCTATCAAACTACCAATGGCATTTTTCACAGAACCAAAACAAAAGATTTCACAATTGTATAGAAACACAAAAGACCCTGAATAGCCGAAGCAATCTTGAGAAAGAAAAACGGAGCTGGAGGAATCAGGCTCCTGGACTTCAGACTATACTACATAGCTACAGTAATCAAGACAGTATGGTACTAGCACAAAAACAGAAATATAGATCAATGGAATAGGATAGAAAGGCCAGAGATAAACCCACACACATATGATCACCTTATTTTTGGTAAAGGAGGCAAGAATATATAATGGAGGAAAGACAGCTTCTTCAATAAGTGGTGCTGGGAAAAATGGACAACTACATGTAAAAGAATGAAATTAGAACAATCTCTAATACCATACACAAAAATAAACTCAAAATGGATTAAAGACCTAAATGTAAGGCCAGACACTATAAAACTCTTAGAGGAAAATATAGGCAGAACACTCTATGACATAAATCACAGCAAGATCCTTTTTGACCCACCACCTAGAGAAATGGAAATAAAAATAAACAAATGGGACCTAATGAAACTTAAAAGCTTTTGCACAGCAAAGGAAACCATAATCAAGATGAAAAGACAACCCTCAGAATGGAAGAAATTATTTGCAAATGAAGCAACTGACAAAGAATTAATTGCCCAAATTTTTAAGCAGCTCATGCAGCTCAATATTAAAAAAATAAATAACCCAATCCAAAAATGGGCAGAAGACCTAAATAGACATTTCTCCGAAGAAGATATACAGATTACCGACAAACACATGAAAGAATGCTCAACATCAGTAATCATTACAGAAATGCAAATCAAAACTACAGTGAGGTATCACCTCACATGAGTCAGTATGGCCATCATTAAAAAATCTACAAACAACAAATGCTGGAGAGGGTGTGGAGAAAAGGGAACACTCTCACACTGTTGGTGGGAATGTAAACCGATACAGCCAGTACGGAGAACAGTAAGCAGGTTCCTTAAGACACTAAAAATAGAACTACCATATGACCTGGCAATCCTACTACTGGGCATATACCATGAGAAAACCATAATTCAATAACAGTCGTGTACCACAGTGTTCACTGCAGCTCTGTTTACAATAGCCAGGACGTGGAAGCAACCTAAGTGTCCATCGACAGATGAATGGATAAAGAAGATATGGCACATATGTACAATGGAATACAACTCAGCCATAAAAAGAAATGAAATTGAGTTATTTGCAGTGAGGTGGATGGACCTAGAGTCTGTCATACCAGAGTGAAGTAAATCAGAAAGAGGAAAACAAATACCGTATGCTAACTCATATATATGGAATCTAAAAGAAAAAAAAAATGGTTCTGAAGAACCTAGCGGCAGGACAGAAATAAAGACACAGACATAGAGAATGGACTTGAGGACATGGGGAGGGGGAAGTGTAAGCTGGGATGAAGTGAGAGAGTGGCATGGACATATATACACTACCAAATATAAAATAGATAGCTAGTGTTAAGCAGCTGCATAACACAGGGAGATCAGGTCCTCGGTGCTTTGTGTCCACCTGAAGGGGTGAGATAGGGAGGCTGGGAGGGAGATGAAAGAGGGAGGAGTTATGGGGACACATGTATACATATAGCTGATTCACTTTATTATACAGCAGCAAGTAACACAACTTTGTAAACAATTATACTCCAATAAAGATGCAAAAAAACATATATATAATATGATAGAATGCTAGGGAGGGAAAAGATTAAGGTTTTAAATATTTTAAAAAATTCATCACTATTTCCATGTCTATAACAGTTTTCCAATAAATGGTACTGATATACTCACAGAAGATGGGTTAGCTAAGTTAAGGTACTTTAAGAAAATTCTGTGTGTGTGTATGTGTGTTTTGTGACATATGACTGTCTGCCATACCTCAATGCAAGGAATTCGTCTCCTATGATCCTTCATATCATTCTATTTTCTCTTTCTCCAAACCACTGGAGAATTCTTTAAGTTTCTGAAGATGTTCAGGGATCATTACTGTTATGAAAGATAAATTGTTGATTGAAGCTTAAGAGCTACTTTCGGCCCAAAACAATACCTAAAGCTGTCAATGCTTGCCATTACCCTTATTAAAGAAAATTATGCACTGGCCACTACAGAGGATTCTATCTGGGGTTCTTACTCATACTTGTTCAGAGTATTTTTAAATGGAAAAATCAATAAAACTATTCTTGGGAACATTTGACATCCATGCAAAATTATTATTTCTCAAGGTGGTTGAACATTCTCAGAAGAGCCATCCAATAAAATTGGAACGTCCAATCAAAGGTTAACAATATTTGCAACTGATAAATAGTACACTCTCATACACACATATAATTGATATTTATCACTTAATCCATTAATTCACTGTGAATATTTATTGAACACAAAATACATGACAAGTGTGATAACGTTTGAAAAAGAAATAGGCACCATCTCTTTTCAAGAAGTTGAGTTTGATGTTAATTCTTGCCATTGAATTTCTATTTATGTGGAGATAAACTTACTTCAAAGTTTAACCAACTACTTGAAAGTTGAAGAATGTTTCACATAAAGTCCTTTGACCCCTGTGCACTTAAAACAGGTTGAACCATTCACTTAGCATGTCTGGAGCTTTAAAAAAATGTCCTGTTAACATAAGCTGTATTTACCAGCTTTGCACCTAACCTGGGTTTTCTGCTCCTTTCCACTATAATACAAGCTCCATGAAGTCAGGGATGTTTGCTGTGCGTCAATACAGTCTAATGCTTGAAGACTGCATGGGTACATACAGGCACTCAAATAACGGTGAGTGATAAAATGAAACCCTCTCTCTTTTTTAGTATCTATGCAGCTTCACATCTTTTCAGATGTCTTTTTTTGTTCTTTAGTGGTGATAGAGCATGGTGACTGGGAGTGACTATCTAGCATCAGAGCTGCTGAATTGGAATCCCAGTTCTGCCACTTACTTACTATGATATTGTGGGCAATCTCCGTAAACCCTCTGTGTTCAGTTTCCCTGCTTATAAAAGGGAGATAGTAGTACCTCTTCCAGGGGTTCCCTGTAAGGGTTAAATAGCTAGTGCATGTAAATTATTTTTTGTACAGAAACTGGCACATTGTACTTTCCCCATAAGTGTAACCTATTGGGTTTTTTTGTTGCTGTTGTTTGTTTTTTTGCGGTACACGGGCCTCTCACTGCAGTGTCCTCTCCCGTTGAGGAGCACAGGCTCCGGATGCGCAGGCTCAGCGGCCATGGCTCACGGGCCTAGCCGCTCCGCGGCATGTGGGATCTTCCCGGAACGGGGCACGAACCCGTGTCCCCCACATCGGCAGGTGGACTCTCAACCACTGCGCCACCAGGGAAGCCCTAATCTATTGTTTTTATTACTTTACCAGTCTAACATTTGATCTGTGACATTATACTACAAGAAGTAATGTATACTCACTGTCTGACTTTTCCTGTAACTTGTCACCCTCTGTCCCTGGAACACCACTTGAAACAAGGTAGATAAGCCTGTCCTGATCCCCTCAAGGGAAGACAGAATTAGATATTTTAAGGCTGTGACTGAAGCATGTATAAAGTTTCTGTTCAGTCGGTCTGATTTGAGTGGAGGGGCCATGATGAGATAGAAGCAGAAATACGTTTGCAAAAGCTCAATAGGACTAGATTATAAAACATATATGAGACTAGTCTGTCATGACTCATGGAAAGTTACAGAAGAGGGATGACATGTGAGTGCAGGTCTTTAAAGAAGTTTGTGGCAGCTTTTTCTACAGTGTGCATTAGTATGAAATGTCTGGATGGGAGTGCAGAGAAGTGAGTAGAAATGAGTAGAAGCAAGAAATTTTGCAAAGGTAGCTCTCACCATGTGTAAAATGATTTGGACAGTAAAGCTTCACAGTTCAAATGCCTTTATGGGTCTTACTTATACACAATCATATGTATTAGACCGTATAGGAAAACTAAGAACTTAATGAGGGAGCTCTCCTACCAAAAAACATTTACATTCAATTAAAAACGCAGTTGCAACCTCAGAAAAATCAATATTCACCCCCCTCATATATTCTAAGATGGCAAGATGGCAACTGTAAAGTGAAAAGGAGGAAATGGATACAAAGGGTATTTTAGAGGAAAAATGAGTATGACTTGATGACTGGCTGTATAAAGAGGATTAGGATGAGAGATGTGTCAATGATAACAGCAACATTCCCAACTTGGATTGCATTCCCTCCAAATGATGGATTTGGAGGATCAACCCTTAAAAGGAGGTCCACTTTAGGAGTCTTTGATTGGTTTCTTGTTTCCTTCCAGTTTACCAGGTATGACATACACTTCAGCCAAGGTTTTTAATTGAGATGCTGCTTCGTTATCACAGTGAATATCCCAAAGTAGGAACTATTTTTTGCTAAATAGAAGCTTCTCTACACTAGACAGATTGACAGAATATATTTTTTAATTTTTAAAACTTATGCAACTAACCCCAGTGTTAGCATCCTATTTCATCTAGGAGTTATCACTGAGTCAACATCATATTTTTTCTTCTATAAGGCAGTTTTACTGAGGCTTAAACATTTGATGTCACTAAATGAAAGTGATACACGACTCATATCAAAATGGAAGAAAACAATCTCCAAACTCCTTTTTTAAATAAAGAGAGCTTACAACCCTTTAGCGAGATGAGTAAGCTTTTTCGTTTTATTGACTTTTGACAAAGTTATAGATAAAAACGTGGATTGGCTGATGTAGCAGAAATTTTTGCAGTTTAGTACATCCAAGATTATTACACTGCAATTGCTAAAATACACACACAACATCTAACATTCTTTTATGAAATTAAATTTGCTCCATAATTTTCAATGAAATGCTAAAAGATGCATTTTTATATGCAGATTTTATTTCAGAATAATATTACCTGGCTAAACACCAATGAAGCAGTTTTATTCTCTCATGATTCCTTATTATGAAGATATCTCTTGTAGAAACAGATACTACATTTTTCCTACCTAAATCATTCAATATACTATAATTGGATATTTGCATCTACAGTGAAAAATTTGGCTAGGAAAGCTAGATCATGCCAAATAAGTGATTAAATGATTTTTACAAGAGAGGCATTTTATGTCTAGAGTATAAAGTTAAATGGAAAAGCAGAACACAAAATGGTATACACAGTGTAGTGATTTTAGAACACGGCTTCAAATTCTTTAATATCTTTGCCACCAGGAGGGAAGGTCTAAGTACCCATCTTCTTGAATCTGGATAAGCTTGTAACTGCTTCAGCCAATAGAATGTGGAGGAAGTGATGCCATCTGAGTTCTGAGACTAGGTCAGAAAAGGCCATGCTCCTCAACTGCCATGTCAGAAGTTAGATTAACCTGAGACTGCCACAGCGGAGAAGCCGCATGAATGCACTCTGATTGACAGTCCCAGTTGAGTCCAGCCCCTGTCACAGACAGGTGAGTGAAGAAGCATCTTGGATTTGGACTCCCCAGCTCAAGCTGTTCTATTTTTCTGCCATTTGAGGCTTCTTAGCTGAGAACCTGGACAAAGTGGAACACAGAAAAGCTGATCCACCTCTGTCCTTTCTGAATTTCCTGACAAAATGCTTTTGCACAATAAAATGGCTGTCTTACATATTGTTGGTATGCTACAAACTGACCACATCAGCTTTTAAGAAATGACTGTTAAATTTTCAGGAATTTTGCAAGCAATGTGGAACAGCCATTTTTCTAAAAAAATTACACTTCAACAAATTATACTTTTTTTTTTTTTTCTGTACGCGGGCCTCTCACTGTTGTGGCCTCTCCCGTTGCGGAGCACAGGCTCCGGACGCGCAGGCTCAGCGGCCATGGCTCACGGGCCCAGCCGCTCCGCGGCATGTGGGATCTTCCCGGACCGGGACACGAACCCACGTCCCCTGCATCGGCAGGTGGACTCTCAACCACTGCACCACCAGGGAAGCTCAACAAATTATACTTTTTTAAAAAAGTCAACGAACACTAAAACTCATTAAATCTTAATTATTTTACTACTTCAAAGTACAGATTATGCCTTGAACTTACTGTTTTTGGTAATCCCTACCAAATTTATCATATTTCCATATAAATAGTAACTTATTCTATTTTTATTGTTAAAATCTATTAATATTAAGTATTAGAAAAGAACTCCTGATTATTACTCAATCATTATGAGATTTATAATAATTTGCCAACCTATCACCAAAGATTAAATACTTTGTGCTGTGTTAGAATATGGAAGGAGGAATAAAGTGGTAGCAGATAGAGAAAAATATAGCGTTCTTTTTCTGCTTCTTAAGATCTTAGACCAACTGGTACTCATTTGAATCTGTAATACCTGTTAGTATCTAGTGATTCTTTTAATGAACACATGCAAATGATTTTTTAGTAAAAATCCTTCATTTTGTACATCAGTTATATCCACTTAAAAATCCATACACTTCTTGTAAATGACCCTATAGCTGTGATGAAAAATACTTTACCAAACTAAACCCATGTGAAATTTAATTTCATTTGAGCCGCTTATGAAATTAATTTTAATGCCTAATCATACAGTCTTCATGCTGACAAAATCCATACTGAAGTTAATGAGACAGGTGTCTACAAGGAATATCTGAAATTTTTATTCTACTCAAAGAGCAGAGGTTCAGAGATCTTGGTTTTAATACTTCCTCCTCCAATAATCTTCATAAAAAATTTTTTAAACCCTCAAATATGTTCAAACTAAACCTATGTGAAAGATTAGGTGAAAAGTTAAGGTTAGGTTTCCAACATTAGAAATAATTCCTGACAAAACGCACGTATTTCATTTTTTAATAAATAATTATCTTTAATTCAAATATTTCTAAGAATATATTTTTATCTGTTCTCTCATGTCAAAAATGTTGAAGTCACACATCCTAATGTAGGACAAATTATGCTTAAAAAATAACAGAATGGATTTAGGATATTTACTGTAACTTTCTGACAAGTCATTATGTAATTGACTTTATTATTTTTTAAATCTATTTGCTTATTTATTTATTATTGGCTGCATTGGGTCTTTGTTGCTGCGCGTGGGCTTTATCTAGTTGTGGCAAGCGGGGGCTACTCTTCTTTGCTGTGCCCAGGCTTCTCATTGCGGTGGCTTCTCCTGTTGCAAAGCATGGGCTCTAGGCATGTGGGCTTCAGTAGTTGTGGCTCGCAGGCTCTGGAGTGCAGGCTCAGTAGTTGTGGCACATGGGCTTCGTTGCTCCATGGCATGTGAGATCTTCCCGGTCCAGGGATTGAACCCGTGTCCCCTGCATTGGCAGGCAGATTCTTAACCACTGAGCTACCAGGGGAGTCCCCTATATAATTGACTCTAAATGCTAAGGTCAGAGATTTTATTATCTACTATCTGTGGAATCATCGGATCTCACCAAACTATTTCAAAGATTACTCAAAAGTTATGATTAAAATTGTATTTTTGGGCTTCCCTGGTGGCGCAGTGGTTGAGAGTCCGCCTGCCGATGCAGGGCACACGGGTTCGTGCCCCGGTCTGGGAAGATCCCACATGCCGCGGAACGGCTAGGTCCATGAGCCATGGCCGCTGAGCCTGCGCGTCCAGAGCCTGTGCTCCACAACGGGAGAATTGTATTTTTAAGTGTGTAAATATTTCATACGTTTTAATTGAAAAAAATACACAGTGTCTTTGCAAACACTGGCTGCAATGTTTCATTTCATTTTATATCCAGGCTTTAGAATTATCCTTCTCATGCTATGTTTGTCTGCTTTTAAACTTGACATAAACATATTGTTTGTCTAAGATGCTTTTTAAAAATAAATAACTGTATATATCAACTATGGTAAAAATGTTTAAGAGATGCTATATTATTAACAAACAAAATTCAAATATATCTGTTCAGTGCTCGTGAAGGTTTAGCAGTTGTGCTATCACACAATGGATACTTAGAGCTTTTAAAATTATTTGAGGGTGCAAAGAGTACTAGAGTTTAACTTGGCATTTTTGAAAGAGTTGTAAATTTGGACCTTTTAGTTTTTAATATTTTACTTGTAAAATCACACTACAGAAGAAATGACTCATCATAATCTAACAATTGCCATTTGAACTCATATCAAACAAACTTGAATCAATAACAGGATTAAATTATTAAGCCAAAAACTCTTACAAAATGTCCAAAGGATGGTGCTAGGACTTAACGTGCTTTTATACATGGTTTTGCAAAATAGTTCTATATTCCCTACAAATTAAAGAACTACCTTGAAATAAAACACAGTTAACTAAAATATAAGAATTTTTATATCTTCAGCCAAAACTTATGCCTTATGTGTAGTTGAAATCTTTCTCATAAATGAAACTCCGGATTCAAATGGCTTTACCGATCAATCCTAACCATCATTAGGTAAGAAATATCACTAACTTGATGCAAACTATTTCAGAAAATTCAAAGGGAGAGAATACGTCCCACCTCATTTTATCAGTCTTACATTTCCCTAATACAGAAGACAAAGACAGGAAAATTACATTTCTTTAATCTTTAAAAAAAAATTTTTTTAGGGGCTTCCCTGGTGGCACAATGGTTGAGAGTCCGCCTGCTGATGTGGGGGGCATGGGTTCGTGCCCCGGTCCGGGAAGATCCCACATGCCGTGGAGCGGCTGGGCCCATGAGCCATGGCCACTGAGCCTGCGTGTCCGGAGCCTGTGCTCCGCAATGGGAGAGGCCACAACAGTGAGAGGCCGGCGTACCGCAAAAAAAAAAAAAAAATTGTTTTAAATTGAAGTATAGCTGACTTACAATAATAACTTCAGGTGTACAACATAGCAATTTGATATTTTTATAGAATATACTCCACATAAAGTTATTATAGGGACTTCCCTGGTGGCACAGTGGTTAAGAATCCTCCTGCCAATGCAGGGGACATAGGTTCGAGCCCTGGTCCGGGAAGATCCCGCATGTTATGGAGCAAATAAGCCCATTCACCACAACTACTGAGCCTGTACTCTTGAGCCCGCGAGCCACAACTACTGAGCCCACCTTCCACAACTACTGAAGACCACACACTTAGAGCCCATTTTCTGCAACAAGAGAAGCCAGCCACTGCAATGAGAAGCCCATGCACCGTAACGAAGAGTAGCCCTCACTCACTGCAACTAGAGGAAGCCTGCACGTAGCAACAAAGAACCAATGCAGCCAAAAACAAACAAATTAATTAATTAAAAAAAATAAGCCCTATTTTAAAAAAAGTTATTATAAAATATTAGCTGTATACCCTGTATATAGGACAATATCGCTGATGAATATACAACAGATGCAAAAACCCTCAAAAAAATGTTAGCAAACCGAATTCAACAATACACTAAAAGGATCCTACATCACAATCAAGTGGGATTTATTCCAGGGATGCAAAGATGGTTCAATATCAATCAACCTAATACACCATATTAACAAAAGGAAGAATAAAAATCACATGATCATCTCAATAGATGCAGAAAAAGCATTTGACAAAATTCAACATCCATTCATGATACAATCTCTAAATAAAGTTGGTATAGAGGGAACATACCTCAACATAATAAAGGCTGTTTATGATGAACTTACAGATAACATCATACTCAATGGTGAAAAGCTGAAAGCTTTTCCTCTAAGACCAGGAACAAGATACGGATGCCCACTCTTACCACTTCTATTTAACATAGTATTAGAAATCCTAGCCATAGCCATCAGACAAGTAAAAGAAATAAAAGGCACCCAAATTGGAAGGGAAAAAGTAAAACTGTCACTACTTGCAGATGACATAATACTATATATAGAAAAACCTAAGATGCCACCAAAAACTACTAGAACTAATAAATTACATCAGTAAAGTTTCAGGATACAAGATTAACAATTTATTGATGGTAAATGTATTAATATGTCTTTTGTTACCCGAACATTATTGAC
The DNA here is from genome assembly GCF_951394435.1 of Stenella coeruleoalba. Lineage (NCBI taxonomy): Eukaryota > Metazoa > Chordata > Mammalia > Artiodactyla > Delphinidae > Stenella > Stenella coeruleoalba. The sequence continues at coordinate 21,270,092 of NC_137154.1, forward strand.
TGGAGAGGTATCAATACATTTTTAGAGAGTGATACAATTAACATCACCATGTGAAGTTGTTAGAGCTTAAAATTGGTCAAGGATTCATTATACAACTTATGACTGTCATTATCATTCACATTTTGCTCTGTTAGGTTTTTGTTTCAACCTTGTTTATATTATAAACTCAAGTTTATTACTGTAAAATTTTCAAAAATGACGCATTGTGAAATTTTGAGTGAAGAAGAATTTTTTGGTGAATTTCATGCAGATAATTTTTCTGATTGTCCCAGCGACATATATACTACGGTCTTAGAAGATGATAGTTCTTCAGAATATAGTTCTGATTCAGATGATGTGAATATTAGATGAAAAAAAGACAAAAAACCTTAGTGATTGATTCTGATATGTTAAGTGAAAATGAAACTCAGTGCTGGAGAACGTGTCTTTGCTTCTACAGAAGAGTAGATTGAAGACAACATTTCATGAAAATTAGAAGACTTTACACGTGTATCAGGTGTAACTACTGAATGTAATAACCTGCAAAGTGTTAGTGAAATAACAGTATTAATTTTTGGTAATGACTTTTTCAAGTTGGTCGCTTCTCAAACAAATTTGTATCACCAACAGAATAAAAAATCATATAAAAAGTATAAGGCTTTAAAATGGACTGATGTAACCAATAGTAACATGAAGAAGTTTCCTGGATTAATAATTTTGATGGGACAAATAAGAAAGTCACAGTGGAAAGAATACTGATCCCTGACTTGAAACACCTATCTTTCCAAAGATTATTATGAGAAGAAGGTTCAAACAAACAATGACATTTCTTCACTTTAATGATAACTCAGAAACTCTATTTCCTGCAGACAAAATTTCCAGTTAAACCTCTTTTGGATTATTTTCTACCAAAATTTCAATCAATCTATATACCCAAACAAGAGCTATCACTTGAGGAGGCAATGATAAAGTGGAGAAGATGGCTCAGATGCAAAACCTCTAATCCTGGAAAACCTGCAAAATATGGAATTTTGGTCAGGATGGTTAGTGAAAGTGAAACTGGATATATATGCAACCTTGAGATTTACATGGGTGAAGGAAAGAAACTGCAAGAAATAATATTATTGGTCCTACAACCTTACAATTATTACAACAATGTGTCCACATCTGAAATATTATTGAAAAACAAAACCAGAGTTTATGGGACTATAAGAGAGAATTGTGGTCTACCAAACCAATTAAAGGAGAAATCTAAAAATCTATAGAAGGGAGAAATGACATTCTTATGGAAGGGAGAAGTGATTCTAGAGGCTAGTCCACATGTGACAACTATTCATGATGCCTCCATAGCATCTACAAGAAGGGAAGACAGGAGGACTGGCCATCAGATAACTAAGCCCACTTGTATATTAGAGTATAATATGTATATGAAAGGAGTTGATCAATCAGGTCAATACCTGGCAAACTTCAATATCCTCCAGAAAGCTCAAAAATGGTATAAGATAGTGGGTTTTTATTTGAGTACTTGCCGTTAACTCAATGCATTTAAAATTCATTGTAGCCTTAATGCACAGAATAAAAGGACTTACAAGCAATTTTTGTTAGCAGTAGCTAGAGAATGGGTAACTGACCATTCTGGTGAATGTAGTGGTAGTCCCGCACCTGGTCCTTCTTGTGGCGTTTCTAAAAGAGCCCCTCACAAAGATCCACCTGTCGACTATCGGGTAAAATAAAAGAACATATTCTAGAGGAAATAATACCCACAGAACTAAAAAAAAAAAAAAAAAAAAAAAAAAAAAAAAAAAAAAAAAAAGTGCTACCAGAAAGTGTAGAGCCTGCTCTTCCAGGGGAAAGCATAGTCAAACACTGTATATTTGTAATAGATGTTCTGTTCCCCTGCACAGAGATGCCTGCTCTAATGTCTATCATACTCTAACAAAATATTAGAATGCTTTAATAAGACATGTACAAAGTTTCAAATAAATACATTTAAGTGCAAAAAAAGTTGATATTTACTCAGACATAGGTGTTTCAATATTCACTTATATAACAAATCACCAGCCACAGGTGTTAGTTTCTGCAAAAATCCCCCAGTCAATAATATGTTAATATACAGAAATCTGTTGTTCTATACACTAATAATGAAACAGCAGAGAGAGAAAAGAACAAAACAATCTCATTTACAATCACACCAAAAAATAAAATACCTAGAAATAAACTTAACCAAGGAGGTGAAAGACCTGTAATCAGAAAACTATTAGACACTGAAGAAGGGAACTGAAGATAATACAAATAAATGGAAAGATACCCCATGTTTATGGATTGGAAGAATTAATAATGTTAGAATGTCCATACTACCCAATGCAACCTGTAGATTTAATACAATCCCTATCAAAATACTCATGACATTTTTCATGGAACTAGAACAAATGATCCTTAATTTGTATGGAATCAGAAAAGACCCAAATAGCCAAAGCTATTTCCCTGAAAAAAAGAACAAAGCTAGAGGTATCACACTCCCTGACTTCAGATTATACTACTAAGCTATGGTTAGCAAAACAGTATGGTACTGGCACAAAAACTGACACATAAATTAGTGGAAAAGAATAGAGACCCCAGCAATAAACCCATGCACATATGGTCAGCTGATCTACAAGCAAGGAGGCAAGAATATACAATGGGGAAAATACTGTCTCTTCAGTAAGTGGTGTGGGGAAAACTGAACAACTATATATAAAAGGATGGAAGTAGAACATTTTCTCATATCATATACAAGAATAAACTCAAAATGGATTAAAGACTTAAGTGTAACACTTAAAACCATAAATCTCCTGGAAGAAAGTATAGGCAGCACAGTCTTTGACCTAGGTCTTAGCTATTTTGTATCTGTTTCCTAAGGTAAGGGAAACAAAAACAAAAATAAATGGAAAACTATAAACATAAATACAAGTATTCAATATAAACATAGACATAAATATTAAGACAAAATTTTTAGTAAATAGAATCCCAAAATACTTTAAAATAATACATTATGACCAAGTAGAATTTATCCCAAGAATATATACTTTAACATTTCTAAATGTCCATGAACAGATAAATGAATAAAGAAAATATGACATATACAGATAATGGAATACCATTCAACCTTTAAAAAGAAGGAAATTTTGCCATGTGGGACAAGGTGGGAGGAACCAGAGGGCATTATGCTAAGTGAAATAAGCCAGATAGAGGAAGGAAATACCATATGATTTCATCTATATGTGGAATCTAAAAAAGTCAAACTATGGAAACAGAGAATAGAATGGTGATTACAGGGGGCTGGCAGAAGGGGAAAATGGAGGAGGTGATGGTCAAAGGGTATAAATTTTCAGTTATACAAGAGAAATAATTTCTTGAGATCCACTATTCAGCCTAATGTCTACAGTTAATACTGTATTGTTTACATAAAATTAGCTAAGAGGGCACATGTTAAATGCTGTTATAACAAAAAAAAATACTATTAATTTTAAAAAGTAGGTTGGAGGTGATAGATGTCTCATGGCTTTGGTGGTGATGACGGTTTAATGGTTGTATACTTATCCCCAAACTCATCCAGGTGTATACTAAATATGCAGAGATTTATACATGTCAATCATACCTCAACAAAGTGGTTTAAAAAAGTAAAAAACTTAAAACAGAAAATTAAGCCCTGTCATTCACCATATTAAAAAGACAAAATTTTAAAATGTGCTATCAATAGATGCAAAATAAAAAATATGAATAGGGCTTCCCTGGTGGCGCAGTGGTTGAGAGTCCGCCTGCCGATGCAGGGTACACGGGTTCGTGCCCCGGTCTGGGAAGATCCCACATGCTGCGGAGCTGCTAGGCCCGTGAGCCATGGCCGCTGAGCCTGCGCGTCTGGAGCCTGTACTCCGCAAAGGGAGAGGCCACAACATGAGAGGCCCGTGTACCACCAAAAAAAAAAAAAAAAAAAAAAGAATAAAATCCAAGTTCAATTTCTGACTTAAAAAAAATCTCTTTGCAAACCAGGCATAAAAGAGAACATTCTCAACTTAATAAATGAATGAAAAACTAGGAAAAACCTATACCTAATGCCTTACTTAATGAGGAAAAGATGTAATACTTTTCCCCTAAGGTCAGAAATAAGGCAAGAAAGTCTACTCTCACCACTTACTAAACTCAGAGCTAAAAATATAAATTTCATTATAGAAGGAAATTTCTTAATGCTGTGTCCTCAGTATTTAGAGTAACCCCTGGTATACAGCAGTTACTTAACGTTCTTGAGTGAAAAATACATAAATAAATGTTAGTGTTAGTTAAACAAATATAATAGATAACAGATTGCTGAAAAATATGTAATTTCCAGAGTTGTAAGAAAGATTGAATTTGAATTTATTTGAAATAATTGCAATTCAATGTAGAGATATTTTGATTCTCTCCATGTACTGGTTTCACATAACATGTGTAATGGTGAATATGAAAAAAAAAATACCTTTTTAAAACATGTGATAAACAAAAGTAGATAAAAGTGTGCTTAAATCATTTATTAACATATATTAAGTGATAAGCAATGATGCCTGACTGCAACAGCAAGAAAAACTACAGAAAGAGTAGCTCACATAAAAGCTGCTGTCAAAATGTACTCATGCCATCTTTGTTACACTGAAAGCACTAGCTGTCATAAAGATTGCAACGGCTTTCAAAAAAGTTTAACTTAATGCCACATATATCTCAGTATTCAGACTTATGTGTAATCAAATATGTAATATATTTGGGAATTTCTATCTATCCATCTATCTATTTAAAATACTGAAGCAATTTGAAAGTCTATGATTAATATTTCAGATAAAACACTGAATCACCTTAATCTTTTGCCAACAGATCTGAATGTCTATCTCATTAAATACGGTTACAGCAGCATGCATGGCTTAGTGATAGGTTTAACTGACTAAATAAGCTCAATTAAATATTGCAGAGATGTGAGTTACCACTCTTACGTAGCAGATACAAATCTCAGCCCGTGAATCCAGATGGGCAAGAAATGTAAGTGTATTTTTCTATAACTTACATTAATGCTTATAATAAGCTCCCACTAATTTCAGGGGTTCTATCCACTTCCCAAAAGGTTGCATTTAATTATGGGCGAAATTTAATATGAAAGCATGGGTAGGGGGTGTGGACACATTCCATTTTCATAGTCCTCTTCCCAGTCACAAAGCTTCTTCCAGAACATTGCTATTCAGGCCATATCTGGGCTACCTTTCCTGTCCACGACAAGTCTATTGCTTCCATAATACTAGAATTTGAGGGGACTTTAAACAGAACACCTACAAGACTTATAGCATATGTGCCAACTGGAGCTCAGGTTCCTGGGTTTGAATCCTAGCCCCACTGCTCACTATGTAATCTTGGATACCCTAATTAGCATGTCTATGTCTGTTTCCTCCTGTAAAAAATGGGGATGATAATATGGATAGAAATGTTATTATATTAAAGTGCTTAGAACAGTTCCTGACATACAATAGTCTACAGGCTATCCAGTTAAGTACTATCATTGTTATATTTGCTGCATGAATTTGTAATAAAATGAGGGTAGAGAGGAATCAGGAATGTGGATGCCAAAATATTACCTTTATTATATGGCTTATATGCAGAGACAAATGGATTTCCTAATAGTGAACCCCAGATAATCATAGGTTGCACTGGAACACCATCTCACATATGTCATTACATGATTGTGATGAAACTGAATCTCCTAGTTTGAAATCCACATACAACAAAAGTATGACTTGTTTGAGATGGGTTAAAAATGAAATTCTTGAAAACCCTCATATTACAAATATTTAAGAGTAATTTTCACTAAAAAGTCAAAATTTAAACTGGCTGAGGAAGCTGCTCATTGACTCTCTTAAATTTAAAAACTTAGCAATTATGGAATCTATGTAGTCAGGAAATTTTTGTTTCAAAGTTGAAATCCTCTTTCAAGAATTCAGATCAGTTGTTTTAAAAATACCATCTTTACAGGACCAGCTACTATAAAACAAGGGGTAAAAGCTCTTAACACTTCCATAAATCCTTCTGCATGAATCAATCATTTTTTATTAAAACTCCTCTAAATAAAGTGTGATAGAAATTGGGAGCAGAGGGCCGGTTGTACAGATTTTAGTGATTAAGAAATGTATTCATTCATTTGTAAATGGAACAAACATATGGTATAGGTCTCATAATGGTATACAACACTGTATTCTGTAAATAATAAAGTAAAAACTTCTTGCCATGTAGACTACTCAGGGATCAAATAAGAACAGCAGCGATGAAATAACAAATTTAAACTTTATTTCCTTTGTATCAGATACTAATCAAAGTGCTATATACATTAATTCTTGTAATTTTTGCAACAACGTACTATTCCAAACTCTATTTTACAGAAGAGTAAATACAGCACAGAACAACTTAAGTCACATACTCAGTAAGTCGTGGAGCTTGGATTTGGTGACAGTCCAGATCAAGACTCTATGCTGCTGAATATGCTAATAAATACTGTATCTTGTATCAATTAAAAGGTTCTTTTGTTGAGTGAAAATTACAGCACTTTCATGATATATTTCTTACTAAAAAATAAAAGCAGACAAACTATCAACAGTTACTTTAAGGCAAGCAATATATGGCTTATAGTTTTTATATACCCTTTTAAAAATATTTTTGCAGACTTTGTTAACACTCAACAAACCATTTATGTAAACTCAAACACTGGAGATATTATTCCATAATATGGCTGAACTCCTCTTATCCATGTACTTTTCACATTTCAATTTATAAAATATTAATAAACAATTTTGGGAAAATAGGTTTGGAAATAAAGTGAATTCAAATTGTAGCTTTTGTTTCAAACTCTCACAAACTAAATATTTATTCTAGAAAAAAATGTGGTTCAAAAATCACAATTAGGTATCATTATAGTTCTAGATATTACATATGAAAGTTATCATTTTCAACTCACGGAATTCGTCTATCTTTGGTATGTCTATATCACCACATTAGGGTAGATGTATATATCCTATTGCTGCCATAACAAATTACCACAAATACAATGGCTTAAAACAACCCAAATTTATTCTGTTAGAGTTCTGGAGGTCAGAAGTCTAAATTCAAGGTTTCAGCAGAACGGCATTCACTCCGCAGGATTTGGGGGAGAAAATACTTGCTTGCCTTTTCCAGTGTATAGAAACTACCTGAATCCTTTGCCTTGTGTGTCACTTCTTCTGTCTTCAAAGCAAGCAGCATAGCATTTTCCACTCTTTTCCCTTCCATCGTCACTTTGCCTTTTTCTCTGTTTCTGATTCTCCTGCCTCCCTCTTACAAAGACCCTTATGATTACTTTGGGCCCACCTGAATAATCCAGGATATTCTCCAACTCAACCCAAAACGTAATTACATCTGCAAAATCCCTGTTACCATTTAAGGTAACATTCACAGGTTCCAAGGATTAGAAGATGGATATCTTTTGGGGTGGGGTATTATTCAAGTGGGTAAGAAGAAACATTTTCTTATTAAGTATTACATGGGAGACATTTGCAGTGAAACTTGGAAAATGTTTAGTTGCTGACCTTTCTGGACAAATGTTTCTTATTATATTTTAGATCATAGAATCTTCGTTAGAGATGAAGGGCATTAGAAATAAGTATCCCATTTTAAAGACAAAATGTTGAAGCCTTTAGAAATTGGGTCCTTTCAAATATTAAATTGCTATTTTGTGTCTTATATCCAATTCTTGGTCTCCTTACTCTCTGTTCCTCTGGTCTTACTTATCACTCTAAAGGAAAATGTTCATCTCATATTTTGACCACTGTATTTGCCTTTCCGGATAATAATAATAACAATGATAATAATAAATTTACTCACAAATGGACAAATAATAGGCATACTTTGGAGAAATATAGAATTACTGTTAGAATGAATTCTTTTTCAGGTTTCTGGATAAGAAGCTGATCATATCATGGATTTTTGGCAAAGTAACAAATGTACAGGCAGCCTTGAAATGGAAAATAATAAGATCAACTTGCTTACTTTCATCTTTCTATCTTTCTGGCTATATCAGCTCCTGGGAAATTTTTCATTCCTTCCCTAGGTCTTTGAAGTGTGTAATTGCTACAGAAACTGCAAAGATTTTTCTTATCATTGAAAATTAAAACTACAATGTATGATTCATAACTAAGAATTTTAAAAATATTGCAATGATTAAACATGTTTTGCAGAAGTTTCTAAAGGAATTTCTTAAGAAATATCTAAACGACTGTGTAATAATTATCAAGGATTTTGCAAATAATTAGTGTAACATTTTAATAAGCAGCCATATCATGAGTAATACATTTTGAATCTTAGGTTCTTTATTGAAAGATGTGAAATCAATTATATTCTTTTAAGGAAAGCAGGAAGAGCTATTGATTCCTCCACTTTCACATTACTATCAAACACGATTTATGTATACCATATAATTTTACTTTTCAGATAACGTATTTAATGTAGAAAATGTAATTACACTACATTTTTAGAACAAAAATATTTTTTAATTCTAATTATATGCATCTTTTCTTGAAACCAGAAACTCTTAATTCAGACATGGATTATGATGAAGACTGACCTATAAAATCAATAACTTTCACATCTTGTAGTGCACTGGTTTTGATGGAATTTTTATACATAACAGCATGGAACAGTAATAATGAAAATTACTATTATCATAATGTTAGGATTATGGTGTCAGTGATACCAATATTTAAAATGTGTATGTTCTCTGAATTTCGTTAGGTCTAGTGGCTTTCCTTGCAATACTGTCAGTTGGATAATGAGTATTGTCCTTTTCAACCTACAGACACAGAAACTATGTTCAAAAAAAAGTATAATTTTTTCTGAGGTCAAGAGGTATGAGACAATCTAAAGCAGTTGATAAGAAAACATCATTTTTAGCATTCAAAGATGAAACACACAGTCCTTTTCAATCTTAGGCAAATCTCTGGCCTCAGTTTTCTCATCCATAAACTAGAATTAAAATATTTCCTATCTCACTTGCCAATCTTTAATGGAAATATAATGATCATAAATATAAAATCACTTTGAAATGTCAATGAAACTGCTACTTTTTCCTGAGATGGACACATGCAAAGCTTTATGATATATCAGAATATGTATTTTGGTTTCTAAAGTACATATTAATTATGTGTATATTATATATTTTTAATTTGTTGAATTATTAAATTAATAAATCATGACTGGGGTAATTACTACTGTATTGCAACTATATGAGATTCCATATCTCCCTACAGACATCTGTTTTTTCTTTATTTGCTGATCAACAAGACATCTGAAAACATAGATTCCTGACTAATGATCTTATTAATAAACTAATCTAAATGCATGCCTCTGGGCATCTCCTAAAGAAAAGACAGTTTTGAGAAAGCTAGCAGAAGAGAAAAATAGTTTATGAATAATGCATGTATTCGTTCACTTCTATCTCCCTACCATTTGCTTGTAATGATTATGTTTTGATAGCTGTAAATAGCAGAGACTTGTGCATGAAAGATACTGCCTACATGAAGGTATTTTACCATTCCAGAGATTTGACATACTACTGAATCACCCGCATAGCAAAATCAGTAAATGCTGTTTTAAACTTAAACTGTGAAATGGTAATAATTACACACTAGTTTTACGAGACAAGATAAACATTTTGCAAAATTGTGATGGTATTAATTTTTAGTGGTAGCATGTTTTAATGAGACACATGAGATTTATGGCAAGTAGATGTTAGAAAGCATAACCTCTTAATGAGGGGCATAGCATTTATCAAAATATATTTGCTTGATGTTGTGAACATTACAAGGATTCAGACAAAATTTTCATTTTGTAGTTTGTTGAACAGTCTTCAAAGTTTGACAGACTCCTTCCACTTGGAAATAATAATAATAATTATCATCACATGAGATTCAGGCAATGTGCTAGGCATTTTGTAAGTATTAGCTCTATGACTATATAAAAGCCATGCTGTCGAAAGTGAAGACCTACAAGATGGTGGAGGAGTAAGAGGCGGAGATCACCTTCCTCCCCACAAATACATCAGAAATACATCTACATGTGGAACAACTCCTACAGAACACCTACTGAATGCTGGCAGAAGACCTCAGACCTCCCAAAAGGCAAGAAACTCCCCACGTACCTGGGTAGGGCAAAAGAAAAAAGGAAAAACAGAGACAAAAGAATAGGGACAGGACCTGCACCAGTGGGAGGGAGCTGTGAAGGAGGAAAGGTTTCCACACACTAGGAGCCCCTTCGCGGGCGGAGACTGCGGGTGGAGGAGCGGGGGAGCTACGGGGCCGCGGAGGAGAGCGCAGCAACAGGGGTGCGGAGGGCAAAGCAGAGAGATTCCCGCACAGAGGATCAGGGCCGACTGGCACTCACCAGCCCGAGAGGCTTGTCTGCTCACCTGCCGGCGCAGGCGGGGCTGGGAGCTGAGGCTCGGGCTTCACAGGTCGGATCCCAGGGAGAGGACAGGGGTTGGCGGCGTGAACACAGCCTGAAGGGGACTAGTGCGCCACAGCTAGCTGGAAGGGAGTCCGGGAAAGTCTGGAGCTGACGAAGAGGCAAGAGACCATTGTCTCCTGGTGCGCGAGGATAGGGGATTCAGACCACCGCCTAAACGAGCTCCAGAGACTGGAGCCAGCCGCGGCTATCAGCGCGGACCCCAGAGAGGGCGTGAGACGCTAAGGGCGCTGCTGCTGCCACCAAGAAGCCTGTGTGCGAGCAGAGGACACTATCCACACCCCTCTTCCGCGGAGTCTCTGTAGCCCGCCACTGCCAGGGTTCCGGGATCCAGGGACAACGTCCCTGGGAGCACGCACGGCGCGCCTCAGGCTGGTGCAACGTCACGCAGGCCTCTGCCGCCGCAGGCCCGCCCCGCACGCAGTGCCCCTCCCTTCCCCCCGGCCTGAGTGCGCCAGAGCCCCCGAATCAGCGGCTCCTTTAACCCCGTCCTGTCTGAGCAAAAAACAGACGCCCTCCAGCGACCTACACGCAGAGGCGGGGCCAAATCCAAAGCTGAGCCCCTGTGAGCTGTGAGAACAAAGAAGAGAAAGGGAAATCTCTCCCAGCAGCCTCAGGAGCAGCAGATTAAATCCCCACAATCAACTTGATGTACCCTGCATCTGTGGAATACATGAATAGACAACGAATCATCCCAAATTGAGGCGATGGACTTTGAGAGCAACTGTAGACTTGGTGTGTGCTTTCTGTATCCAATGTTTTTGGTTTTATGTTTATCTTAGTTCAGTCATTTGAGTTTGTTAATATCAGTAGATTTGTTTACTGATTTGGTTGCTCTCTTCCTTTTTCTTTTTTTACATATATATATACTTTTTTCCTTTTTCTCTTTTTGTGAGTGTGTATGTGTATGCTTCTTTTTTTTTTTCTTTTTTGCGGTACACGGGCCTCTCACTGTTGTGGCGTCTTCCCGTTGCGGAGCACAGGCTCCGGACGCGCAGGCTCAGCGGCCATGGATCACAGGCCCAGCCTCTCCGCGGCATGTGGGATCTTCCCAGACTGGGGCACAAACCCGCGTCCCCTGCATTGGCAGGTGGACTCTCAACCACTGCGCCACCAGGGAAGCCCTACGTGTATGCTTCTTTGTGTGAATTTGGCTGTATAGGTTTGCTCTTACCATTTGTCTGAGGGTTCTGTCTGTCCGTATATTTCTTTACTTTTTTAGTATAGTTTTTAGCGCTTGTTATAATTGGCAAATTTGTTTTTTGGTTTTTGTTGCAATATTCTTTCTTTCTTTCTTTTTCCTTATTACTTTTAAACTTTTTTATTTTTAATAATTTTTTATTTTAATAACTTTATTTTATTTCATTTTTTTCTTCCTTCCTTTTTTTCTCCCTGTTCTTCTGAGCCGTGTGGATGACAAGGTCTTGGTGCTCGGGCCGAGTGTCAGGCCAGTGTCTCTGAGGTGGGTGAGCCGAGTTCAGGACATGGGCCACCAGAGACCTCCTGGTCCCACGTAATATCAAATGGCAAAAGCTCTCCCAGAGATCTCCATCTCAACACTAAGACCAAGCTCCACTCAATGACCGGCAAGCTCCAGTGCTGGACACTCTATGCCAAAAAACAAGTAAGACAGGAACACAATGCCACCCATTAACAGAGAAGCTGCCTAAAATCATAATAAGTTCACAGACACTATAAAACACACCACCAGATACGGTCCTGCCCACCAAAAACACAAGATCCAGCCTCATCCACCAGAACATAGGCACCAATCGCCTCCACCAGGAACCCTGCACAACCCACTGAACCAACCTTACCCACTACGGACAGACACCAAAAACAACGGGAACTATGAACCTGCAGCTTGCAAAGAAGAGACCCCAAACACAGTAAGTTAAGCAAAATTAGATGACAGAGAAATACACAGCAGATGAAGGAGCAAGGTAAAAACCCACCAGACCAAACAAATAAAGAGGAAATAGGCAGTCTACCTGAAAAAGAATTCAGAGCAATGATAGTAAAAATGATCCAAAATCTTGGAAACAGAATGCAGAAAATAAAAGAAATTTTTAACAAGAAACTAATAGAACTAAAGAGCAAACAAACAATGATGAACAGCACAATAAATGAAATTAAAAATTCTCTGGAAGGAGTCAAAAGCAGAATAACTGAGGCAGAAGAACAGATAAGTAACCAGGAAGATAAAAGAGTGGAAATAACTACTACAGACCAGAATAAAGGAAAAAGAATGAAAACAATTGAAGACAGTCTTAGACACCCCTGGGAAAAAATTAAATGCACCAATATTCGAAATATAAGGGTCCCAGAGGACCAAGAGAAAAAGAAAGGGGCTGAGAATATATTTGTAGAGATTACAGTTGAAAATGTCCCTGATAAGGGAAAGGAAATAGTCAATCAAATCCATGAAGCACAGAGTATAAAGCCAAGAAGAAACACGCCGAGACACATATTAATCAAACTATCCAAATTAAAAACAAAGAAAAAATATTAAAAGCACCAAGGGAAAAACAACAAATAACATAAAAGGGAATCCCCATAAGGTTAACAGCTGATCTTTCAGCAGAAACCCTGCAAGCCAGAAGGGAGTGGCAGGACATATTTAAAGTGATGAAGGAGAAAAACCTAAAACCAAGATTACTCTACCCAGCAAGGATCTCATTCAGATTTGACAGAGAAATTAAAACCGTTACAGACAAGCAAAAGCTAAGAGAATTCAGTACTACCAAACCAGCTGTACAACAAATGCTAAAGGAACTTTTCTAGGCAGGAAACACAAGAGAAGGAAAAGACCTACAATAACAAACACAAAACAATTAAGAAAATGGTAATAGGAACATATATATTGATAACTACCTTAAATGTAAATGGATTAAATGCTCCAACCAAAAGACATAGACTGGCTGAATAGATACAAAAGCAAGACCTGTATATATGCTGTCTACAAGAGACCCACTTCAGACCTAGGGACATATACTGACTGTAAGGGAGGGGATGGAAAAAGATATTTCATGAAAATGGAAATCAAAAGAAAGCTGGAGTAGCAATTCTCAAATCAGACAAATCGACTTTAAAATAAAAACTATTACAGGAGACAAAGAAGGACTCTATGTAATGATCAAGGGATCAATTCAAGAAGAAGATATAACAATTGTAAATACTTATGCGCCCCATATAGGAGCAACTCAATACATAAGGCAAATGCTAACAGCCATAAAAGGGAAAATCAACAAAACACAATCATAGTAGGGGACTTTAACACCCCACTTTCACCAATGGACAGATCATCCAAAATGAAAACAAATAAGGAAACACACGCTTTAAATGATACATTAAACACAATGGACTTAATTGATATTTATAGGACATTCCATCCAAACACAACAGAATACACCTTCTTCTCAAGTGCTCATTGAACATTCTCCAGAATAGATCATATCTTGGGTTACAAATCAAGCCTTGATAAATTTAAGAGAATTGAAATTGTATGAAGTATCTTTTCCAACCACAACACTATGAGACTAGATATCAATTAGAGGAAAAAATCTGTAAAAAATACAAACTTATGGAGGCTAAACAATACACTACTAAATAATCAAGAGATCACTGAATACATCAAAGAGGAAATCAAAAAATATCTAGAAACAAATGACAATGAAAACATGATGACCAAAAACCTATGGAATGCAGCAAAATCAGTTCTAAGAGGAAAGTTTATAGCAATACAATCCTACCTCAAGAAACAAGAAACATCTCAAATAAACAACCTGACCTTACACCTAAAGCAATTAGAGAAAGAAAAACAAAAAAACCTCAAAGTTAGCAGAAGGAAACAAATCATAAACATCAGATTAGAAATAAATGAAAAAGAAATTAAGAAAACAATAGCAAAGATCAATAAAACTAAAAGCTGGTTGTTTGAGACGATAAACAAAATTAATAAACCATTAGCCAGACCCATCAAGAAAAAAAGGGAGAAGACTCAAATCAATAGAATTAGAAATTAAAAAGAAAAAGTAACAATTGACACTGCAGAAATACAAAGGATCATGAGAGATTACTACAAGCAACTATATGCCAATAAAATGGACAATCTGGAAGAAATGGACAAGTTCTTAGAAAAGCCCAAGCTTTCGAGACTGAACCAGGAAGAAATAGAAAATATAAACAGACCAATCACAAGCACTGAAACTGAGACTGTGACTAAAAATCTTCCAACAAACAAAAGCCCAGGACCAGATGGCTTCACAGGCAAATTCTATCAAGCATTTAGAGAAGAGCTAACACCTATCCCTCTCAAACTCTTCCAAAATATAGCAGAGGGAGGAACATTCCCAAACTCATTCGACAGGGCCACCATCACCCTGATACCAAAACCAGACAAAGATGTCACAAAAAAAGAAAACTACAGGCCAATATCACTGATGAACGTAGATGCAAAAACCCTCAACAAAACACTTGCAAACAGTATCCAACAGCACATTAAAAGGATCATACACCATGAGCAAGTGGGGTTTATCCCAGGAATGCAAGGATTCTTCAATATACACAAATAAATCAACTTAATTCACCATATTAACAAAATGATGAAGAAAAATCATATGATCTTTTCAATAGATGCAGAAAAAGCTCTTGACAAAATTCAATACCCATTTATGATAAAAACCCTATAGAAAGTAGGCATACAGTGAACTTATCTCAACATAATAAAGGCCATATATAACAAACCCACAGCCAACATCATTCTCAATCGTGAAAAACTAAAACCATTTCCTCTAAGATTAGGAACAAGACAAGTGTGCCCACTCTCACCACTATTATTCAACATAGTTTTGGAAGTTTTAACCACAGCAATCAGAGAAGAAAAAGAAATAAAAGGAATCCAAATTGGAAAAGAAGAAGTCAAGCTGTCACTCTTTGCAGATGACATGATACTATACATAGAGAATCATAAAGATGCTACCAGAAAACTACTAGAGCTAATCAATTAATTCGGTAAAGTAGCAGGATACAAAATTAATGCACAGAAATCCCTTGCATTCCTATACACTACTAATGAAAAATTTGAATGATAAATTAAGGAAACACTCCTATTTACCATTGCAACAAAAAGAATAAAATACCTAGGAATAAACCTACCTAAGGAGACAAAAGACCTGTATGCAGAAAATTATAAAAAATTGATGAAAGAAATTAAAGATGATACAGACAGATGGAGAGATATACCATGTTCTTGGATTGGAAGACTCAACATTGTGAAGTGACTACACTACCCAAAGCAATTTACAAATTCATCGCAATCCGTATCAAACTACCAATGGCCTTTTTCACAGAACTAGAACAAAAAATTTCACAATTTGTATGGAAACACAAAAGACCTCAAATAGCCAAAGCAATCTTGAGCAAGAAAAACGTAGCTGGAGGAATCATGCTCCCAATCTTCAGACTATACTACAAAGTTACACTAATGAAGAAATTATGGTACTGTCACAAAAACAGAAATACAGACCAATAGAACAGGATAGAAAGCCCAGAGATAAACCCACACATGTATGGTCACCTTATTTTTTTCTTTTTTTTTTCCTTTTCTGCTGTACGTGGGCCTCTCACTGTTGTGGCCTCTCCCATTGTGGAGCACAGGCTCCAGACGCACAGGCTCAGCGGCCATGGCTCACGGGCCCAGCCACACCGCGGCATGTGGGATCTTCCCAGACCGGGACACAAACCCGTGTCCCCTGCATCGGCAGGTGGACTCTCAACCACTGTGCCACCAGGGAAGCCCGCTTACCTTATTTTTGATAAACGTGGCAAGAATATACAATGGAGGAAAGACAGCCTCTCTAATAAATGGTGCTGAGAAAACTCAACAGCTACATGTAAAAGAATGAAATTAGAACACTCCCTAACACCATACACAAAAAGAAACTCAAAATGGACTAAAGAGCTAAATGTAAGGCCAGACACTATCAAACTCTTAGAGGAAAACATAGGCAGAACACTCTATGACATAAATCACAGCAAGATCCTTTTTGACCCACCACCTAGAGAAATGGAAATAAAAACAAAAATAAACAAATGGGACCTAATGAAACTTAAAAGCCTTTGCACAGCAAAGGAAACCATAATGAAGATGAAAAGACAACCTTCAGACTAGAAGAAATGTTTGCAAATGATGCAACTGACAAAGGATTAATCTCCAAAATATACAAGCAGCTCATGCAGCTCAATATTAAAAAAAAACAACCCAATCCAAAAATGGGCAGAAGACCTAAATAGACATTTCTCCAAAGAAGATATACAAATTGCCAACAAACATGTGAAAGGATGCTGAACATCACTAATCACTAGAGAAATGGAAATAAAAACTACAATGAGGTATCACCTCACACCAGTCAGAATGGCCGTCTTCAAAAAATCTACAAACAATAAATGCTGGAGAGGGTGTGGAGAAAAGGGAATCCTCTTGCACTGTTGGTGGGAATGTGAATTAACACAGCCCCTATGGAGAACAGTATGGAGGTTCCTTAAGACACTAAAAATTGAACTATCATATGGCCCAGCATTCTCACTACTGGGCATATACCCTGAGAAAACCATAATTCAAAAAGAGTCATATACCACAATGTTCATTGCAGCTCTATTTACAATAGCCAGGACATGGGAGCAACCTAAGTGTCCATTGACAGATGAATGGATAAAGAAGATGTGGCACGTATATACAATGGAATATTACTCAGCCATAAAAAGAAATGAAATTGAGTTATTTGTAATGATGTGGATGGACCTAGAGTCTTTCATACAGAGTGAAGTCAGAAAGAGAAAAACAAATACCATATGCTAACACATATGTATGTATGGAATAAAAAAAAATGAAAAAAATCGTTGTGAATAACATAGTGACAGAACAGGAATAAAGACGCAGACGTAGAGGACAGACTTGAGGATATAGGGAGGGGGAAGGGTAAGTTATGACAAAGTGAGAGAGTGGCATGGACATATATACACTACCAAATGCAAAATAGATAGCTAGTGGAAAGCAACCGCATAGCATAGGGAGATGAGCTCGTTGCTCTCTGACCACCTAGAGGGGTGGGATAGGGAGGGTGGGAGGGAGACGCAAGAGGGAGGAGATACGGGGATATATATATATGTATAGTTGATTCACTTTGTTATAAAGCAGAAACTAACACACCATTGTAAAGCAATTATACTCCAGTAAAGATGTTAAAAAAAACCCACAAAACCATGCTGTTTATAGAAATACACTACAGAATAATGACGATGATGATGACTGACAGTATACTTAATACCTTATATTAATATGTATTTCTTAAAGCCGTTCAAAAGCCAGTCCCTACCAGGAACTCACTTTAATATAAAACCAATATTTTATTGCCATAAATTAGCCACTTTGTTTAATATAATGGTGAAGAATCAAGGTCTAAAGAAGTAAAGTCATTTTTTCCAAGATCAAAAAACTTGCTAGTGTCATGGCTATGACTAGACTCACACTTCTTGTATTTATCATCTACCAATTTCTTACCCTCTATGTTAGTTACCTAATGCTGTATAACAAATTATCACAAACTGCATAGCTTAAAACAACGCACAGTTTTGTTTCCCTATTTCTTTGGATCATGATTCCAGGCATAGCTTAGCTGGGTCTTCAGGACTTCACACATGCCTGTAATCAAGATGTCAGCTGTCCCATCTCGAGTCAGGCCTAGGGAAGAGTCAGCTACCAAGCTTATGGGGTTGTTGGCAAATTCCAGTTCCTTACTGACCACAGAACCAAGGGTCTCAGTTTCTTGCTGGTTGTTGGCCAGAGACCACTCTCATTTCCTTGCCACAATAACCTCTCTATACAGCAGCTCAAAGCAAGGCAGTTTGCTTCAATAAAGCCAGCCCACGAGATGCTAGCAAAACCATGGTATAAACTTCCATAACTTAATCATGGGGGTAACATCCTATCACCTTTGTTGTATTCTCTTGGTTAGAAACAAGTCACAGGTCTTACCAACAGACCTGTGAGGGGAATACACAAGGGTATGAGTGAGGTGGAGATGACTGGTGGGTCACCTTTAGAGTTTGTGTACCACATCCTCCTTACTGAATTCTTTGGAATAAGGCACGACATCTTCACCTCAGCTACTGCCATCATCCTGGGTTTTCACTGCTCCCATAAATCAAGCATCCAAGGACCTATCCTTCCACTCATTTTATCCACTTCTGAGATCATATCAGACCTTGCAATTGCTTATAATTGAACAACCTTCCATTCCCCTTTGGACTTAGGTACTCCATTCTCATCAATCAACTTTCAGCTCTTGGGTTATATTTCCATAGATTTTTATGCCCATCTCACAGTAGTATAGGACCTATGTCAAATGCTTTCACATAAAGATTGTGAACCCTGCCAACACTTCATTTATCATACTTGAAATTTTTGAATTTTTTTTAAAAAACACATCTCCTGTTTTTAGGTTATAATTTCCATGATATTATTTCCCCCACTGTTAGCATAGGACTTGCCATGCACTGAGATGCAATTGATATTGTTGGCTAAATTGATGAATGATTCATAGTTAGAACTAAAATTTACCATTGATCTTCTATCTTCCTCATTCTTATTCACCTCCAAGCTCTTGAAATAAAACTTACAAACTCAATATGTGAACTTCCTTATTATCACCTATTCTGCCTTCTATTTGTTCCATACACACTGTTTTTCACTAGCTAAGATTATTTTCCAAGGCCTAAATGAAAAGCTGTTCCTCAGAATATTCTCAACTTTCCAAAGATTTTTTTGTTATGAAGGAAATCATTTTCTGTGTTTTAAAGATACCATGTTTCTTGTGTTAGTTTACACTTAAATGATTTTATAAGAAAAATTGATTTTTTTCTTAAAACAAGTAGTATAGAAAAAAAGATTTTAAATGATATTTAGTAAAAATCAGAGTTTATTATGTGCTAATTCTACCTCTATTATAGATAGGAGATTTATGTAGAGTGGTTGACATAGAAACAAGAAAAAATAGGGGTATCCTTACTTAAAGTAATCCTGTGTACCTGGTAACCATATGTTGACTAGAATTCCAAAGGCCACAGGACGGACAGAGGAAGAAATCAGAATTTATCAGATAATAACACTTCTCTCAATCATTCTAAATATACATGAGATGCAATTTAATATTAAACTGGTCGGGTGAACCCATCCTTTCTAAACATAGGCAAAAGAATAGATTAAAAAATAATGAAATGAAGAAAAGTTAAGGTATTGAGGGACAAAGAATTTAAGTTTCTCACCAAAAAGTGCGGGAGGCAAATATTGTAACAGAAATCACAACTCCCCATAAATGTTGAGATTCTTAAGGTAAAGTTTAGGGTTCAAGGAGAGACTTTAAGAGTTCAACCCCCTTCTGAAATTTTATACCAGGAAATGCTTATTTTATTGCAGGACAGGACCTCTCTTTTTTTTTTTTTTTTTTAATCAGATCCACAAATGAATCCTTGACCAAAGTACTCCATGACAAAAAAACAAAAATGTTAAGAACTCTGTATTAAATGTTAAAATCACACCACACCAGTTCACCTACTCATCAGGCCTATAACGCAGTCAGACCTAACCAAACATCTAAGAGGGAAGCATTACAATCTGAATCACACATGCCATAGACCTTGCCCTCACAATCCTGGTTACACCTGTCTAGTGCTCTAAGCAAAAGGAAAATTATAATAGCTATATCAGAACTTCATCAGGAATACATATAATTCAGACAAAATTTTCCTAAGAACTGAACCAGAATCCTTTCCCAGGCCCCTCACCTCAGTTACCCTACTCTTTGGACTGCCTTTCTCAAAAATTTCTAAGTCTCCTTCCAGTGCCTGAGATGGGATGAGGTTGGCCCTGCCATTTAAGCTTGGTGATCTAAACCCAGACCAGCACCATGTGGACCCTGGTCACCATTTCAGTCCTTGAGAACTCTCTCTAAGCCTCTTAATTCCCCAATTCCACATGTGAAGTTCACCAGATGCTCTAACAAGCTCTAGGACTCATGCCTATGAAGTCATCCTGGGACCCCAAGCCATGCTCACTTCCAAGGGAGTGGCCTGGCAAGTGAATAATTTCCTCTGCCTTATAGTGCATTTCTTTTTCAAGATTGTACAAAATTGGCCTTCCAGAATGGTGTAGCCATGCTGATTTTGGTGGATTCTCACTTATATTGGCTATGAGTTCAGGGCTCTGGGCTACCAACTATCCACTGCACCTTGGTCTTGAGCTGGAGGACAGACCCATGCATCAACTTCTGCTGTTCTATCAATGCTCAAGAGCACATGTCAGGCAGCCCTCCAGTGGTGGCTGTGTCTGCCTCTTCAACGGGTTTTAGAGGGTTCCAAGCGACGTCCTCTCTTGCCTCCAACTGATACGCAGATACCACATTCTGCTGGGTCAATTTTAGGCCCAGCCAGATGAGGAAAGGATGTCCTTTGTACAAATATAACTGTTCTTCTCAGCCTACCAACAGTCCCTCCCCTGTCCTTCCACTTGATGGTGGTGTTTGGAAAACTAGACTATGGTTAATATTGGAAAAAGTTCACATTCTAGGATGCGGTGGTTTAGGGCCTGAAGTGTTCTGTACAAGACAAGGTGGAACATGTGTTATTTTGTATTTATGACGTAAAACTCCAAATGGTAAGTACAATGTGACCAGGAAACAAACCGTTGCTTATATTTTCTTGCATGATCTGAGTAAGACCTACACTTTCGGTCATCACTAAAAGAACAAAGTCACAACTTTTGACAGAATCATTGGAAGCCTGTATTTGTGGGTGGCAGTAGGGATGCTGCAGCACCATGAATAATGACACAAAGAGCATTAAATAAATTGTATCAAGGAACAGCAGAGCAAGAAATCTGCATCATTGCAATAAAAACAGGTTCCTAAGAGACATGACGTTGTGAGAAAAAATGGAATTGCTGCCTTTTCCTCACATTCTGAGAGATGAAATGAGCCAGGAATAGTATATTTGGCAATAAAAAGATGGAAGTGATGGATACTAGACCTAAGAGGGAAAGATATGACCTGACACTATGAAAAATCTTTATGTACACTGATTAAATAACACAGAAATATGTAACACATCTACCAAATATTCTAAATTTTCATTAAAAAATCACTACATCTCATACGAGGCCATGAGTTCTAGATTATTTTTTTAAAAAAAACAGCTTTAATAAGATATAATTCACATAGCATAAAATTCATCCCCTTAGGTGCTTCCCTGGTGGCGCAGTGGTTGAGAGTCCGCCTGCCGATGCAGGAGACATGGGGTCTTGCCCTGGTCCAGGAAGATCCCACATGCCGCGGAGCGGCTGGGCCCGTGGGCCATGGCCGCTGAGCCTGCGCGTCCAAAGCCTGTGCTCCACAACAGGAGAGGCCACAGCAGTGAGAGGCCCACGTACCACCAAAAAAAAAAAAAAAAAAAAAGATATTGAATATCATCCCCTGTGCTATATAGTAAATCTTTTTTGTTTATCTATTTTATATATAGTAGTGTGTATCTGTTAACCCCATACTCCTAATTTATCCCTCCCCCTTTCGCCTTTGGTAATCAAAATTTTGTTTTCTTTGTCTGTATGTTTCTATTTTGTAATGCTTATTAATCATTTTTATATCTTCCTTGGAAAAATGTTTAGTCAAATCCTTTGCCTACTGTTTAAATTAAGTAATTTTATTTTATTTTTGTGTCATAATATTTTACATATGAACTGGACACTAAGTTCTTATTAGATATATAATTTGCAAAGATTTTCCACATTTTGTAAGTTGTCGTTTCACTTTCTTCTGTTCTTTAAAGCACAGAAGTTTTTAAATTTGATTAAGTCCAACAATCTATATCTTTTTTTCACTTATATTTTTGGTGTCATATCTAAAAAACTATTTCTTAATCAAAACCTATGATTTAAACCTATGTCTTATAAGAGTTTCAAAATTTTAGCTCTTATACATAGATCTATGATTCATTTTGAGTTGATTTTTTTATATGGTGTGAGGTAGAGAGTACAACTTAATTTTTGCATGTAGATATACAGTTTACTTTTATTGGGGATTTTGAGGTCTATTTTCATAAGCAATACTGGTTTGTAATTTTCTTTTCTTGTGACGTCTTTGTCACGTTTTGGTATCCAATAATACCGGATTGATAAAAGTTTTGGGTAAGTGTTCTCTCCTTGTCTCATTTTTTGGAAGAATGAATATAACACTTTTGTTAATTCTTTTTTATATGTTTGGTAAAATTCACCATCGAAACCATCTGGCTCCTGGCTTTTCTTTGTTAGCAGGTTTTTGATTACTAACTAAATCTCTTGTTACAGGCATGTTCAGATTTCTTTCTCCTTCAGTCAGTTTTGTAAACTGTGTGCTTTTAGGATTTTTTCAAATTCATCTAGGTTAATCACTTGTTGGTAAACAACTGTTCACAGTATTTCCTTACAATCCTTTTAAAAATTTCTATGAAGTCAATGATAATGTCCCCTCCATTATTCATGATTTTATTGTTTTATTTCCCCCTTGATTAGTCTAGCCAGAGCTCTGTAAATTTTGTTAATCATTTCAAAGAACCAGCTTTTGTTTTCATTGATTTTCTCTCTTGTTCTTCTATTCTCTATTTCATTTACTTCCACTCTAAATTTTATTTTTTTCTTCCTTCTGCTTCCTTTAGACATATTTGCTTCTATTTTTCTAGCTTCTTAAGGTTAGAGGTTAGGTTATTGACTTGATACCATTTTTCTTTTTAATATACATATTTACAGCTATGAAATTCCCTCTAGGCATGTGTTTTGTTTCATCCAATATATTTTGAATACCGTGTCTTTTTCTTCAATATTCTCAAAATATTACCTTACTTCTGTTGTGATTTCCTTCATGACTCATTGGTTGTTAAAGAGTGTTTCATGTAATTTCCACATTTTTAAAAATTTCTCAAAATTCCTTGTGTTGTTGATTTCTAATTTCATTACTTTATGGTTGGAGAACATACTTTGTATGATTTGAATCCTTTCAAATTCATTGAGGCTTGTTTTCCTTTCAAATTCATTGAGGTATAATGTATATACTATCCTGGAGAATACAGAATGTGCACTTGAGGTATAATGTATATACTATCCTGGAGAATACAGAATGTGCACTTGAGAAGAATGTGTATTCCACTATGATTGGGTGAAGTCTTCTATAGATGTCTGTTAGATCTAATTGGCTTATAATGATATTCAACTCTCTTATTCCTTTTAGATCTTCTATCCAGTTGTTTTATCCATTATTAGAGTGGGGTGTTGTAATTTCCAACTATTATTGCTGTATATTGTCTATTTTCCCTTCAATTCTGACATTGTTGCTTCAGGTGGTATGGAGTTCTGCAGTTAGTTGCTTACATGTTTGCATTGTTATGATCTCCTGATGAATAGCACCTTTATCCTTATAAATTTTTTTAATTTGTTTTTAAGAACAATTTTCTCTTAAAGTATATATTTTCTGATAGTACAGCCATTCCAGCTCTTTAAGATTTATTTGCACAGTATATCATTTTACATTCCTTTGTGTTCAATTACTTGTGTCTTTGAATTAAAAATGTGTCCCTTAAAGACACTATACAACTAGATCATCTTTAATCCATTCTTCCAATTGCAGCCTTTTGAATTGACTGTTTAATACATTTATGTTTAAGGTAGTTATGATAAAAAAGGATTTATGTCTGTTATTTTGCTATTCTTTTCTACAAATCTTATGTTTTTCTTGTTCCTCTATCCTTACACTGATGCCTTATTTTACATAAATAAATATTCTCTAGTTCATTATTTAAATTCCCTTGTCATTTCTTTTACTTTTTATTTTCAGTTATTTTCTTAGTGGATGCCTTAGGGATTACAACTAACATCTTAATTTATAACAATCTGGTTCAGATTATTGACATTTTTAATTGTATACAAAAATTTGCTACTATATAGCTCTCTCCCCCTTCTTTGTGCTATTACTATCATATAAATTACATCTTTATATGTTATAAGCCCGTAAATACAGTTTTATAATCATTGCTTTTGCAGTAGTCTGTAAAATCAAAGAGGAGAAAAAAATAGTTACAAACAAAAAGTATATTTATATGTTTTTTAAAATATTTACCTATGTAGTTTACTGGCCTTTACTTCTTCAGGTGGTTTCTAGTAACTGTCTAGTGTTTTTTCATTTCAGAGACTGAAATATCATTTCATTTAAGTGACTCTCATCAGTATTTTTCATAGAGCAAGTCCATTAGTATTTTTTGTAGAGCAGGTGCGAAAGCAGCACATTCTCTCAGGTTTTTTTATCTGCAAATGTCTTAACTTCATTTCTGAGGGAGGGTTTTCCTGTATATAAAATTTTTGGTGAGAGTTTTATTCTCTCAGCACTTTAAATATGTCAACTTTCAGGACTCCATGGTTTCTAATGAGAAATCATCTGTTGATCTTATTAGGGATGCCCCTTCATGATGATTCTCTTCTCTCTTGCTGCTTTCAAAAATTTTTGGCACTGGTTTGTAATAGATTGATTATGATGTGTCTAGGTGTGAAACTCTGAGTTTACAGCAGTCAGAATTTGCTGAGCTTCTTGGATATGTAAATTGACAACTTTCATCAAATTTGGCAAGTTTTCAGTCATTCTTTCTTCAAATTCATGCATCCACACACACACACACACACACACACACACACACACACTTTTTTCCCCCTTTCTCCTCTCTTTCTATGACTTCCATTATGCTTATGCTGGTACACTTCATCTTGTAAATAAATACACAGGTCTCCGAGGCTCTGTTCATGTTTCTTCATTCTTTATGTTTCTCAGCCTAGATAACCTCAACTGACCTATCTTCAAGTTAATTGATCCTTCCTTTACCAGTTGAAATCTAATATAGAGTCCCTGTAGTAAATTTTTCATTTCAGTTATTTTAATTTTCAATTGCCCTCCACTAAGGGTTTGTTGTTATTGCTATATGCGGTGGTGGTGGTGGTTTGTTTTGTGAATACCATCCTAAATTTGTTTTCTAAGGACTGTGCTCTTTGCCATTGTGGCCACTGAAGTTTCTGCTTAGTTAGCTTGATGGTCACCTGATTATTGGATTCAGAGCAGCTGTGCATATTTAGCTCTATCAGATATATAAGAAAAAGATCAGATTACTTGACATTCATAGCCCTCACCAATCAATGTTTATTAGTGGTTATTTATTGCAGGTATCTTGCTTTGAACTAACATTGTTTACCCCCCTAATATTTTAGTGCCTATTTATTATGATGATTTTTTCCAGCTTTATTAAGATATAATTGACATATAATATTGTGTAAGCTTAAGGTGAAAATCTGTTGATTTGATACTTATATACTCTGAAATGATTACAACCATAGTGTTAGCTAACATCTCCATAACATTACATCATATAATTACCATTTCTTTTTTGTGGTGAGATTTAAGATCTACTTTCTTAGAAACTCTCAAGCATACAATACAGTATTATTAACTATAATCACCATGTTATACATTAGATCCTCAGAACTTACTCACCTTATAACTGGAAATTTATACTCTTTGAACAGTATCTCCCCATCAACCTCTCCCCATTAACCCAGGCCCTGATAACTACCATTCTAGCATAGTGACAATTTTTAATATATACTATTACATGTGCTGGGCATCAAAGAGAAAAAGCCAAATAAAGGAGGCTTAGGTAGGCTAACCTTAGGTAAAACAGACGATGAATAATAAAGAGTATATAGCATAATTAGTATTATGAAAGGGAACTGTAGAATCCCAACTCTTACTATTAAATTCCTACTTGACATTCAAAAAATAATTCTTCTTTGCACTAATGTCTTTTTTCCAATATTAAATATAATGTGTACCTCATAAAAATAATAATTGCATTCATTTCTTTTAACTAGTATACTCATATCCCAACTTAGAACTAACTACAACTTTCTTGTTTGTCAAGGTTGATAACACATTTCCTAATCAGCCACTTTTATTTAATTATTCACTCTACCTTTTAAGCAAGTGTATGCAATTCAGTCCCTACTTAATGAGTGTGAAATGGACCATTGAGTTGTCTCATTTCCCCTGAGAAATGTTGATCTATTTTATTTCCTTTCTAATTAAATAACCTTTACCACTGAGCTTGTCTGAAAACCTTTCTTTTCCTCTAGAATCTAATGTATTAGACATGACACTTTGCCTTGTTCAGTGTAAATTCAAAGTAATGCCATCTTTTTCAACAGAGAATTAATATTTATTTTCTTACATTCTTAGATTATCAATAATCACTTTTAAACATTCTGTATGCTTTTTAAAAAATGTTTCATGAAAAATTATTACCGTAAGTGCACAATTCAGTTATTTTCATAAATTGAACAAATCCATGTAACCAGCACCAATACTGAGAATAGTCAACACTAGCACAGAATACCCCTTTTTTGTGCTACTTTCCACTGATAATATTCCATCTAAGGGAAACCATTTTTCTGACTTCCAAAATCATCTATTAGTTCTGTAATTTATTTGGATGAGTTATACAGCATGCAATTGTTTGAGCCTGGTTTCTTTCACTCAACATAGTACTGAGATTCATCCATTTATTCTTATTGCTGTATAGAATTCTATTTGTGGACATGCTACAATTTATCCATCCTACTGCTGATAGGCATCTCGTTATTTGCACTTTGTAATAGTTGAGTTTAAGAATATTCCAGAGTATAACTTTTGGTGAACATAGGTAAAAATAACACAGGTATTTTTAATGCACAAAACAAGGAATTAAAAGAATGCTATACATTATAAGTGCTATTAATAGTTAAAAGGGTAACAGCCAGTGATGCTGAATTATATAGTTATCCCTTTGACTAAACTCATCACAGGAACATTTGGCATCTCACTCTTATGGGTCTACCTCGTCTGGAACACATTTATATTCTCTTCTCACTAATGAAGAATTAAATTTAAACATATTTTACATTGTTTTCTGAAAGTTATTTTACCTTGTTTAATAGACAAAAGTTCACATGCCTAGATTAGAGGTAACCAGACTAAGGAGAATTAACAAGGTGAAAGACCTGGTTAATCTAAAAAGATGCTGGCAATTAGATGGATGGAAAATGTTATGCATCACAGAGGAGAAAGTTAAACTTATAACTAATAAAATTATTAAACATCCATACTTACCATGTTGTATCACAAGAGCATTTCACTAGTATTGATCAGCTCACATATTCATAGCCCAAATTCTTTATCTTTTAAAATGCTGATCCTGCCAACATGAATTGATCCCATGCCATTATTTTGTCACATTATCATCTACTAACTGAGGGAAGAGCTATCTCTTGATCTAGGTATAACTACTCTCCTGTCCCTTTTTCCTTATTAACTGCCCTGTTTGAGAACAGGAGTGTTTCAGCACTGTATCTAAGTATACTGGAGAATTATGAGTCAATCTGTTTATGTGATTTTAATTACCAGAAATTATAATTCATGGTGATAACCATAATCATATATTTTAAATAAGAAATGGAAGAAAGAAAGTTCATTGTCTGGTCAAAAAATATCAGAGTTTGGTTGTTTGGAAAACTGGTCCCATCCACCTGGTAGAGAATGACTTTCGTGAAATTTTGGAAGGCTCTGCAGAATATAACTCTAACTTCAAACTGAATTTAAACATTTTTTTATCTTTTCTGATGAAGATATCCTTCCCATCTCACACTCTCTTCTCAGAGAACCTATTTAAGATTAAGAGAATCTATTTAAGTTTAAAAGAATCTATTTCCATGCCTTTATAAGGGAATAAAAAAATCCTCCTCCTTGCTGATTGGATAAAATGTAGAAATGGTGAAGCCCTAGCCAATCAGATTTGTTCTTCTTCCGTCCAGAAAGCTGGAAGTAGAATTAATTAACCTCCACCAGCTCTTGAACGAAGACATCAAGTAAAGCCGGGCTGGGGCTCTTGTTGTCAGATTACAAATGTGTAAAATCCACTCTGTGAAGATAAAAGAAGTAACAAAGAATACAGCAGATTTTCAGAGACCATATGTCCTCTGGGATGAAAATAGAGCAGATTTTCAGAGAAGACCGTATGTCCTCTGCGATGAAAATATATGGGCTCCTCAGAGGTTTCCAGTGCTTTTGTTCAGGGCTGCGTGAGTCCTAGATATACTCCTAGGCCGAAAGTTCTGTGAGAGAGTCCTGTATCCTTTCTAACATTTCTCCTTTTACTACAGACTGATCGAAGTAATCTTTCTCTGGCAAACAAATAGTCCTTGAAAATGTGTCCAATGGTAATAAATTCAACTCCTGATGAGACAGCCCCAAGAGCCTTTGGACTCAATCTGATAAAACGTCACTGCATACTGGGTGTTTGGAGCCATCACCAGCCCAGGCCGTTTCTCGTTCCTCGTAGACGCAGGCAGTAAGTTCCTGCACCTGGCAGTGCAGCACCGTCCACTCTCCAGCAGTGCAAGCGTCTGTGGCCGTGAGCTGGGGACACCACAGGGACGCTATCTGCAGAAGGCAGAGTGTCTGGCGTAAGGACGCCTGCGGGTGAGAAAACGCACCTACAAAGTGAGGGCTCTCTCTTACTCTGCATAGTTGCAGCCTAGTCTAAGCTACCACTGGCCATATTGCCCAGGTCTTGGTACCAGATTTCTTATTTCCTGTACACTTCTGAGTTCTTCCTATGAAAGCACTGATAATAATAGAAAAGAGAACAAGGACTCCTCTTATATATTAACTCCTCTCACGTGGAAACTCCTCTCATATATTAACTCATTTAATCCTTATAAAAAGCCTAGAAAACACAGAAATGTTAGTAATTTGCTTAGTCATACAGCTAGGCAGGGTAGGATTCAAACCCTGAACTGCAGGGAAAATTCTCTTAGTCACCCCATATCAATAATCTGGCAGTGGGGAGCTACTGCCCCTCTGACTCCGAACTGCACTACGCCTAGGCTCTGGCTGCAGCCCAGTGTTTGAAGCAATGCATTTCTTCGGATCTCACTATCTGTGCTGAAACCAAGCTCTCCACAACCCTCTTGGAAAATGAGTACTAAAGGCCCAGGTACCTCCATGGTGGAGGTTAAGAAGCAGCAGTTCACACAGCTATCCTTTTCTATCCTTTTGCTTATAAACGGCATAATGTTCACATTCTGGTTCTTTCACTTGCTACTGGTAAGTCCTTACACAAGGTCCTGCTACGCTACACCTCACATTTCATCAGTGAAAAGAAGAAAACAAACGTGCTAATCAAAGTTGCAGGACAAATTAAATGACACGGTGTATATAAAACATAATTCTCAAAAACACATAGGCTGTGTTTTCCACCCAGGTCTCACATTCTTTAATATGAACATAAATAAAAACGTATTCAAATATTTGTTCCAAACTGCATCTCATACATGGCTTCCTGCTCAGTTTAGTTGCTCATTATTTATTTTGATGTTTTCAGGACACTTTGCAAATTAATTAGCAGACTGCTGCATTCAAAATTCCATTTTCATTCTTGTTTTTCTTCTGAATATTTTTCTCTCCCACTTGAAGTGAAAATAAATCACTAAATTCTATCACAGTCTGATTCTTCCTCACCTTTGAAGTTGGCATCTGAGGTTTCTACTGGAGATACGGATTCGCAAAGGACAGTTTTATTACTCATCTTGGGTAAGCAAGGATTAGGGAGATAATCAAAGGTCACGGTTAAAGCTGTGCTGAATTACTTTTCCAGACTCCGGGAACACAAGCAAACAAGCTCTTACCAATGTGTCTGTGGAATCAGACTTCCTGCAAGAAAGACTGCCCCGCCTGCTTTAAGACTTTGTGTCTCAGCCCCTTTCACAACTGAGAGAGCGTCTGCTCCTGGTAGACTGAAAATTATTTGCTGTTTTTAAAGAGGCACTTCCCTTCCTTTGCCTCGCTCATGAGACAAGCCACATTGTCCCTTAAATTCTATGAAGTAGACTGGGATGTTGACTCAGTAATCCTGGGCACCACTGGGTCAACAGCTGATTTTCTCCCAGCTGGGCCCTGACTCTCACCCATTTTCCCGTCTAGTGACCACTTGTTTGGACTAAACAACAGCTTGGAGGCATTTTCTGCTTGTTTTCTAAAGCCTCTAAACTTATTTACTCTCTATAGGCCCCCACTGAATATCATAAATTAATTAAAAACAACTCTGAGACCCATATATAGTTTGGCATTACAGTTTAAGAAAATTCATGGAAAAATCAGCATCAACAGCTTAATACATTCCTCCTTCTCTCTCATGGTTTCCCCTTCCAGCTGGGATATCTGTATATGGATCCCAGCTTGGAACACAATTATTGCAGTAGGAGAGAAGAAACCAGCAGTGACAGAGATTCTCTGGCAAGTAGCTCTGCACTACCTAGGGAAGGCTGCCTCAGAGGGAGGCGTCAACAGCTGCAGACTGTCATATAAAAGACTTCCAATGGGTTAAGTAACTTTGAAGAAGCGAAATTCTGTCATCCAATTTTATTTGTCTTTGAATCTGACTGCAAGGACTGCTACTTATTACAGAACTGCCTAGCAGGTGCTTACAAAGTCACCGTTCCTTATACTAATCCAGACAACGGGCCATTAGGAACTGTGACTTTAGTTTTGGAGGAAAATACAATGTGCCTGGTTGCATTGAAAGAGATGTTCCCATGTTTTCCTTCCTTCTGGTTTTAAACTTGAGATCCTTTCATATCCTTTGAGATTTGGGGGTGATGGAAAGAGTCAGACAGTATCTTTTTCGATATAAATAGATTGTCACATTTTGAAAAAAGGGGGGTTCTATCCTGAAAAAAGATAGAATATGAATCATTAGGATTGGCATTCCATAGTAGACCAAAGATTCTTAGGAAGAAAAATAATATAGTTTTTTTTCATCTAAAATTCTAGTCATGTTAGATCACAAGAGGGATACTAACATTTTTACAGAATATTTTGCACATGTTACTTCGCTTGATTATTTCAGTGCTGCCAGATATTTTATTCTCTTTTATTAACTGCAGGCTGCAAGGATCAGAGAAGTGAAAGAAATTGTCAAAGTTCATCTAGCTACTTGGTATTGATACTCGAATCCAGATTTGATTCAAGTCTGGAAGTGGAAGCTTTGTGCCAGATTCTGGGAAGATGGTATATGCCATCCCATGGACTGCGGCAGACACACAAAAGGGGATCTGCTAGAACATAATCTCCATGGACTCACACCACAACAGATATCTGTCTCTTCACTGATGAACCTGCAAGGCCTAGTTAAACATCTGGCCCATGGCAGGGCTCAATAACTGTTTATTGAAGAACTAATAATAGGGCTTCCCTGGTGGCACAGTGGTTGGGAATCTGCCTGCCAATGCAGGGGACACGGCTTCGAGCCCTGGTCTGGGAGGATCCCACATGCCGTGGAGCAGCTAAGCCCGTGAGCCACAACTACTGAGCCTGCGCGTCTGGAGCCTGTGCTCCGCAACAGGAGAGGCTGTGACAGTGAGAGGCCCGCGCACTGTGATGAAGAGTGGCCGCCGCTCGCCGCAACTGGAGAAAGCCCTCGCACAGCAACGAAGACCCAACACAGCCAAAAATAAAAATACATAAATTTATTTAAAAAAAAGAATTAATAATAAATATATTTAAAAAAAAGAATTAATAATAAATAAATGGATGAATGAATAAATAAACAATTTTTGAAGCAGGAACTGGCATAGCAAAATGGCAAGCCAGGTTTGATGTTACCTTTTCAAATTTTTAACCATTTGTTTTCTTAAAGCATAAAGAAAAGCAAAAACATTTTTGTCAAACTTTGCTATTAATACTACAACTTTTGGTTTTATCAATTTTCCATCAAAACAGTAAGCATTTTGACGTGTAATAAACTTCTAAGGAAAGTGGTACAGATACTAATAATAGAGATAAAAAATTAGCTTGTAATGAAACAGATGAATTATTATACATAACAATATTCTCAGTCCAATATAGAACTGCTTCCCACTGTCACATCCCTTCTACTATGTGGAACAGGAACCGGGAGGAGGTAGAGAATGATGGGTTGCAAGCAGGCTGACAAGATAATTAAGGTGGAGAGGACTATATTTATGGAAAAGTATTCCCATTTTGCCTGAGGAGAGAAGATCTGCTGTGTAATAAAATTATTAGTAGTACATACGTTTCATCTTTCTCACTTGGTATGTCAACTCTTTGGTGATGTCAGATAAGAGAACTATAGGGCATATAGACTTGAGGATCCCACACTGGGGAAAGGTAGACAGCTACATTCTACTCTGAGACCTTTTTCTTTTTAACTGAAGTATAGCTGATTTACAGTGCTACATTAGTTTCAGGTGTGCAACATAATAACTTGGTATTTTTATAGATTACATGCTATACGAAGTTATTATAAAATATTGACTATATTCCATTTGTTGTACACTACATCCTTGTAACTTATTTATTTTATACATAATAGTTTATGTCTCTTAATCCCCTTCACCAATTTTGCCACTCTCCCACCCCACTACCCTCTGGTAACCACTAGTTTGTTTTTTGTATCTGTGAGTCTATATCTGTTTTGCTATATTTGCTCTTGGTTTTATTTTTTAGATTCCACGTATAATTGAAACATACAGTATTTGTCTTGCACTATCTGACTTAGTTCACTAAATATAATACCCTCTAGGTATATCTGTGTTGTTTCCAATCGCAAAATTTAACTCTTTTTAATGGCTGAGTGAAAAGTACATTATATATGTATTTACCACATCTTCTTTATCCATTCATCTGTTGATGGACACTTAGGTTGCTTCCATATCTCAGCTAAATAATGTAGCTATAAACACTGGGTGCATATATATTTTCAAATTAGTGTTTTCATTATCTTTGGATGAATACCCAGGAGTAATTTGCTGGAGTATATGGTGGTTCTAGTTCTAATGTTTTGAGCAACCTCCATAATGTTTTTCAGAGTGGTCACACCAATTTACATTCCCACCAATAGTGTACAAGGGTTCTTTTTTCTCCACACCCTCTCCAACAGCTGTTTTTCTATTTTGTGTTTTTTTGTTCTGTTTTGTTTGTTTTTAACAGCTTTATTGGAGTATAATTGCTTTACAGTGTTGTGTTAGTTTCTGCTGTCTTTTTCACAATGGCTATTCTGCCAGGTGTGAGGTAATATCTCATTATGGTTTTGATTTGCATTCCCCTGATGATTAGTGATGTTGAACATCTTTTCCTGTGCCTGTTGGCCATGTGGATGTCTTCTGTGGAAAAATGTCTATTCAGGTCCTCTGCCTATTTTTTAGGTAGATTGTTTGGCTTTTTTGCTATTGAGTTGTGTAAGTTCTTTACATAGTTTACATATTAACCCCTTATTGGACACATTATTTGCAAAATAGCTCAGGTTATCTGAAGCAACTATTAGAAATAATACCTTATAAGTTTAACTTGAGGGAAGTAAAGTTGAACATTAACATAAAAATATATGTAGATGATTCTTCTATCAAGTAAATAATTTAATACATGCAGTGCTGGATAAGGAAACACCGTATTTTGTACCTCTGATACTAATACACACGTGTATAAAACCTGAACACATCATTCCACTTTCTATCATTTCCTCAATGAAAATTATTCAGAACTACTTTTAAATTTTAAAGTTTAACTTACAGGTTTGTGGTTTGTTTTGTTTTAAATATTTGTAAAGAGGAAAAGTGTCAACAAATGTACATGTTATCCTCAACAAAATAAACTGCCTGGCTTTGTGCCCCAGGTCACAAGTGAGGCTGAGTCCAAACTGTCTTAGAACATAATCTTTTAAAAATTAAAGTCCTTTCCAGATATCATACAAAATCTATGATACCATTCTACAATACTAAATTTAGATTGATAAATTCAAGCAAAAATATAAGCATTATATAACCTACTTTGGAGGCTTATAGGACAGAGTAAGTAATCAGCATGACTAGAGTTTGAATTTTAACTCTGTCACTTCCTACTATGTAACTCTTGCCAAGTTACTTAACTACTGTGATCTTAATTTTTTTCCCCTTTTAAACCATATTGCCACTACACCATGGTATTGTTAAGAAGATTAAATGAGAAAACATAATTAAAGCAACTAGTAATGTCTGCCATATAATTGGTGTTCAGTAATATGAGCGTCATCTTTCTTTTGTTAGCATATTCATTCCTATATAAAATATTCATAGCCTGTATAAAATTTTACAATATAAGGAGTGCAGAAATCTTCATTAATCTTCTACCTTATGTTTTAAGAACCAATTGATATTTCTTACCTGAATCAATATTTGAAAATGATTTCCACAATGTATCATTTCTTCAATTCATTTAAGTTGGCATTCTTCAGCACAGTTTTTAGTCATCGACTAGGATTAATTGGCTACCCAGAAATTTCATTCTTCCACGAAGTTAGGAAAGTATATGGTAACACTCTTCTATTAATAGCCAATTTTGAAAATGAGTGTTTTGTTTATCAACCACCATAAATAATGGCAAGTAAAATTTTTCTGGCTTTCTTGTTTTGTTATTATTATTATAGACTACTAAGTTTTCATTTACTTAATACGTCTATATAATCTACAATATTTTTCTTTATGACACTCTAAGAGTCAACATTTGGCCACTGTGAGATTCTTCAAGCTGAGTCCTGCCCTTTTAAGTTGATCTATTATTTATTGAAAGCTTTCTTGCTTTCTGGCATAACAAAATATCTGAACTCAACAGTATTTTCTAACCTTCTCCACTGCAATGACCTAGAAACAATGTCATCCCATGTAAAATGAAAATTTCTAGTAACCAGATGTGACTTCTAATATAATTTCCTAAATTTGCTACTAAAAGAAATGAGGCATCCTTGAAGAAATGGTTGAGTCTATGTCTCAAATAGGGAAATTCCAAGATCAGGTTTTTCAAATCCCCAATTATTAATCTTGCACAGACAGCAAAGGGCCATCGGACTCATGAGGAAAGATAGAGGTAAAATATAAAAAAATTAACTTATGAAAAACATATACTATATAAAAGAAGTTTAAAACATATATATTTTAAACACACATCCATATATATATACACATATGTAGTGCACTCAGACAAATAAACAAGGTAATGTATATATGAAACAAGAACACAGTACTAAAAATAAAGGAGTATTTGACAACAAAAAATAACTCTGGGGAATTAAATGTATGATAGGAATTTAAACCTCCAGAAAACTAAATAAGGGTAGGAGGACCTTCAAGATGGTGGAGGAGTAAGACGTGGAGATCGCCTTCCTCCCCACAAATACATCAGAAATACATCTACATGTGGAACAACTCCTACAGAACACCTACTGAATGCTGGCAGAAGACCTCAGACTCACCAAAAGGCAAGAAAATCTCCACATACCAGGGTAAGGAAAAAGAAAAAACAGAGACAAAAGAATAGGGGTGGGACCTGCACCTCTGGGAGGGAACTGTGAAGGAGAAAAAGTTTCCAAACACTACGAAGCCCCTTCACTGGCAGAGATGGGGCCAGAGGGGGGGCGAGGGTGGAGCTTCAAAGCCACAGAGGAGAGCACAGCAACAGGGGTGCGTAGGGCAAAGCAGAGAGATTCCCGCACAGAGGATCGGTGCCGACCAGCACTCACCAGCCCGAGAGGCTTGTCTGCTCACCCTCCGGGGCGGGTGGGGGCTGGGAGCTGAGGCTCGGGCTTCGGAGCTCAGATCCCAGGGAGAGGACTGGGGTTGGCTGTGTGAACACAGCCTGAAGGGGGCTAGTGCGCCACAGCTAGCCGGGAGGGAGTCTGGGAAAAAGTCTGGAACTGTGTAAGAGGCAAGAGACCATTGATTCCGGATGCGCAAAGAGAGGGGATTCAGAGCACCACCTAAACAAGCTCCAGAGACGGGCACAAGCCACGGCTATCAGTGTGGACACCAGAGACGGCATGAAATGCTAAGGCTGCTGCTGCAGGGACCAAGAATCCTGTGTGCAAGCACAGGTCACTATCCACACCTCCCCTCCTGGGAGACTGTGCAGCCCGCCATTGCGAGGGTCCTGTGATCCAGGGACTACTTCCCCAGGAGAACACACAGCATGCCTCAGGCTGTTGCAATGTCACACTGGCCTCTGCTGCCGCAGGCTCGCCCTGCATACCGTACCCCTCCCTCCCTGCAGCCTGAGTGAGCCACAGCCCCCTAATCAGCTTCTGCTTTAACACCCTCTTATCTGGGTGAAGAAGAGATGCCGGAGGGTGAACTACATGCAGAGGCATTGCTAAATCCAAAGCTGAACCCCAGGAGCTGTGCAATCAAAGAGGAGAAAGGGAAATGTCTCCCAGCAGCCTCAGGAGCAGCGGATTAAATCTCCACAATCAACTTGAAGTTCCCTGCATCTCCGGAATTCCTGAATAGACAACAAACCATCCCAAAATTGAGGCTTTGGACTTTGGGAGCAACTGTAGACTTGGGGTTTGCTTTCTGCATCTATTTTGTTTCTGGTTTTAAGATTATCTTACTTTAATATTTAGTAGTATCATCAGTAGATTTGTTTATTGATTTGGTTGCTCTCTTCCATTTTTTTTTACATATATATATATATTTTTTTGCTTTTCCTCTTTTTGTGAGTGTGTATGTGTATGCTTCTTTGTGTGATTCTGTCTGTATAGCTTTGCTTTTACCATTTGTCCTAGGGTTCTGTCTGTTCTCTTGTGTGTATAGTTTTTAGCGCTGGTTATCACTGGTGGATTTGTTTTTTGGTTTGCTTGCTTTCTTCTTTCTTTCTTTTTTTCCTTTTTTATTACTTTTTACTTTCTAAATTTTTAATAATTTTTCTATTATAATAACTATTTTATTTTATTTTATTATTTTCTTTTTTTCTCCCTTTACTTCTGAGCTGTGTGGCTGACAGGGTCTTGGTGCTCCGGCCGTGTGTCAGGCCTGTGCCTCTGAGGTGGGAGAGCCGAGTTCACGACATTGGTCCACCAGAGACCTCCTGGATCCACCTAATATGAAATGGCGAAAGCTCTTCCAGAGATCTCTATCTCAACGTGAAGACTCAGCTCTACTCAACGACCAGCAAGCTCCAGTGCTGGACACCCAATGCCAAACAAAGAGCAAGACAGGAACAAAACCCCACACATTGGCAGAGAGGATGCCTAAAATCATAATAAGTTCACAGACACCCCAAAACACACCACCGGATGTGGTCCTGTCCACGAGAAAGACAAGATAGAACCTCATCTACAAGAACACAGGCACCAGTCCCCTCCACCAGGGAGCCTACATGACTCACTGAACCAAACTTAGCCCCTGGGGGCAGACACCAGAAACAATGGGAACTACGAACCTGCAGCCTGCGAAAAGGAGATCCCAAACACAGTAAGTTAAGCAAAATGGGAAGACAGAGAAACACACAGCAGATGAAGGAGCAAGGTAAAAACCCACCAGACAAAACAAATAAAGAGGAAGTAGGCACTCTACCTGAAAAAGAATTCAGAGCAATGATAGTAAAGATGATCCAAAATCTTGGAAATAGAATGGAGAAAATACAATAGACGTTTAACAAGAAACTAGAAGAACTAAAGAGCAAAAAAACAATGATGAACAACACAATAAATGCAATTAAAAATTCTCTCAAAGGAATCAAAAGCAGAATAACTGAGGCAGAAGAACAGATGAGTGACCTGGAAGATAAAAGAGTGGAAATATCTACTGCAGAGAAGAATAAAGAAAAAAGAATGAAAAGAATTGAGCACAGTCTCAGAGACCTCTGGGACAATATTAAACGTACCAACATTCGAATTATAGGGGTCCCAGAAGAAGAAGAGAAAAAGGAAGTGACTGAGAAAATATTTCAAGAGATTATATATGAAAAATTCCTTAATATGGGAAAGGAAATAATCAAGTCCACAAAGTACAGAGAGTCCCATACAGGATAAATCCAAGGAGAAACATGCCAAGACACATAATAATCAAACTATCAAAAATTAAATATAAAGAAAAAATATTAAAAGCAGCAAGGGAAAAGCAACAAATAACATACAAGGGAATCCCCATAAGGTTAACAGCTGATCTTTCAGCAGAAACTCTGCAAGCCAGAAGGGAGTGGCAGGACATATTTAATGTGACGAAAGGGAAAAACCTACAACCAAGCTTACTGTACCCAGCAAAGATCTCATTCAGATTCGATGGAGAAATTGAAACCTTTACAGAGAAGCAAAAGCTAAGAGAATTCAGCACCACCAAATGCTAAAGGAACTTCTCTAGGCAGGAAACACAAGAGAAGGAAAAGACCTATAATAACAAACACAAAACAATTAAGAAAA
The DNA here is from genome assembly GCF_951394435.1 of Stenella coeruleoalba. Classification (NCBI taxonomy): domain Eukaryota; kingdom Metazoa; phylum Chordata; class Mammalia; order Artiodactyla; family Delphinidae; genus Stenella; species Stenella coeruleoalba. Next base: position 21,309,002 of record NC_137154.1, read on the forward strand.
TGGTAATAGGAACATATATATTAATAACTACCTTAAATGTAAATGGGTAAAATGCTCCAACCAAAAGACACAGACTGGCTGAATAGATACAAAATCAAGACCCATATATATGCTGTCTACAAGAGACCCACTTCAGACCTAGGGACACATACAGACTGTAAGGGAGGGGATGGAAAAAGATATTTCATGAAAATGGAAATCAAAAGAAAGCTGGAGTAGCAATTCTCAAATCAGACAAGTCAACTTTAAAATAAAAACTATTAGGAGAGACAAAGAAGGTCACTACATAATGATCAAGGGATCAATCCAAGAAGAAGATATAACAATTGTAAATATTTATGCACCCCACACAGGAGCACCTCAATACACCTCAATGCTAACAGCCATAAAAGGGGAAATCGACAGTAACACAATCGTAGTAGGGGACTTTAACACCTCATTTTCACCAATGGACAAATCATCCAAAATGAAAATAAATAAGGAAACAGAAGCTTTAAATGACACATTAAACAAGATGGATTTAATTGATATTTATAGAACATTCCATCCAAAATCAACAAAATACACTTTCTTCTCAAGTGTTCATGGAACATTCTCCAGGATAGATCATATCTTGGGTCACAAGTCAAGCCTTGGCAAATTTAAAAAAACTGAAATCGAATCAAGTATCTTTTCCAACCACAAAACTATTAGACGAGATATCAATTACAGGGAAAAAATACAAACACATGGAGGCTAAACAATACGTTACTAAATAACAAAGAGATCGCTGAAGAAATCAAAGAGGAAATCAATAAATACCTAGAAACAAATGACAATGAAAACACAATGACCCAAAACCTAAGGGATGCATCAAAAGCAGTTCTAAGAGGGAAGTTTATAGCAACACAATCCTACCTTAAGAAACAAGAAAAACCTGAAACAAACAACCGAATCTTACAACTAAAGGAATTAGAGAAAGAAGAACAAAGAACCTCAAAAGTCAGCAGAAGGAAAGAAATCAGATCAGAAATAAATGATAAAGAAATGAAGGAAACAATAGCAAAGATCAATAAAACTAAAAGCTGGTTCTTTGACTGGTTTGCAGGGCAGAGGTGGGGACACAGATGTAGAGAACAAACGTATGGACACCAAGGGGGGAATGTGGGAGGGGGGGTGATGAATTGGGAGACTGGGATTCACATATATACAATGATATGTAAAGATGGATAACTAGTAAGAACCTACTATATAAAATAATGAATAAAATAAAATTCAAAAAAAAATGAAATAAAATAAATAAAAGCTGGTTCTTTGAGAAGATAAACAAAATTGATAAACCATTAGCCAGACTCATCAAGAAAAAAAGGGAAAAGACTCAAATCAACAGAATTAGAAATGAAAAAGGAGAGCTTCCCTGGTGGTGCAGTGGTTAAAAATCCGCCTGCCAATGCAGGAGACATAGGTTCGAGTACTGGTCCGGGAAGATCCCACATGCCATGGAGCAGCTAAGCCTGTGTGCTACAGCTAATAAGCCTTCACTACAAAGCCCACAAGCCACAACTACTGAGAGCGTGTGCCAGAACTATGGAAGCCCGTGCACCTAGAGCCCATGCTCTGCAACAAGAGAAGCCACTGCAATGAGCAGCTTGCACACCACAATGAGAAGCCTGCGCACTGCAATGAGAAGCCTGCACACTGCAATGAAGAGTAGCCCCCATTTGTCGCAACTATAGAAAAGCCCACACACAGCAACGAAGATGCAATGCACCCAAAACTAAATTAATTAATTAAATAATTAATTTTAAAAATAAGATGAAAAAGGAGAAGTAACAACTGACACAGCAGAAATACAAAGGATCATGAGAGATTACTACAAGCAACTATATGCCAATAAAATGGACAGTCTGGAAGAAATGGACAAGTTCTTAGAAAAGCACAACATTCTGAGACTGAACCACGAAGAAATAGAAATTATAAACAGACCAATCACAAGCACTGAAACTGAAACTGTGCTTAACAATCTTCAAAAAACAAGAGCCCAGGACCAGTTGGCTTCACAGGTAAATTCTATCAAACATTTAGAGAAGAGCTAACACCTATCCTCCTCAGACTCTTCCAAAATATAACAGAGGGAGGAACACTCGCAAACTCATTCTATGAGGCCACCATCACTGTGATACCAACCAAACAAACATGTCACAAAAAAAGAAAAATACAGGCCAATATCACTGATGAACATAGATGAAAAAATCCTCAACAAAATACTAGCAAACAGAATCCAACAGCACATTAAAATGGTCATACACCATGAGCAAGTGGGGTTTATCTCAGGAACGCAAGGATTCTCCAATATACGCAAATCAATCAATTTGATACACCACATTAACAAACTGAAGGATAAAAACCATATGATCATCTCAATAGATGCAGAAAAAGCTTTTGACAAAATTCAACACCCATTTATGATAAAAACACTACAGAAAGTAGGCATAGAGGGAACCTTCCTCAACGTAAAAAAGGCCATATATGACAAACCCACAGCCAACATTGTTCTCAATGGTGAAAAACTGAAATCATTTCCACTAAGATCAGGAACAAGACACGGTTGCCCACTCTCACCACTCTTATTCAACATAGTTTTGGAAGTTTTAGCCACAGCAATCAGAGAAGAAAAAGAAATAAAAGGAATCCAAATCAGAAAAGAAGTAAAGCTGTCACTGTTTGCAGATTACATGATACTATACATAGAGAATCCTAAAGATGCTACAAGAAAACTACTAGAGCTAATCAATGAATTTGGTAAAGTAGCAGGATAGAAAATTAATGCATAGAAATCTCTTGCATTCCAATACATTAATAATGAAAAACCTGAAAGAGAAATTAAGAAAACACTTCTCTTTATTACTGCAAGAAAAAGAATAAAATATTGAGGAAAAAACCTACCTAAGGAGATAAAATATATAGTTTTCTGTATGCAGAAAACTATAAGACACTGGTGAAACAAATTAAAGATGATACAAACAGATGGAGAGATATACCATGTTCTTGGATTGGAAGAATAAACATTGTGAATAAGACTATACTACCCAAAGTAATCTACAGATTCAGTGCAATCCTCATCAAACTACCAATGGCATTCTTCAGAGAAATAGAAGAAAAAAATTCACGATTTCTATGGAAACAAAAAACCCCGAATAGCCAAAGCAATTGTTTTTTAACTTTTTTTTTTTCGGTACGCAGGCCTCTCACTGTTGTGGCCTCTCCCGTTGCAGAGCACAGGCTCCAGATGCGCAGGCTCAGTGGCCATGGCTCACGGGCCTAGTCGCTCCACGGCATGTGGGATCTTCCCCGACCGGGGCACGAATCTGTGTCCCCTGCATCGGCAGGCAGACTCTCAACCACTGCTCCACCAGGGAAGCCCGCCAAAGCAATTTTGAGAAAGAAAAACGGAGTTGGAGGAATCAGGCTCCCTGACTTCAGATTATACTACTACGCTACAATAAACAAGACAGAATGGTACTGGCAAAAACACAGAAATATAGACAAATGGAACAGGATAGAAAGCGCAGAGTTAAACCCACGCACATATGGTCACTTTATCTTTTATATGGCTGAAAGAATATACAACGGAGAAAAGATAGCCTTGGGCTTCCCTGGTGGCACAGTGGTTGAGAGTCTGCCTGCTGATGCAGGGGACGCGGGTTCGTGCCCCAGTCCGCGAAGATCCCGGGAAGATCCCACGTGCCGCGGAGCGGCTGGGCCCGTGAACCATGGCCGCTGAGCCTGCGCGTCCGGAGCCTGTGCTCCGCAACAGGAGAGGCCGCAACAGTGAGAGGCCCGCGTACCGCAAAAAACAAAACCAAAACCAAAAACAAACAAAAAAAAAAACACAGCCTCTTCAATAAGTGGTGCTGGGAAAACTGGACAGCTACATGTAAAAGAATGAAATTGGAGCACTCCCTCACACCATACACAAAAATAAACTCAAAATGGATTAAAGACTTAAGTGTAAGGCCAGACACTATAAAACTCTTAGAGGAAAACATAGGCAGAACACTCTATGACATAAACCACAGCAAGGTCCTTTTTGACCCACCTCCTAGAGAAATGGAAATAAAAACAAAAATAAACAAATGGGACCTATGAAACTTAGAAGCTTTTGCACAGCAAAGGAAACCGTAAACAAGACAAAAAGACAACCCTTAGAATGAGAGAAAATATTTGCAAACGAAGTAACTAACAAAGGCTTAACCTCCAAAATATACAAGCAGCTCATGCAGCTCAATAACATAAAAATAAAAACTCAATCCAAAAATGGGCAGAAGACCTAAACAGACATTTCTCCAAAGAAGATATACAGATTGCCAACAACACATGAAAGGATGTTCAACATCACTACTCATTAGAGAAATGAAAATCAAAACTACAATGAGGTATCACCTTACACTGGTTAGAATGGCCATCATCAAAAACTCTGCAAACAATAAATGCTGGAGAGGGTGTGGAGAAAAGGGAATGCTCTTGCACTGTTGGTGGGAATGTAAGTTGATAAAGCCACTATGGAGGACAGTACGGAGGTTCCTTAAAAGACTAAAAATAGAACTACCATACGACCCAGCAATCCCACTACTGGGCATATACCCTGAGGAACCCATAATTCAAAATCAGTCGTGTACCACAACGTTCATTGCAGCTCTATTTACAAGAGCCAGGACATGGAAGCAACCTAAGTATCCAATGGCAGATGAATGCATAAAGAAGATGTGGTACATATATTCAATGGAATATTACTCAGCCATAAAAAAACCAAAATTGAGTTATTCGTAGTGAGGTGGATGGACCTAGAATCTGTCATACACAGTGAAGTCAGAAAGAGAAAAACAAATACTGTATGCTAACACATATACATGAAATCTAAAAGAAAAAAATCATTCTGAAGAACCTAGGGACAGGACAGGAATAAAGACACAGACAAACAGAATGGACTTGAGGACACTGGGAGGGGGTAGGGTAAGCTGGGCGGAAGTGAGAGAGTGGCATTGACATATATACACTACAAAATGTAAAATAGATAGCTAGTACGAAGCAGCCGCATAGCACTGGGAGATCAGCTCGGTGCTTTGTGTCCATCTAAAGGGATGGGATAGGGAGGATGGGAGCGAGATGCAAGAGTGAGGGGATACATGTATATGTATAGCTGATTCACTTTGTTATACAGCAGAAACTAACACAACATTGTAAAGCAATTATACTCCAATAATGATGTTAAGAAAATTAAAGATAAAAAAATAAAAATTTGAACCCCCTCCAAAATATACATATATAGTTTTCAACCTCAAAAAAAATAAAAAAAGATTTCCTTTCCATGATTCCTTCCCCCCAGTTCCTATAAATTTTTTTCTTATATCCATTCAATTTTTGTCTCACTCTTGTCCTCTTTCTCATATGGAAAAAACAGTCATTCTTTGTTAGAGCAAAATTGCACTTTTTCCCTTAAAAAAACACACTCTGAATGTAGCAGCAAAAAGCTACAAACGTTCAGTAATAAAATAAATAAGTACTAGGGATGTAATGTACAACATGATAAATATAATTAAAACTGCTGTATGTTATATATAAGAAAGTTGTTAAGAAAGTGGATCCTGGGAGTTGTCATCACAAGGAAAGTATTTTTTCTTTTTCTTTTATTTTGTATCTATATCACATGATGGGTGTTCACTAGACTTATTGTGGCAATAATTACAAAACGTATATAAGTTAAATCATTATGCTGTACACTTTACAATTATACAGTACTATATATGTCAATTATATCTCAGTAAAACTGGAAGAAAAAACAAACAAAAAAACCCAGAAAAACTAAATAAGGGGATTTCATATGAAGAATAAAATAGAGAAAGAGAGAGAGATTAAATGAGCATAGAAAATATAAGTAAATTGGAGTACCATTCCTGGATATCCAAATTGAAAATAACAGAATTCCAGAAAGAAAGAATTGAAAAAATGGAAGAAAACCATCACTAAAATCTTTTTTAAAAGTCCCAGGACATAAAAACCAATGTTACCAAATTGAATAGGCCTACAGTGCACATAGAACAATGGATGTGAACAAACCAACACCCATGCCCATAATCAGGAAATTATATATCACTGAAGTAATAAGGGTGGAGGGGAACAAGTCATATACAAAGAATCAAGAGCAGAATGTCTTCAGACTTCTAAACAATAAAGATGGAAGCAATACCTTCATCATGCTAAAGGAAAACTAATTCCCATCTACTGAAATTATCAGGCAAGTAAGTAGACCAGTCAGGTCTCAAAATTTGCCTCCCATGTACTCTTTCTCAAGATGCTCCAGGAGACCAGGTTCTAACAGCATGAGTGAGTAAACTAAGAAAAATCACGTGGATGGACTAAAGAGAAACACACATGGAAAGTTGCCATTAAATCATTTTTAGCCTGAGCTGAGAATATCCTGGTTAGTTGGGTCCAGAGTCTTATCTACATTTGGCTTGTCTTGACCACATGCAAATGAATTTCTCCTCTTCCCTCTATGACCTGTCTTCTGGAAGAGCTCAAAATATTCATCTTTACTCCACAGAAGTGTTCTGTTTCGACTTACTTCTGGAAGCTGCCGATGCACTATACCTGAGCAGGTGACCTGAAAGTCATGAATCATTTGCAAATTAGTCTGGACTCCTGTCCTTGCTCTGCTCACTGGCTTCTACAGGGAAGGCTTTTAAAACATTTTCAAGGCAATGCCACCAAGACACAGGGGCTCTGCTCATCTAACTTATCTTTTCCTGCTACCCTTCAATTAATACTACTATCATTGCCCTTCTTAACACATCTAGGTTTGTGCTTAGTATCCATCTTTTCAAAACTAAACAATATATTGTTTATTGACATATACAAAGAAATGAACTTACAAAATGAACTTACAAAGTGAACTTACAAAGAAATACAAAGGTATAATCAGCACAAAGATTAGGATAATAGTTACTCTGGTGGAATAAGAGGTATGTGACTAAATTAAAGTACTCCGATACTTCTAAACTATGGAAAATGATTTCTTCCTATAAGCAGATGATATTTGTTACTTTTATTATTACTTTGCTCTAAATTATACATATAATTATGGACCTTTTCCTAACGGTAAGATATATTTGTTACACACATACACACACAATTTCTTCCTACACTTAAAATTTTCTGGATTAGAAGTTCTAATCAAGTCCTTCACACAATGAATGAATGGTAATTTACTCAAGGCAATTCATCACAAAGAAATAAAAATCCCAGAATGTCTATAAAGTAAAAGAAAAACAAAAGATCAGGACTCACAGTGGCATTGGACTTATCAGTAATTTCGGAATATTTAAGATAAAAATGAAATGTCTCTAAAAAGCTGAAGAAAAGGTATTTTGAACTTGGTTGAAGAGTCCAACTATCAGTTAAGTATGAAGACATTTTAAAAGTTGAAATGAAAAGAAATACTCTTGTTTCACTTTATTCTTAGGAGCTATTGAGGATTTGCTCAAGAAGAATGATCATGCAACAGAAAAGATCATATGGAACCAAGGAAAGAGGGGATTCAACACAGAAGAGAAGTGTCAATGAAGAAGATTTCCAGTACAAAAGTGGGCAATGGGCTCAGAGAGTTGTTTACCTTGGAGCAGGTGCACAGAGTACTCTGGAAAGGAAGAATCCAATCAAGAAAGTTAATCAGTTAATTGATTTTCCTATATATTCAAGAATTTGGAAAATCACATTGTGATGTGTTCAACAGGTTGAATATTATGTTTGGTAATGTAGATAGAAAAAAAGGCAATTGCTAAGTCTCAGAAAAAGAAAAAATACATAAAGTGATTATTGTATGTCACTCACTTTGTAGTGAGCAAGATATAGGTAACATAATAAATTAAACATGAACATTTAACTGACCTCAACATTATGATATAATTTATCTGAAGTTGGAGGAGGGAGGGTAGAGATAGAATATAAAGAAAAATCCCATTTATGAAAATATGAAGTCAATAGAAATTATATATAATCATATGTATCATTTTTTATAAAGGCAACTTTGAACTAGGCATGCTATTATTACTTAGAATTAGAAAGCTTATTCCAGTAGAAACAACTGAAAGAGATTGAAAACTCCATTTCTTCTACTTGGTTGTATATTAGTAGCATTTCCTATACTTCAGGAGAATTTAATTTTTAATGATTGGCACATACTACTTTGATTAAAATAACACTTATAATAAACAGTCATAAATACCACCAAAATGAAAACTTCTAATTTCTCTGGATTATGAAAACCAAGAACACAAATGTCAAACTAATGGATTCTTAAGTGATGACTCATTGTGGAACATAATTAAATAGGCAGTTTCTCCTCATGCCCATTGACTCTTACTGAATATCCATTATTCCATAGCAGAAACTGGTTTCTTACAATTAAGCTTCTTGATAATCATGTAGAATACATATATTATACATAATATATGTATTTTATGTATACATAAAAGGTTCATTCGGTTTTTTCCGTAAGATGGCTCTAGTAGCTCTTAGTTGTCTTCAACTTCATTCGAAACAATTTTGTTAGATTGCATGTGACAGCTGTCATATCAGCATGCATTTAAAAAAAAAGACAAAGTGGTGAATTTTTGTGTAGCCATTTTAATATTGAAGATGGAAGAATAAAGCAACATTTTTGGCATATCATGCTTTATTACTTCAAGAAAGGTAAAACGCAACTGAAACGCAAAAAAAGATTTGTGCAATGTGTGGAGAACGTGCTGTGACTGATTGAACATGTCAAAAGTGGTTTGCGAAGTTTAGTGATAGAGATTTTTCCCTGGATGATGCTCCACGGTCGGGTAGACCAGTTGAAGTTGATAGCGATCAAATCAAGACATTAGTTGAGAACAATCAACGTTAAACCATCCGGGAGATAGCCGACATACTCAAAATATCCAAATCAAGCACTGAAAATAATTTGCACCAGCTTCGTTACGTGAATCGCTTTGATGTTTGGGTTCAACCTAAGTTAAGCGGAAAAAAATTTCTTGAGCGTGTTTCCGTGTGCGATTCTCTACTTAAACATAATGAAAACGTTCCGTTTTAAAAACAAATTGTGATGGTCAATTTAAAGTGGATACTGTACAATAATGTGGAATGGAAGAGATCGTGGGGTGAGTGAAATGAACCACCACCAACCACACCAAAGGCCAGTCTTCATCCAAAGAAGGTGATGTTGTATACATGGTGGGATCGGAAGGGAGTTCTCTATTATGAGCTCCTTCTGGAAAACCAAACGATTTATTCCAACAAGTACTGCTCCCAATTAGACCAAAGGAAAGCAGCACTTGACGAAAAGAGTCCAGAATTCGTCAACAGAAAATGCATAATCTTCCATCAGGATAACGGAAGACTGCACGTTTCTGTGATGACCAGGCAAAAACTGTTACAGCTTGGCTGGGAAGTTCTGATTCATCCGTTGTATTCGTCAGACATCGCACCTTCAGATTTCCACTTATTGAGGTCTTTACAAAATTCTCTTAATGGAAAAAAAATTCAATTCCCTGGAAGACTGTTAAAGGCACCTGGAACAGTTCTTTGTTCAAAAAGATAAAAAGCTTTGGGAAGACGGAATTACGAAGTTGCCTGGAAAATGGCAGAAGGTAGTGGAACAAACGGGTGAATACGTTGTTCAATAAAGTTCTTGGTGAAAATGAAAAATGTGGCTTTTATTTTTACTTAAAAACTAAAGGCACTTTTTAGCCAACCCACTGTATTTTTAAAGTAAACAAAATGTATAACCTGAAGATCAGATTTTTCTTCTGCTACAGAAACTCTTTTTAACCAGTCTGTTAAAGAATCAGAAATGTAGTAAAGCACTTTAGTTCCTGGGAAAAATAAATGACTTCACTTATCTTCTCTACTTTCAAGTGCTAACTATGCTTTATTATTCCATAGGGTCTATTTCACTGGGAAAGGCTAACACTTTTGAAGAAGCTGTTCCCTCTGTATTTAGAATTTATTCATGAATAGGTTATGTGTGGTACTTAGGTAAATTCCTGTCAATTACACTCATTGCTATATTTCCATCATATGTGTAAGCTGATGAACTTAGAACTAAATAAAATATAATTCATATTTACCATTTCAGAGTACTAAAACAATGTGTTTCCCCTGGTGGAGGAGGAGATTATATAGACACTCAGCTGCATTCCTAACAGTTATTTAGAGCACGTAATATGACAGTCAGTGTGGGTTAATCCCCACAACAAATCAGGTACGTTTTTTCAGGAGATACAGGCACAAATAACCACAAATAACCACAACCCAAGTTAGACTTGACAGGTGCTCTGGAAGAAACATAAACAAGTGCTGGGGCAGGGCTTCCGTGGTGGCACAGTGGTTGAGAGTCCGCCTGCCGATGCAGGGGACACGGGTTCGTGCCCTGGTCCGGGAAGATCCCACATGCCGCGGAGCGGCCGGGCCCATGAGCCATGGCCGCTGAGCCTGCGCGTCCGGAGCCTGTGCTCCGCAACGGGAGAGGCCACAACAGTGGGAGGCCCGTGTACCGCAAAAAAAAAAAAAAAAAAAAAAAAAAAGTGCTGGGGCAATACTGAAAAAGAGAAAGTATTTACTCTAAGGAACAGAAAATTAAGAAATTTTACTGAAGGCTTCCAGCCAAGGTGTCCTACAGATGACATCTGGAATAAGACTTAAATGATAAGTAAAATTGTCTTGTCAGCTGAACACTGAGTACATTTCAGATTTTTACGACCTTGTTTGCCTTTGCCATACAGACATGGATTACATGTTTAAAGGAGTTTTTCTTAATATTACATACACCAAGAGCTTACTTCACTGTTGCTGTATCAGGCAAAAGCTTTAATTTCTTGCTACTATTCCATCTCTGGGTCTACACAGCATTGCACAACCACCTCTCTTTTACTTTGCTTTCCTGCTTTTTTGTATGTGTCTATCATTTTATGTGGTTCACACCACTAGTATGGTCTGATTATGGTATCATTTTCTTTGACCCTAAGTCATTAAATAAACATAACTATTTTGTATACAAATAATATGTTTCGATAAATACCTAATAAGAAGTCCTTTACAGACGGCAGTAAATGCTTTCAAAGCCCTATTTGAGTGTAATTTCTGATGTTAAATACCTTCTTACCTAGTTAATATTGGCCTTTTCTCATTTCTCTTTTAGAGGTGATGCCTCTTACAGTAACGAATATATTGTGATTCTGATAGTACCAACTATTAGGGGCAAAAAGAGGGCAAACAAGTAGCACTGTAAAAAAGTTCCTCTCACACCCACTGCAAGCATTAGGATAGATTAACTGCTACTAGAGTAATTATAGACCATATTTAACTAAAGGGAGGTAGAAACTGCACGTGACTTTCTTTAAGCTTCTCCTAGGCAATCAAAATGAAAAGCGTAACATAATCAATATTCAGTAAATGTGTTTGGCTTGTTAATTGATCAGGAATAGCCTGTCTTTTAAATATTTAATGGAAAATCTAATAGTAATTGAGTTCTTACCCAAATATGTCTATGTTTTCCCCTTCTCTATACAAGACTTCCCTTTCCCCTGGGTTGGTTTGCTTTTGTTTTTGTGTTTTTTGTTTGTTTTTTTTTTTTTGTAGCTAGAAAGTACTGTGTGTCTAGTTTGGACCAAGTAAATGCCAGAACACTTAACTGAGGAGAAAGGTCCTCTTCAGCTGCCTCTCCCCATGACAGTGACCCGCAGTATTTGAGATGGCTGCTGTTCCATAATCTAGCCAACGAACCACAAACGGCTTAACAAGAAATAAGCCTTTGTTCAAAGTGCCAATTTGCGATTGTTTTCTTGCCACAGACTAGCCCACTGTGGTAGACTGACACTGAGAGGAAGAGGAAGATATTTGACTTTTCAAACCCTGAGGGCTGAGTCATTAGTCAGGGGCTCCTGGCAAAAGAGAAAGCAGAGGCATTCCATTCACTTCAATCTCAGGGGCCTGGTGTGTGCCCCCAAATTCACTTCCTTGATTTCACTCTTACTGTGACATGGTCTAGATTTTGAAGTTCAGCCTGCAGTCATGTTTATATTGGTCATAACGGTATTGCTGATAACAGTGGGTTTATTGTTGTTTCTGTTTGTTTTCTTAAGTTATTGCTAAATAAAGAAAATCAAGATTCAAGATATGTATTTATGTTGTGAGTGTCTGTATGTGTCTCTGTGTGTTGTGTGTATATGTAGTTCATTTCTGTCTCCTCTTTTAGAACTCAGGAAATCTACATTCAGGCCATATCTGCCCACTGCAAAAATCTACAGAGCCAAGATGCCTCTGTCACTCTATCATTTCCCAACACTGATTCTGAGCACAGGCTGCCATTCAGCATCACTCCTGAGCTGCTGCTTTTCTTGTGTAGAATCAAGAGGACACTGAGGGCTTCCCTGGTGGCGCAGTGGTTGAGACTCCGCCTGCCGATGCAGGGGACACGGGTTCGTGCCCCAGTCCGGGAAGATCCCACATACCGCGGAGCGCCTAGGCCCGTGAGCCATGGCCGCTGAGCCTGCGCGTCCGGAGCCTGTGCTCCGCAACGGGAGAGGCCACAACAGTGAGAGGCCCGCATACCGCAAAAAAAAAAAAAAAAAAAAAAAAGAGGACACAAATATTTCTCACACTCATTTCTCTGCATGAAGTGGGAATATAATGGAGAGACCAGGAAGGCCACAGTCTTCAAGAAAAATGAGAGGGACTGGATTTCTTTGTGGAAGTGAAGATGAATTTTTGTACCTGAACTACTTCACTCATTTTTGTTACTGGTCTAGGCCCAGTGCACAATAAAGATATCAGCTTTGCTCTATTTGATTCCTAACATCTATTTGAAGACATTCTGGGGGTACTTCAAGTCATCTACTTGGTTAATATAAAATTCAAAAATTTTATTCCAAATCAAAATAAAATATGTATTATACATCTGTAACTGAGAAATATGATGAAAATAAGTTGCATTCTTGTGTTCACCTCACAAATAGTTAGATAACGTAGAGTATTGGTTAGGAGTAAGGACAATTAAACCGAACAGCCTTGGAAGCAGCTCTTCGCAGGAAACAGCTGTCTGCAGGAGGCCCTTTGTCTTGTCACTTTAGCAAGCTATTTTAACTAACCACCAGCCCAAGCACACTTTTCAAAATTTTGATCACACAAAGCCTCGCCTAACTTGTTGATTCTTTCCTTAAAGAAGTAGAAATGAAGAATAATTAACAGATGACTAGATTTTTTTCCCCCAGCTTCTCCTTCAGTAATCTCCCAAGCCAACTGTGTGAACAAGACAGCAAGGAGTCGACAAGCCTGCACACAATGGGAGGTGGCCAAGAGTCTGACCCCCTACCTCAGTGATTAACTAAGATCATTTCCCCTTTTTCCCTTGAAAAACTTTCATGGCCCAGCAGAGTCTTTGGAGTTGGTTCTGGGACACAAGTCCACCTTCTGCCTAGGTTGCAGGCCTCCTGAATAAAGTAATCTTTCCATTCCTACCAGCGCTTGTCTCTCGAGTATTAGCTTTCAAGCAGTGAGCAGCTGAAACCGAGTTGGAATTCTGCCTCTGATACTTGTTAATTTTTTGACTTGGGCACGTTTCTTAGTCTCTCTGTGCCTTGAAAACCCTAACTACAAATGGAGATACTGATAGCGCCTACTTCAGAGAGTGCTGAGAGCTAAATGAGTCAATATCAGTAACGTGCTTCACACAATGCTTGGCAAATAGTAAGCATTATAGGGCTTTCCCGGTGGCGCAGTGGTCAAGAGTCCGCCTGCCGATGCAGGGGACACGGGTTCGTGCCCCGGTCCGGGAGGATCCCACATGCCGCGGAGCGCCTAGGCCCGTGAGCCATGGCCGCTGAGCCTGCGCGTCCGGAGCCTGTGCTCCGCGACGGGAGAGGCCACAACAGTGAGAGGCCCACGTACCGCAAAAAAAAAAAAATAGTAAGCATTATACACATATCTATCAAATACAAACTCTGTTTCTGTGGTTTAGAAAGAATCATTCTGTTGCTTACATTCCTACAGCAATTTTTTATTTGTCAGACATACTCATCACTATGAATCAGTTCACCATCTTTAACTGTAGTTGTTTATGAATCTGTATCCCTAGAATGAAATGGCTCCTCTGGCCTTTAAATTTTTGTCCTTTGTCCCTTAAGCAATGCCAGAAACCAAATAGGGAATTAATAAGTATCTGTTTAATAAAAATCTTAAAAAGGTATGCCAGTCACACTATTCCATTGCCAATGAGGGGGTTAGCCATAGATGACATTTAGTTAGGTAACATCTTCCCCCAAGGGCTGAAGACCTGGATGAAATGGATATGCCCTCAAATGTTGAATACATGCAAGAACTGCAACTGTTCCAGCAACACATTCCATTGAAATCTGAAGTTGTTTATTGATCAAATTACTATCATTTCAACTGAATTACCAGGAAAGCCACAGTGATTTGAGGAGTCAGAAAGTCTCATTATAATACTAGTTTCATCAGGAATTTGCCATGTCCTTAAAACTCTCTCTCTCTCTCTCTCTCTCTCTCTCTCTCTCTCTCTCACACACACACACACACACACACACACACACACACCCTGCAAGAAGATTTAATTTTTGTTAGCTTTACCAACATATAAAATGGTGAAAATAACAGCAACAATTATCCCAGGTGAATAGTTAACTGCTGCCTATAAAGTATTTGCAAATACAAGGTACCATGTAAATTTTTAATAATAGTAATTAGTAAAGCCTAGAGATTTTAAAAGGAAAATCTACTCAGCTCAGTTTATTTCTGCCATTTTAAATATATGTAACTTCTTTATCTACAGTTTCTATTTGCTAACCAAATGACAATGTACAAAATGCAAGCACTCAGGTAATTTAAGACTGCATCACTCATTTGCACATTGAAAGAGGCTTTTAAAACCACTACCTACTATCATGTAAATATCGATGCATACGATTCTTAACCAGTAAAATATTTACTGAGAATTTTATGGGCTTCACTTACACTGGATCCATTAGATACCCAGTTTGCTATTAGGACCAACAATAGGGTAATTTTACTTAGCAGAGAAGTATCATTCCACAAATACGGCAAACCACAAGAAAAGTCACACATCACAAAAGCTATTAGACAACTTTATACAAAATAGCCAGAGAAGTCATTGGAGAAGTTCTGCACAGGAGTCTTGAGAGCTTGGTAGGCATCGTTGTAACGCAAAATCGGAGATAGCATGCATGCAAGGATTCAACTTAAAATCCTTTCCAACTTAAAATCCTGTCTCACAAAGGAGATAATTCAGTAGTCTTGGACTAGATTTAGAAATATGAAAGACTCCAGTAAATCTGACATTTACTATTTTTAACTGCCTCTCCTAACATCTTGACATCTGCCAACATCATTAAGTGCTGGGTTCAAACGAACAGGATTTTAGACTCAAGCCCTAGTATTTCCATCTCATTGAAGCACGGTCTTGGACAAAACACATGTCCTATCTGTGCCTCAGCTCCCTCATCTATAAAATGGGAAGGGTGTTAAACCTGTCATACAGTGTTATTGTCAGTATCAAATGAAATAAACTTTGCTAAGTGCTTAAAAACATTCCTGCCAAATGTAACTCCTCAAGGTGTGTGCATATGTGTATGTTCATCTAATAAATACGCTGAACAGAAGGGGACTGGAGGCAGAGTTAGTCAACTTGGAGAGACAGACTTTAGTTTGACACTGACGGTGCAGCAAAAGTAACCTGGCCATATCATTCAAACTAGTTTAGATACTTTTGTTGGTCTTTGTATTTCTACAAATTCCTTTCACTGCCCCACTCCCAAAAACAAAAAATTAGTACATTTCATAAAGAGTAACAAACTAGTTATCTGATATAGAGAAAATAAAAAGAAATGTAAAGTTGTTTGGTTGAAATACTTATTTTTTTTTACCTGCTCCATTAGTTTCTAGACTGAAATTGCCAGAAATGTATTTTTTAAGCCAAATTTGTAAGATGCCCAAGAATCATGGTTTAGATTTTCAATATAAAAGAGGGATTAAAAGTATGGAATTTGGAGTGAAAAGGCCTTGCTTTAAATCCAGTTTTCTCTACTTTCTGATGTATGGCTTTAAACAAGTTTCTTCAGTGCTACGAGCCAGTTTATTCACATAAAATGTAAATCATAAAACTTACCTGATTGAAATATTGTGAGAAATAAATCAAAATTTTGAGAATTAAATTAAATCAAACAATGTATGTAAAGCACTGTATCTTGCTCCTATGAAACTTAATCATTTGAAGCTTATTATATAATTACAGTATTTATCTTAAATATTTCAATCCTTCAACACATTTTAATATTTTGAGAAACAATAATTTTTCCAAATGAGCAAACACTGAAGAGTATCAATTTTCTTGATAATGATTTTCTAGAACAGCATTACTCAAAGTGTGGACTCTGGACAAGCAGTATTAGCATCACCTTGACCCTTGTAAGAAATGCAAATCCCTGGCCCCCACCCCCAAATTACTGAATCAAAATATCTGGGGATGGGGCCCAGGAACCTGTTTTCACAAGCTCTCCAGGCGACTCTTATGATGTTAATTTTGAGAAGCACTGATCTAGAGTAACAGAATTACCAGTATCCTCATAGGACTGTCTCAGATAATTGTGTAAGCTAGAGTAGGGATTGGTACACTTTTCCTCAAAAGGCCACACAGTCAATCTTTTAGGCTTTGTGGGCCATACAGTCTCTGCCACAAGTACTCATTTCTGCTATTGAAGTGTAAGAGCAACCACAGATAATACGTTAACAAATAAGTATGTCTTTGTTTCAACAAAACTTTACTTACTATAATAGGTAGCAGGCTATAGTTTGCTGACTCTTATATCCTGTTAGGCTTGTGTACTACACAGTCTACATAATTAACAGACTGAATGATTGCATCCCTCCCAAAATTCATATGCTGAAGCACTAACCCCCAATGTGATGTTATTTAGAGGTGGGTCTTTGGAAGGTAATTAGGTTTAGATGGGGTCATAAGGGTGGGACCCTCATGAGATTAGTGCCCATATAAGAAGAATATATACCCAGGGAAAGCCATCTAAGGACAAAAGGAGAAGGCAGCTGTCTACAAACCAGGAAGAGAGTCTTCACCAAGAACAGACTCTGCCAGCACCTTGACTGTAGACTTCCCAGCCTCCAGAACTATGAGAAATTAATAACTGTTGTTTAAACCACCAAGACAACAGCATTTTGTGATCACAACCCGAGCTAAGACAATAACCATATGTACTGGTACTGTTCCTGTGTTCAAGGAAGAAACTCTGCAATATACAGACACTACCAGATGAATTCAGGGAAGCATTTTTAATTTACCCAGGCATTATTCCTTTGGTCTGTTACATGATCCCTTGGTTTGTAACATGATCTATTAGCAAATCATTAAAGGGCTGTCCATTCTATTTTATGATTAGCTGTGCACTGTTAACTGTGAGAGTACTCAAAATCAGGACAGTTGGGTGACTGTAATATGGGTTATGCAAAAATAACCCCAATAAAGACTTTGGTAGTCTCTGTGATTTTAATTTATGAAATGCAATCAATGTCTTCTGTTCCTTGGAAAATGATAATTTCTTGGATTATTTCTCTCCTTTTCTCAAGAAGAGTACAAGTAGTTCCAATTATAATAAATATCAAGATTTTCTTACTACTTTTTCACTCTGGAAAGGTAGTTGACAAGGAGAGGGTAGAGGGCTTTTACACTCAAACAGTAACTCAGCTTCAAGCGATACTGTTGACATTTTAGAGGAGGAAAATGCCAGTATTAATTTATCAAACAAATTCTCAGGGTCATTTAAAAATATATTCCGGTTTCCCAGAATTTAATCTAGTTCTTGGAAACAAGTAACTCCCTAGAAAATGATGCTTCTCCATTCACCACCTATGTGGGCTCAAGCTGGGCAGAGTGGGTGAGCCATCCCAGATCCCAATCCTCCTTGTGGCCTTGCCCAGATTAGGTGCTCCAAAGCATTTGATAAATAAAATTAACTTCCCAACTCAAAATACCATAAGCCAACCTAGAGTTTCATAAGGATAAATACAGAGACCCATTTGAAAGCTATTTTTCTGAAAAAGTTCTGCTACTGATTAAGCATTTTACTATTCAAGGAGCCAAAAGACACAGCAAATTTTAATTCTGACCTTTAATTTAGAAGCCAAGTAATTCAATGCTTCAAGATTTCATTTATTCATCTATTCTTTCTCTCAGAAAACATTTACTTGAAAACAAAGATTAATAAAAAGAAATCCTGTTTTTGGGCTTCCCTGGTGGCGCAGTGGTTGAGAGTCCGCCTGCCGATGCAGGGGACACGGGTTCGTGCCCCGGTCTGGGAAGATCCCACATGCCACGGAGCGGCTGGGCCTGTGAGCCATGGCCGCTGAGCCTGCGCGTCCGGAGCCTGTGCTCCGCAATGGGAGAGGCCACAACAGTGAGAGGCCCGCGTACCGCAAAAAAAAAAAAAAAAAAAAAATATATATATATATATATATACACACACACACACATACCTCTTAAGACGTGGAGTTGGAGCTGAAGCTCTGGGGAATCACCATTTAACTTATGTGCAATTACCTGGCTCTGTCGCCATAATAAGCCTTATTCTTGGGCAGGGCTTTATATTTATTTACGAAATTTGGATGATTGCATCTATTCAATTTATGGTGTTTTTGTAAAGTAGGCCTTAAGTCTTTTGTTTTTTCATACTTGAATGACTGTAGAAACTGTTTGCTCCAGCCTGAACTCGGATCTCCTACAACTTAATTTGTAACAACAAACCTTAAACAGCTGCTACACAATTAGGATATCCTGAGATCCAATACTGAGATCATAACCCTATTGTCAATATGAACTACAGAATAGGATTGTGCAGCTAATCTCTAGGATATCTTGTTCCATGGATCAAAGTTTTGGAGCAATTAATGACATTATGTTCTTTGACTGGATAAATCTAAGGTTGGTGATTCAGAAGTTTTTCTATGCCTTGAAGTCACCCTAAACAAAATTACTAGCTTAGGTAGTGATTTTTTCAGTCCCTTAGGGTAATTAATTTTCATATTGAATGAATACATTAAGCTTTACGTCTTATATATTTACCATTTTCTTTTCATGGGAAGGTCAATGTCACTGATTGGAAGTAAAAGACAGTGAAAATCTGGTGTGTCCATTCATTTAATTCCTTAGTGAACAAATGATTATGCCACTGTCAATACACAGGTGCTACAAAGATAGAGGGGGGAGTTTATGATTATAAATTGTGATTATAAATTGAGTTTTGGAGGTGACATCCATACAAAGTTTTAGAGGATGTTGAGTTAGCCAAGAAATAACCTAGGAGCAGTGCATTCTGGGCAATGGGAGCAGGTCTAGCGTATTCGAGAGCATCACCACCAGGGTGGCCGGAGTGAGATGAGCTATGGACATAGGTGACAAGATGTTTGAGCTAAGTTTGTCAGATGGAAAGCAAGGAAAGCATATGATGCTAATAACAAGAGTGATTCTTTACACTTAAATCTGAGTCAGAAGCTTTATACAATGTCTTTGGTCTTTATAATAACCCAGCGAGGTAGATATTTTTATGTTCATACTACACTGGAGGAGACTGAAGCTGAGGAAATACATTATTTGGACTTCCATGGCCATGCAACAAGTTAAGGACAGAACTGAGGTTAGCACTTAAGGCCATATGTTACTCCTCTATCATACTTTGTCTTCAAAATACCAGTTCTTTGCATAAATGCATCACAGAAAGTTTAAAAGTTGAGGTCTTATATTCAGTCTGCACTTATGATTACTGCTGGATGAAAAGACAACAAAACCAACACATTCTAAAAAATTTTAAAGTTAAACATATACTTGAATTAGAAGGGATTAAAGAATTATCAGAGAGGGCTTCCCTGGTGGCGCAGTGACCAATCGTCAGAGTCCGCCTGACGATGCAGGGGACATGGGTTCGTGCCCTGGTCCGGGAAGATCCCACATGCCGCGGAGCGGCTAGGCCTGTGAGCCATGGCCGCTGAGCCTGCGTGTCCGGAGCCTGTGCTCCGAAACGGGAGAGGCCACAACAGTGAGAGGCCTTCGTACCACAAAAAAAAAAAAAAAAAAAAAAAGATTGGCTAGCATTTTCTAGAACTTTGTATACATGGAGTCATAGTGAATATACTATTTTTTGGTCAGCTTTTACTCAATCAGCATAAATACTTTGAGATTCACCTATGTTCCTGCAAATAACAATAGTAAGTTCCATTTTTGTTACTAAGTAGTATTCCGTTGAATGTATAAATCACAACTGGTTTATTCATTCACTTGAGGATAGGCATTTGGGTTTTGGGGTTTTTTGTTTTTGTTTTTTTTTAGATTTTAGCTATTGCAAGTTAAACTGCTATAAATATTTATATACAAGTCGTTGTGTGCATATAAATTTTCATGCAACTGCTGATTACTAGGCAATTGGATATTCAAATGGGGATCCTATGAAAATTTCTGGAACTCTCCCCCTGTGCTCTGTCTCATCACTGTATTTTGTTCTCATCTCCCTCTCCTTAACACAGGGATTCTGCTGGGTTCACCTCTGTTCTCCCTCTTTGTGCCACAGCCTGGAAACTATAAAGGGAGTGAGTAGGGGCAATCATAGGACTCACCTCTTTTGTTTCCTAACTCAGAGTTCTCTGTCCTTTCAATACCTGTTGTCTAACTTTGTTATTTTATTTAAATGACTTGTTTCATATATTTCTGGGACCAAAGTCGTATTTGGTGGGGGCTTAAAGTATTGTTAAGAAAATCAAATGAATGAATACATTATATGCAAAAATTCACTACTACAAGGTCAAGTATTCATTCTCTCATATGTAGTACATTTGATTTTTCACATTTTATGAATTTTGAGGATTTTTTCACAGGCAGCAATTACAAATTGAAAATATTGTTACATGACTTTTGAATAGGTCATTTTTCCCTGGGATTGTCTTTAGAATCTCCTTATAGATGGCACTGATTTTCCTCAAGTGTATGTATGGGTTCTAAGATGATGTCATTATCCATGATATCATCAGAAAGACAATCTAGCGTATAATTGCCCAGGATTCAAGTCAGATTTAAGTTTTGTTGTTATTTATTTGGGAAATTATTTTTAAAAGACATTTTGTTTCTCGGGGATGTACTGTGAAAAACACACTTTTCTGTAGTTAGAGACATTAGAATTCAAATCCCAACTCTACAATTTGCCCACAGATTTTAGAGAAATTCCCTAAACTCTCTGTAGTTCAATTTTCTTATCTGTGAATTTCAGCTAATAGTAACACCTCCTTCTCAGAATTTTTAAGATTGTGTGAAAGAATCAGACACACAGCAGGTATTCGAAGAGTGGTAGAATTTTATATATTTATTATCCTGAACAAAGGGTTTATGATGGTAACTATTCTAAATTGGTTCACTCTTACAGGCTGTGAACGTTAATGCTATTGATTGGATTTTTCTTCTGGCTTATTGACTTTTTATTTGGGTTGAGTTCTTTGTAAGTTATCTGTAAATGTTAAAGTAAAAGAAAATGTAGGCTAATTCCTATTTATAGTCCACTAATTTTAATCTCTCTTGTGTATAAACAATAAGGTAAACATTCTTGCTCTTTCCTGTATTACCATCAAGGATTGTGATGAATTCTCTTTTGAGTAAAAATATTGTATACCAACATCAAAGTATGTTAGGTCAAAAGGTTTTGATTCTACTGTCATTGTACTGCTGAGGTTTAACTTTAAGAAAAGTGATGAATTTTAATAAATGCTGCTTTTGTGATTCCATAGTGACTGCATTTGAAAAGAGAGTTGAATTATAAGCATCTTTAGGAAGTATTTATTGATACTATTATTACATTTATGTACACAAAATTAGAAGTCTGAATTTTCAGTAAATTTCACAGACTGGCCTGCTAAAGTAGTCAACTAGGAAAACCACATTTTAACATTTTTGACATTATATGATTTAAATGAGAGGTTAATTAAACTTCTTTTAATTTTTAAAAATTTTAGATAGGTTTTATAGGTACCACAGGTAGAGAGACAGAATTGCTTGAAAGAAAAACACTACTGATGGGTTGAATTTGAATTATCTGGATAATTATCATAATTACAATTTATGGCATAAAAGCCCAAGTATTTTTTGTAGTTTCATGGCTATGGACAATGAGGCAATCAATGAATACCCAATAAGCCTGCTGTTTGAATGAATCAATTAACATTTCACTGAAGTAACCAAAATATTTGCCATTGTATACCATATTAATTAGAAAAAGCACACCTTCCAAAACATAATATTTATTCTAATGGAAATACAGTCGTTAATTTAATCAAATCTAGTATGGTTAAGATACGAAAAGATCAGAGAAATAAATATCTTTATATTAACTCCACAACCCAGCAAACACAAAAAGTTCACTAGTATTAAAACAGAGCACGGTAACCATTCGATATCAATAACTGAGGAATTTTCTGTTAGACATAATGCAGACAGGACCACATTAAGTGACATCCCCAGTGGTTCATACTTCTATTTCCAAGAAAGTTGCACAGCATTTCATGGAATAATTATAGGAGAACCTATAACTAGGGTGAGGGTCCAAGTTGAGGCTGTACTTCCTACAAAGACTATACATGGATTTAGGACAACTTACTTATATTATTTTGCCTGGTCATATCCTTTCCCTATCTCCTTGTTGGATCATTTGCATTTTTCTTTATAATGTTTTAAGAATTCATTATATTTGTCATACAGATTAATAATATTTTATAATATATCATTTCTCTTTTTAATATGGATATGCATGTAGTACACAGGCATATTTTAATCTTTTTTTTTCAGTTGTTACAACAAACACACTTATTTGTGCAATTATAAAAATAAAGTAAAATAAATCTGGAAAGAAATAAAATCCACTTTAACCAAGTGATTCACCATGTGAAAACCATCAATGGCTCCCAAACACAGAATTAAACTGGAGGATTCATAACAGGTCATGCAAGATACTGTGCAACTGTCTTCTAGCTGCCTCATCACCCATGTCTCCGACACCTCAAACTAACCATCGCAGCTGCATTGCTGACCCTCTCCGCTGCCAGGGGTCCTCTCCACACCTTGCTCACTCCACACCATTTACTTGGCATAACTGTCCGCTCCTCCCACTCAAGCATCACTTAAATCTCACCTTCTTAAACCTATTTTAACATACTGGCCTGAATTCTGCCTCCTTGGAAAACTTACAGAAATTTTTATCCATGTGCTTCATTTGGCAATTAATCCCAGACTACTTTTGGTCATTTGTCTGTCTAATCTTTTAATTATATACTTAACTCCTTAATATTTAGTATTCTTTACATAATATTATACATTGTCATTCTAACTATTACTTTACTTCACCTTTAGTACTTTGCATCAGTTGTTACTATTTTGGAATTTGAAGTACGTTAAAAAAAACTTTTAAGATTTATTTTGATAAAGTATTTGCAATGTAATTGCAATTTGGTAGCGACCATGGTCTGACTGATATCAATTCTTTGATATTTAGTGGGGCTTTCTTTATAGCCCAGTATGTGGTTAATTTTTGCATATATTGCTTGTGACCTTGAATTTTTTTCTCTCTCTTTGTTCAGTGAAGACTATTTTGATTCCCTCTTTTAGTACTTTAAAAATGTTGAGGTGAACTCCAACATACAAATATCTTGGAAGCCATCACTCCCACCCTTACAGAAAGAAGAAAGCTAAACAAAAGGAAAATCAGTGACTTTTATGGGATGCATCAGAGACCCGAGATTGCATGGCCAAGAACCAACCCCAAACCTGTAGAGATGGGTTAATAGAGAGAGTCACAGTTTCAGTCTGCTTCTCTGGAGCAGCACCTCCTGGAGCCATGAGCTGGTAAAACAGTTGAATAGCAACTTGGATGAACGACTGGAGGCTGAGTATGGACTAGTGTAAAAATTAAAGAATTCCTGGTGATGAAAACTCAGGGGGCCCCTACACTTTTGTGGTTTTGCCTCATGGAACCCCACCAAGTTATCATGATGAAGAGATGAGAAAGATCATTTCATAGAGAAAGCAGCACCTTTGAAGGTAGCAGAGACAGCATGGACAATTGCCCTGTTCTCTTCTTTCCTACCGAGCCAGGAGTTTCGGCTGGGGACTATTCGACTGAGTCAGGCACCTCAGATTATCTTCATGTAATAATTTGAACGTTGTCTGTGTGATGGAGCTATTAGCTAACACTACAGTGGTAATCATATCCCAGTTTATAAATTTATCAAATCAACACATTGTACACCTTAAAGGTACACAATGTTATATGTCGACTAAATCTCAATTTAAAAAAGAAAAGAAAAAAGAAAGTTGCCTAGTTAAGAGAAATGCATAGAAAACCTCAGTCTCTGAAACATTTAGAAAAATGATTTGAACAATCATTACAGAATGAATTACTAACAATTCCAATCGACCAAAATCAGTGCAATGCATATGCTTCAAATTCAGATACACTCTAGTGTCCTTCAGCGGTTCGAAAATGGCCACTCCAAATGATTGCTTTGTGTATAATTCCGGTTTTATTATCTAGACGTATTAAAGAGTTTACGTACTTACATATTGAAGCTTCAGCCTCAGGCTGCAGTGACTTATTGCTATGTCATGGATCATATCCTTTTTTTAATACAGTCTTTCCCAGAGATACAACCCATCAAGTCACAAGCTGTATGTCACTGCTGTCACTGTTCAGGAGAGTCAGAATCCAAGGGTCAGGTTTGTTCTTCAAGGACTTCTGCTACAGGTAGAGGCTCATGACATCATCAATCACTTTTCTTTTTTATAGGTTTTTATTTCATTTTAATTTTATAACATAATGAACATAATTTTTCTGAATCATAGGTTTATTATCCACTTTACCCCCATACAGTGGAAATTAAAAGTTCATGGGAGAGGAACTTCAGAGCCTAGATATTGGAAAACTGTAGATGAGAGATTTTTTTAAAAATTAGGTTACACACTCTCACTCCACACACACACACACACACACACACACACACACACACACACACACACACACACCTTTACCAATGATGCATCACAATTTCCTAAAACCACACAAGAATTTTCCATTAATTTATCATTCTTTTGCCTTGGGAAGCAGGGTGGTGGTAACACGTGTTTGTGTGTGGTTGTGTTAGGGGTATGGTGTGTCTAGAAGGAAAAAGCACAGAATTTTTAAGAAATCGAGAGTAAAGGACAGAGTAAAACCTGAGGATAATATTCAGAAAGAACTGTAAGTTTACAAATACAAGATTTAAAAGATACCTTAATACAGGAAAACTCTTTTGAAGCAATGGCACATGGAAGAAATGGCCATATTCACAGCCAGCAATTGAAGGGCAAGAAGGAACACTACTACGCACAGAGAAGGGGATTTGCTGGAGGAGGATTCTGCCTTTACACATTTAGGGGAAAAAAAACATTTCTAACAACCTGGTGACTCCTCTGAGTCACCATCCCTGAGATGCGCAGCTGACTGAACTCCACTGGCAGTGATGGCCGAAAGGACTAAGCCATAGTTAGGGCAACAGAAATCAGACTGTTTTCTATTAGGAGTTTGGACAAGGGATGGGTATCGATCTTAGAAGCTGTGACTGCTGGAGCAACTTTCCATTCTGCCATACTGTATACTTAGGAAGCGAAAGTGCAACAACACAGAAAAGCATTAAAATAGAACAGACAGAAGCAAAGAAAAAGAACGTGGCCAGTAAAAGATGCAGGGAGTCCCTTATTTCAGCTCAACTGTGCATTTATTTACTACAATTGTTTTCTGTGAAAAATCTCTTGTATTTTTACAATTAAGGATCATGTAATAAAGAAGAGTGTAGCCAGGAAACCAATAAGTGTGCCCCTCTGCGTTTGTTTTTCCTAAAAGAAACGTAAGAAACTGTTAAAACATGTTTACTGATGAAAAAAAGAACCAAGTGGGGGGATAGACCTTCGGTTTTGTTTTTCTATTTTTCTGTGTTACACTTTTTATATCAACAGGGATTATCTGTGAAGTGGGATTACAGACCATCTATGTATCTTAAATACCAATATAAGTTTCCTTTATAAATGTAAAATTGATCCATCTCGTAACAGTTAATCTCTACCTAGAAAAGCAGACTGGTTTTATGCTTTTATCTACTGGGTCTGATGCAGGAGATACATTGGTCCCAGGCTGAACAGCTAGAGTTTGTCCCCTGTGGACAGATACTCCAAAAGAGCAGGAGGGAGAAGAGCTGAGCCCTGCCCAGATAAGAGACTAAAGACCACATATTCCTCATTCTTGAAGTCAAGGAGACCTTCCCGACTACACATGCACAGAGAGGCTCCTCGAAGTTCAAAAGGGAGGGGGTATTACCTCATAGTAAGTGATGTCAACCTACCCATAGGCCTCTTTGCTAGAATCCATCTCGGTTAAGAGATTCACGCATGTACACATGGGAGGACCCTGAGATAAACCAAAAATGGACTCAGAACCAGGCAAAGCAAGATGACTGGCCAAAGGAAACCTGGAAGAAATACCCCATATAAGTGATTCAAACTACCTTGAGAGCATGACACTCTCTCTGAGCCCGTGTTGTCTATCCACATGTACCCTTTTTCCTCCTAATAAACACTTTACTTGTTTCACTACTTTCCGTCCCTCTGTGGAAATTCATTTCGACACAGCTGATGGGCCAGGCCCTTGTCACTGGCCACTGGTCTAGTGGCTAGGATTCAGTGCTCTCAATGCCATGGCCTGACTTCAATCTCTGGCCGGAAACTGAAACCCTGCTTTAAGCTGCCGCAGGCCAAGATCACCCAAGATCAGGTCTACCTAACATTAACTGTAACATTCTGATTCGAGAAAACAATTAATCTGCAAATCAAGTGTGAAGAAACTAAATTTCCAAACTTTGCAAATCTTTCCCATTCAAGTGGGCTTTGATATAAAGATGCTGCAGCAAGTGTAAAGTTATTTTCTCAGCATTTAAAAAAGTTGATTACTCAAGGTGTGTGAAAGCAATTTCGGCTGAACAATTATTTTAAATGTTTCTCAAACTAGAAACTGCAGGCTCAGCTTATACTTCAGACATCAATCCTTTGAAATACATTTCCCCCAAATTCAAAGAGCCAGATCCAACACTGATGACTTGGCAATCATCAAAGACAGAAACTACGTAACGCTAATATTACATAGAGGCAATTTTCAAGTCGCTTTCGTTCTAGTAAGATGGGGGGACTGTGTTTGCCTAGGTCAGATACAGAGTTCAGGTGGTGTGTGTTCCCTCACGTCACACTCTCTCCCCTTACGGCAGACATCACTAATAATTACGGCACTTGGTTTCAACGAGTCTAGGTGCCGTCTCAGATTCCCTTTCAACATTTTGTGAGAAAAAACCGAATTTGTCATCCCTATTTAGGCTATAGTTTTTATGAAACTACAGTTTGGGGGTCTAAGCAGGAGGTAATAAGTGTTTGACATTAACTATAAATAATGAAATATGCTTTCATCATTTTTGTCTTAGGTATGCATTTCATGAGAATATTATAGTTTCCATCATTAAATCAAGGAAAGACTAATAATAAAAATGTTGAAATAAAATGCCACTACTTATTAAGTACCCAATATGTTCCAAGCACTGTACTAAGTCCTTTACCATATTTACCTAGTTTGATCCTAACCATAATTCTATGGCACAGGAACTGTTATATGTACTTTTATAAAGGAGGAAAACAAGACGTGAAATAACATGCTCAAGATGATTGAAAAATTCGTTGACAGCCAGTATTTCATAGCAAGTTGCTCTGCTCTGACTCCAAAGGCTATTTTCCTAACAGTTATACTAAACTGCTTCTCCCTCTCAAAGTCCAGTATTCAGAGGCTGACTGTCCTTTGCTGAGAAAGCTGCATTGCAAAGACCTCATTGTGCAGCACTTGAAAGGAGTGCTTTCTCATTAATTAAGGAAAATTCCCTTTTGGCAAGAGCAGTCCCCATTGTACTGAAAGCACAGCACTGCTCTCCAATTTAATCAGGATGCTTTCAGTTCTAATGGCACAGAAAGAGGCAGCTCTGAGTCATTACTTACTGCCACACTCAGTCACTGGAACAACCATCAAACATGGAGGGTCACATGCTTTATTCAGGTGGCAGAGCAAAAATAGTACTTCCTTTCCTTTCAACCTGAGCTGATCCGATTATTCATCAGTAGCTACTGATTTCAGGACAGTAGTTAAAGCTTAGGGTCTACCAAAGAGGTAACAATGGTCCACATGTTATTTTTATCACTTTCAAAGCCTAATGGAAATTGTCCAAATATCTGCACTAAGGCTTTATAGATTAATGAAGATATCAGGTGCTCCGATTTTGATAAAAACTGTATCAAATGAGTGTGGTTATTATAAAATATAACCCCAAAGCCGCATGTATTTCTCCCAAACAAATATGGGGTATAGGCACTTTCTGACAGCACTCACATCCCTGCTCACAAACATCTCCACCCCATATGATACCATCACTTTTCACTTGTGCTATAGATGTCAAAAGGAAATGAACCATAAAGTCTTATAATAATGCTTTCATGTGAAGGTCAGTTTATTAATGTATTGTCACGACTATATTTAGCAGAATTACACAGTGAAACCCAAGATGTTGGGCTCCTGATCTCCTAGTCTGAAAGTCAACGTT
Source organism: Stenella coeruleoalba (assembly GCF_951394435.1). Taxonomy (NCBI): domain Eukaryota; kingdom Metazoa; phylum Chordata; class Mammalia; order Artiodactyla; family Delphinidae; genus Stenella; species Stenella coeruleoalba. The sequence continues at coordinate 21,337,808 of NC_137154.1, forward strand.
TAGATTTAAATGGTACTACCTGCTTCCTCCCCCATCCCTACTTCTGGGACAGAAAGTGCCAGCATTTAATGAGCATATATTATATGGAAGAAACTATGTAATACTTTATAGTTATTCTCTCAGTTATCACCTACAACAACCCAATAAAGCAGGTGCCGTTATTATTCCTGGACGAGGGAAATGAACAACTGAGATGCACATTCATACAGACAGTAAATGGCTCAGTTGGGATTCACACCAGTCTGATATGCTGCCCTGAATGTCACAGACAGAGACAATATGGGGCCTTTCTGATGGTTCCAGAAGTGCTTTCCCCTTCATTTTTCTTGGCTCTCTATACAATGTTAGCAAAGACATTAATTCCTAGCATCTTCATTTTGCCAGTGTATAGAATCTGTCTCTTGAATTTGGACTGTGACTTTCCATACAAGAACCATTCCCTTTGTTTCACATAAGGAACATTGTATGTTACTCCAATAAAGACCCAATACTTCACTGATTATTTACCCTATTCCGCCCTATGAGGAAGGATCATCTGGGTACACAAAATGTGCAAAAGCCTAGAACATTATCTGGGATACACACCTTTCAATAGAGTTTTGATTATAAAAAATTAGAACAAGTTAAAGGTTCAAGGCAGGAAGAAATAAGAAGAGCAAGTTTCTCTACTACTAGACACTATAAAACTCTGAGTTCTGCGGTTTAACATCTTCCCGGGATGACTTTGTAGTAAAGAGATTTTACTGCACATGAGATTTTAGCTGGATACTCTTAGTTGGTTCCATCATTCCCTTGATAGTGTAGTGCAGGGAATAAAGTTTGAGATAAGAAAGACATGGGTCTGAATACTAATTCTATTACTTAAAAGCTATGTGAGCCAAGGCAATCATAACTGCTTGGACTGAGTGGAAACTCCTTGGACTGAGTGGACGCCTGCTTCCAAAGGAAAAAAAAAAAAGAAACTCTGAAAAATTACCAGAAATGTGATATTTAAAAAAATGAATCAGTAACTATGGATAATTTTCTAATATACCTTTAGCAATGCTCAATAGGTACACACACACACGCACGCATGCATGCACGCACACACACACTCATCATCTCACTTCATAATTCTTCCCCTCTTCTCTCATTCTTCATCTACTCTCTTTCACACACTACTATTAGACTTACTTCTGCCATCTGTTCCTAATTCTATTCTTTGAAACTCTTTTGCATGCAGCAATAAATAGATAAATATAAATAAATAAAATATAGAAATATGAATCTTTATAAATATAAATATGTAAATACCTTATATATAAATAAATAATAAAAATGTATAACAGCTGCTTAAAGCCCAAACTGAAAACGTAATCTCAGTTTTACAAAATGCTAAGGACTTTCGTATTGAATATATAGAAATAAACTTTTTAATCATTCTGACCCATATGGAAATTATTCCCAGTGTGCAATAGAAAATCTTAAGAAATTAAGATGTCACATAAATAGAGATGGGAGTCAGGAAGGTGACACTTCAGTTGGACAAGAGCTTCTTTATGTTGTTGAAGAATAAAATAACAAGTATCAAAATGTATAAAAGTAACAACTTACTATTATATTCCAGGGTTCCTCCTGTTTGGGAGAGTTAATCTAGGACATAACCGTATATGTGATGAGAGTAAATTTTGTTTCTCAGGTGACATAATATGGAAGAGAAACCTAATTCTATTGTTTTACTCATACTCCCCCACCCCTCACTCTACCATGGTAAAGTGTCTTCAACATTTATCTCAGGAAATTCTTATTTTTTCTGTTTTTTTCTTTCTGTTTCACTTGTGAAATTCATGGGTATTTTCCTAAGAATACTGTGCAATATTATGACAATATGAGTGAAATAACCAATGAAAAACCTCTGGCATAACTGTCAACATATAATGTTTGAAGTGGTCAATGGTTCCCACTGCATTTAGCTGTAGTCAAGATTATATGGCTTATTCAAATAAAAATGCTTAGATTACCTTGCATCTAATATCCATGCAAAATTTTTCAATATTAGTATTTTTGTTTTACACAGGTAAAAATAACTCTATTTGTAAAGGCAAAATCAGAAAAGCTTTATTTTCTAGACTCAATTAAAATAAATTTGTAGGCATATCAAAATGTCATGGACCTCCTTAAAAGGTGATGGAAACAGATCGACTGGCAAGATCAGGGGACATTTCTGACCAACTCAGAGGTACGCTGCCATGAAATAAGGAGCAGTTGTCTTTTGTATGCTGAGTTTCCACAACCAGAGTTAGGATCAAATTGTGATGTGCACTAAACCATTGCTCTATCTTTGTCAAAAGTCACTTTGTTTTTCTCATCAGAGGACACACCAATCAGATTCTTTTTTCTCAGTTCATACATTATCAAAAATACATTATGGACTTTCCCTTAAAACGTGAACATAGTCTTATCTTTAGTCTCAATAGTTTAATCAAGTTTTATTTTCTTGAGGATCTTAACTGACAAGTTCTTATATTGCACTGTCATGATAACATGATAAGAACATATTAAAAAGTTTAAGTCCTTGCCTTGCCAGTTTTTAAATGCATTTTCACTGCTCCTGGTTGTATTAGTTTTATATTGCTGCCAAAATAAATTGTTTAAAACTTAGCAGCTTAAAACAATACAAAGTTCTGATTTTATAGGTCTGAAGGTCGCAATAATGACACAGGTCTCCCTGGGGTAAGATCAAGATGGCAGCAGAGCCAAGTTCCTGTGTGGAGGCTCCAGGGGAAAATCTGACCTGGTGCTCATTCAGGATACTGGCGCAATTCAGTTTCTAAAGGTTGCAGAATTGAGATCCCTATTTTCTTGCTAGCTGTCAGCTGAAGTCCATATCCAGATTTTAGAGGTCTTCTATTCTACATGCCTTGACTGGTGGCCCCTTCCTCTGTTTTCAAAGCTAGCAACAGCTGAGTCTCTTTCATGCTTTGACTCTCACCTGCCTTCACCTCCATCTTCTGATTTTTAAGGACACATGTAACTGCACCAGGACCATCCAAATAACTGAAGATAACCTCTCAGTTTTAAAGTCTGTAACCTTAATTCCCTCTGCATGGTTTCTTTTGCCTCACAATATAGCACAGTCACAGGTTCCTGAACTACAGCATGGCTGTCTTTGGAGAACCCATTATTCTGCCTACCACACTGATGCTCTAGAATCAGTGATTCTCACAGATTCTCTAGATAGAATTTGTTGTCTAAATACTAGAGACAGACAGACAGTTTCATCCATAAGAGCTAAGCAAAACGATGCATTATGAGAATCTAAGAGAAGTGAATTGTGGATTTTGTCAAGTTTTAAAATCTATATTTAGAGCTCTGAGTTTGCCAACATTCTAAAAATCAGTTAGGCAATGTGCTGAATGTTTCACTTACCAAAAGGTTACGCATGCAATGTAATCAGAGACAAGACTGTCCAATCCACCCAATAGCTATTTTAAGGGATGGTTCATATCAAAGAAACAATATTTATCGAGCATTCACATTGTACAAGGTACTGTTCTAAGTACTTTATATTTAATCCTCACTGCCACCAGGGGTAAGCTCTCCTATTTTTAATATCTTTTAAAAGATGAGGAAGCTGAAGGGCAGAAAATTTATATACTCAGTAATGAGGCAAGCTGGTATTTCAATACAGGGAGACTACCTTCAGATCAACTATGGCCAATAGAACTTTCAGTAATGATGGAAATGTTCACACCAGACCTGCCCCGTAAGGTAACTACTATCCATATATGGCAACTGAACACTTGTAATGTGGCTAGTGTGACTGAGGATCTAATCTTTTAATTGTGTTTAAGTGTAATTAATTTTAACTTACAGAGCCTTAATGTGGCTAGTGGCTACCATATTGGCTAGTTTTAACTCTAGGGCCCATCCTCGTAATCACCTCACAGAAGTCTCAGGAAAGCACTTTCTTACTTCTTGATTCATCTTTCATAAAAATATGCACCACAATTCATGTTATGCTTACCATTTCTGAGTTTAGAAACAGAATAATTCTAGCACTGTAAATGGCTTAATTTAACAGTTTATCTCTTGTAATGATCTGTGGAAACAAAACAGAACAGAAATCTGCTTGACAGACCATTTCATCTTGTCTTCTACTTCCTTTTAGGTGAGAGAAATCACTTGTGGTTAATATGCACAGTGCTTTGTAATGTAACACTATGATGTAAATTAAATTAGCATTTGGTTTCCTCGGCAAATGTAAATCGCCTTTCTTTTCTTTTCTCATTTTTTTGGCTTTATTGTGGAAAATTTCAAACATAATACAAAAGTAAAGATAATAGTATATTGAAACACCACATCCCCATTATCCAGCTTTAAAAACTATCAGCTCATGGCTATCTTTATGTCTTTACCCCCGCTTATGAAATGAAGCATACGATGTGTTTCAATTGATTAAAATTATTATCCTAATTGATGCTCAAATGGTCCCAATGTTGGTTAGTGGGAGACTATGCAATTAGCTGTTGAATCCTTTTATTATTTTATTCTGTATTTTATTCTACTAGCTGTATATTTAGGTTCATATGTTTCACCGAACTTTGGATTTCAGTGAGTTTTAATGTAAGTTAATTTTATAATAATGTAGAAATTTCACAGGGTTGTAAAATGAAATATAAGAACAAGGTATATTAAAAACAACCTATATCCCTGTCCCCTCTAACCCAATTTTATTTCCCCTTTGGGTAATAATTTTTTATTGCAAGGCTTATCTTTCCATTAAAAATATATAAACAAATACATTCCACTCTTGGATCAAAATATAGGTTAGCATACACATCTTTCTACTCCTTGCTTCACTTAATATTTCCTGGCAATCATTCTGTAGAAATATATAGAGATTCCCTCATTCCTTTTGTTACAGCTACACAGTACTTCATGGTGTGAATGAGCTACTTTTTATCCAACAAGGTCCCTGTGGATAGATATTTGGTTTCTTTTTAGATTTTACTATTACAAATAGTTCTGCAATTAATACTGTTGTTCATAAATCTTTTTATATCTTTACCAGTGAGAGACTCTCTTTCTTACACATAGATACGGGAACAAATGGAAGAATCTGATTTGTAACTCTCTGAAAAAATAATGTTTTCTGAAGAAGGTCATTATGTGAGAGTCTAGTTTTAGGCATTATGTGGGAATACGACCACTCAATTCACTAAGATAACACAAACTACACATACACACACACACACATAAAAACGTAAAGACGGTGAGTGATTTGCACAAATCACTTTTAACATCCCTTGTATTCTTTCCTTAGTTGCAAAGCTAGAAATTCACACTAAAAGATGGTTAATATACCTTTTACTTGAAAATCCCAGAACCATATTACTGTTAATGTTGCTTTACACATTGGTAATAGAGATAAGGAAGCAATTTCTATCACTGTCTCTACCTCTCTCTAAATTGTCACCAAAAGGAGAGAATGTCAGCCTCTATTTTTCAATTCCAGATCCTGACTGGGCCACGTTTGCTAGAGGACAGGGTGACTGTCCTTTAAAGGATCTCATCCATGCAGGAGGTTCTCTGCATCTTTCTCGGGCTCTCTCTTCTCTACGCACCCATGGTAGGGGGCAGGCACACTTTGCATACAGTGTTGGGTTTTTTCTTGATATCTTTATCTGTCTCTCTGTACCATCCATCTATTACTGGTTTCCTCTATATATTGAAAAGCCAAGTTCATTTCCCACAGAGAAGGAAGCCTCTCTTCTGCAACCTGGCAGCTAATATGCAGCCTTGGGGACAAATGCGACCTCTTTTAGGCTATATTTTTCTGATTACATACCACCTTATGTTAGCAGATGTCATGAATTGCTCTTTTATCTCAAGCCTTTGGGCCTAAACAGCTTAGGAAAATGGATGCTTCACAGAGTCTTATAAAACTTACCAGATTAGTCAGAATTGTATGGTTAGGGGCCCAAGACTATCTAACAACATATTTTACTACTTCACAGTTTGCAGCCACTAATCTCCACATAGTTATCTTCCTCACAGATCTAAATAAGTTTATTTTTCATGCTTCTGTAGTATAAACATTTGCACAAAGACCAGAGATCAAAGGGATATTTGATGCTTAACTATTTGAACAGTACCATTACTGCTTTTACTGTCTTCCACAAAATGCCATACAATGATTTGGCTATTAGATCCAGGAAAGTCTCTCTTCTGATTACTGAAGAATAAATGATTGACGTCTATTATGTGATTCAATTCCACAGCAAAGTATGGCTATCACCAATAAATATAAGGAGACATAAGTTCATTTTACAGGAGAAGGTTGACGTGTCTACTTGGCATTTGCGTTATAAATTAGCCTCCTTTTACCTCTAGCTGCATAACATATTCTTAAATTCGTATAATTTAGAACAGAAATATATTCTAGAGGATCAACTCATTTTATAATGATTTATTGATAAGTAACAAAAAATATCCTCTGGGCTGTGAAATTTTCTGACTTTATAATTCCTACTGCATTGAAATATTTGCATATTAAAATAAACTGCGATTTTTTAAAAATAATGGCATCCTAGAGAAACTATATCAACATCACTCATCGGTTATGTATTATGGGTAACAAACTAAAAAAGAAGGACCATGCCTAGAATCTCTGACCTGGGTAACGAGATTTTGCTTAGCTTATGCTTCCAAAAAGGAGGAAATCAAGAAAACAGAAAGAGTAGCATTAACCACACTGTAAGATACAGCCTTAAAAATCACAGAAATTCTATAAAACCCAGTTTCTTCATCTATTAAACAAGGAAGTTAATACCTGCCTCAAAAGTTTGAAATATTAAATCAGATGAGCTGATACATGCAGGAGTTCTTCATAAGCAGTATTTTCACAGGAGGAAAGTTTGGCAAACATAGTTTTCCATTAGTAAAACGATGGCTTCTTTTAACTCCCTTGCAGTCTACTAGTAGAAGAAAAACAGAGACTTTGGGGCTGAGAGTAAGAAGTATCTGGGTGAAAAACAGTGGCCACCCCTTGGCTATTCATCTTGAATAATGCATCAGCTCAAGTGAGGAGCAGCAAGGAAATCTTTGCACCACCACCTTGATTATGTTATGTGTATACTTTCCTGTACTGGCTAAAGATTCTTTCCTTGTGATAAGCACAGACAACCATAAGAAATAATCATTAATTGAACACCTACTATGTTACATCCATGTACCAGTATAATCACTGAATATGGCATTGCCTACTACCATACTTATTTATAAGCAACTCTTTCTCTCCAATATCCCTTTAGGTAGACAAATTTTATACCACATCATATATAACTGTATTTTGTCCCTCCCTTTAGTATACAGGCAAAGGATGGTCACCTCACCCAAACGCATCCAACTATAAGGTATATACCTAATCTATAGCCTTTCTAAGGAACAAAAAGCTATGCCAACCAGAGTCCCTCTTTTGTGAAACTGAGCTTATAAATAGTATGAGCAAGAGGCAATTAGCAGGAGACTTGATGCTGAAAAGCTGTGATGAGGAATGATGTTAGACATGAAAGACCATGTTTAGGTGTAAGTTGTGAGGGAGCAGAAGTAAGTACACGAAAGTTGTGAGGAAAAAACTTAGAATACATGGTGAGGATGTTACTTAGCAAATAGATGGAAGCTGAAGTCCATAAGTATTAAGACTTATCAGTCATCAAAATGATAGCTTATCAGCAAGGACTCTTTCATTTGCAAGTGACACGCATCCTATTTAAAATCTGCAGGGGAATTCTAGTTTAGACAGAGCTGAATCTAGGTACTAAAAAGCTTGTATCTGGAAGTTTTATTGTACTTCTGCTTTCCTACATGTTCGCTTCACATTCTCAGTCTGGTTCTCCTCTCATGGTGGCCCACAGTAGCTTTATTCTAATGGACCCAATTTAGGTGGAAAGGGGAATTTCACTTTCTGAGAGTTTCAACAGAAGTCCCAAATTCTGTGATGCTCTGATTGGCCACATCTGGGTAAGTGCTCATATCACTAGAGTCTGGGTAAGCCAGACCCAATGAAAAAAACTAAACTTGAGATTTTAAAGATGCTATTACCCAAGGAAAAACATGGTGATATTACTAAAATAAGGCTGAATGGGTGCTCAGTAGGCAAAAATACAGAGGCGGCCTATAACCTTGAATCACGTGTAGCTATAGTTTTTCAAGGTTATGAAAACCATATTGCTGAACCAGCAGTGGTAATTTTAGAAATCACTACCCATATTTATATTCAAGGAGACACATTTATATATCATTATTATTCAATTAATCTACAAATATTAGTTGAACAATTATCATTTGCCTACTACTGACCCATGCTCTGGGAATACAGTGGCAAACACTAAGACAGAAATATACATAATAAGTAAATAAATAAATAAGCAAGAAGCTATGCAGAGAATTAAAAATATGGTAGAGGAATAAAATGACTAGGTGACAGCATTTTTTTATAGGGAAGATCTCTCCTGAAAATTTGATATTGAAGATAAAATCTATCAAAAAGGAACCATCCAGCTCATTCCAGGCAAAGAAGTAAAGTAGCGTTTGTTCATCTATTTTATTTAACTATTCCATGGCATTTAATGACTGGCACCTTGTACTAATAAAAAGGTGCTTCTGGGTAGCCTGTACTTACCATATCATAAACGAACTAAATTTTGATACAATTACTTATTTAAAATCTTTCCTATCCACCAAAAAATAGGCTCCCTATTGGCAAGGACTTTACCTGTTCAGCTGTGTATCCCCATGCCTAACTCTTGGTATGTACTCGGTAGATGTCTGCAGATGAAAGGCTGAATGCAAAAGAATTGATAATATTGAAAACCTATTCATCTGACCTTTCACAAAACAAAAAATTCAATTCTCTTTTTTTATTCCAAAAGGAAAAAATAATCAATGTTTTAAAAGATTGGCAAAGATATCATCGCAACTGTTTTAGAGTTGATTATAGGATGAATTAACAGAACCATACTTAGTGTTGAGAAGAGAAGGAAGCTTGACTGTGAGAACAGGAAAAAATGTGTGTCTGTGCGTGCGTGCGTGCGTGTGTATGCACATATGTTCGCACCCACATGGAATTCTCAAGATATATAAAGAATGAGGAGAAAGAAAACAACATCCCTTGCAGCTATACCTCTACATGGAAGATAAGAGAGAATGTTGACATCTGGGGCAGGTTACTCATGATGTGAGAAGAGTGTCTCGTGCTGTCCCATGGGCGGTGACCATGCTGTCATTTGGGCAGGGCTAAAACTGTATGTTCCTATATGATAGGGAGGAAGACTGACATAACCACTGGCTGCAGTGGAATGTTTCTCCCAATAAACACCCTCCTGGGTGAAAAAGAAAATGCCCACAGGAACCACATGTTTAACAGAAAAATGTAGAACTAGGTCCAGTGCGGGAAATAGGTGAGTGGTGAATATGTAGCTAGCTGGAAAGCACTGAACTGGAATCAAGGAAGAAGCAACAACTGACCTCTGTCTGGTTGTTGCCTTGGTGACATGCAACCCCAGGGTTACTATATCTGTCCCTTGAAAATTCAGTGAGATAATGCACGTGAAGTTCTGGCATGATTCTGTCCCACGGCAACTACAAAAGTGATGTACGTTTTTATATTTATTACTGGATAGAGTTACAGATGCATATTTTAAAATTATGAGCACTGGCTTTTACTCATCTTTGGACTGTGGTTGTTTCTGATTCACAAGTCTAATATGTCAGTGCAAAACAGCATTTATGGTAGTTTTTATGGAAGCAGAATGAATTTTACAGCATCAGATCTATTATGTTGCTTGGACTGACAGTGGTCTGTCTGCTCATGTCTAAACGCAAGAACCTACATCCTTACTCTGTGCTAGAACATCTGCAAATGTTTGGAACAAAGCTTTTAGTTCAACCCCAAAGCATATAATTCCATAACAGCAGGTATACCAGTAGATGAATGGAGCACTTTTGATACCGGACCCCAAATGTTAGCCACCGTGTGTGCTACTCAACTCAACCCAACCCAACACATATTTGTAGAGGACTTGCTCTATGAAAGCTTGATTATGCATTTCAGATGGTTTACAACTTAGAGGAAATACAACAAACAAGCAATTAACTGTAGCTTGAGTCAGCTTTCTTGAAGACTCTTCAGCTGGGAGGAATTAGAAAATAACTTAATGACCATGTGAAAGAAATAAGATTTTAACATCACCACCATCTTTAACACTGGTGTCCTACTGGTGACTTTAAAACTGCCCTTTTTCAAGGTAACTTTCCTCTCATCATTTTTTCTACTTTTAGATGACATGGTCTCGGAAAGTAAAAATAGAGTATCATTTGTTTTTTGTCCTAGGTACTTGGGTAAAGAGAATCAACATTAGGGATTGTAAATGGCTTGTTAAGGAGCTCAACGTGATCACATATGATCAGATAACAACCTTAGTCTTTTTCCACTTCTGCCCTCAAATGTATTTTGTCAGATATACTTTGCTCCTTTCTGGACAATTACTTGGATAGAGTTGTTAGCTTTCTAGTGACAGAAATCCCATAATTTTCAGGTATTATATCTTGTATTTAAAATGATTAAAAATAAGATTATTTTTACTCTTTCCTTCAATTGAAAGCGTTTCCTGCCCCACAAGTTCACACCTGACCAACAGTGGGGTAGGTGGGTATGGTCTATTCTTTCTCTCTCCTTTCTCCAACTTCTTTTGTTCTGGTAGCTCTTCAAATTCAGGGGCGGGGAAAGAGGGTTAAAGGGAAAGTTTAAAATTTTCTTTAATTAGCAAGTGCTCACTAGAGGTCTGTTTTGGCTGTCAAATGCCCTCTTTCATGCCTAGCGAGTTACTTTTGGAGCCTTCCTCTGGGACCTTCCCACTGAGAGACATGCTCTTGGCACTATTCCTTGATGCAGGCAATGGAAATCCCCACACATTTCTTACAGCTTCCCCTGGGCTAGTGCCTCCCAGCTGTGCCCCTCAGTGAAGGCAGCCAGAGGCCATCCTGTGTGGGGATCTTCCCAGGTGATGCAAGCTCAGCTACTTTCTGCAGCGCCCACTCTGTCAACGGGGACATTCGTGCACCCTGGCCTGGCCAAGCAGTGCGAGTGTGGCTGGTCCTACTGCAGCCTCCTGCCTAGCACAGGAGAAGAGCTCCAGAGAGCGTCCCTCCACCAGACTTCCCCAGGGTAGAGTCAGGTACTAACCAGACCCCTCAAATCTCCATCACCCCAAACTCTATCAATCTGTGTTCAGGGAACAACCCTGTGGAGCCTGTGAGTCCCTGTAATTCAGAAAACTTCCCTCATTATAGTAAAATGCCTTCTCTGTGAAAAGCCACCTCCTAGGCTCTCCAACATATTCTTTGGCTGTCCTTTTCCCTATGTTCATCACCTGCCTTGTGGACAAAGGAGGGAACTTCCATAGTGCACTTTATTCCTATGAACTCACTACAAAGAGATCTCTCATTCAGTGAATTTCCAGCCTCTCCCATACCCTGTTGACCCTGTTGAGGTAATAACGGCTAGTCCAGTATGGCTCTGTCTTCACAAACTGTGAAATGATGTATGCTTTACTTCTCTTCAGAATACGTGAGCACTTTTTACCTATTTTTTTCAGAGTTGAGGCCTCGGGTAAAAACCCTGGAAAGCAGGAATCATTCGATTTGCCATCCGGTTAGAACTGTTTCATATTTTCCTGAATTTCAAAGTCCTGTAAAGATGTAATTCTTCCTTCATAAATCAGTATGCCTCAGAACTTTGGGCATTACAAAAATACACAGGGGCTTAAATATTATAGGGACATTATTACTGAGAAGTCTGGTTTGCCCGGAAATGCCTAGAAACTAGATGATTTGGGGGTCAGATATCAGAAAGGGAATACTTCAGGCTAGTTTCCCCAAAGCAGACAGTGAGACAAGTGACCTATTAAAGAGAAAGTAGGGAACCCCACAGCAATGAAACAATGCCAAGCAAGGCAGCCATATCAAGCGTGTCCCTGGGAATACAGTTCCAGCCTAATCCTATAATGGACCAATAGGGTTCCGGACTACAAACTGTCACAGAATTACCTAATTCAACATTATATTACCATACTGGTCAATTACTGCCTAAGACCCTCTAGAGAGAGGTGGACAGACCTTCCAGGTATTTCTAGCTGTCTGATTCCTAGGATTTTAAGGAATCTAGTCCAAGCACCAGCTGTCCTATTGGATATAATCCTGGAAGAAAAACAACAGAACACCCCCTCTTTCTTTTGTTCTCCTTGTTGTTTGATCTGTTCTGAATATGTATACAGAGGGAATGCAATAGAAAAGAGACTGAATATAATACACTGTAATATTGGGAGCAGAATATTGATACTATATTATAATATTGACAATTCTAACAACTTTTCATGGAAGCATTCCTCTGTGAGTTAGCACCAAACAGGGACACCATGGTGAGGGAACAAACATTCTCATCATGTCCCCTGTGATGACCCCAAATCTACATTACTCAAAGGCCTAATCAGCTATAGCTGCTAGAAAGTGAATCTCAGTACTAACATCACATTGAAAAAAACTCTGGATAAATTATAATTTTAGTTTTGAAGGGGCAAAGAGCTAGGAGAGATCATAGGTGGTTGATCAGACAAAGAAAGTTTTGTTCTTTTTGTTTGTTTTTTTTTTGTTTTTGCGGTACGCAGGCCTCTCACTGTTGTGGGCTCTCCCGTTGCGGAGCACAGGCTCCAGACGCGCAGGCTCAGCAGCCATGGCTCACGGGCCCAGCCGCTCCGCGGCATGTGGGATCTTCCCGGACCAGGGCACGAACCCGTATCCCCTGCATCGGCAGGCGGACTCTCAACCACTGTGCCACCAGGGAAGTCCAAGTTTTGCTCTTGAGCAACGCAAAATGCATAGAGAAGAGACTGAGAAGAATAAGGTAAATTGGGAAATCAGCTTGAACAAAGCTAGAAAAAGAGTGAGTAGGTATTGGTGGGAAGAGAGGTAGAGGAGGAAAAAACTGGAAAGGTAAGTCAGAGTGTCTTATGAATTTTATAAGTATAGACTCATATCTGTAGCCAACTGGAGGTTGCTGACCAGGCAAAGGATACAAAATCATTGTATGTATTTGATTTAGGCTATAGACTCAATTTTCAATGAAATACCTAGACATGAACTGTTTTATCAAAGTCAAAATATTGATGCTATACATGTAATGGCCATCCCATAACTAATTTGATGATACAAAGTAGTGACTTAACAAGAGCATGGAATCTCATTTCTAAAGCTTGGAAGGTAATGTCTTTGGTAGAGGATTGAGGGTGAGAAGGGAAAATATCAAATACTATTAAGACTAAATTAAAGTAGGTTAATTTAGTAAAAATAAATTATAAATTAAGAAAAACATTAACACCGTTATGAAATCAAACTTGCATTCTAGAGCCATGCATATCCAGGTTCAGCATACTCTTCCAAGAAAGAAGAGCAAAGAAATGTGTTGAAGTGTAAAGACCACTAAGTTAGGACTCAGTAGTTTGTGCTCTGCTATTAACTAGCTATGTGACCTCCTCTTGGTACGTCAGTTTCCCTCTCTGCAAAATGAAGGTATGGAATGAACCAATCTTCTACGTCCTTTCTAGCTCTATCATCCTGAGTGAAGGGGAGGCTCTTAACAGGATGGAAAGATCAATGGTGAGGAATGTATTTTTTATAACATCCAGACTAATTAGAGGTGACTGAATAGCACAAAAGATATGTGGATCATTAATGATCACAAGCCTGGAAACCACGGAGTCTATTATTTTTTCTTTTTCATCTTTTTTCTGTAAAGAGTTTAATTCTCTTCTTGAGCGCTCATATGTGAAAAATTTATATTAAGATGTTGTCATCACAGTCAATGGACCTAATGAAGTATAACCAGTCTCCAGATTTCACTTTTGATGTGGATAACTGATCTTATGAAATGTTTAAACATATGAATGACAAATATTTAGAAGTCATTCCTTGATCCCATTTTGTATCTTTACAATGCCTACACTTTGAAAGCCCCTGATGGTGATTTTGCCTATTTACTTTTATTAATTTATTTTAAATTTTTATTATTGGAGCATAGTCGATTAACAATATTGTGTTAGTTTCAGGTATACAGCAAAGTGATCAGTTATACGTATACATGTATCTATTCTTTTTCAAATTCTTTTCCATTTAGGTTATTACAGAATATTGAGCAGTGTTCCCTGTGCTATACAGTAGATCGTTGTTGGTTATCTATTTTAAGTATAGCAGTGTGTACATGTCAATCCCAAACTCCCGATCTATCCTTCCCTCCCCATCCTTCCTCGCTGTTAACCATAAGTTCATTCTCTAAGTCTGTGAGTCTGTTTTTGTTTTGTAAATAAGTTCATTTCTATATATATATATATATATATATATATATATATTTAGATTCCACATATAAGCGATATCATATGATATTTGTCTTTCTCTGTCTGACTTACTTCACTTAGTATGATAATCTCCAGGTCCATCCATGTTGCTGCAAATGGATCATTTCATTCTTTTTAATGGCTGAGTAATATTCCATACTACATATGTACCACATCTTCTTTATCCATTCATCTGTCGATGGACATTTAGGTTGCTTCTATGCCTTGGCTATTGTAAACTGAGCTGTAATGAACACTGAGGTGCATGTATCGTTTCAAATTTTTAATACAGAGGCCCGATAACTTTGCAATCTTTTTAGTCCTAATACCATGTCACTGATTTTCCCAAGGCAATGGGCAAAAATGATTGATAGCATTTTACATTTCTAGAAGGAGCACAGAAGGTGCTTCACAGTTTCTCTTGTAATTAATTGAGCCTCCAACAAGAACATATGTTTGTGTGGTATACAAAAGGAAAGTGTTAAAGGAAATAGATACATTTCCACTTGGAGCCAATGGTTAGGGAACGAAAGCAGAATCTCACCTACAATGTTGAGCAAAAGAAAATTAAAAAGTGAATCTAGTTCAAACTCAGTCTGTTTGGCAACCTTTAATTCACAATTAACTGGTGTTTCAGGACAGATTAATTGCATGGTATTAACCATGCATTACAATGGTAAATTCATTTTTTATTCCCCGACATTCTAAGCTAATAGAGCTCACCATACATGCTAATTACTTTTGGAGCCACTAAATGTAATTCCCATGTCAAAGGTGGAACCTGTAGTTCCTAAGTGCTTGGTATTTAACAAGTATGTATTTCCTCAGACTAAAAGAAGCAAGTATAGTGCAAATAGCAGGATTCTGAAGTTAAGCCTGTGCTTGAAACATTGAATCTTGGTTTCTCCACTTAAAAATAAACTTGTCTCATCAGTAAGAGAACTGTTGCATTGATTAAGTAGAACAATGTATTAATTTCTTCTCTACCTATATAACATGGGAGTGAACACTTAAAGTTGTCTGTCACTCCCAGAACACATCACATTGCTTTGTGCTTTAACTTTTCTGTTCCCTCTCCTGACATGACATTTATATTCTTCTCCAGCTGTTTAATTCCATCTGATTCTTCAAGATCTAGATCAAGAGTCAGCAAAGTATGGCCAGGGAGACAAACTATCACTCAACCGAAGTTTTGTAAAAAAAGATTTATTGGAACATAGCTATGACCATTTGGTTTTGTATTGTTGATGACTCTTTGCATACTACAATAGCAGAGTTGCTTAGCTGTGACCAAAAGACCCTTTACAGAAAATGTTTGCTTCCCCTTAATCTACAGAGTCTCATATTCTCTATGCAGCCTTTCCTTGTTCAATAACATGCTTGTTTCAGTATTCTCTGCACCATAACTTAACTATATTGTTAATATGAGCCCAGAAAAGTGGAGACTGCATTTCAGTTTTCCATTTTCATTTTTTTCCCTCTGCTTAACATAATATCAGGTATTTTCATGTTGGCACCCAAACATTTTTGTTTGGATTTAAAAATAAATTATTGAAAGTAAAATCTCCTAAAGTTAATGTATAGGTTGGATGCCATTGTAATTAGAATACAAATTATTTTTAAGTTTTTTAAGTTTATGGAAAAATACACACACACACACACACACACACACACACAAAATCCAAAACTGAAAGAGAAGTTCAGGAAGCTAATGTATGTGTTTATTGCTCAGAACGAGAGGATGGACCTCTGAGCATGGGAGAAGGGAGGCAACAAGTTTTTATACTGAGAACTCCAATGGGCTTCATGTTGGATGAGATCCATTGCAGGTGTGTTACACAGTGCTGTGTGCTTATGCCTGTGTAGAGCTTGAACTACACATATTCAGTTGGCCTCAAATTTGATTCAGAACCAATTTTTTTCCAAACTAGAAATCCTCCCAACCCCATGCTTTCTGGTCTCTTAACTTTAGTCACCCCTGCATACAAAACTGAAAGTATTCCAAACATGACTGATTCTTCTCTGTTATCATTCTAAATATATACCACATATATTTAAATTGTTTCTAATCTACAGGACTTTTATCTTTGAAAAGAATTTTTGTGAACTAAAATCTATGATTATAAAACTGAGACTATTTAATTTCTTCTCATGCAAAAGAGCATCTATTTTCCTTATTACTAAGGGTATCCTGCATGTTGGTAATTACAAGTGCTAAATTACCATGTGGTATGAAAGATGAAAATATTACCTGGCTTAATGACTAGCTGCATTGCACTCAGAGTGTTTCTGTTTCTTTTAGGTAACCACAGCATAACATGTACAAGAAATATTCCCAAACTGATTTCTCAGTCAGATTTTGATTTTGTCAGCTTTATTTATTTTGATTAAATAACGTCAAAGTCAGGAAACTTTTTGTAGATATTTAGAGTTCCTTTTAACTTTAATTTTTTTTAACATCTTTATTGGAGTATAACTGCTTTACAATGGTGTGTTAGTTTCTGCTTTAATTTTACTTTTATCTCTAAGGGTATTATGACTTCACTCTTTAGCCAGGCCTTAAAAATATTGGCCACCACTTTGTTTTTATCTTTTAAGAATCTGAAAACTTATTTCAAGTCTGCCCCATCTCTGTGGATAAATCCAGCCATCATTATTGTCTTTTTTTCTTTTTTTGCCCCTGTATATCTGCTACAAGAGGTTTACATCATGGTTACTGAGGCTTTGGTTCACTTGCTACAGTTTGTGTGCCTTTGTTTTATAAAATGTTGCCCTTTCAAGATTCCTAAAGCATCATACTAATACCACATTGTATCAATTCCTCAGGACACAGATTCTACCAGAAGTGAATCATGGATGTCCAAACTCAATTGCCATAGAAACAGGGATTATAATCCAGATTATCTATCATTTATGCACCGAGAATAGCAGCAATCAGAACAGAGAATCTGTGCAGTTCCTGAGGTCCTGGACAGCCACTCTCATGACATTCACTGCTTCACTTATTAGCACCTATTTATAATGCAAGACCATTCCTTGGATTCTACCTGGACTATTCCCAAGAGCTGTGAACTAGTAACCAATAAAATGCAGTTATAGAATTAAAAACTCTTAAGATGTGCAGTTATAGAATTAAAATGTGCAGTTATAGAATTAAAAACTCTTAAGAAAGAGGAAAGGTTGTTATGTCAGTGATAATAGCATTGTGTGTGTGTATGTATGTATGTATTGATTGATTGGCTGACTTACTTATTTTGACTGCCTAGCATCCATCTCATTTTGTTCTTGTAAAAGCACCTCCTAGTCCCTTTTAAGGAATTAACTCACCATCAATGTGTTTTCTGAGTCTATCAATCAAAGTATTCTATTTTTGACTGGCCAAGGAGAGAGCAAATGGCCCAAGCCGTTCAACTATGCTCTCTACTTTCAAGTTTGGAAATGTGAACACTGAAATTCAGTGACAGATACTTTTTAAAAACATCCCAGAGCTGACATCCCCTGAAGAGACAGTCATTAAGCTCAGGAACCTGGATCACCTGGTCTACCCAAAAGTAGTACTGTTTTATTTCAACTCTGTGAGCCACATCATATCCTTCCAGTGACTTTCTTTTTTGACCTATAGACCCAGAGTACCCAATTTACAGTGTGCCTAATTTAGTGGTTCTTAAACTTGGCTACAAAAGAAAATCACCTGGAAAGTTTTTAAACTCCCATTCCCCAGGCTGCTCCCCAGACCAATTACAAAATAATTTCTGAAGGAGTGGGCCCAGGCATTCATTTTTTTTTCAAGGCAGGCATTAATTTTTTACAAGCTCCCCAGATGACCCTAATCTGCAGGCAAGGTTGAGAAGCACTGGCCAAATTCATACAAAAAGCTACGTGTACAGAATCCTTGCTGAGTGCCAAGCACCTAATCTCATTACTGCCTTACAACAACTTTAGGAAGCAGGTATTATTCCCATTTACAAGGGGAAAACCAGATCATGCAAATGTTAACTAAATTGTCAGAGGTCACAGAGACTAAGGGATGAAGATGTAATTCATATCCTGAATCAGGTTATATTACTTCTAACTACTACTTTAGCCAAAAACTTAAGAAAATGGGCTTAACTTGGAGCTAAATTTCAGTCAGTGGTTTCTAATGTTTTAATACAAACACAATTTTGTTTTTCCCCAAAAGATTCCTAGGTGAAAAATTAATTTCCATGGAGAAAATGACAGTTGAAGCAGAGGATAACCATCTGCATGGTACCCTCTTGATACAGTTTGAGGACTTCTGGGTCCCCACAGAAGTGAACTTCTGGGTTCACTATGGGAAAGGCTCTGATCCAAGCATCTTGAAAAGAGAGGAAAAAAGAGAATTAAAAGGGATTACATATTTCTTATTATTTGATAAGAAAGAGTATATCAATTTTCAGAGAGAGAAACTGATCCTATGGTTTCCAAATTCTCAAAGAAATTATCTAAAGGTAACGAAAATGTCATTGGACAATATGATAGGTATTCTTCTGGAGTGATGGTTCACAATACATAGTGATACTTTTCACGGGTTTCTCTTATGTAACAAGACTACAATACAGTGGAGGTGATTCCACGGTGAATTTAACACACTCTAAATATAAGCTATGCAAACTCCAAAGAGTCAGTTCTATTGAATTTTTTTTTTTGTACTCAAGGGCTCTACAGGATGCTAAACGAATTGCTCAGCAATTCAGTTCTACCAGTGTTTTCAGAAAAGAAGAAAAAAGTCAACCCAAGCGGTCCATCCAAAAATCTCTTGAGCTTGCTCTATGCACAGTTTCTTTTTCTCCTTTATTCTGCTCTGCAAATGCTAGCTGTTTCGTGGTCTCCCCAGATTCCTATTCCTGTCTCCTCATTTAAGAAAGACTACTGAGCTCCATTTGCGACCCCACACCTGCAGCCTGGAAATGACTCCCGGAAATAAACTTTCTAATCATAGGACTCATCATGTTTATTTCTTTTTTTTTCAACAATTAAATCCTGATGGCTGGTTGTCTAATATCAGGAAACAGATATTGCATACATGTGGTGTGATGTTATAGGGTTTTTGGTTTATTTGTTTTGTTTTAATGAGATTACAGTTCCTGTAGCAGCTAATTCTTCATGGGCAGAATCAGAAGGCTCTCTCTTTGTTTTAGTTGTTGTGATTTTTTGTGTTTTTTTTCCTTCAATCAAAAGATGTACTAGTTAAGAAGAATGTATTCTATTACTATACAGAGAGGACAAAGTCTACATTATTTCTCTTATAATATTTTCATATTATCCAATCTTAATCACTAAGAAATTTTAGTACAAGTATAGAGACTGTTGTAGAATATTTTTGATCACATGTAAACTAACTCCTATATCTTAAATATAACAATGATAAATCCATGCTTCTTCAGAATTTGTATTAAATAATTATAGAAGAGTGTCATGGATAGATGATAAATTTACTCATTAAAAACTTCCAATTGTATGAGATATTTCAGGAAAAGGGTAAAAAAAATCAAAACCAAGGCAAGTATCAGCTCCAGTCTTACTGATGGGTCATTTTTGTATAATAGGTGCTGTACACGTGTGGGTAGAAAAGGAGTCAACCTCCTGAAATCGATTGTTACAGCAATAAGGAATTTCCCTAACCTCTGCTCCCATACTCCAATGTCTGTCGAGTGAAAATCATACAAAAGGTGAGAGCATACATTGTTACACATAAACATCCTATTAATTAGACATACCAAAACAAACACTGATTCTTAGAGAATACAACACAGAACACCTATGGAAAGACAGATTAAAAAAGAAATATTGAATACATTTATTTTTTAAAAGGTGGGGAAGGAAGTACAGATACAACTGAGATGTTAAAATTATAGGAAAATGCACTGCTACATTTCTTCACCTAGCATTCTCCTTGAGCCTACTCCAACAGCATTTTGTGCACTTCACGTCACAAACTTCTGCCATCATAGACAACAATGACCTCCAAGGTGCCAAATTCAATGTTCATTTTCAGTCCTCATCCAGATGTCTCAAGAGCATAGAGTCAATCACTATTTCCTTTTTGAAATTATTTTTTTCCTTTGCTCTAAGACAAGACATATTTCTATTTCTCCTCTTGCCTTACTCCTTCTCTGTATCTGTTTATGGTTCCTCCTTCTCCTCTTGATACTACAGAAGTCAGGCTTGGGCTGCTTCTCTTATCCAGCTATGCTCCACAAATGATCAGAGGCAGTGTGTTGACTCTCAGTATAATGTATAACCTGATGACTCAAGATTCCAGCCCAGACTGCTTCCCTGGACTCCAGATTTTCTACTTAATATTCATCCTATGTATTCATTTGGACATTAAATAAGCGTCATAAAATTTATCGATACCTGTTTGAACAAGATTCACAATCCCTCACCCCAACCTTAAATTCGGTTCTCTTCTAGTATTCCCTACTGCAATAACTGTCATTAAAATCACCCAGGTTTTTAGGACAAAAATGTTGTCAGGATCCTGATCCCTCTCTGTTTCACAATTCACACCTATTCCATCAGTAAATGTCATTTTTGAGATATATCCCAAATGAAAATTTGTGTAATTCTTTCTAGCCCCCTAGTCCAATCACCATCTTCTCTCATCTGGACAATTATAATAACCTCTTAACTGGTCTCCTTGCTATGACTGCTTCCTTCAAAGGTATGTTCTCCACACATGGTGGTTCATTTAAAAACAACTGTCATGTTGTGTCGCAACCCTGCTCAAAACTTACCAAGAGCATCCCACTGTACACAGACAAATATGAATCTTGACCATGGCCCCTTGATTACTCTCTGACTTCACCTCTTCTAATATTCTATATCTCAGTCACTCTGTTCCAGCCACACTAATTTCCTTGCTGTTCTTCCCACACAGTAAATACAACCAGTATGCTTCGACATCAGGACCTCTGCATTTGAAGTTTCCTCTCCCTGTATCGTTCTTCCCCAAGGTAATCAAAAATTTACTCCTTTTGTTTCATGTGTTTGTTCAAATGTAACTTCCTCAAATAGACTTTTCCTAAACATATTATTGAAAATATCATTTTATGTCCTTCCATTGCGTTCTCCCTAACACTGATCGTTACCCGAAGCTACTGTATATATTTATGCATATATTTTAATTGTATCTATTCCATTCTAGAATATGAAGTCCACAAGGGCAAAGTTTTCTTTTTGTTTTGTCCACTGTTAAAACTACACTGCCTAGAAAAGCATCTGGCACTTAGAAGATATTCATTACATATTTAATGAAAAGTTAGATGTAATGAAAAATCGTCAAGAAAATATATACATTGTTAAATTGACTCGATACTAAATAGAAATTTTCAATAAACAAATAACTTTGAAATATATTGATTCTGTAATCCAGGAGTAGACAAACTTTCTGTAAAAAGACACACAGTAAATATATTTGGAACATTTTGGGTCTACAGACTGTTGCCATTACTCGACACTGCCATCATAGTACGAAAACACAGACAACATGTAAGTAAATGAGCATGGCTACATTCCAATAAACTACTATTTACAAAAATAGGGTCAGATTTGTCTGGCATGCTGTAGTTTTCCAATTACTACTGTAATAAGTAAATCAATCAATCAAACAATCAATCATCTATATCTCTCTATATATCTATACCTCCCCTTATATCTATACATAAAATCTGTGAAATACACACTACAACCACAAGGTTTTAAAATGAATTTTTTCAAACCCTCACGGAACAGGTAATGTTTATTTTATAAAAAAGAAAAAGAAAAAAATACATTTAAATTTATTTAATCAGACTAGTATAACCCTGATACTAAATCTAGGCAAATACAGTTTGAGAAAGGAAAATTAAACCCAAACTTATTTATGAATATTGATACAAAATTCTAAGCAAATCATGAGCTAATTAAATTAAACAATTTATAAAAACATTACAGCCAACTGGGGTTTATTCCAAGAATGTAAATATGACATATTTTTTAAGAATATAAAAATATATTTAACCACCAAAATGGAATTTATGGAGACAAACTATGATCATCTTAATAGGTACTAAAAAGCACTTGATAATATCCAATACTTATTCATGATAAAAAAATAATCATAGCAGGGCTTCCCTGGTGGCGCAGCGGTTGAGAGTCCGCCTGCCGATGCAGGGTACACGGGTTCGTGCCCTGGTCCGGGAGGATCCCACATGCCGCGGAGCGGCTGGGCCCGTGAGCCATGGCCGCTGAGCCTGCGCGTCCGGAGCCTGTGCTCCGCAACGGGAGAGGCCACAACAGTGAGAGGCCCGCATACCGCAAAAAAAGGAGAGGCCACAACAGTGAGAGGCCCGCGTACCACACACACACACAAAATAATAGTAATAATAATAATCATAGCAAAGTGGAATAAAACTGAATTAAAGGACAATATGATTATAAAAAATAATAGTTCTAATATTTATTAGGAGTCTATTAGCTTATTCATGGAAAAGTAATCTCAAACTGTTGATCAGTATATAAAGAGATAATAAACCTCACATATTAAGAAAATACAAAATAATCATAACAGAAAATAACAGCTGTTAACCATGTAGTAGGCCTTTTATAAGTATGTTATATTATAAATCCATTTAGTACATTTAAGCGTATCTTATACACTTAAACCATTCATTGGATACAATGCCCCTGCCCCAGAAATTGAAAGGAATAATAAACCAAGAAGGTGAATAGGAAAACAACTGTTATTATTATTCCCTGAGACATGGTCCTATGGCCAAGGCTGGCTTTTTTTTTTTTTATTGAAGTATACTTGATATTCAAAATTATATGTTACAGTTGTACCATATAGTGATTCATGATTTTTAAAGGTTACACTGCATTTACAGTTATAAAATATTGGCTATATTCCCCCTGTGTTGAACAATATATAGCTTCTTTTATGCCTAATAGTTTGTACCTCTAATTCCCTACCCCTATTCCTTTCCCCTTCCCCACTGGTAAACCACTAGTTTGTTCTCTATATCTGTGTGTCTGCTTCTTTTTTGTTATATTCATTAGTTTGTTGTATTTTTTTAGATTCCACATATGAGTGATATCATACAGTACTTGTCTTTCTCTGTCTGACTTACTTCACTTAGCATAATACCCTCCAAGTACATCCCTGTTGCTGCAAATCGCAAAATTCCATTCTTTCTTATGGCTGAGTAGTATTCCGTGTGTGTGTGTGTGTGTGTGTGTGTGTGTGTGTGTGTGTGTATGTATACCACATCTTCCTTATCCATCCATCTGTTAATGGACACTTAGGTTGCAAGGCCAGTTTTTCAGTGTTCTCTAATGCTTTGTGTGCAAAAAAGAATGCAAGAGCATGAAATAGTAGCATCATCTGCAAGTAGCCTAGGCTTTCTTTTTGAAAGGACTTGAATACTGCTTACTATCTGCACAAGTTTCCTACTGCTGCAATAACAAACTACAGCAAACTTAGTGACTTAACACAAATTTATTCTCTTACTGTTCTGGAGGTCAGAAGTCTAAAACAATTTTCACTGAGTTAAAATCACAGTGTTTGCAGGACTGATTCCTCCCAGAGGCTTTCAGGGGAGAATCTTTTTTCTTGTCTATTTTATCTGCTAGTGGCCACCTGTATTCCTTGACTCCTCGCCCCTCCCTCTGTCTTCAAATTGCATCACAGCAATCACTGCTTCCATCATCACATCACCTTCTCCTCTGACTTCTCTTATGAGGACAATTGTGATGACATTGAGCCCACCAGGAAAATCCAGGACACTCTTCCCATCTCAAGAACCTTAATTTAATCACATCTGCAAA
Source organism: Stenella coeruleoalba (assembly GCF_951394435.1). Lineage (NCBI taxonomy): Eukaryota > Metazoa > Chordata > Mammalia > Artiodactyla > Delphinidae > Stenella > Stenella coeruleoalba. Next base: position 21,362,065 of record NC_137154.1, read on the forward strand.
TTCCCTTTTGCCATATAAATAACACTAACAGATTCCAGGGAGTAGAAATGTAGACATATCTGGGAGCCATAATTCAGCTTATTATACTATTTTAAATTATCTGAACTTGATCCTAAATGTTACTTTGGCTTCCAAAAAGCTTATCAGTGGCTTCATGAAAAAAAAATACTAAAACAAAAACACTGTTTGAGTTGTTACTGTGGAAAACAGAAAAGACTGAGATATGGTCCTGTTCTTCCAAAAGCTCATAATTTCCTGGGCAGCTCAGATGCAGAGCCAAATGTAAACAGATTCAGGTAGAATCTGACCAGATTTTGTCTTTTTACTACTTACTACAGAAGCAGAACTATGTGTGTTAATTTTCTGAATATTTTCACACTTCAACCGGCCAAATAAATCAGTATTTAAAATGGTAATCATACAGTAGGGCTGTATTCAAAGGTCAGTGCATGAGGCATTTAAGAGGTCATGACTAAGGTCATATTTCAATGTTTCAGTGTTTTCTGAATTTATAAAATCATATCCTGTGATATTACTCTCTAAGCAGTAAAAGTTTTATACGTCTTTAAAGGCAGCATCTAAAGAAGTAGTTCCTAAACACTGATTTTTGGTTTCATACTCCATGATGAAGATTTCATTTATTTGAGATGAATGATGAAAAATATGAAAATGTAAGGAGTTTTTCATAACGCTAATTAATATATTCAGTTTTAAAACTGTCCTTTCAGTCCTTCTCACCATTTTTCTCTTGCTTTTCAAAAAGTGTAGGAAAGATGATGTTAAGTAAATCTTTACCAATTGAAAAGTAATGATTTAGCAAACATATGTCAGTAGCAAATTAATACACACACACACACACACACACACACACACACACATACACACACACACACATGCATGCATACATCCTGGCTGATAGAATTCAAAAATCAAGGAGCCAATGATCTATAGCTTTGATTAAATAAATTAGTAAAAAATCAGTATTAATGATAATATCTATAATTGTATGTTTTAAAATTTACAAAATAAATTTATGTCCATTAGCTCGAGTGTTTCTCTCCCACCTCAACAATAACCCCATGAGGAAAAGATGTAAGCAATTATTATTCCATTTTCTATGTTTTGTAAGTTTATAGGTTGAGACATTGAAGCATGAATTTTTAAATGACTTATTTAAATGTCTTCCAGGTGATATATTCACTTATGCCTAATTATGTCATCTTATACTATATCCTTAACTACTTCTCAGACATTCAGTTCACCATCCAGTACAAATTGAAACGTGGGTCTTCCCTGATGGACCCACAGCCAGCCCAAATGGTGGATGTTTCCTCCACCACTTGAGTTGAACATGTTTCCTGTGTACCACCTTGTTCCAATGGTACAAGGGATGATTCTCTTGCACCAATGAGGCTAAGAAGGGACAGGCTGATGTGTCCTTCTTGCTCCTTAGGATTGCTTTTATGACACCATTATTTTCTCTCCTTCTTAAACTATTCCTTCCAGCTTTGAATCTCCTGACTTCAATGGAGGAAATAATCATCTATTTTGAATACTTAAGAGAAGTCAAAAAAGGTAAGGTCATTGATATGATACGGCAACATGGTCAATATGATCAGCTGTTTGGCAGCACAGAGACAATCAGTCATGCAGAGTATGCATCGGAGAGTGCTGGGTATGAAACCTATTTAGAATGAGATAATTGGCAAAGAAACCAAAGGATGTTAATAACTCTTTCAACAGAGTTGCTAGAAATAGATATAAACAAATGAGGATATTAGAGGATAAGAAGGGGTTAACATAATTTTGATTTTTGGGGGGCAAGTGATACAGAAATAATGTGCCAGTGTAACTCTTTTATACATAATATCCCAATATGCTACTCTGTGAAACAGCTGGACAATAATTGGAACTTCATATTTAATCAATTTAATATGAAGCAATAATAGAAACTGCTAAAATTCCATTAAATTACTCTTTGATGGTGTATTGTGGCAACAGCATTCAAACCAGAAACTCTAGAGGTTACTGAGTCAGGTAAAAAGCTGTAAATGGTGTTATGTCATTTACTGCTTCATACTGTTAAAGCTAGGTGGCCCTGGAGATACAAAACACTATTCATAGATGAGAAAACTGATGTACAAAAATATTGAGTTGACCAAGTTGATAAAACCTAAATAAGTCATTTGGTTTGGTGATTTGGTGTATTTTTCCTAGGTAGAATCCAAGAAGACCGAAGTCAGAGAATCTATTTTGAGAAAAGGCCATTGGCCAATGGAATTCATTGATCTTTTCAGTGCAACTTTCAAGAACTCTTGAATGAGGAAATCCTAATTTCTGTAAGAAGGGTGACAGGGCTACATTTTGCAGTGTCAACTAGAGGTCGCAAGCAAATATGCTCACGAGTATTAAGTTCCTCTCATTATAATATAAACGGAAAAATAAAACTTTTAAAAAAAACTTACAGTTTGAAAACGAAAGAGATTCCACAACTTACAAGTGAGATTACAGGGAGCTAAATGTATTTGTAAATGTAGTGAAGAGTACCACTGGCAACTAACCCCTAAAAATGAGACTCTCTACCTCATAGGATTATTATATGTCTCAGTAGTTTTACTTTTTATGTCCATTTATTTGAGGCTTTGTCTTTCTCTCCTGAGGCTGTCTACTTTACTGCTTTTCCTTCTCTGTTACCAAACTTCTAGAAATCCTAATATGAAGATACACACTACAGAGACAAGAATTTTCTGAACTTTTCCTTTGGTGAAGAATTTTACTGTGCACTTAAAAATTTTGCCAGAAGAATACACATCTTTATAAAATAGGTATTATTAAAACATTTTAAAGATGAGGAAACTGAGGTATAGAAAGATTAGGTCACTTGTATATCACATAGCTTTGAAAGGTGGGAACTGGAATTGTAATTTACTATTGAATGATTTCTAAGCCCATGCACTATCCACTATGTCAATACTTCCATAAGTATATATATATTTTTTTATTTGACACATCTATTGAGAAGAATTTATGTATCATATGCTTAATTCACAGATTCTCAACCAAAGGTGAGTCTGCACCTCAGGGGTTATTTGGCAATGTCTGGAGATATTTTTGGTTGTCACAGCTGTGATAAGGGTATCCAGTGGCATCCAGTGTGTAGAGGCTAGGGATGCAGATATTATCCAGACAGCTTGCCACAGCAAACATTTATTACACTCAAAATGCTGAGGTTGAAAAACCTTGGTCTCATATCAAAAATTAGTTTACGGTATTTCAACTTCTGCTTAACATGAAAAAAAGAAACAAGAGAAAAATCCTGATAAGATACATCACAGTTATTTAAAACAATCAGAGAGTGGAAGACACAAAGAATCTTGATAAGCTAAATTCTACAAAGTGAGAGGCCCTTCCTAGACACAGGGCTGATCTTAGCACTGATGACAGGAGAGGCAAAAGGAGGAGAAACCTACCACCAATGAAGGCAAGGAAAAAACACTGGACTGTCCACAAAATTTTAATGACCACATGGGGCCAGAATGATGAAGCAGATCACCAGGGCCTCGCTCACTGTGAATCCACAGCCAGTGGTCAACTGCTTCATACGAGTCTTTACCATGTACGTGTGGGGAATATGCTTCAGTTTGAGGACAGAAGAAAAGAGCTAAGAGGAATCCCTCCACAGCACTCCAGGCCTTCATAAGAGCAAGGAAGGAGCTGCCAAAAACTGTGGGTGTGGCCGGAAACCTGAGAGAAAACCCTCTGAGGAACTCAGGTCTCATGAAGTACACTGCAGGCCTTCTAAAGTCTGAGGGCATCGAAAAGGTGTGAAGATAAATCCATCAAGCTCAGAAAACCAGAGTCTGGATTGAAGAGGGTAAGTCTAGACGCTGCCCTCATAACATCTGAAGCCAGTGATCAATCAAGCCTAAATAATGCTATAACATAACCCAGACCCAACCAGAGCACAAATTATGGCCTGACAGAGGAGGAATGTGCTCATTTCCAGAGATAAATATTATTTACTTTTGTCGCTACCATTCTTAAATACATACTAGGGGGCATATGACAAACAATTCAAGGCATGTAAAAGCAAGAGAATGTGACTTGTAGTCAAAAAAGAAGAGAGAAATTACAGTAGAAGTACTTGAAAGATAATGACTGAAAATTTTCCTAAATTAATGAAAGACTACAGTCCACACATCTCATTAGCTCACTAGCTCAACTAACTCCAACCAGAATAAAGACACAGAGTCAAATTGCTGAGAAAAACAAAAAATGAGGAAAAACCTAGAGGTTATACAGTGGTAAAAACACATTATACACATGGAAACAGCAAAAGGAAGATATGTAGTGAACAGACTCTCAGATGATGGCCATGATTCCCATGTCTTATTCACACAGTAATCCCCTCCCCTTGAGTGTGGGCAGGGTCTGTAACTTGCTTCTAGCCAACAGACTATGAAAAACACAACAGGATATATGTGAATATGAGTGTGCTATTAGATTGCGTGATTAGGTTACATGAGATTACAGTGTTTGTATTGCTAGGAGACTTTTTTTTTGACCAGTTATTTTTTTAAATTTATTTTTAAATTAATTTTTATTGGATTATGGTTGCATTACAATGCTGTGTTAGCCTTCACTGCACAACAAAATGGATCAGCCATACGCATACAGATATCCCCTCCCTTTTGGACTTCCATCCCATTTAGGTTACCGCAGTGCATTAGGTAGAGTTCCCTGTGCTTTACAATATGTTCCCATCAGCTGTTTATTTTATACACCGTATCAATAATGTATATGTGTCAATCCCAGTCTAGCAATTCCTCCCACCCTACCGCTTTCCCCCTTGGTATCCATACGTTTGTTCTACAAATGACCCAATTTCATTTGTATTGCTAGGAGACTTTTAGAGAAAGAGGCAAGCATGTTGAGAAGATCACATACCAAGAAACCGACAGCAGTATCCAGCCAACAGCCAGCAAAAGCCTGAGGCCCTCAGTCTGATGGTGTACAAGGAACTGAAGGCTTCCAACCACCTCAGGAGCTTGGAAGTGGATTCGTCCCCAGTTGAACATCAGCTGAGACCTCAACTGGCGCAAACACCTTGATGGCGGTTCTGAGAGATGCTAAAGCACAGGATCCTAAACCCTGCCAGGACTCCTAACTCACAGAAACTTTGAGAGAAAAATCTGTGTTGTCTTAAGCCACTAAATTTACAGTAATATTATTATGCAGTAGATTACTACTACAGAACCATAGCTTGATTCACACAGAAAAAAATGAAGACAAGAAGACAATGGAACATCATTAAAGTGCTAAAAAGGAAAAAAAAACTTGCCAACCTAGAATGCTAAAACCACCATTTATACTTTCAATATAAGAAAAATGACATTTTCAGATAACCTAAAACTAACAGAATTATCTTAAACATATCCGCACTACAATAAATCCAAGGAGTTCTTCAGACTGAGGGAAATAACACCAGATACAACATTGTCCCTGAAGTAAGAAATGAAGAGCACTAGAAAGAGAGAGTATATGGGTGGATATGAAAGATCTTGTTTTATTGTACACATATGCTTGTGTGTGTGTGTGTGCATGTGTGTGTATACATATGACTATTGACAACATGAAGTAAAGAGAATCATAAAATCTTACTATGAGATTCATAACATATGAGAAAAGTCAAATGGTGGCAGATAGTAAATGGATTCAAACTACTGTAGCATGCAGAATGTTTATGATACACTACAATATTATTTGAGGGTGAACTATGATAACTTGAAGATGTTTACTGTAATCTTTATTTTTTCATTTTATTTTTTATTTTTTATTTTTGCAGTATGTGGGCCTCTCACTGCTGTGGCCTCTCCCGCCGCGGAGCACAGGCTCCGGACGTGCAGGCTCAGCGGCCATGGCTCACGGGCCCAGCCGCTCCGCGGCATGCGGGATCCTCCCGGACCGGGGCACGACCCCGCGTCCCCCGCATCAGCAGGCGGACTCTCAACCACTGCACCACCAGGGAAGCCCTACTGTAAGCTTTAGAGCTGCAGACAAATATAGTACCTAGAGCCATACTGGCTATTGAAATGTAAATTTAAATTAATTAAAACTTAAAAGAATTAAGAATTCATCCATGCTACTTAACAACAAAAAGAAACAAAAAACCGAATACATATAAAACTGTAGATGAATGCAAACATAAATATTAAATTATATAAATCTGTATCAAATTATATAAACAATGAAATTATATTGAGTCAAATAAACCTGTCATAAAATATCAAATATTATATAACATCATTTATATGAGGTTCCAAAACAAGAAACACGCATACATAGTCATAGAAATCTAAAAGCACCTGCCTTTAAAACAAAATCTCTGCACTTTGTATGTAAATTGTACATGGGTTTTATAAAAAAATAATTTATCGCTAAAAATTTATTAGCAGAATATTATGTCTCAAAAAATTTCCTTTAATTCCTTGTCTGTGATTCAGTACCTTCAATAACAGAACAAAATTCTACATTATTTGTCCTAAGAAAAATTTGAAATAGGAAGATTGTTGCAACTGAATTTAGAACTCCTCTAGTTTCTTCAAGGATGACAACTTGTGATGTTCTCTTTACACGTGTCCTAAAATATTCTTGTGTTAAGGAAGAACTGAACAGAGGATTTCTAATACTATGTAAAGTAAATCCATGGAGACAGAAAATAGATTAGCAGCTGCCTAATAGGGGTTGGGGGAAAGAATGGATAGAGATTAACTGTAAATAGATATGAGTGATCTTATAAGGATAATGAAAATATCCTAAAACTGGATTATGGGGATGATTGTACAACTTGGTAAACTTACTAAAAAATCACTGAACTGTACACTTTAAATGAGTGACTTTTATGGTATTTAAATTATACCTAAATAAAGTAAAAAATTGTTTAGAACTGTGTTTGAGTAGTGAAACTAACCAGCATTTCTCTAAATTAAGATTTAGTTCCTCACACATGCAGATGTTGACACAAATGAGGGAAAAAAAAAACACAGTTACTACTATAAAAGAACACATATTATTTCTGGCTGTTAAGAGATTAACAAATTTTGACAATTAAGTTAAAATAGATACTTACAGAAAGTTAAATATGAAACCGCAACTTTCTTGCTAAAAGCAAGAGAGTGGGGAAAGAAAGCACTCCAAACTGAAAGTTTAGAATGTTCTCCAAGGTATATATGGAGAGGTGCTCATCAATAACTTTATCATATACTTTTTTTCTTCACAAGTTAGAGGCACCGTGCTTCTCAATCTGAGAGAAGCAAGATGATGTGAAATGCCTGCTTTTCCCAACTATACTTATTTAAGACTTCAACTCAATTCATATAATACAATAAAATAAAAATACTTAGTTTGGCTAATCAGGGTTTTTCAACTTTAGTAGTATTGGGGAGTGTTTTAGTCCCGATTACTCAAGTACTCTTTGTTGTGGGGACTGTTCTATAGAGTAGAGTATGTTTAGCAGCATCCCTGGACTTTATCCACCAAAATAATAATAATTAGAAGGATGCATCCAGAAAGATAATCTTAATGAAAAAAAAATTTAAATTATAGTGTTTATATTGCTTGTAGGTGTTGAGTAATTCCTAACACTTTTAGGATGGGGTTTATATTTGGGAGATAATGAGGGAAATGAGATACCCAAGGAGTTTAAGGGAGGCTTCACCTTTATTAGTAAGGTTATAATAAAGAAAAAAAGAGACCTAAAACAAATAAAATACAAATGTTTATAAACTGGGTGGTGGGGACATTTGTTTTGGTTAAATTAAACTCAAGTAATTTTCGATACATTTGACGATCTATCTATCTATCTACCTACCTGTTTGTGTAAATTAGCATATAATGATTAATAATAATAAACTGAGATTCATAGCATTAGTTTCTATAGAGTCCTGGAAGATTTTGAGGGTATTTCTATTCTCCATCTTTGTTTACAGAATCAGGAAGAAGAGCAATCACAAAACAAAACTGTATCCCTAGAAGCTATAAGAGTCCTATATACAAATAACAATGTTGCTATTTCACTACCATGTCAATATGGCTTTGTTTCTAAAATAACAGCCATTGGTTCACCACATAACTACCATAGGGGAATGTTTAAAAATGCATGTTTAAAACATAATCCACTTAAAAAACTAGGGACTAATTATTCTTACTGTTGACACAGAATTATATGACAGTCAAGGTACAAGCAAATAATTATCTTCAATTTCTGAAAAAGGGCAGAAAACTCTTAGCAGATATTGTGATAATCCATTGTGTTTATTACATAGTTCAGTTGAAAAAACTAGGTTATCAAATCATGTCCCTTCCAACAAAAATAACTCCATATGGTAAAATACTGATAAAAAGAGTTCTACTGGTAGTTATTCCTGTTCCCAGAAATTAGCACGATAAAGAGTTTATATTAAAATTGAGATAACAGAATCCCAGATTTTCTCCTTTTAATTTTACAGTTGAAAGATCCCTTAGAGGTTGTTTAGCTCTTATTTTATAGATGTGGAAAATGAGATTCAAAAAGTTCAAGTTACTTCCTTCTCCAGGGTCACCCTGTGAGTTAGTCACATAGCTAAGTCTAGAACTCATATCTTCATCCTTCCATGTTCTTTCCACACTGCCAAAGTGAATCCCAGTCATATTATCTATTTTATAAAAGAATATTTTTATAACACAACATGATGGCTTAATCAGTAACTACATGGCTAATGTGCATTTCAGAACACATTAAGAATATTAATGTCATTATTAGAAGAAAAGGCCTTTATTGCAGTTTAAGCTTTCATTTTTTCCCTCACTAACTGCGTAACCCTAGTTCTTAAGGGGGAAAAAAAAATCAGTCAGCAACTCATAACCAATGCAAACTCCATGACACCATCAATATGACAACCCCAAGGTCAAAAGACTAGATCATCTCATCAGCCCATTCCCTGCAACTCAAGGAGGTCAATCACTAGGAACAATCAGCTAACCTACTCCCCACAAGAACTCTAACTTATTTAATGTTCCCAACATCTGTTGTCAACAAAGGAAAATAAAGGGAGCAGAGACTCGATTTGCATCCTTCTATTCTAAGGCATTCAAGACAAACATGAGAATAAACAAACTTTAATAAATAAACTTTATTCTCTGAACTGATGGCATTTCTCTGTTTGCTTTTATCTGGTGTTTCATTTATCTCAACAAATTTTACTTTCTTCTTTATCTCTTCCTTTGAGGCTCAGAATTCCAGAGCTTTTATAAAGAGCTACCTGGATAAGTCTTGCTAAGGACAGGAAAGCTAACGCTGTTTTGACGCACTGATATAAAAAGCTGGTTCAGCACACAGTGATTTGACTAAACAACTTTCTAAGATTCTCCCCTCAAAGGATGCATGTATATTCCCATTGTTAATAAAAGAGATTGTGAATTGGTTTCATTTTTGTATTGGCTTAATGATGCTGGGGGAAAGCACTGAATTTGGAGCAAAACCACCTTAGGTTTGTATCCTAAATAAAGATTATTTACCTCTCTGGGCATACATTTGTCACAGGATAAGGATAACAATGTCAATTGTATCAGTTAGGATTATATTTAGCTGCTAGTGACAGAAATCCTAAAAGTAACAAAGGTTAAGCAAGACTGAAGTTTATTGCCTCTCATATGAAACCCTGAGCAAGTAGACCATGATTGATATGGTGGTTATTTGTATGAAGGGACCAGAAGCCTTCTGTCTTGTTATTCTGTCCTTCATGGCCTCTATCTCCTAATTCAGGGAGGTAGCATTTTGATGTAGGGACAAGGAGGAAGGAAGGAATAAAGATGGAGAGGTAAAGAGTACACGGATGTTGACTCTAAAAAAAAGCAGATGTATGGCACAAAGGACTTATGTCCTGTTGGCCAGAATTATATATGTGGCCATACCTAGCTGCAAGGGAGGCTGGAAAATACAGTATCCATTCTAGATGTACCTATGTGCAGCCAAAAAGTAAGGATTCTTTCACTGTAGTAAAAAAGAATAATATATTGGGAAACAACTAGCATCTTTATCCCACCTACCCTAGAAAAGATTGCTGGTATTCCACAAACTACATTCCCAGACCCCATGGCATTTAGATGTTACTATTTAACTATGCTCTCCCCATTGGGATAGCAAAAGTGATAAGTGTCACTTCTAGGCCTAGGTCTGTAAGATTATAAGTAGTCTTCCTCCTTATTCTTTTTGCACTTTGCACCTTTCCTTTGATCTATCTAAGACCTGAATTTTAAGGCATCTGCCTTTCTACATAAATGAGGACAGTAACTTAAATGAAAAAAAAAAAAAGAAAAAAAAGGAAGGAAATCGGTCCCTAAACAGCCATGCAGAGTGAAAACATTTGCTGACATGGGCCACTTACCCAGAACTAGTATGTTAGAGAAAATTCTATGTATTTTCCTATGTGTTAACAGCAGTTAAACCTGACTTTGAGTGAAATATTTACCTCACAGGAATGTTTCTAGAGATTAAGTGATGTGATGTCTGTAAAATGCTGGCAGTGCCTGCCCATAGTAAGTACATTAAATAAACAAACAAACCTACCTACATATACAATTATATTATAGAATATAATATTATAGGATTATAATTATATAATATTATAGAATTATAAAATTATTTTATGTATATTTATTATGTGTAAGTGTATTATTATTATATGTATATCTGAGTGTGCATACAACTATATAAGTAGAAACAGCAATCTTCTGAAGTGTCACAAGGGTCCACCAAAGTGAATTTTTTTTTTTTTTTTTTTGCGGTACGTGGGCCTCTCACTGTTGTGGCCTCTCCCGTTGCAGAGCACAGGCTCTGGACGCGCAGGCTCAGTGGCCATGGCTCACAGGCCCAGCTGCTCCGCGGCATGTGGGATCTTCCCGGACTGGGGCACGAACCCGTGTCCCCTGCATCGGCAGGCGGACTCTCAACCACTGTGCCACCAGGGAAGCCCTAGAGTGAATTTCACATCAACCATGACATGTAGAATATTAATAATAACATCAAATATACTTTCCAAAATCTGGTGAAAACCCATGCATTACTGTTGCCTTGATAAGATAAGCTGAAGACTTACTTTGTTTATATTAACAAGATGGTATGTGGACCAGAACTACCTTAATATTGTATGTATCAAGCACTCCCCTTATGAGCTCTCCAACACAGTACACAGAATAGGCCAACCCAACAATCAAAGAGGGGGATGAGGATGATGGAGTAGTATTCGGGGTTTGACTTCCCTGTAAAATTTATGTGCTTCTTCCTTCTAATCACAAAATTAATTCTCATAAATTTCTCATCTGATACAAAAATGTATCCAAACCATATTCATCACATGCCAGAGGGAAAGAAGCGAATTAGGAAAAGAGAAAGGCTGTATGTCCTGATAATAGAGTGTATGTAACTCAGGACAGCATCCTCAGTTCTGACTGTCTGCTCCAATGCCTAAAGCTATAATATTGGACATGTCTAGGCTCTTGGTTGAGCATGTAGCCCTGAATTCCAATTTTCTTCTCCCCATCCCAGGAAAACTGCTTCTTGCTTGTCCTCTGTGCTCAGTGCCACAAATCAGCAAATCCTCTGAGGAAAGAAAGCAGGTAAAAGTAGGTCCCAGTACAAAGCATCCCCTGTCTTTCAGGTATCCTGGCCTCTCAAGTCCTGGGCTCCTTGTTGTTTTCTACTAACCTCAAACATAATTTTTTGCAGTTTATGTAGTTCTAGAAATATTTTGATGGGTAACTTAGTCCAATATATATGTCATCACACAAAGAAACACAAGTCGGTTTTGTATTTTGTCATAGCCAGCCTCCCAGGGGACTATTTCCTGATATTCTTACCCTTGTGCTGTCGCCTCTCATATTCTTAATATATTAGGTTTGGTCGGTTGCAGCAACAGGATACAGCTAAAGTGATGGTACAGCACTCCTGAGGCCAGGTTATATAGACCCTGTCCTGCCTCACTCCTGAATCCCTTGCTCTGGAGGGAGTCAGTGTCATGCTATGTGAAAAGGCCTATGGAAAGGACAAGCAGGGAGAAACTGAGTCCTCGACCAAGAGTCAGCAAGAAACTGAGGTCTCCTGCCCATAGCCTCGTGAGTGAGTCATCTTGAAAATGCATCCTTCAGCCCAGGTCAAGCTCTTGAACAACGGCAGTCTGAGTAGATAGCTTGACTGCCAACTCCCGACAGACCCAAAGGCAGAAACAGCAGCTAAATTGCTTCTGCATTTCTGACCCTCAAAAGCTGCAGAACAAATGTGTGATGGTGCTTTTAAAATTTTTAGTTGTGGTAAAATACATATAACATAAAATTTAGCAGCTTAATCATTTTTAAGCATATAGTTCAGGAGAGTACATTCAACACTGCTGAGAAATCATTTGTGCAGGTATCAGGACAGAAGTGAGGTTGCTGGCTCAATCCAGCCAGTTTTAGAGTTAATTCTTATTCTGTTTAAGGGGCAAAATTCTTGTCCATAAATATAGTTCCACAAAGATCATCTATTTCTTATCATAGAATGCTATATGAATTCTGTCAGGTTGAATATTCTTGGTTGCCTGCTTCTCCCTCTCTGAATCTCTCTCTGTGTCTCTCTCTTTGTGTCGCTCGCTCGCGTGCTCTCTCTCTCTCCTTTTTTAAATTAAAAGCAGGTGCTTCCCTGGTGGCACAGTGGTTGGGGGTTCGCCTGCCGATGCGGGGGGCGCGGGTTCGTGCCCCAGTCTGGGAGGGTCCCGCGTGCAGCGGTGCGGCTGGGCCCGTGAGCCATGGCCACTGAGCCTGCGCGTCCGGAGCCTGTGCTCCACAGCGGGAGGGGCCCCACGTGGCGGAGGGAAAAAAAAAAAATATATATATATATATATATATATATATATATATAAAAATATAATTAAAAACTATTGAGCAAATTTTCAAGTCCAGCCAACTAAATCATAAAACAAACTGACTTTTCCCCCATTCCCATGGGATTAAACATAGAACTTGATGCTGAAAGATTCTGTTGAGACTTTGGCAAGAGGAGCAAGAAAGAAGGGGTGAAATAGGAAAGCTTCATCTCAACTTCCAAACATCTACACAAGTGAGACAAACCCTAGCCATATGCACTAAGCCAAACAAGATTTAGTTGCATTCAATTATTCTTTTAAGGCTTTTAACTTAGGTATGCATTCTCACATGTCACAATTCTCTAGTCAGGAAATATTATTTTCTTATTTTTTAATTGCTGTTCACAGATTTTTTAAGTCCTTTACTGCCTAAACGTATCCATCCCTAACTTCTCCAAAGGCAGCTGTCTCTGTAAAGCGCAATAATCTGGTATTTATTCATCATAATTGCTTATTTACCCCAGACTACCAATGGAAGAACTTCTCCCTGCAAAGTCAGCCATGTGATTAAATAAGGAGAAAAAAATACAAAAAACTTTGATGAACTACAATGCTTACAGAGCCAATCCTGATGTGAGGGACAGGAACAAGTAATTAGCTAGTAAATCACTTTATTATTCTTATTTGAAGGTCAATCAATCTACTCCTCCTTTGTTTTTAGCCTTAGCTTTAGGATAAATTACCACTTTTCTGTCTTTTCTAGCTATCTCCTAGTTATAATCTCTGCCATCACATGGCAAAAATAATTTGCCAATTATTTCCGAAGAAATAATTACTAAAATGTTGGTCATATTTCCCCATCAACTATACTATTCTAAATATTTTAATAATAATTTAGCTGATTCACACTTTAAAAACTTATAAAATGTACTTGTATCTATGCTAATGACAAGAGGAAATCATACTTTTTCAGTCCACAATGTTGGAAGCTAAACATTGTGGAAGCATTTATATAGTTGTGGAAGCATTCCAATTCTGTCACAAAAGAGAAGCTGGTGTAGCTGCAATGAGACTCACATGAAGGAAAATTGCAAAACTTTTAAATATGGAAAGCAAGATAAAAATCTTTCTTAAATAAATAACATTGTCTAAATTATACATGTATTCTCCTTAAGATGACTTTTTAGGTATCCATAATGGAAACTTTAAAAGTATCCAAAATGCCTAAGTGACATTATCCTTAGAGCCAGGGCATGTGCCTGTTAGAAACTGGGTGAGATAACACCTACAATTAGGTATTAATGAAACCTGGGGCATAAAAAAGCTACCATTTTTACCAAAATAAAAGAACTAGACATGTGTATACCCACCCATGTATCACTGAGGAAGATTATCAGCTATCAAGAGAAAAGGAAAAGAAAAATGTACTTGACAGGGGAATGAAACCATAATATACTAGATTGCATTACATAATCCCCAGAATCACACAAATGCCTTTTGATCAGGCTTTATGATTATTTGCACTCTTCCTAAGGTCCAGAACTCAGGCTATCGAGAGAATCTTAAGCGTCAAAATGATCAAGGCATTTGTACACCTGGTAGCTCCTGACCATCAGGACAGAACCTAACTGAGCCTCACCTCCTAACCACACAATACCTCTCTCACCTGCCTGCATGCTGCCTCTTTCCTGGGTTTTCCTTGTTAAACATGGGAATAGGGGGCTGTAGAAGCCTCCTGGGCACTCAAGCATATGCAACTTTGAAGGGCAAGTAAGTTCACACCCATGTGTTGAACTTTTCAACCAATGGGAGAATCCAGTGGATCCAGCAGACAAGTCTTTTCTCCTTTCTAATGAACTCTCTCCCTCCTTGCCCTGCCATAGACACACTTTCCAGGACACCACTGATAAGCGACTTATAAGGCTGCTCAGAGGCACGATCCCAAGGATGAAGTTATCCATCACACTTAGCAGTGGCCAGACAGACAGAACATCTTCACGTTGACTCTTCTTCACTCCCCTTCTCCCACACTCCTACCCTAATTTTACTCCTTTAAAATATTAGCATGCTGGCCCTCTTCCACAAGCTTTGCTTTTTCTAGACCTCAGATGAAAACAGTCAAATGTTGCATGTGGATGTGAGGTACAAATTCACACTATGAAGTGAGAGAAAATGTTGCTGAGAAATTGACAAAATCTGGTATCAAACCATCGAAACTTCTATTGATCGGACTGAAATAAGAAGCTGTTCCTACAGAAACACTTTCATAGCCGAAGGCTCATGGGACTCCCAGAAAGGAAAAAACTCTCAGCAGCTGTGAGCTCAAAAGAAAATAATTACAAACCACATGAAAAAATGAACTTTCATAAGTGATAGTAAATAATGCAAACATTCAGGAAAAGTACTTAAAATAATAGAGTACCTTGAAAGGATCTATTTAAAAATATGTTTAAAATAACTAAAGACATAAAATAAGGACTAGAAAACAAAATCAAGTAACCAAATAGTATTAACCAGAACAGGTACATTTTTACAAAGGAATCAAATAAAATTGCTATAAACGTAAAATAGAGTAATTGGCAATAAAAGCTCAGTGTATAAGTTAAAGAACAGATTACACAAAGCTAAAGAAACAATTATTACACTGAATTCGGTGTCTCAAGATACTAAAATGGAGCACAGAAAATAAAAACATGATACCATTTAAAAAGTGGTTATTTTCCACCTGTGACAATCTAAAGGCCCAGCATATATGTATGAGGAATTTCAGAAGGAGAACGAAAAAGCAACTGTAGGATGCACAATGCTTGATGTGCCAATGAGTGAACAACTTTCCACAATTATATCACTGCAGCTGCAAAATTATTTGGCTACCTTTCCACTTTAGAGCTCAAAACTAATGTCATTTGAGAAACTAAACTTGTTTTAACATTTTTAACAGGTTTGGTGTATTTCTTTGGCACTCATATTTAAAACCGCTAGATTTGTATTTCTCTGTCTATGGTGTTTTTTATTCACAAGGCATGACTTTCAGTTACCAGCCAGATATTCTTAACATCAGGTTTTTATTTTCAACTGCCCAGCAAAGAACAATCCTTAATAGACTTGGAATCACTCAGACCTCTTGACATACAACCTACAAAAGTGTATTTTACGGGCTTCCCTGGTGGTGCAGTGGTTGGGAGTCCGCCTGCCGTCTGCCGGTGCAGGGGACGCGGGTTCGTGCCCCGGTCAGGAGTGGCTGGGCCCATGAGCCATGGCCGCTGGGCCTGCGCGTCCGGAGCCTGTGCTCCGCAACAGGTGAGGCCGCAGCAGTGAGAGGCCCGTGTACCGCAAAAAAAAAAAAAAAAAAAAGTGTATTTTACAGAAGTATGTTGTCTCCTTACACAGAGTGAATTGTTTCCCACAGATACCTCTGCAAAATGAGTAGAATCAAAGGATTTATTCATAGTTCCACTGAAGTTAGAGAAGTATTAAAATATTTTGACAGATTTGAATATTTTAAAAGTATCTTATTGTTACATATTTCACCCCAGGTGTGATTTTCTCTTCTTTGTATTTATCCCGCTTGGGATTTTTCTGATACTTTTGTCTCTGAGGGTCGATATTTTCAATAACTTTGGGACACCTGTGGGCATTATGTCATTTTCTTTCTGTCCCCTCTCTCTCCACTCTCAGGCTAGAATTCCAATTACATGTATGCTAGATAACATTATATTGTTCCACACAGCATTGTTCATTTATTGTCCCCAAGTTTCTGCTCTCTATTCTACAGTCTGGGTAATTTCTATTGATTTTTTACTTCAGTACTAAAAACTTCTTTTTTTTACAGTTTCCATGTCTTTGCTAAAATTTCCTATCTATTCACTTATTGTGTACATCTGTTTCTGCAAGTCCTTGAACATATTTATAGTATCTGTTTTAAAGTCCACATCTGATCATTGCAACAGCTGGGTCATCTCAGGGCCTATTTATATTGAACACTTTTTTTTGACAATGCATGAAACTTTCTTACTTCTTTACATGTTTTGAAAAACAACATTTTTTTAATGCTGAATATTGTGGATGATACATCATGAGGAGTCTGGATTATGTTGTTTTCCTTTAGAGGATGTTGACTTTTGATTTTCCTGTCAGAACAAAATTACTGACAGATGGTCTTGGTTTTACATTTTGTTAGTGCTAGTCTAATTTGTTTTTATTCTTGGAGTTTAGTCAGTAGTGTGGTTTTTACTGATAAGGCGACGTGTCCTTTCTGGGGTCGTAACTGATGTCTGTGGTGCTCAGTCAGCAAGGTTCCCCACGGTGGCTGGGGTGGAATTCCTATGGCCCCCAGCCCACACTTCCCCACCTTTAACATCACTGCTCAGCCCTCAGCTCTAGAGCAGCTGCTCTCCGCCAGGCCTCTTGGAGGGGTGTCCTGTGTCTACTAGCTCGGCACTTGGTCAGTGACCCTTAGAGAACCCATCAAACATCTGGGCCCTGCTTCTCTGCACAGCTTCTTCCTGTAAACTTCCCTTCCTTCCAAATTTCAGCTGCTTTGGCAGCCTAGAATTTCTCCGTGCAGCAAGACCTCCTTGCTCTTCTGGGATTTAGCCCACTACACGGTATTCTGGAAAGTGTCCTCAAGTATTAAGGCCGGGAACATGTAGGGATCACCTCCCAAGGATCACTGTCTTGCATTGCCTGTGGTCTAATGCCTGAACAGAATTGTCTCGTATACTTTTTGCATTTTATAGTTGCTTATGGCAAGAGAATAAGTTTGAAACCATTTACCCAAACATGGCCAGAAGTGAAGCTTCTATAGCATCGTGTTTAAGAACAAAAGCATGAACAAAAAAATTAAAAACGAATTAAATATTCGTTAATATGTAATCAGTTAAACTATGCTACATACTTATCTTGAAACTCCATCTGCCTTTTAAAAGAATGATGACATGGAAAGATGTCTAAGACACACTGTTAAATTTTTTAAAAAGTGTTCACAAAACTGTCGTTCTTTATGTGTATATGCACGTGCATAGGTATGCAAAATGTAGGGGAAAAAAACTTCAAGGATAAACTCAAAACTGCAAATATACTGTCACTTCGAAGAGTATGACTGGAGATGGTAGTGTATGTGTGCTCTGTGCTTTAGTCTACATGTCTTTGTGGTATTTGGATCATTCACAAAGTAAAAATTCAATAATATGTTTTAAAAATAAAATCATTCAGAGAACTTTGTACTGGTAAATTGTTTGGGAATCACTGTCAACACTTTTTACTCTTGTTTTGTGAAATACCTGCTGTAACTTCAAGTTGAAAGCAACTGTAGTAAGGAAAGTGGAAACTGGACAAATTCACAAAAATATGATTATTTTGCTGGCACTGCCTTGCTTTCCTTTAGTCTTGACACCGATCTGTGCAGCGGCTCCCCTCTCCCTCTCTGTTGCCAAGTGCTGCATGCCTGAATTGCTCCTTCCTTCCTATTACTGGAAACCGACACAAAGGGTCCACCGTCTCCTGCGTACCTGACATGCCAATTTAGAGGGAAGATTTGAGGGATGAACACTTGACACTATTTATTTATTTTCAACTTGTGAGACTCAGAGTCTCCCCCAGGCCCAGGTTTGAATATTTGAGAACTACTTTGATGTCTTTCAACATCTTGACAAACATGAGGATTCAGAACATGCCAGAAATATGTCAAATGGAATCAGTCTCTCTGTCTCCGGGAATGATGGACACTGTCTTTTAGGATCAGTTCCCAAAGACCGACTCACTCAAAATCGGCTAGTTCAAACAAGAATTCTTTTCCTAAGAGTTCAGAAATTCATGGGAACTGGAAATGACACACAGGTCAGCCAATCATTTCTCCTCCTTCAACTTTTCTCCTCACCACGATTCTCTGTAAAATTAGTCACACTCATAATTAAGAGATGCCCTAGTTAAACTCTGGGAAATAAATAACACAGTCATGGGTAAATATTTCTACTAAAAATGTATGCTGTATATTCCAATTTCACTTAACCTCATAAATGTATTAACCATTTAATAATCCAGAATAAATCTGTCAGAATTTCTAGAATCTGGAGAGAGATTTCCTTAATTCCAGTCCTGGCTATGTCCATCATTGGCCCTGCAATTTTGGTGAAGTTACTTAACTTTTCTGTGCTTCTCTGTTTCTCATCAGTAAGGTGGGGATCATGAGAATGCCTACATCATACTTGTTTGAGAATTAAGCAATTTGTGTTTAAAAGTACACAGGACATAATAAAGACTCAATATGTGGTAATTATCATCATCACCATCGCCACCATTTTTATAGTCATCGTAATCAATATCTCCTGAATGCTTATTTTACTCTCTCTTGTAAACCAGTAATGGTTTTCCATGAACTTATTTCTTTTCTTTTGGCTTTAAGGATTTCACTTTCTCTGAGCTGTGCTACGCCAATAGTAACTGCTTAGTTTTGACACATGAATAATGGCTGTAATGTTAAAAGAATAAGCCCCAAACTCAAAGCAAGCACTCAGGGCATTTTAATTGAGTTCACCCCCACTCATATGGACTCATCACGCAATAGTTTACCAATGCTTAAATGGTACAGTGGGTGCTCATCAAGTACTTATTCAATGAACGATGATTTTATGAGGAAAAAAATATACATAATTTCCAGGCTTCCCTGGTGGCGCAGTGGTTGAGAGTCCGCCTGCCGATGCAGGGGACGCGGGTTCGTGCCCCAGTCCTGGAAGATCCCACATGCCGCGGAGCGGCTGGGCCCGTGAGCCATGGCCGCTGAGCCTGCGCGTCCGGAGCCTGTGCTACGCAACGGGAGAGGACACAACAGTGAGAGGCCCGCGTACCGCAAAAAAAAAATATATATATATATATATATATATATATAAAATATATATATATATATATATATATATATACACACATAATTTCCATTCGATATTACTGAGGCAATAAGATCAACTGAACAGATTGAGAACTTTATGTCTGTCTGTCTGTGTGTCTCACTTTCTCTCCCTCTTTCTCTCAATATATGTATATATAAAACATATCCCCCTACAACTGGGTCACTAGGCAAGGCCTTGAGGCTTTACATCCTGTTCTCTAGAAAGCACTCTTCACTAGCAGAAGGAGCTCCAATCCCTAGTGCCAAGAAAGAACTGAAATTCAGATGCCTGGATCCATCCCACTACACCTATACTACTCGTACTTCCAAAGTGGTAGGACTGACTAATCCCACGTTCCTCTACTAACTTTTGTGACCTCCTTTCTGCTAGATATTCATTTTAAACTGACTCCATTAATTCGGGATGAAGAAAAGCATCTGAGGCATGAGACAATGTGATTTTGTCTGGCCCACACAATCCCCTTCCAAGGGTAATGCACAGAGACGTGAATTAAGACAGCACGTTGCTATGGGGAAACTTGAGGGAAATGTATTAAAGGCTGAGACAACACTATGGTTGATGTATTTAAGGAACAAGAACCTAGTGCTGCTGAAGAGAAAAGAATGAGGAAAAGAATGGCCTGAAATGAGGTCAGGAAAAGCAGCCAGAGGCCAGATTACACAGGTGTTGAAGGTTCTGTCAGACTTGGATTTTACTCTGAATGAGGTGGGAAGCCATTGAAGGGGGTCCCAATAGGGTGAGACATTATCACTTCTGCTTTAAGATCTTTCTGTTGTATGTGCAATGAACTGAAGTGACCTGAGAGTAGAAGAAAGAAGATTAGAAAGCTGTGGAGGGCATCTACTCTTCTGTTTCCTTGTTTTATGGCTATTAACACCCATCACACTTCCTAATCTTTATTAAAATAATCATGAGGTCAAGGACAACGTCAGACTGCTTTTTTACCCATTGTAGTGCTTACCATATTCCTTGATTTCTCAAAATATTTCTTGAAAGAATAAGAGTTATGGGAACAACTGGATTCCCATAGTTTTTGGTGTATTTAATGAGGCAATTTTTAATTATTGTTTTAAACAAATTTTCCGTCATTTTGAATAAAACATCTTCCAAAAGTAGAGATCTGGCAAAGCAACGTAGATTATCACCATTGCATTACAGCAGTATAAAGAGGAATATTTATTAAATGGCCCATTGAACACATGGTTCTGTAGAGAAATACTCTTTCATTATCCATGTTGGCACTCTTTCATCAACACTATATTTACATCAGACTAACAGGATTCTGTAAAGCTTCCAATGAACTAAATTTGCATATCTGACATGCATATGCTTTGTAAAATCTGCATAGTATTTAAATCATTACATAATCTTGCACAATAGAGATGAGTGACAAGAAACACAAGCAACCTCTCCACTTTCTTTCCTCTGCTCAATGTACTTCATTCCTTCGTAAAAAAGAAGAAACCCAGCTTCATCTATCATTTCCGAATTGATATGCATAACTTCGGCTTATCCTGCCTTCTGCTTGTAAATCTCCATGCAGTGAGAAAGGGACACAACACAAGCCTGATGATTATAAACAGTACTAAATAACTTGAAGCTGCAGACCCTACAGTGTCATGGAAGGGGGCACATTGAATATTAGATGGTCTAAAGAGACCCACAGGGGAAATGATGCAATTTGGATTGTTAAAATTATGTGAGCTTCTGCTTTCCTTCCTTTTGATTAACTCCCCACACGACACACACATAATTATGCTCCTCTAAAATCTAGAAAGTAAAAAGAGATGAGAAATTAACCAACTGAACTTTATAATGAAAAATTCTGGGAGTCTCTCAGATCCTATAACTTATTTATTCTTTATCTTTCACAGCATTATAAAAGTATCCATTGGCTATCTACTGTTTGATCATCTTTTCCCTCTTTGATGCAAAGTCCAGCAAAACAAATTTTTAAAGCCTGAAAATTAATCACAGTCTTATAAAGAAATTCTAGGAAGCAGGGAGGTTTTCCTGTTTCTTTGAAAAGGCTAACTTCAAATAAATTTATTTAATGCCAATAATATCTCTTTCTTATCTCATCTTGACCCAATTACATAAATAGGAAAACCAATGGACTTGATGATATTCTTCAACATTGTATTTTTTAAATAGTTACCATAAGACAACAATTCCCATTTAAATATTATTGGTGGATATTAACTCTCCTCTGTAAATACAATGTTTGGGAATCACATTACTGTTCTAGTTACTACTGCTGTGTAACATACCACCCCAAAACAATGACATTTTTAAACAATTAAGTTCATGGATTCTGCATATCTGTAATGAATAGACAGTATAGCAGGAACAAGTTGTATCTGTCCCATATCTGAAGTGAGAAAGATGCAAACGCTAAGGTGACTCAAACATAGGGGTCTGGTGTTATGTAAACGTGTCTGATGGTTGATGCTGGCTGTTAGCTGGGACCAAAGCTGGGACATTTCCTGTGGCCTCTTCATGAGACCTGAATTTCCTCACAGTGTGGTTCCCTCAAGATAGTCCTTATAGGGCTTCCCTGGTGGCACAGTGGTTGAGTGTCCGCCTGCCGATGCAGGGGACATGGGTTCGTGACCTGGTCCGGGAGGATCCCACATGCTGTGGAGCGGCTGGGTCCGTGGGCCATGGCCGCTGAGCCCGCGCGTCCGGAGCCTGTGCTCCGCAATGGGAGAGGCCACAACAGTGAGAGGCCCGCGTACCGCAAGAAAAAAAAAAAAAAAAAAAAGATAGTCCTTATATCATGGCTCAGGGCTCCGAAGGTAAGTTTCCCACATAACAAAACAGAAATTGTATTGTTTTGTCTGACCAGGTCTCAGAAGTCATCTTGTAAGCCAGCCCAGATCCAAGGAGAGTGTAATTAGGGACCACTTCTGGATGACAGAGTGGTAAAGTTCAAAAGAGCACAAGGAATGGGAAATATTATACAGCCACATTTGGGGAATATTATCTACTTCAGCTACTTTTACTTTCTTATGTCCACTGGGAGGTACTTAAATGAAGGTCTTATACAAGAAACAATAGTAACCAGAGCAGGCAACCTGTGCTTATTATGTTAAAGTGAGTTCTCCCTCTTCATTTCTGGCTGAGAACTCAAATATGGGAAGCAAGAATATTTTGTACCCATATATTCTGAAGAGATTTGGGAGACTACCTACAGAAGACTTGCTAAGTAGTAAATACACACTAGTTTTTACCAATTTCAGTTCGTAAATCACCTCCAACATGAGGCCTCCAGACACTTATAAGTTTCTCAGACTAGTGGAGCGGGGCACGGTAGTTAGACCTCCATCCTACTGATTCCTACTTAGTCTAAGCCACACACTCTCTCACTTCATCCACTTCACCAGTCTCCTAACTCATCTCCTCACACCTCCATGTGCCTCACTCCAATGTCTCCATCACAGCATAGAGCACATTTTAAGGAAATCTAATCAACTCACTCTTCTGCTTAAAGTCCTTCAGTGGCTTTCCAGTAGTCGGCCCATCTCTACCGGGGCCCTGCCTCTGTTTCACCTGCTTGTGATTCATTTCTCAATCTCCAGCAGCATCTCTCGAGCTTCTGGAACAGGTACCCCACTTGACATCTGTTCTCAATTCCCATCACCCTCTGGAACTACAATTTTTCTTAGGTCCCACAACTTTGGATGTGTTTTCCCTTCTACCCAATATCCCCCCCGATTTTATCATCTTGGTAGAACGGTTGGTTTTCTCCAACACTGCTATGAGTTCCTTTGGCACCCTGTATATTTCTTGTCCTAACACTCATCAGACCTTATGGAAATTACCTGCTTCTTATCTGTTTTTTCCTCCAGAATGTAAATGCCATGACAATAGTGACTATGCCTACCTTGACTGCCACATAGCACCTAGAACAGTGCCCAGCACAAAGTAAGAACTCAATAAGTAGCTGCTAAAAGAATAAATTTTAAAAAACAACCTTTAACTTGTTTTTCAATGTCTTGACAGTACATTGGCAGAATTTCCAAGATACATTTTTACATCATTATATGCTTTTAGGCTGTTTTTCTCCTCTTTTTAAAAAGCTTTATATAAATAGAAAAATAAAAATAAAGCACTAAGGCAAATCCTGCTGAGAGTAATTCCACATATTTTCATGGATACCAAGATAAATGTTATCACTTGTTCAGGTATATAGTTTTCTTATCCATTCTGTTCTATAGTCTTATCAGCCCTTTGCTTTGGAAATTCTTCGTCTCCATTGTACCTATGCTTGTTTAGATCTGTTAAGTTTCTGACTTCTAACTTTTTTTGTACAATCACATAAATCATATATTTCAGGCTCTTGCTTCTTTCTCCTGTGCACGTACACACTTCCTCTCACTGCTGCCCCTCCCTCCTTCCTTTCCTGACTTGCAATCTTTAGAACTGAGTGTGAGTCTGTATCTTACAGCAGGATTACAAATGAAACAAGCTGAGCTGATATTGTAGCATGAAGGTAATTTTATGTTTCTCCAGGGTGATGAAAACTACATCTTGAAAATTTCTTAAAGCAAAAGGGCAAATGATGGGCATACAAAAGGAGTAAAATATCAAGATATGTAACTTCTAATGCATTTGCGATGGGCACTATTTCCTTAGAGTTTAGTAGAAAGCCATGCTTCATTTGGTCTACAGAACAATCCTTCAGAATCCAGGATTCTATCAAAGGCATGGTCATTACCTTAGTGGATGGTAAGGTCAGAAAGAGCATGCACACCTGGACACTTCATCAGGAACCTAGATGATGGCATCTGAGAGTAGAAAAGCAAGTGCATCTTTCTTTCACCTGAGCAAAACCATTTATGATTGAGAGAAAGGGAGTACCTGTAGGTTCGGAATGCATGAGGAAGAAACTTGACTTTATCAAATTCTTTTAAGACAGAAGTTTAATAAATAAGAGCATGTCATATGGATTCAAAGCAGTATCATTCAGTCAAATGTTCTCCCACAATCAGAAGAAAAAAACCCAGCTACAATAAAAGCATTACAGTACTACCCATTTGAAGTAACCAAAACATTCTCCATTTATTAAAAAGATTTCCAATTCTTAATAACATCCTTTTGAATGATTAGTTCCTGGGGGGGGTAGATGTTAATAAGCAAGATTCCATATTAAGCTATTTGTTTATAAATTTCGTGAGAAACTCCGGTTAATTCCCTTTAGTTGTTGTGGAGATCACAGTTAATATATACTTGGTAAAAGAGAATGAGGAAAATACTTCTATAAACAATTAATTCTTTGGCACAAGTGAAAGGACTCATTAATTAATACTGCAGGCACAAAAGCGCTTCTAATTCAACTTTCCTATGATTCTATAATGCATAAGCTATAAGGCACAGAAAAAAATTTTAATATATTGGAAAAGAAAAATGGCTTCTGTTTTGAACTTGCGGATATTTTTCTAGGACCTTTCCTCAATAATTTTAAAAATTTTACTTATGCATACGTAAATGCATGGAGACGTATTATCCTCTTGTGTACATAATGCATGTACATTATGCATGGATAGGTATTATCTCCGTGTACACATGTATACACGGAGATAATTTTTTTAATTTGTAGATTCCTTAGTAACACCCCTTTCCCCAAGATTCTGATCCAAGATATCTAGTATACAACCTATGATCTGTGTTTTTAAAATATCCACTGGAGGACTCTGGAAATCCTTAGGGTAGATAACCATTGCTCTAAACAACGTAACCTCTCTCTTTTAGGCCAGTCACTCCCATAGCTGTACTGTCGTCTCTGTGTGGATGATTTTGTTACTGAACCAGGTCCTTGGACACTTTAATCAATAGAAATTGGTAAGAGGCCAGACAAGGAGTTCAGGCAAGGCTTTATTGAGGACTCGTGCTGCAGCACCAGGGAGCTAGAACAAGTAACAGGCTCCCTTGCTTGCTCTCTGAGGGCAGGCTGATTCCTTAAATGGGGTGAGGGTAGGAGCAGATCGATGGGTCAGGCTGGAGGGATGGCTTCGGTAGCCTGCCCACCCCCTTGGTGGTGGTGTGTGCAGGGATCATGTGCGGTATCCTGCTTTTTCTCCCAGCACCTCAGAAGTGGTCATTGGTTTGTAGCATTTTTGTATCTTATTGTTCATAATCTTCCCCAACTGTGCATGCATGCAGGTATTTTTAGTCCCTTATAGTTTCTTTGTATTCTGAAACATTTGTCTAGGTGCAAGCACTCCAGTAAAGGGTCCCAGGTCATCTCAATTTCACATCTGTATTTCTCATTTTGATTTCTCAGTAGAGATTTAGATCAGCAGTTCTAGCTCCACATCGTATTTTTCCACGCAGGTGGCTTCCTGAACCCAACTTCATGTTCAGAAAAACATCCATGAGAGGGCATTAAAGGAGACACACAGCTAAAAGAGAAGTCTGTGGTCAATGAATATTCCAATGTTGTTTTACCCTCATTTCACATTAGTCTGTTTGCTTTGTGTTTATAGCACTCTCTAAGATCTGGCTTTCATCCTGTCTGGTAATGACTCACACTATTTCTTTTTTTTTTAAATCTAAAGACGGTTTCAAGTCTTTTCATTCTAATCTGTGTATATTCATAGAGTTGGATTCTTTTATTTCCCTGTATTTTTCTAAGAAGGTTTTAAATATTGATACTGGACATTGGAAATTATATTTATGTGGCTGATCAATATCATTACTGACAAAACGTCAGAGTTTCCTAACCTTGAAGAGGGCTTTAAAATAGTAATCCAGGGCTAATGAGGTTAGTAATTATGGCCCCAGGGGAATTCGAACTTCAAACTGTAAACAAAGATTTCAGTTGCAGGTTCACCCTTTCTCTTGATAATATGCAGCTGCTGAGTATTGTGATACATGTAAGAAAGCAAAGCCTTAATAAGAAACGTCTAAGAAAATATGTCGCAATGTGGAAAAGATCTTAACAAATAAAAATCTTTGTAAAAATGAATCATCTGAGCTTCACTCAAAACGTTACCCTGTCTACACCTATGATATTTAAACATGAATTTTCCAATGATCCTGCAAGCCAGCTGTTACAACTTCCATCCCAAGAAATCCGTAAGTACCAAGGTGATGATTAGGAAGGAGCTCAGTACCTTCTATCTAGACTGCGTCATTCTTCAAGACCCCTTTCAAACACATCTTCTCCATAATATCTCACGTGATTCCATAAACCAGATATGATATTCGTCCCTCTGAACCACACCACAAGGAAATAAAAGTTTTAGCACTTATTTTATTGTGTTTCATATTATCATTGTGTAGCATCTTGTTCTGTTTTTGAGGCACTATTTTCTTCAATATTTCAAGATCTGGTTCATGTAGTAGGTACTAAAATAACCAAGTCGCATAATAGGTACTTAAATAGACAAGTTAATTGAACCACTTTCACCACCACTCAATCTGTGTCTTTCCAATCTCTTCAATTTAGAAACACGTGGACCTTTGTCAGTTTCAGTAGCAGAATCAATTTCATTTGTGAAAATAATAAGTGGTGAAAGCAATGTTAGAAGAAGGTAAGAGAGCAGTATTATGGAAAATTCTTGCTATTCTTGGCCTACAGATCACGGATCAAGTTGGTGCTTCAGTGTGCTATCTCATTTTTATTGCTGCCTCTGCTACTGTCATAGCCACACCAGAAACTCTTTACATCAGTTTCTGAGTGCTGGTTGATATTTCCATTTCAAGTATAGAACTGAGTTCTCAGAGATGCTGTCCAGTTTGCAGCAAGATCAGTCCTCATGGGAATCTTTCCCAGTCCTGATCAAGAAATGAGGAGAAACAAGTCTGAGAGATAGAGAAACAAGTAGAAGCAGTTGCTCATTCTACTGACTCGTTTCTTCTTTCTTATTCCGACCCTTACCAGACACTCTTTCCAAATGTTTTCCTGCTGTGGAATTGCAGTCTACACAGCAGTACTTCTCTCCTTTTTCATCAGAACTTTGGTTGTTTGAGGTATTCTTCTGTCATAAGGTACTTGGTAAAGCATTTTAGAACAGACAGAGATTATGATTGCAAATTCTGGTATCAAGAATGCAAATAACAGTAACAGAATATATCAATAATTACATGATCTAAGCATTTATATATGTGTGTGTGTGTATTCTTTTATACTTAAAACATCTCCACGTGCTAGATACTAGTATTTTCTACATTTTACAGATGAGGAAATCAAAGCACACATTAGTTAAAGAACTTGCCCCATGTCACAAAACTGCCAAAGAGAAGGGCTGAGATATATATTGAAGCTCTCAGGCTCCCACGTCTGTGCTCTTTAATAGTGAGTTATTTCTTTTATAAAAACCTACTCAATGAATCTCTTTTATTTATTATTTTTGGGAAATAAGCTTTAGTGACAAAAGACCAAGGCTATGTCACTCATGTTATGCAGCCCAGGCCCCAGGGTCAGAACCTGGTTTCAACCATGCAGGTTAATTGTGTTTTATCAACAGGATGCCACAAAGGCCCACAATAAACCAGACTGAAAAGGCCAGATCCACGATAGGGGGGAAGTGGGCTAAAGGTCACCACCTGCCTTGATTTATCTCTGTGTTTCCATACCAACCCCTGAGAACTGAAGGACACTTGCCCTGATTTATCTCTGTGTTTGTTTCAAAAGTACCTGGTGTTTGGCAGAGATGTTTCACAGGTGTACTTTGAGAGATACATGCTTTGAGAGATATACAGTGGTCAACATCCCTGCACCCGCTAGAGGTGCCCAAAAGTTACCTTTGCTTCATTACCATGCTCTCTGCCCAAAGGGGAGATTTGTACTCTGCTAGGCACAATTTGTGCCCGGTGAAAGGGAGCCTGAGAAATTGCACATGTGCCAGCTGTTCCTGGAAATCTCTGCCTTTTCCCCAGTTTCTGATGATACACCTGCCTCTTGCCCCTTAAAAGTTCCCCACTTTGCCTCCCTTCTGAGAGAAGATGCCTTTAGAGTATGAGCCCCCCTTCTCCATTCTCTGGCCATTGAAAAACTCCTGACTTGATATGCACCAAGCTTAGCTGCATCATTGGCAGCGCGAATCTGAGCAGGAAAGAACTCCCTGACTGAGTCAGGGGGGCTTCAGTTCTGCTAGGGCCCCAAGAGAGGGGCCTCACAACTAATTGGGTAACAGCTAGATCTTTGCTCCATACTTCCTAGTTGCTCAGTGACTTTGAAGAAGATTTGTAATCTTTTCAGTCTCACTGCCCATGCAAAATGAACAGAATCATAGCTACCTACTGCTTCTAAATTGTTGTGAAAATTATATTAGATAATTAGTATGAAAACACCAAGCCCAATTAGACAAAAATATTCAATAAAATTGAGTTTTCTTTCTCTCTTCATTTGAAAATTTTCACAATAAAGGAAACTTGTTTCCACTTTAAGAACGATGGTTTCCTAACTTTATATTGTAAGAATTGCAAATCTATGTAAGTACACAAAGCCAAATTTTCTGTGAGAATAGGTTAAGGACTGTCAGATTGATAGGAAAATACTACTTGCATTTCACAGAATCTTAAGATACCACTGATAGCAGGAAGCACCATTATTTATGTATTGAAAGGAAAAAAAAAAACGCTGCTAATTAATCTATGATGATGCTTTATTGTCACAGACTGGTTATTTGTATGTATTAAAATCCTCTTTTAATCTGAAATATTTATATCTCCCCCACCTACATTCCATTGGCCATCACTCATAAAGCTTCATGTAATAGCAAAGGAGGATGGGAAATGCAGGGCAACACATGGACCTCTGATCAGCTGTCACCATGGCCATCCACTTCAATCCATCATTTTCTGGAAAAGCAACTACCTCAAAGTCACTCAGCTAAATAAGTGCCAAGAATGGGACTATATCGAATGTTCCATGACCTCAAGTATGCATGAGCTATCTCGGTAGTCTATAATGGCCCCAAACCAGATATAGAAAGGCCAAAACCTCAGCTTCTGAGAGCATCTTTTGTGGACTGGAAAAAAAATCTGACAATATAATAAGTTATAAGGTCTTAAAACCAAGCAGAACCCTGCGCACTACCCCTCCCCCCAAGCACAAAGCCCCCTCTATGTCCCCTGCCTCTTGTGGGTAGAAAAACAAAAGTCTCCCAGGCCTCCACTGGGTCACAAAAGAGCAGGCTCAAGCACTTGATGATTAGGACAACAGAGTCACAGAATCTTTCAGTCTGATGCACATGCCTAAGTTGTTTTACAGATACTATCACTGCCATCAGAGGGGAAAAGCTAACTGCACGATGACCAGACTGTAGCCATGACATAAACTGCTCCATCTTGAGCAGTACTGAATCTATGGATAGCACAATTCCAAGAACTGGCCTTAGGAGAATGGGATTAACACGACTGCTCACAGTAATCTATATCTTTGTGGGCATCAAAATAATTGTGGCTTGTTCTGTCCATATATGTAAGCGGGCAACTAAAATTGTCAGCCAAGAGATGCTACAGACCCATGTTGACATCTTCCACTCTAAGAATATGGTGCCCTATGTCAGCGTGAAGAAGTTACAGAAGACGGACCTTCTCCCACAATTCCACAGAAATGGAATGATGTTTGGCAGTGGGGATGTGTAAGCATCTCTTTGTAGGAAGCAGCTCTCTGCAGGAGGCCTTCTGTCTCATCATTTAATTGACCTTTACAACAGATGCCCCCATGCTTAACTATCCTCTGGCCCAAGCACATTGTTCAAATCTGTGGTCACACAAGCCTCACCTAACCTGTTGATTCTTTTCTTTCATTAAAGAAGTAAAAATGAAGAAAAAGTAATTAACAGAAGACTAGATCATTTCCCTAGCTTCCCCTTCAGTAATCTTGTGAGCAGATGGTATAAACAAGAGAGCATCTGAAGAAAGATCACAAGGAATCGACAAGACTGCACGCAGTGAGGGATGGCAAAGAGTCTGACCTGCTACCTCAATGATGAACTGAGCTCACTTCCCCTTTTTCCCTTTAAAAACTTTCATGGTTGAGCAGAATCTTCCAGAGTTGGTTCTGGGACATGAGTCTGCCTTCTCCCCAGGTTGCCAGACCTGAGTAAAAGCAAGCTTTCCTTTTCCAACCAGCACTTGCCTCTCAAGTATGCGCTTTCAAGCCTCTGGGAGTCATTCGTTCTTTATTTCTTTTACTTCCACATCTGATCCATCAGCAAGTTGTGCCACCTCTTCGGGGAACTCTTTATAGACCAAATCACTTAATTGTAACAATACTCTACTCCCAGCCCTGGACATCCTCCATCCTTTTTAAATTTTCTACATAGAATGTATTATCACCTAAAATGCTACATGACCAACTTATGTATTTGGTTTGTGTGTTCCATCTTCAACTCAGCAAGCCCCTCCACAGCCCTGATAGAAGATGAGCTCCATGAACAGTTTTACTGTGATAGTTTTTTTCTATTTAGCTGTGATTTGTTTGTGACAGTTTCTTCTAGCTGTGATTTGTTCCGTTCCCTATATTCAGGCCATGGAACGCTGCCTGGTACATAGGAAGCAATCAATAAATATTTGTTGAATTAACAAATTACTTAATTAATCATGGCATTTAATTATTGAATAAACAACAGAATAATCTTTATTCCAAATCTGTTTGGATAAAGCCCTTTTTCAGATAAAAGAACAAACAAATTAAAGTGCACCAAGAACTTTTCTCTTATACATTCCTAAAATTCTGTCTTTTCTTCCCCTTTAATGGCAAAATAATAGTAACATTTTCTCACTTTGGAAATAGGTAAGAGCATGTCTCTGAGTCTCTTGCTCTCTTGTTTCATACTGAAACAACCCCACCTTGTGGAATGAAGGGTAAGTTTGCTGAAGGCTCAAATATCCTGGCAGCATTTTTGCAACTACAGATATATAAGGCATTGTGTAACTTTGGCTTTTAAAGTCTCTGCTGATTTCTAAATGTGTCATAATTGCAGTGGGTGGAGGTGCTGGAGACACAGGCTGTTTACTGTCCCAATTGAGCCACTCCCTACAGTGTTGTTTGAACAGCAGCTCTAAGTGGTTTTCTTTTCTGGATTTAAAAAGAAAATATTCCTTTGCTTCATAATTGTGCCAGAATACTGATACTTGTTCTAGTTTGTTTTCCTAGAGGAATACCACACTTTCTCGTAAAATGTATGTCCCTTTTAAGAGGTATAACTCTACAATTATAGAGCAAACCACAGAGTGATACAGCTACCCAAGATGTAAAGTTCTGGATTGACTGGGGAAATCACCTATTATATCCTGGGGCAATTCTGACTAACTAGACACTTTTACTAAGAAATACGATTTTCTGGATTATATTGTACCCTGAGCAGTGCAAGTTCCAATTTAACCTAAAAGTATTCTAAGGAAATAGCTGTTATTCCATCCAGTGTTAACCACCTTGGAAGCTCCAATGATGCTTTCTTTGAAGAATGAACTATGTATGGGAAGTGACACATTAAAAATAAAACTTTTGATTTAAATGAATAATACCACTGTGTATTGTTCACTCAAAATTATGTTTTGGTTAGAAGCAATTTATTTTTAGTAAATGCAGAAATGAAAAAATTCATGCACAGGATGTTACTGTGAGTTTTTGAAATAATTCTCCCTTCAAATTTTTACTTTGATATTTGCAAGTAAATTCTCCAAGAATTAAATTTATCCAAACTTCAAATACCTTAAAAAATATATTCTAATTTTCCATGTCACCTCTATTAATGTCATACAAAAGTAATTTTATATAGTTAAATGTTCATATTCAGTTTACATTTTAGTCTTCCCCTTAATATTTACAGTAAATATTTTTGGCACTGTAAGCAGTTTTTATTTCTAAGTAAAATTTCTTTATTTTTTAATTATTGTATATAATGATTCCTCCGTTTAAAAATCATTTCTAATTTCTTACTACTATAATAAGAGCATAAGTTATTACCATTTTTATGATTGTATTTTTCTTTACAAAAGTTAATGAATAAAACTAAAGAAAGAATAGAATAAACACATATCATACTTAAACCCAGCAACCATGCATCAGAACATCAGGGATACTAGAGATTAGGCTTTTCCCACTAACAACCCAGTCCCAATAAATTCTCTTCAAGTCTGTTAAATAGAAAGACAGATTTTTTTTTCTCCTTGTCAGTGCCTATGGATCAAATTACAATTGTAAGGGCCATTACAGCTAAGCTACTCTCTTCCTTCAGGATGGTAAGAAGTAGTGAAATCTCAAGAGTAAAGGATCTAACACTGTAAATCAACTATACTTCAATAAAATAATTTTTTTAAAAAAAGAGTAAGGGGTCTAGAGTAGACTTCCCATACCCATCAACACTAAGGTGGATTGCTGCACAGATCAGATAGTGTATGTAAAGCGTTTTGAACTATGCCCGGCACACAGCAAGCATTCAATAAATGTCAGCTGTTATTATTACATTTTTTTACATCTACTTCTATTCAAAAGTAGAACTATTCTCCTTGGACACCTTATTCATTTTCGAAAGTTATATATTATTGTTTCCTGATTTTGGAGCACCAAGAGATTTTGCAAAGAACATCTTCTCCAAAAAAGGCAGACATAGCTGGGGCTACAATTCAGTCCTGGAAACACTGTTTGTCTTTCCACCTGCTGTCAATGTAAACATGAAAAAAAATCATTAATCCTGAACTACAATAAGTTCCAAATTGTAGAATATGAAAGACTACCATTGGATTTTTACATTTCGGATAAAATTATGACCTAATCTTATAGTCTAGAGGCGAAAAAAAGAAAAAAAAAAAAACTCATATCAAAAGATTGCTTAAATGCAAATTTGAGATTATTATAATTTCCAAGAAAATGAATTATAAGGTCTTAGTCATAAAATGGTACTAGTGTAACCTTCAGAATCCATAACTCTTCAAGTTTCATTTAATAGAGTTGAACATTGTTAATTTCACAGTGATAGCAGGCTCTTTCCCCTGTGGTGAGTGAGCAAATAAAGATGGTAAAAGTCAATCAAGAATCCAGGATCACGATGTGGGTTCTATTAATTTACTTTCATGGTATGTTTTAGTTATTTTTAAAGCTCTCGTCACATTTGACAAAATGTACACACTACTAGACATCACTATGGGATATCACTTGTACCATGGCTATGAATTATTTGGAAAAAAGAATAAGTGGTGTAATTTTTTTTATAAATGTAACTGATTAATGGGCTCATATCTAGTATATTCCAGGAAGCCTAAGAGAGAGAGCTCAGGCAGGCAAACACAAATTATGCCATTACTGAATCAGCCCCCTATTGCCATTCATTGCTTAGCAATCCTCCCTTCCACATCAGTTTTTGGTGTGATTTTCATGACTAAAAACATGCTCTTTCATTTTCAGATTGCAATTTAAGTAGCAAATGCAATCACATCAGAGATTTAATGAAAAATGTCTCTCTCATTTTCTCATACACAGCATGACTGTAATATAATGAGACCGCTGTGTCCTCTATCGGCTCAGAAGTCTTCACAAGGCCTACTCAAAGGCATTTCAGATGATGACAAATCCCTCTAACGTTTTTAGGCAATCTTGCTGAAAGGCAGTGCAGTGTGGCACTTAAGAGCATGAACCGTGGAGCCTGATCATAGGAGCTCTTGGCCAGTTCTATCATTATCCAGTTGTTGTTTTCTTTTTTTCCAGCTTTAAGTAGGTATAACTGACAAATAAATATTGTATATATTTAAGGCGTAAAGCATGATCTATATACATTGTGAAATGATTACTACAATCAAGCTAATTTACATATCCAGTGCCTCACATAGTTACCTTCTTTTGTGTATGTGTGGTGAGAACACTTAAGATCTCCTCTCTTAGCAAATTTCAGTATAGATTCTAGAAGTGGAGGAGGAAACTTCCACTCTTGATGGAAGGAGCTGCAAAGAATGTGTGGCCATTTTTAACCCACCATACCACTACTTAATGACAGAACCTTCTCTGGCACTATCTTTTCTCTCTTCCAACTATTATTTTGTTCTTGCTTTTAGGATAGAGTTTTTTTTTTTTTAATTGACAAATAGCTGATTTGCCATGTTGTATCAATTTCTGCTGTACAGCAAAGTGATTCAATTTCACATATATATATATATATATACATTCTTTTCTATATTCTTTTCCATTATTCATAAATACTGAATATAGTTCCCTGTGCTATATAGTAGGACCTTGCTGTTTATCTACTCTATATATACTAGTTTGTATCTGCTAACCCCAAACTCCCAACCCATCCCTCCCTCACCCACCTCCCCCTTGGCAACCAAAAGTCTGTTCTCTATTTCTGTGAGTCTGTTTCTGTTTCATAGATAAATTCATTTGTGTCATATTTTAGATTCCACATATAAGTGAAATCATACAGTATTTATCTTTCTCTTTCTGACTTACTTCACTTAGTATGACAATCTCTAGATCCATCCATGTTGCTGCAAATGGCACTGTTTTATTCTTTTTTATGGCTGAGTAGTATTCCATTGTATATATGTACCACACATATCCAACTATGAGTTTTTTTTGGTTTTTTTTTTGATGTGGACCTTTTTTTTTTTGGCTGTGTTGGGTCTTTGTTGTTGCATGCAGGCTTTCTCTAGTTGCAGCAAGCAGGGGCTACTCTTCGTTGCAGTACACAGGCTTCTCATTGTGGTGGCTTCTCTTGTTACAGAGCATGGGCTTTAGGCGCACTGGCTTCAGCAGTTGCAGCACACAGGCTCAATATTTGCGGCATGAAGGCCCTAGACTGTGTGGGCTTCAGTAGTTGTGCTGCAGGAGCTCAGTAGTTGTGGCTCGTGGGCTCTAGAGCACAGGCTCAGTAGTGGCGCACGGGCTTAGTTGCTCCGCAGCATGTGGGATCTTCCCAGACCAGGGATCAAACCTGTGTCTCCTACATTGGCAGGTGGATTTAACCACTGCACCACCAGGGAAGTCCCCAACTATGATTTTTAAATGTGATAACATAGCCAAGAGCTTGCAGGACTATCTCAGTTTCTTTGGACTCATTCTTCAATGAGTCTGGCTACAGACTGGCTTGAGATTCCTCTCTGAGACTGCTGCGCTAGGAATAGGCACAAGTGTCAAGCTCTTAAGGCTTGCTCTGGCCTGAGATAAAACTCAAGGAAGGTTCTCCTTTCTGGACTTGAGAAACTCAATTTTCCAAGGCTTGTGATTAACACGGGAAAGGAAAATGCATGGGAAGCACAGAAATATCTAATATGGGAGGCAGTTACCACACCTTGCTCCTCTCTCCATGGATAGTGTCCAGCAAAAACAACCTCTGCCTTGCTCTACCAGTTCCTGTACTGAAAGGAGTAAAGGCTATGTTTCATCTCCTCAATCTAATCAATGGAGATTCAGGACAGTCCCTGTTATAAGTTTTATTTACTAGTGACACTACATACGAATAGACAAAAGGTAAAAATGAAAAACAAACATAAAAAGAAATGGATGCAAAAAGCATTAATGTAAATAGCCTGAGAATCATAGAAAATATGTATTTATCTCATATATTTACTTGTTAATGCTGATGATTTAACTTGGTCAATTACTATTTGAATATTGATCCTTTCATTAGACACCAAGGTAAAGGTAGTTTATTATGTTCTGGGATAGAGATTCTCTTAAAAGTGTTTCTTGAATGGGTGCATCTAAATTCACAATTTCCAATAGTAGATACAGAGATACAAACCAAACTAAGTCCATAGCAAAGATTCTACAAACAGGCCTATAAAGCATTTTACATTAGGCAACCTGAGTTGTGCACTTGAGTTATCTATGATGAATTTCTCCTTATAATATTTTAAAAGAGGCCATCTTTGCTTTCTTGTAAAGTGTGCTTTTTTAAGACTTAATTTTAAAATGGCCCTCACTCAATATATTGACATTGTCAGGCTTCCTTTTTCTTCAACTTCTTTTCTATCAAAATCATGTCCAAAAAAGCTTAGCTTTCATTTCCCCCAACCACACAAGTTTCCTATTGTAATTGTTAAAGAGTAAATGAAACTCCTCACAAAAAAAGAAGAAACATATGTATGTGTGTATGTGTATTTCTCTCACTTGACCTATTTCATATACAAATATCTCTTGATACTCTCCTTTCTTTGCAACATAATTTCATTACAATTCGGCAAACATCCCTTAAGACTTTCACGATGGACAAGAAAACAACTCCAGGCTTGTCCGCGCCACCTCGGTGAGACAAACGACCATTTTTAAATGCCTGCAACCCTTTCTGCTAAAAAAGAAACATGCCTCTCATCCTATGGCCAGTGTAAACAGCACAGAAACAAGAGAAACAATAATTCAGGTCAGCATGAGCCAGCTCTACCACACAACAGAATCTAATACACATCTTAACAGTATGATTTAATATGGGAAAATAAAAAGTAATAATCAAAGCTTAGAGAAACTCTTTTTTTGGAAGAAAGTCAAAATGCAACAGGCTTTATTTACTTAAAAAGCACAGTGGTCTTGGGAACCACTTCCCAAGGAACAAAAACCAGGTCTAATCAAGAAACAAAAACCTACCCCTCTACCAAACCTGGGGAAGTGGGAATTTGTAATATGGTTCCATCTTGATCCCATAATCTTTATAAGCAGTCACTGCTATGTGTCTCTCATCCTTCCACTTTTTAAATGAAATGACCTGTGGCAGTTATCTTGTCCTTATTTCATCATGTTACGAGCATGTAGGGAATCAAGAGGGTAGATAACTTGTCTTTTTAGTTCACAGATCTCTGATCATGAGAAACCAAACTATATCTGGATTCATGTAAATCATGAGTTCCTAGACTCTGAGTCCAATATAATGATCAATGATTGCATGGATCATTGAAGGGGAATGGATATGCATAAAAGGTATGTGTATGTAGAAAAAACATAATTAACTGGTCAGAGGAAGACTGTGAAAAAGTAATTTTGTCTACGGCTCCAGGTCATCATGTCTTTCTCTACTCATGTTCTTTTTGGTGCCCTCCTACAGAGACTCTGGGTTTGGCCACATGCGTTGCTTTGGCCATCAGGCCATTAGCAAACCTGTCACAAACAGAGGCTTTAAAAGTACTTTGTATTTCTGCTCTTCTCCCCTTGATTTTCTATTAGTATATCTTCAGACTTGCCAGATAGAGGTTGAGATATAAGTATCAGAGGCATTAAATCAAGGGTAGAATTTCTTTAATTAGACCAAAAATTTCTGAACATCAGGTAAGTGTCCCTAAGTAATATCATCATTCCTTGTTGCTAAAAAATGCCTAGCCAAAGGATAATCAGTAAACTTCTGAGCGCTGACAAATGGGTGTTTTAAGCCACTGAGTTGCCTGCTGATTGTTATGCAGCATTATTTTAATAGCTAACAGATATGTTCTCTCAAACTGGGTTTCCCTCCTGCTTCCACATTATCATCACCTATGAATTATCTAGCTAGTAATCCACTAAACGTCTTCATGATTATACTCTTTCCCCTCCTCACCAACACACACACACACACACACACACACACACACCCCAATCAGTCACAAGTGGTGTCAATTCCACTTTCAGAGTATTTCTTTAACTATTTTACTCTATTCCTACTGTAACTATTCTAAGTTATGATTTCATAATATTAAAATTGTTTCTTTGTCCCATATCTACTCCCTGTCCCCTACCTTGTATCATTCTTTCATATGCCAAGAACGTTATCCTAAAAGAGATTCCATCATGTAACACTGTCAGGCTTCAACATCTCTGGCCAAACTTATAACTTGGCTTGCTATTGGAAACTCTATTATCTAGCCTCATCTTCAGACACATTACAGCCTTCATCTATGCGCTTACTATCTGATTTCCAAATACATGACTCTTTTCCTCTGTGCCTACTGTTCACACTACCTAGAACTGCACTGTCCAATAGGGTAGCCATTAACCACATGTGGCTGCTTGAATGTAAATAAACTGAAATGAAATATAATTTAAAATTCAGTTCCTCATTCACACCAGCCATATCTCAAGTGCTCAACAGCTACATGCGGCCAGCGGTTACCATATTGGGTAATGTAGATTATAGAACATTTCCATTATCACAGAATATTTTACAGTTGATCTAAAATGTTTTCTCTCTTATAATAAATGCCTGCTCTAGTGAACTAGACAGTTAGGTCCAAACTATATTTGTATTACCTGATATTCATGCCATTATTCCCACTGACAAAATATAGAGGAAAAAGGGAAAATTCAAGGATAATCAGGCTTGGATTTATCCCTTTACCAGGTTTCAAAAGGACTAATGAAGGAACTAGTTACACGGAATTACACAGAAGATAACTAATGAGTTTTATAATATGTGACTAATTTTAGAATTGGGATTCAGAGCAATTCAATGGAATCCTAGTACTACTGATTCAATCTCTTATCTGATTAGCTTTCAGGGAATCCCCAGTAAACTCTGGCTCCTATTGTGATCATTTTTCAAGGCCCAAATTCAAATTTCACCTTCTCTCTTTAATATTCCATGTCATTTCTTCCTTCTGAAATTGCCATATCCCACCCCATCTGGAATTAATTCTCATTTCACAGCCGTGGTTCTATTTTGTTTTATATATCACATTATACTGAGATCACATATTGGTTGAATTCAATAGAATTTAATGGAGTTGAAAAATTATTTACTAATCATTATGAGATTCTACAGAATAAAAGCAGATTAAGAGGGTGACAGGAATCATGCTGTATATTATATACGTAATTATTATCTTAATTATGTAATAAATTGTTAAATATTATATTGATAATGCATTATCTATACATTATTTGATGACATATATGATCTATATTTTCTCTATCTCTTCCTGCCTCACAGTGTTCACTAGAATATTAAAGAGATCGGTGAATCTGAATCAGATGAATCTCAGTTTAGAGGCTTCTCAGAAAATCCCACATTTTAAAAGAGGTTATATTCAAAGGCAATGCTTATTAATTCATGTGGGTGAATGTTGTTGAAGAATTTCAGCAACTGTAAGAGCCTGGGGATATTTTGGGGTAGAAATGTCTTCTAGTAACCTTCCAATCACACTGTATGGAGGGAGTCCAGTTCCAGCTATAGGAAGAAAACTGGACGCCAACTTTTATGTGACCTTACTCTTTCAGTCAACTAATACAGGTCACTAAACATGCAAATCAAGAATTCCATTTAAGAGAATTCTAAAACTACATTTCAGTTCAAGGGGAACCATTCCTGATAGAGCTTGTTTACCCATACAATGAACAAATCTACTGTGGCTACATTTCAAGAAGAAATCAAAGCAAAGCAATGGAATTTATTGCATCTCATTAGGTGCTATAGAAGCATTCATCCATCACTTGCTAACGAAAAGACATTCATAGTCAGCTTCCCTTTAACAAATGTAATCAATACAATTGGTAATGAGAGTAGCAATCAGGTGGCAACACCCTGGGAGGAAAACCAAGTGCTTTGTTTAACAGTAACAACAAAATGTCAGAAAAATTTCATCAATGAAAGACACTTATATTACTAAAAAACAAAAGCAAAAAATCCAAGCCCAGGTGCTTTACACTACACACTGTCTCTGGATTTTCCTTTTTTATTACAGCTTTTACATGGACTTATGACTAAGAGTATTGGCTCTCACTTCTGAAATCTCACTGTGCTTTTGCTGTATCTTACACCTGGCATTCAGGACTAGTTATAGTTGGACTTGTGTTATCTCTTGTCTGTGCTCTTTAAAGGATAGGCAATTCTTTAAACCATTGTACTTTTTGTTGTACCTATGCCTAGCACAACTGAGATATTGAATGAATGTCAGTTGCATTAAACAACTATTTATGTATATATAATATTAGCTTTTTCATATTATTTTAGCTAGTTAGACTCTTTAGAAAAAGCAGGATAGTGTAATGATTAAGAACAAACACTAGTCTCAGTGTTTAAATATCCACTCTTTCAGTTTTTAAGTTGGGCAAGGCATCCAACTTCTCTAAACTTCAATTTCATTTTTAAAGTGAAATTAATAATCATTTTAGGGTTGTGACGAATAAATGAAATAATACTAAAGGATTATTTAAACTAAGGAATTTTAAACTTTTATTATCATTAATTTGGTCAAACTCACACTTACCTTTAACAACTTCCCTAATGCTAAAATAATATTGTAGGGACTAAAATGATCAAGGATACTAATCGTAATTGGCAATTTGGGGGTTCATTTGTCAAAAATTTGGGGATATGAAAGAAGGTGATGTCGTCTACATCTTGTATTAAAACACACTGAAAGGAGTAAAAAATGCCCAATATGTGACAATAATAACTTGTTAACTTAAAGACAGTGCTTTGGATTTCAAAGCAGTTCCTCTTCACAGCAACCAGTTAAATAACCCAACACTTGGCTAAGATGAGTTATTAATTCCATTTCAATTATGAGAGATTATCTATAATTGGCAAAAAGTATCTTCTGTAGTTGCAGAGTCAGCTTCACCAGCCTGATGCTCATGCCAGAAAAGCCAAATGAATAACAGATTTGCTTTGAGCAACTTTCCAAATTTCTTGCAATAAGCCCTGTAATTTGCTTAAAGGTGTAATGTGCCACCAATAATTGGACTGGCTTGAATTCTGTTAGCGCAATGCAGCATCTGCTGATACCATCCCTTCCTCCTAATTACAATTAATAGAGCGCCTTTGACTTTTTCAATTTCCAATTCCAGTGCGTTCGTTGTCCAAAGCTGTTTGAGTCATTATGATTGTTGTTCTCCAATCATGGATTAATTCTCTCAAGAATGAACTGGGAGATAACTGGGTGAGGTGATGGCTTCACCATAAAAACTGATATTTAGGACAGAAAGTTAAGTGTGGATATGTGTGGATGTGTATACATACCCACACACCTATAACACAGATTTAATTTTTAAAAGTATATGGATAGGGGACTTACCTGGTGGTCCAGTGGTTAAGACTCCACGCTTCCAGTGCAGGGGATATGGATTCAATCCGTGGTTGGGGAACTAAGATTTCACATGCCACACGGTACGGCCTAAAAATAAAACAAAATAAAATTTTAAAAAATAGTTAAGATGGTAAATTAAAAAAAATTTTTAAAGTATGTAGGTAGATACACATGCACATACACCCATATAAACATATATTTAACTTCACTGAAAACCCTGATTTATAATGTTTATGTACTATATCAGCTTTTTCCTATTAAATGGGGACAATATTAACCCAAACACTATATTTAAATTTGTCTCCCAAAACATTCTAGTAATTTAATTTGTTGCTTACACTTAATTCTGAGGGTATCCTGTCCCTTTGTTCATGCTGTTATATGTTTGTTTTAGGGGGTGGTTGTCTGTTTTCTGTCGATTTTAAGTTAACTGAGCAGTTATTACAGCAAAACACAATTATCTTGGGGTAAGTTCAGTCACTTCCTTGTTGTACAGCCATAATCTGGCTTCACACACATGAGCTAAACTCCTGCAGTGTGCCTTGAAGAACTCATATCAATTATAATGACATTCATTTTTGCTAATGAGAATGTGATAGGAGAGTCAATACGCTGAACTTTAAATAAACTTGCTATGCTTCAAAATGATTTTCTCACAATGATCATATGTGCACCAGTTGTATTAATGAGTGACTACCTGAGCAGAACCGTCTCATTGGAAGACCTCTAGTTTAAATTTTGGTGTAGTTGAATGCAAGGTTTTAAGCCAAAGCCAAATCAATCCAAAGTCCTTTTCTAACCATGCATTACTTTCACAGCTCTGAAACTCAGTTCCCTCATCTGTAATGTGGAGGTTAATAGAACCTCTCTTATAAAGTTGTTATGAGGAAGAGAGCTGGCACGTATTGGATGCCTAGCAGAGAAGAGATGCTGAAGGAATAATAATGTTCAGATGCTGAGTTGAGACCTAGAAAACAGTACAGAACTTTTACTAACTAAATGTTACATATTGCAGGGAAAAAAAGGCCTTTGACAGAATTAGTTACATGAAGACTCAGAAGTTAGGTTCACTGGCTTCATTTATAAAATATCCTAAAAGTTGAATACATAAATAAATTGATTGAATAAAGTATGCTTCACAACATATATTTGCGGTTATCTACCTTTTGGTTTTGTAATCAATTGCATTACGGAAATTTCAGTCTAGCCCTTAGACTCAATTGATTCAGTAGTAAAAATCACACTTATAAATCATTAATGAATGCTTAATGTGCTAAGTATATTACATGCATCAGTTACGACTTATGACAAATCTATGTGACAGTTATTGTTATTATTGCCATTTTTAAAATAGTTTAGAAGTTCAGACAAGTTAAAATATTAGCATACATTCACAGATTAGCAGAGCTCTGATTAGAACCTCCTGAACCAACCCTAACATCCAAAGATAGCAGAGAACCAACAGAGATTACAACAGAGACACCATTTCCCTGATAATGAGATGGACCCAACAGAGGAAGAGTCCCACAAAAGGGCCTGATTTGGACTCTACTTGAGACTAGCCTATAGAAAGGTCCTGGAAATAAAGAAATAAGTAAATAAATAAGTAAATAAATAAGGCGGGTGCTGGATGCAGCCAATTCCATTTGTTAAGTCCTGAGGATACGCGTGATAGATGAATCTGATATGGATGAAAATAGGGTTTTTCTCAGTGTAGACAAAACAATTATCTCAGAATTCTCAAGTTGGTGCTATAACTAATGTACCCATGGATATATATGGATTAAACACAGTCAGATAAAGATTAGAGAGGCTAGAAGCTGTGACCAAGTCAATGCACCAAAGAAGAGAAGAAAGCACACACTAAGCAAAGGGAACAAGTCTGCGAAGGCAAGTAGAAGATAGCGCTGACTGAGCAAATCCAAGGTCATGATACTGCCACCCCTACCCCTTCCATTTCCACGATGGACATCACTTACTAATCATGACACTTATTTTCCCCCATAGAGCTTGAAGAGACTTCAATTCCTCTGAAACCCAGTGAAACAGGCAGCCACTACTAACGGACATGGGTCGGTTTGAGTGAAATCCAGTGGCTATCTTGAGTATACACTATTAAATAAATGTTTCCTGAGCACTACTGAAGTAATACCAGTCCCTTTAGGGACTCCAACTCACTCAACAAAGTACGATCCTTTCAAAAAGCAAAACAAAATAAAATGTTATCGTTAATAATTCATCATAGGAAAGGACAATGTGAAAACTTAAGATTTTTTTCAAAACCAAATGTTATATTAGAGTTATATAGAGCATATAAACCATTCCCGCAGTTAGAGATAATCTTTAAAATCTCTAAGATAAAAAATAAAAGAAAATTTATAAGCAGAAGTCCAGACACTTAATACTCAATCTAACAGTGAAGGGTGTATTAAGTTTTTTCCCCAAATTCTGCTCACCCCCTTAGTTTATCTCATTGGTTATACAAACAAGAAATCTCTATAACCTTATGAACACTGGCAACGTCAGACAACTGGAAATTCTGTAATGTCATAGAATGCTATGGCTGACCGTAAGTAGTAATCTAGGTATCCGGGTTAATTACTGAAATTGGGGATGTCGAGCAAGAGACAACCTGGTGCTGGTGTCCTGGCAATAGAGGGCTTACGACTGACCACTATTAAGAGATCTATGCCAGCAGGAAGGTAGA
This sequence comes from Stenella coeruleoalba, assembly GCF_951394435.1. Lineage (NCBI taxonomy): Eukaryota > Metazoa > Chordata > Mammalia > Artiodactyla > Delphinidae > Stenella > Stenella coeruleoalba. Next base: position 21,406,494 of record NC_137154.1, read on the forward strand.
TAGATAGCTCATCTTCTAGTAAGTGCATGAAGAAGGAAAATTCTAGAAGCAAGGGCAGGCATTTTAAAATCTGAGTATGTTACTGAGACATGTGTTCAAGCACCTACCTGGTCGGAAATAGGGTGAAATATGGTGACTTTCTCTACCTATGCGGCAGAAACTCTAATTATAGAACAAGGCCCCAAAGTCAGAGCTAGACCTGCAGCCATGTTGCCTTGATTCCAAGTCCTCTGAGTATTGCCTTTGGGAAGTAAAAGACCTGAAAACCCAAGTCCAAATTCTGGTTCTGCCACTTATTATTTGTGTAACTTTGGGAAAACTGCTTTGCCTTCCTGAACATCAGTTTTCTCATCTGTAAAATACTGTTAGCACATTTACTCTGTAAGGACATGTTAAAAATTAAATAAGAAAACATATTTGAAATGCCTCATACAGCACCTAGCACATAAATGGACCTTAAAAAATGCTCGGATCTACTACAGAATTATACCTCCTCATCCGCAAATGCTAACAGGATATTTGGCCTAAAATTTGATGTGGAAAGGGGAGAAAACTGAACTTCAAGTGGCTCCTCCACTGTGGATATATTGTGTCAAAGGAAAGTGGCAAACTATGGACAACAGGTTCAGAAGTCATTGAGGGCTTATTCCTCAAATCAACATTGGATTGATTTTTGGAGCAGCTCAGTCCAACAAAAGAAAGGATAAAAACAAATATGATCATTAATAACTTTATCAGAAGGATGGACATACTGACAACTTGGGTTTGTTTTTTCCCTGTGAGGAAATGCCCCAAATAAAAATAAAGGTGACTGTTTTCATTTCTGCAATGACAAATTCAGCTTTAGTGCAACTTCCTGAAGTAAGTCCCCCTCAACCATATGCACGGAATGAAGCCCACTGATCCCTACTTTTGTCCATGTTAACTCTTATCTATATGGTGCGTGGAAAGGCTCCTACATGTTGCTCAGCCTCAGGACAGTCAGAACTTCCTGCAACCATTTCCACAAGATTGAGGCTGGGAAGGTTTGGTTTGGGGAAGATGTAAATAAGGGAGACTAGAGCTCAGCTGTGGAAAAGTAGTGGCAATATGTGAAATCGGCTTGTAGCATGTCATTTCATATGCATTTAATGTTTTGATACACTGTTGAGAAGAACTGCCAATGAAGTACCTTCCTTGCTGCCATAGACAAGAACACACAAAAATTCCTCAATATATAACACAATATAACAATATAACAATATATATATAACACAATATATATATATAACACTATATATATATAACAATATATATAACAATATAACTATATATATAACACAATATATAACACAATATAACAATATAACAATATATATATATAACACTATATATATATAACTATATATATCACACAATATAACAATAATAGGTTATATTGTGTTTGCCTTCCTTTTTGGAAAGCTGTATAGGAAGATTTTAAATACACGGTCTCTTTCTGTAAATACACAGACCTAGATAGATAGATAGCTCATATATACATCGTATACACACACACACACAAACATACACATACATATCACATATCTATCAGGGATGGTTACGAAACTCAGAGATACATGAGATATGTGATACGGTTGTATGTATTATATATGGTTTACATATGTATTTTGCAATATATATATGTATGTAGCTTTCTAAATATTATATGATATTTGGGGAACTTTTTCTTGTATGAGTATTAGTGAAAGTCACCTAAGACTAAGAAATAACTTAGTCTTCAACAACATAGTTCATGATTGCAGTAATTGTAAAGTGCCCACAAGATAGTACAGATATCAAACAGTACAAAGCACTGCATCTGAACCTTTGGACACCACTACCTTCATCTTAAATCTACATAATTATTGCAATACATTTATTCCAGGTCATAACTCTTTCTGTTTTCAAAATATATTACATAGAAGCAGAGAGAAGCAAATGCTGTCTTTTAGATGGATAAGACATGCAGAAAAAATGATTATTTCTTTTCACTGCAATAACCATTCACATAACTCATAGAGTGATAATTTCTCTCCAATTAGGAACTATAAAACTAATAAATATGAGTGAGCTCCTGGATTACCCGTAAACCTCTGTACAATGTATGCTAAATTTTCTATATGCATGTAATGTGTAATGTATATTTTTTTAGGGAGAAGATCCATAGCTTATGAAGGTTCTTGGATATGTGATTCCCACCAAATATAGCAATAAACAGCTACTGCATTTGAGTATGTTTGTCTGTAGTTGTATCTCAAACCTAAAATTGCAGCTCTATAAAAAATGAATTATTGGGCTTCCCTAGTGGCGCAGTGGTTGAGAATCCGCCTGCCGATGCAGGGGACACGGGTTCGTGCCCCGGTCCGGGAAGATCCCACATGCCGCGGAGCGGCTGGTCCCGTGAGCCATGGCCGCTAAGCCTGCGCGTCTGGAGCCTGTGCTCCGCAACGGGAGAGGCCACAACAGTGAGAGGCCCACGTACCACAAAAAAAAAAAAAAAAAAAGAATTAATGGTGGCACAGTGAAATATGGTAAGGGATGCAACCCCTTAATTTTCTACTTCTGATTTCACTAAGGGTGGTGACAAAAAAATGGTCATCAAATGTGCAGATATGTTTGTGGGATTTACTTTGAATAAACTGCCAGGGAATACTAATTTAGGCAAGGGTTTTTAAAGAGTTGTTGCACACATGTACTTTATGCTAATTAAGAATGCAAGAGTATTACCTTTTATAGCTCAAAAATCAATACAGCTATCTCAAATATCAGTATCCAATATTATGGATTTTACTTTTAGACAGGGATAGGATACCTTCATTTTAAATTAGGTAATCTCAAACTCATGCTTACTTTTATCTACATTAAGTTCTATACCAAGTCTTACTCATCAATATACACAAATAGAAAGAGTCAACACAGCAAAGAAATTCCCCTGAAAAATTCAGGATATTTCCTCTTATCTCCTATAGTGTGATAGTCTTTAGGCTGAAAACTCTTGGTATTCTGATTTGTCCTTTTTTCTGACATTTGCTGACGTTTCCTCATTGGAGGAAGAATGGCTAATCCAAAAGGCTCATGTTCCGGTGGGCAGAGTCCTATCAGGGTCAGTCTTGATGTGCAACGTTTCTCTGGCCTCCCAGACATGTGTGTACCTGGGCACACAAGAGGGTTTTCACAGCCAGTCTCCAGGCCATGTTAAACATGGTCTGTCTCTATAACCCTAAGTCTGTCTATATTCTAGCTCTTCCAGAGCTCCTCCCTGCAACTAAGTCAACAAAGTCATATAGCCCAAGGTGTGGATTTGAGAGGATTTACCAATCCTTCACATGCTGTCTAATCCAGGACAGCAGTAATCAAGTTCATACTTTGCCCCATTAGGCTCACTATTTTGTAACATACTCTTAACAGCTAGCACTATGAAACAGAAAAAGAATGAGAAGCACCTAAAGCCAAACTTCCAGCAAAAAAGCATGGACTTAATATTTGTAGAATACTCTGAGAATCTAAAGAAAAGGAGAAAAAATTAAATAAAAGCAGAAACAGAACCTGCTACGCATGATCTTGATAACCTAGGTATTAGATTCCAGGTACAAAGAATGTGGGAATAACTACAGATATCTTTGCCGAGGTCTCTAGAAAGTTTAGATTTGGAGCTACCACCGACCAAAATCCAACCGCATCATGAATGTAAGGTCAGGGCATAGGAGCACACTCAGTATACTGGCGAGACAACAGGCCTACCAACTTTACACCGTTAATTAGTATTGAAAACAGTTAACAAAATCACCTGCAGCCTACAACCTTCATGTTAAAACTGGCCAGGCAGAGCTTTCTCTCAAGGGACCACAGAATCTAGGTTGTAACGCTGTTATACACTATCTCTACTCAGTGTCAGAGAAAAATGTTTAACTCAGACTTCCCCGTTTTATGAGGGGAAAAACAGAAAGAATTTTAGGTTGCTATTTTGTTTTGTTTTCTGAAAAAAATTAACTAATGAGAGATTTTTTAAAATCCTGCAAACCAGGAGAAAGTTCTGCCTCCTAAGTAGAATATAACTATAAAAACCATCTATTTTGGAAAAATTGATTCATTCCCTAAAAGTTTATTAACTAACTGATGCATGCAAATGTTTTAGAGCCTAATCACCAGCATCTATTAGGTGGTATTTAACATGAAACATAAAGGAATATGGCTAACAAGAGCCCCACAAACTAACGTCTTGAAACAGTTGAGGTGATTTCAATAGATGAAACATTTCTACCAGTGTAGGTCACAATATACCCTCAAAACTCTTTATGACAATTATTTTTGCCCAGATTATGTTCATTTTTGTTTGCCACCAGGAAAAAATAACAAGCTCTAAATTTTACAAAGGAAGAATATTTAAGTATTGCTGAATTAAAATTGACTAGATATTATAGGTGATTCATATGCTTAAATTGACGGTTCCTGCTGTTGGTTAAAGTGACATGGTGAACCAGAATGAAAAGGAACCAATTTCTCAAATGGGCTCTTTCTTTGGCGGCTGGGAAACAGAGGTTGTGGAAAGAGGTCCCAAGAATGATCAATCAGTTAATAGGTATCAAATGGTAATGCTGATGACTGTGGGTGGGACCTTGGATGTGGCCTTAGCTGACATCCAAAGACAATCAACTGAATCAAATCCATCAAGAAAATGACATAGTTACTGGGAGTTCAAGGAGCTGAAAAGTAAAAAAAAAAATTTGAACTGAGGTTATGTGATAGAGATGGCTACCTAAATACTGCCTCAGACCAATGGATAGAGGGGAAGTCTATGTCTGATTCAGCTGCCTCTCAACAGGTCCTGACTTGCAGCTCCTAAAAGATGAATCAGAATTAGAGCAATTACATGAGAATCTGAGCAAGATTGACCTTCCAATTGCTTCTCTTCCGTGGATTCCTGGCTTCCTTGATTTCACCTTGAATTTTATCATGGCTTCTTCTATCTCTAGATCTTGATCTGAATAGATATTCTTGTTCAAGTTATGGCTGTTGAGAGACCCCTGCTGTCTGCCTCTTGCTCAATTTTCACATTATCCTCAGGAGGAGTTTAACTCCTTGTGGCTACTATAAACAACGGCATCCACCTGGTATATTACCCATATCCCCATTCCTCGGACTAGGTTAGAACTGCCTCTTCTATGACAGATCTATTAGCCATGATACACCATTTATTTCCACACTTGTTAATGTAGGTCTTTCTGCTGATCTGCAATTATTTAAGACAATACAAAATAGATTTCATAAGAAGGTCCAAAATCAATTTGTAGAGATGTGTGGAAGTCTCCACAGAAATGGATTCAAAGGCCATATCAAAGCTCAATAAGATAGATTCCAGGGCCACATCTAGATTCAGTGAGAAATAGCATATTTATGGATTAATATTAGTCAACCATGATACAGGATGCAGAATCCCCCTTTGTCTCCAAGTTGAACCCATAGGGCACATGCAGCATGTTTTCTTCCCAGCTTCCCTTCACTTAAGAGAACTACCTCTCCCATGTTCATTGGGCTGCAGCTTCAATCTTCATACTACTAAACACACCTATTCTCCTGTCTCTGCCAACCTCATTGATGCGAATGTTTTCCAGGCCTTCCAAGCATGTTACCTGTCCTCCCACCTAAGTAATTCTTACAAAGTGTGAGCAAACGACCCCAAAGCATATTCCTTTCTGAGGACAGATGTAAGATATCCAGGAGGAAGAGGCATTCTCTTTCCGTGTGAAGTTGCTATGGGATGATATATTTCTGAAGCTGCCGGTGGCCATCTTTCCCAGTTGCATGGAGGATGACCACCTATATAGAAGCAAACAAGGCCAACACGTGCACATAAACACATACATACACACACAACTAAGAAGCAGGGATATGCAGTGTTGAAAAATGGACAAAGAGAGGGTATTCTAGAGGCATTAATAATTTTCCTATTCTTCCCACTGAGGAATTTATTTCTTTGTAATTATTTCTTCGATTAGGTGAACTGCATCCTGTTTAGCTAAACACGTAATAATTTCCTTTTTACTCAAGACGTTTACTCTTTTTTCCCCATAATATTTATTCAGTGCTTATGATTTGCAAGGCCACTTTTTAGATAATGGCAATACAATTACAAACAAAAGAGATCAAGCCCTGACTTAATGGAACTCACACTCTAATGGAGAGAGAAACGGTGAACAAGATATGTAAGTAATAATTTATTTAAATTGTGTTAGGTACTGATATATGCTAAGGAAAAGAAAATAAAGCAGAGTAGCAATATGAGTGCTGTTGAAGGTAAAGAGAAGTTCAAATTTCATATTGTGTAGTTAGGAAAAGTATTGTGAATTAGGCTTCTGTCACATATCACCAAAAACATTTTATTACAAAGCCCAATATAACGTGAGTTCATCATCCTGTTAATTTTATTTACCTTTTTAATTTTAGTCTTCCACATTACCACCATATTGCACTGAGTCTATCCCACAAGATTATATCATGACCTTATTTTGCAGCATTTACTCCACCTTTTAAATGTTTTCATTTTATTTGGTTTTTAATCCTATAGGTACACGTAAATATTTACAGTATTAGGTTGCTTCAAAAACTCAAATTCATATTCTTCATTTGAAGCAACAATAACCAGTTTGTTGTAGTTTTTTAACAATGAGCATGGTTGCTTTATTAGCTTTTGCTCTAATATTGCTGCTTAAAAAAACAACCCCAAAATCTCAGTGGCTCATAACAACATTTTATTTCACACTTATGGTATGGCAGATTTTTTGATCTCACGATGGATCAGAAAAGCTTGAGAGAGATAAGTGGCAACCTGCTTAAGGACATGGCTCAGAAATGGTACCCTATCATTTCCTTCCAAATCCCATTGGTCAGTTCAAGCCACAGGTCAAGCCCAATATATGGGATGGAGGAGTATATTCCACTCATAGTGAACCACTGCAAGGGCAGAGAGGAAAGGAAGAATTTTTAATAAAAAATACAATCTACCATAGTCACTAAGTTTAATTCTACAAACTGAGCACTATTATACTAGGGAGTGATCTAAATACGGCTACACATCAGAAATTCTAGGAACTTGGCCCTATTCAGGTTACATAGGAAGATCTGCCAGAAGGGAGGCAGGACTTAAAAAAAAACTATGGAAAGGTGATATGCCCATAAAAGGAATATCTCCATGTAGTTGCCTGAACATGCCATGCTACCAGATGCCCCCCGCCTTCTACCTGAAATTCTCTGTCCTTCACAATTGATACTATCCTTAGCAGAGGCCCAGCTCAGCATTCATTCCTAATGTAACTTTGCTAACTATATTGGCCCTTTAAAACAGAATGTGTATATGACTGTAACACATTTATTGTTATTATCAGAAATGTGCTATAATCCAATCGTTTATCAGCATTATGGGTTCTCTGAAGGTAAGCACAGTATATTCACTGCTGTACATCAAGGTTAGTTTAGTTCCTGGCTATAGGGATATTCAAATATCAGACAATCCATTTAATCTAAATGATCTTAAGATTTCTTCCTACTCTAATATTAAACACAAAGCACTGTGTTGTCACAAGAGTTTGGAATGTTGTTCTGATAAAGTAGCAATGATTCTCCAGTCTTAGTGCTAAAAGTCCTAACAATAATCGAAAAAGTTACTCTGCTTGCTGCATTTAACCAGCATTTGCTCCAACCTTTAGCTCCCTACCTTGGATTTCTTATCCTCAGGGTCCTCTTTCCATTCAGCGTTCAGTTGTGCTCAGTCTTTGGATTGCTGTTCATTCTGCCGATCATTTCACGGCAATGATTTTGGCAGACAAAGCAACTCCTATGCACAGCCAGGTGTTCGCTTTGGCACCCTCACCAGTGGTAGGGGTTGACTCGGATGTTTCCCACACCTGTGAATTGGCTGCCCAATCTTAGCCAGCTCCCATGAACTTAATTATCATGCTCAATTTCAAAATTAAAAAAAATAGTTAAGAGAGCATGCATAAAATTTCAGATGCTGCTGCTTCTTGCCATCCCCTGCCATGTCCTCCTCAACAGAGCACTACTGTAAACAAATTAGTGTTTCTTCATCATCATTTTATCTTGATCTGTGGGATGTGGAAATGGAATACAATTCATTATGTCTGAAGAGCTGATTAATTCCAGGGATGAAAGCATCTCTGTGCTTGCCTATCAGATTGTAACTAAGGTGTTCAACCTATAATCCATGAGTAAGTGAAAGGTCCAGGAATGATTTTGACATTTAACATGTCTTTTTTTGAAGCATGTTACAATTTTAGACATCAAAAGTTGGAATTTTATATTAAAATAAAATTGTAAACAAAATTAGACCTCAAATACTCTCATATCTTTCCCTTTTCTCTCAGCCAATAATGTGCTGTATTTCCTTAATGAAGAATGTTTTTGTAGACTCTGAATTGCCATTCATTTGTTTAATACCTTTCCTGCTGCTCCATTTGTTTTATCTACTGTACCAACCTATTGGTCAAAATCCCATGTTTATTCTCCATTACCAAAACTAGGGTACTCTCAAAAGAATAGGCATATAGATCAATGGAATAGAATTGAGATTCCAGAAATAACCCCATACATTTATAGTTCAATTATTTTTCACAAGGGCACCATGACAAATTAATGGGGAAAGAATAGTCTTTTCAACAAATGATGCTAGGACAACTGGATATCCACTTGCAAATGAATTAAGTTGGACATCTTCCTCCCAACATAGTCAAAATGAATTTGAATTTAATCAAAAAGCTAAATGTAAGAGATAAAACTTTAAAACTCTTGAAAGAAAACAGACATAAATGTTCGTGACCAGGAATTAGGCAATGGTTTCTTAGAAATGGCACCTAAAACACAAGCAACCAAGGAAAAAAGTACATAAATTGGATTGCATCACATTTAAAAACTTTTTTGTTTCAAAGGCCACTATCAAAAGTGGAAGTACAGGGCTTCCCTGGTGGCGCAGTGGTTGAGACTCCGCCTGCCGATGCAGGGGACACGGGTTCGTGCCCCGGTCCGGGAAGATCCCACATGCCGCGGAGTGGCTAGGCCTGTGAGCCATGGCCGCTGAGCTTGTGCATCCAGAGCCTGTGCTCCACAACGGGAGAGGCCACAACAGTGAGAGGCCCACGTACCGCAAAAAAAAAAAAAAAAAAAAAGTGGAAGTACAAAAGAATGGGAGAAAATATTTTCAAATCATATATCTGATTTGTATACAAAATATATAAAGAACTCCAAAATAAAAACTAATAATAACTCAATTAAAAATGGACAAAGGATTTGAATATACATTTTTGCAAAGAATACATAAATGGCCAATAAGCGCGTGGAAAAATGCTTAACATCATTGGTTATTAGGGAAATGCAAGTAAAATCAACAAGATACCACTTCACATCCACTAAGATGGCTATAATCAAAAAGACAGACAATAACAAGTTTTGGCAAGGATGTGGAGAAATTGAAACTCTTATGCATCAATGATGGGAATGTGAAATGCTGCAGCCACCTGGAAAATAGCTCGGCAGCTCCTCAAAAGTTAAACACAGAGTTATCTTATGACCCAGCAATTCCACTCCTAGGTATATACCCAGGAAAACGGAAAACGTATTTTCACACAAAATGTTCATAGCAGCACTATTCATAAGAGCCCCAAACTGAAAACAACCCTAGTGCCCATCAAGTGAAGAGTGGATAAACAAAATGTAATATATCCATACAGTGGGATTCAGCCATGAAAGAGAAAGAAACACTGATACATGCTACAAGGATGAAGCTTGAAAACATTATGCTAAGTGAAGGAAGCCACAGAGGACCCCATATTACATGATCCATTTACGTGAAATGTCCAGAATAAGCAAATTCATAGAAACAGAAAGCATATTAGTGGTTCCCAGGATTTGAGGGAAGAGGAAATGGGACTGACTGCTAACGGGTATGGGATTTCTTTCGGGGGAGATGAAATTGTTCTGGAATTAGACAGTTGCGTTGATCTTTTGAATATACTAAAAATCACTGAATTATGTACTTTAAAGGGGTGAATTTTATAGTATGTGAATTATATTTCAGTAATAAAAAATGAACAATCTATTGATACATTAAACAATATTGAGGTACCTCAAAATAATTATGTTGAGTGAAAGAAGCTACACCAAAAAAAGAGTAATATTCTAAGAGTCTATTAATATATTCTAGGAAATGCAAACTAATCTGTACTGACAGGAAACAGAGCAGTAGTTGCCTGATGGGAGATATGAGAGGAGGAAGAGGTTACAAAGGGGCAGCAGTAAACTTGAGGGATGATGAATATATTATCTTGATTGTGGTGATGGTTCTACAGTTGCATACATGTGATAAAACTTATCAAACTGTACATGTTCTATATGTGCAATTTATTATATCTCAATTATTTCTTAAAAATTATTAAGGAAAAATACATACTGAACCTATTGGTGGTGAGTAAACCATCAACTGGGAGGAGACACTCAGACCTAGAAAACTGAGATTATGTGGACATATTAGCATGTTCCTGGCAGTGGGCAATTACAAGAATGTGTGGCCCAAAAAAGCAGTGACGGCAGAAAACAAGGTCACAGGCATTTGTAAAGCCACCTTGCGGCGGGCCGTTTCCGACCAGCAGAATAACGAGCCGCCACACGCAAGATTCTTCTCGTATCACACTTTATTGGAGCACAGCTTGGTTGAAGAAAGATGGAAGGAAGACCCCGCAATCCTATAGCAGTCTGCTTATATAGGGATTAAGAACATGTGTCGCTCTGTGATTGGCTTTCGCCGATGGTGCGATTTGTGAGCCAGCATCGGATAGGTCGCTACTTTAAAACCTCATTAGTATACTTAGCGCAAGCGCAGTGGCCACAGGAAGGATGACTCAGCTTATTTCAGCTTCCTGCCGCGTAGCAGTTAGCTGACCGCGCCCTACATCTCCCCCTTTTTTATTTATTAGAACACCAAGCAGAACATAGCCCGTACGAGGGCAGTTTTCTGTTGGCATGTCTGAGGCACCCTCCTGCGTGCAATACCAATAAGGGCCGCAGGGTGCAAGGGCTGCCTCAGAATAATGGCTGATTCCCTATAGAGGTGCGATGGCGACAAGGCCTCTCTGTGCAAGGGCAATCAGGACAATGGATGACTCCCTATAGAGGTGCAATGGCAACAAGGCCTCTCTGTGCAAGGGCAATCAGGACAATGAATGACTCCCTATAGAGGTGCAATGGCAACAAGGCCTCTCTGTGCAAGGGCAATCAGGACAATGGATGACTCCCTATAGAGGTGCAATGGCAACAAGGCCTCTCTGTGCAAGGGCAATCATTTCGAATTATTCAGGGCGGAGAGCCAGGCTGCGGGAGAATCTCCTTCATTAATAGCCAGAAGTGCCTGAGTGAGCAAGACCCTATCTCGATGTGCCCTGATGCGCACACGACAGACCAACCAGAGACACAACATACTCCAAAGATTCTTACCCCCACCCACTCCCCAAAGAAGGAAAAGGCAGAAGAGAGCCAAGAGGCAAAATCTCCAAAGGCAACGGGCTCCAGCCCGGCAGCACTCAGTTGCACAATCTGAATAATCCTTTGTGGAATTCCAACTAATACAAAGACTTCGATTAAGAATCATCAGGAACATCCAGCTCAGCATCTTCTCTGAAGTTTTCTTCAACAATTCTCGTCAGTCTTGATGGCACCCAGATCGGATCTTGATCCGACGGTTCACTCCGTGTGTCGAGTTCTGAATCGGTCCTCCATGCAGGGCGCGAAGTTCCCGGGTTTCGGCACCAAATGCGGCGGGCCGTTTCCGACCAGCAGAATGACGAGTCACCACACGCAAGATTCTTCTCGTATCACACTTTATTGGAGCACAGCTTGGTTAAAAAAAAGATGGAAGGAAGACGCCGCAATCCTACAGCAGTCTGCTTATATAGGGATTAAGAACATGTGTCGCTCTGTGATTGGCCTTCGCCGATGGTGCGACTTGTGAGCCAGCATCGGATAGGTCGCTACTTTAAAACCTCATTAGTATACTTAGCGCAAGCGCAGTGGCCACAGGAAGGATGACTCAGCTTATTTCAGCTTCCTGCCGCGTAGCAGTTAGCTGACCGCGCCCTACACCACCTAAAAATTATGCCCTAGACAGAGCTCCATGAGAACTAGGTCTTTTCTGTGTTCAGCCTCAGTATGTAGAGCAGTACCTAACACAAAGCAGCCTTCAATAAATGACTGAATAAAGTATTCTGAACTTCCAATGACAAAATGATCTGTTTTCGTTGAAGTCCATCATTATTTAAAACACACACAGGATGTGTGTGCTTTGTGTGTGTAATTACAAGTTGACAGAGAGTCATACATTTAATTAGAGTCTCAAATGGATTTATGGCCTAAATATGGTGACAAATCAGTTCTTTTGACCTAGGAATTAGGATTTTAAAGCTTCCTATTTGAAACTGAGGAAAGAGAGTACTTTTTGGCTCACAATTGATCCCAGTTTGGAGGAGTGATGTAAGAGTTGAGAGTTGACACTACCTGACATTGCTCCCCAGATTCAAAATTCTTTCTCTGCTTAAGAGTTTTTTACCTGGAACTCTCTTTCTCTGACCCCTTGCATGGCAGGGTCTATCTTCCAACAGACAGGAATTCCTAATCTTGCTATATTAGTGCCTCTCATGACACAAATTACATTGTATTTGTCTCCATGCATTTTCCTCATAACACTAATGCATGCCACTAACATTTTTTTATTTGCTGTTTTTTAATCTGACTCCTCCAACTAGAATTCTAAGCTCCATGAAGGAAGGAATCTTATTTATCTTTTTTCTGCTAAATATCCAGTACTCAAACACAAAGACTGGCACATTTTAAACATTTAATAAACATCTGTGAATGAATAAATGAATGAATGGGTGTAAGTATAATAACTTTAAAGGGAAAGCTAGTTGTATTCTTTGGATACTATAAAAGTCGGGTTGGTCTCGCCTGCAAAAATAAGTAAGGCTTACATCCAGTTTCCAGTTCAGGAATAGCAAAGATTCTTTCCTTCCATTCCATTCCATTCTAACAGTTCAATATTTTTTGAACATCCACTATGATCCAAATTTTTTATTAGGCCCTGAAGATATAAAGACGAAATAAGGCTTTCTGTTGTTTCCCCTGTTTGGAGGACAAGGAACATGGAAAGAGAAAACCTGAATCAAAAGATATCATCTCCAGGTAGCGCTTCTAGTGTGCTTCGTGCAAGGGGAGCAGGATGTAAGTGATTAAACTTAAGTTTGAAGACAGTCTGTGAATTTTAATTATCTCTACTATCCCTGACTCCCATTGCCATGGATAATTGAAAGTTGGCCATATTGCTAGGTAACGCTTCATTCCCTGCATAACTTGGCACTTAGATAACGTTCTGCAAGAGAAGCAATTATAGCAATTGTCTCATCGGGGGCGGGTAGAGGATGGATATAAACTGACTCTTGATGACTTTTTGCTTTCAACATATTTATTAGATTTATCAACTTAGCTTTGAAAACCTCAAATACATATGCTCAGTTGTTGTACCTACCAACCTGGGGGGTGGGGATTGCAAGAAATGGGTATCATTCCCGGTGTAGTTACTTATGTAAGAGCACTGAGCAGTGACCACTATGGTCCCTCATTTCCCCCAACATATGTCTATCCAGGAAGTTATGTGAAAGCTATGATTAAAGATTGAAAACAAAAACAAACAAAGTAAAATGTAGCTTTGGGAACATGTTTGTGAAGGTGCTGGAGTAATTCTGTTTGCCCTGTAGATTTATTGGTGCTTTGGTGGAAAGGACTTCGAGGTTTTTCAAATTGTTGAAGCAGCTCTTTTGTTCATTTCACTACCTTTCCCCAACTGCTTCACTTCCTAAGTCAATGCTTTGTGACTTTGCAACAGTCAGTTTAGACTTTCTAAAGCATGGTGCTTGAAACAATCATCCCAAAGCTTGAATGCTGTGTTTGCTGTGTCCACCTTACAGCCATTCCCAGACAGTCTTCAAGGAAGGTAGCTGCACCACCTCTCAAGTACTATTCTGACCCTCTGTAGAATATGCAGAGTGAAGATATTTTTTCCAGCAAGAAGAACCAGCAGGCATTTTAGCACTGGGCTGGGCAGGATCCATTTAGTATTATCAATACACCTGTCAGTATATCTCCTCATATGTCAGTTGTTGGGAAGCTGTCTGTAATATTTAAGGCATGGTTATGAAAATATATCAAACGCAGGTGTCTGAGTCAGAACAATTAAACTCACTGATAACTGAAAAGCCATCAGGATATGTATTTGAAAATGCCAATATCTTTAGCTGTGTGTGGTGGTGTTTGGTTGGTTTGGGATTTTTTTTTTTTGGTAATCCTTTTCCTTTGAGTAATGAACTCTACTTTTCAGGGTATAGCTCAGTTTTCTTTCAACTTCCTTTACCTCTTGTTAAAATTTTTTTAAAAAAAGGAGAAAAACACTTTTAAGCTTAAAGTTATCATAAGTTACGATATGGGTAAGATTCCTTGACCTCTCATTACTTAATGAGCTACTCTCAGGCAAGTGATTCCTACAGACTTACATGACATCTCCCGAATTTTTAAAAATAATCACAAAAAACCAATTTCTAATTATTGAAATTATTTTTCCTCACCATCATCAGAATCTCACAGAGGTCTCCTACAACTCTAGATAATCTGGAAATGCTGGTGCGGCTGGATGATTCACAGCGTACTAGAAACATCGCTGACCCCCCTGATAGTCTGGACCTTCTGCCATGTGCTCCCACATTGTCCAGTACAGCTCCTTTGCAGAACTCAGGACAGTGGCAACTGATTATTTTGTGGCTTTTGCTGACTAAGCTCTACATGTGTGTCATTATGCCAAGTGCTTTGCAAATGTTTGTTTTTTTGTTTTTTGTTTTTTGCGGTACGCAGGCCTCTCACTGTTGTGGCCTCTCCCGTTGCGGAGCACAGGCTCCGGACGCGCAGGCTCAGCGGCCATGGCTCACGGGCCCAGCCGCTCGGCGGCATGTGGGATCTTCCCGGACCGGGGCACTAACCCGTGTCCCCTGCATCGGCAGGCGGACTCTCAACCACTGCGCCACCAGGGAAGCCCTTTGCAAATGTTTTACAATGTAATCTTTACAATAACTCTCTGAGCTTCGTATGTTCATTAAGTCAGTATTTTAGAAATGAAAAATGTGTCTTGAGAGATGTTAGGTAGCTTGCTCAAGGTCACGTACTTTGTAATTGGCAGTGCCCTAATGGTTAACGTGACCTCAATGGACATCATCTTAACCATTATGCAAAACTGACTTTCTAGTTGATAAGCCAATGCTAGATTTTTTTACAAAGGCATTTTCAATTGCTCTTTAGGGGTAGTTTATTAAAGAACACAATGTAAGATAGCTGTCCACATCTTGGGATGAACTATACAAGACCGATGAAGGAATAACTGCAAAATGCAGCTACAACAAGCAGAGTTCAAGAGTATAGCCACACAAGATAGAAGCAGATTGCAACAAGTGTAGTGGGGTATGTGGGTGACGGATAGGATTTAGTTAGATATGTGTACATACAGAAGTTTATTTAATTTTATTGTCATTTCTAGATTTATAAATAGATATGTTCTTAGTTTTAAAAAAATAATAAAGGGATAAAGAAGAAGGTATAAAATCACCCCAAATCCTGCCACTGAGAAATAACAATTATCAACATTCAGGGCACTTCATTCAGGATACTGAGACATTATACATATCTTGTGATCTTGTCAGTCATTCTATCAGTATAGATAGGATGAATCACAAGATGGTTATTTATAAAGACATTATTAAACATGGATTCATATTCCTTATATTTTAAAAATAAAATATTGAGATTATTCAATGAAAATTAATATATTTAACAAAAATGTTGGCTTATAGCTAAACTATAGTTACTAAATTTAAAGAATTATTTCTTAACAGTAAAGGTATTGCTAAAATAATTCAATACAAAATTTAATTAAAAACCATGAGAAATATTGAGGTTGAAATAATTCATTTTTAACTACACTTTACAAGTTTAATTAAGCTGAAACTGTATCAAGTGACTCTGCTATGAAAGATGAGAAAGAACTTCATTTCCCTTCCAATCAGCCTTGCTTTTAAGCAATTGTTTAGGCACTTTTTTAAAAAGCTGAAGTAATTTCAATATCTCTAATATTTCTGATGTCTTAAAATGGCATCCCACTTTTAACTTTTTCCTAGATTTTCTCTACAAGATCCAAAGTGATCTAATCAAATCAATGGCACCATCAACTAAAAGATGCACCACCATCTTAAGTACAACTAAGAATGAAAACATGCTGTCACTTATAAGATGCTATTTATTGTTATATGCGTTCCAATTTAAAAGAAGATAAAATTGGAAACAGAAAAATAGGTCTTAGAATTGATGAAATATGAAACTATTCTCATTTTCAGGTAAAGGAACCCAACTGGGTATAGTAAAAAGATTCGACTCAGCTACTTCACTGAACTTGACTAAGCTAGTCAACAGTCAATAAAGAAACCTCTGCTTCTGTATCTTCTAACTCATCATTCTTCATCCACCAAAACAGCTCCCTCCATTCTAAAGTATGAGGAGGTAGAGGACAGAGCTAGAAACCTAAACTCACAATAACAAAAATAATAAAATGGCTAAATTACTTCCAAATAAAAATGTCTGCTTTCATATGGATCCCTGATATTGGATCATTTTAAATGGGCCACATGCAACCTAAAGTCAACATCTTCTCTGCTTCAGAGGTTGACCAGAAGATTATGATCTCTTAATTTTCTTCCTTTCTTTTGTGGATAAAACTGAACTAATGGTCTGTTGATTCTATTGCATGCACAGCATTTAGAATGACTTATTATACTACAGTTGCATCTTCATTGTCTGGTATTTTATCTTATGATTGATGGAAATTCTATAACCATTTGAATAGTGAGCCCTCTTTGACCGTTTTTAGTTCATTATTATTACATTATCTAAACATGATTAGGTTTAAAATGAATATGAATAAACTCTCTCCACTGAGAATAGTTTTCATTTTGTTCCTAAAGATCAAAAAAGAAAAACTATTAATGTGAATAATATAACTGTTGTCTGTTAAGAATGAAATCCATAGTAGAAGGAAACTGTGGCTAATTTTGAGTTAACATATCCCCAAAGTTTAGATTATTTTAGCATCAAAGTTTTTATCAGTGTTGAATATATGGTTTCATGTCCCAATTCCACAAGAAACTACTTTGTGACATTTGGCATGTCAATTAACCTCTCTGAGGCTGAGGCTGAGTTTCATGACCACTCCTATATGCAATATAGATAGGAAAATGTAGCCTATAATTGAGCAGGTATAAACCCAGGTAAAATGGAGGTAATACTATTATTAAAAGGAGGGTGATAAAAATTGATATTGGGGTATAAGTATCAGTTTCTGTCATAGAAAGCTACAAAAATTGACTTCTATTTAAATAAAAATGAAACATATAAATGCAAATACTTTAAGGGTATAATTACTTACTGTAAATATTTTTTTTTAGTTCTCTTATAAATTTTCAGACAGAAATAACTTGTTTTTTGTTACTGCTTCATAATCATAATACTCTAGTTGAAAGAGGAAGCCTTGCCAAGTTTAGTGAAATACTTGAGTCAACCAGAATTGTAGTAATTGTTTCTTTTAAGCAACTTATGGTGCAATTAGTGACATGGGTGAGGGCATTTAAAATGCATGTTCGTTTTTATCCTGCCCCATTAAAATAAAGAGGCATTTTGTTGAAGCAAGATGATTATCTCTAAGATATTCTTCCTTCATCAAATTTCCCAATTTAGCACACTTCTGAGTTCTCACAGGGTTTGAGTAAAATAAAGAGCATGATAACTGAATTGCTTTAGCAAATGATATCCCCTGATGGGGTAGCAAGAAAGCACCGGAAAGTTTTGAACAGCTGAAAGTACGATGTGGCCTGGCATGAACCTCCTTTCTTGCAAGAGATGGAAAGGAAAACAAAACAAAACAAAAAACAGTAAATAACTTTTTGAACTAATATACTTCAAAGATAAATTTTAAAATCTCCTAAATGGCAAATTTTCTCACAATCTATGCCTCCACAGTCTGTGGTGCAAGCTTTGACTTTTTTGATATTTTTAAAAAGCTTTGCATCGTATTTGAACAAGGAATTGAGGGAGAAATCAACTTTTCATCTCAAAGTGTCCTAATTAATAGCCCCTCCACATCAGAAAGCAGTGTGTCATGCAGTTTGGTGGGAAATTGTTTCGATCTACAGGCCCAAACTCTAACCCAATTCATTCATCAGTCAAAACAAAGTTGTTGTTTAAGAGTGGCAGGAATTATGGCTATGGCTGATTGAAAAGAATGGCAAATCCTCTCCTCAAAAACAACTGAAAAGAAAAAAAAAAAAGAAAAAAAAAAACAAAAAAAAACAACTGAAAAGCCAAACAAATAGACCAAAAACACAACAAAACAAAAACCAAGAAAACAATTCCACTTCTCAAAAATCACCCAAAGGCAGAATCAATCTGAAAAGTATTTATGGTTTCAAAACTGCTGGACGTTGAGTAAGAAAAGTGGAGATCTATGCATTCTGGCCTGGCCTCCCATCTTTTCCCCACCCCCACCCCAGCTCACCATGGCAGTTCTGCCAGGATGGGTCAAGTCACAAGGACTATAAGATTCTCTGCAGTGGGCAAAATGGGTTAACTTTAATTGGAGTGACAGTTATCACCCATGCCCAGCAACACAGCAGAGATATGACTTCTCAGAGGCAGGTGAATGGGGGAGGTCAACATATGTCTACTAGCTTGATATAATGTGGTTAGAAGACAAGCATATTCCTAACTGAGACTGATTACTGTTAACAGGAATAAAAAGAAGAAGCTGACAAAATATTTGATAAAATAATAACTAAAAACTTCCAAATTTGATGAAAACAAAAATCTACACAACCAAGAAACTCAACAAACCTAAGTAGGATAACAGAAAGTTCTATACATTGCAAAATAATTATACAAAAATAAATGTTAAATAAAAACTGAGAAAATTTATTGCTAGCAGAAGTACCTTACCAGAGATAGTAATGGAATTTCTCCAGGCTGACAAAAAAATGACACTAGATTGCAACTGAAATTCACAGGATCATGGGAAGTTGCAAATATATGAGTTAATACAAACAATATAAATCCAAATCCATTTTCTATAGATTTATATAAATATATTTTCCCTTCTTTCTTAACTTTTATGTAAAGCAAAAACCTATATAAAGTGATAATTATAACAATCTATTGTTTGGGTTCCTGATACATATCAATATAACATACATAACCATAACAGCAAAAGGAAAGGGAGAAGGAATAAAAGTATCCTGGAACAAAATTTGATACCTTAACCAAAATTGAGTTAGTATTAATATGAAGTGCCTTGTGACAAATTAATAAGCATATTATAATTCTTAAAACAACCACTTGGAAAACAACCAAAAATGCAAAAATGCACTTAAAAATCAACAGAGGAGTGAAAATGGTACATTAAAAAATACTAATTCATCACCAAAAAGTGCAGTCAGGGAGAACCAGTGAGATACAATAAGTGATCGAACATCTAGAAAACAAATTACAAATGACAAAGACAAATCCAACCATACCAATAATTACTTTGAGTGCAAATGGTCTAAATACCCCAATCAATAGGCAAAGACTCTCAGGCTGTAAACAAATAAAAAACCAAAACCAACTACAAGCTGTTATATATATCCACCTTAGACTAAGACAAAATTAGACTGGATATGAAAAGATTTATCGTGCAAACAGTAAGCATTAAGACAGCTGGAATGCTATATCAATATAAGACAAAATACACTTTAAGGCAAAAAATATTATTAGAGACAAACAATGAATTTGATAATGATAAAAGGGTCAATGCATCAGGAAGATGCAATAATTATAAACATATATGTAACTTACAGGCCCAAAATATATGAAACAAAAAATGAACAAAACTGAACAGAGAAATGAGTGAGAAAGTTTGATACACTGCTCTCAATAATTGGTAGAACTAATCAAAAAAGTCCTGAACTATATACAAGACTTGAACAGTATCAACCTAACAAAGAGCTATAGTAATTTCTACCCAACAACAGTGGAATCCACATTCTTTACATGCATCATTCTCCAGAATAGATCAGATCATATGCTAGGCAATAAAACAAGTCATAATACATTTAAAAGTAAGGAACTCATACATAGTATGTGATGTGATCACAATGGAAATACATTAGAAATCAACAACAAAAAATATGAAAAATCCCCTGATATTATTAATTTTAAAAACACCATTCCAAATAACTCATTGATCAAAAAAGACATCACAGGCAAACTAGAACATATTCTGAAATGAATGAAAAGGAAAATACAACATATGATTTATGCAACGTACCTGAAACAGTGCTTAGATGGAAATTTATACCTATATGACCAATGTCAGAAAAAGAGATCTCAAAATAATAACCTGAGCTTCCACCTTAAGAAACTAGATAACCATGAGCAAACTAAACAAATAAAACAAACAGAAGGAAATAAAATATATTAGTAGAGACATCAATGAAATAAAAAGTACATAAACAATTGAGAAAATCAATGGAACTCATTGCTTTTTGTTTGAAAAATTCAAGAAATGCAAATTACCAAAACAAGAAGGAAAAATTATATTTGCATATATATATCACAAAATTATATATATATATATATATACCACGAAAAAGTATATTATATACCACAACTGTCTTAGTTGGTTCAGGGTGCTCTGACAAGATATCATAGACTAGGTGGCTTAAACAACAGAAATTTATTACAGTTCTGTAGGCTGGGAAGTCCAAAATCAAGGTGCTGGTTGATTTGGTTCCTAGTGAGAGCCCTTTTCCAGGTTTGTAGATGGCATCCTTCTCATTGTATTCTGACATGATGGAAAACAGAAAGAAATAGCTTTCTTCTTATAGGGGCACTAATCTCATCATGAGGGCTACACCCTTATGAAATATCCACACCTAACATAACCCTTAATGGTGAAAATGAATGCTTTCCTCCAAAGATGAGGAATGACTCAACTATGTGCATTCTTGCCACATCTGTTCAACCTTGTACTGGATATTCTTGCCATGGCTATGTAACAAGAAAAAGATATAGAAAAATTATCTTATTTGCAGATGACATGATTTTCTATATAGAAAATCCTATGGAAGTCACTAAAATACTGTTAGAATTAATTAAGGAGTTCATCAAGATTGCAAGATAGAAGACAAACATATTTAAACCAATTGTATTTCCATATACTAGCAGTGAACAATACAAAAATGAAATTAAGAAAACAATTTCATTTACAATAAGATCAAAGAATAAAATACCTAGGAATACACTTAATATTCAAAGAAGTGCATCTTATACTTAAAACTACAAAGCATTGTTGAAAGAAATCTAGGAAGTTCTAAATAAATGGGAAAATAACCATGTTAATGGATCAAGTAATCTCATAGACCTAAATGTAAGAATTAAACTACAAAACTTATAGAAAATAACAGAATATCATTATGATCTTGAGTTTGGCAAAATATTCTTAGACTTTAAACATGATCCATAAAATAATTAATTGATAAACTGAACCTCATCAAAATTATTTTTTGTGTTTCAAAAAATATCATTATGAAAATGTAAAGTCAAGCCATAAACTAGGAGAAAAATATTTGAAAATCATATATCTAATAATAAAGATTTGTATGCATAATATATAATCCTTACAACTCAATAAGACAAACAACCCAACTTAAAAATCAGCGAAACATTTGAACATTTAACAAAAAAAGATATATGAACGGCTAATAAGCACTTGAAATATGCTCACATTATTAATCAGTAGGAAAATGCTAAGTTCATAAAGAGACACAACTACACACCCATTAGAATGGCTCTAATCAAAATGTCAAACAATACTGTCAGAGAAGATACTGAAAAATTAGAACCATCATGCACTGCTAGTGGGAAGATAAAAGTGGTACAGACACTTTGGAAAATGTTTCTTAAAAAATTAAACAGTTATTTACCATACAACTCAGCCATGTCACTTGTAGGAATCTATCCAAGAAAAATGAAAACACAGGTCCACATAAAAACACGTGTATGAATGTTCACACTTCATTAGTCCTAACTGTCCAAAATTAGGAACAACCCAATTGTCCATCAACTGACAAATGAGTAATGTGGTACACCCATATTATGGAATATTACTCAGCCATAAAAAGGAATGAACTACCAATTCACACCACAACTTGGATAACCTCAAAAACAGTAGGCTAAGAGATAGGAGCCAAACGTAAAAAAACTACAATGCATGATTTTATTTATATGAATAATTTAGAAAAGGTAGATTTATAGGTAATGAAAGAAAACTAGTGGCTTCCTAGAGTTGAGTGTGGGAGTGAGGATTAACTCTGAGGAACAGTGGAATGCTCTAAGTCTGCATTATGGTGAAGGTTGTACAACTGTACATTTGTTTAAATTATAAAATATTTTAAAAGTTTGTTGACAGAAACCATTGTTAAATTTGGTTCATTTACCTTACAAATTGATCATTAATTGAGATAATTTGCTGAGAAAATAAATTCTTCAGCCTAAAAAAGAATAAATAAATAAAACATAATTTGTCCTTGTTCTCATGGTGGATTGTCGGGGGCAGGAAGGATGCGACATTCCTTTTCCTCCTCTATCTACAGGCCTACTATCTGCAATTCCTAGTATCTTTCCTTTTCCAGTTCTGGGATTAAAGGTTTTATTCAAAGGTGGTGCAGGGAATCCATCTTTGAGAGCAACAAAGTAAACAATACAACAAATGAGTTCCATTTCACTGCAACTATGCCTAACATTTGAGGCCATTTTTCTATTGTTGTCCTGTCATGGTCTACTTTATGGATTAGGTTTAAAAAAAAAAAAAAGGCAATGTAATGTTATGGGCAAAATCTCAAGTAATGGAGATGGCCAAATCCAGGTTTAATCATGTTTAATTCTATCATTTACCAATGCAAGGACATTGAGAAAGTTACTTGATATCTTTCACCCACACACTCCTCCTCTAGAAATGGAGGTGATGATAATATCTGTTTTCCTCATACAGTTATTTTGAAGATTAAATTAGGTATTATATATAAGAACTTATCAAAAGTTTTTGACACTTCAGAATATATCTGAAATATGACCACTTTTCACCTCTTCCCAGGCAATCTCCCTAGCCCATGGGAACAACATTCTCTCCCGTACAACTAAAATAGCTATTGAATTGGTCTCTCCACTTCTGCTTTTTTCCTCCTATTAACGATTGTTCACACAGAAAATATTTCTAAAATGTAAATCAGATTATGTCACTCTCCTGCTCTAAAATCCTTCAGCAGTCTCCTACAAATCCCTATATTATCTGGCTCCCCTCTACCTCTCTGGCCTCATTCCTACCAATATTCTCCTTGATAACTGATCAACCTGATCTTCCAATTTCTCAAACTCAGAGAATATATTGCAACTTAAAGTATGTGCCCCCCCGTCTTCCTTTTTGAAATATTCTTCACATAGATAGTCAAATAGCTTATTCCCTCACTTCACTCAAGACAAATGACACACCCTCAAGGATGCCTTTCCTGAGCCCTCTAACATAGCAAACTCTGTCACTCTATGTCCCTTTAACTATCTTTTTTTTTTTTTTGCGGTATGCGGGCCTCTCACTGCTGCAGCCTCTCCCACTGTGGCGCACAGGTTCCGGACGCGCAGGCCCAGCGGCCACGGCCCACGGACCCAGCCACTCCGCGGCACGCGGGATCCTCCCGGACCGGGGCACGAACCCGTGTCCCCTGCATCGTCAGGCGGACTCCCAACCACTGCGCCACCAGGGAAGCCCCACTAACTTTTTTTTTTAACAACACCTTTTATTAATTAATTAATTAATTAATTTTTGCTGTGTTGGGTCTTCGTTTCTGTGAGAGGGCTTTCTCTAGTTGTGGCGAGCGGGGGCCACTCTTCATCGCGGTGCGCGGGCCTCTCACCATCATGGCCTCTCTTGTTACAGAGCACAAGCTCCAGACGCGCAGGCTCAGTAGTTGTGGCTCACGGGCCTAGTTGCTCCGCGGCATGTGGGATCCTCCCAGACCAGGGCCCGAACCCGTGTCTCCTGCATTAGCAGGCGGATTCTCAACCACTGCGCCACCAGGGAAGCCCAGCCCCACTAACTTTATTCTTACTACTGAATAATATACATTAATTTTCTAGCTGCTTGTAGTTTTTGTCCCTTCTAGAATACAAGCATCATGAAGGGAGGTCCTCTGAATATTTATTGTATGGCTGTATTTTTAGGACCTACAACACTGCCAAGCACATAGTAGGCTCTCAATAAATATTTGTCTAATAAATGGGTGAATGAATGATAAACAGTAACTCCTTTTAGTATTTAAACACTATAATCGAACAAGACTTTAGGTGATTTGACTCAACATCAGCTAAAACACAGAGCATCACAATCAATTTCCTAATTGTAATTGACTACATCAAAATCCTCACATCTCTTAATGCTCATTAAAAAAAACAAAACAAAACAAAAAAAGGCACTTTCCATTTCAAATGGATAACATGTTTACAGATCACACAAGTACGTGCATGAAAATTAAATGGAAAATAAATTCGATACCTTTCTATCTAAATTCTTTACTGATTTACTACTATTTTTCTATTTCTGTTTCACCATTAAACTTAATATAATCTCTCTCCCTTACGGAGCCTCACAGATATTTTAAGACCTCTACACACAATACTACTCTCTTAAGAGAAAAGGAATTTATCCCTACTAACAATCATGGCGTCCTAGAAATGTTTTACAGACCCAGTCTTCCCATAGCTATTTATCTCCTTCCCTATAAATTGCCTCATTACACAGTTTAACTGTCTGCAACCTGAGTTTTCTATTATATTTCATATTTACTTTGTAACAACAATAAAACCCTTCCATAAAACACTACATGTGATCCAAAAACTCAATGCCATGAAATGCTATGGGAACGAGAAACAAGCTGCTGTTTGACATAGATCCTCGTTTTGGCTACAGGATTTAAAACTTTTTCAATCCAGTTGCCTTCAGGAGCCATTTAGTGAGGGTTGATAACTTAAATACCCATAGTGTTATTCCATGGTTAGAATCTCCTAGGAAGTTGTCTTTTTTATTTGTCCCAGGAGAATTTACTGGGAAAAGAGTGGGCCATTAGGACCCAGGATTGACCTCTGTGTGCCCCCAAATGGGTTACATTTGTTTCCACCTGGCCGTGGCATCCTTTCCACCTTTCTCTTCCCACTGTCCTCCACCCATCCTTAAGAACCTTGTTTAAAGAAGAGAATGGGAGACAACAGCCAACCGAACAATGTCTAAGTTTATAATAAGGTTTTGCTGAAATCATTTTGAATCTAATCAAACTTTTGGAGCCGTAGAGTTTGTAGAAAAGTTAACTTTGCCTATATATCTGTCATTTTACCTCCCACTGGAAAGTACATCATCACCAAACTGAGATAAAAAGACACCAATTAAAAACAACAACTCACAAGAGTAAAAATGCTCTTAGTAGTGGTCTTTGGAAGCCTCCAGTCACCATGTAGGCCCCTGCCTCGGTCTGCCCTCAGCTCCTTCACGGTTACTTATAGCCTGAGGGCCCGGCGGGCTGTCTGTGCACCTTCGGGACTGGTGTCAGGCTCCTTGCCCACCGCCTGACGGGAATACTGGGTTTCACCTTGCCCCTCCTCCTGCTGGCTGGCTCCCTCTGCTTCCAGGGGTTCCCCCGGGGTCCTCAGCATCACAGTCTCCACTAGCCTCTGCCCGTGCCCTCTTCATGCCCCCAGGATTTTCTTCTAACGGGTCTCTCACTGCTCCTACTTGTTCTGGAAGTTCTGGGCCTGCCTGTCCTCCCTCTGGGCCTTGAGCTGCAGCTTCTCCTTCTTGGCTACGAGGGTGGCCTGCAGTTCGCCCAAAGTCTTGTGAAGGAAACTGCAGGACAGCATGTTCCCCTCCCCAACACCCTCCTGGGTCCTAATGTGCTGCAGGTTATGCGAGGCCCAGTACTGGTAGCGCCGGGCAGCCGCCTGGGGCAGCTCGGTAACACTGCGCTCGCAATCCAGCTCTGCCTCAAAGGCGCACGCCTATGGCCAGAACTCACCCATGTCCTGCAGGGAGCTCATCTCCTGAGAAGCTTCATCATTCCGCAACATGCTCCCACAACAACTTTCATGCTATAATAGCGGGATTCCAGCTCCTGGGAGTAGGGACCGTAGTTGATGAGAATTTGGCGCTTGACGGCGTTCACGTTCGCCTTGTGCACATAGATGGAAAAACAGGTTCTGGTACACGGTGGCCATGAGCTTCACGTGCACATCATGGGGGCCAAGGCTGCTCAGCACCAGAAGGGAAGGATGGGCAAACTGCCACTCAAGCACACGGGTACAGCGAGGAAACCACAGCATCCACCAGCTTGTACGTGTTCGTCTGGAAGATCAAGGTGGGGCCTCCAGGGAGGTGCATCAGCTTAATGTAAATACTGGTCTCCATTTTGCTCAAGACCAGTAAATATGTGACTCGACAGGACCCAGCCAGTACCACAGAATCCTGCAAAGAGTTTGTCTTTCGTCCCCGCAGGCAGGCGGTGGCTGTGAGCAGCTCCACGAGTCCGTGCAAACAGCCGGAGCAGCTGTGGGTTGCCGCCTCTCCGCAGCTCGGCTAAACACGAAGGAGTGCGGCTGCGCAGCGTGAGCCTCGCGATAGCTGAGCTGCGTGCCCCCAGGCGCATGCGCGTGCTCTTAGGATCCAGCGACCGCCTTGAGTGCCGCCACCCGCAGTCTCTCCCACGAAGTTGCCTGTGTCTGCCGCTTCCAGCACGCTCTGCTCACCTCCTGCACCACTGTGAAGAGTAACCGGTAATCCACTGTGCTATATACACATAGGGCTTTCAAAATACGAGAAAACTGAGGTTTCTGGTTTCCGACAGAGGTACAAGATGGGCTATGTTGGGGAGAACAGATAAGAGTAAAATATAGTTCTTGTTAAATTAGGCATTGCTGTGGGGAGGCTTGAAATCCGTTCACCTTGACAAATGCTCAGAGCACATGTTTTCGTCTCTGATCACCTTTGCGGTTTATTCAGGATCCACCCATCCCCATTCTGCTCTACACAGCTGGGGGCAGGGGGTGGGTTCCATCACCCCTCCAGGTATTTTTTGTTTTTTGTTTTTTTTAGGTGTTCTTTTGATCAGTGTTTAAAATGGCTTTGTTACTGAACTAAACTCGGTTCTGCTCACCTGCCCAGAGTAAAGCCAATGTACTGACACCAGGTTGTGAGGAAAGAAAGTTGCAGTGTTTATTGCAGGGCATCAAGCAAAGAGTCCAGGCAGCTAGTGCTTAAAAGGCCCAAATTCCCTGATGGCCTTCAGGGAAAGGTTCTTAAAGACGGGGTGCGGGAGGGGTTGGGGGTTGTGGGGTGTGTGATCAGCTCCTGGACATTCTTCTGATTGGTTGGTGATGAGGTAACTGGGAGTCAACATTGTCAACCTGCTGGTTCCAACCGGTCTGGGATCTACCTGCTTGTGGGCAGTGTACAGGTAACTTCTTTCACCTGGTGGGGATTTCCGTATCAGCAAAACGGCTCAAAGCATGTGGCTCAGAATATTATCTATAGTCTTTGAGAAGGAACTAAAGTTCCTTGATTTTGTTTTATGACTAA
This sequence comes from Stenella coeruleoalba, assembly GCF_951394435.1. NCBI lineage: Eukaryota > Metazoa > Chordata > Mammalia > Artiodactyla > Delphinidae > Stenella > Stenella coeruleoalba. The sequence continues at coordinate 21,434,356 of NC_137154.1, forward strand.
ACTGTTATTATTTTGCCTTCCTTGACTGTTTTCCTTTGTTTCTGCATTTTATCACTTCTCTTATTAAATTCATTCTTTGGAACTTCGGGAAGGCCTAGGAGGCTAAAGTTTTTCTACAAAGAAGAGGCGGGCAGAGGCCATGGGGGAGGGGAGTCTGTTCGGGGAAGGCCCCGCAGGGTCCTGCTTGTTTACAACTTCAGACTGGCTCTTTGTTCAAATCACAGACACCTGGTACTGGTGAACCATTTCCACCTCCTTGTTCTGGCATCACTAAGTGTTTCTGTGGCTCAACGCACAAGTGGCTATCTCTCCCCACCCCCAATTTCTCCTTTTGCCCCCTCTCTCCTTCCTGTCCCCACCTTGTTGGCTCAAGCTGATATGAGAGCTATAGCCTTTATATTCCTCGAAAGAGTTCACTGTGTTACTCCTCTACAATTATAGAAAACACCGGGCTCTACACGGGATCCCATGGAAGCCCTTCTCATTAGAACTGAGGTTGGCCACAGGCACCCTCGTCCCTCTGCTTTGGGGTGGGAGTCACAGCACACATATAACTCTCTCCAAAGATGGAGCCCTCACATATCCTCTCTCAGGCCTTTCTTTCAATGTTTTTATGTCCTTGGGGGGCCTTCTAGAATCATGCACTTGTTTTCAAATATTTCCTTTGCAAACTTCATATTGCTCTGGCCTATCACTTGGAATTTTATGTTTGGTTTGATCTTGCTATTATATTCATATCACTGAAAAGTAATGGGTCCAGGATTTAAACCTAGGTCAACCTGACTCGAAAGCACCTACTCCATAAGATGTCCCCAGACACAATTCCACTGTGTCTCACCCCTCCCCATCTCTATCAATATCATCTTGCCTCTTTGACCTCTTTAAATGCCCTAAGAAAGTGGCGTTCTTGCCACACTCTCTTGGAAAACTTTAGTTTGATTTCTGAAGGAGAATGTATTCCAGCTCTTATATACTAACTTTAAAGAACCCACTAACATAATATCTCTTCTCCTTCCTTTCATATTCTTTATCCAGGAAGTTTCTTTGTGGGAACGCCTATATGACAACTGATCTTCCCACCCAGCATCTTAGAATATGACAAGAGTTATTTTCCTTGTCAGACCTTGTATAATCAGCAACTGTGTTAATATCAGAAATGTTCACCTGAGCATTCTGTATAACCCATTTTTTCAATAAATAGATTTGGCTGCCAAGTAGCATAATTTGTTCAGTTTTCCCTTTGAAATATATTTAATCACAAACTAGAGGTTCACATGGGCCTATATTTACAGACTGTTTGATAACTCCAATAATTGCAAATTTATTTGGTTATATTTTCAAAAAGCAAAAGAATGGCAGTGTAATGTATGCAAGAAATTTTAACTGGAGTCAGAAGAGTAATAATACCTGCCCAGACACCCACATAAGATTATTGGTAAATATATATAATAGAACTTTGTAAAACGTAAAGGGATTTTAATACTATTACCCACCCCCACTCTTCGCTTCATAATGCACAGAAAAGTACTGGTTACATTCATCAAGAAAATGCACATAATCCAAAGATATATAGTTGAAACAACACTTTATTATTAAAAGTTCTATATTTATCAACATTGAAATTTTCCCTTATGAAGTCAGCAAGAGTACTTTGGAGGGGAACATTGCTTTAATTCTGACTCACTAAATTATTTGTGAACTACTGAATACTTTGAACACATGCTTGAATACATTTGTAATATATCAGGACCATGATGCAAAGGCAAAATATGCAGACAGCATCTTTGTATTTTACCTTTATGTTTGCCAATTATTTATCTTGTACTTCCCCATATTTCACTTGATGCATTCTATTCAAATAATACACAGTGAGATCAAACCACAAGAACTCCAAATGCTCAGTCTATGATTGCCAGCCAGTAAATAGGTTCTCTTTCAACTTCGTTTAAATAACAGCTCCTGGAACTTAATATAATGAAAGGAGCCTGAAATAAAAAGATTGCTCTGCTTTACATGAAACACTCCTCCACACACATTTCAGTAAAGCCAGCATCTCTGAATCATCCTTTTGATAATTATTGAATAAAACAATTTCCAATTACACAGGAGAAATTATATAACACAAGTGCAAGTTGAGTCAATAATAGATTTAATTAAAACGGGCACAGGTGGAAATAGCCTTGGGGGAGGGGCAGAGTGGTCATTTCTTAAAATGAAATTAAAGGGAAAAAGGTAAGCACAGTAATAAAAAGAAAACCTAAGTAACCTATAAATAAATAACTAAGTCAATTTAAAGGTTAAATATTTTTTCCTGAAATCTCATTACCTTAGCCAAATTTTCCAAAGAATAATTCTGTATCCCTTGAATGCATGCACACCATAGTCCTTGTTAGAATTTATACTGATAAAATGATAGGGGAACACTTAGCACTAACCTTAAGCTATACAAGTTAGGTACTCGATGTGAACTATGTAAGCTCCATATTTATGTTAATTTCTACCATAACATCATGGCAGAAGTTTGTCTTATGATCTGTAGCTCTTTTACAAAGTACTTAAAACTTCCTTTTGGTTGTGATCCATAGTACCTACGAATATGAACCTATTGCTATCCTCATATATACTGTATATGATAGATATACACACATACATTAATTTTGCTTTGGTTTTTTACTCCCATTTCCCCTTATTTGACTGTAGACTTTGAGGACCAAGAGAGTGAGTTATCAAGTTATCAACTCGTATATACTGAGTGATATGTGTATATATATATATATATAGAGAGAGAGAGAGAGGTGTCTTTTTTTTTAATTCAAAAAATGTTGTTTTAGGATCTATCCCTGTTGTGAATTATAAATCTAATTGATTGCTTCTTGCTACTATAAGGAATCCGTAATATGTGTCCAATATATGCATCTATTACTTATAGGTATATTTATGTATACTATGTGCATATATATAATTTAGAGAGATCAGCATGTATAGAGAGATATCAGTATATATGCCACTTGAGATGGTTGTTCTCTTACTCTGTACATTCCCTGCTCAACCAGTGTCTGCTTCACTCACATGACTCCTCTTAATTATGGGGCTTAATTAGTAACCACCTACCTGCTTGGCCCAGCTGCTTGTTTCCCTGGTAACTGATGAGCCAACCTGAAATCAATTCCCCCTATAAATGATAGCCTCCTTCTCCCCCAAGTAGCAAAGATTGCTACTGTGTCCTGCCTGTCCTCTGCTGCCCACGGTGAGCTGTCGCTCCAGAACCTTGGGTTTGGATATGTAATATCCCATGTCCAATAAGCTGTTGATGTCTCTGTCGCTGTCTCTCTGCTCTTTCTTCTGTCTTGAGGCTGGGCAGCTACAGGGCTTGCAGGCCTGCAGGGTGTAGCCCAGCACAGATAGTCAAGGGGATGAGGAATATAGAAAAACTAACAAAATAAAACAAAAGATACTTTGAAGTTTAAGGGAGTGCAAAGTTTTTTTTAAATAGAGGATTAATTAAAATATAATCTTCATCTTAGATAATTGGGTACTTATGGCTTGTCATAAAAAGTGTTGCATCTTAAAACAACTTCAAGGAAAACAAAATTACCGTGCCCTAAAAACTGTTGGAGGGAACAAAAAGGGGCTTCTGTGTTGCCAATGACCTGATGTTGTAGAGAGTTAGAATAAAATTGTTTCATAAATTACAAGACTGGAGGTCATAGAGGTTTTCCTACATTTTTCTATTGTCAGGGAGTTGTAACTTTCGCACTTAGGTCTTTAAATAAAACTGGATTCTATTTTTGTAAGTACTATAAGATGGTAAGGCAGTTTTTCCAACATCACTTTAAAGGAGCCATTTTTATAACACCATATGTGTAATACACTTTATATAGATAGTATATACCATATATGCTTATATGTACTATGTGTATAAAAAGAAAAAAGCAAATTCTAAAATTAAATACAGTTGTTTAATATGTTTACTTGGTTAAATTAATTCAAGGTTAGATTGTTTCACTTGAATCTGAAGCAGGCTTGAACAACAGAGGTATTATGAAATATTTCTGAGATGATACCATATTAAAATATATTTTGTCTGCCATTGCTTCACCACACCTATTAGGAAGAAGAAACTGAGAAAATAATTAAAAGTCTATGGTAATAGTCTCAGGCTTGAGATGAAATAAGCCTTATAGAAGGAAGTGACTGTTGGTACTTCTGATTTACAGATAAGAAAACAAAGGCTTATTAGTGCTAAGTAACTTTCTCTGAGATTTCATTTAGTGAAAAGATTATCTAAGATTTATATATAGCTCTGTCCCTCTACTCTTAAACTCAGGCTTCATGCATTAAACCAGGAGTCTGCTGACTTTTTCTCAAAAGGGCCAGATGTAAATAAGCTTTGCAACCCATATTGTGTCTGTTGCAACTACTGTCATTATAGGACAGAAGGAGCTATAGACAACATATAAACAAATAAGCATGGCTGTATTCCAATAAAGTGCTGTTTACAGACAATTTTAATTTCATAAAATTTTTACATCATGAAATATTATTCTCCCCTCAGTTTTTTCAACTGTTTGAAGTCTAACAAATTGTTTGCTTACGTGCTGTATACAAACAGGTGGCAGCCTGGATTTGACCCATGGTCTTTAATTTTTCAACATCTGCACAGAACTGTGTTAAACTTAGGCAGTCAGAAAAGGGCTGAAGTTTGTGTTCTGCTGTGAGATGCTGCAGTGAGATCATTTTGCCTTAAGGATGTAGGTGGAGTGATTTTTATGGCATCAAAAATAGATAGCCAGCAACCAGACAAAAGTGCAAGCCAAAGTTTAAAAGTTAGTAATGGTAAGTATTTAGAAGTCATTCCCATGAGGTTATAACTCAAGCTGAAATAGTATTGAAAATGTGACTTTGGATATAGCCAGAACTATGCAGTGGGAGGGGAGAAAGTAACAAGAGGATGTGATGTGTATGGAGGTATCGGTGAAAAGGGTAGAATGAAAATGAACAAATTCATGGGAAATAGGGAAGGAGATAGTTTCATGAAAAAGGAGCAGGGCTAATAACATCCAAGTGGACAAGGAAAAATTCATGGCTTCATTTAACATCTGAGTAGGTTGACAATGATCTCTGATAGAAGAGCCACTATAGACAGGTTAGTGTAGGAGCAGGTTACAGATGCTTAAGTAGGTGGCAGAAGTAGGAGACCCGGCTTTCCATTAGAAATGAACTTTTTGAAAGGAGACTAACCTGTATTAGTTTTATGCTGAGGACTGAAGGGGCAAGTGGACAGAATAGTTTCCAGAATTCAGTGAGACCTGAGGCTAAGAAGGAGGGTCAGGGTCCCCAAGCTCCAAATGTGGAAGGCACAGCTACTGCTAGAGGTCTGGCCTTACAGAAAAAGTCTTCTAATTGGAGAAGACCTAACAGTTCTTAGGCATTTAACAAAATGGCTATAGACACATCTTTGCCTGTAAAATATTGGCTAATGTTGCACTTCAGATATCTGAAAATATTTTAACCGAGCGATTTACTTCATTTGATTAGAGTACATCTGAACATATTGTGATAAATACACATTGTATGCTGTTTTGGTAATTGAAATACATACTGGATTTGTTATTTCATAAAATACAAATTTCTCCTTCTGCAGTCTTTAGTAACCAAAATTCTCTGCCACCTGTTTCACATATTTATAATCCACTTTAATACCTTAATTCACTTTAAAAATATTAACCCCAAATATTTTTGACATATTGTTTGGATAGAAAAAAACTGTACTCTAATAAACCAATTTACATTTCTTTTTCTTTTTTTTATATATTATCTCTGTTTACCTACCTTGGATAAGATTAATTCATTGAGTCACTAAATGTCTCATGTATGGTATTTTCCTAGACACTGTGGAGGATACTAATTAGAAAACAACATTCCTAGCATATGATGCCTGCAATCAGTTTGTAGGGAATAAAGTCATCTACAAATAAATATATTGGAATTCAGAAGAGAAAAGGACTGGAGGAAAAGAGATAAAGTGACAGCTTCATGAAGGGTATGATACCTGAGTTCAGAATTTAAGAATGGGATATGCCAAGTGACAGCGTATTTTCCAGTTAGAGGGAGCAGAAAACGTGTCTCCCTCCAACAGCAATAATTGAAAATAAGCAGGCCCCGGGTACAACCAACACCATCTTAAATGGAAATAAATCAGCAGTGATGCAGTCCTTGGGATAGATCGCTCTCTGGGGAATTACCATTCTATCTACCAGATTCTATAACAATGGGCAAAGTGACAATATCAAACTTTTAATAATGCTCAGTAAGCACTTTACCCTAATATGTTGTGACCACAGAATTTGTAGCAAATCATAAAACACACTATGTGATCACCTCCTCAATAAATTCCTTCTAAACCTTTGAACTTGACACATTGTAATCCAGTTTGGAACAGTAACAGTATGTTTTATTCTCTTGGAATTTGAGAAAATAAAATGACATAAGTTTTTTACATTGAAAATCAAGATGCAAGTTCTTATAAACAGCTGCAAGCTTAATTGTCTCTAGTCAATTCTTAAATTACTAAAAGGAGAATTGATGTCTGAAAAAAAAACCAGAAGAAATAGAGGCTTGAGAAAGATATGCTTCACAAACCTGGTTAAATAATGCTTATTCCTTCACAGCTAGCTTATTGTCTTATCAGTGTGGAAGCTAGGATTTTAAAAATATTTGTAGTTACAAATATCTGCTCGGTATTAACTTTAATTTGTTTTATATTTTCTTTTGTATTTATTTTTTCTGACAACTTCATCAGTGTCTGTTTGGCAACAATGTGGACTTAGTATGATGTGGTGACTATCACAAGCAAATTCTGAATATATGGTCCCATTCCAGAGCTCTCAAAGCAATTGACTGTGGCCTCTGTAGGAGATGTATCATGGGTCAACCTGTTCTGTTGCCCAGACCTGCATCTCTGCCCCTGAAGAATTGTTCTCAAGAGGACTCACCAATAAATCTCATCGGTGTAAATATCAATGTGTCAGAACCCATATCACACAGAACCCAAGCTAAGTTGGATGTCCATTTTCTCCAAGTTCATCCGTAGATTCAGTGCAATTCTAGTAAAATCGAAATAGATTTCTCATGATAATGACAAGTTGATTCTAAAAATGTGCATAAAAATGCATTGGATCTAGAATAGCCTTTTTTTCTTTGGGAAGAAAAAGTTACAAGTTACACTACTTGATTTCAAGTTTTACTCTATAAGCCACAGTTATCAGGATAGGATGGTATTGGTGGAAGGATAAACACATGGTCAATTGATTGGGGTTGAGAGACTAGAAATAGAACCATACATAGAGTGAATTGATTTTTTGACCAGAGCAATTCAGAGGAAAAAGTCATTGTAACAAAGAGAGTCTGGACCCATAGAGGCTAGATTCATGGAAACATGAAGTACAGATTCCCCGAACAGGTCACTGAGAATGATGACAAGTAGGGCTACTACTACTATACTTTGACTACTGAACCCAGGTATTCTACTTGTTTGGGAAACAGCATCATATAAGGCCATTGCGTCCTGGTTGGATGGAGCATCATTCTTGTAGCATAACATCTCAAAGTGGGAACCTCATCTTTGCCTTCAAAAGACCATTCCATCACTCTATCAGTGTGAATCTGTACTTCTGTGGAGTATTGTAAGTGATAAGACCAGTGAATCCCATGACCACATGCTTTAATTTATGCAATAGCTTTTCTTTTTTTTAGTTTTAGAAAAGGAAGCACCTACATTATTACTGTAAAATTTTCCTAATCCAAACATGGAATTTCACTAGTCCACCTCACATTTTATGATTCTAAATTGTCTTAGAATCATAAAATTGTCTTAAGTTTGTATCTACAGTATGGTCTTGTCCTTTCATTTAATTTGGAAAATGCATTAAAATTATCCGCCCTCCCCCCCAAAGAAAAGTAGAGTCATGTACCCACTGCCTCACCATTACTGGTTCTTATGAAGGCCAACCTCCAAGATGGTACCTGTTGAGTTTTACTTCCATGTATTCATCCTCTTCTATAGTCTTCTCTCACACTGAATGGAGTTAACCAATATAACCAATAGGATATTGTGGAAATGATGCTATGTGACTTCCAGAGCTATTCCACTAACATGCTCCTTCCACCTTGCTCCCTAATAGATCATTTGCTCAGGCAGAAGCACTTATCAGCGTCCAAAGAAGTCCAGACAACCTTATACAGGTTCCATGTCACAAGGAATTGAGATCCCTACAAAAACCAGTGCTTACTGACCAGGTACGTGAGTGAGATATCGTGGAAATAGATCTCCACATGCAATTAATCCTTCAGATGACTAAAGCCTCAGATGACATGTTGAGTACAACCTTAGCTACTATAACCATCTAGCTAAGCAACTCCCAGACTCCTGACCCAAAAAAACTGTGTAATAAATACATGTTTATTTTTTTAAGCCACTAAATTTGGGTGCATTTTTATGCCACCATAGATAACTAAAGTAGCTATAAAATGTATCCCTTAGTATAATGCAGTTTTATGTGTAATCCCATATGCGAACCAAACAGTAAATCCTTGGGAATGGTACTGGCTAAAACCCTGTAAGGAGGAAAGAAAAACTCAATCCCAGAATACGTGTTGATTCCATTCAAGGTGAATTACTGTCCTTTCTGAAGCAATTAAATGACCATCCCTTAAAAGATGGTGCTATATTGGGAACCCAGTGTAGGTTTTGGTCGACGGCAGTTGGACATATGGCAGCAGCAATAGCCACCTCAGCCTTGGAGCCCATGTTATTGAGCCTATGTATAGCATCCATTCTTGCCATCATGGCTCCTCCTCCCATGTGCCCACTATCCCAGCAGCGAGGTGACCAATGAAGAAACTAGTTAATGTCAACTGGCCAGGTCATTTTGCTTACTTGTGAATTTAGACCCTACTTTGTAGGCAGGTAAAAGGTGCCCCTCTGGAGAGAGATCCTAGCATGCACCATACCACTGGGCATTTAGAAAAATTCACTGATGTGGTAAGCTCTTGAATCTTCATAGTTTATCTTCTTTCCTAAAGATTGTACATGCCTTACCAAGACATCCAGCACACTTGCCACTTTTTGCTTAGTCTGATCAACCTGATATCTTTATATAGTGGACTGATGTGGTGTGCATGGAATTATCCAGGCAGACCAGATACCTCTGCACTATATTTTAACTCATGTTATGGCCCAGTATATGGTCCATCTTGGTATACACTGCATGTACACTTGAAAAGAGCATGCATTTTACAATTATTAGGTTTAATGTTTTATAAATTAAATGTAATCAAGTTATGTAATTGCATGTTCAGTTCTTCTATGTCACTATATATCCCATCACTACTTCTGTATCTATATATCGCTATTGATACTTTTGTCTCAATTGTCTACCCATTTCTGAAAATAGGGTGTTAACTATGCAACTATGAATGTGCATTTGTCTATTTTTCTATCTAGTTTTGTTTTCTTAATGTGTCTTATAGTTCTGTTATTAGATTCATAGACATTTAGGATTTATATATCTTCTTGATGAATTAGTTATTTTATGATTCTGAGTTGTTCCTATTTATCTTTTTTATTTTAAGTTAACTTTGTCTGATATTAATATAACCACACCATATTTCTTATGCTTAGTGTTTTCCTAGTGTGTAGTTCCATCCTTTTACATTCAGCCTACTTCTATCTTTGTATGTAAAGTGCTTGCTCTTGATACCACAAAATAGTTGGGTCTTTTTTATCCAGTCTGACCATCTCTGCTTTTTAATTACAATGCTTAGTACATTTATATTTAATATCATTAATTGTATAGTTTGGTTTAATTCAGTTATTTGCAATGTGTTCTTTAGTGATACTATCTGCTTTTGGCTTTCTTCTTCTCCTTTCCTGACAGCTTTGGAGTTGATCAAATACATTTTATTATTCTATCTTCTTTATAGACTTTTTAGCCGTATTTCTTTAAATTATAATTTTATTAGTTTTCCTAGGGGTAATGATATGCATCTTACCCAAGTTTACCTAGGTTCAGTATTATAAAATTACAAGTAAAATGTCAAAACAGTAGTGAAATTCCATTTATCTCCCATCCTTAGTGTTATTGTTTTCATATATTTTACATCTGCTTATGAAATCTGGCAATATAATGTTATACGTTTTATTTTAATCATCTTTAGAAAAATTAAAAGAAAAAATGTATTTTATATTTATCTACATATTTACCATTTCCTCTGTTTTTCATTCCTTATGGACGATCTAAGTTTCCATCTGCTGTAATTTGTCTTCAATCTCAAAAGTTCCTCTTTCCTGAAATTCAGGTGTGCTGCTGACAGTTTTTCTCAGCTGTCATTATCTGAAATACCTTTATTTCTGTCTTTTTAAGGGATATTGTCATTACTTTCAGAATTTTAGGTTGACCATTCAGCACTGTTTTATATCCAGAACTTTAAATATGTTGATCCGTTTTCCTTTGCCTGCCTTGTTTCCAATGAGAAGTCACCAATCCTTCATAATCTTGTTGTTCTATATCTAATGTTTCTTTTTCTCTGCCTGATTTTAAGATTTTCTCTTTATTTTCAGTTTTCAGCATACTTAGGTATGGTGTACCATGTCATGATTTTTTTTTTTTAATATTTAACCTTCTTGAGATGGGAAATCAACAAGTCTTAGTATATAAATTGATGTTTCTTATGAATTTAGCAAAGTTTTGGCAATTATGTTTCAAATATTCTCATTGACCATCCCCTCTCTCATCTCCTACTGGGACTTAAATTACATTAGGTTACATTTTTTGAGATTAACTACAGGTCACTGAGTTAATGTTTTGTTAGTTCATTTTTCCAACATTTTCCCCTGTATTCTTCAGACTGAATAATTTCTATTGAATGTCTCAAGTCTAATGTCCCTTTCATTTCCTGACTCTGGTTCTAATAAGTTTATCCTGTAATTTATTTTCAGATATTGTATTTTGCAATTCTAGAATTTCTATTTGGTTCTTTATATAGCTTCTGTTACTATTCTGAGATTTGCCATTTGTTTACTCTTTATCACCAATTACTTTTTTCCTTTGTTTTAAAACATATTAATAATAACTGCTTTTAAACTCTTTGTATGCTAATACCAACATTTGTGTTTATCACCTTTTTTAAAAAAATTGGAAGTGGATCATGTTTTCATAATTTTTGGCTATCCATGAATTTTTAACAAACGTAATATTCACATTGTGTCATATAGTGAAGGGAGCCTAACTTATGCCACCTTTTAAAAAGTATTTTGACTTTTAGCAGGCAGTTAAATTGCTGACAGGTCTTTTTGGTCCTTCCAGGCTTAGTTATATCCTTTGTTAGGGTAGATTTATTGCCATTCAGAACTTGGCCTTAGAGAAGTTCCTCACTGTAGTAAGGCATCCTCACCACTGCGGTGTGACCTTTCTAGGACTTAACATTGTATACAAAAGGTGCTCAGCATGGTCTTTCCATTATGGTTGGACTGGAAGGCCAGTGTCTCTCAGAACTACACAACCTACAGTCCCAGCACTGCACAACTTCTGGTATCATTCAGCTTTCAGCCTCACAGCAGGGAATCTCTGCTGGGCCTCAGAGAATCTCACCTTGCACGTGTGCAGCCCAGCTCTTGGCCAAGGATCCACAATGAATGACCACACAGACTTCTGAAGCGTTCCCTCTGTACAGCTCTCTCTTTTACAATGTATGCCCTGCAAATTCCAGCTACGTAAGCACTCCACGGCTCTCATTTTTTATCCTCAACTTGGAAAACAGGGTTGCTCAGCCTCCACCTACTATTCTATGGCAGGAAAATGTTAGTAGTTGGTCCTCCACTTTTAAGGAATTAAAATATCCTTCAAGGCTTATTTTATTTTATTTTATTTTATTATTATTTTTATTTTTTTCCAGTACGCGGGCCTCTCACTGTCGTGGCCTCTCCCGTTGTGGAGCACAGGCTCCAGATGCGTAGGCCCAGCGGCCATGGCTCACGGGCCCAGCCACTCCACGGCATGTGGGATCCTCCCAGACGGGGCATGAACCCATGTCCCCTGCATCGGCAGGTGGACTTTCAACCACTGCGCCACCAGGGAAGCCCAAGGCTTATTTTAAATGCTACTAAACTTTTCCTCATCCCTACTACCAGGAATCACCAGTAGTTACCCAGATATTCTCTTTGTACAGATCTCAATAACCTTTAGTTAGTAGCTGGCCTTGAGGATAAATATGTTCTTGCTTAATATCCCTTGTTTAGACCAAGTTCCTTAAGGGCAGGTATATTTGTGATGGTGAAAGGGAGTGAGCGTGGGATTCAGTTTTAGGAGCTCATGAGGTTTAGAATTAGAAATGGCTCTACCGTTTTCTGGTTCTAACTTACATGGTCTTAGAAATTTATCTGACCTCTCTGGATGTCAAATCTCAAGTTTATGGTATCTGTGACCAACTAGTTATAGATCAAATTGTCATGAGGATAAAGTGAAATAATATACACAAGTGAAATTTTAACCAATAAAGGGCTCATAAAAGTATCAGTTAAAGCACTGTGAGCAGGTCAACATTATCTTTATATTCATAATCATCCTAATACCTCATAAGGTAAAATTTTATGTTAATTTTTTTAATGGTAGTGATAAAAATCTCACCTTGGAATATTTAAGTGCACACAGAATTCATGGCCCTGAAGGGTAATGTTTACTACTGAAATAAATTCTATGTAACTTTTTACATTTAAAGAATTAAACCTAGGGCTTCCCTGGTGGCGCAGTGGTTGGGAGTCCGCCTGCCGATGCAGGGGACGCGGGTTCATGCCCCGGTCCGGGAGGATCCCGCGTGCCGCGGAGCGGCTGGGCCCGTGGGCCATGGCCGCTGAGCCTGCGCGTCTGGAGCCCGTGCTCCGCAACTGGAGAGGCCACGGCAGTGAGAGGCCCGCGTACCACAAAATAAATAAATAAATTAAATTAAATTAAAACTTGAAGAATATAGAACACCACAGTGTTAAATAACTGGGTTTCCTTGAATCAATGAAGAGTCAGATATATCAACTAACAAATGGCTATATTTCTTTAGCACTGCTCATATACAAGAGCAATAAACAGTTGTAAATGACATTTTTTGGATCTTTGTCATGAAACAGTCTTTGTTAACATAACCCCTTTCTACACAAGCTTTTATGTGTAATAAAACTACCCAAAGGTATGCTTGTAACATCTGGTGGTGCACAGCAGTATAATTCCAGTGAAATGACAAACATTGCACCAGCCAGGGTGAGGGAATGGATTAAAACTTGGTGTCATCAGCAAATTTAATTATTTCTTAATGTAATTCTTCAGTGCTTTTGTGGAGGGCTTTTTAGAGGATTTGTTTCACCTAGTGAATAAAACACTCTAAAAGTTCATGTATTTTACTTCAAATATAGCTCTTATATGGCTTTATTAAAATAATGAATTTTCATCATAGCAGGCTAACAATAGAACATAGCTCCCGTGGAGAAGAAAATTGGACACAATTGAATGCTATGTGGCAAAACATTTAATAAAAGTAAATAAGGATGTCTAACAGGTTTAATAAACACCCTAAACTTGGTAGGATACAGTCAGAAAATAATTTTGTTTTCCTACCACCAGGGCCTTCACATATCCTCCGTGAGATCTCCATCCCCTCTCCCTGGATATTTTTAACAGATAGATTGCTTTTCTGATAACTTCTAGGTTTTAGAAGAGTGTCATTTTCAGGATAAAAATATCTAGTATAATCTAAATCAAAACCCACCTCTCACACAATTCAAGCATTTTCTCCCTACCCCTGTTCAAGATTGACCAAATGTTTGGGAACCAGCAAGGGGAAGGAAGGCTTTTGGCATGGTTCCTCTCCACTCCACAGACTTTGTGAGGTAAGGGAGAGGAGAGAAAGGATGAGAAAGAAATTAGCAAAGTCCTTTTACTTGGTTAATGCTGGCTATAGTCCTCTGGTGATTGCTGAGTCAGAGATCCAAATGTTGGGTCTTTTATCGGATGTACGTTGAAGGATTTTAGGAGACTAGTCACAGGAGCCTTCACTCTAAACCATTCTGACATGGTAATGCACTATATGGCTGACGTCATTCAAACTTCTTGGTCTCTTCCCCCATGTTACTCTCACCTCGACGCCCAGAGTCCTATCCATACGACAGTCTCAGCTACTGAGCCTACAGGAGAATCTCTCTTTCACTCTCTCACTCTCGTCTTATCTCTATGAATGTTTTCCATTTGCCCCAATCACTTGGCTTGAGATAAGGTAAAACACAGCTCTTCACTTATTGGAAGGGGAGGGAAGTGCACAAAAACTCTGTCTTTCACATATTCTCTTCAAGGAAGTCTCTGTGGAATACGCTTCTGTTTTACTCATGTATATGTAGAAGATGGATATTTTCTGTAAAGTGAATTTGGTCTCCTCTTCAATTAGCCCAACAGAGATGTGTGTAGCCACACTTGTTAAAATGTAGGAACAGTCTCCATAATTTACTCAAACTTGGGGGCAGTCGTCAAATCCCCAGGATGACTATAAAGGTCCCACCTCTCACTCTATTACACATATTTGTGCAAATTACTATTTTTGTTTCTAGTTTACTAGAATCTATTTTTGTTTCTGGTTTACCAGATCGACCATGAAGTTAATAATGCTTAAGTTTCAGGTCTCTTTACTTGCATGTGCCCCTTCTAAAGCTCTATACCTAACTGTGAATTTGTAATTTTTTGGTCTTTTTTCTTGGAGATGTCCCCCAAATTATGTAAGATTGAAGTTCCCAAAGTCTTGTTTTGCCTTTTTCTAGAGAGATATATTTGCAAAGTATTCAGAGCAAAGGCAAAAATGATTTCATCTGCTCAACTATTGACACCAGTCTTTGTCTTTCTCTTACCAACTCCCGCCTCCAAACTTCTGCCCCTATGTGCATGTTTAACTCTTCCTAGACTCTAGAGAATGATTTAATGTAATAATCAATTGTGAGAGTTGATTTAAACACACAGTAATTTACTCTGGTACAAATTTCCATAGACGTACCTACAAGTTAAGATCTCAGCATCTTGAGAAGTTTAGTATGGCATCCCAAACAGGAACCTACTGCCATGAATCATTTAATGCAGAAATAAACTTAATTTGTAGGTTTTGAAGGGGAGGTTGGCAGGGCAGGTGTTTGACTAACATACCTAATATTATGGGCACTCTATAAAGTCGTTAACTAAATTAGGTGACAGAGGAGAACCATTGGGAAATTGATCACAATATGACAGAATGAGGAGATATGGATAATATCTCACTGGATTTTAAAAGTCTGTATACTGTTTTGACACTGAAGAAATTTCCAGTGCGGTCAGACTGTTGCTGTCTGACCTCAGCCAGAGCTGCAGGCTCCTGCACTCCTCCACAGCCTCCAAATTTGTGGGTCAGTTATAGCAAAGAAGTTTTACTTTGCCAACAACGTTTGGTAGGGACTGCCTGGGCACTGTGTTAAGATGGCATTTTTCCACCTCTGGATTCAGTCAAAAGCATTTCATGGCCAGTTAGTGATGCTGCCATAGGTACTGTAATGAAAAGTGATGACGTTTATGCTACGTGTCTTCCATTCATGTATGAGGATAAGCAGATGTGCTGCCTAATAACTATTCTCATCATTATATCCATGTGTCAAGAGATACCCTACAGTCTCTCTTGGCATTTTTGTGATTACATTTTGTACAATAATCTGAAATAAATACAAAATTCGTACATTTTGTATGTTCATTTTAAAACGTGTGACACTCAGCAGCACATCATAGCAAGGAGTGATTGGAATAACTGAAGAGAGCTTTTTCTTTCCCGATTTCTAATTCCTCTTCCTCCATGTATAAAATGTAATACCATGTATTATTCATCAACAGCAATGCAGTGCTGCTGAGCAAATGTCATTCAGTGAGATTACCATATATATATGGCTGCACATCAAAATGTTTTTATGTGGTTTGCGATTATCCAACATTATGGAAATGTGAATAACGAGTTAAGGCAAATAAGAAACCTTTAGTCAAGTGGTGGAAAGGGAGAATTTTTCTCCATAGCAAATGTGTTGAAAGAACTCAGGTGAGAAGAAAAGGCTTCTTTTAGCTGCCACGCCAGAGCTGACAGAGACCTTGGCAATCCAAGCTGGCAGACATATATCACAGCCAAGCACCACAGACACCACTGTCTCTTATCCTGACATGAGCAGACTTGCAGGGCTGCTTCATGGTATCGAGTCAGGGACATGAAGATAGACTCCTGAGACCAGAGAGAGATTGGTATTTTCCCTCTTTCAGTTAATGAGATTTTTCTTTGCCTTCATTTAATATTTCAGTGTCTAATGCCTTTGAGAGGGATGAAAGAAGCTAGTGTATTTAAAACCTCCTGTGTTTCAGGCAATAGGCTCAGTACTTTATACATATTAATTCATTTAACCATATATCTACTCTCTGATACACTGAAATCCACATTTTATATGTACTTAAATCCACAGTTTGCAGGTGAAGAAACTGCAGATCAGAAAGCTGAGGTAATTTGAGTTAGGTTACCCAAAATTTGAACCTGAGCTATCTCTCTTCAATTTGTTTTTTCTACTACATCACTCCACCTCATGATGAAAAATTACATTTTCCCCAATTATTTGTTGTTCTTTGTTTTATCTGCCTGAGTCTCCTCGATTATCTATTTCCCACTACCTCGTAGAAGCTGAGATAATTTTCTCACCATGTTTTGGAAATATGACCAACTTTGAAAAGAAATGTAAACTAAGTAATCATCTTTTTTTTTTTTTTTTTTTTTGCGGTGTGCGGGCCTATCACTGTCGTGGCCTCTCCCGTTGCGGAGCACAGGCTCCGGACGCGCAGGCTCAGCGGCCATGGCTCACGGGCCTAGCCGCTCCGCGGCATGTGGGATCCTCCCGGACCGGGGCACGAACCCGTGTCCCCTGCATCAGCAGGCGGAATCTCAACCATTGCGCCACCAGGGAAGCCCCCAGTAATTTTCTATAATTTGGCTGTATTTCACATTCAGTATTTTCCAAGTAGTTTCCTCTTTTTGCTTTTAAGGTAAGTAGAGGTAATGATATTTAGAGATAAGTTGATCTGTCTGCTCTCCTAAAACTTTATTCTTTATGTTCTAGAAGGGCAGCAGAGCATCAGGGCAGGGGTCATTCTTGTGATAATCTGAGGAATACCGTCGCTAGAGATTCTACATACCCTTGCAGAAGTTAACATCAACAACAGCTTTTAATATACTTGGCATCTCCTTCTACTCAAAGATCGTCTTCCTCTGCTTGTTGCTTTCCATTTGCAAGGGCTGACCTACACGTTCTCTTAGTTCTACCACAGTCTTTATCCTTTAACATCCTTCCCCTCTCTTCACTCCCCTGCTCCTGCTAAGTGAATCATTATGTCACATAGACGTCATCATATCTGTAGGCTCCTGTATGGCACCAGATACGTATCTAAGTTCATTTGCAATGAAGATTGCAAATACACTGTTCTAATAAAAATAGCCTTTATCTATTGAGTACTTACTATGTGCTAGGCATTATTTTAAATGCCCTTCACGGATGTAATCAGTTAATCTTCAAAACAACATTGAATGTTGGTTTTAAGATTACCTGCATTTCAGGAAGTCAAGGTTATATAGCTAGCAAGGTTACATAGCTTGCTCAAGGTCTCACATTTTAGTAAGTAGCAGAGCTAGGGTTTGAATCCAGTTATTCTGGCTGCAAGCCCTGGATACTTAGCCATTACATCATCTAGCAGGCATTGCATAGCAGCTACTTTATCTGAATAATCTATTAGGCGATTAATACATCCAGTGATGTAAGAACAATTCCTAGTTGTATTTCTTCTGTATTGTACAGATAAAAACTGAACCTCAGGTTCTTTGTCTAAATTCAGTTATTGAGTAGTAGAATGAAGATTGAGACTAGACTCTGTTTTATTTTTGATCTTGTGTTCTCTCCTGATCATGCTAACACCCTAGCAGTGTGTGTTATGCATTATATTTAAACCTCTCTTCTAGAGGATGAGCAATATGTTCTCACAGGAAAATGTTCATTACTATTACATGGCAGTAAATATTTTGAATCAACCTACAATTCCAGAGTGCAAAACAGCTTGTTTTAAAGAAATATCTTCTAACTTAAACACACACACACACACACACACACACACACACACACACACACACACACACACACACACCCCAAAACAAAAACAAAAACTAGATAGCGTTTTGTAATTATTTATCTTTTAAAAAGAAAAGAAGGGCCTCTCTGTTGCGCAGTGGTTGAGAATCCACCTGCCAGTGCAGGGGACATGGGTTCGATCCCTAGTCCAGGAAGATCCCACGTGCCGCGGAACAACTAAGCCCGTGTGCCACAACTACTGAGCCCGTGCTGTAGAGCCCGTGAGCCACAACTACTGAGCCCACATGCTGCAACTACTGAAGCCCGCGTGCCTAGAGCCCATGCTCCACAACGAGAGAAGCCACTTCAATGAGAAGCCCACGCACTGCAACGAAGAGTAGCCCCCTCTTGCCGCAACTAGAGAAAGCCTGCGCACAGAAATGAAGACCCAGCACAGCCAAAAATAAATAAATAATAAATTTAAAAAGAAAATGTAAAGGACTTTTTTTTTTTTTTTGGTATTTGGGCCTCTCACTGTTGTGGCCTCTCGTGTTGCAGAGCACAGGCTCCAGACGCGCAGGTTCAGCAGCCATGGCTCACGGGCCCAGCCGCTCCGCGGTATGTGGGATCTTCTCGGACCGGGGCACGAACCCGTGTCCCCTGCATCGGCAGGCGGACTCTCAACCACTGCGCCACCAGGGAAGGCCCTAAAGGACTTTTAAGTTGCCAAAATATATAGTTAAATCTTCAAGTTTTAATATTCCTCACAGGAAAAGTAAGCAAAGCAAAATTTGCTGGGGACAACGTGGAGACCAGGAACTTTTTATTCTAAATTTCTAGACTATCTTCATATACTTGTTAAGTGAGTTTATTTGTATTTTTAGAATTGTTCTTTAATTAGAAACCTCATATTATAAAATATTCTTTATTGTATAATAATATCCCTATTAGACCATTTCTACATACAATGAGCTTTGCCCCCTCTCAGTTCCCCCAGATGACCTTGAATTATTCATTTTAGCACATCATTATGTGGTATAAGGATATTTTCTGTATAGTAAGGTGGTGATGAAAATGGAATATGGTGTCGAAAGACTTATGTTTCTATCATATATAAAAATTCGACCTTAAGCAAGTTCTATGTTCTCAATCTCAGTTTCTTTGCCATTAAAATGTGGATAATAATGCCTATATTTCATGGCTGTTTTAGGATTAAATGAAGTGTTTAACAGGTATTAGTTTCTTCCTCTTTTTCCTACCTCAGTATTTTAGTCAAGGTTATTTTGTGTCAAAGTATAGAAACTCATTTAAACTAGTTTATGTATAAAATGAAAGTTGTTGAAAAGACATTCTGCAAACTCAGACAATCCAAGTAAAAGATAATCAGCTAGGTCTCAAGACAGGTGGGAAGAGCAAACAGTAAGCTGTCAGGAACCTAAACAGTTATTTTTAAATTGTCTCTCTCTACTGACAAATGGCTTCTCAACCTGCTGCTTTCTGTCTGTCTACCTCATTTTTTTAATTCAAATGTAGTTGATTTACAATGTTATGTTAGTTTCAGGCATGCAACAAAGTGATTCAATTATATTTTTCAGATTATTTTCCAGTATAGGTTATTAAAAGATACTGAATATTGTTCCCTGCATTATACAATAAATCCTTTTTGCTTATCTATTTTATATGTAGTAGTGTGTATCTGTTAATTCATATTCCTAATTTATTCCCCCCTCCCTTTCCCCTTTGGTAACCATAATTTTATTTTCTATGTGTGTGAGTCTATTTCTGTTTTGTAAATAGATTCATTTGTATTATATTTTACAGTCCACATATAAGTGATATATAATATTTGTCTCTCTGAGTTATTTCACTTAGTATAATATTCTCTAGGTCCATCCATGTTGCTGCAAATGACAATATTTCACTCTTTTTATGGCAGAGTAATATTCCATCATGTATATGTACCACATCTTCTTTATCCAGTCATCTGTCAACAGACACTTAGGTTGTTCTATTTCTTGGCTATTGTAAATAGTGATGCTGTGAACATTGGAGTACATGTATCATTTTGAATTAGAGTTTTCATCTTTTCCAGATTTATGCCCAGGAGTGGGATTGCTGGATCATATGGTAACTCTATTTTTAGATTTTTAAGGAAACTCCATACTGTTTTCCATAGTGGTTGCACCAATTTACATTCCCACCAGCAATGTAGGAGGGTTCCTTTTTCTCCACAACTTCTCCAGCATATATTGTACTTTTTGATGATAGCCATTTTGACCAGTGTGAGGTAATACCTCATCGTAGTTTTAATATGTATTTCTCTAACAATTAGCAGTGTTAAGTATCTTTTCTTGTGCCTGTTGGCCATCTGTATATTTTCTATGGAGAAATGTCTATTTAGTTCTTCTTGTTTTTTTTAAATGTTTTGGCTGCATCGGGTCTTAGTTGTGGCATGCTGGATCTTTCATTGCGGCACATGGGCTTCTCTCTAGTTGTGGCACGCAGGCTCTCTAGTTGTGACCCATGGGCTCCAGAGCATGTGAGCTCTGTAGTTGTGGCACACGGGCTCTCTAGTTGTGGCATGTGGGCTCAGTAGTTGCGGTGCACAGGCTTAGTTGCCCCATGGTATGTGGGATCTAAGTTCCCTGACCAGGGATTGAACTGGCATCCTCTGCATTGCTAGATGGATTCTTAACCACTGGACCACCAGGGAAGTCCTCTTCTGTCCATTTTTGATTGGGTTTTTTGTTTTTCGATATTGAGTTGTATGAGCTGTTTGTATATTTTGAAAATTAATCCATTGTCAGTCACATCATTGGCAAATATTTTCTCCAGTCTTTAGGTTATCTTTCAATTTTGTTGACAGTCTCCTTTGCTGTGCTAAATCTTTTAAATTTGAGTAGGTACCATTTGTTTATTTTTGCTTTTATTTCTTTTGCCTTTTGGAGACTGATCTAAGAAAATATTGCTACAATTTATGTCAGAGATCATTTTGCCTATGTTCTTTCTAGGAGTTTTATGGTATCAGGTCTTATATTTAAGTCTTTGAACCATTTCGAGTTTATTTTTGTGTATGGTGTGAGGAAATGTTCTAACTTCATCCATTTGTATGTGGCTCTCCAGCTTTCCCAGCACCACTTCCTGAAGAGACTGTCTTTTCTCCATTCTGTGTTCTTGCATCCTTTATCAAAGATTAATTGACCATAGATGTGTGGATTTCTTTCTGGGATCTCTATTCTGTTCCATTGATCCATATGTCTGTTTTTGTACCAATACCACACTGTTTTGATGACTCTAGCTTTGTAGTATTGTCTGAATCTGGGAGGATTATGCTTCCTGCTTTGTTCTTTTTCTTCAGAATTACTTTGGCAATTCTGGGTCTTTTATGGTTCCATATGAATTTTAGGATTATTTGTTCTGGTTCTGTGAAAAATGTCGTTAGTAATTTGACAGGGATCCCATTAAATCTATAGATTGCTTTGGGTAGTATGGCCATTTTAACAGTAGTAATTCTTTTAATTGAAGAGTATGACATATCTTTCTATTTCTTTGAATCTTCTTCAGTTTCCTCTATAAATGTTTTATACTTCTCAATGTATAGGTCTTTCACCTCCTTGGTTATTTTTTTAATGTGATTTTAAATGGGACTTTTTTTTTTTTTTTACTTTCTGATATTTCATTGTTGGTATAAAGAAATGCAACAGATTTCTGTATGTTAATCTTGTATCCTACTGCCTTGCTGAGTTCATTTATTAGTTTGGATAGTTTTTATGTGGAGTCTTAAGGGTTTTCTATATAGTGTATCATATCATCTGCATATAATGACAATGTTTCATGTTCCCTTCCACTTTGGATACCTTTTATTTTTTTCTTCTTGTCTCATTGCTGTCACTAGGACTTCCAATACTATGTCAAATAGAAGTGGTGAGAGTGGGCATACTTGTCTTGTTCCAGAACTTGGCAGGAAGGCTTTTAACCTTTTTACCATTGAGTATTATGTTGGCTGTGGGTTTGTCATAAATGGCTTTTATTATGTTGAGATATGTTCCCTCTTTACCCACTTTGGTGAGAGTTTTTACTTGAATGGATGTTGAATTTTATCAAATGCTTTTTCTGCATCTGTTGAGATGATCATGTGGGTTTTGGTCTTTTCTTTCATTAATGTGATGCATCCCATTGATTTTGCTTATGTTCAACCATCCTTGAGACCTAGGAATAAATCCAACTTGATCATGGTGTGTGATCCTTTTTATGTATTGTTGGATTCGGTTGGTTAAATTTTTGTTGAGAATTTTTCATTTATATTCACTAAAGATATTGGCCTGTAATTTTCTTTTTTGTAGTACCTTTGTCTGGTTTTGGTATCAAGGTGATGGTGGCTTCTTGTAAAGATTCTGGGAGTGTGCCTGCCTCTTCAATCTTATGGAACAGTTTGGGAAAGATAGGCATAAGTTCTTTGTATGTTTGGTAGAATTCCCCAGTGAAGACTTCCAGTCCTGGACTTTCGTTTGCAGGGTGTTTTTGGTTTGTTTGTTTTGTTTCTTAAATTACAGATTCTATTTCAATTCTAGTGATTGGTGTGTTCAAATTATCTGCTTCTTCTTGACTCAATTTTGGCAGGTTATATGTTTCTGGAAACTTGTCCGTTTCCTCTACATTGCCCAGTTTGTTAGCATGTAAACTGTTCATTGTATTTCTGATTTTTTTGTATTTCCGCAGTATCAGTTGTTATTTCTCCTCTTTCATTTCTTATTTCGTTTATTGGGTCCTCTCTCTTTTGTTTGTGAACCTGCTTAGAGGTTTGTCAATTTTGTTTATCCTTTCAAAAAACTACCTCTTGGTTTTATTGATCTTTTATGTTGTTATTTTGATCTGTATTTTACTTATTTCCTCTCTGATCTTTATTATTTCCTTTCTTCTGCTGACTTTAGGTTTTGTTTGTTGTTCTTTTTCTAATTCTTTTACGTGGTAGGTTAGGTTGTTTATTTAAGATTTTTCTTATTACTTGAGGAGAGCCTGTATCGCTGTGGACTTCCCTCTTAAAACTGCTTTTGCTGCATCACAAAGATAATTTTTAAGGTTGTGCTTTTTTTTTTAACATCTTTATTGGAGTATAATTGCTTTACAATGGTGTGTTAGTTTCTGCTTTACAACAAAATGAATCAGTAATATATATACATATGTTCCCATATCTCTTCCCTCTTGTGTCGCCCTCCCTCGCACCCTCCCTATCCCACCCCTCCAGTCGGTCACAAAGCACCGAACTGATATCCCTGTGCTATGCGGCTGCTTACCACTACCTATCTGCCTTACGTTTGGTAGTATGTATATGTACATGCCTCTCTCTTGCTTTGGCACAGCTTACCCTTGCCCCTCCCCATATCCTCAAGTCCATTCTCTAGTAGGTTTGTGTCTTTATTCCTGTTTTGCCCCTAGGTTCTTCATGACATTTTTTTTTCTTAAATTCCATATATATGTGTCAGCATACGGTATTTGTCTTTCTCTTTCTGACTTACTTCACCCTGTATGACAGACTCTAGTTCTATCCACCTCATTACAAATAGCTCAATTTCATTTCTTTTTATGGCTGAGTAATATTCCATTGTATATATGTGCCACATCTTCTCTATCCATTCATCTGATGATGGACACTTAGGTTGTTTCCATCTCTGGGCTATTGTAAATAAAGCTGCAATGAACATTTTGGTACATGACTCTTTTTGAATTATGGTTTTCTCAGGGTACATGCCCAGTACTGGGATTGCTGGGTCATATGGTAGTTCTATTTGTAGTTTTTTAAGGAACCTCCATACTGTTCTCCACAGTGGCTGTATCAATTTACATTCCCACCAACAGTGCAAGAGGGATCCCTTTTCTCCACACACTCTCCAGCATTTATTGTTTCTAGATTTTTTGATGATGGCCATTCTGACCGGTGTGAGATGATATTTCATTGTAGTTTTGCTTTGCATTTCTCTAATGATTAGTGATGTTGAGCATTCTTTCATGTGTTTGTTGGCAGTCTGTATATCTTCTTTGGAGAAATGTCTGTTTAGGTCTTCTGCCCATTTTTGGATTGGGTTGTTTGTTTTTTTTGTTATTGAGCTGCATGAGCTCCTTATAAATTTTGGAGATTAATCCTTTGCCAGTTGCTTCATTTGCAAATACTTTCTCCCATTCTGAGGGTTGTCTTTTGCTCTTGTTTATGGTTTCCTTTGCTGTGAAAAACCTTTGAAGTTTCGTTAGGTCCCATTTGTTTATTTTTGTTTTTATTTCGATTTCTCTAGGAGGTGGGTCAAAAAGGATCTTGCTGTGATTTATGTCATAGAGTGTCCTGCCTATGTTTTCCTCTAACAGTTTGATAGTTTCTGGCCTTACATTTAGGTCTTTAATCCATTTTGAGCTTATTTTTGTGTATGGGGTTAGGGAGAGGTCTAATCTCATACTTTTACATGTATCTGTCCAGTTTTCCCAGCACCACTTATTGAAGAGGCCGTCCTTTCTCCACTGTACATTCCTGCCTCCTTTATCAATGATAAGGTGACCATATGTGCGTGGGTTTATCTCTGGGCTTTCTATCCTGTTCCATTGATCTATCTTTCTGGTTTTGTGCCAGTACCATACCCTCTTGATTACTGTAGCTTTGTAGTATAGTCTGAAGTCAGGAGCCTGATTCCTCCAGCTCTGTTTTTCGTTCTCAAGATTGCTTTGGCTATTCGGAGTCTTTTGTGTTTCCATACAAATTGTGAAATTTTTTGTTCCAGTTTTGTGAAAAATGCCAATGGTAGTTTGATAGGGATTGCATTGAATCTGTAGATTGCTTTGGGTAGTAGAGTCATTTTCACAATGTTGATTCTACCAATCCAAGAACATGGTATATCTCTCCATCTATTTGTGTCATCTTTAATTTCTTTCATCAGTGTCTTATAATTTTCTGCATACAGGTCTTTTGTCTCCTTAGGTAGGTTTATTCCTAGATAGTTTCTTCTTTTTGTTGCAATGGTAAATGGGAGTGTTTTCTTGATTTCACTTTCAGATTTTTCATCATTAGTGTATAAGAATGCCAGAGATTTCTGTGCATTAATTTTGTATCCTGCTACTTTACCAAATTCATTGATTAGCTCTAGTAGTTTTCTGGTAGCATCTTTAGGGTTCTCTATGTATAGTATCATGTCATCTGCAAATACAGCTTTACTTCTTCTTTTCCAATTTGGATTCCTTTTATTTCCTTTTTTTCTCTGATTGCTGTGGCTAACACTTACAAAACTATGTTGAATAAGAGTGGTGAGAGTGGGCAAGCTTGTCTTGTTCCTGATCTTAGTGGAAATGCTTTCAGTTTTTCACCATTGAGGACGATCTTTGCTGTGGGTTTGTCATATATGGCCTTTATTATGTTGAGGAAAGTTCCCTCTATGCCTACTTTCTGCAGGGTTTTTACCATAAATGGGTGTTGAATTTTGTTGAAAGCTTACTCTGCATCTATTGAGATGATCATATGGTTTTTCTCCTTCAATTTGTTAATATGGTGTATCACGTTGATTGATTTGCGTATATTGAGGAATCCTTGCATTCCTGGAATAAACCCCACTTGATCATGATGTATGATCTGTTTAATGTGCTGTTGGATTCTGTTTGCTAGTATTTTGTTGAGGATTTTTGCATCTATGTTCATCAGTGATATTGGCCTGTAGTTTTCTTTCTTTGTGACATCCTTGTCTGCTTTTGGTATCAAGGTGATGGTGGCCTCGTAGAAGGAATATGGGAGTGTTTCTTCCTCTGCTATATTTTGGAAGAGTTTGAGAAGGATAGGTGTTAGCTCTTCTCTAAATGTTTGATAGAAGTTGCCTGTGAAGCCATCTGGTTTTGGGCTTCTGTTTGTTGGAAGATTTTTAATCACAGTTTCAATTTCAGTGCTTGTGATTTGTCTGTTTATATTTTCTATTTCTTCCTGATTCATTCTTGGCAGGTTATGCCTATTTAAGAATTTGTCCATTTCTTCCAGATTGTCTATTTTATTGGCATAGAGTTGCTTGTAGTAAATCTTATGATCTTTTGTATTTCTGCAGTGTCAGTTGTTACTTCTCCTTTTTCATTTTTAATTCTATTGATTTGAGTCTTCTCCCTTTTTTTCTTGATGAGTCTGGCTAATGGTTTATCTAATTTGTTTATCTTCTCAAAGAACCAGCTTTTAGTTTTATTGATCTTTGCTATAGTTTCCTTCATTTCTTTTTCATTTATTTCTGATCTGATTTTTATGATTTCTTTCCTTCTGCTAACTTTGGGATTTTTTTGTTCTTCTTTCTCTAACTGCTTTAGGGGCAAGGTTAGGTTGTTTATTCGAGATGTTTCCTGTTTCTTAAGGTAGGATTGTGTTGCTATAAACTTCCCTCTTAGAACTGCTTTTGCTGCATCCCATAGATTTTGCATCATCGTGTCTCCATTATCATTTGTTTCTAGGTATTTTTTTATTTCCTTTTTGATTTCTTCAGTGATCACTTCATTATTAAGTAGTGTATTGTTCAGCCTCCATGTGTTTGTATTTTTTACAGATCTTTTCCTGTAATTGATGTCTAGTCTCATAGCGTTGTGGTCGGAAAAGATACTTGATACAATTTCAATTTTCTTAAATTTGCCCAGGCTTGATTTGTGACCCAAGATATGATCTATCCTTGAGAATTTTCCATGAGGACTAGAGAAAAATGGGTATTCTGTTGTTTTTGGATGGAGTGTCCTATAAATATCAATTAAGTCCATCTTGTTTAATGTATCATTTAAAGCTTGTGCTTCCTTATTTATTTTCATTTTGAATGATCTGTCCATGGGTGAAAGTGGGGTGTTAAAGTCCCCTACTATGAATGTGTTACTGTCGATTTCCCCTTTTATGGCTGTTAGTATTTGCCTTATGTATTGAGGTGCTCCTATGTTAGGTGCATAAATATTTACAATTGTTATATCTTCTTCTTGGATCGATCCCTTGATCATTATGTAGTGTCCTTCTTTGTCTCTTGTAATAGTCTTTACTTTAAAGTCTATTTTATCTGATATGAGAATTGCTACTCCAGCTTTGTTTTGGTTTCCATTTGCATGTAATATCTTTTTCCATCCCCTTACTTTCAGTCTGTATGTGTCTCTAGGTCTGAAGTGGGTCTCTCGTAGACAACAAATATATGGGTCTTGTTTTTGTATCCATTGAGCCAATCTGTGTCTTTTGGTGGGAGAATTTAGTACATTTACATTTAAGGTAATTATCAATATGTATGTTCCTATTCCCATTTTCTTAATTGTTTTGGATTCCTTTTTGTAGGTCTTTCCTTCTCTTGTGTTTCTTGCCTAGAGAAGTTCCTTTAGCAGTTGTTACAGAGCTGGTTTGGTGGTGCTGAACTCTCTCAGCTTCTGCTTGTCTGTAAAGGTTTTAATTTCTCCATCAAATCTGAATGAGATCCTTGCTGGGTAGAGTCATCTTGGTTGCAGGTTTTTCTCCTTCATCACTTTAAATATGTCCTGCTACACCCTTCTGGCTTGCAGAGTTTCTGCTGAAAGATCAGCTGTTAACCTTATAGGAATTCCCTTGTGTGTTATTTGTTGTTTTTCCCTTGCTGCTTTTAATATGTTTTCTTTGTATTTAATTTTTGACAGTTTCATTAATATGTGTCTTGGCATATTTCTCCTTGGATTTGTCCTGTATGGGACTGTCTGTGCTTCCTGGACTTGATTAACTATTTCCTTTCCCATATTAGGGAAGTTTTCAACTGTAATCTCTTCAAATATTTTCTCAGTCCCTTTCTTTTTCTCTTCTTCTTCTGGAACCCCTATAATTCGAATGTTGATGCATTTAATGTTGTCCCAGAGGTCTCTGAGACTGTCCTCAGTTCTTTTCATTCTTTTTTCTTTATTCTGCTCTGCAGTAGTTATTTCCACTATTTTATCTTCCAGGTCACTTATCCGTTCTTCTGCCTCAGTTATTCTATTATTGATCCCATCTAGGGTACTTTTCATTTCATTTATTGTGTTGTTCATCATTGTTTGTTTCATCTTTAGTTCTTCTAGGTCTTTGTTAAATGTCTCTTGCATTTTGTCCATTCTATTTCCAAGATTTTGGATCATCTTTACTATCATTATTCTGAATTCTTTGACTGCCTATTTCCTCTTCATTTGTTAGGTCTGGTAGGTTTTTATCTTGCTCCTTCATCTGCTGTGTATTTTTCTGTCTTCTCATTTTGCTTATCTTACTGTGTTTGGGGTCTCCTTTTTGCAGGCTGCAGGTTCGTAGTTCCCTTTGTTTTTGGTGTCTGTCCACAGTGGCTAAGGTTGGTTCAGTGGGTTGTGTAGGCTTCCTGGTGGAGGGACTAGTGGCTGTGTTCTTGTAGATGAGGCTGGCTCTTGTCTTTCTGGTGGGCAGGTCCACGTCTGGTGGTGTGTTTTGGGGTGTCTGTGGACTTACTATGATTTTGGGCAGCCTCTCTGTTAATGTATGGGGCCCTGTTCCTTTCTTGCTAGTTGTTTGGCATAGGATGTCCAGAACTGTAGCTTGCTGGTCATTGAGTGAAGCTGGGTGCTGGGTGTTGAGATGGAGATCTCTGGGAGTTTTTCGCCGTTTGTTATCATGTGGAGCTGGGAGGTCTCTTGTGGACCAGTGTCCTGAAGTTGGCTCTCCCACCTCAGAGGCACAGCACTAACTCCTGGCTGCAGCACCAAGAGCCTTTCATCCACATGGTTCCTTAATTTGGGATGATTCATTGTCTATTCATGTATTCCACAGATGCAGGGTACATCAAGTTGATTGCGGACCTTTAATCCGCTGCTTCTGAGGCTGCTGGGAGAGATTTCCCTTTCTCTTCTTTGTTCTCACAGCTCCCAAGGGCTCAGCTTTGGATTTGGCCCCGCCTTTGCGTGTAGATGCCGGAGGGCGTCTGTTCTTTGCTCAAACAGGACGGGGTTAAAGGAGCCGCTGATTCGGGGGCTCTGGCACACTCAGGCCGGGGGTAGGGAGTGGCATGGAGTGCGGGGCGAACCTGCGGCGGCAGAGGCTGGCGTGACATTGCACCAGCCTGAGGCATGCCATGCATTCTCCCGGGGTGTTGTTCCTGGATCGCGGGACCCTGGCAGTGGCGGGCTGCACAGTCTCCCCGGAAGGGGGGTGTGGACAGTGACCTGTGCTCGCACACAGGCTTCTTGGTGGCAGCAGCAGCAGCCTTAGCGTCTCATGCCTGTCTCTGGGTTCCGCGCTTTTAACCGCGGCTCTCGCCCGTCTCTGGAGCTCCTTTAAGCACCGTTCTTAATCCCCTCTCCTCGCGCACCAGGAAGCAAAGAGGGAAGAAAAAGTCTCTTGCCTCTTTGGCAGCTCCAGACTTTTCCCTGGACTCCCTCCTAGCCAGCTGTGGCGCACTAACCCCCTGCCAGCTGTGTTCATGCTGCCAACCCTAGTCCTCTCCCTGCACTGCGACCGAAGCCCGAGCCTCAGCTCCCAGCCCCGCCCACCCCAGCGAGGGAGCAGACAAGCCTCTCGGGCTGGTGAGTGCTGGTCAGCACTGATCCTCTGTGCGGGAATCTCTCGCTTTGCTCTCCGCACCCCTGTTGCTGTGCTCTCCTCTGCGGCTCTGGAGCTTTCCCCCTCCGCCACCCGCGTAAGGGGCTTTCTAGTGTGTGGAAACCTTTCCTCCTTCACAGCTCCTTCCCACTGGTGCAGGTTCCGTCCCTATCGTTTTGTCTCTGTTTATTCTTTTTTCTTTTTCCCTACCCAGGTACGTGGGGGGTTTCTTGCCTTTTTGGAGGTCTGAGGTCTTCTGCCAGTGTTCAGTAGGTGTTCTGTAGGAGTTGTTCCACGTGTAGATCTAACGTTGTGCTTTTCATTGTCATTAGTCTTGAGGTAGTTTCTGTATTTCTCTTTGATTTCATCACTGACCCATTGTTTTTTCAGTAGCATGTTGTTTAGTCTCTGTGTAATCGTTTTTTACCCCATTTTTCTTTCTGTGATTGATTTCTAGTTTCATAATAGGGTGGTCAGAAAGGATGCTTGAAATAATTCTGTCCTTTTAAATTTGCTGAGGCTTGTTTTGTGTCCTAGTGTGCGGCCTATCCTAAAGAATGTTCCATGCATGCTTGAAAAGACTGTATTCTTGGGGGTTTTTGGATGTTTTGTCCTGCAGGTATCAATTAAGTTCAGGTATTCCATTGTGCTATTTAGGATCTGTTGACTTATGAATTTTCTGTCTGGAAGATCTGTCCACTGATGTTAGTGGGGTGTTAAAGTCTCCTACTATTAATATATTACTGTTAATTTTTTCCTTTATGTATGTTTGTATGTTTTTATATATTTAGGTGCTCCTATATTGGGTGCATATATGTTAATGAGTATAATGTCCTCTTCTTGTATTGATCCCTTTATTATATGGTTTCCTTCTTTATCTTTCTTTATGAACTTTGTTTTAACACCTCTTTTGTCTGATATGAGTATTGCTACCCCTGCTCTCTTGTCATTTCCATTTGCCTGAAATATCTTTTTCCCTTCCCTCACTTTCAATCTGTGTGTGTCTTTTGCACTACAGTGAGTCTCTTGTAGGCAGCATATTATAGGTTCTTGCTTTTTTATCCAACCTGTCACTCTGTTTCTTTCAATCAGAACATTTAGTCCATTAACTTTTAAAGTAATTATTAATAAGTATGTATTTATTGCCATTTTAAGCCTTGTTTTCCAGTTGATTTTCTAGTTCTTCTTTGTTCCTTCTTCTTTTTGTTTTTCCTTTTGTAGTTTGATAGTTTTCTTTTGTATTATGCTTGAGTTCCTTTATTTTTGGTTTTTGTGAATCTATTGTGTTTTTGATTTGTGGTTACCCTGGTTTTCAAGTATGTTTACCCATAACTATACCTATTTGCTTTAGATGAATAGTTGTATAAGTTCAAACACACTCTAAACGATCTACATTTTTTACTTTGCTCCCCCACATTTTGTGGTTTTGATGTCCTATTTTGCATCTTTATGTTTATCCTTTTGTTGTTAATTGTAGTTATAATTGCTTGTACAAAAAATTTGTTTTTAATCTATATACTAGCTTATTTAAGCGATCTTCAATACTTTATATATTTGCCTCTCCTATTGTGTTTTCCCCTTTCCTATAGATTCTTCTTTCTATTTAGAGAAGATCTTTCAATATTTCTTTTAGGTTAGCTTTAGTGTCACTGTATTCTTTTAGTTTTTGCTTGTCTGAGAAATTATTATTTTCTCCTATTCTAAATTATGATCTTGCTGGATAGAGTATTCTAGGTTGTACGTTTTTCCCTTTCAGGATTTTAAATATATCATGCCACTCCCTTCTGGCCTGCAAAGTTTCTGTAGAAAAATCAGCTGATAGCCTTATGGGGGTTCCCTTGTAACTGACTTAGTTTTATCTTCTCACCTTTAGAATCCTCTCTTTATCTTTACCTTTTGTCATTTTAATTATTATATGTCTTGGTGTGAGTCTGTTTGGGTTCATCTTGTTTGAGACCCTCTGTGCTTCCTGTACCTGGATATATGTTTCCTTCTTTAGGTTTGGGAAGTTTTCAGCCATAATTTCCTTGAATACATTTTTGATTCCCTTTTTTCTTTCTTCTCCTTCTGGAACTTCTCTTATGCATAGGCTAATTTCATATTATCCTGTACATCTCATATGTTGCTTTCATCTTTTTCTTTTGTCTTTCTGTCTGCTGTTTTGATTGAGTGACTTCCATTATTCTATCTTGCAGATTACTTATTTGTTCTGCATTGTTTTGTCTGCTATTCACTGCTTTTAGCTCAGTTTTTATCTCAGCAATTGAGTTATCTAATTTTGATTGGTTCCTCTTTATAGTTTCTAGATCTTTGTTAAAATGGTATATCCATAAACTTTCATAATGCTTTTAACATTTTTATTACCTCCTTTTTGAACTTGGCATCTAGTAGACTGAAGAGGTCTATTTCATTGTTTGTTCTTTCAGGGGATTTCCCTTTTTCTTTTAATAGGGAGTAGTTCCTCTACTTTTTCATTTTAAATTTCTCTGTCTCTTTGAATTTAGGAGAATCAGTTATCTCCTGTGGTCTTGAAGGGCTGTTTTTATGTGGGAACATCACTGTGAGAGCCCAGTATTTTTGGTGAGAGGGCTGATTTTGGTATGGATGCCTGCCACGTCTTTCCTCAGAGTGTACTGGCCATTATCCCCTTGATGAGGAGGTGTGGTTTATGTTGTGGTGACCAGAGCCTGCACTGGATGTTGGGTGGGGTCTCCTCTTTGTTCTGTGGCTGTCACAGCTCTGTCAGGGGCAGGGTCTGCTCCTCAGTTCTTGAAGTAAAAACTCTGAGGTTCCAGTTCAGTAAGGCTCTGTTGCCCTTAAGTGTGTTCTCTATCCCCAAGGAAGTGAGTGCTGAAGCAAGCGAGGCCCATGTGGTCACAGTGAACCTATGTGCCATCCGTGCAGGCATCCTCCATTTTGTTCGGAAGTAGCCCAAGTTTGCATCCCGTTCTTTGTTGTGTTCCTCCCAGACCTAGTGTTAGCTTGGCACTGTGGGTGGTGATGATATGGATTCAGGAATCGAGGAGGTTGTGCCACCACCTAAAACTTGGGCTGCCTCTATGGTAGGACTCTCCCAGCGCCTGTCCACCCCATGTCTGGCTTTAGGCTCTGGTGTGAAGTATGTGGGACTGGAGCACTCCCACTGGGAGATAAACCCACTGTGTACTCCTCCCTAGAGGCAGTCTGCTGGGAATGTGCCATTGTGTGATGCCACCTGCACACACCGATGGGTCCACTGCTGCTGGACCCGCCCCCACTCCGAGAGCATTGATAACAGGCTTCAGTGATGTCAGCCCTGCCCTCTGCCATGTGCTTGCTCACAAAGTCGCCCACTAGCAGAGCCACACACTGTCATGTGCAGCTGTCAATGTGGCTCCTACTGTGGACCCACGCCCCATCCTGCCTGCGCTGATACTGGGGATCCTATGGAAGACCTATGCCTTTCCCTGCATATGCTAACAATGGTGGCCTGGACCGCACTCTAAGCCCTTTGTGCTATCCCTGCACAGCTAGACTGAGTCCTTTCCCAGGATCTGTCCGCTGAAGTCCAATTTTCAGCGTCTAGCCTCTACATGTACCAGCAGCCCCTCCCAGCATGTTTTGGGCTGTGAAATGCAGCAGCCTGGCAGCCATCAGCACTGGTATCTCTCCACTCTGATTGCCACCAAACCATCACATTCACACAAAGGAGGCCAGGCCTCTTCAGCTACCTATCTGCACCACAGGTCTCCCAACTGGCAAAGGGAGTTCCCAGGGCACAGATGGGAACATTTCCTCTTTCTCAGCTTCCTCCCAGCGGCACTAGTCCTGTCCCAATGACTTTTTTTTATTGTTGTTGTTCTTACCCAGTTACATGGAGACCTTTCTTACAGCTTTGGTTGTATAAGAAACCTCTAACAGTTTTCAGTTGGTTTTTGGTGAGAATTGTTCCATATGTAGATATATTTTTGATGTGTTTGTCAGGGGAGATGAGCTCCGTGTCTTTCTACTCCACCATCTTGATCTCTTCTACCTCATTTTGCTTTTATTGGTCGATCTGATTTGTAAGCTTTTCTGTGTATGTGGCTAGCCCAAATTTTGTAATTAATATAGTCTCAAAATCCATACCTTTAATCTGACTCCAGATTCTAGGGTAGAGAATCTGATTGGCTCCAGTTGTGTCAGTAGCCTGGCACTGATCCAGTTGTCCATTTTGGGGACATAGTTTCACATGAAGTATTAGAGGTACCAGGAGTCTACCCATGTGCTTATCAGTGCAAAATGATGAGCTTAAAGCAGGAACTGTGTTTGATATTATATTTTATAAGTGTTCATCATCTTTTATTTTTATATTATCTACTTCACCTAGTGTAGAACTATGTACATAATGAACGATTTTTTTCTAATCCTGCCAATCAGAATCAGAAGTCAATGAATATTTATTGAGTACCTACTAGGAAATTCACACATTGCCATTTATTCCACAGAAAATACTCATGGAGCAAATATTAGTATCCTGATAATG
Organism: Stenella coeruleoalba; assembly: GCF_951394435.1. NCBI lineage: Eukaryota > Metazoa > Chordata > Mammalia > Artiodactyla > Delphinidae > Stenella > Stenella coeruleoalba. Next base: position 21,468,580 of record NC_137154.1, read on the forward strand.
TTGGTTATTTAAATACTGAGTCACAGAAATACTAAGTGACTTGCCCACAATCACACTACAAGAAGATACTAGAGGAGCCTCCTCGGTCTTACCCCAAAACCACATGCAGTCACCTTCTACTGTCAACCATTGCCCACACTGCCACTAACCCATCGAAGGACGTTGAGAAAAATGTGGGGTAGATTTAAGAAACCCTATAATTCTCTTCAGCTCTACATTAGTGTAGTAGCTAAGTGTATGGAACTCATATTGTGATTTTGGATTGGTGATCTCTGTGTTTCAGTTTCCTCATCTGTGAAAGGGAGATGAGGAAATGAGATGAGGAAATTGAAATGTACTTTCTGCATTGTTTTTCTTTTTTTATTAAAGTATAGTTGATGTACAGTATCACTATATTGTACATCAACTATACTTTAATAAAAAAGAAAAACATTTACAAAGTACATTTACAATTTTTAAAGGTTATATTTACAATTATAGTGATTATGAAACATTGGCTATATTTCCTGTGTTATACAGTATAGCTTTGTAGCTTATTTTATGCATAATAGTTTGTACCTCCCACTCCCCCACCCCTATATTGCCCCCTCACTGGTAACCACTAGTTTGTTCTCTATATCTGTGAGTCTGCTTCTTTTTTGTTACATTCACTAGTTTGTTGTATTTTTTAGATTCCACATGTAAGTGATATCATACAGTATTTGTTTTTGTCTGACTTATTTCACTTAGCACAATACCCTCCAAGTCCATCCATGTTGTTGAAAATGGCAAAATTTCATTCTTTCTTATGGCTGAGTAGTATACCATTGTACATATATACCACATCTTCTTTGTCCATTCATCTGTTGATAGACACGTAGGTGGCTTCCATGTCTTGGCAATTGTAAATAATGCTTCTATGAATATTGGGGTGCCTGTATCTTTTTTAATTAGTGGGGTTTTTTCAGGTGTATATCCAGGAGTGAAATTGCTGGGTCATATGATACTTCTATTTTTAGTTTTTTGAGACACTGCCATACTGTTTTCCACAGTGGATGCACCGATTTACCTTCCCACCCACAGTGTATGAGAGTTCCTTTTTCTCCACATCCTTGCCAACATTTGTTATTTGTGTTCATTTTGATGACAGACATTCTGACAGGTGTGAGGTGATATTTCATTGTGGTCTTGATTTCCATTTCCCTGATGATACCGATGTTGAGCATCTTTTCATGTGCATGTTGGCCAGCTGCATGTCATCTTTGAAAAATGTCTATTCAAGTGTCTGCCCATTTTCAATTGGGTTGTTTGTTTTTTTGATGTTGAGTTGTGTGAGCTGTTTATATACTTTGGATATTAACCCCTTATCATTTATGTCATTTGCAAGTATTTTCTCCTATTCAGTAGGTTGCCTTTTCATTTAGTCAGTGGTTTCCTTTGCTGTGCAAAAGATTTTAAGTTTAATTACGTCCCATTTGTTTATTTTAGCTTTTATTTCCTTTGCTTTAGGAGACAGATCCAATGAGAGATTGCTACAATTAATGTCAGAGTGTTCTGCCTATGGTTTCCTCTAGGAGTTTTATGGTTTCCAGTCTTACTTTTAGGTCTTTAATCCATTTTGAGTTTATTTTTGTATACAGTGTTGGAGACTGTTTTCCTTTCATTCTTTTACATGTAGCTGTCCAGTTTTCCCATCATCACTTACTGAAGAGACTGTCTTTTCTCCATTGTATATTCTTGCCTCTTTCACTATAGATTGATTGACCATAAGTGTGTGGGTTTTATTTCTGGGCTCCCTATTCTGCTCAGTTTATCTATGTGTCTGCTTTGGGTCCAGTACCATACTGTTTTTATTACTGTAGCTCTTTAGTATAGTCTGAAGTCAGGGAGTCTGATTTCTTCATCTCTGTTCTTCTTTCTTAAGAGCGTTTTGGCTATTCGTGGTCATTTGCATTTCCATACAAATTTTCAAATTATTTGTTCCAGTTCTGTGAAAAATGCTATTGGTATTTTGATAGAGATTGCATTGAATTTGTAGTTTGCCTTGGGTAGTATGGTCATTTTAACAATATTAATTCCTCTGATCCAAGAATATGATATATCTTTCTACCTGTGTCATCTTCAGTTTCTTTCATCAGTGTCTTATTATTTTCTGAGTACAGGTATTTTTCCTCCTTAGTTAGGTTTATTCCTAGGTCTTTCACTCTTTTTGATGCGACGGTAAATGGGATTGTTTCCTTAATTTCTCTTCATGATACTTCATATTTAGTGTTGAGAAATGCAAAAGATTTCTGTATATTAATTTTATATCCTACAACTATGCCAAATTCATTGAGCTCCAGTAGTTTTCTGGTGGCGTCCTTAGGATTTTCTATGTATAGCATCATGTCATCTGCAGCCAGTGACAGTTTTACTTCTTCCTTCCCAGTTTGGATTCCTTTTAATTCTTTTTTCTTCTCTGAAGGCTTTGGCTAGGGCTTCAAATACTGTCAAACAAAAGTGGTGAGAGTGGGCATCCTTGTATTTTTCCTGATCTTAGAGAAAATGCTTTCAGCTTCTGACCATTGAATAGGCTGTAAGCTGTGGGTTTGTCACATATGGCCTTTATTATGTTAAGGTATGTTCCCTCTATGCTCACTCCTGGAGAGTTTTTATCATGAATGGATGCTGAATTTTATCAAAAGCTTTTTCTGCATCTACTGAGATAATCATGTTTTTTTTTAACATCTTTATTGGAGTATAATTGCCTCACAATGGTGTGTTAGTTTCTGCTTTATAACAAAGTGAATCAGCTATACATACATATATATCCCCATATCTCCTCCCTCTTGTGTCTCCCTCCCACCCTCCCTAACCCACCCCTCTACATCTTCATTGGAGTATAATTGCTTTACAATATTGTGTTAGTTTCTGCTGTATAACAAAGTGAATCATCTATATGCATACATATATCCCCATATCCCCTCCCTTTTGCACCTCCCTCCCACCTTCCCTATCCCACCCCTCTAGGTAGTCACAAAGCACTGAGCTGATCTCCCTGTGCTATGCAGCTGCTTCCCACTAGCTGTTTTACATTTGGTATTGTATATATGTCAATGCTACTCTCTCACTTCGTCCCAGCTTACCCTTCCCCCTCCCCATATCCTCAAGTCCATTCTCTATGTCTGCATCTTTATTCCTGTCCTGACCCTAGGTTCATCAGAACAATTTTTTTTTTTTTTAGATTCCATATATATGTGTTAGCATACGGTATTTGTTTTTCTCTTTCTGACTTACTTCACTCTGTGACAGACTCTAGGTCCATCCACCTCACTACAAATAACTCGATTTTGTTTCTTTTTATGGCTGAGTCATATTTCTTGCATATAAATTGATACAGCCACTATGGAGAACAGTATGGAGATTCCTTAAAAAATTAAAAATAGAACTACCATATGATCCAGCAGTCCCACTACTGGGCATGTCTCTTTTTGAATTATGAAAACCATAATTCAAAAAGAGACATGTACCACAATATTCATTGCAGCACTATTTACAATAGTCAGGACATGGAAGCAGCCTAAGTGTCCATTGACAAATGAATCAGATGGTTTTTACTCTTCAGTTTGTTAAGGTGGTCTATCACATTGATTGCTTAGCAGATATTGAAAAATCCTTACACTCCTGGTTGGTAAATCCCACTTGATCATGGTGTATGATCATTTTAAATGTATTGTTGGATTTGTTTGCTAATCTTTTGTTGAGGATTTTTGCATCTATGTTCATCAGTGATATTGGCCTGTAATTTTCTTCTTTTGTGATAACCTTGACTGGTTTTGGTATCAGGGTGATGCTGGCCTCATAGAAAGAGTTCAGAAGTGTTCCTTCCTCAGCAGTTTTTTCAGATAGTTTGAGAAGGATATGTTTTTTATTCTTGTCTAGATGTTTGGTAGAATTCACCTGTGAAGCCATCTGCTCCTGGACCTTTGTTTGTTGGAAGTTATTTAACATTGTTTCAATTTCATTACTGGTAATTGATCTGTTCATATTATCTATTTCTTCCTAATTTTGTCTTGGGAGATTGTACATTACTAAGAATTTGTCCATTGTTTCTAGGTTGTCCATTTTATTGGCGTATAGTTGTTCATAGTAGTCTGTTATCTTTTGTGTTTCTTTGGTGTGGGTTGTAATTTCTCCTTTTTCATTTCTGATTTTGTAGATATGAACCCTCTTACATATTTTCTTGATTAGTCTGGCTAAAGGTTTATAAGTTTTGTTTATCTTTTCACTTTCATTGATCTTTTCTATTTTTTTAGTCTCTATTTCTGCTATGATATTTATGATCTCTTTCCTTCTAACTTTGTGTTTTGTTTCTTCTTTCTCTGGTTCCTTTAGGTGTAAGGTTAGGTTGTTTGAGATTTTTCTTGTTTCCAGAGGTTAGCATGCATCTCTATAAACTCCCCTCTTAGAACTTCTTTTGCTGCATCCCATAGATTTTGTATTGTCATGTTTTTGTTTTCATTTGTCTCTTGGTATTTTCTTATTTTCTATTTGATTTCTTAGGGACCCCTTGTTTGTTTAGTAGAATATTTTTAGTGTCCATGTGTTTGTGTTTTTTGCAGTTTTTTCATGTAGTTGATTTCTAGTCTTATAGCATTGTGTTTGGAAAAGGTGCTTGATATGATTTCAATTTTCATAAATTTACTGAGGCTTCCTTTGTGGCCTAGCATGTGGTCTATCCTGGAGAATGTTCCATGTACACTTGAAAAGAATGTGTATTCTGCTGTTTTCAGATAGAATGCTCTATATATGTCAATTAAGTCTTTTTGATTTAATGTGTTATGTAAGGCCTGTGTTTCCTTATTGATTTTCTGTCTGAATTATCTGTCCATTGATGTAAATGGGGTGTTAAGGGTCTGCAACTGTTATTCTGTTACTGTCAGTTTCTCCTTTTATGGCTGTTAGTATTTGCCTTATATATTGAGGTGCTTCTGTGTTAGGTACACATTTACAATTATTATACCTTCTTCGAATGATGCCTTTATCATTTAATAGGGTCCTTCTTTGTCTCTTATAACAGTATTTATTTTTAAGTCTATTTTGTGTGATATAAGTATTGCTACTCCAGCTTTCTTTTGATTTCCATTTGTGTAGAATACCTTTTTCCATTCTCTCACTTCCAGTCTTTTTGTGTCTTTAGATCTGAAGTGAATCTCTTGTAGACAGCATATATATGGGTCTTGTTTTTGTATCTATTCAGCCACTCTGTCTTTTGATTGTAGCACTTGGTCCATCTCCATTTAAGGTAATTATAGATATGTATGTTCCTGTTGCCATTTTGTTAATTGTTTTGGGCTTGTTTTTGTAGGTCTTTTCCATTCTTATTTTATTATTTAGTTTTATGTTTGGATTCCTTTTTCTTTTTTGTGGGTATATCATTGATTTTTGGTTTGTCATTACCATGAGGTTTTACATAGCACTCTGTATATAAATGTGGTAGTTTTAAGTTGCTGATCCCTTAATTCCAAATGCATTTTAAAAACCCTCCATTCATACTCTCCTCTCCTCATGATTACTGCTTTTGCTCTCATATTTTACATTGAATTGCTTTTTGTATCCCTTAGCTGCTGATTGTGGATATAGATGATTTCACTACTTTTACTTTAACCCTCCTACTAGCTTTGTGTGTGGATGTTTTCCTATGTTTACTATATGTTTGCCTTTACTGGTGAGCTTTTTCATTTCATAATTTTCTTATTTCTAGTTGTGGCCTTTTCTTTTTCACTTAGAGAAGTTCCTTTAACACTTGTTATAAAACTGATTTGTGGTGCTGAGCTCTTTTATCTTTTGCTTATCTGTAAAGCTTTTGATTTCTCTATAAAATCTGAATGAGAGCATTGATGGGTAGAGTATTCTTGGTTGTAGGTTTTTCCCTATTATGACTTTAAACATATCATGCTACTCCCTTCTGGCCTGCAGAGTTTCTGTTGAAAAATCAGCTAATAGCCTTATGGGAGTTCCCTTGTATGTTACTTGTTGCCTTTCACTTGCTGCATTTAATACTCTCTCTTTATCTTTAATTTTCATCATTTTAATTTCAGTGTATCTTGTTGTGCTCCTCCTTCGGTTAATCCTGTATGGGACTCTGTGCTTCCTGGACTTGGGTGAAAGTTTCCTTTCCCATGTTAGGGAAGTTTTCAGCTATTATCTCTTCTAGTATGTTCTCAGTCCCTTTCTCTCTGTTCTCCTTCTGAGACCATGTAATGCAAATATTAGTGCACTTGATCAATTTAAGACGTCTCTTAAATTGTCCTCATTTCTTTTTATTCTTTTTTCTTTTATTTTCAGTGTCAGTGATTTCCACTACTCTGTCTTCCAGCTCACTGATCCATTTCTCTGTATCTTTTCGTACACTGTTGATTCCTTCTAGTATATTTTTTATTTCAGTTATTGTATTCTTCATCTCTGTTTGGCTGTTCTTTATATTTTCTAACTCTCTGTTAAAAAATTCTGACTTCTCGGGGCTTCCCTGGTGGCGCAGTGGTTGAGAGTCCACCTGCCAATGCAGGGGACACGGGTTCGTGCCCCCGTCCGGGAGGATCCCACATGCCGCAGAGCGGCTGGGCCCGTGAGCCATGGCCGCTGAGCCTGCGCGTCCGGAGCCTGTGCTCCGCAACGGGAGAGGCCACAACAGTGAGAGGCCCGTGTACCGCAAAAAAAAAAAAAAAAAAAAAAATTCTGACTTCTCGATCTGTGCATCTATTCTTCTGAGTTCTTTTTTTTTTTTTTTTAACTTTTTTAAGTGGTCACTTCTTAAGAGTTTATTTTTAGACTTTAATAAATATGTCTTCTCTATTTTTTCAAAGCAGTGATGCATTTCCCAGGGTTAATAATGCCAAAGTGGACCAGTATTAGGCTTGACGGTGTGATTCTGCTGTCTGTTTAGCTATCCTTTATTTTATTTAAAAAAAAAAAAAATTTTAACATCTTTATTGGAGTATAATTGCTTTACAGTGGTGTGTTATTTTCTGCTTTATAACAAAGTGAATCAGCTATACATATACATACATCTCCATATCTCCTCCCTCTTGCTTCTCTCTCCCTCCCCCCTCCCACCCCTCTAGGTGGTCACGAGTTCTTTGATCATCTTTATGATCATTACCCCAAGCTCTTTCTTGGGTAGGTTGTCTCCATTTCACTTACTTGTTCTTCTGGGGTTTTATTTCATTCCTCGTCTGAAACATGTTCCTCTTTCACCTCATTTTGCCTAAGTTGCTATTTTTATTTTTATATATGTGATAGGTTAGTTATATTTCTCCACTTGAAGAAGTGCTTTTTATAAGAGATATCTTATGTGTCCCAGCAGTGTACTGCCCTCTCCTAACCCAAGCTATATGCTCTAGGTGTTACCCCTGTGAGGGCTGAGTGCGTCCTTCTGTTTTGGTAGGCTGACTACGTGTACAGTCTGGTAGACTTGGTTGGACCCTGGTCCGGTTGGTTGCCAGACCCTGCCTTGTGCAGAGGCTGCCGGCTGTTGGTTGGTAAGACCTAGCCAGGGTGCAGATTACTGCAGAACCCCTGGAGGCTCTGGGACTAGTGCTGGCTCATTGTTTGGGCAGAGTTGGGTCCAGAAGACTCTGGGGCTGTTGCCCGCCCACTGTTGGGTGAATCCAGGTCCTGGGGTGGTTGGTGCCAGACTACTGCAGGCAGAGCTGGCACCTGGAGTCTGGCTGCAGGACCCGGGCATCCCAGAGCTGTCAGATTGCTGGGGGTGGGGGGGGTGGTTCTTGACACAGGTGATGCAGAGGTCCGGGGTGTCCTGAAGCTTGTGTTGGCCTGCAAGTGGGCAAGGCTGTGAGCCAGTTGGTCCCAGGGCAGTGTCTGGCCTGCTGTGCACAGGCTGGGTCCTCAAGCTGTGGGAGTGTGGTTTTCTTGCATCTGGCATCTGCCCCCTTGTGGGTGAAGCTGGTCCAGAGGCTAGAGGAGGTTTTGTGGAGGGCAGAGCCAGTTCCTCTCCACTGGTGGATGGAGCTGGGTCCTGGCCCTCTGGTGGGCAGGGCTGTGTCTAGACAAAGCTGTGGGCTCAGGAGGTCTTAGCAGCCTGTCTGCTGATGGTGGGGCTACATCCCTGCCCAGTTAGTTGCTTGGCTTGAAGCGTCCCCAAACTGGTGCCTACAGGTTGTTGGGTAGGACCAGGTCTAGGCACTAATGAGCTAGAAGGAGAATTCCACAATGGCAGCCTCCAGCACCATTGTCCATGTGGTCGAATAAGCTCCCCAGAATGGCTGCTGCCAGTGTCTGTGTTCCCAGAGTGAGCCACAGCACCCCCCCCCCCCCCATACACACCTCTCTAGGAGACTCTCCAAGATGTAGGTTTGGCCCAGTCTCCTATCAAGTTATTTCTTTTGTCCTGGGTCCTGGAGAGTGTGAGATTTTTTGTGTGCCCTTTAAGAGTGCAGTCTCTATTTCCCCCAGAAATTAAGCCCCACTGGCCTTGAAAGCCAAATACCCTGGGTGCTTGTCTTCCTGGTGCAGGACCACCAAGCCAGGGAGCCCAGTGTAGGGCTCAGAACTCTCATTCCTGTGTGAGAGCCTCTGCAATATAATTATTCTGCAGTTTGCGGGTGGCCCACCTGAAACCTGATTATATCGTGAGTCCACCCCTCCTACCCATCTCTTTGTGGTCCCTTTTTTGTCTTTGTTTGTAGAAGATCTTTTCTGGTAGGTTCTGGTCTTTTTCATCAATGGCTGTTCTGCAAATCATTGTGATTTTGGTGTGCTCATGAGAGGAAGGTGAGCTCAGGGTCTTTCTACTCCACCATCTTGACTGATCTCCAGTTTCTACATTATTAAATTGTTAAGAATTCAATGATACAATCAAGTGTCTGTCACATAGTAGTATCAACAGCTAAGAATCATTGAACATCTGCTCTGTGATAGGTGTGTTCTAATTATTTTTCTTGGTTGACACTCTTAATACAATGACCTTATGTTATCCACTTTATACATAAGGAAAATAAAGCAGAAGTTTCCTGCTCAGTTTCACATATCTAGAAAATAATTGGGCCAGCATTCAAACCCAGGCAATCTGTTTCCCTAAAACTAGGGCTCTTAATTATGACACTACACTGCAAACCAAGAAAGAGTTAAATAGCAGAGCTTCGGTAATACTAGCTGGTCTTCTGATTTGTTCTATGATGATTCACGTCACGTAACCCATGATCTTTCATGAATTATATAACTTGGTTCTATAATATGGATTGTTCATTTATAACCATCCCTTATAAAGTATGCATCAGAATCATCTTTGCATTTTTTTTAAACACAAATGCCTATGGCCACTGAGTCTTGTGACCTTCTAAGGGTGGAACAAAACCAAGAGTAATTTTAGTTAGCTTCACAGTTGATTTCCTGCTGAAGAACCAATAAATCTGACTGGGGGGCCTTGTTCATCACAGAAGAGCTCACTTACTTTCTACCTGAGACTCAACTTTAGTGCCAGTGAATTGGAATGTCCAAGGGTAGGCCCTAGGAAATTTAATAAATTCCCCAGACTAATGTTTTGCACAACAACATTTGAGATTCATTGTCCTAGGTTAAGACTTAAATGGTCCGAAAAGTTTCTTTCCCAGTGAGGCAACAGAAAAGTCACAGACAAAAGTGCTGGCGATGTCTCCCTGTTCACTAACCCACCGTGATGTGGAGCTGCCTGGCCTTCATCTTACCCACAGAGCAGAGCAGTTGCTTTGGTATCTTCCAGGTTAGGTGTGCTCCCCTAGCACAGTCAATTGTTATGCATTTGGATTTTCTTTGGACAAGCCAGCCCCTTCAGTGTTTCCTCAATCAACTAACAGTGAGAAAACTTAGGCTAGGGCATGTTAAAGAAGCTTCTAAGTCAGCCACAAGGTTTGCAGTTTTAATTTGATGTAATTCAGAAATTACTGCTGTTACTGATTCTGTTGTAGCTGGCGAACCCTGCTGCTATATCAGGCAGCTGCCTTCTGTAGTTGAGGTGTGCCTGAATCCATTAATGGATGTCTTGGTCACAGATACAATTTTATAACAGGTGTCATTTACTTAGACTGACACTGCATGTGGAAATCCCTGCTGTTTCCCTTTTGCACACCAGTGAGAGGAAGCTGTTTCTTTGCTGCACTCTAAGTTTCTTTGCTGCTGTCAGCTGATGATTCAGAACACAATAGCTACCTTTTAAAAAAAATTCCACTGGGAGACATTTCTCAGTATGACAAAAATAACCATTTTTGCATCGCATTTCTTGTGAAGCAAAGAAACTTGGTATAATAACAAGAAGGGAAAGAATGATCGAATGCACATAGTTACACATCTGAAGTCCAAATCCTGCATGGGCTTATCATTTCATAAGGAGCATTGTAGTGAAAGCTACTTCATTTCTTTTGACATTAACTCATTTTTTCAACTCTTTTTTTTCTTAGTTCAAGAACACCAAAATTTTTAAGATATACCAATCATTTATTAGCAGGTTTTCAGGAACAAAAATTTTTAAATGGAAAAGGTGTATTGTATTTACATTCTATTGATTATAAAATACAACACAGACTAAGAAATATTAAAATGTTAAGAAGTAAAAAGTACCTTAAACCTAGCAAATATGGTACATTTATTATGATATTCTTTAGGCCTTTAAAAAACTTAGTCCTCAGTGGCCAAGAGTCAATTTATAATTGTGTTAAAAGGCCTAGGGATAATACTTCCAATCACAAATTAAATTTGATCGGCCTGAGTGCCAATTTGACATGCTGTGTATAATGTGTTCTATTATATTTTTCCTCGTTAGGGGAAAAAAAACTTGTGAGAAAATAGGTCTGCTTATTACTGTCATTAATAGCTAACACTTGCTATGTGACTGGTACTCTCTAAGCATGATCTCATTAAATACACACAGAAACCCCAGGGACTAGAAACTATCATTAACTCCTGGAGTAGTAATTAGTGCTATTCACCAGATGTTTCTTGCCATCCACCTCCTGGGCAATTGATATTATTCCACTCCCCCAAATTCCCTGCCCCCTTTGATATTAGGCCTTTCTGTTGGCCTGAATCCTAAGTGACCATAATGAGTAGAACACCCTGTCCACCCACTTTGGACAGGAGAGAGAAATAAACTTTTATTAGGATACCGAGATATGGGGGTTGTTTGCTACTAGCATATAACCTATAATGTCCTGACTGGTATATCTTCATTTTCTATTAAGAACTTAGGGTCCTTTCTCCGCTCTCATTACAGTCTCCGTTCTTCATTTCCCCCTGAAAATACAGTTCCTTGCTGCTCTAGTTGTACAGTTCGTTTCAATTCCTGCTCACCTCTTTAATTTCATGGCATAATTTTCTCAGCTCTTCTGAATACCTCCTTTGCAGTTCTCTCAAGTCTTTGATGTTCAATGGAAATCATCGCCCTAAAGTAGGGATGGGGTAGGAAGAGATTTAAAGTTCCAAAGAAAATCTGTTCTGTCACCCATCTACTGAAAGGTACATGGCAGTGACCAGTTTCTGGGCCTGTCTTCAAAGAGAAACATCTTCATTTTACTCCCTGGCTTGGGAAATAGGCTCGTGGCCCCTCAAATATCATGGTCAATTTTTATTGTATATTAAGTTTTTTAACTATGAGTCACTTCTTTAAATGTTATTACAGGACTCTTTAACAATTCTGTCATTATAGTTATTGAGGGTCAAAGTAGAATTAAGCAAGTTGACCCTAGTGTTTGTTTAGATTTAAAAATCTAAACTGTGCCATTTTCTTATGTCTCAAACTTAAGCAATTTAGATAATCACAGTGCCTCAGTATAACATGGGGATTATACTGGAACATACATTTTGAGGTCACTGGAAATATTAAGTAAGTTAATATATTAAAAATTTTGTACAATAAGTTAGTTATTATCACTATTTCCCCCAATGTGGCAGACTGCAGAAGCTCCTAATAGAGCATGTTTTTTTTTTTTTACATTTTTATTGGAGTATAATTGTTTTACAGTGGTGTGTTAGTTTCTGCTTCATAACAAAGTGAATCAGTTATACATATACATATGTTCCCATATCTCTTCCCTCTTGCTTTCAGGATCCTCACAGGGGAGGAAGGGACACACACAGATTATTGCAGTGCAGTGTGTTGATTTTTATGATGGCTATAGGTAGAAAGGTATGCAAGCATGAAGGAAGGAGAATTTAATCTTGGCCAAGGGAACCAGAGGAAGCAAGATTTGAGCCGAAATCTAAAATTTAAGTCTTAGTAGGTGGACAAGGAAATTCCTGGCAAGAGGAATAGCAAAATCATGGAGTTCTAAGAACGTAGGCTTAAAGTATAAGGAGAAGGGATCACGAACAGAATCTGGAAAATTAATTAACCAATGGTAGTTTGACACGTACTTGTGTGTGTGTGTGTGTGTGTGTGTGTGTGTGTGTGTGGTCTTTAGCTGTTTCTGTCTTGTGTTTTTGGTTTTTATCTTAAGCTACTCTAAATCCTTTTTGCAAGAATGTGAGGTATAAAAACAGATGCTTTTAGACAGCAGTGCTTAACCCTTAGCACCTTTGTGGGAGTTGTTTGACAGCCAGCTGAGAGTCAGGACAAGAGATGTCTAAAGGTAAGTGGTCCTGGTAATGAGGGAGGGACACACTGGAATGAACATGGGACCAAAGGTTAAGTTAGGCCTTTTCTACTTTTTAGTCATTTCTTGTAACACCTACACTTATTTTGCAATGTCTCTGCACCATTGGTACAAATATTACTTAAGCATTTTTCTTTGTTTACGTTTAATACTATGATGTCTCATCTTCGGTAATAGTGTCAGTGAATTCAAAAGGTATGTATGTGCTGGTTATAAGTTTCTAATACACATTAAGATAAATATGAAACTAAATTTAAAAATTACTCCATTGCCACTAAAATCATGTTCATTTATCCCACCTGGTACATTTATCACATTTTAGAGAAAAGTGTTCTTAACCAGTCATGAGAGAAGATCCTGGCTTGAAGAGAATGACATGTGTACCAGCCCAGCTGTTTCTAGTCATAATGCTTTTCAGAACCAGCAGATTTCTGAAAAGGAGTTAAGTATACTGAGGGAGCAATAAGAAAGGGAGAAAGAATTAAAAAGAGTGAGAATAAAAGGGACAACCCATCAGATCACTACACACCTTGAGGCACTACAGCGTAGAGGTTCCGACAGTAAAATCTAGCAGCCACTGCGGGCGCTCAGATTCTCTCTCTGCTACTGAGCAAAATTTCTTACATTCTTTGTACCTGAGTTTTCCCATCTTTAAAACAAGGCTAATCATATCCCAAAAAGGTTTCCGTGAGGAGTAAAAGTTGACGATTGCAGGGTGCCTGAAGTGATGCCAAATAAGTGCAAAATAAATGTCAGGTAACATTATTCATATTAGGTACACTAGTACCATAACATAATGAATAATTTAGGGCTTTTTGAAGCCTGCAAGGGATGTTTAAAAACTGCTCAACCGACTCAATAAAAGAAACCAATTCTACAGTTAGTTCTATATTTGAACGTGCCACAAGCACAATTCAATACGGCCCAGGTAATAGTCTCGCATTCAGGATGGTGAAAGGAAAACTTCTGGTCTCCATGGAGATCCTCTTCTTCCAAGTGTGATCCTCTGCCGTATCCCACACCAGAATGGACAGTGGTCCTATTCCATACTTGTCTCAAGGCATCCATGTTCGGATTGGTCACTTCCTTATTGCAGAGTATACTCTGTTTGCAGAAAAAATTTAATCTTTACACTTGCCCTGACTCAAAGTTAACTTTAAGTGCTACTTTAATGAGTTTCTTTCAGATCTTAGATGTTCTGTCTGCTTCACTTTGTAACTTAAGAACGGTTAAGTTTATTTTGTTTGGTCTTAAAGTTCTTAGCAGTATTTACACTTTGCCTGAGGCTCCTCTTCACCTCAATCAGCGTTCTTTGATACTTGTCAGATTTTAATCCACACCATTTCCTGTGTCACATTTATTTCACTTTGGGGGCTCAACCCCCCTGTTCAAAAAAAAGGATATAAACATTGCACAAAAGCAAGGAAGCCATTACAGTGCCTAAGTCATACAGCTCAACGTCCTCTATAGCTGCTACTGATGGCATTTCTATTTATCCTTATCATTTATGAGGCTATGCTATGAGAACTCTCTAAGCTTTGTTTCCTTTAATCCTATGAAATGTCGCTAAACATGTCAAAGATTCTCGTCTCTGACAAGACAAGTTTATGACAGCGCATCACTTATGATGACCATGGAAGTATTTGCAAGGCAAATAAATAATATTTTAGAGGACAGAGTTTCACGGGGTATTTCTTCCCCTGGGTACCCCATAAACCCTTATGCACCTTGAAGATGGAGTGTGGTCCTTTGTAGATGCAAGAATAGAATTTTACTAAGTGATTGGGGAGTGTGGCAAATGTTAAAGAAACCAGGTCTATTCAAAGGTAAGGGGAAAGACTTGCTGGTCAGTAGAGATCATTTCTAGAATTACAAGAGCAACCTTGCTGAACTTGGAAAAATTATACAGTAAAATATACCAAGAGTCCTTATTCCAGGAATTATAAAACTGCTAATTATCCACTTTAAGCCTTTTGCTACATTTTGCCCTGAGTCAGCTGCCAGGCTGATCTTTGGCATTCACTTCTGTACCTTCAGCTTTTGATAGACAAATAGGGTAAACTTCTTTCCACCAAGTAGGAGAAATATTTTCCCCCAAATTCAGTAAGAATAAATTACTCATTAAGGGGAAAACAAATTACAAATCACTTCTTAAGGAAAGACCTGAAAAAAATATTACCATAGGTTTTCAAAATAAATGTGTTTCTCTACTATGGTTTTTTGTTAAGGAGGAACTCCACATGGTACTTCTAACAGTTGACACACCCTTCTCAATTTTTTCAACCATGTTTCTGTCATTTTCTAGGGTCCATATCAAAACAGCTCTATTTTTATTTCTGCTCTTCATCTATTCTCTCATTCACTCTGCCACAGACTCAGTGACTGACAATTTTGATGAGGTTTTTACCGCCCAGAAATGTCTTTGCACCATTGTTTTCAATGGCTGTTATAACTGATTCCATCTGCTGTTTGTTCCCCCCTTTTCCTGTTGTGTGAAACATTTCTGAAATACAGTGCGGGAAAGAAATGCGATCCTGCACTGCTGTCCTGTGTTGTGCCGCGCGTTCATTTTCAAGCTGCTTTGCTCTGCAGCATTCATTTCTCCAGGAAAATGGCAAAGTGTTGATGCCTTGAGGGGCCGACTTGGCTTTTTTTGTTAATCATAAGTAATTAGAGAAACTGCCACATGTTGTTTTGGATAGTGTTTAAATTCAGAAATGCTGTGAAAGGGGTATATATACAGCTGGATTAAAGATATCCGAAGGCAAATTAGTATTTTCAAAAGCTCAAATGGGTTGATTTGTTACTTCAACCCGCTGGAAAACACCTGGCTCTGCATAAAATTGAAGACTCAGCCTAAGGGAAAAATATGTAACGAGGCACCGCACTGAAAAGAAATCATGGCTCAGTTTCATTCTCCGCTGTACAGTTAACCTTCTAGACAGGAAGATGGCTACATGCGGGATGAGGTATGCCATGAAGTCCCCTCAAAACCCCTTCCTCCCTCTTCCACAGTACCCAAAGTGCCCTTTAGGAATTATTCCTTCGGATCTTAAAACAGTCTTAATTACTAAAACTTTTAAATTGTCAGTATCTTCTTTAGAGGATACTTTTGCAGGGGTAGGTTTCATTTAATTGTCTAAACACCTCTGCTAGCCAGGAGGGAAACTATGTTGAAAAGTCGACTTAAGTAGGTTTCTGGGTTGGGGGAGCAGGCATAGCAGGGTAAAGGACAGGAGAGTTGAAGAACTAATAGTGAGTCACTAAAAGCCCAAGGTAGACTCTTAGGATCTCGGTGAGGGATGGAAATTAACGATGATCTAATAACCACTTGTGTCCCTTAGCCATGCACCAAGTGGATACCTAGTTTACAGTTTTTCCTAATGCATTTAATTACAGTGAACCTACTGAGACTTTTTTCCTATCCAGCTATTAACCACTGTTAAATTCAATCCATCCAGTAAGCCCTTTAATATGTCCATGGTGTAAAGAATACTTCCACTGCCTTCCCAGTTAAGCACCAGAATACTCCCTAGGAGTTATAGCAGTAGTCCCAACTGGGCAACACAGAGGGAGGAGACTCAAAGAATGAAGAGGCAGTTGGGGCTCAGGATATACAACCCCAAAATAGGGCAGCTTGGCATACTGAATGTCTTAAGCTGAAGGAGTTTGGGGAAATGGTAGAAGCAGAAAGGTCTCTTTGTTCTCCTATCCCTCCCTTACCCTATTTCTCTGAAATGGATCATAAAATTCTCATGTGAGAGGGACCCTCCCTATACCCAGAGGAAGGGAGTAGGGACATAAAAGAAGAATCCTAACAAATAAGTCTTTCTAAGGTTCCCCCAGTTTATTACAATGACCTAATACTCCTTAACCTATCATATTCTTCCATGACTATCCACTCCTCGTCAAACCTAGCACAAAAATACAAAGTCTGTCTCTTTGGTTCTTCATTTCCTTATGAAGGATCCTTGTCCCATAAAACTTATCTAAATAAATATGTATGGTTTTCTCCTGGTAGTCTGTCAGTTTACTTTCATACCCAGCCATGGACCCTAATAGGATCAAGGAAAACCCTTTTTCTCCCCTCCGAGGCTAAAGTAATAGCCAGCAAAATCAGAGTTCTTTTCAATTGTATCAGCTTCTCCCATACATTTCTGACCTCAATCAGGACGGGATCCCGTAATTTCATTGCCAGGGACTCTAGAAGTTGCTGTTTCATGGATTGTCTCTCAGGTGGGTGTGCGCAGTGCCCATCTGATCTTTAAGAGAATGCAGCTTACTTACAAAGCTACATCATAGTGTAATTTTGCACTTACCTTGGGTATAGATAGGATATTACCGAATACTTCATTCTAAAAGGAGTTGTTAAAATCCAAATGTCTCCTCAACTATACATTTCCAACCTCTGGATCTTAAAAAGAATTAGATATCAAGACCCTTTATCATTCTGAAAACACACAGCCTCCATCCTTACAAATAATAACAGTGACAATTAATATAATAATGGTCAAGAATGTATAGACACTGCAGTAACCAGTAGTCTGCCAGTCTCCTTGTCTATGAACTCTGACCTACAGGACTGATATTTTCATGAAAGACTGAGACTGTTTCCAGGAAAATCAGGTCATGAAGGGATGAAGTGAACCAGGAGAAAAATGTCTTGAAGCAGTTTCCAGCTATCCGAAATCTATAGCTGAGGGTTGGGGAGCAATGCCCAGCAGTTGATGATTATATGATCTTATGCAAATCATTCATGAACTCCAATCCTGTTTAGTTGTAAAAAAGCGGGAGAGACACTCATCAAAAGGTTTTCAGTCCTGTCTGTGGAGGCTTTTAGTTTTTGTAGCCACCTCAAGGGTCACTGCAGGTTTGTGGGGAGAGAGCAGTTGGGTGAGGCTCCAGTCACACGCTGTCCCTTCTCCTACTCCCCTGCCCTTACCAGGGGAAGGGCATCTTCAGATGCTGGAACAGCCTCCTCAAAGCACAGCTTTCATTATCAATATCCTTCTCAAAATGGACCCACACTGTCCTGAAAATAAAGTCAGACTTCAGGTCCGTAATGTTGCACCCCAAATACTTTCCCACAGTCCCTCATATTTTAAGCCAGTGCCTTTGCTCATCTATCCTTATGCCGTGAATGACTTATTTAACAATTTTTGCTTTTGAAAATTTTCCCCATTCCTCAAACCCCAGGTCAAGAAATACGTTTGTTCCCGTGAAACCTCCCCTTCTCCTGTTTTCCCACTTGTTCCCCATCCTTTCCCACCCTTTCCCCTCTGCCCATTATATCACTCCTTCATATTTGTAAATTTGTGGGGTGTGCATGTGTAAAAGAGGAGAGATTCCTCTAGCAAACAGAAACATTTCTGAGATAAGCACCATCTTATTCATGTTTATATTTACACACGCATGTGTGCTCAGTAAACGTATGTTGAACAGAAAAGCATTTTTGATAAAAAGTTCCACAGCTCAAATATATGTGAAAATCACCTGGATTGAATTACCTAAAGGCTCTTTCTGGTTCTCAAGCTGTGGAGTTCCTGTGAAATGTTAGTTCCATATGAACCTGTACATTTATGCAGATGTGCCTGTAGTGATATATCAGAATTCAGTGTTCTTGTAGGGACTGCCTAACATGACACTTGTTGGTAATGCTTTTTCTAAGTGATGGCCTTTGGGTAAAGCAAGTGACAGAAATTTAGTACTTGTCACTGAAGTTTTTCCATGGGGTTGTATAGCTAGAAGGGCAATGCAAATTGCTCTAGTTCAGCTCTGGACCTCATCTTCTCACCCAGAGTGCCAAACTCTGTAATAACTGTGCTCTCAAATATTCCCTACAGTCCCCAAGGGATATTGCACATGTGATCAGTATATATCTATGCCATCTGGGTATTGTTGTCCTGCCAGGTCTCCATTGGAGATCTGCTGTACCCATCAGGCATTTCAGTGCTCCTTGAGTAGCTGCAGTTTCCTGCCAGGGTTCTGCTGAGTCAGCTACCCTAGCTAATTGCCTAGAAAAGCAGTGCTCTGCCTGGGGTGGTGACTCCTGGTGCTTCCCAGGGTGCTAAACCAGCACTGTTTTTCTTTCAGTTCTCACAAAGTCCTCTATGAGACTGACCTGTTTAGTTTCTGACTTTTTTCTTCTTTTTGGAGGTACTGAACAATTATTCCTGGGTCCAGGTAAGGGGAACAAGGTATGTATTTCCACCCTCCTGCTCTCTTCTGTCTTGTGTATAATTCTCTGTCCTCCCCCTCTCTCTCTCTCTCTCTCCATATATATAAATATACACACACATACACATTATTATTATTTATACATATATTTATTTATATCTGCTCTTGGTCAGAAAAAAAAAATAACTACAAAATAACCACAATCACAACAAAGCCAGAACAAGAAAAACAAACAAAACGCATGCTTATCCACACTAATAGATATGCAGATACCCCAAAAGGTCAACATTTAGCAGGAAACCCAAATTCTGAATTCCAGGTTTGACTTAGCAGGGATTCATATCTACAGAATCTACCTCTGTCACCAAAGAACTCTTCATTCTACAAACATCTTCAAGCTTCATGGTTGGGTTTTTTGTTTTACTGTCATATGTTGAACAGTCCATTTTGTTCTATACATCTTACATTTAACACCCAAAATAACCCTGTGAGGTTGAGGTACTTATACATTTCTCTTTCAAAGTTAACTCAGAGTGACTTCAGTTTGATTTTTCATATTTTAGTTGCCAACAAGAAGTAGATCCCCAAAGTTCATATTGCAGGAGTCAAGATACTTCCACATCAATAAATCTTCATGTATTTTTATAGCCTCTCTGCTGTAGAACCTCTAAATCCAAAATAAGAAGGAAGACGTACATTGTGATTTTTTCCACACCTGTTCATATCGCACAACTTGACCTGATTTTGACTTTGGTAGGAGGGGAAAAAAGTCTTTATTTGTGTGTGGGATGAATAATGTGAGTAACATGACCTCCACAGCTTAAACTAACACATCAGATGGTTTAAACCACAAAAACCACATTCAGATAATTAGGTAAAGAATCTGATCTATACCCAGAGGAACACAGAAATATAAAGTGCCAGAAGCCATGGCAGCAGCCTACACAGGGGAGGTTACCCAATCTGATCAAATTCTCCCAGGTGTTAGCTGAAGAACGAGGGTACAAACAAGGCCAAGTGTATTCATGTTATGAGAATGTCCTTGTTTGAATTAATTCCTGAGTTTGTATGTTTTATTAGAAAAAACTATGGGCATAGAAGAGTACTATTAAAACAGCCGCAGAAACTAGTCACCAAATGTGGCTCAGAGAAGAGATGGTAAAAAAGTTGATTCCATCCCAGGGAGCAATAATAAAGTATCTGCTGAGAACAGAAGTAGTAGTTGGAATGAAAAGTGAAACAGTCTTTAACTGTGGAGTAGGGTAGAGCTTGAAAAGCAAAAGAGGATTACGGGAGGAGAGAAGATATGAATAGATGCAATTGACTAGTGTATGTGACTGCCAAGTTAGGAATTTTTCTCTAGACAGAAGGAGAAAACCCCAGTTCTTTACGCTCATTGTCCCCCATATTATTTGCTGCCCAGTTCTTGCTCCAGTTTCCCCTGAATTTATCACACTATTAGTTCATTTCTTTAAAAAAGCACCTTTTCCCTTTTTCCCCATTTCTCCTCCATTACATACCTCAACTAACTCTGACCTTCTCTCTTCATGTCTCCTGTGATTTCTCTGTTGGTAAATTCCCTTTTCAAAGTTAAACATCAAGTCAAATAGCTTTTGAGCTCTCTTAGCCTTTCTTGGTTCTAACTAGTACATATAAAAGACTCCATCCAACAGCCTGCAACCACCATTTGGATATCCCTCTCAGGCATGCATCATGTTAAAGATAAATCCATATCTTACTCCTTATTTATCAACAAAGCAAAGCATTTTTCCTTCAGTTGGCTGATATAAATTCATCTCAATCTCTGTAGTTTAAAAGTACGTACAGTAAAAGCACAGCCAGAAGTTCTGATTTCTCCTCCATTCTTGACAATTTCTGCTGTTACTCCAATTTATGACAAAAAAAGATGTAATAATATAATGTATCAACTTTCCTTGGAAATGCTCACTCCTTACGGTATATCTTAAATTCTTCCAAATAGTCCCATCTTCTTACATTTAAATGCAAAAATGAATTCCAATGCAAATATTGCATATCCAAATACTTCATAATTTTATAATAGTTTTATTCTTCATTCAACACATATTCATTGAGCATCTACTAAGTGTCAAGTACTATTTTGCTGTTGGTGATGCTTCAGTGTCCAAAACAAAGACCCTGACCTAAAGGAACTGAAATTTTTCTGCTACCAACAATCGTGATGATTAAAGTATGAGGTCCAGAGAAGTGGGTGACCCTTCCAAAATTTGATAATAAATAGCAAAACAACTTTGGATACTCCATAAGCATTAACACAGTGTCTTTGGTAACAAACATTGGGAGAAGAAGTTTATAGCATCAATTTAAGTTTTCTCCTGATTATTTTCTGCCACAAATTCTCTTTTAAGAAAGAATTGCGTAGTATATTAAAGTATTTAATTCAAAGGTGCTGCATTTGTCTACATGCCTAAAACAACCCAGTTATCCAAGGCAGACTACAGCCCCACTGATGGTGGTTACCGTGATTCCAGCCATGCAGAGAAACTGATTTACTGGATAATGAGGTTAAATTAGTAAAAGTGTTGGTCATCCTGCATTGTGTTTTTAGGTACAGCCTAGTGTGAAAAAGTACTTTTCAGTTGCTAACAATATGAACAAGGAATTGTAGACCTATGAATTTGACTCAGTTATACACTGCCACTCGGCCAACACATTCCCTCCATCTGCCATCAAACAGCCTCATCTAAAGAAGAAATTCACATTTCACTCTACCCTGCCCTACCCCCATGCTTCCTCTTTAATAGTGTAGTAGAAATATTTTCTTAACCTTTGTAAAGATGGATACAACCTTTTAGAGTTCTTCAACATACATAATCACCTTCCTTCTGCTCCTCTATTTCTTTTCCTTACTTGTTCCTCTTGGTTCTAATAACTCGTTAAGTCTTATTGTTCTACCACCAAAATGCCACTACAATTTATCTTTCATCTCCATCACTACTGTCATGATACAAGTTTTCCTAATATTGAATTGATATGTGTTTCCCAAATAGTCTCTCACTAAATCCCAATCCATTACCTATCCTGGGGCTAGCACGATCTTTTTTCAAATGACAAAACCATTTTCACTACCCTCACTGCTAGACAACATAATATAAAAAACTGACCATGATATATAATCCTGGCCCATTTTTCAAAGCTGTTTTGTGTGTATGTGTCAACTTCAGACATGCCAAAGTACGTGCAGTTCCTCAAAATCACCACTGTTTTTCTGCCTCCAGACATTTGCAAATCTGCACTCTGTACCTGGCATTCCAGTTCTTCTTTCATCTACTCTAGGCCTATGTGGTGAACACCTTACACATCAAATCTCATCTAAAATGTAAATCTGTCTCAAAATTTTCTTGTATTGGTCAGCTTAGGCTATGTATTCCACAGGTAGCAAATGACCCCAAATCGTAGAGGCTTATAACAAAACTTTATATATATATATATATTTAAGTACAGTTGATTTACAGTGTGTTAATTTCTGCTGTACAGCAAAGTGATTCAGTTATACACATATATACATTCATTTTTTTAATA
Organism: Stenella coeruleoalba; assembly: GCF_951394435.1. Taxonomy (NCBI): domain Eukaryota; kingdom Metazoa; phylum Chordata; class Mammalia; order Artiodactyla; family Delphinidae; genus Stenella; species Stenella coeruleoalba. The sequence continues at coordinate 21,490,920 of NC_137154.1, forward strand.
ATTTTCCATTATGGTTTATCATAGGATACTGAATATAGTTACCTGTGCTATACAGTAGGACCTTGTTGTTTATCCATTCCATATATAAAAGCTTACATCTGCTAACCCGGACCTCCCACTCCATCCCTTCCCCAACCCCCTCTCCCTTGGCAATCACAAGTCTGTTCTCTATGTCTGTGAGCCTGTTTCTGTTTCATAGATGGGTTCATTCGTGTCATATTTTAGATTCCACATAAAAGTGATATCAGATGGTATGTCTTCCTCTTTCTGGCTTACTTCACTTAGTATGATAATCTCTAATTGCATCCATGTTGCTGCAAATGGCATTATTTTGTTCTTTTTTATGGCCGAGTAATATCCATTGTATATATGTACCACATCTTCTTTATCCATTCAGTTATCAATGGACATTTAGGTTGTTTCCATGTCTTGGCTATTGTGAATAGTGCTGCTGTGAACACAGGAGTACATGTATCTTTTTGAATTAGAGTTTTGTCTGGATATATGCCCAGGAGTGGGATTGCTGGGGCATATGGTAATTCTATTTTTAGTTTTCTGAGGAACCTCCATTATGTTTACCATAAGTAGCTGTACCAACTTACATTCCCACCAACAATGTAGGAGGGTTCCCTTTTCTCCACACCCTCTCCAGCATTTGTTATTTGTAGAGTTTTTAATGGTAGCCATTCTGACAGGTGTGAGGTGGTACCTCATTGTAGTTTTGACTTGCATTTCTCTAATAATTAGCAATGTTGAGCGTCTTTTCATGTGCCCCTTGGCCATTTGTATTTCTTCTTTGGAGAAGTGTCTATTTAGGTTTTCTGCCCTTTTTTCGATTGGGTTGTTTGGTTTTTTGCTGTTGAATTGTATGAGCTATTTGTATAGTTTGGAAATTAAGCTCTTTTGATCACATCATTTGTAAATATTTTCTGCCATTCCGTAGGTTGTCTTTTTTGTTTGTTTGTTTATGGTTTCCTTTGCTGTACAAAAGCTTGTCAGTTTGATTAGGTCCCATGTGTTTGTTTTTATTTCTATTGCCTTAGGAGACTGAGCTAAGAAAACATTGGTACAATTTATGTCAGAGGATGTTTTGCCTATGATCTCTTCTAGGAGTTTTATGGTGTCATCTCTTAGGTTTAAGTCTTTAAGCCATTTTGAGTTTATTTTTGTGTATGGTGAGAGGGTGTGTTGTAACTTCATTGATTTACATGCAGCTGTCCATCTTTTCTAACACCATTTGTTGAAGAGACTGTCTTTCCCATTGTATATTCTTGCCTCCTTTGGCAAAAATTAATTGACCGTAGGTGTGTGGGTTTATTTCTGGGCTCTCTATTCTGTTCCATTGATCCATATGTCTATTTTTGTGCCAATACCATGCTGTTTTGATTACTGTAGCCTTGTAGTATTGTCTGAAGCCTGGGAGGGTTATGCCTCCTGCTTTGTTCTTTTTCTTCAGAATTGCTTTGGCAATTCTGGGTCTTCTGTGGTTCCATATAAATTTTAGGACCATTTGTTCTGTGAAAGAAGTCATGGGTAATTTGATAGGGATTACATTAAATCTGTAGATTGCTTTGGGTAGTATGGCCATTTTAACAATATTAATTCTTCCAATCCAAGAGCATGTGATACCTTTCCATTTCTTTGAATCATTAGTAAATTTCCTTTATTAATGTTTTATAGGTCTTAGTGTATAAGTCTTTCACCTCCTTGGAATAAAATATTCCTAAGTATTTTATTTTGGGGGGTGTGATTTTGAAAGGTTTTTTTTTTTTTACATATCCCTTTCTGATATTTCATAGTTAGTGTAAAGAAATGCAACAGATTTCTGTATGTTAATCTTGTATCCTTCTACTTTGCTGAATTCACTGATCAGTTCTAGTAGTTTTTGTGTGGAGTCTTTAGGGCTTTCTATATAGAGTATCATGTCATCTGCATATAAGGACAGTGTTACATCTTCGCTTCCAATTTGGATACCTTTTATTTTTTTCTTCTTGTCTGATTGCTGTCACTAGGACTTCCAATACTATGTAGAAGTGGTAAGAGTGGGCATCCTTGTCTTGTTCCAGATTTTAGCAGGAACACTTTTAAGCTTTTCACTGTTGAGTATTATGTTGGCTGTGGGTTTGTCATAAATGGCTTTTACTATGTTGAGATATGTTCCCTCTGTACTCGCTTTGGTAAGAGTTTTTATCATGAGTGGATGTTGAATTTTGTCAAATGCTTTTCTCTGTGTCTATTGAGATGATCATGTGGTTTTTGTCTTTTGTCTATGTGGTGTATCACATTGATTGATTTGTGTATGTTGAACCATCCTTGTGAACTTGGGATGAATCCCACATGGTTATGGCATATGATCTTTTTTATGTGTTGTTGGATTTGGTTTGCTAATATTTTGTTGAGAATTTTTGCATCTATATTCATCAAAGATATTGGCTTGTGATTTTCTTTTTTGATGGTGTCTTTTCCTAGTTTTAGTATCAGGATGATGGTGGCTTCATAGAATGTCTTCGGGAGTGTTCCCTCCTCTTCAGTTTTTGGAAAAGTTTGAGAAGGATTGGTATAAGTTCTTTGTATGTTTGGTAGAATTTGCCTGTGAAGCCATATGGTCCTGGACTTTTGTCGGTAGGTCATTTTTAAATTACAGATTCTATTTCACCTTTAGTGATCGGTCTGTTCAAATTACCTATTTCTTCTTGATTCAACTTTGGTGGGCTGTATGTTTCTAGAAAATTATCCATTTCTTCTATGTTGCCAAATTTGTTGGCATATAGTTGTGCATAGCATTCCCTTATGGCTTTTTGTATTTCTGCGGTATCAGTTTTTATGTCTCATTTTTCCTTTCTTATTTTGTTTATTTGGGTTCTCTCTTCTTGGTGAGCCTGGCCAGAGGTTTGTCAATCTTGTTTACCCTGTCAAAGAACCAGCTCTTGATTTTATTGACATTTTTCGATTTTTTAAATCTCTATTTTATTTCCTCTCTGATCTTTATTATTTCCTTCCTTCTGCTGACTTTAGGTTTTGTTTGTTCATCTTTGTTTAATTTTTTTAACATCTTTATTGGGGTATAATTGCTTTACAATGGTGTGTTAGTTTCTGCTTTATAACAAAGTGAATCAGTTATACATATACATATGTTCCCATATCTCTTCCCTCTTGCTTCTCCCTCTTTCCCACCCTCCCTATCCAAACCCTCCAGGCGGTCACAAAGTACCGAGCCGATATCCCTGTGCCATGTGGCTGCTTCCCACTAGCTATCTACCTTACGTTTGTTAGTGTATATACGTCCATGCCTCCGTCCATGCCTCTCTCTCGCCCTGTCACAGCTCACCCTTGCCGCTCTCCATATCCTCAAGTCCATTCTCCAGTACGACTGTGTCTTTATTCCTTCTTACCACTAGGTTCTTCATGACATTTTTTTTCTTAAATTCCATATATATGTGTCAGCATACGGTATTTGTCTTTCTTTTTCTGACTTCACTCTGTATGACAGACTCTAGGTCTATCCACCTCATTACAAATAGCTCAATTTCGTTTCTTTTTACGGATGAGTAATATTCCATTGTATATATGTGCCACATCTTCTTTATCCATTCATCTGTTGTTGGACACTTAGGTTGCTTCCATGTCCTGGCTATTGTAAATAGAGCTGCAATGAACATTTTGGTACATGACTCTTTTTGAATTTTGGTTTTCTCAGGGTATATGCCCAGTACTGGGATTGCTGGATCATATGGTAGTTCTAATTGTAGTTTTTTAAGGAACCTCCATACTGTTCTCCATAGTGGCTGAACCAATTCACATTCCCACCAGCAGTGCAAGAGTGTTCCCTTTTCTCCACACCCTCTCCAGCATTTATTGTTTCTAGACTTTTTGATGATGGCCATTCTGACTGGTGTGAGATGATATCTCATTGTAGTTTTGATTTGCATTTCTCTAATGATTAATGATGTTGAGCATTCTTTCATCTGTTTGTTGGCAGTCTGTATATCTTCTTTGGAGAAATGTCTATTTAGGTCTTCTGCCCATTTTTGGATTGGGTTGTTTGTTTTTTTGTTATTGAGCTGCATGAGCTGCTTGTAAATTTTGGAAATTAATCCTTTGTCAGTTGCTTCATTTGCAAATATTTTCTCCCATTCTGAGGGTTGTCTTTTGGTCTTGTTTATGGTTTCCTTTGCTGTGCAAAAGCTTTGAAGTTTCATTAGGTCCCATTTTTGTTTTTATTTCGATTTCTCTAGGAGGTGGGTCAGAAAGGATCTTGCTGTGATTTATGTCATAGAGTGTTCTGCCTATGTTTTCCTCTAACAGTTTGATAGTTTCTGGCCTTACATTTAGGTCTTTAATCTATTTTGAGCTTATTTTTGTGTATAGTGTTAGAGAGTGATCTAATCTCATACTTTTACATGTACCTGTCCAGTTTTCCCAGCACTACTTATTGAAGAGGCTGTCCTTTCTCCACTGTACATTCCTGCCACCTTTATCAAAGATAAGGTGTCCATATGTGTGTGGGTTTATCTCTGGGCTTTCTATCCTGTTCCATTGATCTATCTGTTTTTGTGCCACTACCATACTGTCTTGCTTACTGTAGCTTTTTAGTATAGTCTGAAGTCAGGGAGCCTGATTCCTCCAGCTCCGTTTTTCGTTCTCAAGATTGCTTTGGCTATTCGGGGTCTTTTGTGTTTCCATACAAATTGTGAAATTTTTTGTTCTAGTTCTGTGAAAAATGCCAGTGGTAGTTTGATAGGGATTGCATTGAATCTGTAGATTGCTTTGGATAGTAGAGTCATTTTCAATATGTTGATTCTTCCAATCCAAGAACATGGTATATCTCTCCATCTATTTGTATCATCTTTAATTTCTTTCATCACTGTCTTATAATTTTCTGCATATAGTTCTTTTGTCTCCTTAGGTAGGTTTATTCCTAGATATTTTCTTCTTTTTGTTGCAGTGGTAAATGGGAGTGTTTTCTTGATTTCACTTTCAGATTCTTCATCATTAGTATATAGGAATGCCAGAGATTTCTGTGCATTAATTTTGTATCCTGCTGCTTTACCAAATTCATAGATTAGCTCTAGTAGTTTTCTGGTAGCATCTTTAGGATTCTCTATGTATAGTATCATGGCATCTGCAAACAGTGACAGCTTTACTTCTTCTTTTCTGATTTGGATTCCTTTTATTTCCTTTTCTTCTCTGATTGCTGTGGCTAAAACTTCCAAAACTATGTTGAATAAGAGTGGTGAGAGTGGGCAACCTTGTCTTGTTCCTGATCTTAGTGGAAATGCTTTCAGTTTTTCACCATTGAGGATGATGTTGGCTGTGGGCTTGTCATATATGGCCTTTATTATGTTGAGGAAAGTTCCCTCTATGCCTACTTTCTGCAGGGTTTTTATCATAAATGGGTGTTGAATTTTGTCGAAAGCTTTCTCTGCATCTATTGAGATGATCATATGGTTTTTCTCCTTCAATTTGTTGATATGGTTTATCACATTGATAGATTTGCGTATATTGAAGAATCCTTGCATTCCTGGAATAAACCCCACTTGATCATGGTGTATGATCCTTTTAATGTGCTGTTGGATTCTGTTTGCTAGTATTTTGTTGAGGATTTTTGCATCTATGTTCATCAGTGATATTGGCGTGTAGTTTTCTTTCTTTGTGACATCCTTGTCTGGTTTTGGTATCAAGGTGATGGTGCCCTCGTAGAAGGAATTTGGGAGTGTTCCTCCCTCTGCTATATTTTGGAAGAGTTTGAGAAGGATAGGTGTTAGCTCTTCTCTAAATGTTTGATAGAATTCACCTGTGAAGCCATCTGGTCTTGGGCTTTTGTTTGTTGGAAGATTTTTAATCACAGTTTCAATTTCAGTGCTTGTGATTGGTCTGTTCATATTTTCTATTTATTCCTGATTCAGTCTTGGCAAGTTGTGCATTTCTAAGAATTTGTCCATTTCTTCCAGACTGTCCATTTTATTGGTATAGAGTTGCTTGTAGTAATCTCTCATGATCTTTTGTATTTCTGCAGTGTCAGTTATTACTTCTCCTTTTTCATTTCTAATTCTATTGATTTGAGTCTTCTCCCTTTTTTTCTTGATGAGTCTGGCTAATGGTTTATCTATTTTGTTTATCTTCTCAAAGAACCAGCTTTTAGTTTTATTGATCTTTGCTATAGTTTCCTTCATTTCTTTTTCATTTATTTCTGATCTGATTTTTATGATTTCTTTCCTTCTGCTAACTTTGGGGTTTTTTTTGTTCTTCTTTCTCTAATTGCTTTAGGTGCAAGGTTATGTTGTTTATTCAAGATGTTTCCTGCTTCTTAAGGTGGGCTTGTATTGCTATAAACTTCCCTCTTAGAACTGCTTTTGCTGCATCCCATAGGTTTTTGGTCATTGTGTCTCCATTGTCATTTGTTTCTAGGTATTTTTTTTATTTCCTCTTTGATTTCTTCAGTAATCACTTCGTTTTTAAGTGGTGTATTGTTTAGCCTCCATGTGTTTGTATTTTTTACAGATCTTTTCCTGTAATTGATATCTAGTCTCATGGTGTTGTGGTCGGAAAAGATACTTGATACAATTTCAATTTTCTTAAATTTACCAGGGCTTGATTTGTGACCCAAGATATGATCTATCCTTGAGAATGTTCCATGAACACTTGAGAAAAATGTGTATTATGTTGTTTTTGGATGGAGTGTCCTATAAATATCAATTAAGTCCATCTTGTTTAATGCGTCATTTAAAGCTTGTGCTTCCTTATTTATTTTCATTTTGGATGATCTGTCCATGGGTGAAAGTGGGGCGTTAAAGTCCCCTACCATGAATGTGTTACTGTCGATTTCCCCTTTTATGGCTGTTAGTATTTGCCTTATGTATTGAGGTCCTCCTATATTGGGTGCATAAATATTTACAATTGTTTTATCTTCTTCTTGGATCGATCTCTTGATCATTATGTAGTGTCCTTCTTTGTCTCTTGTAATAGTCTTTATTTTAAAGTCTATTTTGTCTGATATGAGAATTGCTACTCCAGCTTTCTTTTGGTTTCCATTTGCATGGAATATCTTTTTCCATCCCCTTACTTTCAGTCTGTATGTGTCTCTAGGTCTGAAGTGGGTCTCTTGTAGACAGCATATATATGGGTCTTGTTTTTGTATCCATTCAGCCAATCTGTCTTTTGATGGGAGCATTTAGTCCACTTACATTTAAGGTAATTATCAATATGTATGTTCCTATTCCCATTTTCTAAATTGTTTTGGGTTCGTTATTATGGGTCTTTTCCTTCTCTTGTGTTTCTTGCCTAGAGAAGTTCCTTTAGCATTTGTTGTAAAGCTGGTTTGGTGGTGCTGAACTCTTTCAGCTTTTGCTTGTCTGTAAAGGTTTTAATTTCTCCATCAAATCTGAATGAGATTCTTGCTGGGTAGAGTAATCTTGGTTGCAGGTTTTTCTCCTTCATCTCTTTCAGTATGTCCTTCCACTCCCTTCTGGCTTGCAGAGTTTCTGCTAAGAGATCAGCTGTTAACCTTATGGGGATTCCCTTGTGTGTTATTTGTTGTTTTTCCCTTGCTTCTTTTAATATGCTTTCTTTGTATTTAATTTTTGACAGTTTGATTAATATGTGTCTTGGCATATTTCTCCTTGGATTTATCCTGTATGGGACTGTCTGTGTTTCCTGAACTTGATTAACTATTTCCTTTCCCATATTAGGGAAGTTTTCAACTATAATCTCTTCAAATATTTTCTCAGTCCCTTTCTTTTTCTCTTCTTCTTCTGGAACCCCTATAATTCGAATGTTGGTGCGTTTAATGTTGTCCCAGAGGTCTCTGAGACTGTCCTCAGTTCTTTTCATTCTTTTTTCTTTATTCTGCTCTGCAGTAGTTATTTCCACTATTTTATCTTCCAGGTCACTTATCCGTTCTTCTGCCTCAGTTATTCTGCTATTGATCCCATCTAGAGTACTTTTAATTTCATTTATTGTGTTGTTCATCATTGCTTGTTTCATCTTTAGTTCTTCTAGGTCCTTGTTAGACGTTTCTTGCATTTTGTCCATTCTGTTTCGAAGATTTTGGATCATCTTTACTATCATTATTCTGAATTCTTTTTCAGGTAGACTGCCTATTTCCTCTTCATTTGTTAGGTCTGGTGGGTTTTTATCTTGCTCCTTCATCTGCTGTGTTTTTCTGTCTTCTCATTTTGCTTATCTTATTGTGTTTGGGGTCTCTGTTTTGAAGGCTGCAGGTTCATAGTTCCCGTTGTTTTTGATGTCTGTCTCTAGTGGCTAAGGTTGGTTCAGTGGGTTGTGTAGGCTTCCTGGTGGAGGGGACTAGTGCCTGTGTTGTGGTGGATGAGGCTGGATCTTGTCTCTCTAGTGGGCAGGTCCACATCTGGTGGTGTGTTTTGGGGTGTCTGTGGACTTATGATTTTAGGCAGCCTCTCTGCTAATGGGTGGGGTTGTTCCTGTTTCGCTAGTTGTTTGGCATAGGTTGTCCAGCACTGTAGCTTGCTGGTCATTGAATGAAGCTGGGTGCTGGTGTTATGATGGAGATCTCTGGGAGATTTTCGCCGTTTGATATTATGTGGAGCTGGGAGGTCTCTTGTGGACCAGTGTCCTGAAATTGGCTCTCCCACCTCAGAGGCAGAGCACTGACTCCTGCCTGGAGCCCCAAGAGCCTTTCGTCCACACAGCTCAGAATAAAAGGGAGAAAAATTAGAATTAGTTACAAGTAGGAAGGAAGGAAGGAAGGAGGGAGGGAGGAAGAAAGGAGGGAAGGAAAAAAGAAAGAAAGAAGATACAGTAAAAAAAAAAAACAAAGTATAATAAAGTTATTGAATTAAAAAATAATTATTTAGAAATAAAAAAGGGACAAATAGAACCGTAGGACTAATGGTGGAAGCAAAGCTATACAGACAAAATCTTACACAGAAGCATACATATACACCCTCACAAAAAGAGGTAAAGGAGGAAAAATCATAAATCTTGCTCTCAAAGTCCACCTCCTCAATTTGGGATGATTCGTTGTCTAAAGGAGGGAAGGAAAGAAAGGAAGGAAGGAAGGAAAGAAGAAAGAAAGAAGGTAAAGTATAATAAAGTTATTAAAATTAAAATTATTAAGAAAAAAATTAAAAAAAACATAACAATGGACGGATAGAACCCTAGGACAAATGGTGGAAGCACAGCTATTCAGACAAGATCTCACACAGAAACATACACATACACATTCACAAAAAGAGGAAAAGAGGAAAATATCATAGATCTTGCTCTCGAAGTCCACCTCCTCAATTTGGGATGATTCGTTGTGTATTCATGTATTTCACAGATGCAGCGTACATCAAGTTGATTGTGGAGCTTTAATCCGCTGCTTCTGAGGCTGCTGGGAGAGATTTCCCTTTCTCTTCTTTGTTCTCACAGCTCACAGGGGCTCAGCTTTGGATTTGGCCCCGCCTCTGCATGTAGGTTGCTGGAGGGCATCTGTTTTTTGCTCAGACAGGACGGTATTAAAGGAGCCGCTGATTCGGGGGCCCTGGCACACTCAGGCCAGGTGGAGGGAGGGGCACGGCGTGCGGGGCGGGCCTGCGGCGGCAGAGGCCAGCATGATGTTGCACCAGCCTGAGGCGCGCCGTGCGTTCTCCCGGGGAAGTTGTCCCTGGATCCCGGAAACCTGGCAGTGGAGTGCTGCACAGGCTCCCAGGGTGTGGATAGTGACCTGTGCTCGCACACAGGCCCCTTGGTGGCGGCAGCAGCAGCCTTAGCGTCCCATTCCTGTCTCTGGGGTCCGCGCTTTTAGCCGCGGCTTGCACCCGTCCCTGGGGTTCGAGCTTTTAGCCATGGCTCGTGCCCATCCCTGGGGTTCACGCTTTTAGCCGCTGCTCACGCCCGTCTCTGGGGTTCGCACTTTTAGCCGCGGCTCGTGACTGTCTCTGGGTCCACGGTGATAGCCGCGGCTCGAGCCCGTCTCTGGAGTTCCTTTAAGCAGTGCCCTTAAATCCCTCTCCTCGCACACCAGGAAACAGAGGGAAGAAAAAGTCGCTTGCCTCTTTGGCAGCTCCAGACCTTTTCCCGGACTCCCTCCTGGCTAGCCGTGGTGCACTAACCCCTTCAGGCTGTGTTCACGCAGCCAACCCCAGTCCTCTCCCTGCGCTCCGACCAAAGCACGGGCCTCAGCTCGCAGCTCCGCCCACCCTGGCGGGTGAGCAGACAAGCCTCTTGGGCTGATGAGTGCTGGTCTGCACCAATCCTCTGTGCGGGAATCTCCCCGCTTTGCCCTCCGCACCCCCATTGCTGTGCTCTCTTCCGCAGCTCTGAAGCTCCGCCTCCCACAGTCTCTGCCCGCGAAGGGGCTTCCTAGTGTGTGGAAACCTTTCCTCCTTCACAGCTCCCTCCCACTGGTGCAGGTGCCGTCCCTATTCTGTCTGTTTTTTCTTGTTTTTCTTTTGCCCCACCCAGGTACGTGGGGAGTTTCTTGCCTTTTGGGAGGTCTGAGGTCTTCTGCCAGCATTCAGTAGGTGTTCTGTAGGAGTTGTTCCACGTGTAGATGTATTTCTGGTGTATCTGTGGGGAAGAAGGTGATCTCTGTGTCTTACTCTTCCGCCATCTTCCCGGCACCCCCCTATAATTTAAGTGGTAGCTTAGGTTTTTTGAGATTTTTTTCTTTTTTTGAGGAAGGCCTGTATCATTATGAATTTCCCTCTAAGAGCTGCTTTTGCTGCATCCTATAGATTTTTGTATGGTTTTGTTTTCATTGTCATTTCTCTCAAGGTATATTTTAATTTCCTCTTTGATTTCTTTGTTGACCCTTTGTTTTTTAGAAGCATGTTGTTTAGTCTCCATGTAATCATTCTTTTCTCATTTCTTTTTCCATGGTTGATTTCTAGTTTCACACTGTGTGGTCAGAAAAGATGCTTGAGATAATTTCTGTACTGTTAAATTTGTTGAGGCTTGTTTTGTGCCCCCCTCGTATGTGATCAACCCTAGATAATGTTCCATGTGCGCTTGAAAACAATGTGTATTCTGGTTTTGTTTTTTTTCTTCCTTTTTGGATGTAATGTTCTGAAAATAGCAATTAAGTCTAACTGTTCTATTAGGATCTCTGTTGCCTTACTGATTTTCTGTCCAGAAGATCTGTCCATTGATGTGAGTGGGGTGTTAAAGTCTCCTAGTATTATTGTATTCCTGTCAGTTTCTCCCATTTTGTCTGTTAGTATTGGTTTTATGTATTTGGGAGCTCCTATATTAGGTGCATATATGTTGTTGAGTATAAAATCTTCCTCTTATATTGATCCTTTTATTATTATATAGTGTCCTCCTTTATCTTTATGGCCTTTGTTTTAAAGTCTATTTTGTCTGACATGACTATTGCAGCCCTTGCTTTCAGAGTGGCAGACTGGATTAAAAAACAAGAGCCTACAATATGCTGCCTACAAGAGACCCACTTTAGGGCAAATGCTTTCTTGTCATTTTCATTTGCATGAAATATCTTTTTCCATCCCCTCACTTTCAATCTATGTGTGTCCTTTGCCCTAAAGTGGGTCTCTTGTAGGCAGCATATTGTAGGCTCTTGTTTTTTAATCCAGTCTGCCACTCTGTCTTTTGATTGGAGCATTTAGTTCACTTACATTTAAGGTAATTTTTTTTTTGATAGGTAAGAAGTAGATTATTTAGGGAGAAACACACTCCACAGAGTGTGGACCATCTCAGAAGGCAAGAGCGGCCCCAGGGTATGGGGTTGTTAGTTTTTATAGGGGTGGGTAATTTCATAGGCTAATGAGTGGGAAGAGTATTCCAGCTATTTTGGGGAAGGGGTGGGAATTTCCAGGAACTGGGCCACCACCCACTTTTTGACCTTTATGGAACAGTCATGGCACCTGTGGGTGTGTCATTTAGCTTGCTGATGTATTACAACGAGCATATACTGAGGCTCAAGGTCTAGTGGAAGTTGACTCTAGTGGAAGTCTGCCATCTTGGACCTATTTGGTTCTAAACAGTTTGTCTTGTCCTATGTCATTCTTTTAAAGGTTGTACCCTGCCCCCACTTCCCTCCTGTTTCATGATAGATAGTATTTACTGCCATTTTAACCTTGTTTTCCCATTTTATATTTCTTCTTTGTCCCTTTTTCTTTGTTTTTCCTTTTGTGGTTTGATGATTTTCTCTTGTATTACAGTTATGTCCTCTTCTTCTTGGTTTTTGTGAATCTATTCTATGTTTTTGATATGTAGTTATCCTGTTTTTCAAGTATGTTAACCCCATCCTATATCTCCTTGCCTTAGACCGGTAGTCATACAGGCTCATACACATTCTAGGAAATGAAAAAAAATCTACATTTTGTTATTCTCCTCCCCCACATTTTATGATTTTGATGTCCTCTTTTACATCTTCATGTTCATTCTTTTGCTGTTTGTTGTGGTTATCACTTTGACAGAAATTTCATTTGTACTGCCTTATTTAGGTGATTTGCTTGACCATTGTGATTTTCTCTTTCCTATGTATTCTTTTCTATTTAGAGAAGACCCTTCACTATTGCCTTTAGGACAGGTTTTGTATTGCTGTATTTTAGTTTTTGCTTGTCTGAGAAATTCTTCCTCTCTCCTTATATTATTGTAAATGATAATCTTGCTGGATAGAGTATCCTAGGCTGAAGATTTTTCCCTTTCAGGACTTGAATATATCTTGCCACTCCCTTCTGGCCTGCAATGTTTCTGTACAGAAATCAGCTGATAGCCTATGGGGGTCCCCTTTTAATTAACTCTTTCTTTTTCTCTTGCTGCCTTTAGAATCCTGTCTTTAACTTTTGCTATTTTTATTATATTATTTCTTGGTGTAGGTCTGTTTGGGTTTACATTGTCTGGGACCCTCTGTGCTTCCTGTACTTTGATATGCTTCCTTTTTTAGGTTTGGGAAGTTTTAAGCCATAATTTCTTCAAATGCATTTTTGATCCCCTTTTCTCTTTCTTCCCCTGCAGGAATCCCTATTATGTGTAGATTGGCATGCTTTTTATTACCCCATAGGTCTCTTATATTGCTTTCATTTTTTTTTTCATTTGCCTTTCTGTCTGCTGTCCTGATTAAGTGATGTCCATCATTCTATCTTCCAGGTCACTTATTCGTTCTGCAATATTTATTCTGCTATTCATTGCCTTTAGTTCAGTTTTCATCTTGGCAAATGAGTTTTCTAATTTTTCTTGGTTCCTCTGCAGTTTCTAGTTCCTTTTTACAGTACTCTGCCGTTCTGCTGACAGCCTTTCATAATTCATTCAATATTTTCATTATCTCCTTTTTGAAATTGGTGTCTGTTAGGCTGCAGAGGTCTGTTTCATTGTTTGTTCTTCCAGGGGAATTCTGTTGGTCTTTTAACCGGGAATCGTTCCTCTGCTATTTCATTTTACTTATATTTCTCTTACTCTGTGCGCTTAGGAGAAGCAATTATCTACTGTGGTCTTGGAGGTCTATTTATATGTGGAAGCATCCCTGTGTAGCTTATGTGGGCTTAATAGTTTTGGTGTGAAGGATCTTTTTAGTATGGATGCCTGTTGCCTCTTACCTCAGCATGTGCTGGCTGTTATCCCCTTGATAGAGGGTGTGCAGATGCAGTGGCTGGTCCTGGGGTTCTCGGCAGTGGTGGCAGCTTACATGCACCCCCAGAGCATGTGATGGGAGTGGTGGTGGCTTGAGACTGCTCCTGTAGTCTGGGGGGGTGGGGGGCAGTGACAGCAGCTTGCAACCGCTCCTGGGTGGCTCACAGTGGCTCCTGAAGCCCAGTGGGCAGGGGCGGTGGTGCGGGACCATTCCTGGAGCTTGTGTCAGTGGTATTCTGCAGCCTGAGAGCTCGCTGAGGGAAAAAGGCTGTAAAAGCGGGTCCTGCCCTGCCCCTCTCCTTGTGCACTGCTCACACAATGGAGCCTGGCCTCTAAGGTGGCCCAGGCTTCCTCTGTGTACACCCTCAGGCACAGCTGCACCAGATTCCAGCCCCTTCAGGCTGTTTCCATGGAGCCCACACCAGTCTTCTCCCTGCGTCTGATCTCCAAAGCCTGAGCTTCTGCACCCAGCTCCCGCCTGTACCGGTAGACGTGTGTCTCAGGCTGGGGAGTGCAGAGTGGTGGCACTGACCTTCTGTGCAGGTCTTCCTCCGTTCTAGCTGCTTCAAACCAGTTGCTGTATTCTCCACCGAGGCTCCCCAACTTCCCCTCTGTCCCAGCTGTTCTCTCTGCTGGTGAGGGGACTTCCCAGGATGCAGGAACTTTTCCTCTTTCACAGCTTCCTCCCATGGATGCAGGTCCTATCCTAAGTCCTTTGTTTCTTTTTTTTTCTTTTCTTTTTCCTTTTGTTCTACCCAGTTGCATGGAGATTTTCTTGCCCTTTCAGAGGTCTGAGGTCTTCTGCCACCATTCAGTAGATATTCTATGAGAATTGTTCCACATGTAGATGTATTTTTGATGTATTTGTGGGAGGAAGTAAGCATCATGTCCTACTACTCTACCATCTTGATCACTCCCCCCAAAACTTTAAAATTTTGTGTTCATGTTTGTGTCTATCATGGGTCAGTTGTATGTAAGCTGCGGCTCAGCTTGAACATCTAAGACGAACACTGAAGGAATAAATACCTCTTTTTCTTGTCTGGTTCATGACAGTCTCATGGAACAGTTAAAACAGAGATGGCTGAACCATAGGATGGCTCCTAAGTCTTCTGCTGAGAAGTGGAACACACGACTTCCACTCATATTTCTCTGTACAAAGCAAGTCGTGTGGCCAAATGTAACATCAGTGGGGAAGGAAAGATAATCCTCCTTTCAGGGAGGGGCTGGTAGGGAAGGACCTGGTAAGAAGAAAAAGTAAGTATTTTAGAACATGTTCTGCCATCCCTCCCTGTGGAATGCTATCTTTTTTTAAAACTCATGCTCTTCCATAGCATATATATAATATATATTTTTATATTTTCCATAGCATATATATGTATATATAATCACAGTAACTATCACATGGTTATAGATATTTACCTATCAGTTTTTCTCAAGGCTGTGTACTATCGAATCCCTCTCGTAGTTAACGCCTGGTAAAAGTTCCTATAATATTTTCAAATAGAATACTTTTGGGGAAACACTGCTGCTGGCCCAAAACTAGTTTGTAAAAAGATTTCTTTTCTTTTGAAAATTCATTCGAAATTTTTTCTTGTGAAATTTCATTGAAAATTCAAATTTTTATTTCATTTCTGGGCTGTTAAAGCAGAGCTCCACAAAACTGTGTTTTTGTATCTAGGCACTCATTTCACTCTCTAGGTAACATTACCGAGAGAGAGAACATTTCTCTTCTCAGTGTCTTTCTACTCCCACCTCTCATCCGTACTGTTGGTGATAGTCCCAGAAAGGAATTTTGAACTGACTGGTACCATCATATTTACTAAATGAATACTTACTAAACTTCTGTCTATCAGGCATTGTTTTAGGTACTGGGAATATAACAGTTAACAAAAGAAAGATACTTGATTCATGAATTATAAATTCTAATAGAAGGGAGACCAACAGTTTTTTAAAAGATAAAATACAAGGTTTATCAAATAGTGAACTGGTGAAGTGCAACAAATAAAGCAGATAGAGAGTGATATGGCAAGAGGATTGCAATTTTAAATAAGATGTTGAGGAAATGCTTCACTGATGTGAAGATATTTGAGCAAATACCTGAAGGAGGTGCGAGATAAAGTCCTGAGATTATACGGGGGAAAAAAATCATTTCAAGCCAAGAGAACAGCAGGTACAAAGACCCTAAGGTATGAACCTATGTGCCCATTTGAAGATTATGGGGGATTTCAGTGGGACTGACGTGGACTGATCAAGAAGGAATGTGGAATGAGAAGAAATCAAGAGGTAGCATAGGGCCAGGTCATATTGGGCTCAGTAAGCCACGTAAGGACTTTAGTTTATTCAGTGAATGATATAAGAAACCAAGAGGTGGGAGGTGGTTTGAGCTTAGAGATGAAATGAGCTGACTTACATTTTGCAAATATCATCCTGGCTGCTGGGTTGACTAGAGAAGAGAAATGGCAGAATCAGGACAGCCAGTTGGAGCCACTGTATTAATTCAGCTGAGAGATGGCGGTGGCTGAGACAAAAATGTTAGTGGTGAAGAAAGGAAGGGAGATATTCTGATTGTGGTTACTGAAGGTAGACCCATGGGACTTGCTTTTAAAGTAAATATAGTGTATTTAGTTACTTCAAATGCTACTTCAAATATTTTGGCCTGAGTAACTGGACAGGTGGCAGTGCCATTTACTGAGATTGGTGGGGGAATTAGAAGAGTAGTTTTGAACACGTTAAGTATGAGAGGGCAGTTAGATGGAGCCATCGACTCGGAATTTAATTATTCAAATCTAGAGTTTAGTTTAGGTGCTCAGACAGAAAACACTGATTTCAGAAATGAAAGCCAACAGATGTTATTTAAAGCCGTAGGACTGTAGGAGATGGAGCAACTCAACATTGAGAGCACAGAATTATGAATGAGGATCTGGCAGTGGAGATCGAAAGCAGGGTGAATGAGGTAGAAGGAAAGAAGGGGATTAGAGCAGCCCTGAAGAAGGTGTGTGAAGGTTTGTGAAGGGGAAGAAGGTTTGTCAAGGAGAAGAAGGGAGGGATCAACTGTGTCCAGTGCTGCCGACAGATCTGGGAATTAATCAAAGAATTCGTTGGTTATATTGACAAGAGCCATATCATTGGAATAGTAGTAGCAAAAGCCAGATTGAAGTAGGTTCAAGAGAGAAAGAGAGGATAGGACTTGGAAACAGTAATTATGTTCAACTCTGTGTTGTTTCGTTCTCAGCGAGCACAGGGCAGTGGAGTGGTAGCTCAAATGCAGTGTGTAGGCAAAAGGTACTTTGGGTTTTTATTTTTGTCTCAGTATTTATAAAAATATATATATTTTGGTAGCAGAAACCACAGCTTGTGTAGAAACTATACTTCTGTTTTCCAGTTGAAAGAGAAAATTGATCACACAAGGAACAGATTTATTATTGGATCCATGGCCTTGAATAGTTGAAAAAGGAAAGAAAAAAGTGTTCAAGTAAAGAGGCTGCCTTAGGAACACAGAGAGCCCACTTCTGGGAATGAGGGAAACGTAAGAATTTTGGTTACAGATGCAGCAAGGTACGTAGATGTGATAGTGGGAGCAGAAAAATGGCTTTTTAATTATTTTTTTTAGTGAAGTACAAAGGCAAATCATAAGTTTAGAAGGAGGAGAATGTAGGAAAATTTGGAGGTTTGAGGACAGGGAAGAAAGAATAAAATAGTTATCTAGAATGGAGGAGTGAATGAAGCAGGGACATATAACAATTACATGGCTCCACTAAGGGAAAATTTGTGGTTAGTGTCATAAATTTAAAATGAAACCTGTCAGCACGTGTGTGGGTTTTTCCTCTGCAGTGATCAGCCACTTGATTGATGCAACAATCAGGTACATGTAAGCAGGGATTTTCATTAGCGTTGGAATCTTTCAGGTTAAATGTGATGAAAGGTGAGAGGGACAAGCGTGTGATGATGATTGTGGAGGATGGATGGAAACTGGTTTAAAAATAAGAGTGTCATGGAAGGAAAAGTGAAAAGTAGAGAGCAGTAATAGATTGTAAGTCCTGATTCAGTTAAAGAAATGTTGGAATTAAGGTCCTTGAAGGAGCGAAGTGGAAGAGACAG
The DNA here is from genome assembly GCF_951394435.1 of Stenella coeruleoalba. Taxonomy (NCBI): domain Eukaryota; kingdom Metazoa; phylum Chordata; class Mammalia; order Artiodactyla; family Delphinidae; genus Stenella; species Stenella coeruleoalba. The sequence continues at coordinate 21,508,569 of NC_137154.1, forward strand.
GATGTGGTGGTCTGAGATGAGGTGGTTGAAATTGAGATTGAAATTAAGATTGTAGAGGAACTGAGGTTGTCAATGATAAGCCTAGTTTATAGCCACAGAAATGAATAGCGAAGGTGGGGGGGTGGCACAAAATAATCAGGAGAAAGAAAATTAAAGATCCGGTAAGCCATGGTATTGGAAGGGTCATCTACATGGATATTGAAGTCACCTGAATTAATACTGCAATAGTATTGGAGAGAGTGACCATGAGCCTGGAATGAAAATCTGTAAAGAATGAATTTGAGTAATCCAAAGGTCTAAAGGTGACTGTAGTGAGTAAGGTAGTTGTTAGAAATCTCTGAGGACATAAGATTATGAGATTAAAAACTAGAGGGTTTGGGGAGGAGGGAGAATCTGAAAACAGCAACGAAGACCCAAAGGACACTTACCCTAATTCCAGGAATAAGGAGTTTTGCAGACCAATAATCATGTCTTAAGAGAGCTGCAAGGGAAACAGTATCCTTAGGAGAGAGAGTCCCATGAGAGAAAGAAGGTGCAGGAAACAGACATGAGCTTGATGATACAAAGGATTTTGCTATGGGTGATAACAGGAAATGTATGGAACAATATGAAAATCTGGGGGTGTGGGGTGACATGGGCACCTGAGACTGCTGTAGACAGGGATGGAGGGCAGGCTGGTATTTGTCCTCACGTCATCAGAGCAGATGGTGGTGATGAGGCTGTAAGTGCCAGAGAGGACAGAAGGGTGAGCACATCTGGGAATACGCAGAGCTCTGGAGCTCTTAAATTCACAAGACATGAACTTTACATACTAGTACTTGTATGTGATGAACTTATATCTCTGGGTTATTTGTAGAGAAACAGTCAGTTGCATTTTTAGTATTTTTTTTCTTCTGTCTTTCAAAAAATATATTTCCGCTTGACAATCTGGCACTAAGATTTTTATATCTGACTCTAGAATATTTTTCCTCTCATACTCATGTTTCCACTTTCTTATAAAAATGTATTTCATCATTTCACACCATGACCAATTTTTGGAATACAAAGAACCGCAGTAACTGGTTAGATAGTAGCTACAAAAATTTTTCCTTTGTAAAAATTTTTCAGTTTTATTGTGTTTTTTTTTTTCTTAAATCAGTGGAGTGTGGTGGTTCAAAGTGTATGCTTGGGGTAAAGACAGGCCTGATTTGAATCCAGGCTGGGACATGTACCGTCTCTGTGACCTTGGATGAGCTTGCCTCAGTTCTCTAATCTGTATAATGGGGACATTGGAAATGCTGAATGAGGCAATGATTATAAAGCACTGAGACAGTGTTGGTACATATTAAGCATAATAACTATCTTATACATACGTACAGCTAAAATTTAGCATTATTTTTACCATGGCTACTAATTGTATAGTACTTTGAACAGTGATGAACTACTAAAAGCAAACTTTCCTTAAAAATTAAGTTGTCAAAATTGCTATTAATTTAGTACACCTCTAATGAAGTGTATATTTTCCAAAATTTCAAGAGTGTAGGTCACCACAGGATAGAGGATCTTGTTCTATTTCTGCAACAAGTTGCACAATTTTGGGAACAAAATTAAAATTTAGTCCTTCCCTTAGTAGGCATGTAAAATATATTTAAAACTTTATTGAAATGTATTTTCCTTTCAGTATCATAAACTTTAAAAATATCTAGAAAGCAGCATTTTTGTTGAATTTCTGAAAGCACAAATATAGTAAAATAGAATGTCTTGGGAAATAAATGTAAAGGAAGAATTGTTCTACTAGTCAAATGCAAAAACTGCCTAGTATTTATAGGCACATTTTCTATAAAAATAACAGAAAATAGTTTCAGCTTGCACATTTCTTCTTTTACTTAGAGCTTTAAAGTTCACTTAAATACACTTAAATACTTTCATTCTTTAACTTCCAGCCACATTGCCAATTTGGTTGCCACCCCTCCACTATTGTTCCTTTAGACATGCTGCTGTCATTAGACATTTTATTAAATGACACAAAGGTTTGGTCTTTTATGAAAAGATGATAATTAGCTGGACTTCAAAGATAGGCAGAAACCTTCCACATGAAAATGATCCTCACCTCATTGAATAATATGCTTTTTAATTAATGTTCTATTAACTGGCTGACAATACCTCCTAAGCTAATGAACAGGGCTGAATGTAATTCAACATTTATTAAGTAGCCTGCATCCCTATTACAACTCTGGCCCATCTCCCCTTCACATAGGCCAGGGTAGGAATGGGAGAGGGAAGAAGAACAGAAAGCCAGTTACCTCCATCAACCACCTCTCATTTCCCTCAAATGACACTTATTTTAATTAACAGAGTTAAAATAGTGCAGTAAAAGTCAGCTTATTGAATTTTTAAAACACAGCATCCAGAGGCTGATTGATTGTTCATTATAATGGCACTTACTAAATAAATTCTCTTAATTACTTCACTTTTGGTAGCAAAGACTCAGCAGAAGGCAATGAGGTGCAGCCCCAGTGAGCCGAGGAGCAGCTCCTCATATCAGAGACAGAAAGTCAGGTCAGGAAATCAACCTGATAAGACTTTGCCTGTTAATTTTCCTATTAAGATACTTTTGGTTTTTTTCATGACGTTGTTTTAAAACAGAAAGTCTCCTTATTTTTCACTTTTCTAATTCAGATTTATTTGGAAATAATTATTGTACCTTGTAGTACAGATAACAGAGGAGTCTTGTGTTTGAAGCACTACACTGTTATGAATCAAAGATTTTATTCATCTGTATGGAACCAGATGCATTTTTTCCTCAAATACTAGTGTTTCTATTCTGGTACAAATCTTCATTTTCTGATTCTTCATTCTCTTTTCTGTTTTGGGGGAGGGCTGCTGAAAGTGTCAAATACATTGGGTTGGTCAAAAGGTTCGTTCGAGTTTTTCCATGACGTATTATGGAAAAACCTGAACGAACCTTTTGGCCAACCCAACACTTATAGGTAACTACAGAGTTCCACATCATTTTGCCTATCACACATTGATAATATGATTGCACTAGTAACGACGGAATTCAAAATCATACATTCTGAAATTTTTTCTAGAGTTCTGAGTATAACTCTATGTCTTAAATATTGCTATGAAAACTGACCTACCATTTGATTAGATGAATTTTGTCAGTTTTCACTAATAAGGATCTGAATATAAGGAGACACAGAATAGTATATCTTATTTTAAGCCTCTTCAGAATCAGTAAATGAAGTTTTAGTTTATTCAGTTTCACAAATTAAGTCATTGCATTCTTGAGAATATGGCTTTATATTTATGACAGATCTGATTTCTGAAAAAGCTTTAAATTATGAAAGAAGGTTTTACATAAACTTTGTCTATTTAAAAGAAAAATATGCATGTGAAATGATAGCTCAAGTGCTGTTGGAAGACATAATGAATCAGACAAAATTCCAGCCTAATATTTATCTGGATAACCCCCTCTGTTCTGTCCTATACCCATTTCTTCATAAGTCAACCAGTGTTCACTGGATTTAGTTATGAGCCATTCTAAAGTCCTTTACCCTTTAAATGTTAAGAATAGCTAAGTAAAAGAAAGCTCAGGAACCGTGTGAAATGGAGGAGGTGGCTGTAAGACCTGTGTGCAGAAGGTGGGGAGCTCAGTTAACAGGGTCAGAATTAGTACATACATTTGACTGACTCTGCAAACTCAATCAAATGGACTGGAGCCAAAAATACCAACTGGAGAGAATGGTTTTGGGTACCATTTATACGCTGACAGCTCCCAACTTTGTTGCTAGACTAGGTTTTTCTACTGAGCCTCTCATGTTTCCAATACCTGCTGGATATGTCCACTTCTGTGTCCCACAGATACTTTATCTCAACATGTCCAGAAGTGAAATATGAACTGTAGCCCCCTTAAAGCAAAGTCTTTCTTCCAATTTCTCCTACTTCAATAATGATACTAAATCTATTCAGTTGCTCAAAAAGGAAGACATATTTTTACAACTCCTAGGTATCTCACCACTCACATCCAATCACAAACTTTTATAAGATTTGATACAAAATAGATATCTCAAATCAAGACGGTTCTGTCCACTGCCACCACTTTAGTCTAAGCCATCATCATCTCTAGTCTGGACTGCTGCTGCAAATCCAGAGAGTAGAAACTGAGTGAGAAATGCCAGTTAAGAATTGAAATTGTATGTTGTAAGCCACCCTCTTCTCCAAATACAAAGATAGAGAAATGATTAATAAAATATTGAAAGAATGTAAAAGATGGGGACAAAAACATCATAAACATTTATATGTATCAAAAGGCAAAAGAAACCAAGTGTGAGCAAAGCTTACACCGTGTACATACTGGCCTCTACGTTCAGAATCAGGTGGAGGAAACTGGGAGTTTGGTCTATGGGGCAACAGAAACTAAGTAATCCATGTGAGATAGCCAGAGGTCAGCTCAGTGTTTGAAACCAGGGACTGTAACAGGACTCTCACTCACGTGAAAGAAGAGCCACAGAAGCTGATGCAGACCACTTCCCAGGGCTACAGACGGCTTAGAGTAGCGTGCAGGGATTTCTATAGCCACTAGAAATATGAACCCAAAATAAAGCTAGAAATAAGAAAAAAAAAAAAAAACAGGTAGGATAAACAAAAATCATGAATATGTCAGATATTTCAAATTACATGAAATGAAAATGGACTTAATGCTATAGTTAAAAGATAAAGTATGTAAAAATGGATTTTTAAAAATAAATATGTGAATTACTTTATGTCAATATGAGTTATAGCTAGGAGTACAAGTGAACTTCCCAATGTGAATCTGATAAAGGTATTTACAGACAACTATAGCAGACATCACATTTAATGGTAAAATATTACCTTCCTCCAGATGTCAATAACAGACAAGGGTGTTTGCAATCCACATTTCAACATTAATTTTAGCTACAGCAGTGATTCAAGAAAGAACAAAACAACAAAATAAAAGGCATAAGGATTGGAAAGGAAGACCTAAAACTTCTACCAATACAGATGACATGAACGTGTACATAGAAAAATAAAAATATCTAGAGAAAACCTATTGGAACCAACAAATAAATTTAGCAAGCTTATTGAATATAAGGTCAATAGACAAATATCCATTTTGTTTCCATATACTAGCTATAATTAATTATATAATTTAAACTGCTCTATGAGACAATCGAGATATCACAGGTAATATCAAATTCCTAGGGAAAAATTAATTAAAAGCAAGGCATCATGACAAAACAAAACATTATAAAACCAATTTTAAAAGATGGAAATAAATGAAGCAGTGTACAATATTCATGAATTAAAAGACTAAATACATTATATTTAATGTATTTATATGAAAATGCAAAGGCGCATAAATAGTCAAGATAATACTGAAGTGGAAGAACTTGGAGAACATGCATTACCAGGTAACAGTACGTATTATTATAAATTAAAAGAATTAATACGGTGTGATATTGATGCAAAAAGAGACAAAACAGGCCAAGAAAACAAATTATAGAGATCCCAGAAACAGACCTATTTATCTGTAAGTAAAAATAAGAAGAAATTATATATCTGTGGTGGAATACCATTGATCAATGGAAATATATGGACAACTATATATATACATATATATATACACACACACACACATATATATATATACACATATATGTGTATGTGTGTGTGTGTGTGTGTGTGTATATATATATAAAAATATTGCCCCCACCACAGGAGAAAGACGACTTTCATTCTTTCAAGAAAATGTACCGTTGATTTGAGTCTTCTCCCTTTTTTTCTTGATGAGTCTGGCTAATGGTTTATCAATTTTGTTTATCTTCTCAAAGAACCAGCTTTTAGTTTTATTGATCTTTGCTATCGTTTCCTTCATTTCTTTTTCCTTTTTTCCTTCTGCTAACTTTGGGGTTTTTCCACTAAGATCAGGAACACAACAAGGTTGCCCACTCTCACCACTCTTATTCAACATAGTTCTGGAAGTTTTAGCCACAGCAATCAGAGAAGCAAAGGAAATAAAAGGAATCCAAATCGGAAAAGAAGAAGTAAAGCTGTCACTGTTTGCAGATGACATGATCCTATACATAGAGAATCCTAAAGACGCTACCAGAAAACTACTAGAGCTAATCAATGAATTTGCTAAAGGAGCAGGATACAAAATTAATGCACAGAAATCTCTTGCATTCCTATACACTAATGATGAAAAATCTGAAAGTGAAATCAAGAAAACACTCCCATTTACCATTGCAACAAAAAGAAGAAAATATCTAGGAATAAACCTACCTAAGGAGACAAAAGACCTGTATGCAGAAAATTATAAGACACTGATGAAAGAAATTAAAGATGATACAAATAGATGGAGAGATATACCATGTTCTTGGATTGGAAGAATCAACATTGTGAAAATGACTCTACTACCCAAAGTAATCTACAGATTCAATGCAATCCCTATCAAACTACCACTGGCATTTTTCACAGAACTAGAACAAAAAAATTCACAGTTTGTATGGAAACACAAAAGACCCCGAATAGCCAAAGCAATCTTGAGAACGAAAAACGGAGCTGGAGGAATCAGGCTCCCTGACTTCAGACTATACTAAAAAGCGACAGTAATCAAGACAGTATGGTACTGGTACAAAAACAGAAATATAGATCGATGGAACAGGATAGAAAGCCCAGAGATAAACCCACGCACATATGGTCACCTTATCTTTGATAAAGGTGGCAGGAATGTACAGTGCAGAAAGGACAGCCTCTTCAATAAGTGGTGCTGGGAAAACTGGACAGGTACATGTAAAAGTATGAGATTAGATCACTCCCTAACACCATACACAAAAATAAGCTCAAAATGGATTAAAGACCTAAAAATGTAAGGCCAGAAACTATCAAACTCTTAGAGGAAAACACAGGCAGAACACTCTATGACATAAATCACAGCAAGATCCTTTTTAACCCACCTCCTAGAGAAATGGAAATAAAAACAAAAATAAACAAATGGGACCTAATGAAACTTCAAAGCTTTTGCACAGCAAAGGAAACCATAAACAAGACCAAAAGACAACCCTCAGCATGGGAGAAAATATTTTCAAATGAAGCAACTGACAAAGGATTAATCTCGGAAATTTACAAGCAGCTCATGCAGCTCAATAACAGAAAACAAACAACCCAATCCAAAAATGGGCAGAAGACCTAAATAGACGTTTTTCCAAAGAAGATACACAGACTGCCAACAAACACATGAAAGAATGCTCAACATCATTAATCATTAGAGAAATGCAAATCAAAACTACAATGAGATATAATCTCACACCAGTCAGAATGGCCATCATCAAAAAATCTAGAAACAATAAATGCTGGAGAGGGTGTGGAGAAAAGGGAACACTCTTGCACTGCTGGTGGGAATGTGAATTGTTACAGCCACTATGGAAAACAGTATGGAGGTTCGTTAAAAAAGTAAAAATAGAACTACCATACAACCCAGCAATCCCAGTACTGGGCATATACCCTGAGCAAACCATAATTCAAAAAGAGTCATGTACCAAAATGTTCATTGCAGCTCTATTTACAGTAGCCCGGAGATGGAAACAACCTAAGTGTCCATCATCCAATGAATGGATAAAGAAGATGTGGCACATATATAGATATAGAATGGAATTTTACTCAGCCATGAAAAGAAACGAAATTGAGCAATTTGTAATGAGGTGGATAGACCTAGAGTCTGTCATACAGAGTAAAGTAAGTCAGAAAGAGAGACAAATACTGTATGCTAACACATATATATGGAATTTGAGGGAAAAAAATGTCATGAAGAATCTAGTGGTAAGACAGGAATAAAGACACAGACCTACTAGAGAATGGACTTGAGGATATGGTGAGTGGGAAGGGTAAGCTGTGACAAAGCGCGAGACAGGCATGGACATATACACACTACCAAACGTAAGGTAGATAGCTAGTGGGAAGCAGCCGCATAGCACAGGGAGATCAGCTCGGTGCTTTGTGCCCGCCTGGAGGGGTGGGGTAGGGAGGGTGGGAGGGAGGGAGACGCAAGAGCGAAGACATATGGGAACATATGTATATGTATAACTGATTCACTTTGTTATAAAGCAGAAACTAACACACCAATTATACTCCAATAAAGATGTAAAAAAAAAAAAGAAAATGTACCAACAGGTTGAAGGGAGGAGCATGCTGGCCACATCCCTGTCCTGAGCAGGCGTCTGAGATGAGACCAGGCCTGACCAGGGCTTGGGAGAAGCTAACGGGGCTCCCTGTGGCACTGAGGGGTGGGCCAGGCCAGCTCAGAAGTGGCACTTTGTTCTGTTAGCACCAGGAACCGCCCGCAGCTGCAGACAGACTCGGAGACAGGACAGTGGGTGGCCCTGCTCTGTCTCCACCTGAGCAGTCTGGGGAGGGGCTGGCGGCAGAAGGCTCCCTGCAGGCAGTCATCTTTGTGTGATTCTCAAATTCACAGCCTAGACTTGGTACCCCAGCCCCCTGTAAACATGAGAATGGGCTCGTGACTGCCAAGCCCCTAAGACAAGATGAGGGTTTGAGATGTGTGGCTGGGCTTCAGGCAGCCCAGGAGCTGCTGGGCTTTCTCCTGCATGAAGAGCTGGTCCCTGGTCCCCCTGCAGGCCACTGTCTTCTAGGCGCTGGTCATGGGGGCAGGAGTTGATCAATGGAAAGATATGGACAACTATACATAAAATATTGATCAAAATAAGCAATACATAAAAAAGAATATATCAAGTATGACACTTCACATAATATACAACACAAGTAAAGTTTTAAAAATTATGTAGGGGTACATACAGATATTTTAAGTATATATACATTTTTTTTCAAAAGCAGGGATATAATTACCACGGCAGCCAGTGGTACCTCTATAAAGGATGGAGAGGGTTGTGATCAAAGAGAGGTATCTTGTCTTGAAAAGGACACAAAAATTATTGAACATAAAGGGAAAGATAAACATTTGCTTTAAAACTAATTTTTCTATTAATAGTAAAAAGGAGGTGGGACAAGGTATTGAGACATAACTAAAATCTATTTATAAAGTACTCTCACAAATCAATTACAAAAGTACAGACAGCCCAGTTAAAAAAGGTCAAAAGACTTGAACAGGAATTTGATAGAACAATTTGCAAATGGCTTAAAATATAGGAAAAGATGCTCAGCTTCATTAGTCATCAATGAAAGGAAATTAAATCCAAAATGAGATTAATATACACATGAAACAATTTGACTAAAAATAAAAACTCTGCTCATACTAAGTGTTGGTGAGAATGTATGTCAACTGGAATTTTCATACATTCCAGATGGGCAAATAGCTGAAACAATTGCTTTGGGAAACTATCATTTTCCACTAGTGTTGAACATAAACAAACCTTACAATCAAGCAATTCCACTGCTAGGTGTATACACTTCAGACGTGTGACACATACACATCAAGAGTCATGTAGAATAATCATACTACTATTAATTGTAATAGCACCAAACTAGAAACAATATAAATGTCCTGTAATTATTAATAGAAAAGTAAATTGTGGGTATAGAACATGATACAGCAAGGACAATGAATGATCTATAGCTACATGCAACATCAAAGATGGATCTTAGGGCTTCCCTGGTGGCGCAGTGGTTAAGAATCTGCCTGCTAATGCAGGGACACGGGTTCGAGCCCTGGTCTGAGAGGATCCCACACATGCTGCAGAGCAACTAGGCCCGTGAGCCACAACTACTGAGCCTGCGCGTCTGGAGGCTGTGCTCCACAACAAGAGAGGCCGCGATAGTCAGAGGCCCGTGCACCGCGATGAGGAGTGGCCCCTGCTCGCCGCAACCAGAGAAAGCCCTCGCACAGAAATGAAGACCCAACACAGCAAAAATAAATAAATAAATTACTAAACTCCTACCCCCAACATCTTAAAAAAAAAAAAAAAAGATGGATCTTATAAAAATAATGGTGAACAAAAGAAAACATGAAAGAATACATATCAATACTCAGTAAGATAAAATTTTAAAGGGTAAAATCTAATTATCGTATTTAAAGTTAAATGCTTAGGTAGCAACAAATAAAAATAATGTCAGAATAATGAAGATAGCATTTAGCTTTGGAGAAAATGGAGGAGATATTGGTTGTGCAGGGATGGGAGGACTTCTGAGGGACCCCTGCTCAATACTCTGTAATAACCTAAGTGGGAAAAAATTTGAAAAAGAATAGATACATGTGTAAATGCATAACTGAATCACTTTGCTGTACACCTGAAACTAACACATGTTTAATCAATTATACTCCAGTATAAAATAAAAAATTTTTAAAATCTCCATGTTACTGTTTCTTATCCTTGGTATTGTTTGTACAGGTATTACCACGATAAATCATTAAGTTATTCATGTTATGCAATTCTATAAATATATACTATTTCAAATTTAACAATATAAAGGTTCAATATCCCCTTCTTGGAAAGATCTAATTAGAACAGACTAAGCCCCGTATTCACACTCTAGTGGCCAAAATGAAGGGTGAGAATTTTCTAACCCTTGCTGACACAGTGGCAATTTGTTATCATTACAAAGGGTCTTGAGATGCTAGGTCACTGGTAATGATATGGGTCACAAACATCATTTTTTAAAATGTGATAGACAAAAATAGGATACAACGTATGTTATAAAGGTGAGTTTGTTTCAGGAACATGTTTAATTTTTTATATGTATGTGTGTATATAGATTTATCTGCTTAGTAACAAGGGAATATATATTTCTCAACATAGTGTGGGTAAAATTTTTGATCAACATTGCTCATATTGGGTGAGGAGAGAACTACCAATTGAGCTACCAACTGGGCTCACTTCCCTTTGGGAACTAACTTTTAATTCATTTCCTTGAGATGTAGAAACGATAAAGCATTTGTTTTCCTGGCAATAAATTTTATAAGAAATACATATTATTTTAATTTGAAACTCTTCAGTAATATTCTAAGATGGGAAAAATAAATAGTACTGGGTGGAAGAACGTGAAATTTGGAGGATGTTTTCTTATTAATAAGTATCCTTTCTATAACTCTCCAAGCTTGAAATTTTTCAAAAGCCGTATGGATGGGAGTGAACAATTCTAACATGTAAAAGCGGGCAAGAATCTCAAGGATGATGTAGATATAGCTTACAGCAGTATTTCTGGCAATTAATATAAAATCAGCAAAAGCATGGAAGTTTGAAAATAATGAGTACACAAGTTATCAGAAATTATCACTTCCAACATGAATTCTGGGCTAAAGGTTCACTGAGTTTTGAAACATTCTACATGAAATTGAATTCTGGAGCTGGGCTGTGGAGAAAAAAAAAAGAAAGGTAACTTGTTTCACTGGTAATGATGATTTTTGGATGGCTCATAAAATTACAGAGCATGTAAGATCTATTTAGTGCTTTTTGATGGCTGGAAATCATGACAGTAACTGGAAGGAAACATAGTCCGAAGGCTGGAAACTTTTCCTTACCTTTTACCTACTCAAATAAAAGAGAACTGAGTAAAAGGTACTCTTTTACTTATTCTCATTTAAGTAGTGAATTATTTTCCTTAGAGGCTAAACTACCTTCACTTTTAAACAGAGGGGACTCCCCATTTCTTATATTTATAGGGAGAGTTACCTCCTATGCCAGGTCCACAGGAGAATGTTGCCAAAAATGGCACAGTCATATTCAAGAGACCATCAGAAAGCAAAAGGGAGTGGAGTCTTTCCAGACTCCAAACACTCCAGAATTTTCATTATGGCAGTCAGTCACTCACAAGTGAATGCCCAAAGTGATGGTGTTTAATGGCATGGATTAAAGACCAGCCTGCACGGTTTGTGAGCTCTGTCTGTGTAGTTGCACAAAACACCACCCAAACTCACTGAGCCCAAGCCTCACAAATTTGATACCTACCAATGAAAGATAATACAAATGACAATTTCTTGTCAAACTCTGTAGAGGATCATGCTTTGTTTATTTTTCCTTCCTTTTAAAAAATGTGCTTAACAGGAGCATTGTGCCCAAATATTTACTCAGTTGTTCACAATTACAGACACTTTCATATATATTGTATCTTTAGATTTAGTCTCAAAATTGCTGGCTAGAAAGTAAGACAAATATTTTTGTATCATTGTATGAAAGAAGAGATAAGGAATTTTTAAAAGGCAAAAAGACCTCAAAAAAAACACAAAACAAACCTTGGGCATGTACAAAAGAGAGTAGATTGCGAATATCTGTTTATGTCTACCCTTGTTAAATCCTTATAAAATGAAAAGATAAAAAATAATAACTTAGTCAATCTACAGTGGTATTAAAAATGAGGGAGCAGACTTCAGCAGTCAAAAGATTTCAAATTACTCCCAGAGGAAATAAAGTATATAGTGAAGGAATTATACAGCCTACAACACAAAGGAGAACTTTTCAGTGGACTTGGGAGCCATTTATTCTGGTGATAGCAAATGAGTCTCTAACCTCAAAGCTATCAAGTTTCCAGAGTAGGAATGGAGATTGGGTAGAAATAAAAAGGAATAATTCAATAATAATTATTAAATAATATATTTACAAAATTATTTTTATTAATTATTAATGTTTAATTTGCATTTAATTAGTATTAAATAATATATTTAAATATAATAATTATTATTATTCCTTTACTCAATTATTCCAATTATTATTATTATTATCATCTTACAGGATCGCTGCTTAAATAACCCTCCTACTACTTCTGAAATTTTGAGTAGGCAGCAGAGTGTTTATCCTCAGGCCAAAACATGAGAAATACTCCCTAAAGAAATGGAGAAAAGCTGACTTGGAAGAAATAAACTGCTGGTGTGGATCTTGTCACAGAATAATGCTCTCCTTAATTATAGTGTGAGTGTCATTTAGAAGTAGTCTTATTGCCAAATTCTCAGATACCATCAGGGAATTGCAGCCATCACACTCAAGAGACCCATTGGGTAGCCAGGTATGAACCAGCAGTAAGCCCCAACAAACACATTAGTATGCTGTTGTTTTTAATGTGAGCCAGACTTTTAAGAATAAAAATGAAACAAAAAAGGATAAAGATAATAAAAAAGAGCCATTGAGCATAAAAGATCTAATAATTTGGAGATTGTAAAGGAACATAAAATTTGTATTTTAAGGAAGTTTAAAAGAGGTTGAATACATCTTATGTAAGTAAGTAGCTTATGGAATTCTACTTCTGGAAACAAAGGAATAATTGGTGGGGATTTGCTCTCTCACCATGAATAACTAGGACACTGAATAAAATATACAAAATGACAATGTTCAGTCTTTGGACATCAGGCAGAGCAGAACCGTGATCCCTGTAAGAACAAAACCAATGGAGAATTCAGATTGCCTGAGCTTTCTACCTAAAGACAGTTTCTTGACGAAGGCATAGGCAGGCTGTACCAAGCAAAGGATGGTGGTGTCACTAAGTTGAGGAGAAAAAGCCCAAAGTATTTGAAGAACAGGGTAGCAGAGGAAATGGAGATACATAAAGAACTCAAAAAATCTGTACAAGAGTCACACTGAATCTTTATCTGAATACTTACTGTACATTTGCAGGGAGAAACTCTAAAAGGCAAGACCAGAAAGCACAGACAGAAGTTGTAATCTAGTGTGGCTGGCATTAAGATACATAATATACATCTGTATCTATAGATAGATATAGATATACATTCAGTGTCTATATTCAGTATCATTGTTCAATATATGTAATGTTGCCCTATGCTAGCCGCTTTATATATGGTGTGTGCATATACGTAGAGTTCTCTAAGCAATCCTGTTATGCATTTAGAATTCCAGGTTTGAATTTACTTTTCAGGACTTGATTCAGTGTTGCCAATTTAACTTAGTGAAGAATACAAAAAATGCAGTAGATACCATCAAATACTCAGATACCTGACGTTACAGAGACAAAACATTCCTATGGTTTATGGCATATTTCATTTTTCTCCCAATTGGTTTTAGACTGTGTAACTAGAGTCGTGAATATAGATTTGGTAATCACTGAAACATAAATTCCAGTGGAGCTTGTTTTGTGCCAGTGCTTTTAGGGTTTTTTTTTTTTCCTTCTTATTTCATAGTTGGGCATTTTCCCTTCAGCCATATTACAGCCATTGATGGTATCCATGAGGCTCTTAGTGGTACAGTCACATAAGAATGAGAAATCAAGCAGAAGACTGGGAAGCAGGAACACGTAAGCTGTTATTTAACTTTCCCATTGTTCAATTTCAAGAGAGCATTTTCTGAGTAAATAACATGTTGTCTTTTGCTTCCATTACTATACATTTGCGAGTGACTGATGACTTAACAAGTCGGTTTGTGTTCAGTAGCCCACAGAGTGAAATGCACTGTGTTCTGCAGTGATTGGTCTATAGGGGTGTAGAATCCATCTAACTTGACAATAGGTGGTGACCAGTTGTCCTATAAGTTTTCTCCATGGCACTTCTTGTCTAACTTCTTATCTCTAAACCGCTTTATATCGTTTGCCCCATGCGTGGTCAGCCATTCTGAATTAGTTTCCTAAGGCGGCTGTAACAAAGAACCACTAGCTGGGAAAGCTAAAAACAACAAAAGTTAATATCTCACAGTTCTGGAGGCTAGAAATTGAGAACAAGGTGTCATCAGGGCTGTGTTTCCTCTGAAAGGTCTAGGGTGGCCGCTGTTCCATGCTTTTCTCTTAGGTTCTGGTATTGCCAGCAATACGTGACACTCCTTGACTCTGGATGCCTCACTCCAGTCTCTGCCTCCATCATCACATGGTCATCTTCTCCCTGTGTTCTCTGTCTTTGTGTCTCACCTCCTCCAAGAGCACCAGTCTTACTGGGTGGAAGGCCTACCATATACCTACATGACATCATATTAACTACATTAGCAATAACCCTACTTCCAAATAAGCTCACTTTCTGAGGTAGTGGGGCTTAGAACTCTAACACGTCTTTGGGGGATATACAGTTTAGCCCATAACACATGCCCAAGAGGAACACATCTGAGAATTTCCTACCAAGACGCCTGAATTATTGAAATATTTCCTATCATGTAATAAACTAAGAGGCTCTCAATTGTAGCAAACCTAGTACATTCAGGTTCAGTATTTCCCATAGCATCAGCCTCAAACTTGTCAAATGGATAGATGCTAAATAAATACATTAATAAATACTTGGGCTTGAGAGCTGGAACTCCCGCAGCTCAGGGTCTCTTCCCTCCGCCGTCACGGAACTGGCCCAGAGCCCGAGGGGAGGGCGGCCTCACTGAGGCTGCCAGCTCTGGAGGGGCCCCGGCGGCCGAAGCCGTGACAGTCGTGCGGACGGCGGGCCAATGAGAAAACAGAGGCCCAGCAAGGTGAAATCCCTCACCCAAGTTGCACCCGTCTCTCCTCCCCACTACATGCTTCATGAAAGCTGGACTCTTCCTGGCTTGATCACTGCTGAATGCCAAACAGGGCCAGGCATCTAGCAGCTGCTCCAAAAATTTTGGTTGACTCCGTGTACATGGAAGGCTCTTGGTACTGCAGCCAGGAATCAGTGCTGTGCCTCTGAGGTGGGAGACCCAACTTCAGGACACTGGTCAACAAGAGACCTCCCAGCTCCACATAATATCAAATGGTGAAAATATCCCAGAGATCTCCATCTCAACACCAGCACCCAACTTCACTCAACGACCAGCAAGCTACAGTGGTGGACACCCTATGCTAAACAACTAGCAAAACAGGAACAAAACCCCACCCATTAGCAGAGAGGCTGCCTAAAATCATAAGTCCACAGACACCCCAAAACACACCACCAGACGTGGACCTGCCCACTAGAGAGACAAGATCCAGCCTCATCCACCAGAACACAGGCACTAGTCCCCTCCACCAGGAAGCCTACACAACCCACTGAACCAACCTTAGCCACTGGGGACCGACACCAAAGACAACGGGAACTATGAACCTGCAGCCTGCAAAAAGGAGAGCCCAAACACAGTAAGATAAGCAAAATGAGAAGACAGAAAAACACACAGCAGATGAAGGAGCAAGATAAAAACCTACCAGACCTAACAAATGAAGAAGAAATAGGCAGTCTACCTGAAAAAGAATTCAGAATAATGATAGTAAAGATGATCCAAAATCTTGGAAATAGAATAGACAAAAAGCAAGAAACACTGAACAAGGACCTAGAAGAACTAAAGGTGAAACAAACAACAATGAACAACACAATAAATGAAATGAAAAATACTCTAGATGGGATCAATAGCAGAATAACTGAGGCAGAAGAACGGATAAGTGACCTGGAAGATAAAATAGTGGAAATAACTACTACAGAGCAGAATAAAGAAAAAAGAATGAAAAGAATTGAGGACAGTCTCAGAGACCTCTGGGACAACATTAAATGCACCAACATTCAAATTATAGGGGTTCCAGAAGAAGAAGAGAAAAAGAAAGGGACTGAGAAAATATTTCAAGAGATTATAGATGAAAACTTCCCTAATATGGGAAAGGAAATAGTTAATCAAGTCCAGGAAGCACAGACAGTCCCATACAGGATAAATCCAAGGAGAAATACGCCAAGACACATATTAATCAAACTGTCAAAAATTAAATAGAAAGAAAGCATATTAAAAGCAGCAAGGGAAAAACAACAAATAACACACAAGGGAATCCCCATAAGGTTAACAGCTCATCTTTCAGCAGAAACTCTGCAAGCCAGAAGGGTGTAGCAGGACATATTTAAAGTGATGAAGGAGAAAAACCTGCAACCAAGATGACTCTACCCAGCAAGGATCTCATTCAGATTTGATGGAGAAATTAAAAACTTTACAGACAAGCAAAAGTTGAGAGAGTTCAGCACCACCAAACCAGCTTTACAACAAATGCTAAAGGAACTTCTCTAGGCAAGAAACACAAGAGAAGGAAAAGACCCATAATAACGAACCCAAAACAACTTAGAAAATGGGAATAGGAACATACATATCGATAATTACCTTAAATGTAAATGGACTAAATGCTCCCACCAAAAGACACAGATTGGCTGAATGAATACAAAAACAAGACCCATATGAATGCTGTCTACAAGAGACCCACTTCAGACCTAGAGACACATACAGACTGAAAGTAAGGGGATGGAAAAAGATATTCCATGCAAATGGAAACCAAAAGAAAGCCAGAGGAGCAATTCTCGTATCAGACAAAATAGACTTTGAAGTAGACTATTAGAAGAGACAAAGAAGGACACTACATAATGATCAAGGGATCGATCCAAGAAGAAGATATAACAATTGTAAATATTTATGCACCCAACATAGGAGCACCTCCATACATAAGGCAAATACTAACAGCCATAAAAGGGGAAATCGACAGTAACACATTCATAGTAGGGGACTTTAACACCCCACTTTCACCAACGGACAGATCATCCAAAATGAAAATAAATAAGGAAATACAAGCTTTAAATGATACATTAAACAAGATGGACTTAATTGATATTTATAGGACACTCCATTCAAAAACAACAGAATACACATTTTTCTCAAGTGCTCATGGAACATTCTCCAGGATAGATCATATCTTGGGTCACAAATCAAGCCTTGGTAAATTTAAGAAAATTGAAATTGTATCAAGTATCTTTTCCGACCACAGCGCTATGAGACTAGATATCAATTACAGGAAAAGATCTATAAAAAATACAAACACATGGAAGCTAAACAATACACTACTTAATAACGAAGTGATCACTGAAGAAATCAAAGAGGAAATTTAAAAATACCTAGAAAGAAATAACAGTGGAGACACGACAACCCAAAACCTATGGGATGCAACAAAAGCAGTTCTAAGAGGGAAGTTTATAGCAATACAAGCCCACCTTAAGAAACAGGAAACATCTCGAATAAACAACCTAAACTTGCACCTAAAGCAATTAGAGAAAGAAAAACAAAAATACCCCAAAGTTAGCAGAAGGAAAGAAATCATAATGATCAAATCAGAAATAAATGAAAAAGAAATGAAGGAAACTACAGCAAAGATCAATAAAACTAAAAGCTGGTTCTTTGAGAAGATAAACAAAATAGATAAATCACTAGCCAGACTCATCAAGAAAAAAAGGGAGAAGACTCAAATCAATAGAATTAGAAATGAAAAAGGGGAAGTAACAACTGACACTGCAGAAATACAAAAGATCATGAGAGATTACTACAAGCAACTCTATACCAATAAAATGGACAACCTGGGAGACATGGACAAATTCTTAGAAATGCACAACCTGCCAAGACCGAATCAGGAAGAAATAGAAAATATGAACAGACCAATCACAAGCACTGAAATTGAAACTGTGATTAAAAATCTTCCAACAAACAAAAGCCCAAGACCAGATGGCTTCACAGGCGAATTCTATCAAACATTTAGAGAAGAGCTAACACCTATCCTTCTCAAACTCTTCCAAAATATAGCAGAGGGAGGAACACTCCCAAATTCCTTCTACGAGGGCACCATCACCTTGATACCAAAACCAGATAAGGATGTCACAAAGAAAGAAAACTACAAGCCAATATCACTGATGAACATAGATGCAATAATCCTCAACAAAATACTAGCAAACCGAATCCAACAGCACATTAAAAGGATCATACACCATGATCAAGTGGGGTTTATTCCAGGAATGCAAGGATTCTTCAGTATATGCAAATCTATCAATGTGATAAACCATATTAACAAATTAAAGGAGAAAAACCATATGATCATGTCAATAGATGCAGAGAAAGCTTTCGACAAAATTCAACACCCATTTATGATAAAAACCCTGCAGAAAGTAGGCATAGAGGGAACTTTCCTCAACATAATAAAGGCCATATATGACAAGCCCACAGCCAACATCATCCTCAATGGTGAAAAACTGAAAGCATTTCCACTAAGATCAGGAACAAGACAAGGTTGCCCACTCTCACCACTCTTATTCAACATAGTTTTGGAAGTTTTAGCCACAGCAATCAGAGAAGAAAAGGAAATAAAAGGAATCCAAATCAGAAAAGAAGAAGTAAAGCTGTCACTGTTTGCAGATGACATGATCCTATACATAGAGAATCCTAAAGATGCTACCAGAAAACTACTAGAGCTAATCAATGAATTTGGTAAAGTAGCAGGATACAAAATTAATGCACAGAAATCTCTTGCATTCTTATACACTAATGATGAAAAATCTGAAAGTGAAATCAAGAAAACACTCCCATTTACCATTGCAACAAAAAGAATAAAATATCTAGGAATAAACCTACCTAAGGAGACAAAAGACCTGTATGCAGAAAATTATAAGACATTGATGAAAGAAACTAAATATGATACAAATAGATGGAGAGATATACCATGTTCTTGGATTGGAAGAATCAACATATTGAAAATGACTCTACTATCCAAAGCAATCTACAGATTCAATGCAATCCCTATCAAACTACCACTGGCATTTTTCACAGAACTAGAACAAAAAATTTCACAATTTGTATGGAAACACAAAAGACCCCGAATAGCCAAAGCAATTTTGAGAACGAAAATCGGAGCTGGCGGAATCAAGCTCCCTGACTTCAGACTATACTACAAAGGTACAGTAATCAAGACAGTATGGTAGTGGCACAAAAACAGAAGGATAGATCAATGGAACAGGACAGAAAGCCCAGAGATAAACCCACACACATATGGTCACCTTATCTTTGATAAAGGAGGCAGGAATGTACAGTGGAGAAAGGACAGCCTCTTCAATAAGTGGTGCTGGGAAAACTGGACAGGTACATGTAAAAGTATGAGATTAGATCACTCCCTAACACCATACACAAAAATAAGCTCAAAATGGATTAAAGACCTAAATGTAAGGCCAGAAACTATCAAACTGTTAGAGGAAAACATAGGCAGAACACTCTATGACATAAATCACAGCAAGATCCTGTCTGACCCACCTCCTAGAGAAATGGAAATAAAAACAAAAATGGGACCTAATGAAACTTCAAAGCTTTTGCACAGCAAAGGAAACCATAAACAAGACCAAAAGACAACCCTCAGAATGGGAGAAAATATTTGCAAATGAAGCAACTGACAAAGGATTAATTTACAAAATTTACAAGCAGCTCAATAATAATAAAACAATCAACCCAATCCAAAAATGGCAGAAGACCTAAATAGACATTTCTCCAAAGAAGACATACAGACCGCCAAGAAACACATGAAAGAAAGCTTGACATCATTAATCATTAGAGAAATGCAAATCAAAACTACAATGAGATATCATCTCACACCAGTCAGAATGGCCATCATCAAAAAAATCTAGAAACAATAAATGCTGAAGAGGGTGTGGAGAAAAGGGAACACTCTTACACTGCTGGTGGGAATGTGAGTTGGTACAGCCACTATGGAAAACAGTATGGAGGTTCCTTAAAAAACTACAAATAGAACTACCATATGACCCAGCAATCCCACTACTGGGCATATACCCTGAGAAAACCATAATTCAAAAAGAATCATGTACCAAAATGTTCATTGCAGCTCTATTTACAATAGCCCGGAGATGGAAACAACCTAAGTGCCCATTATCGGATGAATGGATGAAGAAGATTTGGCACATATATACAATGGAGTATTACTCAGCCATAAAAAGAAACAAAATTGAGCTATTTGTAATGAGGTGGATAGACCGAGAGTCTGTCATACAGAGTGAAGTATGTCAGAAAGAGAAAGACAAATACCGTATGCTAACACATAAATATGGAATTTAAGGGGAAAAAAATGTCATGAAGAACCTAGGGGTGAGACAGGAATAAAGACACAGACCTATTAGAGAATGGACTTGAGGATATGGGGAGGGGGTAGGTTGAGCTGTGACAAAGCGAGAGAGAGGTGTGGACATATATACAGAACCAAAGGTAAGGTAGATAGCTAGTGGGAAGCAGCCGCATAGCACAGGGAGATCAGCTGGGTGCTTTGTGACCGCCTGGAGGGGTGGGATAGGGAGGGTGCGAGGGAGGGCGACAGAAGAGGGAAGAGATATGGGAACATATGTATATGTATAACTGATTCACTTTGTTATAAAGCAGAAACTAACACACCATTGTAAAGCAATTACACCCCAATAAAGATGTTTAAAAAAATAAATAAATAAAAATAAATTGAGGTGTTATTGGCAGTTAAAAAAAAAAAAGATGGGCTTAAAGTGGGGAAAAAAAGAACTCTTTCCTTTTTTGTCATGTGAACACTTTTTTATTTGGGGCATAATTAACATTTAAATAACTCCATTTTCTCTACTCTGCTATTTTAATCAGTGGTGGTTGTCATATGCAGCATAAATACCTCTTTTGGGATGCAACTCCTTATTTCAGAAAGACATTGCAAAGGTAGATTTATCATAAAAGCTTCACTATATCAGTGCTCATCCTGTTCAAGTTTTTATTGCTAAGCAATTTCTTTTCTTGACATGCCTACAGAAGCTATAATATATCTCCCAGGCAACCAGCCATTTACATAGCTGAGATTATTAAAATAAACCTAGGATTTATCCCATTTTTTAAAAAATGGGTTTAAATTACCCTGAAGATCGATAAAATCTCATGGATAGTAGATAGGTCTTTATTCCTATAATGATTTTACCTACCTGCCTATTCTGGCTTGAAATTCTTGGGGCTGAGGATACATTTATTTGGCAAATGGAAATGAGGCTAAAATGTTTTAGCTACTCAACTTTCTGACATTATCAAATGAACCCAGAATTTATCCTATGTAAAAAAAAAAAAAAAGGTCTAGATTATCATTTGATCTATATAATATCGTGTATAACAGATAGGTTACTATTCCTGCAGTAATCTGGCCTGCCTGCTTACTCTTGCTTGAAATCTCTTTAAGTGGGGACAGGGGTGGAGACTTCTATTACACAGTCAGAAATGAGGCTGACTTCATAATGATGCTTCATGGACTCAAATTCACATTATGGTGTAAGTGAATTGTTTTAGATATCAATACTTCCTTGCAGCAGACTTGAGAGAGGAAGGCACCTTGGGTGACAAGAAGAAATATAGTTCCTATAGTGGGGGTAAGGAACTCTAGTCCTTACCCCCTCTAGTAATTATTCATACTTTCATTAAGAACCCTAGAGATCAGCAACGTAAATATCTTCTTCATTCTAAGTGTTGTGAAATGAATCTAGGGATTTGAATTATTCAGGCAATCGCTCCTCAGAAAGGTTGGGTCTGGATGCATATAGTTAAACATTCAAAACTGAATTCATGGTTTTTTCCTTAAAATCAGTTTCCCTTCTATTCCTTCTTTTCAGAGAATAGTGCCATCATTAATCCAGTGCACAAGCCAGAAATCTAGGTAGTATCCTTAACATTGAATTCTTCCTCGCCACCTACATTTAACTGACCAAGAAATGCTGTCTGATATTCTATAAATACCCCTTGACAGCATCTGCTGCCCTCCCTCCACTATACCACCAGCACCCTCGTCCAAGCTACCATCATACATCAACAATGTCCCATCCCAAGTTGTAAGCACACTGGAATCTCTCCAGTCCAGTCCATTTTTTCATACTGCATTTGTTTATTCATCCATCCATCCATTTACTCATTCAACAAGTATGTGGTGAATACCAACCCAGGGCCAGGCACTGGTCTAAACACTGGGAGATATCAGTGAATAAAACCAAGTACCTGCTGTCACGAAGCTAAATGTTTTAGTGGCAGGAGACAAGCAATAAACAAAGATATAGAGTTATATAAACAAAGAGTTATACAGAAAAAGGAGAGGAGTGGTAAGTGGTATGAAATAAATCAGGGGAAGGAAACAGAACATACTGAGAAAAGCTTTTTTGGTACAATAGTCAGGAAAAGCTTCTCTAATAAGGTGATTTTGAGCAGATACCTAATGAAATTGATGGAACAAGACACCTGAGGGAAGAGCATTCCAGGGAGAGGAAAGAATATGTACAAAAGCACTGAATGTGCTTATTACATTGAAGATCAGCAAGAAAGTAATGTGTTGAAACATCCTGAGTGATAGAGAGTTACTGGTAAGACATTAAATCAGAGCAGGAAGGGTGGCAAAGGGACAGAAGATGCAGGGCTTTCTAGACCACATTACAATCATAGGAACTTATTTTGAGTGAGATGGGGATCCTTCGAAGGAATTTGATCAGAAAATTTACTTAACCTCGTTAAATTGTTGGAAGGTTATTCCAGCTGCTGTGTGGCACAGACTCTGTAGGGGATATTAAGGGTGAAAGAAAAAAGCCAGTTATGGATCTACTGAAGTAGTCCAGAAAAAATGATACTTGCGACTAGAATGGTCATGATGGAGAAGTCAAGGGAGACATATGTTTAATTTATCTTGAAGATGAAGCAGACAAGTTGTGCTGGATATATGACATGTACGGTGTTAGGGAAATAGAGGGCTCAGAAATTACCATCAGGTATTTGGTCTCAACAACTGGGAAGATGACACTACCAGTTATTAAGTTGCTACTGCTGTTTGTTTGAGGGGGGGTGGTAGGGGAAAAGGAAAAATCAAGAGATCTGTTTTGGTATGTGCTAAGTTTTAAATACCAGTTAGTCTGTCTTGAGAACTGTTCAAGTGGATGATTAGATGTAGAAGTCTGGAATTTGGAGGAGGGTTTGGAACCGAAGATAATACATGGTCAGTCTACAGACTTATATCATGAGATTAGAGAGGATACCCTTGAGAATAAATGTATAAAAAGAGGAATATAGATCTGAGGTCTGAGCCTTGCACACTACAATAATTGGAGATCAGGATGATGAGAAGAAAGTGGCAAAGAGAACTGAGGAGAAACAGCTAATGAAGTAGGAATGAGGCAGGAGGTAGATGGGCCCCAGGCTGAGCAGCTGGAGTTTGTCTCCTGGTGATAAATACTCCAAGATGAAGAAAATAGCAGGAGAATACTAACAGAGGCTGAGCCCTCCCCAGATAAAAGAGACCACGTACTCTCATTTTCGAGGTCACGGAGTCCTTCCCGACTATACATGCACAGAGAGGCGCCTTGGAGGTCAAAAAGGGAGTGATGTCAACCTACCCATAGGTCTCTTCACTAGAATCCATCTTGGCTAAGAGATGCACATGCATACATTGGGAGGACCCTGAGATAAACCAAATACGGACTCGGAACCAGGCAAAGCAAGGCGATTGGCCAAAGGAAACCCGGAAGAAATGCCCCATATAAGTGATTCAAACAACCACGAGGGTGCAGCTCTTTCTCTGAGCCGACCCATGTGTCTATCCACACATACTCTTTTTCCTCCTAATAAACACTCTACTTGTTTCACTACTTTCCGTCTCTTTGTGAAACTTTACTACTACAAAGCCAACAAGCCAGGGCCTTGTCACTGGCCACTGGTCCCTGGTGGTCTAGTGGCTAGGATTCGGTGCTCTAACCGCTTCAGCCTGACTTCAGTCTCTGGCCAGGGAACCGAAATCCTGCTTCAAGCCGCTGCAGGCCAAGGCCACCCAAGATCAGAAGGAAAATTAAGAGAGTGGTGATCTCCATTAAGTTGAAATGGGATCACAGTACCTTTGTGCCCAAAAGTGCCCCCTGGCTTTCAGTTTCCCATTCTCCATATATGTGCTCTTGTATCACCAGGGCTAAATACCTACAAACTGCATACCAGACTCCCCCAACCATCCAGGTTTTTGTTGGATTCGTCTAATGAGATGCGCTGAAAGGAGAATAGAAGGTGACAAAAAAGGAGGGGCCATTTTATTCTAATTATGGGGGCAATTAAGACAGCAGCTACAGTATCAGCAGGGAAATTGTCTACAATGGCACATAACAGCTTCCAGCTGTATCAGTGGAAGTTTCAGGAAATTCAGTAGTAGGACAGACTTCTGTATTCCTACTCAGCAGTAATAGTATATTTCCAAGTAGCATCATTGGTGGTAATTTTGCTAAAAGTGTCCCCTCATGGTTTCCTTTAAAGGGCAGTTGCAGCTTCTTGGTCTTTGGTCAACAATATTCTCCCATTTGTTACTCCAGGTCTTCCCGCACCTTTCTGACCATTTCCTGCATTTACGCCCTTTCTGCTTAAACTATATAAAGTGGTTTACCCCTTCCTGACAGAACCATGACCAATATAGTACTTGGTATGATGAGAGGTCCCTCTAAGGTGGAAATCTGGGGTTAAATGCCAAACTTGACTGTGCTTAAACACAGTGGTCACTTCATTGCCAGTGAAATGGAATGCTGATGGTCCGTGGGTAAAGGTTTATGGTATGACTGCAAAGTTAGGCATCTGAAAAGGACAAGATTGGAAACTTGGAGGTCTAGGGAATAGGTATGTAATGAACCTCTTCTAATGAGCACCATGTGAGGGTATTCACATCCAATACGAGTATTCTTCTGAGGGCACACACTGTAGAGAAACATCTCAGTAATTGGAGGAAAAGATACCAAATCAATTTTGTGGATATCTTTTCTGTCACCTGGGGCTTGTTCAGTGAGCTTATATGCAAATTGTCCAGAGCATCAGGTATAGAGGTAATGCATAAACTTGACCTTACCAAAGATGAGTTGGCTAACAATATGGCAGTGAAAATATTAATTACCGTATCTAAAATCATTTGTTTTCCGTTGCTCTTAGGATAAAGATAAAAGCAATTCATATTGATTAAAAATTTCTATATAATGTAGCCCTGTATCAGCCAGGATAATCTAGGTAATCCTGCAGTAATAAACATCCTATCAATCTCTCAGGCTTAAATTATTTTTAAAAAGTGATTTCTTTCTCCCTCCTACTATACATCCACTGTGGGCTGGCTGAGGTTTCACAGAATCCTTTCTGAAGGAAACATCTGAAGCTGTGCTGCTTATTTCCAAGGAGGGTATGGTGAATGACTCCCATTTCATTAACCAGTGTACATCAAATATACGGTCAGACTTAACTTCATGAAGTGAAGAAATATAATCACACCATGTGATCAGGAGAAGTGGAAATATTTGATGGACAGGACCAACAGTTTCTGCAGTCCACTCTGAATCGTCAAATATTCAGTTCATTCTCTTTCCTACATCTGTTATCATCCTTCTTCCCCAGAGAAGAAAACCCAAGTCCCATACAATCACTGCATCCACCTCAAACTCCAATATCTTTGACTCTCGTCCAGTAGTCTCTCATTGTGTTTGGACATGGGTCCTTTTGGTACAAAGACCTATGAACTGAAATATGTTATTTGACCCACACATACCCAAAAATGCAGTGGCAAGACTGGGACAGGATAATCACAGCAAACAATTCCATTCAGAAGGCAGAAGACTACGAGCCATACACAAATCACTGCTTTGTAACAACTGTGAAATCTGCTGGTCAGATATTGCCAGGACACTTACCCTATGATAGAAATGATCCTTGATTAAACACAAATGTTGTTAATTGAGAAAAGCTGCCCAGGCTACAGTTCTTTGTTGTCCTTGACTCTGCCTCTGGGAACTTCTATTTTTCATTAAGTTTCACATTGGAAGGAATTAGAATAGAAGCTCACCCTGGCCACTGAGGTATTTTCCAGCCTGCTTCCTTTCCATAAAAGGTAGGACCAACAGTAACAGGCTCTTTGCTTTTGTTTTTTTTGTAGTTGTCGCTGTTGTTGTTGTTCAGACTGTTTGGTAGTGCAGCTCAAAACTTTCACCTCTTTGATTCCAGTAAATTCCGTAGTGTTTTTCTTTTAATTTTTTAATTTTATTTATTTTTTTTCATACAGCAGGTTCTTATTAGTCATCCATTTTATCCACATCAGTGTATACATGTCAATCCCAATTGCCCAATTCATCACACCACCATCCCCACCCCCTGCCGCTTTCCCCCCTTGGTGTCCATATGTTTGTCCTCTACATCTGTGTCTCTATTTCTGCCCTGCAAACCGGTTCATCTGTACCATCTTTCTAGGTTCCTCATATATGCGTTAATATACAATATTTGTTTTTTCTTTCTGACTGAATTCACTCTGTAAGACAGTCTCCAGATCCATTCACATCTCAACAAATGACCCAATTTCATTCCTTTTTATGGCTGAGTACTATTCCATTGTATATATGTACCACGTCTTCTTTAGCCATTCATCTGTTGATGGGCATTTAGGTTGCTTCCATGACCTGGCTATTGTAAACAGAGCTACTCAATAAACCTCTTGGGTTTTCTTTTTTTTTTTTCCCATCTCTCTCCCCCCACTCCCCTCTCTCCCTCCCCCCTCCCCTCTCCCCCCTCCACCTCCTCTTCCCCTTCCCTCGCCTCATCTTCCTCTTCCTCTCACTGCCTCTTTCTCTCTCTTTCTCTCACACAGAGTCTTTTAACAGAAATTATTCTGCAGCTATCAGGCTTTAATTTAGCTGGAAGAACAACACCCTTGGTTCCTTTTCTCTGAGCCACTTTTCTTGAATTGGAAGGATTTTCTAGAGGTTACATTCTCAGCTGAACCTCTGCTCAGAGGAATTTTAATCCATTTGAAAGTTTTCACCATGGGTGTAATGGCTTGATTTGATTCTTGCCACAAGGCTGAATTTTAATCTCACTGTCTTCCAAAGCATTTCTCAATATTATCTTGTACTATTTTGATTTATGAAGTAGTTTCCCTATCTCATTTCAGGACAGCAGGAAAATGCAAAATTATACATGTTAAGTTGGATAACTGGGATATTTGAGTATTAATGACTGCCACCAGCCTCTACCTATTTCTTAAACCTAATTTCTTTCCACCCATGCCTATATTCTTTTGTCATTTTCTACACTGGCCTCTCAGTTCCTCTTCTACGTCATCCTCTCTCCTGATACTGGGACTTCTCCCAGCCTAAAACAATCTTCTTCCCGTTATTCACCAAGTTAACCCCTGTCTCATATTTAACACCTCAGCTCGTATATGACTTACTTATTGAAGCAAGCCTTCCTTTATTTGCATGACTCAGTCAGATGTCTCCATCATAGACTTAGTCCTGGGTACTCTGTGTATCTCTACCTAGATAACCATCACGTGAGCAAGGGTTTTATATTTTCATCATTGTATACTCAGCACTGCCCTATGCCCGAGACTTAATAGGTCCTAAATACCTACTTCTTAAATAAGTGAATGTATGCAGCAGAAAATGACCAGCTCTTTTTTCTCCACTGCCTCTTATATTCAATTAAGTGTAGTCAAGTCCTGTCAATGTGTGATATTATTTCTCTCCCATCTGTCTTCCCCCCTCTCATTACCACTGTTATCACCTGGGTTCTTATGGTCCACATCGTTACAACAACCTCAATGTTCACTGCCACATAGAAAGCACTGTGCACCTAAAGCCGCACTAACATCATGGCTCCTGTTCAAAGACCTCCAAAAGGAGTTAATAATTAACTAAAAATAATGTTTCATTTCTGAAAATAACCCCCTATTGTATCTTTTAACTTATTGGTATAAGTGCCCAAAATTCTGATGTCAGGAACACCCAGGAGCTATCCTTCACTAGAGCAGATGATCTGAAGCCTATGAAATTAGAATCGCAAACAAAATTATCTGCAGAGCCCATCAGGCCTTACCTGACATTCATAAAACACTTGCATTTTCAGTTCCCTGCTCAGGATGCAGTTGTCTCGCTCATGCAACAGGAATGAAGGACTGCTCAGCACTTCCCTGTGTGGATTAGCCTAAACCAATCCAGAACAAACTTTTTCTTTGTGAAGGCCTACATTACTTTGTAATCGTTTGATTCCACTGAGAGGCTGCTGATTTTCCTCTCGCAAATAGATAGCTCTCTTTAGTTGGCCTCTATGGTAATGGAAGGCAGGCTTGAATGCCCAACACAAAACAGACGGAAAGAGTCTGAGACTGCACGTGCAGATCACCTCCCCAGAATTCCCTAATGCAGAGAACTGATTTCACTACTTTGTTAGTTACGCCAGCAGAGTGCATTTCTAATGCCTCTTCTCTTCATTCATGAGTGTTTAAACATTTTCATGAATATGTTATTTACTGTAATAAAGTCAGAGTCTGCTATTAAATTAATAGAGCAGTGTAACCAAGAATTCCACAACAGCAATTTATCCCTGCTCAGTATTCCTGAATTCCAAATACAAGATTCCTGGCCATTTGAATCCTCTGCTAGTCTACAGATGTTGCATAAAGACTCTTTACTGCAAATGATAATCAAATTCAAGTTAGTGTGTTTATGCGTATTTGTGCTTATTATGCTTCAACGCGGTGGTTAAAATATGTGACTTCTGGAGATAAACAGCCTAGCTTCAAATCGGCCTCTACCAGCCGGTTATCCTTAGGCAAGTTACATTCTCTATAAGCCACGGTTTTCTTGTCTGCAAAACAGGGACAGTAGAGTGTCTCCCTCATTGGGTTGTTCAGATAAAATAGATGAGGGATTATGCATGAAGCACGTTGCCTGTCACATGTTAAGGCTGTAAATATTAGCCATCAATATTATCAAACGTGAGAGCTGATCATGGTCACCACTAACCTTTCAGAACTTTTTGAAGATTAGAGGAAGGCACCCTTTCTCGCAAGGGAAGCAAAAGTGGGTCAAAGTGTAGCACTCCATTAGTGGAGCATGAACTGGATTTCAGCCCACAGTCACCCTGTTAGTTGAGCATGCTGATATAGAGTAAAACTTGTCTAACCAAGAGCATTGACCCTGGAGTTGATCTTGCCTCCCTCCTCCCTGCTTCAGTCACATATATTTTCTTTCTTTTTTCCTTCATTCATCATTTTAAAAATTTTGGAATGCATTGGGTTTCACATGATCAATGGAAAACGATCTCTAGAAGAAAAGAATTTCTATTTCTTCCTTGGAGTAGGCCTCCTAAAGTAAAGGATTTTGTCTTTTTATCTCTATTCCTGATCACCTAGCCCTGAACTTATCCAATAATGGAAATTCAATAAATGACTGTTGAATGAGTGAATGAATTAATTAATAAAGAATGTTTGCCACTTATTGACTTAAAATTCAAGCTAGGCTTAAATGGATAAATCCTATCAGAGAGAATTTCACTTCAAATATCTCTAATACCATGACAACACAAACATTTAAAATAGATCCAAGGAATAATTTCTATATTGTAAAAATCATAATAAGCACATGAAATTGGGAAGGAGGAACCAAATAATATGGAAAATTAAGTTCTTAACCAGACACTGACTTCAAGATAGGAACTGATCCAAATTTAGGGAACTATTTCTAGCTTAAAGTTTCTTCAGAGCAGTCTTGCTGTTTCTTAATCAGGCTTGAATTCATGACTACACAGCCAATCTAGAGTAATAAAAGATACTGAAATGTCCAAACAATTGACTTCCCCCATTGCTACTATTTCCCTGAATTAGCCAATTTTTTGAGACCTAGTCTATAAAAACAAAACTTTTTTCCTACAAAGGTACTGAAAGCATATATTTCAAATTCTTGTCACATTCAAATGGTGTGGCAAGAACCAAACACAAATACAGAACCATAACACTGGCTCGGTCAATGGAACACAGCAGTGCAAAATCCAACAGGATGCTGAGTGTCTGTAAAGCAATGGTCCCAGTTACATACAATCACATTTACATAAAATCTTGATAAAAAGGCAGAGTTTGTGTAGTGTCAAGGACAGCAAAATGTGTTTCCATTAGTTCAGTGTCATAGCCTAAAACAAAAATCCAAATAGTTGAAGGAAAGTAATCTTTTAAAATCATAACCTAATCAACAAAGCACGCCCTGATTGTTCTATTTAAAATTGTAGGTTATTTCCACATCTCCCTGCCTCTGGCATCTTGACCTTCCTTATTTGGCTCTGAAATGTATTTTATCGATAGAATTCAGTCTTTCTGATACATCATAAAATTTAATGATTTACTATGCCTGCTATTGTCTGTCTCCACCCCCCATACACAAACTAGGATATAAGCGCATGTCTAACCTAAGTTAGAATGTGTGTGTGAGTTATCTCACTAGTGTATACCAAGGACCTAGAACCTATCCATCCAGATGTAGATCAAGGCTCTCAATAAATATCTGCTGAATGAATGAATGAATGTCACTTCTTTGACTGGAATATTTTATTGTCTTCTATTATATATTCATTAAAATCCATATCCTTGATCAAGGTTTTGCAGGCTTCCTCTCTCTCCACTTCATTTTCTCTCTCTTCTTGCCTACATCACTACAAACCTATGGCGTCCTGTTAAGTGACTCATATGCCATGCTCTTTCCTATAGCAGGACATTCTCACATGTTGTTCCCTCTACCTGGAATACTCTCCTCTCTACTCCCTCCTTCTACCAGTCCCCTGTTCTTTTAGTTGCCAAGTTCTTAACCTTTAAGTATCTTTCTAAAGGTTATTTTTCTAAAGGGTCTTCCCTCATTATCATAAGTAAGCATCTCCCTGCCCCCCACATGCAAACACATCTTTCTTTTTCTCCATCTTAGTACTAAACACAGTTTACACAAGATTTGTTTTTCCCTCTCTGTTCCTCCATTAGACTCTGTGTCATGAGAATAAGAACTTCGTATTTCCCTAGTGGTTTCCTAGGCTTAGCACGTAACAGACACTCTATAAATGGTTGGTGAATGAATGAGTAGACAACTCAATTCTCTTAGAACAAAGCTCTTAGTTTCTTTTTCAAGGGATTTTTTTAAAAGGATAAACGAGAAACATCCTTGGTCTGCTTGACCCTTTATTTCCAGGATTTAGACTTCTGGTTCTAATTCTAAGTAAAAACTAATATGTTCATTCTTCATTACGTTAAGCATGGCCGTGCAGTGCTTTACCTGCAGCTCTTCAGAAGTTCCCAGATGTCTAGTTTCATGACTGAAACTAATAAGATGTTTGGGCATCTTTTCCCTGTATTTTTTGTGAGTATGTGTTTGAGAGAGAAGACTTATTGGAAAGGATTTACACTAGTTAATTACTGATGTGTCCATACGCGTACATTTTACTATCCTCTGAATCAATATGCAATTCAGACTGGCCCTAAATCCCGTCCACTTTTATTTCCCATAAATTTATTACTCCTCACTCAGTGCTGTAAAGTTTAATTAAAATCAGTGACTGTATCTTGATTACTCTAATTACTTGACACATAGCTTGTGAGCACTTACAATGCTAAGTGCTAAGCAGGGATCAGTTCCTCCTATTTTATTTTATTACAGTTTTTATTTTTCTGACAACCATCTATGGAAGAGACATTTTGCTGGTCACTGGACAGTGAGTGACCTACAGTCTGTCTTCAATGAGTGATGGAATTGGACATGCTCAAACTCATAATTTAGTTGTTGTGTTTGTTGTTTTGTTTGTTTCAGGAAACTTAGAATATCCCCACCAACATTTATTTGTTATTAAAGGTGCACCATAAAACTGTGCATGTTTTATAAAAGTCACTCTTCCACTGGCCCCTCTTACTCACCTCCATCCTTTTATCTAGCTCTCATTACCTGCTGATCTGGACTTTCCTCCCAGGCCATTGACTCTTAAAGGCATCTCTTAAATCTCACATCTCCCTGGAGATGGCCCCGATTATCACAAATTCCTTACATCTCAACTCTTTGACTTCTATAATACTTACATCTGTTACTGCCTCATTTTTGTTCATTCACATATTACCTAACTTTATTTTTCAGAAGTTTCATGGATGAATATCTTGTTTTCATGGCACGTAATCACCATGACAAAAATACAATCATTATCCTCAAAGGGACTGCTATAGTGCTAGGAAAAACAGATCTCTTCTATATTTGAAAAATAATATAACTAACCAATAACTGTATTTACTTTAGAGTGTATTTAAAATTAAGAATTGAAGTTACTTTGCCCTAATCCTAAACTTCTCTTCATCCTCATCCCCACTGTCACCTTTATCCCCCAACGTGGCTATTATAAAGCATTTGGTGCCAGGATTTATTTTTTCCTGCTCTGAAAGTTTTTAAGTCCTTCATCACTGAGTAGACTCTATACTCAATCCTTCTCAAAGTAAGAAACAAAGGCTCATATCAGGAAATACACCCATGTGGTCCTTTCGCTGTTTTCAGAGGGACCACCCCCCCTTTCCTCAACTTAGGTTCTATTATAGCAGCCATCTGTCTGAGCGTCATATTCATCAATCACAAAGGATCTCAGGTACAGACTTTTGAGTTTGTTCCAAATTAAGACCTCTCTCTCTTTCTCCTCCTCTCTCTCTCTCGCTCTGTCTGTATGAACATGCAGTCCTAGAAATACATGGACCCAAAGACACAGACAGAAGAGAAGAGGTGAAACTACAGAACAGAGGAGAAATCTTCAGATTTCTGGATCACTGGAAGGACTCAAAAAGAGGAGGCTTCCTTAACTTCATTATCTTTACAGGTTTGCCTTTCAAATCCCTAACTCTAAGGAAATATTAAAGGATTACATGGCAATAAAATCCTGACCTGAAGTTCATGCTTATAACGTTTACCCATCTGGTACATTAAAGATTTTAAAGTTCTATTTGTATGTCCTTATTTTTTCCATTTCCCTTGGAAGAACTCCTTCATACAAAGGTTTGGGTTTCTTTTAACTGGATAAATTTGACATGTAATATTGTGGAAGTTTAAGTGTATGTCTTCTTAGTCTGATGTGTTTATATATTGTAATATGGTTGCCATTGTGATGGTATTTATCACATTACATACTTAAAGTACAAGGCTATTGTTTATGTTCAATAACCTGTACATTAAATCTCTATGGCTACTTAAGCACTTGTTACAAGTTTGTACCCTTAAACACCATCAATTTTTATCTCTCCAACCCCCATCCCTTGGTAACCACCATTTTACTCTTTTTTTTTTTTTAAGATTCTACATATAAGTGATATCATAGAGTACTTGTCTTTCTCTGTCTGGCTTAACTCGCTCAGCATAATGTGCTCGAGGTCCATCCATGTTGTTGCAAGTGGCAGGATTTTCCTCCTTTCTCATGGCTGAATAATATTCCATTGCATATATATGCATCTTTTTACTCCATCCATTCACTGATGGGCATCTGAGAACTATAAAAATTTTTAGTTGATGGTTTACAAAGATGATTCAAGGAATCACCCTTGAAAATCTTAAGAAGATTTTTATTATTATATTTCACCAAGAGAAGAGGGTATGATGGGCAATTTAGTAAATCTCTCCCAAACACAAGGGAAAAGCCTGTGGAGAGAATTGTGAGCAACTGTTCCGTTTTCACTGACAACAGACTTGAGGAATTCTTCCAAGGGATCTCAAGGAATCAGTTAAAATGGCAGATTGCATATACCCATTTAACTTGCTTCTTCCTGAACCTTTATTAAATTTACACTGAAGAGAATTTTTAAAGACACAGGACTGAGAGAAAAAGAAAGAAGACACTATCCACAAAACATGGAAGCTGGAAAGTAGATGGATGTGTGGTAACTGATTTTGTAGGCTGAGAGCCAAATCCTAGATCTTTGGTGGGGAAAGCGGACAAGCAAATCAATTTTTATCAAAGAACCCTCTAGAGGCTCAGGCACGTCAGCACGTAAGATACCCTTGAAATGGAAGTGAGAGGGGGCTAACTTAAAGAGCGCTGAATGGAAGCCGTCTTGGAAACAGTCATTAGATTCCTTCCCCTACTCCACATCTTTGGGAAAGTGCCCCTCCCTCAGTTTTCTACTCTGACATGTGAGGACACTTGGCAGTTGCTATTATGTCCTAACGATAAAGAAAAAGCTGAACAAAATAATAACAATTCTTAGGTATATCAGATCACAGGGCAAAGAGCTGCGCCCCCAAACTAGAGAGAGAGAAATGTGGATAGAGAATCACATGAGCAAACCCCATAAGCAAAAACCCCCTGAGGACTAGTGCTGCGGTAGGAAACAACTGTAACTGACACTCCTAGAAGCTTAGTATGGACAAGCCTGAGTTAAAAACGACAAGGGGACCCAGTCACAGGGGACCCTCACACTTGCGTGACTTTTACCTCCTGGAGCGTGACCAGGTTCTCATAGTGAATACTGGAGGAAAATCTTGTCATGCTTCCAGCAGGGGAGGAAAAAACACCAAATGAAAGACACCAAAGCATTCCCCTCTTCTTAACAAGGTCTCCCTCAAGAGGAATTATTTTATCAGAGCCTAAACTATTGGGGCTTTTTCAGAGCCTAACCTACCTAAGGGAAGGAGAACACTCCACTCTAGCCCACTCTAGACTTACACATGGGGAAAGGGAAATACTCAACTCCATGCCACTGTAGCCATCCTATCCTAACTGGGGGGAAGGAGAAGGAGATCGGGAAGCCCTCTGAAGTTGACAGTCAAGAGGCACAGGCTTACTAAAAGACACACTCTCTTTATTTATATTGCCCTGTTGAAACCACAAAACTAAAAAGTAATGGAAGATAAAAATAGGAACAAAGAATAAGGGGAATGAATAAGAAGTACTAACAAATTTGGTAGATATTAACCCCATTGTGTCAATAGTCTTTTAAAACTCTAATGGTCTACATACACAAAATAAAAAACAAATTGTCAGAGTTGATCAAAAAACAAGACCCAACTATATATTATGCATAAGAAACTCAAAGAGATATATATAAGGTCAAAAGTAAGAAGATGGAAAAATATATACCATTCTAACACTAATCAAAAGAAAGTAGGAGTAGCTATATTAATTTCAGGCAGAGCAGACTTAAAAGCAAAGAAGCAAACAAACAAAAAGGCAGGGATAAAGAGGAGCATTCTACAATGAGGAAGGGGTAAATTCTCCAAGGAAACATAACAAAACAATCCCTAAAGTGTATGTGCCTAAAACAGAGCTCCTAAAAACACAGGCAAAAACTGATAAAACTGCTGGGAGAAACAGATGAATCCACGATTATAGTTGGAGATATCAGAGGGAAAACTTTTTACTCATTCTATGAGGCCAGCACTACTCTAATACCAAAACCAGACAAAACATTTCAAAAAAAACTATAGACCAGTATCTCTCATGAACATACATGCAAAATGCCTCAACAAAATATAAGCAAATCAATTCTGCGTATAAAAAAAAATTACACCTTGACCAAAGTGGTATTCATCCCAGGTATGCAAGCCTGGCTTCATATTCAAAAATCAGTTAATGTACTCCATCACATGAGCAGGCTAAAGAAGAAAAATCTCATGATCATATCAATAGACGGAGAGAAAGCATTTGACAAAATTCAACACTCATTCATAATAAAAAGCTCTCAGCAAATTATAAATAGAAAGGGAGCTTCTTAAAGCTTTTCAATTAAGATCAGGAATAAAGCAAGGATGTTCACTCTCACACATCTTTTCAACATGATACCGGAAGTCTTAATTATTGCAACATGGCAAGAAAAGGAAATAAAATACATACAAATTGGTAGGGAAGAAATATAATTATCTGTTCACAAGTGACAAGATTATCCATGTAGAAAATGCAAAGGAATAAACAAAACATTTTCTGAGACTAATTAGTAATTATAGAAAGTTTGCAGGAAACAGGTTAATATACAAAAGCCAATCACTTTCCTATATATCAGCGATGAACAAGTGGAATTTGACATTAAACAAATACCACAAATTTAGTGGCTTAGAGCAACCTACATTCATTGTCTCACATTTCCTATAGGTCAGGAGTTCAGGAATGACTTAACCAAGTCCTCTGATTCAGTCTGTAGCGAGGCTGAAATCAAGGCATAAGCTAGGACTAGGGTCTCATCTGAAAGGATAATCGGGGAAGGATTTACTTCCAAGACCGTGTGGTTGTTGTCAGAATTCAGGTCAATCAGGACTGCTGGATTGAGGGCCTAAATTCTTTGTGAGCCAACAGCCAGAGGCTACCCTCAGCTCTTTGCCATGTGGACCTCTCCATAGAGCATCTCACCATGACAGTCTGCTTCATCAGACTGAGCAGCTGAGAGATAGAGAGAGTCTGCTACTGGGACAGAAGTTAGTCTTGCATAATGTAATCCCAGAAGTGCAATCTCATCACTTCTGCCATACTCTATGGCTTAGAATCAAGTCACAGGTCCCACCTCCACTCAAGGGGAGGGGATTACATGGGTCAGGAATAACAGGATGTGAAGGAAATTGGGGCCATCTTACAGCCTGTTGACAATTATTAAACATATACTTTCACCATGAGAAAAATGTTTTACTTTTTAATTTTAGGAAAAAATATTATGAGGTTCATCTGCTTGATAAATCTGATCAGGTGCTTTACGTACCCTCACCATATCTCCCATCCACACATACCTGTGCCTCCTTTCCCATATAAATATCTCCCTATACAACCCTTGCTGGCTGACTATTTACTGTCAAGGTCAGGAATGTTTTTTCTTAAAGAGAAGAAAAACTGATTGTGGGACTAGATCACATCGGTACAAATCAGTGAAGAAACATACAAACCTCTTCATTAGGAGCTGTCAGGGTCAGACTGCTGCCTACCTGGCAGAAACAGAGGCTCTGCAGTGAGAAACATCCTTTAAGGAGATTTGTGTCTTAGGGGAAGAGAAATCAGAGAAGAGTTTGAATCCACCCAGAGTTTGAAGAGTTTGTATCAGTAGTGCAGATGACACTTACTGATACAGGCTAAGTACAGGTAGCATTCCTCTGGTCCCCCAGATTTTCTTTGGAAAAGACTCATATGATTTGGGAGAATATTGCAGAATCGTGATAAATAGCTAAAGTAAAGCCAATATAACATAACTTCAGGTTTCCGGTACCATGGTATTGACCAGTGATATAAAGATTCTGCTCTCCAAAGACAAAAGTCTTGGCATTTCTGAAGAACCTGGATTCCTTTCCAGTAATTCATATCTATTTCCTAAAATGGGGTGGGAGTAGAATTAGGGAAAGAGAAAACCAGAGAGACAGGAAGCAAAGAAGGAATAGAATGGAAAGGGAAGATCAGGGAAGTTTTTTAGGGATAGAGGAGACACGTTAGCAAATAGTATTTCTACCACTATAATCGTATTTACATTAATTATAAGGTCAATCATGAATTAATAACACTGATTAAGTTCTTTAATGACTCTACTCTGTCATTGCTTACAGAACTTGGTGTGAAATTTTGTTTCTACTGATCTAGTAAAAGCCTGCTACAAAAATTGCCTTGTCTGGCTCTTTTAATTCTTCCCTCACATCTAGTATTCTGGGAGGAAATGGTTTAAAAGGATGAGGATATCAGCCAACATTTTTTTCTGGAGCTTAGTTTTTAAAAGTTGAATCAGCAAGGTGGTCTCTCAGATATACTTGAATTAAAATAGAGCTAACATGTCAAAAGCATAGAATAGGTAGAAGGGACCTCTCTCTCACATATTTACTACACGTTTTGTCGTCTGAAACTGCCTATTTATGTTAACCTGCAGAATACTTGAAAATCTCACTTTACCTTTCATTTTGAGAATAGAGTCAAAAGAAAAGAAAGATGAATAAATTTGGGGGATCTTTGACTTCGGTTTTAGAGCTCAAAAAGAATAGTTCTTTGTCATAGAGGATGAAGAGAACTTAAAGGAAAGCTGATAGTCCTCATGAAAATGAAAGTATCTTTTAGAGCCGGAAATATCTTTATGAACTCTTTTAAGGAACACGGCCAAACTTGTAACCATGCCGAAAGGTAAGCGTAAAATATCTTGTTTGTTACAACTGGGAGCATTTTCTTCGGTCATTGTCATATGTCTAAAGGAAAGAAGGTTCACGCTGAGATACAAAGCATGAGACAGGACATTAATAATGCAGCAAACTCTGGGTTCCCATTCAATAAACAAACTGATTACATCAGAAATTTATGAGAAGAAAGAGAAACCCTAATAGCCCCCCTGCTTGTCTAATTACGGCTTGGTTTTACAGTCTGGAAATTAGCATGGATATAGGTCATACCTCAAGGCATAAATATTCTACTCCATCCAATATTCTTCATACAGATATAAATATCAAAGTAGACTCACCACACTGGGCTCTCTTTAAACACTGGAAATTATACAAGGAAACTAACTTAGATATTATGTATGCCACAAAGGATGGCTTATTTCATAAATTATTTTTACTTCTTTGACACGGGTCAAAGACACTTGTCTCAATTTAGTCATTAACGAAACATACTGAAAAGTACATGATGGGCTTCCCTGGTGGCGCAGTGGTTGAGAGTCTGCCTGCTGATGCAGGGGGCACAGGTTCGTGCCCCAGGTGAGCCATGGCCGCTGAGCCTGTGCATCCAGAGCCTGTGCTCCGCAACGGGAGAGGCCACAACAGTGAGAGGCCCGCGTACCGCAAAAAAAAAAAAAAAGTACATGAAAAGCACTACACTTAGTACTGTCAGGAATGTGAAGATGAATAAAATTTCATTCTGCATTTATTTGTAGTTCAGTGACTTATGTCATTTCATTTACTTAGGCAAATGAAAATGTGCTCAACTGAACTCCTAAGTTTTCATATATGGGGAAGCATCTCCTGGGTTGTCACAGGAGGAGGATTGGGATAGGGTGAGGAGGGGAGGAAGCTGAAGGAGCTCATGTTTTCTCAAGTTATCTGCCTTTTATCCACATTGATAGTCCCCTTTCTAACCTATTTTAAAGTTTCCGAGGAAGTTTTCTGTCCAGTCAAATGAGTTTCCTTTTACTTAAAAAAAAAAGTTTAAAGTCAGTGGTTGAGTTAGAAAACAGTTGGGTAAATTTCTGTGGTTTATTCTTTTATTCAAATTTCAACAAATATTTATTGTCTACTGATCCTACAGACATTAAAAGAATATAAGAGAATATTGTGAACAACTTCACGTCAATTAATTTGACAACATACATGGAAATGTACAAATGCTCTGAAAAACCAAGTTACCAAAACTGACCCAAGAAGAAACAGAAAATCCAAGGGTCCCTATATTTCTTAAAGAATTTAAATTTGTTATTAAAATTTTTCACACACAAAAAAATCTTCAGGCTTAAGTGTCTTTAGCAGTGAATTTTGTTGACTATTTAAGGAAGACAAAATATCCGTAACACAAAAAGCCTCGGAAAATGGAGGCTAGTTTTCTCCTAAATCTCTGACATCAAAACTTGGCAAATACATAAATACGTTATATGAATAGAAAATTACATACCAATATCCCTCATAAACATACACACAAAATCCTTAACAAACTATAGCAAGTGAATCCAGAAATTCGTACAAAGAGTAATACATAATAACCATGTAGAGCTTATTCCAGCAATACAAGGTTCCTCTATTGATTGGAAACCAATATCATTTCCATATTAATAGAATAAGGCAGAAAAACCATATAATCATTTCAACAGATAGAGTAAAAGCATTTGAAACCATTCAACACCTATTCATGAAGACAGTTCTCAATGAAGTAGTAATAGAAGGAAATGTCCTTAAATTGATGAAGGATATCTATGAAAAACCTAAAGCTAACTTACACTTGAAGGCAAATCATTGGGGCTTCCCAGGTGGTGCAGTGGTTGAGAGTCTGCCTGCCCATGCAGGGGACACGGGTTCATGCCCTGGTCCGGGAAGATCCCACATAGCCGCGGAGCGGCTGGGCTCGTGAGCCATGGCCGCTGAGCCTGCGCGTCCGGAGCCTGTGCTCCGCAACGGGAGAGACCACAACATTGAGAGGCCCGCGTACCGCAAAAAAAAAAAAAAAAAAAAAGAAAGAAAAGGCAAATCATTGAAAGCCTTTATTCAAAGACTAAAAACAAGGCAAAATTTCTACTCTTTCCACTATTCAAAATTGTACTAGGTATAGGGAAAACAATAGTAAGGAGCACTAAGCAAAATGAGCAAACACCTATCTCTCAAAAAGTTTATGCGCTTTGATATAATAATACAATATTACTTTTAATAAAAGTACTTATTAGAACTTACATAGTTATTTTAGTTAAGGCACCAGCTGGATAGATTATTAGCATTTGACTTAAAGGCAAATATGCCACAAACTAATACAACACGCTAATTTCCTGGCCATATCATTACAATCGGGAACTGAAAAATATTCAATAGTTAGGATCTGCGCTATGATCACAAGCCTTCTAGATCACCAACTCGTCGTCCCCATGCAATCGAGATTTTTTTAAAAAGCCTCTCTTTCTCTGAACCTACTACTTTTTGAAACCACATATTTCATATCTGACAATAATAAAGTACATGTCCATGCCACCTCTAAAAAGAATGGGAGGTCTATTCAAAATGCAAGCTTTTCGAAACTAGGCACATCCATGATGAGGCCTGTGTGAGGTGCAAAGCTCCAATTACCATACAGTACAATAAACCTGCACTTAGTTTGTTTATACCTCTCCCAGGCTGCACACAAGCGTTTTTGGAATCTAATTGGTATGGAATGCCAATAAACTATGCACAATAAATTGAGTGTGAAACAATAGTCATTTAGATCATCCCCATTCCACAAAAGGGCTGTTTGGGAAATTTTTGAAAGTACCTAGGGGTTTCAAGGATTTCTTTAATTGACTCTTGGTGCAGTCTCTTGCCTGACTTCTCTGGAAGTTGTTTGGTTATAATTTGATGCTTTTACTTAAAATGCTACTCTGTGGAATATACCTTTTCATATCCTGAGAGCATGGCATTACAGTCAAGGCTGCACAGGAAGATGATAATTTCGTCTTTTGCAAACTGAGGTCATTCAAATCACATTATCTCACTAAGTTTGGATACAAATTACAATGGGAGATCAGCAGATGCTTCGAAGCAAAACCCATATTAGCTACGTTCCATTTATCCAGAAACACTGCAGAAAGAAATCTGGTTTGACAGATGATCAATAGTAATTCCCATCTAGTGTTAAATATTATTGTTTAAAAAGTAATGTCCTCTAGGAAGAAATTCTATAGTCCCTG
This sequence comes from Stenella coeruleoalba, assembly GCF_951394435.1. Classification (NCBI taxonomy): domain Eukaryota; kingdom Metazoa; phylum Chordata; class Mammalia; order Artiodactyla; family Delphinidae; genus Stenella; species Stenella coeruleoalba. Next base: position 21,550,368 of record NC_137154.1, read on the forward strand.
TACTCTGAATGGACTTGTTTTTCATCCTCTGGCTTTCAGACCACAAATCACTCATTTCAGTTGTTTGCTTGCTTCCTGTTCTTAAAGAACTTCAAACTCCTTAAAGAAATGGCATAGTTGTTCTTTTACGCAGCAGTCCTTACTAAAGGTCCTGCCTCATCGTATGCACTGAATATAATATTACAGAAAGAAAGAGACAGGGGAGGGAGGGAGCAAGGCAGGCAGGATGGAAAAGGGGGAAATTAAGGTTTAAGTAACTTGATTTGATAATAAAAATGTTTAGTTCAAAAAAGAGTCTAATAAAATTTTCTAAAATTGCCTCTTATGCCAGTTACTTTGCAGCATATATTAAAATGAACAATAGGGGCTTCCCTGGTGGCGCAGTGGTTGAGAGTCTGCCTGCCGATGCAGGGGACACGGGTTCATGCCCCGGTCTGGGAAGATCCCACATGCCGCGGAGCGGCTGGGCCCGTGAGCCATGGCCGCTGAGCCTGCGCGTCCAGAGCCTGTGCTCCGCAACAGGAGAGGCCACAACAGTGAGAGGCCCGCGTACCGCAAAAAAAAAAAAAAAAAAAAAAAAAAAAATGAACAATAACTTTCACCTTCATGAGATCATTTCCATCATCATATAAGCATGTTGTTATATATCTCATATTAAAAAAAAGAAGAAAACTCTCTTCCTCCCTCTCCCTTTCCTCTTCTCTATGTTATAGCAACAAAGAAGTTGTATGACTTCCCCAAAGGCCACATAAGAATCGAGGTGAAGGGCTTCCCTGGTGGCGCAGTGGTTGGGAGTCCGCCTGCCGATGCAGGGGACGCGGGTTCGTGCCCCGGTCTGGGAGGATCCCACATGCCGTGGAGCGGCTGGGTCCGTGACCCATGGCTGCTGAGCCTGTGCGTCCGGAGCCTGTGCTCCGCAACGGGAGAGGCCACAACGGTGAGAGGCCCGCGTACCACAAAAAAAAAAAAAAAAAAAAAAGAATCGAGGTGAAGACTAAAAACACTAGAACCAGGTCTCCTTGTCCTCAAGCTCTTTTTTTACTCTAAAAATAGATGGAAGAACACAGCGGGATATGACTACACAATAAGATCGCCCCTTTTCCACTCACCCTCACTTCCTTTTGCAAGGCTTATTCTGATCTCTCATCCTGGCCAGACTGTAAATGCCAAAGTACTCCATTTTGAAATTTGCAATTCTCTTCCTTCACTCCTGGCTTCCACGTGGTGAGCTTTTCTGATTCGTCTACTATACTTCACTAAAGGGAAAGGCCAGCCTTTCCCTTAGCCAGATGTGGCCAGTGTGCAGATTTGGGCATCAAGGGTCTTGGCTCTCCATGATGACACAACAGAGCACCTGTCCCTAAGCTTGGCAATGGAGACACCTCTGTTAGGTACCAAGCTATAGCTCTTCTTCAGCCCCCAAACCAATGCCTTGTACCTACCCTTTCTTACAGAGACAACTGCCTCATTGACTCATCTGTTGGCCCACTCTCCCGTCACCGGGCCTCCATCCTCAGCGTCCCAACACTGGCATGTATCCACAGTGGTCTCTTCCAGCCTCTACAGGAATCTCCAAGGTGCTCATGCCTCCATTCCTAGTACCTTTCTACCCCTCATCTCTGAGCTCTGAGAGACTGTACACTCGAGGATCCCTCAAAGGTCATTGATACACCTCCAACTTGAACTTCACTGTGCCAAGGGAGGGGGTGTCTCAGGAGGAATGAGAGTCCACATGGCTTCTTTGTATTCCTGAAAGCACAGGGGTCTTTACTTAATTCATCACTTATTCTAATATATATTCACCAAACATTACTGAGTGTAGCCAGGCACTATAAATGCCTTCCTACAATCCTATAATCCTACCACCTACTGCCTCATTTCTTTTCTCTTCACTGCAACACCCTCAAATGCGTCGGCCAGTCTCCCTCTCCCTCTTTCCTCCCCTCTCCCCACTCCTTTCTCCCAATCTTTCTAAAAACCTATTTGGTATGACTTCAACCAACACCTGACGTTGCTTTGTGAAGGTCCCTAATGACTTTCATGTTACAAAATCCAATGTAAAATCCCAGTCTTTTTTCCATCTTTTGACCTGTCAGCATTATGGGATGCAGCTAATAACTCTCTCTCAATATATTTCATTTATTTTGCTTCCAAGACGCCATAATATTCTCTTGGTTTCCTTCCTGTCTCACTGATCATTCCTGTCTGGATTCATGTGATGTCCTTTCTCTTCCACCTGGTCCCTTAATATTGAGATACCTCCTATACCAGTCCTTGTCTTTATCTCCATTTTTACACCTTACTTTGTGGATCTAACCCCGTCTCATGGCATTTAATGCTTCCTAATTGCTGAGAGCTCCCAGATTTATTCCCTCTCTGAATAAGATGATGTCTCCACTGCAACCATATCGACTCAGGCCTTACTATTTTAAGATATTCCAAGAGCTTCAACTGCCTAAATCTGTGTCTGTTCACCAAAGAAAGAAATTTCTCTAGCCTCTGACCCTGTTCCGTTTGTACATATAGCAGGTCAGAACTGCCTCAACCAATTACAGACAGGAGTTGGCATATAAAGGCCCAGCTGTCTCATCTTTAGGTTGGGTATTCTGAAATACATGCTGTATACTTCATTGGCCCTCTTCCCTTCCCACTCTCACTTCCTCACTTCCATTCTAGTGTTTCCTGGGTTCATCTCCCCAAATAAAAGTGCACTTGAATTCTTGTCTCAGGGTTTGTTTCTGGGATAAAATTAGAAAGACAATCTCATCTACAATCTCATAAAACCAACTGGTGACTTCACATCTCCATGTACATGTCTGATAGGCACTTCAAATGTTACATGTCCAAAACTGAAATTTTGATCTTCTCTTTCCTGAAAAAGGTATTGTATTTGTACCTTTCATCATCTCAGTTGATAAAAATTCCATCTTTGCAGTTGTGCTGCTTCCAGTCTCTAAACTGCAGTTGACCCATTTCTGTTTCTCACGGCTCAAAAGCTTCCTACCTCCTCTTGTTCTACCTTTTATCTTTTCTGTAGTGCTTATCATCTTATATAATCTGCTCGTTTATGTAATTTTGTAATTTTCAGTCCCACTACGCTAGAATAAACTCAGTGAAAGACTGGATCTTTCTTGCATTCATTGGAAATGACCTTACCTTTTATACGCTCTTAAATTCAACTTTTATCCACTTGTTCTTATTTGAGGAATCTCAGATTTTTAGGAAGCATGTGTTTATGTAATTATTTCTATAAAGAAAATTGTGAACTTAGATTGAAATTGGAAACAAATAAAACTAATAATCTTGGTGGCCAGGATCTGTAATAGTCACATAAAAGAAAATATCATTTTTATGGTAGTTAGTTGAGTGTGTATATAAATACATACACACATATATAATTTGATACTCTTAAAATATATATCTTCCCTTTATTAAACTGGAATCATGAATAGTGGGGTACTCTTTGTAAAAAGCCTTAAGCCCCAATTTGAAATATTAACTAAAAAGTCATTTTCTAAATTTTCAAGAGAAAAATTCTGGAAAAGTATCACCATTAGTTCCAAGAAAGAGGAAAAGCAGATCTCCCTTTCACTTTTTATTAACAAGAAAAGCCAAAGAAAAGTATTTGGCATAAATCTCTGAAATTTTGTCTATTTCTTATAGGCACATAGGGCCATTTCCCTGTTTAAATACTGGAAATATTTGAAATGCTAAATTGGTATCTATTGTTTGCTTTTGTTTCCTTGTTGGTGATTTTGTGTTCAGGGCAAACACTTATTGGTAGAAAAACAGAATCTATAATGAACTGGCATGTTGGCTTAGGAAAAGCTTAAATGTAGAGATCAGTTAAGGTATTGCCATTGTGTGTTAGAAAAACAAAAATGATATATTCAGTAAGACCTAGTTTTAAGATAAATAAGCTGACATGGGCTTCCCTGGTGGCGCAGTGGTTGGGAGTCCGCCTGCCGATGCGGGGAACACAGGTTCGTGCCCCGGTCCGGGAAGGTCCCACATGCCGCAGAGTGGCTGGGCCTGTGAGCCATGGTTGCTGGGACTGCGCGTACGGAGTCTGTGCTCCGCAACGGGAGAGGCCACAACAGTGAGAGGCCCGCGTACCGCAAAAAAAAAAAAAAAAAAAAAAGCTGACAAATTAGGTAGCTTATTATGTTCTGTTTTGAGTGGCATCCAGTGGCCCATTTACCCTCATAGGTCTCTCCAGTTGAGGGGTTTTTTTCCCCTTAATCAATGCTTCATCTGTAGAAGTCTCCTGTAATCATCTTTTCCAACTTCTCATTCAATCTCTGATCCTGCTCTACAAGATTCCCAAGCTGCCACTCCAGCCCTATGAGAACACAACTAGTGACTCAAGGATACACTTTTTTTTTTTGAAAGCAGGAAGTGCAAGTGGTGTGATGAAAGCAACTTGGGCTTTGTTTTCACCCTACTTGTGTTTAATTACCCACATGGATCACTGCAAACTTTGGTGACCATGGAAAAAACAAAAGCAAACTTCACTAGCCATAAAATCAACTTCTGTGAATCTCACCTTTCTCAACAGTAATGTAAAGGGAAAATTGTTCCATATACGATATTAGGGAACATACAATATATGTTATGTATGCTTCATCCATGGAAGTTAACCAATAAGTGGTAGATATCATTACTCAGTTCTGCATCTCTCATAGCTCTACTTGTTGCACAGCTGAGAACATTTTCTTTTTATTACTTAATAAGCCCGAGACCACAGTGGTGCTTGTTGGCAATCTACTTCCTACTTCAGAAAACTGCTAAACTATTGTTTCTGCTTCCCAATTACTATGTAATTCATCACAGTTTCTGAATTTCCTTAATTTACCAAAAACTATAAAGGTTTTAAGGTCGATCGGTAGCAATTATATGGCTCCTATGGTCACTACATTTGTTTCTCTGTACTTAAACTGCAATGCTAGCAAAAACTCTCTTTGTTGTTGTTTTTAGTCAACGTTTTCAAACCTTGAGACTCAAAAGGATAATTTAGGACTGCTTTAGGTGAGGTTTATCTTGCATTCTTCTTAATAAAGGCTTTTACTGAACAGAATAAGAGGACAAAAGTGATCATGAGATAGGATACTTATCTTACTAGTTTTCCCGTCCTTTACAAGCATTTCATACACTAACTACAAATGCTTCATTTGATTAAAACAGGATCTCTAAAAAGACACATACTTGATAATATTTTGTTAGTCTATTTTGCGTTATAGTAGTAGTAGAATAATACAAGATTGTTTTCTTAAAATGCTATACCAAGCAGTTTTATTTTCACAAATTCATTGCTTCTTTGGTGCAAATTAATGAGATATTAGGTCAGATACAACGATTAAATTAAGAGGATTTCTTGGGCTTCCCTCGTGGCGCAGTGGTTGAGAGTCCGCCTGCCGATGCAGGGGATGCGGGTTCATGCCCCGGTCTGGGAAGGTCCCACATGCCGCTGAGCGCTAGGCCCGTGAGCCGTGGCTGCTGAGCCTGCGCGTCCGGAGCCTGTGCTCCGCAACGGGAGAGGCCACAACAGTGAGAGGCCCGCGTACCGGAAAAAAAAAAAAAAAAGGATTTCTTTTTCTATAATATGTCTCCAGGAAAATGCTGGCTCTTTTATATATACCAACATTATTTTCCTGGTTGTATCCAACTGAAGTTTAGCTTGTGTAGCACTTATTAACAGCCTGAAGATTTGCTCCTGGTGTCAGGTAAAAACTAAATTCGCTTCATCCATCATTAACGATTGTTTATCAAGGTGTTTCAGATGAATTCGTGTAAGCCTTATCATCCAATGTAGCCTAGCTGGATACCTTAGCTGGAATGAGTTCTTGAAATTAAGAAGTTTAGTGATGAAAAGGGAAGAAGTGTTCATTCTTTTTTCCCTTAGATACGAGAAAAGAAAATCCGACAACAACCAACAGTCCTTCCAAGAAGGAAATTCTTATACTGCAGTTGGTGCAGCAACTGTCAATCATGGGAGCAGTGACTATCACATGACCCTGATGAATCATATGCCTCAATATTTTATGGCTTGGTGCACACTGGGATGGGACATATTCATTTCTTCAATTCTTTTGGAATGAGTGACATTTGGTAGTGTTTCCTTGAGTATCAGTAGTCCTTCTGAAACACCATGACAAAGAAATCTCTTTAGGTAGGTGTTCCTTCAATATTAAGTATTAGAAAATGTTCAAAGCAACTTAATTTCCCAGGGGTCTCACAATGGAACTTACTTTGTTTACAGAGATAAAGGAATAAATATTGCATGATGCTAATATGACTTCAAAAGGCATTGACTGTCTTTTGACAAGTCTATTTCACACCTATGTGGGCACTAGGAGACAATGCCCAACTTTGTCCAGGCTAGGATGCGGAACTCCTAGCCTGGACAGAAAGAAGAGGAGAGAAAGAATTTCAGAGCAGAAATAGATGTCTGTAAATCATTCCTTTTTGGGTACAGAACAAGGAGTTAATCAGATGTTTTTCATCTTAATTCAGTGAAAAGAGCTAAACATTTTACACATTTGCTTTGTTACTCTTCTCTTTACCTGAACAATTAATAAATCACATTTGATGTTCTAATGTTGCTCTTTTGATACTAAAATACACTTGCTAGCCAAAATGAATTGTAGAACCCTGATAAGAACATCAATTCTATCTCATACCTATTTTCAGAAGAAAAAAAAAATCCAGAATGTAGGAAGCTGTGGAACTATAGAACATTTGATTATAATTATTTGTTTATAACTACACTCCACTCTAAATTGAATGTAAAAAGGAAGACACATATTAAGAAATATTTTTAAACATTTCCTTTAGAAAGTCCCTAAGAAATACATCTTGCCTGGAATAAGTTGGTAACTATTTCATGCAGCATTACATGCAGAACTTCTTGGCAAATGAGGGGAAGTAAGAAGTTAGTTAGGTGCTCCAGTTCTCTGTCCAATGAAATGACTTCTGTACATTATTCTGGCACCAAAATTTAAGTAAATGTATTTATTCCCTACATGAGACTTTCAGTAACACAGTGGACAATGTATTTATTAAGTCAAAACAGTTATATCAAAGAATTTACGTTCTGGGTTTTTTTGCCTGCTTGATTCACGCACTTCATTTTTTTTCAATTTCCAGCTTAATTGTGGTATAATTAACAAACAAAAATTGTATATATTTTAGGTATGCAATGTGATGATTTATGATATGCAAATGTTCTGAAGTGACTATCACAATCAAGTTAATTAACAAATCACCTCAGGTAACATTGTGAGTATGTGTGTGTGTGTGGTGAGAATACTTAAGATCTACTCTCTAAGCAAATTTCAAGTACACAATACAGTATTATTAATTATAGTCACCATATTGTATATTACATCCCCAAAACTTATTCATCTTATAAATGAAAGTTTGTATCCTTTGACTAACATCTCTTCACTTCCTACCTCCTCCAGCCCCTGGCAACAGCCATTCTACTCTCCGGTTCTGAGTTCTGCTTTTTTAGATTCAATATGAAAGAGAAATCACACAATGTTTGTTTCTCTATGTCTAACTTAGTTCACTTAGCATAATGTCATCTGGGTTCATTCATGTTTAAGGTCTGTTCTGATCATTAAAGTATGAAATACACATGACCCTTGCTCTCAGGACATTAGGAATCTAAGAAGGAAGACAAAGATACCATGTTACTACAAGAAAAGCACAATGATAGAGACGTGCACAGGGCATCCCTGGGATAGAGGATGGGGTGGGGGTGAGAGAAGTTCGGGAAGCTGTCCCTGAGATGATCAAAAAGATATAATAGTTAGCGAGACAGAGTGAGAATTGCTTGTAGGTGTCGGAGCAAGGGAGGGGTAAAAGCAGGGAGATGGACAGGCTTGCCCAGGGAAGAGACTACACAAGTAAACACTAGAGAGAAAGCACATTGTCTTAACCATTTGTATTTCCCTGTGAACGGATATTTCATCTTTCTTGCCTATTTCTCTTCTGTTTGCCTTAATTTGTATTAAATTCTTGGATGTCTTTTCCTGGAAATGAACATACCCTATCTGTTACACATGTTACAGAGTTTCTCTTTCATACAGAAGTTTTGATTTTGAATAAATTTATCAACCTTTTTCATAATGGCTTTTTTCTTATTCAAAAGAATCTTCCTTTCCCCCAAATAATAAACATATACTGTTGTCATTATGTTTTATATTTTTCTTTTTAGTCATTTAATCAATTCTTGATAAAGGATGAGAAAAAATCTTGAAGGATATTGTTATGGGTTGAGTTGTGTCCGCCATGAAAGCATATGTTGAAGTCCTAAAGCCCCACACCGCAGAATGTGATTTTATTTAGAAATAGGGTCTCTGCACATGTAATTAGTTAAGGTCTTATGTGGGTGGAGTGGGCCCCTAATCCAATATGACTGGTGTCATAAAAAGAATGGCATGCAAAGAGATACAGACACAGAACATGATTTGAAGACAGGATTGGAGCAATACACCTACAAGCCAAGGAGTGCCAAAGATTGCCAACAAACACCAGAAGTTAGGTAGAGGCAAGGAAGGATTCTCCCCTATAAATTTCAGAGGGAGCATGGCTCTGCTGACACCTTGATTTTGGACTTCCAACCTCTGGAATTGTGAGGCAATAGATTCTTCCTGTTTTAAGTCACCTAGTTTTGGGTACTTTGTAGTATGGCAGCTCTAGAAAATAAAGATTTATACCAAACTGATAATAGTGGTTAGAGGTAGAAGTGGGGGAAAGAGAGACTAGAATTGGGGGCAGATGGGCAGAGGAGATTGTAGGATTGGGGGTAATTGTGAACTATGGTATGAGGTGGGGAGTATGAAGAGAAATCGCATATAGTCCAGTATTGCATAAAGTGTGAGTCATGGATTGTTAAACGTTGAGCTGGAAAAGGAGAAAGAGCACACAGAATGGGCAAATCTTATAACCTATTCAAAGCATCTGTTTTTGCCATTTTAAAATATTTTAATTTATTTATCAAAGTACACAGACACACAACACACACCACAACAGAGACACATTGTAAGTCAATGACAAAAGGATACCTGTCCAATAAATGATACTGTGTCAGATGGATAACTATGGATAAAATAAAAGGCAACAGGAGAGTTAATAAGCAAGACACAAATTGGTTGAATATAGTAGTTGCAATGCATCTAAAGTGTGTGTGTGTGTGTGTGTGTGTGTGTGTGAGAGAGAGAGAGAGAGACAGAGAGAGAGACAGAGAGAGAGAAACCAAAAAATTAAAAGCTTGTCTGCTCAACACAGAAATGGGAGAAAGACCTTGAATTTAGAGAATTCAAAGAGAACATCCAAATGGTCAATAAACATATAAAAGTTTCCCAACAATAGTACTTATCCGAGAAGTGCAAATTAAAACCACCATGAAATATGACTAAACTGCCACTCAACTGACTAACATTGGATATTAACACTACCGGGCTTCCCTGGTGGCACAGTCATTAAGAATCTGCCTGCCAACGCAGGGGACACGGGTTCGAGTCCTGGTCCTTGGAAGATCCCACATGCCGCAGAGCAACTAAGCCCACGCGCCACAACTACTGAGCCTGCGCTCTACAGCCCGTGCTCCACACCTACTGAAGCCTGCGCGCCTACAGCCCGTGCTCCACAACAAGAGAAACCACCGCAATGAGAAGCCTGTGCACCGCAACGAAGAGTAGCCCCCGCTCACTGCCCACGTGCAGCAATGAAGACCCATCACAGCCAAAAATTTTTTTAAAGTTTAAAAATATATATATATTTAAAAATAAAAAATAATTAAAAAAAGAAAATTAACACTACCTAGTGTTGATAAAGATGGGTAAAAACTGGACTCACACATGCTGAGATGCTAGGTCCTAGTAGGGACTGCGGTTGAGTACTAAAATGGCTGCAAACTCTTCCCATCCAGTATATGTGCCCTTTTGCAATATCACCTTGAAGCTCTTCCAAGTAAAAAAGTGGAGTCTGTTTCTCCATTCCTTGACTTGTTTTGTCATATGGAACATTTTTTTAAAAAGTGACTCAATCACAGAGGCTTGAAAAAACTTACACATTGGGGCTAGCCCTGTTTTGCTGCTCCTAAGGAACCCTAACATTCACCATGTGATGAAGCACAGATTAGGCAAAGAAAGTTCGGCCATTAATGTCACTAGGGCCAACAACTAGCATCAGTACCTGCACAGGTGAGTGAGATCATCCTAGATCCATCAACCTCTCATCAATCTGCCAGATGACTGCAGCTACATGGGTAGGCACAGCAGGACAGATTGGGAAAAGAGTTACCCTGATCAGATTGCTGATTCAAAGAATCATTAGCAATTAAATAGCTGTTATTTATATCTTATTTTTGACATAGTTTATTTATACAGAAGAATTTAATTTATACAGGATATTTGAATCAGTCTCTTTTATTTTACCAATAACAGTGCAGTTATCACAAAACCTTCTAAAATAAGCCAAGACTATTAAATAATGTACATAAACATTTCTCTCCATTCTCCAACCAGCCCTCAAAGCTCATTTGTATTACAAGGGTCTTGTCATGTGCTATAAAATAGTCAGTTTGGGCTTGCAGTTACTGATTGAAAGAACCTAATATTTAAAAGGAACACACTGAATATGTTAATTTGTGAGCTACTCTTTTCATCATAAAGTGAACAAAAAATGCATTCGACTCATGCAAATTTTACTTACTGTCATGAAAGAAGAATAAAAATTCCACCTTGAGTTTGAAAACCAACCAGGACCTATCCATCCAGCTAAGGCAGATTTTAGAGTCACGATGAATTTAATTTAATTTAATTTTAATATAGCCATCAACACAAATGTTTCTTTACAAAATGTAGTACTTTTACCATCGAAACTAAACATACTGAGAAGGTCAAGAAGATCAAAGGGCAAATTATTTGAGATGCTGTGTTCTCAGCGAATGCCACAGCAGCTGCTGGAGAATTCTGGAACTGCGAGACCTTGATTCTGACAATGTTTCACTTCTGTACTTTTCCATGGATCCAAGATGGACTTGGATTAATACATTAATGTGTAAAGACGTTTCTTAAATAAAATGAACAGAAGCCAATGGAATAGATAACTCCTACAAATATAAGTTACATAACTAGATACACCTCTGTATAAAGCCAGTTGTTCAAATATATCTTTTGAGCATATTTAAATGTCCAGTTAGATTAGATCACTAAATAACGATACATTTCTTCTCCCTTCCTCCACTGTGGCTGCCTCTTTTTGACCCAAGATGTATTTGGTCTTGTGTACAGTATACAAGGCTACCATATTACCACCTCCATAATATAAGATTCACATTTTATTATGACAATGACTATTAAGGAAGCTTAAAGTATTCTCATTTGCTTGTTTTATTGTATTTATTATGGCATTGTTCCTAGGTTTCTCTGTTTAAACAAAAGATATTATGATTTTCCTACAAAATTTCTATGACCTTTAAATATCACTGTAATACTATAATATTAACAGCCTATTGTAATATTTGTTCAGAATTTCTTTTTTTTTTACATAAGAGACATCAAGTATCAAGCTCATTTAAATAACTAAAATAATAAAACATTTTACATTACCAAAGCAGAAGAGTTTGTCATTCTTAGATAAATTGTTTTACTTTCTACCAGATCAGTTATAATGGGGTCATGTTATTATCACCACCTTAATGAGTTCTTTTTAGGAAATCTAAAAGACAACATCACCCTGAAACAACACTTATCAGTTTAAGGTATTTCTGAATACCAATACTGAGAAATATCTCAATAAGCTATACTCAAAACTTATGTGTTTTTACTGGTTGTGGATTTATTATGATTGCTGATTTGTTTTTCTAAACAGAGATATAATGTTTACATTTAATATTTTAAAAATATTAAATGAGAATTGAAATTTTCACTAAAAATGCAAAACAACTAAGAACAAGAAATTCTTTTAATCGGGAATAGGTATGATTTAGAACCATCCTGAAGATTACCAAATCATATGGTGTTGCCAAACCTTCCTCACTGAGCCTCTGGACATTTGGCTATGAGAAGCACCTCCAGCTCCATTTGTTCAAAAGTAAGCTTATTATATTTACCCATCCTTCCTCATATCCCCATATACTCCCATTGCCCTCATATGGGTAAGCTGCATTACCATTTACCTAGCTGCCCATGTTAGGACCCTGGGAGCCATTCTTAAATTCTGCTTTTCTTTCCCTCTACCCCTGCAGAAAATCAATCACTAAGTCCAGCTCATTCTGTCTCCTGAAGGTCTCCTTGTAACCTCTACTCCAGTGCAGGGTAATCATTCTTCTTCTGCACTAATGTGTTTCAACTGATCTCCTTTCCTTCACTCTTCTCTTCTCCAATCCACCGTACCCAGAATGTTTCCAAAACACGAATCTGATTACATAACCCTACTCCTTCAAACACTTTTCCAGTGACTTTCAGAGCCACTGCCTTTTGGATTTAGGTTCAAATGACTTTAAAAAGCCTTTGTGACTCTACTACCCAAAGCAAGCTACAGATTCAATGCAATCCCTATCAAACTACCACTGGCATTTTTCACAGAACTAGAACAAAAAAGTTCACAATTTGTATGGAAACACAAAAGACCCTGAATAGCCAAAGCAATTTTGAGAACAAAAAACGGAGCTGGAGGAATCAGGCTCCCTGACTTCAGACTATACTACAAAGCTACAGTAATCAAGACAGTATGGTACTGGCACAAAAACAGAAAGATCAATGGAACAGGATAGAAAGCCCAGAGATAAACCCACGCACATATGGTCACCTTATCTTTGATAAAGGAGGCAGGAATGTACAGTGGAGAAAGGACAGCCTCTTCAATAAGTGGCGCTGGGAAAACTGGACAGCTACATGTAAAAGTATGAGATTAGATCACTCCCTAACACCATACACAAAAATAAGCTCAAAATGGATTCAAGACCTAAATGTAAGGCCAGAAACTATCAAACTCTTAGAGGAAAACACAGGCAGAACACTCTATGACATAAATCACAGCAAGATCCTTTTTGACCCACCTCCTAGAGAAATGGAAATAAAAACAAAAATAAACAAATGGGACCTAATGAAACTTCAAAGCTTTTGCACAGCAAAGGAAACCATAAACAAGACCAAAAGACAACCCGTAGAATGGGAGAAAATATTTGCAAATGAAGCAACTGACAAAGGATTAATCTCGGAAATTTACAAGCAGCTCATGCAGCTCAATAACAAAAAAACAAACAACCCAATCCAAAAATGGGCAGAAGACCTAAATAGACATTTCTCCAAAGAGGATATACAGACTGCCAACAAACACATGAAAGAATGCTCAACATCATTAATCATTAAAGAAATGCAAATCAAAACTACAATGAGATATAATCTCACACCAGTCAGAATGGCCATCATCAAAAAATCTAGAAACAATAAATGCTGGAGAGGGTGTGGAGAAAATGGAACACTCTTGCACTGCTGGCGAGAATGTGAATTGGTACAGCCACTATGGAGAACAGTATGGAGGTTCCTTAAAAAACTACAAATAGAACTACCATACAACCCAGCAATCCCAGTACTGGGCATATACCCTGAGAAAACCATAATTCAAAAAGAGTCATGTACCAAAATGTTCATTGCAGCTCTATTTACAATAGCCCAGAGATGGAAACAACCTAAGTGTCCATCATCAGAAGAATGGATAAAGAAGATGTGGCACATATATAGAATGGAATATTACTCAGCCATAAAAAGAAACGAAATTGAGCAATTTGTAATGAGGTGGATAGACCTACAGTCTGTCATACAGAGTGAAATAAGTCAAAAAGAGAAAGACAAATACCGTATGCTAACACATATATATGGAATTTAAGAAAAAAAAATGTCATGAAGAATCTAGTGGTAAGACAGGAATAAAGACACAGACCTACTAGAGAATGGACTTGAGGATATGGGGAGGCGAAGGGTAAGCTGTGACAAAGCGAGATAGAGGCATGGACATATATACACTACCAAACGTAAGGTAGATAGCTACTAGCGGGAAGCAGCCGCATAGCACAGGGAGATCAGCTCAGTGCTTTGTGACCGCCTGGAGGGGTGGGATAGGGAGGGTGGGAGAGAGGGAGACGCAAGAGGGAAGAGATATGGGAACATATGTATATGTATAACTGATTCACTTTGTTATAAAGCAGAAACTACCATACCATTGTAAAGCAATTATACTCCAATAAAGATATTAAAAAAAAAAAAAAGCCTTTGTGATCTTGCCTCTGTTTCTGTGTTCCCATCTTGCAATCCTCCCTTCACATTCTACAATATTCACTGAATTTCTCTCAGTTTTTGACCATGTCCTACTCTTTCATGCATCAAGGCCTCTCACATGTTGTTTTTTCTTGTGGACACCTTCCTCTTTCCCCGCATTAATTTGGCTGAGTTATATGCATTCCATGACCATCTCTTACACATATGCACACACGTAAGTACACACACCCACATCCTGTTCTCCATGAAGAAGTTTCCCTGTTCTGAGCTTCTGCAGCAGCCTCTACTACCTCTAGCATAGAACTTTCTATGCTATGTTATAAATTTTTATTTCCTCCAATAGACAGAAAGTTCGAAAAAGTTAGGAATTGTATTTCCAATTGCCTATTGAATGCCTATAAAAGTGCCTGCTCCAGGGTAGCTATTACGAAGATACACAATAAAAGAACAAACAGAGAGGAAGTGCATTAATACATCCCATAGACAGCCTATTTCAAGTTACAGCTGGCTTAGGTAAGATTTCAAACAATAATAAACTGAATAATGCAAAGATGTGTTTGCACGCAAATCCCTAAACAGCTTGTATTCCATATTTCTGATTTCCTAAAGAGATAGGAGTCTATACTGCTAATCAAAAAGTACCTCATGTGCTTCAGATACCACATTTAGTATTGGCAGAATTATATCTAGTTGTGAAATTTTGCCCTGATATAAAACTATCCTACTTGTTCTTGGCTCTGGGTTGCAGAGTTACCTATGAATAATGCTAATAGCTTATTTTCTCATTCAAGATCTCTGAATTAGCTCTAATATCTTGGCAAATATTCATCTGAGATGATATATTCATATACTGTAAAGTGTGGAAAGTATAATTTGTGCCTAACTAAAAATTTTAAGACGTGCTATCAAAAAGCCAATTTGTGTATGGCTACAACTGAATATGACTCCTTTAGGATGTGTGATTTTGAGAAGTATGTTTATTTATGGGCCTAAATGATGTTCAAAGATTATTGTAAGCTCCTTGAAGAACAGGATAATGCTTTAATTATGGTCTCTTGACAAACAGTAGGAAATCAATCAACATTGAGATAATGAAGGAGGAATAATGGCAATACAAAAATAGAAAAACATACACAAATAATGACAACTAAATTAGACACCATGATCTTAAACCAAAGACACCAAATTTAGAGTTGGAAGTACTGATGTGTGTGTTCTTGTTCGTCTCAAATGCTGGAATCCATCTTGGTTAAAATACTTTAGTCTAAACTTACTTCTAAAAAAACAAAAGAGACTTTTCTTTGATAAATAGCCTCTTATTGTATGGAAATGTTAGAGAGACAAGGTTTACTACTTCTTCTGAACACATAGAAGATTACATTTCCCTGAACCTAGGCATTCAGACTGGACTGTACATCTATTTTTAGTCAATGGCTTATAAGCAAATATAATGCGTGTTGCTTTCAGGTCAAATAATTTCAGCAAGAGACCCTCAAGTGCTTTTTCTCTCTGCTATATCAAGGAATTCCCATTATCTAGATGGTACAGCTACATAGTGGGTAGAGATTCTGTTAGTCTGTACTGCTGAGCGACGTCATGGAGGACATTTGTCCATACCTACAGGGGACTTTATTTTTTTATTGGAGTATAGTTGCTTTACAGTGTTGTTAGTTTCTGCTGTAGAGCAAAGTGAATCAGCCACATGTATACATATATCCCCTCTTCCTTGGATTTCCTTCCCATGTAGGTCACCACAGAGCATCTACAGGGGACTTTAAAGGAAATAAACCTTTTGTTGTTTTAAGTCTGAGATTTGGGGATTCTTTGTTATCACAGCATAAACTATCGAGGTTAATAGAAAATGTATGTCATATTAAAATTGTCCAAATGCATTAATAAACTTAACAAGGAAGAAAGTTTTCAGAAGTCAAAGTGTTTTAGTTTCACCTTTCTGAAACTATACTGTCTGAAAGTTCTTGGTCTAAATAAAATGTCTTCTTGAGAATAAAGTGACTCAATGTCTCTATAAATCTTTAATTACCTTGATATTTAACAGGTGAAGTAGAGAAGTTAATATGGACAGTGAATGTAGTCTTAAGCAGCTACCCTAGGGAAGTACAAAAATTGGTTGCTAGTAGAGGTGACCTTTAACTAACAGAAGAATGGAATAGCACTGGTCACCTTAGGGATTTAATGTGGTTGTTTAAGAAAAGAGATGGCGTGTGGAAGGCGGCCTTTGATAGCTATTGCTGTACTTATGCTGTCAGTGATTCAGCCAACATTGTGACTTTATGTTCCAAGAAAGTAGACCAAGATAAAATGAACTACTGTATTTTTTAACAAAATTAGAAAAAGCTATTGTCAGTAGTTTAAAGCTTCAGACTGATAGGAAACTTAAATATTTCTTTTATCCCAGATTAGGAAGCTATGATCCAAAGAATACCTTGTCAGAGGCAGATTCAAGACAAGAACCCAGGTCTCCAAATTCCTAGCCCAGGGTCCTCCCATAAATATCTAAGAATGACTAAGGATTATTGATACATTTTGATTTTTAAAAATTATGAGTCAAAGTTCTGGCCTTAATTTTTGCTTTTTGATTCATATGGGAGATGAAACTAACCTGGCAAGAGATAACTGTATCCCTCTTCCACCAACATCCTAACCAAGACTGAAAGAGTTGCATCATTCCTTGGCATAAACACAAGAGGCTGATGGCTCTTGAGGAAATAATACATTAGGCCCCACAGGGAATAGCAAATGAAAACGCAAGTCTAAAATTGTCTACTTAACACACGCTCATCCTCACATCTCCAGTAAAATAAACACCGCCTCAAGAAATCCTTCCTTGCTCCTCCATAGTATGCAGAGCTGGTTTCATGGGCATGCAACCTGTGTAGCTGCCAAGAGTCCTATGCTTGGTCTGTCACTACCCTCAAATTCTTATTGGTTTTTGAACAAGGTGCCCTGCATTTTCATTTTGCATAGGTCTCTGCAAGTTCTGTAGCCAGTCCTGATAGTACGCAAATTCCCTTTGGTGTTTGTAATCATAACATCCGGAATTTCTCCCTCATGGCAAATACTTACATAATTAAATAGAGTCAAGCTATCTCTTTTCATTCTTAGTAGTGTAAGTTCCATAAAAACAGGAATTGGTTTTATCTTTTTCACTGTTTTTATCCATATTGCTTAGTGGAGTTGCTGGATTATAACAGATGCTTTGATGACCAGATGGATGAATAAGTCAATGAGTTAATTAGTCATTTTGAGTAAATGAATGAATAAAAGAAACCTGGGGAAAACTTCAGGTTTGAACAGAATGGCAGACAGCTGGAGTCTTTGGGTACGGGAAAAAAAGGTAGATACATAAAGTGCGTGTAAAGTACAGTGAGTTCTGAAAGCTAAAGCGAGAATTTGACACTTATTACATGAAGAAGTACAGAAGTTGTCATTAGCTTTTGATAAACATAACTTGTTTATTGCCTGTTTCCAGATTGAATTTCATATTCTTAAACACTGTTCCTTCTGCTTCTTTAGTAATAAAACATCATGGCATATTTTAACGTATGGTAACATTCATTTGCCATCAAATGTATCACATATTTTATGTGATTTAATCCTGACAAAACCCTGTAATGCTGGTTCCCATTTCTCAAATAAAGAAACTGAGGCTCCAAAAGATAAAATAATTTTCTCAACGTAATATCAGGAAAAAGGTACAGAATTTGAATAAAGGTTTCCTTGAGAAAAATTTTCAAAATCTTCCTACTCTTTACAGATGCTCCCATAGCTTAAGCATTTGATTTTTAAGCAAATATTTAGCTACTTTGTATATACCAAGATTGTGTGACTAGTGGAAGAAAGTCAGATTGGTAGACTGTGTTTACCAACAGGTGCATGTTCTACTTAGGACATTTTCTAGATGAACTAAGTCTCAAAGAGCTTGAAGCACATCTTTAGAAACATTCACTTTCTGTCAGAATCTTGGAAAAAGGTAAGAAGTTGAGACTAATTTATCACCCAAAGGTATTCCAGTTACAAATACAATAACTTTTTAGAGAAAACTGAAAGAGAAAAGATTTATGGCCAGAGCAAAAGATTATGGCCAGATAAGCAAAAGAACTTATCTTTCCTAAGTACTAAAATACTTAAAGAAAATTGACCTCCAATTAAGAAAACAAGACATAGCAGTTTTATTTGACCATAATTTCATCTAATGGAATCGTATAATAATAAAATGTGCAGATCCCATCACATTGAGATAGCTCTTAAAAACAGAAAAATAGCTTCTGAGTAAAGGTGCATGCTTACCACTACCCAAAAGCCTGTTTTTGATAGTTTTATATCATTATTACTATAACCAACCTTTAACTGAATTCTTATTATGTTGTCTTCACTCAGTGTAGACACTAGTTGTAGTCCTGCTACCAAGAAAAAAGGAAGTCACCTGGGGTCCTCAGTGTTTAAAAAATCAACAGGATGTGAAAGTTGGATGAAAAATCTAGTTCTCCTACAGAAATATAAAATCCTCACTTCATTCCATACAAAGTAAATTCAGCCTCATTGAAGGGGTACATATAAAAAATGAAAACATGAAATTACTAGGTTAAGAGTATGGGTTTGAGGATCAGAAAACTGGGGATTTCATATCAGCATCATTGTTTTATTAGCTGTGTGATGCTGAACAACATCTTTACCTCAGTCTCTTAATCTGTAAGATGAGAATATATTTTATAAAGTTGGAAGGGACTAAAGGATATAATGCATGTAATGTTATTAGTACTTTCCATAGGCATATAGTAAGGGTACAGTAATGTCAACATCACTGTTATATCAATATGGATCTCCTTGCATAGATCACTTTGTCAGTTATGATGTAGCATATTTAAAAAGAAATACTAGATAAGAAATGCCATTGAATTTGAATATTGAAAAGATTACCTAAATAAATCAAGAAAAAATCAATTTTTCTACCTGACGTTATTAGCATATACATGCATATGTGGTTTCACTTTATGACAGAATTTACATATAGTGACAATCACAAATATTAAGTGCACAATTTGATGGTTCTGACAAATGTATAAACCTACATAACCAATAATTCTGCAAAGAGCATGTGGAATATTTCATCATCCCAGAAAGTTCCCTCATAGCCCTTCCTCTCAATCTCTACCCTCCAAAGAAAAGCATTGTTTTTATCATCACAATGGCTTACTTTTGCCTGTTCACAAATTTAATATAAATGGATTCACACATTATGTGCTCCTGTTTGAATAACCCTTCTCCCCAATATAACCCCACAGAGAAGTCTCAAGAACGTCTGTCAGTAGTTTATCCTTTTTGTTACATGTAGTGCTATTCTATGAATATACCACAATCTGTTTACTCATTCCCCTACTAATACTAATAGAGATTTTGTTTTTTCTAGTTTCTTTTCCTTGAATTCCTTAAACACACTTACAATGGGTTTTGTAGATTCCTAGTTTTCTAATCCCATCAGATGGTCTATCTATATTGATGACTGTTTGTCATATTTTCCTGCTTCTTCACATGCTTACCAGTTTTTATTGTATACTTGGTAATATGGATAATACATTGGGGGCATCTGGGTCATAATGGTCTTCATTCAGACCGTATTGTGTTTCAGTCAGACAGCTACATTCCTAGCAAATCATTTTCATCCTTTCATGCTTTTGTCTTTCCTCAGCAATTATGGAAATTTCACATATACAAAGCTTAAGAATTACACAAAGAAAACTCATAAACCACCTTCGAGATTCTACAATTGTCATCACTTTGCTATGTTCATTTGATTACATATATTCATCTATTCATACATTTTGATGCTTTTCAAAGTGAGTTGCAAACATCGCTACCCTTCACACCTAAAGTGTTTAGCATGTCAGATTTTTTTATTCTTTATTAATATGGATCTATATTGATTATGTCCTTAGTCCTGAGAGCATAGCCCCTACTGTAGACTGTGGTCCTTACTCTCAAAGTGGTGATTTTCTATAGCCTCAACTGAATGCCTGAGGTTCTCACCAAGAACCTGGTTGGGCTATAATTCTAAGGTCTCCCAGCACTGTAGGACCTCTGGTGTCTCTGTTCACATTCTTCATGGAGTCTTGCTCTGTGTATGTTCAGCACAGCCCAGTCCTCGAGCAATTCTCCCTCATGCATACATCTGGGGGTCCCTCTCTACCCAGCTCTCTTCTTTCTGTACAATGCTCGACAAATACTACCCTAGAACTTACTACCTTGCACTTTAAAAGTGAATCCTGTGTTCTGCTTAGACTTCAACTCCCTGTGTCAATGGCTAGAATACTACTGCCCAAAAGAACTTTCTGTGATGAAAATATTCTATATCTACACTGTTCAATATGGAAACTACTACCCATATAGTTATTGAGCACTAGCAATGTGACCTGTTTGAAGAACTGGATTTATAATTTTAATTTTAATTAATTTTAACTTTAATTATCACATATGGTTAGTGGGTACCATATTGGACAGTGCTAGAAAATGTCCCCAAGGAGAGAACAAGAAAATGTGGTGCTCTCATCCAGCATTTGCCTTCTCTCAAGGTTCACATTTCTTTGTGGCCTATTGGTCAACATCTGAAAAGAATTACCTTATTGTGATGTCCAGTTTTGTGTGTGTTGTTTTTTTTTTTTTTTTTTTACTGGAAAAAGAATCTAATACAATTATTCAATTATGCTTAGGACTATATTGGCTTTTGTTTACCTGAAAAATATAAATTAATTCAGCTAAACATGCAATGCTGATTGCCTAGTAAAATAAATAATAGAAAAAGAATGGAATGTCTCCATCAGAACTGCACCAGGTCAGATAGCTTTACATGCATTCCTGTGACTTGTATTATCTGACTCCTCACATGGTGCATTTTATCTTTTGTGTAGGGTCTGGGCAGTCTTATACTTTCTAGTGACTCCAACTTAGCCTTAAAGAGTGATTCCACAAAAATGGGATTAGATAAAGCTGTATTCAAGGAACAAACAAAAGCAAAATAAAGTCAAATGGCTGCATCATCACTTGGCCTCAACAAAGGTGACCACACCTGCAGTCCAGGTTGAAGCTGGTTCCATGAGCTTCCTTCGTGCTCTTAGATCCTGTGAGAACTTGAGGCAGCCTTTCATGTCAGTGACCCTAGTTCCCAGCACAGAACATCATCCATGGTACATCGATAAACATATGCTAAATGAACAAGTAAAAAGATACTCATTCCATCTGTGGCTTTAAGTAGACTGGTTAAGAAGGAGCAGGAAGTGTTAACTTAAAGCCTTATTTTCTTCTCAGGTTGGTGAGAAAGGAAGAAAGTTGCAGAACACCTTACCACTGAAAGCAGATGGCAGGAATCACAGAAAAGAGGCATTGTTCTCAAGACTGATTGCTCAAACTTATGCGCATAGAGTGCCAGTCTTGACCTCCAACAGACACATAGAATTTCACACAGTGAATGCAACATCTCATGCATTGGATGATAAAGATGTTGCTTTCACTTCAAAATGCAGTCTTTCTTAGAAAAATTCAATTTTAAGCCCAAAGATGTGGATATATACCAGGGAAAGCTATCTTCCAGCAGCCAATTATTCTATTTTCTCATACGTTTATGGTGTTACTCATTAAGTTTGTCATTTGTACAATGACCTAAACCCAGAGTGCATGCACAGCATTAATAAAATGTTCTATCCATTTTTTTGTTTAACTCTTACACTTAATTTTCTTGCCATTGCACATTTTGCTTAATTCAATCGGATGCATGGTTTCTTGTTTAGGTCTCCACAAAATGACTGAGTCCCTCTGCAATTATAAGTAATCCTACAAAGAAACGAATCAAGACTCAGTTATGGAGTGTGTTAAGTGTAAGCTACATTGGGACTGGGAATACATCTCTACCAGTTCAGTGCAACGTGAAGGAAGATGGGGACTCGATATGAATTAGACTTCACCAGCTCACACAGGGAAGCATTTTCCACATTTCACTCTACTTCCAAATGTAGCATATATTTTTAATAAATATGCTTCTAGTGCTGAAACTGTTTCTTTGTCAAAAAAGTCACTGCTATATTTGACTGCTTTATTACTTACAATCTATTGTCATTTTTATATTAAATTCAAAATAATACTCAAAGTAATGAACATGCACATAATTTTGTGCCATTTTCCATTCTTTCTACCAAGAATTTTTGGAGTTAGCTCTACTATAATTCTTCTGTATAAGGTGAAATGTCAGTTTTCAAATTGCAACTACCTAGAGAGCTCCCTTCTACGATAAAGAAATTTCACAAACACCACACGTTTTTAGATTTAGTTTTAGTTTCCAACCTTCAAGCTCATGTATTTCTTTCTTTACTGTCACTGATAACTTTCTTTTGTACATTAATGTCTGGAGTTAGTTGCTAAATTTTGACTATAGCTGGAAGTTAGATTTTTCAAGCATACCTGATAAATATGGTTTAGTATTTGAATTGCTGATTCAAGTGTTTTACTGTTAGGAGACTATCTCTGTAAATTTAGTAAATCCTGCAATACCTAAATATTTGGCAAAAGAGATTTCTAAGATGATTTAGAAAAATAACAGAAAATAGATCATACCAACAATTAATCAATTGTTTCTTAGGGAGAGGAAATACAAAGAAATCCCATCCAATCAGTGGCACTGATTGTGCTAGAGCTAATAGCCTAGAGAAGTAAGCTGACTTTTGGTTGTAGAAAAAGAAAAGAATTGCATTTGACATCTAAAGACGTAGTTAACTTTATGAAGATAGGTTCAAGTGGATTATGAATGGTCATTACTAATCCAAACACACTCTTTCCTGACATGCCCTCTCCGTCAAGAATACAAGTACATAATTAATGTGATAGCAACACATTTTGTTTAGATGAGGGTGAAAAGCATGGTTTTACATCTTGTCTTATTATCTCACAGACACACTAACTTCATAACTCCTTGCAAAGGAGTGTTCATCCTTTTCTAGCTTGATTGCCCCCAAGACTATTCCTGCTAGAGCTTTGATGAACTCCTCTTCGGCTTGCAGAGAAACAAATATAAGTAGCATTTGAAGGAATTAGATCAACTGCTCATTAGCAAAAGTAACACTAGGTATGTGGGATCCAATAAGGTTTTTTCTTCTTTTTTCCTATAATCCCCTGCTCGTGTTTGGTACTAAGTTTCAGAAGATTTCTTGACTTTAATTTGGCAACCCTTTGTTCCCAGTCTGTAACTTCTGACTTTCTTTTTCACATATACCATTCCCAAAATATTTCTTCACATATAAGATGGATCTTCTTTCATTGTAGTGGGGATGTTAAACTAGTTTAGAAACTATCTTTGATAATTCTTTGTCTTGCCTGAGATTCTGCTCTCTGCTCCTCACCTATTCAAGCCTACTTATCTCTTGTCCCATGTCTGTTGCACCACTTGAAATCAGGATAACTTGACAAGGTTTATAAAAAATATATAATACATATTTTAACATTATACCTATTTTTAAAATAAAATAGAAGGAAACAAAAACATCAAAGTACCAAAAGCCTTATGAGAGAACCCTCCAGCCCTTGTCTGTACATCCTGCTTTTCAAAAGGCAAATTTGATGAGAATCTCTTATCTGTTGAGACCCCTCCGTGGATTTCCATAGCCCACAGGACAAGTTGAACATTCTTTACCATGGCAAACTGAGCTCTTCATAATCAAGCTCCTTCCAAATTACTCTATACAATCTCAGAATTCTAATGCAATTGTTCCCAAACTTGAGCAACTGAGTAATACCTACTCTCGTGTGAATCTCCTTTGTTTTTATGTAAAACCCTAGGCAGCATGCTCTGCTATGATGACTGCATAGGTCTAAAATAGGGCCCCCAAATTTGCATTTTTAACATTCACTCTGGGAGATTCGGGTGCAAGTGGCCGCCAATCCAGCCTAAGAATTATTTCTCTTGGCCTCGTCACAACTGGCTCTATTTTACCACTGATTTCACACATGCTATTTCCTCTATAAGGAAAGCACTACTCAGCTTTTGAAAACATATTCCTAATAATCCTTCAAGACTAAAATATCAGCACTGATAAAATTTGCTTGAAGGTAGAGAGCAAAAAGATTTAAAAAAGGTTTCTCTTACCTTTAAAAAAGGTTTCTCTTATCATACGGGCCCACTCCTTTAGAAATCTAGAATAAAAACAAAGGGAATACTTCTAAGAACATCAATTTTTGTTTTAATAATCTTTTTGAATTTGCATCTCTTTTCTTAGAGGCCCCAATGCTGCATCAGGTACAGTAGGGGGAAAAATAGTAGAAAATAGTCATAGTCTTAAGGAACCCATTACCAAAGATTAGGACAAAGTATCCTAGAGAATAGAAATGTACTTAGTTAATGCCTAAGCTTTATGTTATACATCTGTCTTAAGTCAGGGTTCTCTGGAGAAATACAACTAATAGGAAATATATAGTATCTCTCATATGTATATGAGAGAAAGCACACGGGCAAGCACATTCAGTGGGCCAAAGACAAACTGATCCTTAAAAAAGGTAGAAAGCAATTATGGTAAATTTACCCAAACTACATCAGGGAAAACTGAAGATCTGGAGATATCCATGGTAAAGCTTGATAAGACAGAACATGACAATCATACAAACATACTAGACCTGGATGCAGAGATGAGAAATGGAGTTTGGTAAGGGTTGGTGAGGGAGGGAGGAAAAAAGAGAAAGAACAAAGTCTTCTGCACATTTTTAATCAGGTTTTTTTTTTTATTGAGTTGGATGAGCTCTTTATATATTTTGGATATTAACCCCTTATCAGACATATCATTTGCAAATATCTTCTCCTATTCAGTAGCTTGTCTGTTTTGTTGATGGTTTCCTTTGCTCTGGAAAAGCTTTTATATTAGGTCCCATTTATTTATTTTTGCTTTTGTTTCCCTTGCCTGAGGAGACAGATCCAAAAAAATATTGCTAAGACTTATTTATGTCAGAGTGTACTGCTTATGTTTTCTTCTAGCAGTTTTGTGGTTTCTGGTCTCAGACTTGTGTCTTTAATCCACTTTGAGCAGAAGATCTGAATAGACGTTTTTCCAAATGACATACAGTTGGCCAACAGGCACATGAAAATATGTTCAACATCACTAATCATCAGGGAAATGCAAATCAAAACCGCAGTGAGATATCACCTCACACCCATCAGAATGGCTATTATTAAAAAGACAAGAAGTAAGAAGTGTTGATGAGGATGCAGAGTAAAGACTACCCTGGTGCACTGCTGGTGGCAATGTAAATTGGCGCAGCCACTATGGAAAACAGTATAGAGGTTTCTCAAAAAACTAAAAATAGAACTACCATATGACCCAGCAATTCCACTCCTGGGTATATATTTGAAGAGAATGAAAACAATAATTCAAAAAGATACATACACCCCAATGTTTATAATAGTATTATTTACAATAGCAAAGATACGGAAGTAGCCTAAGTGTCCATTAAGAGATGAATGGCTAAAAAAGATTTGGTGTATAATAATATATATATATATATATATATACACACATACACACATACACACCTATATCTGTGTATACACACACACATACACAGGATGGAATATTACTCAGCCATAAAAAAACATGGATGGACATGGTGGGTATTACACTTAGTGAAGTCAGACAGAGAAAGACAAATATGCATGTTTTCACTTATATATGGGGTCTAAATTTTTAAAAAAATGAATGAATATAACAAAAACAAACAGACTCAGATACAGAAAACAAACAATTGGTTACCAGTGGGAAGGGGGTGGGGGAGGGGCAAGATGGGGGAGGGGATTAAGAGCTACAACTAGTAGGTATAAAATAAGGGATGTAATGTATAGTACAGGGAATATAACCAATATTTTATAATAACTTTAAATGGAATATAATCTATAAAAGTTTCGATTCATTATGTTGTACACTTGAAACTAATACTGTAAATCAACAATACTTCAATTAAAAAAAAGAACTCGAGGGCTTCCCTGGTGGCACAGTGGTTGAGAGTCTGCCTGCTGATGCAGGGGACACGGGTTTGTGCCCCAGTCCGGGAAGATCCCACATGCTGCGGAGCAGCTGGGCCCGTAAGCCATGGCCGCTGAGCCTGTGTGTCCGGAGCCCGTGCTCCGCAACAGTAGAGGCCACAGTGGTGAGAGGCCCACGCACCACAAAAAAATAAAAATAAAATAAAGAACTCGAAAAAAGATAAGAATAAGGAGGAGAAGGGAAAAATGAAAGAAGGGAGACAGGAGGAAAGAAAGGAGAAAGGGAAATATAATGAACAAAATACGGATAAAGACAGTTGAGGAAAAACATAGCCCAAGGAAAGGAAGTAAATTTAAGCAATGCTTAAAATTCTAGATGAACTTTAAAAGAATGAGACGAAGATTTTTACAAAGTTTAAAAAGAGATCGGGGGCTTCCCTGTTGGCGCAGTCATTAAGAATCCACCTGCCAATGCAGGGGACACGGGTTCAACCCCTGGTCCAGGAAAATCCCACATGCCATGGAGCAACTAAGCCCGTCACCACAACTACTGAGCCTGTGCTCTAAAGCCCGTGAGCCACAACTACTGAGCCCACATACCACAACTACTGAAGCCTGCACGTCTAGAGCCTGTGCCCCACTACAAGAGACTCCACTGCAATGAGAAGCCCGAGCACCGCAATGAAGAGTAGGCCCCGCTCGCTGCAACTAGAGAAAAGCCTGCGTGCAGCAATGAAGACACAATGCAGCCAAAAATAAAATAAAATAAATTTAAAAATAAATTTTAAAAAATAAAAAGAGATCAAAGATGACTTGACTTTAACCACAGAATTACACAAAAAGTCAGACAGCAAAGCTAAGGAAATGTTTAAAGTAAGCCTATCAGAATAAACAAGAAAAAAAATTTTAGAGACTGGGGTGTCTGAAAGTGTAATTAATGTTATAGATAAAAGGCCGAACATATATGCAGAGAAAAATGATACAGATTAAAGCAATTAGAAAAAAGATGATATAAATTGGGGATAAATACCTATGTGTGTATATATTACAGGAAATCTCCCCTGAGATCAAGAATTTAGTGAGCACCTCATCAGAGCATGTGATAACAACAACAGCAAAATGTTAGTAGCGAGAAACACTGGGAAATAGACCAGGTTAAGTTATCAAACTTCATGAATAAAGGACAAATTTCTCTAAGTATACAGGCAAGGGAAGCAAATCACTAACAAGAGAAATCAGACTGGCCTCAGACTCCCCTACAACCACATTCAATGACAGAAAATAAAGTTGTTAGGGACACATTTCTGAAAGGAGAAAAAAATCTCACTCAGGAATATTCTACCCATTCAAGGTGTCATTCAAATATAAAGACAACAGACAGACATCTCAAACATTCTAGAATGCTAGAAATATAGTACCCATGAATTCTTTTAGAAAAAAAAAAAAGGATGGAATCCAGCAAACCAGGCGATCAATAAAAATAATGAAAATGCCTAATAGGGGTGGTGATGACCATTAAATCTAGTAAATGTTTTGCTATGACTGAACATCTGGGGAATTGTGGTTGCAGAACAGATGGTAAATTTTATAAATTCTAACAGTTTAAATATTATAACTAACACAAACTAGTATGACGTGAGGTGGAGAAGTAAAAGTGTAAGAACGCTAATCACCTTTCCTTCAGAGTAGAGAAGACACTGATGCTAAAGATCACAGAGATCCCAACCAATTAATATTCTTTTCTTATTCATATAGAAAACTTAGAGGAATGAATCTTTTTTTGGAAGGAAAAAATCTAAGGTTCATTAGTTTTTTTTTTCCATTTCAAATGCTTTTTTCTCTCTGCCAAATTCAAGTGAAAAAACTTAATTTAAAAAATATATCTATATATACCTATCTCTACACACATCTGTTTCTATATGCATACATACAAATAGATATATCTGGAAGGATATAAAAATATTAACAGCAGTGCGATTTTTGATAATCTGTTGCTTTGTGATTTTGTGTATGGCTAGAATTCTCTTATGATCCCATGTCACCTTGATGGAAAAAGGCAGAAAGCTTTAGTGACATATGAAATCAGTTTGTAGTTTGGTGGAAATATTTCTAGTTTTTTGTTTCCCAAGTACTGTAGAAAGATTGAGAGAAAATGATAGCATTTGTTTCAGCATGGGAAATATTTGTCCTCCCTGTAGCATCCTCACTAGAACGACTGAAAGGCAGTGTGGAATGGTAGCAAAGGGTATTGAAGTGACAGCTTTGAGAAAGAGATCCCTGATCTAGAATGTCCAATAATAAACTACCTGGCACTGCTTTTTTTAAAAATTTATTTATTTTATTTATTTATTTTTGGCTGCGTTGGGTCTTCGTCGCTGCGCACAGGCTTTCTCTAGTTGTGTTGACGGGCTTCTCATTGCTGTGACTTCTCTTGTTGTGGAGCACGGGCTCTAGGCATGCAGGCTTCAGTAGTTGTGGCACGTGGGCTCAGTAGCTGTGGCTCACGGGCTCTAGAGCGCAGGCTCAGTAGTGTGGTGCACAGGCCTAGTTGCTCTGCGGCATGTGGGATCTTCCTGGACCAGGGCTTGAACCCATGTCCCCTGCATTGGCAGGCGGACTCCCAATCACTGCACCACCAGGGAAGCCCTACCTGGCCACTCTTAACTGTCCATTCACACTTTGGAGGCTGGAGATCCTGGTTTTGGACACATATCTGTTGATTAATAAATACCCATTGAGTTGTTCTGCATAATAAATTCTAAGGCTTTTTCTTACAGACAGCTTATGGCAACAGTCAACTAAAGTCAATAAACTTTAATTAAGAGCTGAACACCATTCTAGGTGTTTTTTCCTGAAAATGTGTACATACCAAAAGTGCAAATGTCCAAAGAAACTGCATGATTAGAAGCAGGTAGGAAGGGCTCTGTGCCATATGGAATAAAGAGCGGTCTGCAATCCCTATAAACTTTTCTTGCTTATTCATGATAGATTTCCAGCATTTCTGATAGTTTCTTTAATTTTGTTTTTTTCATAATTGAATAAGACTGAGGCTAAAATCTACCACAATCATGATGCCAAATGTTTTCATTCTTTATTTCTATCATACTACCATTAATATTAGCTGTTTGATTTTTTTCCATTCCCTCCCATTTTAGTAAAACAAAGACAAGATGCAATAAACGCAAATAAAGTTTAAGCAACACAGCTGAAACTGAACAACTGATTCCACAGTTGGTGCCATCCTGCATGAGCCAATATATAAAAGTCAAATCAGAGCCAAAAAGAGCTTCAATAAAGAATATGGATGTGCCAAGTGTACCGAAGTCAAAAGTACAACATTCAAGGACCAACTCTAACCCAAAGAGCACCAGAAAGCTTTAAATATCCTTTAAATTTGTTGAAATAGGGACTTTGGAAGTGTGATCACCGAAGGCCAAAGAAGAGTGAAATTGTCATGAGTCATTACTGCTATGGAAAGGAGACTGTTAGCCAGAGATACAACCAATAAACTAAAAGGTCATAAGAAAACACTCTAAACTCAATCTGAAATGAAGGGAATGAAGGCTCTCCCTATAACTGAAACACAGGAAAATTTAAATAAATTATTTAGACCCTGGAAAATAAGCCTATAGCAGTTGTAATAGCATATTCACTAGAAAATTTGACAAACATCTGCTCGTCTACTCTGTTGCCTCAGAACCCTATCCCTGCCCCTCCCTCCAGGTGAACTTACAGAAAACCACAACTAACCATATCCTCTAGCCGTGTTCACAGCACGGAATGAGAGAGTCTAACCACAAGGAAACTGGTGCAAGCTGGTTCAGCTCCAAAAGTGGGACAAAGTTGCCCGGCAGCTCATTACCATCTCATTGGAATATTAAGATCTCCCCTGCCCCTCTTCCAACCATGATGGTTCAGCCCACTTCTGATCCAGATGCCAAAGGCCCATACAAGGGCAGAAAAGAGGTGGCACCCCGGTTCCAGGAAAACTATTCCCAGGAAATCAATGCATATGCCTCCCCCTCATTAACCTTGCCCTTAAAATCTTCCCTTAATCATCCCCTCAGTGAGAAGCTGATTTGCGAACCAAGCTCCCGTTTCCCCATTCTTTGGCCATTGAATAAAGACTGTGCTCTTGGCGCCTCAGTATTGACTTTGTTATTGGTTATATGAATCCAGATGGGAAAACGAACTTTCCTGGCCAAGGCACGGGGCCTCAGCTGGGCTAGGGCACAAGAGGCGTTCCATATGACCAATTCAGTAACAACTCCATGAAACTATCCTTTCTTTCAACATGAGGGTGAACATTTGCGGAAAAACTTTATTGCAAATGTTTTTTGTATTGTTATCAACTTGAAGAAATTGCCCTCTGTTTGGAATTTCACATCTGTAGAAATCATTATGTCCCCAGAAGATAGGTAAGAGAAAGGTAAGAAATAAATAAGATTTCATATGAGCTGAATATTTTCATGCACATATCTCTAGTAACATAACAGAAGGAAGAGAAAGTGGTGGAAATATGGTAAGTACATAGAGTCAACTGTCTG
This sequence comes from Stenella coeruleoalba, assembly GCF_951394435.1. Lineage (NCBI taxonomy): Eukaryota > Metazoa > Chordata > Mammalia > Artiodactyla > Delphinidae > Stenella > Stenella coeruleoalba. Next base: position 21,581,231 of record NC_137154.1, read on the forward strand.
GAAATAAAATGTTTGTCAAAAGCCAGTAGTAGTCTGAAAATTCTTATATCAAGGCAAGAAATAGAAGGGAGATAAGGTGTTTATATACAGATTTGGTAATTGGTGCACTCAGGAGCTGTTTTGATATTAAATCATTTATGTTATTGCATTTGAAATATTTAACTGTCTAGTACTTAGCAGAGCACATTTTATTTTGTAATTTGATTTATGGTTCTTACTATTAATTCAGACCACGTGAGATTTAATCTTTGGAAAATCCTTGGGAATTTTAGGCCTTGGGAGAATTACTAAAAGTTCTGTGCCTCAGTTTCTTCATTTGTAAAAAGGGAATAACAACAGTATCTCCCTCACATGGTGGGAAAGGTTCAATGAAACAATAATTAAACACTTAGAATGATGTGTAGCACAAATGTTTAATAAAGATTAGCTATTTTAACAATTGATTTGTAATCTACCAAACAACAAGGCCAACAGATATCTAGCACTCGTGCGCTAGACAAAGATCTGAGTGCTTTACATATATCACCTCACTTAATCCCTTCATAGCCTATGGAATGGGCTCTATTGTTTTCCCCATTTTACAGAAGAGGAAATTGGGGAGAGAACAGTTATGCGGATTGCCAAGAGCCTGGGTTCTTAATCATCTATTTGATTCTCAATTTTGGCCACACTATTAGACTCACCTGAGGAGCTTTTAATAGTCCTGATTCTCAGGTTAATTGGTACCCTAACCCAATTCAATCAGAATCTTTAAAATGGGCCTCTGTTTGAAAAACTCCCTGAATCACAGCATCAGGCTATACAGTCATCCCTCAGTATCTGCAGGGGATTTATTCTGCACCCCACCTCCTCAACCTGCTGCAGATACCAAAATCTGTGGATGCTCAAGTCCCTAATCTAAAATGGCATAGTATCTGCATAACCTACACAATCCTCCTGTACTTTATTTTTATTGCACTATAATTGATTTACAGTCATCCCTCAGTATCTGCTGGGGATTGGTTCAAAAGTCCCCCATATACTAGAATTCTCAGATGCTCAAGGAAATTTCCATCCATGGTAGGCTGAATCCCAGGATGCAAAACCCATGAATATAGAGGGCTGACTGTATATTTATTGAAAAAACTTCGTGTATAAGTGGACCTGTGCAGTTCAAACCCGTGTTGTTCAAGGTCAACTGTATATTAATTTCAGGTATACAACCTAGTGATTTAATATTTTTATATACTACAAAATGATCACCATGGTAAGTCTAGTTACCATCTGTCACCATACAAAGTTATTACAATATTATTGACTATGTTCCCTATGCTGTCTATTAGATCCCTGTACTTACTTTTAATATCCAATACAATATAAAGCTATGTAAATAGTTGTAAATACAATGTAAATGATAGAGTTAAACAAAAATCTAAGTCTAAAGAGGCATCATACCCCAAAAGTGGTATAAATCTGGAAAGAAAAAAAAACCTTGTCTCAATAAAATACTAAGAAAATCTGGTCAAATTGGGGGGTATGGAGTAGGTTAATGAGAACAAATTAATTACTCAGGTAAAAAAAAAAGATTACACTTGCAGGATTATATTACTCAAAGATCAAACCCCCAACAGATAATATATGATGTATACAAAGAGTTCTTAGGACTAGAACATACCCTACCTTCAAAAGTAAACATCTTAACACATGATCCAAAATACTGTCAGTAATTTGATAGTTTTCCAATGATTTACAATTCAAATTTTAACCTTTTCATAATTTTTTAATAAAATATTTCTCATCTAGTCTATATGTCCCACTTAAATCTGACTTTTATAAAATGAACAGCAAAACAGCCTATGATAGTGCAATCAGATAACAGGGAGAAGGTGATTTCTTTTCCCTCTTTTCCTACCAAGGTGAATAAGGCTAAAGTCAACTTTTACAATTCCACCAAGCTGTCCCTACCTGTTTAGAACATTCCTTTATCTCCTGTGTACTTCTACAAATATGCTAAAACATTACTGGATATGCTGCTAGAAAAGATAAAGTGTTTATGTGAAAATATTACTTTACATTGTAAACAAAGGATCTTTTTATGATAGTACAGATGTTGGGTAAGAATATGTATTGTTTTGTAATTATTGCCAAAGCTTCTCCTAAGACTTTAGTGCAAGGCAATAAAGAAGGAATAAATAAACCACATTTTAAATGGAGAGATATTTCTTTCCAGTTAAATTTTATATCCAAATGTCTCTTCCTACTGCTTCTTGCCTCAGACCTTCCTTAATACCCAAGGACTCTTGTAATTAGGAGGCATCTTCATACAAACTTAAATCATAGCTGCAATAATTCTGTGTTAGATCTACTTAATTTCATAAATTGTGCTTGCTGAAAGCCATGGATGGTTGGAGATAGAAATGAAATAGGGTACAGCTGCAAGGGTCCATTTAGTACCATCTGGTTTTCATTCAGAATGCATTGATTATCTAGTCCCTCACACCTGCTATACATCCTTAACGCCTCATAAATACACCCTGAAAGTTAAGGGAGAAAATGGCATTTTCTCCCATCCTTTTCTTTGTCCCTTACATCATCCCTAAAGTTACCTCCCACACAGTGTTTTGGACACTACATAATATCTAACTTCTGGAATTCTTTTTTAATTAAGATCTGTTACCTGAAATATTCTTTTGTGGTCATCCTAAGAGTGTACTTGCTCATAATGTAAGGTCACTGAAGGGATCAGCAGAAAGAAATTTTATGGGAACTTCCCATATCTACTAAAGCAGAAGATCCTGAAAATACAGCTGCCCTTACTGTCACCCCCAGCCTAGCCCGAGTTTCCTATTTGGGAGATTGATCCTCAGCAGGAGAGGTGTAGGGTTAGCTGCCATAAACCTCCCTCCACTACAGGAGAGCTTCCAGCTAAGGAGACTGTTCACTAGCAACAAGATGAAAAGGCCCCATAGAGCCTTCCATATTTCCCCAATGAAGTCCTAGTTACCACCACCCCTTTTGTTACGCTGATACATAAACCCTTAACTCTGTCTATTTCGAGTTACTCACTACTGAGTAGTCCCACGTTGGTATTCAACTTTTCTCCTATTAATCTGCCCATTGTCAGTTGATTCATAGGACGCCAACCACAAGACCTACATTGATAGAGGAAAAGTTTTTCTTCCCAGCATAACAATCCCACACAGATTCTTGATACCTATAGAAGTTTCTGGAGGAAAGAAATCTAGGACAAGTAGATGATTTTTCAGGGTTTTTCAAAACACCATAAGGAGTTTCCCCCCAAATACTTGAATTCTCTGTATTTTGGGAATGTAGGCCATAGCCCAACTTAAGATATTTTGATGTAGCAAATCTTAGTAGGATTTTATATTCTATCACTGCCTCAACTGACAATTGGTCAGAACTAACAATTGGTTTCAGCCACAAGTCAATTAAGTTGCAAAGAACTAGAGAAGAGGTAGACGAAATTATTGTCAAACCCATTTACTCGCCTTGAGGAGGTGGAAACATGCTCGTTAAAAGTGTAGGGTTCACACATGACAGCCAATTGATGACATGTTTAAAACAGCCTAAATTCTAGCCTTGGCTAGATCATTTAGATTGAGTCAGACAAAATGATTTTTAGCCATTAATATAATCAATTCATTTCAACTAATCATTACCAAGATTATACAGTATGTCCCAAACATTGCATAGGACTTACGAATACTAAAAAAAAGTCATTGTCTGAAATTCAAAGTAAACTGGGCATCCTGTATTTTATCTAGCTGTTCTATTTTTTGAGTTCTCTGGAGCACTGCAATGTGGCGATAGGGTTAAAAGTTACTACGACATACTATGTCTACATCTGTTTATAATATCCTTTTTTCTTATTGTGTTGTTCACATGATTCTTCTCTGGGGACAAGAGAAAATAGAGTATGAACAAACCTTAAGCAGCAGCAGACCTTTACTGGGGCAAAAACAACTCTCCGTAACCATATCATAAATCACTACTGAATGTAAGTAAAGGAAACTTCAAGGACTCAAAGCATTAATTGAACATAAGCACAGTCCCACCTCTAATGCCTACATAACTGTTAGTCATTTAGCAAAGTTCTGAGGGAGTGGGATGTGGAACTTCCATAAGAAAGTTACCCTTCTCTTTTCAATATGAAAAAGGAAGGGTACAGGGGTGTTAGATCACGCCACTCAAAGTGTGGTTCATCGAACAGCATGATCAACATCACCTGGGAGCTTGTTAGAAATGCAAACTCTCAGGTTGGAACGCATTCGGACCCACTGAATTAAAATTGTTTTAACACGATCTCCAAGTGCTTCAAGTACACATCAAAGTTTGGGAAGAACTACTGGAGATAATGAGATCTAAAAAGGGTAAATTTGGGCATCGAGGGTCACTGAAAAGAAGAAAGAAGACATAAAGTAGTAAAGCCTTTCAAATGCAGATATTTTTCCTTTGGCCAACATCTACTAGCAACAGGTAGCCCTAGTTCCTGTGAACAGATGAGTTGCTCAAGTGAAAGATTTAATCTGTTCTAGCTGCTATAACAAAAATACCATAGACTGGCTGCCTTAAATAACAAACAATTAGTTCTCACAGTTCTGGAGGCTGGGCAGCCCAAGGTCAAGGCAACAGGGTGGACTAGGCGTCTTGTGTGATCACTCTTCCTGGCTCTGAGACAGCTGGCTGTCTTCTCACTGCTGTTTCCATCCGTGGCAGAAGGAGCAACAGAGCATGGAGGCATCTCTTTTATAAGGACGCTAGCTCCACTCACGAGGGCTCCGCCCTCATGACCTCATCACCTCCTATAGGCCGCACCTGCAAATACGATCACAGTGGGAATTAGGTTTCATCATGTGAATTTTGGGCAACAAAAATATTCAGTCTCTAGCCACATCCCTTGACCCTCCAGACTCAACAAGCCTAACCAGTTGACTAAACTAAGGCCCGCTCACTGCCATTTATATACTACTCTGAAAGAACCTGGGATATAAGCCAGCACATTTGAAAGAATAACATCGGGTGCTTTCTAATCAAATTCAAATCTTATATAACAAGTAGATATGATTATTTCAGGTACATCAGCAAAATCTGCAGCCAGGATGCCAGGTCAACCTTGTTTTAAGTACATACATATTGATAGAAATCTGATCTTAACTACATTTATTTGAGAAATATCTCTACTGTAATATATGATGGCCATAAGAATGCCAAGGACAAGTATATATTTAATAGGGTTTGTAAGCTCATCACTTTAAAATTACCTTGGGGAACATTGCCAGTCTTCCTGCCAAGGACAAGAAATATCAGTATGTAGAGTAGAATTAAATCATATTTTATTTAGATACATTCATGTTCAGTGTTTTTAAAGTGTTAGTGCAGATCTTTCCTAAGCAATTCTGACTACTTTCTAAGTTATATCTCTTCGTGAGTCCTGCCTAGCAAAGGAGGTACAATGATTCAGAAAAAAAGAAAGAAAGAAAGAAAGAAAAAAGATTAAGTCAATATATTCAAATAACCGTCCCATTTATCAAAGGGGGAGGGGAAGATAAGGGAATTGTTGGGTCAGTTGCAAAATGGAATTTGCTAATTAATTGGTTTATGATGATTAGTATGGCTGAACCTCTTCCCTCATTACTATCAATCCAGACAAAAGGGACAGTTAGAATGTGATTGGATTAAAGCAATATATGCTCTGGAAAGATTGTACTCCTGTGCTTTCTGGGACAATACAAGTGTATAACAAAACTGTCACAAGAAGCATGCTTCTTTTCAATTTCAGCAGCAAGTGATAGGCAGTTATCAAAGAAAATTGAACTGAGGCTGTTGCCACAGAACCAGAGAGAAATTAGATTCAAATGATTTTTACCAAGTAGGCCAAAACCCTGTGATAGAAACAAATCTATTATCTCTGCCTCGCCTTGTTCCTTGCAGGCAGAACCAGGTCTTTAAAGAGCAGTTCCTTTCCATATGGCCACTGATGAGGGAAGAAGTTTCTCCCCAGCATGGGGAATAAATGTGCATCTGTCTATGCCAATCAAGATAATTTATTTTCTCTTGCTGGTGATTGGTTTATAAATAAGGTATGTGACACCATTCTGAACCATGAATGTGATTCTGCTGAGAGCCTATAGTTTTGTTTACTTTTAAATAGAGATATATAAAGAGAGACTTCTATTCCTATCTCTGGATGAAATTATCTGCACAAGATGCTTGGAATTGCAACAAGCCATCTTAGGGCCACAAGAGAAGCTAACCTAAGAAAACAAACCAACATTGTAAAGTTGGCAGAGAGAAAAAATGAAAAGCACCTGGGTCCCTGATCATATAACCAAGTCTTTGAATAAATTAAACCTGGAATCACTTAATTTATTATATAAGATAACAAAGCTGTTTTGAGTTTGATTTCTTTTACTTGCAGCCAAACTTTCTTAGGCACTGAAAAACCATTAGCCAGAGATTCTATTATTCTTATCCCATCTATTTTAAAGAGACACATCACGTCTTTACACAGACATGTTACTACTCACAAAATGTGTCTATACTCAAACAAAGGGAAGAATGGCTTGCAAACTTAAGGCTTTGTGTTACTTCATTCAATGCAGAGTATACCACTACTCTTTCCTTCTGTGATGTGTAGGCATCTACACACTATGCTACTTCAACTTACATCCTTGTGAGTTAACCAATCAGAATTTAAAATATCAAGATGATTTTCACCTAAAACATTATCTCCACTGAGGTTGATTCTCCCTGGTTTCCTGGTCATTGTATATGATATTCCTTCAGACTGCCCGTAACTATCATGAAGGACTCTGTGTTGCAAGTAAAAGTCTCAACTGAAAAAAGAGAATTTATTGGCTCGCAAAATCTAGGTGCTCTAGTTACATTAGCTAGGAGCCTGGTTTCTCTCTGATTCTCTCTTCTGCCTTCAGGCTCTACAAACTTTCCCCTTTAACAAAACCAGGCTCAACACAGCTGTCCCCACTCTTGCTTCAGGGTAGAAAAATGACTATAGAAGTTCTCAACCTCAAATCCTAACCTCTTAGCACCTAAGGGAAGAGAGGAAGCTCCTCTTTCTCAGAAGATTCAACATACATCTCACAACTCATTGGCTGATTTGTATACAGCAATTGGTTAGGTTAAAAGGAGGGAGTACATCAAATGGTGTAGACTAAATCATTGTCAACTCCTGGAAGTAGAGTGAGGTTAATTCCACCTAAACAAATGGGTTAATGAAGAAAGGGAGACATCCAAAAGGAAGACCATGGTCCTAGAGAGAAATGGATGCTGGGGAGGCAAAAAAATAAATAACCATTATACCATGGAGAAATTAGCATGGATTATTTAAAGAGACCAAGCATGCAAATGAGTGAAATTTTATTTCAGTTTAATCTCAAATCTCACTATTTTTTATATCTAATTACTACCTAATCAGTTTAGGGACGAAGGTCACAGATTTGACCTATGGGGATTAGACAAATAACTCTATAGAAAAATCACATACACTACAGTACAACTCTTGAGTTCCAAGGCCTGTATTTAGCAGGCTGGTTATTCACTGCATATATTTTATTTCCTTTCTAACATTAAATTCCATCTCCACAACACCCACAATACCTGTCACTTGTTTTATTTTGAAAACATCAGAAAATAACACACAAAAGAAATTTCAAAGAAGTTTAAATGTACTTTTGTCTATGATTAAATCTTGTGCACAAACCTTCCCCACCCCTTTTTGTTTCTCTCTAACACCTCTACTTGGCTGAGTACTAGCTGGCTGGGGGTGCAAAAGGGAGAGGAAATTTTAATCAGAAATATTAGTTTTTAATGCCCACAGTTTCCACAGAGTAAATTTTCCTCATATTAAATACTTGCACGACGTATTCGGCTATGCCCCATTTAGTACCACGTTATACAAGTTTGAGCTAATTGTACCTTGTTTCCTATATAAGATTACCACTGTGTTATGTCATTCATCTTACTGTAAGTTTCTGCTCCTTTGAACAATGCAGAGTACAAAACAGCACAGAAATGCAGGATATGACTCTCATTATCATTACTATACTTTAGTAGTTTTAATGAGGTAGGGCTTAGTAATTCATAATAAAGATTATGCAATTTTCAACACTGCAATTTTAAAAGTGGCTTAGTACCTGCTCAGTTTACCCAAAGTTATATCAAATAGGCATCACGTTATAACCTTCAGGTAAAAATTCTAACTATTCATAGCAATATCATGAGAAAATCATAATCTGATGCATTAAGAATATTAAGAATCATTGGGCTTCCCTGGTGGTGTAGTGATTAAGAATCCGCCTGCCAATGCAGGAGACATGGGTTCGAGCCCTGGTCCGGGAAGATCTCACATGCTGCGGAGCAACTAAGCCCATGCACCACAACTACTGAGCCTGCACTCTAGAGCATACGAGCCACAACTACTGAGCCCGCATGCCACAACTACTGAGCCCACGTGCCTAGAGCCCATGCTCCACAACAGGAGAAGCCACCGCAAGGAGAAGTCCACGCACCACGACGAAGAGTAGCCCCCGCTTGCCGCAACTAGAGAAAGCCCGTGCACAGCAACAAAGACCCAACGCAGCCAAAAAATAAAAATTTATTAATTAATTAAAAAAAATCATTAAGACCCAGCCAATATATTCTATTGTAATGGAACTGTATTCCACTAATTGATCCATTCAGACATTTATGCAAGGATTCAGGCATATTCTAACTTAGGCACTGTATATACAAAATATAATAAGACACACACCTTGCATCTAAAGAATTCACTATTTAACCACATGCTTAGGCAATTTATTAATTTAAGGTGAGTTTCTCAACTTCTCTGGGTCCCAATTTCTTCAGCTATCTAGTACAGATGATAACAGTACCTACCTTGTAGGTGCATTGTGACATTGAAATAAGAAACTACACACAACATGTTAAGAACAGCTCTAGCAACCTAATATGCACTCATTAAATATAAGCTGTTATTTTTAGTATAAGAGAAGAAAGATTACAAAATAATTACAAGTTCGGTTAATTTGTTCAATATATTCTGAGTGCTGTGTTCCAGTCTATGTAAGTCTATGAGAATAGAGCAAAGAATAAGACAGATACATTTTCTGCCCTCATAGGCAATCCAATCTAACTCAGGTATGAAAGCAATCATAGTAATATTGAAAGGAAAGAGTACAACATGAAAGAGACAATATAAAATATGTTGAATATCTTGTACATTCCACACCTTATGCCAGAAACTTGAGGGAAATAATCTCATTTTATTATTTCATGAGGCACAGCTCAAACAGTGGCCCAACCTTACACATTTTGTAAAGAGTAAAACCAAGATCCAAATACAGATCTATTTTCTAAACTCTCTTCTGTAATGGCCTCTTAACTCCCAGAAAGCAATTAGGGTAGTTGGGGAAGTCTTCACCAAGAAAATAAAGAGCTTGGAAAGATCACTTTGAAAAATAAGTTTGAAGTAACTGACATTATTATTTCCCAATAAGTGTTCTGCAGAACACTATTTGCATAAGATATTGATATATTCAGTCAACACTGAGAAAATAGCAGTGGTGGTATAGTTTTTTAATCTCCTGGAACCTCATCATAAAATCAAAGCAACTAGGAAAACAAAACCAAAAACCCATAAAAAATTACATTAAAGACAAGGAGCAAAGTATCCCCATGACTCAATAATATGAAGGGGCAAAAAACATCACCAACTGTAATGTCTGCATGGTATCAACATCCATGTGGGAGGAAACAGGGAAGAAACTGAGTCTGATGAACCAAAGTATCAGAAAACCTTAAAATTATCAGTAGAGTCTCAATAGTGGGCCAACCTTCTGAACTAAGGAGTGGTTCTACATGCTCACAGGTGAGTAGAAGGAGTCTGTGGTAAAGTCTGAAGGACTGAAGCCATCTGGGTATTAAGAATTCTCTAAACCAATCTGCCAGAGGCCCCGGGACAAACAGCAGCCACAGAGAAACTTTTTGGAAATTGATTTGAAATTGAACAAAACCGAGGCAATAGAAGAAGAAAGACAGAATGTCCAAATAAAAGTGGAGAAAATAATAAGGAAATCTCTCAAGTATGAGAATATGGTTTAAGACTTCACAAAATAACAGAAGAGGTTAAAAGAGCATTTATGACCAACTTCTCCCTTCTAAGGAAACAGGATAAAAGAATGTAATTAAAAAATAATCAACAGAAATATCTGCAGTGAAATATTTTTAAAAGGTATTATAACAAAAGAGAATAAGGATTAGAATAACATCCCTACAATTAAGTCATGCCAGCAAGATCTGCCTAGAAATTGATGAAAATTGCAACCCAATATTTCCAAATATATAGAAATATATAAAGAAAAACCATACAAAATATGGAAGTACAACATAAATGATAAACAGTAAAATTCAAAAATGGGTTTTAGAAATCAATAAAAAACAGATTTTTAAAAAAAATGAAGTCTAAACCAAAATGAACACACACACACACACACACACACACAAACAAATGTTTCAAGGGAAATAGAAGCTGACAAAAAACTTTTTAAATAAAAATATAAAATAAATTTAAATATTAAATACTTTGAGAAAATACCAAATATAATAGGTAGAAAGAGAAGGTTCAACATATGTATAATTCGTGTTCCCAAAGAAGAAAAAGCAAGCAAAACATCAGAACAAGTATTTACCTGAAATATATATATGAAACTACATATTGAAATATATTTGTATCTTATATATATTATATTCATATATCATTTTATATGAATAGAATATATATTCACTTATATGAAACTACATACCTTCACATATATATGAAACTACACATTAAAAAAATGAATTATGGAATGTGTTATAGTTTCACATTGTTTAAAAAGTCAAATGGACTCATTACTTCTTCTGCCTTTGAACTAGGGAAACTATAAAAAATTTAGTGTCTCTCTGGATTATATGATGATGAAAACCATGAATTATTGATGGTCTTTAAAGTTGTAAGTATAAATTAAAGTAAGATTAGGTTCTCACTGTGTCTGATCGAACACTGCACACTTCATCCCTGCAACCTGTCAATTTCACAGCACTGGCACCCAAAATACTTTAGATCCAGAACTCTCCAACCCTTATATCATTCTATGCAATGCTACCTAGCCACCTGGAAAATTATTTCCCTCAATCTTAACTTCCCTGGAAAGTATTTTCTGCTACTTGGCCACACCCACCCCACCTGAATAAGGCTTCTTTGAGCTGGTCACCCCAACTCTCTTCCTCAAGCATCCTTATATCCTCTGGCTCACTCCATTTTTAGCAGCTCTACATAAAAACATTGCTTACCCCATTCTTAGAGCCCATGGGATCTTCATCGTAATAGTTCTCTGAGCTGGTTCTCCCTTGAGTAGGAGATTCCATCAGGCCCAAGCAGGTTACCCAGTGGGCAGATTGAACAGGAGCTGGTAAAGTTCCACACTGCCACATCTTTCCAGAAGACCTAAGAGTGGCACAATTAAGAATTTGTCCTGCATGTGAAACGTGTTATTTGTATTTACTCTGCCATGCGTTGTAGCTATTCATTACCCATGAGAAATTACCTAATTTTTTTTTTCTTTAATTCCATTCGGGGGCTAATTTTAAGCTTGAACTGCTCACTCATCCTGAAGACCATCATCCACGTATGTAAAGCATTATCCACAGAATATATACTATTTGGCCATATTTTTTCCTTTCATGTCAAGTCTACACATCAACAAAGTCTTTATTATGTAAAGGTTCTGATAATTTTCTTTTAAATAAAGTGATTTAGATCTTGCTATGCTAAGAGTACAGTAAAAATGGTGAATTTGATTTGCTCTATTGTTGTACAGACACTTGATAAGAAGGCCTTGGAATGCTTTTTTTTGGGGGGGAGTCGATATCAAATCTTCTGAAAAAATAGTCACTTTCATCATTCTTTACCAAAAAGCTAAAAATAAAGAGATGTACCGCACAATGATGAAAAGAGCCCAAGATAAGCTTTTCAATAATTAATTTCTTACTTTTAGCAGCTGCCTTAGAAATAGATGTCCGCTTCGGTGATTTGATTAGTTGAACAGGTTACTGAACATTACCTTCAAAAAGCTCAAATTACAAGATCAACAATTTTCAATGGTTATTTTTGCTCTTGTTGATCCGATTCAACAAAAGTGAAAAAAACAGGGATATAATTGTTATCTACATATTTTCAAGGTAATTTCCAAGAGTATTAAGATGTAATCATCACTTTGGCTAATTACCTTATCTTTTGATATTTTTGAGTGAGTGCAATCATATTTAAAAAAACAAACAAAAAAACCAAACTTTCAGCCTGTTTGGAGACCTAAGTCCAAAACTGCAAGAGAAGGTTCAAGTGAAAGAGAAAACTGACATCCAATTACATCTAAAAACCTTTGGAGAGAGTAATTAGTAGCAGAAAGACAGGAAGGGAACCCCAAACTCCAATTTATCCTGCTCAGTCTGCTATAACGCTGCAGGCCAAGCCTGAAAAAACTCTAATCTATGAGTTCAAGGAGTTTAACAATTCTAATTCAAGTTACATCTTTTGGTTCTGATTCTTCTGGTAGTCCTATATAGTCTGAGACAAAATTGCTGTCAAATGAAGCCCTTTTGTGACAACCTAAAGTAATGGCTAACACTTCATGAGTATTTACTATGTGTCAGGCACACTGTTAAGCAGTTATTCACATGTACATGATGGTTAATCTATGTGTCAACTTGGCCACAGTGCCCATAATATTTGGTCAAGTATCGTTCTGGATGTACCTGTGAAGGTATTTTTTTATATGAAACCTAACATTCAAATCAGTAGACTTCTGGTAAGATTACCCTCCCTAAGGTGAGTGGGCCTCATCTAATTAGTTGAAAATTTAATAGAACCAAGACTGAACCCCCTGGGCAAGATAGAATTCTGCCAGCGAACTGCCTTTAGTCTCAAACTATATACCTCTTGTTTTGGTCTCCAGCCCGTCAGCCTACCCTGTGGATTTTGTTCTTGCCAAGACTCCACAATCACATGAGATAATTCCTTTAAATTAATCTCTCTCTCTCTCTCTCTCTCTCTCTCCACATACACACATCCCATTGGTTCTGTTTCTCGGAAGAACCCTAATACAATGTGATATCTTACATAGCACTCTAACAACTCTATAATGTAAATACTATTGACATTCTGGATTTATCAAGAGACTAACCAAATCAAGGTCATAGAATTTCAATTTAAGTCTGTCTACTGCCAAAGCCTGGTTTTGGCTGCTATACAATGATGCAAATTAAGCAAGTATGTATGTGAACATATGTGTACATTTACATGCATGTGTATGCATGTTCATTTGTGTTTGAGCTTGTGTGTGTGTGTGGTGTGTGTGTGTGTGTGTGTGTGTGTTGGGAGAGTGGTAACCATACAGCAACTTAGATGAAGGCAATTTTCCTCTGCAAATCTGTAGTGTCAACTCCTCATCTGAAACAGATTTTCCCTGTGGCATTTCTTAGGAGGCTGCCCTGTGTTTTTAAAGTTAATATAATCCTATCAGAAGCTCTATCTCCTTATAAGAAAGTCGTGTCTTCTTGGATCTAGAGAGAAATTCTAGGCCACTCTTATGCTAACAACAACAACAACAAAAAACCCTGTATTTTTAGAGTGTATGCACAGGGTAAGTGTCAACGTATTTTGGTTTATATCCCACGGAGTAGGACTGAATGTCTAATTCCTTAGGCATGCTGCCGACACGGAGCTGGTCTAATATCTACCATATTGTCTAATTATGTACTTAGAATTCTTCATATGCACACACATACACATACATTGATTGACTGATTGATGGGTTGACCGATTGATGCTTCAGGGACACAATTTGATCTTGATATCTTCCATACTTATGTGGCAGACAGTGATTCATACACTTGCATGAAATGAAGAATATATTTCTTTCCCATGTCCATTTATTCTCACAAAGCAAACCTGGTCTTGGTACAGAGGTATCAGTGAGCTAATATGCTTCCCGAAGTGCCAAACTCATGATTAACACAGGTCACAAAGGTACCACTTAGCAGCTCTGGAAGAAGGCTAAACCTAAGGCCAGGCACTGGTTCAGATGCCCCAGGAATTTGACTGAACATCTTTTGCAGGAGCTCTGGGAAGCAGGCTAAATCATACTCATCATGGTTTCTGCCAACGGTGATGCTGAATGGGTTCCACCATTGATCTAAAGCCTTTCCAGAGAGACCTCCTGCCGTAACACAAACACATTCTTGTGCTTTAGAGTCAAGGAATGTCAGAGCAATAAGAATTGAGAGATCATAAATCAGCACCTAATTTTACAGGTATAGAGACTCAGTCTCAAAGAAGGGAGTGCACTGAGTGGCTACTTGCATGGTCTATTTCCTTTAAATGTTTGGTTTTGTGTCGTTTCCACTACTCCATGCTCCTCTTAATAAGATGTGCTCATCAGCAAATTTAGGCTATAACAATTCCATCAAAACAGGAGATTTTTGTCTTCTGTTTATTCCTTTATTACTTTTCCTGGTACTTTATCGGTACAAGAAATCATGATTTTCTTGTATTTAGGGATGCTGGGAGCAGCCTTCTCTGAGGGCTATTGAGTTTATCTGCTTTACTATGAGGGGTGGAAACACACTTTTCCCTGGTGTAGGAGGCAGAAGGGCTGCGGTCCCCAGAGCAAAGCCCAGGGCCTGGCACCTCTACCTGGCCTGGCAGTGGTTTTCACCTTTTGATGCCCTTGCTACAAACCCTATTGCTCATAGTTCCCAAACAGCAGGGGGTTCTGCAATGTTTCTGCCACCAACAGCAAAATCCTAAACGAGTCAGAAGAGTGAAACCCAGCAGCCTGGAGCAAAGCCAAACAGTCCAAGGGGATTCAGAGGAGTCCCAGAAAGAAATGGTTCTTGGTGAGGTCAAAATGGACATCTTTTCCTGACTTTCCATCTATTTTACACCATTTATAGGATGAAAATAGGGAAGATAGCCAGAATTTAGTGAGTGTTTTTCCCCTCTACCAGACAGTTATCGGTGCTCTGCATCTGCTACATCCCCCATGACTCTGTGAATGGATATTACTCAAGGTTTACAGATGAAGAAACTGAGGCTCAACAGCCAGGTAGAAAGGAACAGAATCAGTAGCCTGACGCTGGAGTCCTGTTCAACACCCTGTGCCTAAACGGCAGGCGCATTTCACGGGGGCATAAGAATGCTAATGAGAGAAAGTAATGAATTCCTAAATGTTAAATAAAACCCACCGAGCTCCTCGTGATGACTGCTACCTAGACATTTCTGATTATTATTGATAAAATGGGAAACCAGAGACTTAAATCCTAAACCCAAAACACAAGTCAATCCATCCAAACAACCAGTAGTTCAATTAATTAATTTTTAAAAAATAACAGTAGTTCAATTAATTAATTTTTAACAACCAGTAGTTCAATTAATTAATTTTTAAAAACAATCAGTAGTTCAATTAATTAATTTTTAAAAAATAAGCAAAATCTACTTATCTCACTAAAAGGAATGGAAGTTTACCTTAAAGAATGAGTCAGTTCCATCAAAACAGACAATTCGGTGGTTCAGTGTGGGCCCCAGCACTCTCTTAGGAAACACAGCAGAGTTTTCTGATACAATCAGCACGAGTTTTCATAGCTTCCATGGTAAATAAAAAGGAGTGAGGCCGTAAGGATGCCTACATATTAGAGTAAAGGTTGTTAAATCAATAAGATAGTAAATGAACAGCTGAGGTCATGAATAAAAGCAAAATAAAAAATAATAATAATAATTAGCAGAAACTGGTATAGACAAGAGTCTTGAGAGCATTTCCCTGAACAGGCAGGAATCCTGCAGTTTGAATTTGAAGGATCTGCAGATCAAATTAACAGAAGTGAAATTTGGAAGGTCACCAGTGTGTAAAAGAGATCTCGAGTCATAGCACAAACTGAAATGACACCAAGCAGGATTGCCATTAGTTATGTAAATGTGGATGTCTATACTAACAGCCTGATGGATGTAGGTTCAAAAGGGGAAACAAGAACCAATTCAAACACTGCCAGCTCAGAAACAATATCAGGTCTCAGTCAGGTAGCAAGGAGCGTGGGACAAAGATGAATTATCTTGTAAGAAATTGAACTCAAGAAATCCGGGTTTTGCTCGTAAGGTAATTCACCAGGAAATTAAGTTCTAGTAAGCAGTAGTCAAAACACGGTATTCTGGCAGTCATTGTGAGAGCAAATGAATATAACCTACAACCTGCTGACCTGGAATGAGAAATAGCTATCTTAATAACAAGCTAAGTGCCCCAGTTAAAATGGCTAGTCATCCCTAATGCAGGCTTTCTCAACTTCTTAGCAAAATATTAGCAAGAAGATTAGAAAAAGATTCACCACACAAGAAAACCAGGCTTCTCAAGGGGAGAATATTGTGAAGAAATGTAGGTTCAGTTAGGCTGTTGAGCAGGTAGGCTGAGAACAGAGAGAAGGGCAATTTAAATACCCTTTTAAAATATGCCCAACAGCTTTGACTAGACCTTTCCTAGCTTGAAAATAAACATAGAGAAATCAACAACAACACGGAACCGATTTAAAATGTACATCAATACTCGAGAAACAGAACATTCCCTGTGATAGAATGCAAAAAAATAGCCACAATCCTGGACTCCTCTCTGTATCCTGCCCTTTGCAAGGTGACTTTGCCTGCCTGCCATGAAGAGGTAGAGTCTTCTTTCCCTCCTTTTGAATCTGGCTGGTCTTGCTACTTGCTTAGATCCATGGGATGCAGTAGAGCAATGCTGTGTTCAAGAGTCCTAGCGCACTTCTGCTTTCTCCTGGAAATTTGCTCTGCTGTCTCACGAACCAGCCCAAGCTAGCCTGAGGGTGATGAGAGACCAGATGGAGCAGAGATGAGTTGTCCACGTAAAACTGTGCTGAACTAGCCAACCCCTAGCTCACCTGGCGCGAATGGCAACCTAATGAGTAGGCTCAGGCAAGAAAGAAGATCATCCTGCTAAGCCCAGCTCCAATTTTTGACCTGTAATAGACAGCCTAATAAGTGTTGTGTTTTACGCCTTTAAGTTTTGGGGTAGATTGGTTCATAGCCTATCTGATATATCACCCAAATGATTTCGTATTAGGAATACAGACTCCCTAATAAGGATTTATCCCTGGAATCAGAAAATATTGGCAGATGTTTGGCAGGGCACTCTAAACAGAATACATCCACATCTTTGTTTATTTAGGAAGAGTGATGTTTTAATCTTCTTTGTATTAAAATCACTTTCTTTCTTTTTCTTAGTAGATATTCGTGTTTATATGCCATGGAAGCCATCTCTTTACAAGGAAATTACAGGATATAATAACAACGTGAGACTTAAAAAAATTGCCAGAAAATTTAAAATTTCCATAGCTGAGTCAGAGTATGTATCAGATGCTAAAGAAAGCGGAACTGACCTTTAGAAAATAGATTCAGTGAAATAAAAGGCAAAATTGAGACATTCTACCAGGATGTGGAGGAAAAGAAACAAAAAATGAACATTAAAATATCATGAATTTGTGTTAAGATTCCAAAACCGTAATAACTAAAACTGTGACAATAGAATAGGAAAAAAATTGACCAATGGCACACAGTAGAGGGTCAAGACCAATCATCCCACTTCTCTACACCATAAATAAACACTTGACCTTTGGCAGAGCTGGGCTTTGTTAATCAGTAGATTAAGGCTAGATATTTTGTTTACCTAAGGATGAACATGTGATCACATTTTAACAAAAGGCAAAAATTATACACAGACCAGAAACTTATTGAGGTATTAAAGGTAATGGTAAACTTCTATTTCATAAACTGAGTGGTAAGTACAAAAGTGTCCACTAAATTACTATTCTGTTACCTTACATATATATTTTATCATTATCCTATTTATCTAAGCAATTTTTAATGAACCATCTTTTAAGAAAAACATTCTAGAATGAAAAATATAATGAAAAATCAAGTGTATATTTAGATTTTTTTCAGACTTCTGCTTTCAATTTAAATGTTAACTATTTAAAAAGGTCTATAAACCCACATAAAAATTAGAGATACTGGGCTTCCCTGGAGGCGCAGTGGTTGAGAGTCCACCTGCCGATGCAGGGGAAATGGGTTCGTGCCCGGGTCCGGGAAGATCCCACATGCCGTGGAGCGGCTGGGCCCGTGAGCCATGGCCGCTGAGCCTGCGCATCCAGAGCCTGTGCTCCGCAACGGGAGAGGTCACAACAGTGAGAGGCCCGCGTACCGCAAAAAAAAAAGGTACAAACTATTATATGTAAAATAAGCTACAAGGATATACAGTGCAACACAGGCAGTATATTTTATAATAACTATAAATGGAGTATAAACTTTAAAATCGTGAATCACAATATTGTATACTTGCAACATATAATATTGTACGTCAGCTATACTTCAACAAAATAATTTTTTTAAGTTATAGTCTGACCAGCTATCAAGGTTAAAATCCCTTAAGACAAAAATCAAAGTCCCTTTCCCAGCCTGCAAGAATTATAAGTCAACTGCATGACTGTAAAAACAAGTCTTGCTGACTAATGCAAGCTTCCACAAAGACTAATTCCCCAAATAATAATGTCCAAGACCCGAATCTAGGGGACTTGGCCTAAAACCTCTACAGTATATATTTTGCTCCCCCAAAGTCTTCTCCCCAATTATTTCTGAAAATTTATAGCCTAATACACTTTCTAATAATCTTAACTTAAGTCAATCCCTTTAAAACTACATCCTACTTCCTGCCACTCAACACCCCACCCCGCCAGCCTTGGCTTAGAGACAAGATCTATCTCTGCGAACAAGACACGGAGAAAAACATAGGAGAACAGATAATGCCCTGCAGTTGACCTGGCTCTAAACCAAGAATAGAGAGAAGGGAGCAGGGCTACACATTTCTAATTTCTCTTTCCAAACTTAAATAAATCACCCCTATACAACCCTAGAGAGATATCAGGTGGTGGTGGAAAGAAAAATGTGTTACATCAACGTAAGTTCCTCCACCTGGAAGGAACCATGGACATAGGATTATCCATCGTTAGGAAGGGTTCTTGCATTCCTGCTCTTAAATTTTTATATTCTAAAATTACTAAAGTGATTATAATTCTAATTCCACACCATGTGGTGCATGCCTTTGCCGCTTTGTCCATGCTGTTTCCTCTTCCTTGCACATCTTTCTCTCCCCTTCCCATCTGCCATCCCGACACTCAAAGATCCACGCCCCTCACTCTTCCATGGGTAAATCTATTCATTATTCAAGGCTCGGCTTACACGCCCTCTTCTCTAAGAAGCCTCAACAGCCCTCCCAGCATCCTTGAACCCTCAAAGCATTCTCATAGTTCTCTGGACTGTTTCTATTTCCAGGCAATGACCAAAAATATTGAAAATACCTATTCATGTGTTTGTTCCTCTCTTAAAGGAGAAATGCTAATGAAAGAAATAATACAGAAGTAAATTAAGTAAAAATATGAAAGTTTATCACTTTCTATCTCACTAATCACACTCACAAAATAATTTTTAATGACACTGAAATGCTCTTAAAGTGTAATGCAAATAAAAAAGTAACAGTAATTGTGCAGTGGACATATACTATTTGTAATACCCTTGATATAGAAGCAGTGGACACGTACTATTTGTAATACCCTTGATATAGACGCAGTGGACATGTACTATTTGTAATATCCTTGATATAGAAGCCATAACCTTAGTGTGTGTTTTACCTCCTGACATCATCTGATTCATTAGCTCATTTGGAGAAAACAACAACAACAAAACATTCTTATGAGAATACCTGAATGAAAAATACTTTATACTCCCCAATACAAAGAAGTTTGGGCAAAAGTGAGGAGTAAAGATTGTAATCATTCTTTAAATGAAAAACAACTATTTGAAATGTCACTGTTAATCATTTTTACATTGCTATTTATTTTATTAATAGACTTGTTTTTTCACATTAATCTTTCATACTTATTAGCTATCTATTTTTTTAAGAAATAGTAAACATTTCTCAATGCATAGACTAGTTCTGTTTGTGAGTTAAAAAAAAAAAGTACCCAGTTAGTATTCTAGAAATGTTAGTCTGTTCATGCACAGATGGTGAATCCTCAGCATGTATTATTTCGAATACCATGATATTTTACAGCGTTTAATGATTTACAGATACTTACATATACATTATCTCATTTGAACCTTACAACAATTTTAGGTGGTCAGTATTAATATTTTCCCCACTTTTTTTTTTTTTTTTTGCGGTCCGAGGGCCTCTCACTGTTGTGGTCTCTCCCGTTGCGGAGCACAGGCTCCAGACAAGCAGGCTCAGCGGCCATGGCTCATGGGCCCAGCCACTCCGCGGTATGTGGGATCCTCCTGGACTGGGGCACGAACCCATGTCCCCTGCATCGGCAGGCAGACTCTCAACCACTGCGCCACCAGGGAAGCCCTACCCCACTTTTTAAAGCAAGTGGTAGATCTGGCCTCTAACCCAAGAAAGACTTTTATTCTAGTTCCAAGGATATTTCTATTATGCTGCAGCTACACCTGGCCCAACCCTTATAATATATACAATGAACTCATTTACAGTATATATCATGTTACAAGATTTTAAATAGACACACAAAATTCATGATTTGTGATTGTTATTCATTTATATAACACATTTACTTAACATGTACAAATTCACTGTAGAGAATAAAACAAATTTATGTCTGAGGAAGGTTGAAGAAAATCAACAAAGACAATAATACACAAAGTTTTAACTTCAACTTATCTTTTACCTGCTTGATTATTTTCAATAACCTGGAAGCTATACTACTATTTATCTACATAATAAATTTCATTTTTAAAAAGGTACTAGAGTAATTTAGCTTGTTTGATTTGAGTCTGTTTACTAATACATTCATTTAATAGTTTAAACCATATGGAATTGCCAGCATTCAAATATTTTTGACTTACAAAAACAGTAATTTCATATGATTCAATTTAATGTTTGTGTAAATTGCGATAGAGCGGCAATATTTTCTCTCTCTCCAGTCAGCAAACAGATTACATCGAATTTGATGAGATGCCATCCAGCCTAAGACAGACTGGCAATTTCCTGAAATAGCATTTTAGTCATGAATCTCATATTTAGCATTATTTAATGCAGTTTCAAAGAAAATATCTGAGCCTTTTTGGCATGGCTTTACCTATATTTAGCAGAACAGGAACATGGCTATTATAACAGAGTTAGAACCACAAGCATGTTAAATCTGTTACACAAGAAGCAATATTTGGGGAGAGTTTCTAGTTATACAAGTCAATGGCAGTGATTTGGTAAATCAGTTGTTTTCAACTTTTTGTGTATTTTATAATCCCTGTGGTGGAATATAAAAATAAACACTTAAGGAAATTTGGGTACTGCGAAAGGAAAATCAAAATGGAATCACTATTGCTAAGAGAGTTCTCTGAGCCGAGACCGCAGAGGAAGAGTGACTTAATCCACATCTCAGCCCGTATGGAATCTGACCTTTTGACCACTTACTGTCCTACTCAAGACACTTATCCAACCCTTATCCTAAAATAACTCATGATTTTTTTTTTTTTTTTTGCGGTACGCTGGCCTCTCACTGTTGTGGCCTCTCCCGTTGCGGAGCACAGGCTCCGGATGCGCAGGCTCAGCGGCCATGGCTCACAGGCCCAGCCGCTCCGCGGCATGTGGGATCCTCCTGGACTGGGGCACGAACCCGTGTCCCCTGCATCAGCAGGAGGACTCTCAACCACTGCGCCACCAGGGAAGCCCAACTCATGATTCTTTACGGACAAATAATCCCTGACTTGCATCAGAGTCAATCATAATTCTTACGTGGCAACTTTAACAACCTTGTGGCTTTTGTCTTACAAGCCCCTGGTTCTTTCTCTTCCCCAAACACTTTTTTGGGTTTACCTGAATCCGTGTCTCCCGGATTGCAATTCTTAAGACCCCAAATAAAGCTCTTTGTTCTTTGTAGCTTTGATACTGATTATTGTTGGATAAAACATGGGGCTGAGATCTAGGCATGGACTTTATAAACTTCTTACCAATTATTCTGATACATGTCACATGTTAGAAGCCACTGTAATAAACTCCAATTGAATGAGAAAAATGTTGAAAGTTAGTCATTCGCATGGGCACCCTAAGCCTCTAACTGGAGTCTGTAATGATAACTTATGGGGAAAGGTGAGAAGCAACCTATCAGCACGTACAGGAAGCGCCACATTAGAGGACAAAATTCAGATAGAAACAGGAAATACCAGTTTATTACAAAGCCACTTTTACATATTCAGATTTAGAGTCTTTGAAGCCAGAAACTCCAGCTGGGGGACAATAAAGCAAACACCATCACTCACTTCCATTCAGAACGGATTATCTAAAATATATCCTGGTCCACATCCCTGCTGAGGTCAACAAGCCTTCATCATCCTTCTTGAATTATTTACCTATGCTGCGGTAACAAACTACCACCAACTTAGTGGGTTAAAGTAATACAAATTTATTCTCTTCTAGTTCTGGTCAGATGTCTAAAATCAAAATATTGGCAGGGCTGCATTCCTTCTGAAGCTTCAGAAAAGAATCTCTTTCATTGCCTTTTCAAGCCTCTAGAGCTACATTCCTTGCATCTCTTGCCTTATGGTCCTTTCCTCCACCTTCAAAAGGTTGACAAGTTTAAATTATGATGGAGTAATCTCACTACAGGCATACAAAATGGAGTCCGGCAGCCACTGAGGATCTGGTCTCAGACAAGCCTCTGCACCACTGAGAACTTGAACTTTCTTTGCATTGTACCACACCCTAGGGACACCACCGGCCATATCTACAACAACACCTGCCAGATGCAACCTTGTGGTCTCAAGGTCTCCCCTTGTAACTATGCAACCATTTCAAACCTCACCCAATCCATACTTAACAAACGCTCTTCCTTCTTGCAAGCTCCAATTATAATTCCTGATATACAACTCATGTAGCTAACTGTAACCTTGCCATTTTTTGCCCATATAAGCCTCCCCCATCTTGTAGTCCCATGGGATGTAATTCAAGTGCTTCTTGAATCTATGTCTCTCAGGCTTCAGTCCTAACAACCCCCAAAATAAACACTTTTTTTTTTCAGTCAAGTCTCCTTTTCTAAAATTTTAGTTAGCAAAAGCCAGCAGTGTGGTCCCATACCCTTCTCCTCTGCTGTAGTTAAATCTGCCTGTCTGTCATAAGAATACAATACATTTAATACCCACTCAGGTAATTCAGAATAATCTCCCCATCTGAATTTTTGTTTTTAAGATTTTTAACTTAATCACATATGCAAAGTCCTTTTTGCCATATAAGATAACATTCACAGCTTCCAAGGATTAGGTCATGGATAGCCTTGATAATTGTGGATAGACAGATATCCCATATTCAGCCTACCACACTTCTCAAAACAACTTTCCAAGCAACCTAATTTCCTGAGATGAAGTCTCTGTGAATTCTAAGTACGTAATTTTAGAACTCTAAATTCTCTCTCATCTGAACTCCTCATTTTACTGATTGGAAGACTGAAATCTCCTAGGAGCTTACATAAGGTGTCTTAGGTGGGAGACCTTGCTGGTGAATCCTGATGGCTACACCAATGTTTATTCCATCACCATCCAATGACCTGATACACCGATATTTACAAGGCAGCAATATGTGGAAAGTTCAATTCACTTAAATAACCTTTGCTCTCAGTCAAGCACTGAGAGAGGGAAAGGGCTCTCGCTGCTTGCTCCTGACCTCACTGAGAATCTTGGCGTCCTGGAATGGATAGGAGATTATATAGATTTTCAGAAAGGTAATCAAATGATTAGTTTCCTTAGTTGTAGTAATATTTATTACTCTAAATTTAGTCAATAAATGGTCCTAAAGTCACAAAAGATATTTATAGCTTTCTCATAAACCTACATTGACTTTGTTCCATACCCACTCTTAAACAATGATATACTAAAGCAGAAAGAGGTGAGTTCAGTGGCAGTTATATTTACAAGCTGTTTTCTTACACATAAAGTATATATTGTAAAAATCTAAAGACATAGAGGAACTTGACCTTAAGAGGAAGCTACTATAACGTTTAGAAAATATGCGATATGGTATAGTAAAACCCTAGCTATTGGAGTTAACATATGTTTTGGTTGGCCTGGGACAGTTCCAGTATGATCTGTTGCCATGGGTAAGTATGAATAATGTCCACTTTTACTTTCAAAAGTGTCCTGATTTACACAGTAAGTTATTCGATCACTTTACCTAGTACTTCTTTCACAGCACAATATAGTTACATATATGCAGTAGTATAAATAAGCAACAGAAACTCAGCTCAATAGCTTAGAAGGAAAAGAGGGATTCATTGGCTTATGTTAACTGAAATTTCCAAAGGTAACTGGCTTCAGAAATTATATCTTAGAGCCCTGTGTCTTTTTCTATCTCAGGGAATTTACCTGCAGGTGGTAAGAACAATCACTTATGACAGCCCTTTCATCACGTCCTACAAGCCTGGCCACCCCAGTAAAAGACACCATTATTTTCAAGGTTCTGGCGGAAGATTCCCAGGGAAGAGTCTGGTTGGCCTGAACTGAACCTTGCACCCATTTCTAAACCCACCACAAGGTTCAGGAGGATCCAGTATTTGTATAGTTCAAGCCTGGGCTCTATGTGCACCCTGTGTCTGGGGCAGATTTTATGAAGTTAAAGGACTTCGCTCTGTTGAAACATACAGAATAACTTCCTCAGAGGAAAATCAGGTCAGTTATCAGAGGACTGGGGAAGGGAAAGCTAAATAAAATAGATGTTCACTACCCACAGGGACAATTCTTTACCTAAATCGTTCAGAAGATGCACGAGACGCTCTGCCTTTGCTACGGCAACATAGCATTTGTCTTCTAGCTCAGCAATAGGCCCTCTATAATTTTTTTTCAAAATTCACTATATTCATAACAACAACAACAAAAAAATAGAACGGAGAAATAGGCCTTAACCTGTTTAAATGGGCCTTTATTGCAATAAAGCTTATTTTGGTTCACATTATCTCACATGATAATTTATAATTGGAAGAACCAAAAGCACATGGAAAGGAAGCTGAGCCCAAGTTCAAACATACAAAATCAGTGCAAATTACGTTTACACAGGTTCTTTTTCAAGTGAGATTTTTTTCCCCACATTTTTCACCTGAGCATTATTTATGGCATAGGAGGGGCTGTGTGGCTAGAGCACAGGGGGGATCTTGGCCACTGCAGTGTGAAGTGCTCCTGTGTGTCTACAGTGGCTCCACTGCCTTTGTTCTGTGGTTGCCCTGCCTGCAGAGGGAGGGATTAACCCCACCCCCCAAACTGATTCAAATGTCAAGACTGACGACATCATACATCACCAAGAGAGTATAAAAAGAGTTATTCCTCACATAGTGGGATTTATTTTGAGTAGAGCAGGGCAGGTACCCAAACTGGTCAGGAGCAGCTTGAGAGAAGGGAAAGGCAAGTGGCTTTGGTATTTATTGTGTGAGGGTGTGGAACCAGGGGTGCCCTGCTTGTGGCCAGGGGTTTGTGTGATTTGATTCCCCTTTTATATTGATTTGCTCAGATGTGTGTCAAAAGGGAAACGCAGAGGGGTGGTGCCTCAAAGCTGCCAGTGGTCACACTTCAAAAATGAGGCAGCAGACTCTTTGTCACAGCCTGTGTAAGAATCTCAGCTCCACCACTTACTAGCTGCATGGCCTTGTTAGGTGACCGCAAGTCTGTAGGTTCATTTATATTTTAAAGAAGGACCGTGATATTCACACCATAGGATTGTTGTAATGTTTGAATTAGGCAGCAGTAGAGAGGTTAAGACTGTGCCTGATTTATGAGAAAAATACAAAAAATGTTATTTCCTTTTCTTCCTGTGCTCCTTTAAACTTCTTTATGCTCTAAGCGCTAGAATCTAAGAGGTCATTCTTGATTTTCTTTCACAGAGGATATAAATAAACTCATTCATTCATGAATATATATAATATAGAATAAATACATAGATATACTACATGTACAATCAAATACATGTCTATATATAAGAAGAGAACCCCAAGGTAAAAGTGAGGATTAACCCCAGAGAATGAACGGCTAAAAGAGGAGATTCAAGGTATCAGCAAAATGGTCACAAAGGACGAACTGGTGGCAGGAGTACCCCATGAGCTTCAACTCCACCCTCATAGACATTAGCCTACTCCATATATGTTAAGTTCACCATATCACATTCATGATGGCAAGGCAGATGACATCTCTTCCCACGAAAAAACTTGCAGATGGATGTAAGAGGTTCCCTCCAAGAATGTGACCAAGGTGGCCCTAATCTTTTAGCCTGACCAAACTTTAGACAAGCTTCTTCTTGCCACTAAGCCCTTGACCTCCCTCTTCTTGGAGTACTTACTTTAGAAAACTTTAAATTCTTTCTGTGCTCTTTTGAAATGTATGTAAATCTTCTCTGAGCCTCTTGCCAGTTTTACAATTCTGAAAATGCTTTTCTCAAGGATGCAGAAATCATCTCTTTGAAATATAATCATCAATGAAGACAGCACTCATAGCTCCCAGTGTCCATAGCAGAGTGGGTCTCTGGTTTTGAGTTGTAACTACCTCCTGTCGTGAAGATAAGAGGAAGTTTGGTTTTCTATGGATAAGGCCAATTAGCAAACACAGATGGCCTATGATCCCCTTCACCTCATCTCTTAAAAACTGTCCAGCATTTTGCTTCAGCAGAGTTGAGCTCATATGGGTCTGGCCTCTCTCTCCTGTTGCAATGGTCGTGAATAAAGTCCTCTCCACCTGTTCAACTTTGATAGAATTCCATTTTGCTTTGACAGGCGCTTTTCTGATAGATACAATCTGGTTGCTTTGCTTTGCAGCGTATCCTTTCAAGCATGAGGTGGTGGGTTTTCCTTTCTCTCTCTCTCTCCCTCTTTCTTTCTTTCTCTCTCTTGCTCTCGCTCCGAATCTGGGGGCACGTGTGTGCTCGTGCATTTACCCAGAGAAGGGGAAACCCCACTCGGGCAATAAATACACTGTGAATGACACTTGGAGTCTGGATTGCTCAAGCTTTCCTTGGTGACTTCCTGCATGACAGAACGCCTTCTCTCACAAAGGGTAGATAATGACTTTTCCCACTTACGGGTCAAAAGTTGCGGTGTTATTTACTTCGGTGTGAAGAGAAGTGTTTTGTTCCAGACTTAGCTAACTGCTCTGGGAGGGGAGATGGCAGCGCTCCTCAGACACAGGAAAGGGCCAGAACCTTCCTGGTGGCTCACTGAATGTCAATGCTTCTGTTATAGCTGAAATATCAATGAGGGACAATAGACCCCAGGAAGAAAGTGACCCATCCCTTGTCTGTTTTGACCTCTTGCTGTCATGGCAGTGTGGAGATACCAACCGTTAAGCCCAAGTAGAAGGACTGGAGGCTAAGAAATGCATGGCAAAGGAGAGGAAAAAGTATAGAGAGATGAGAATGAGGATGGCTCATTTAACAGAAGAGACAGGCAAAATATCATAGGAAGCAATTTATTCCCAACAAAGTTACCTCTATTTACACGATGGTTTTGTGTATTTTACGCAATAGTTATGCTTCCATTCTCTGAAAATCTGTGCTGCAATTCACATTTATAGAGCATTTTCTATCTACTCATCAACTGAATCCTATTCTAAGAGTTCCAAAATATAGAATACCCACAGAGATCAATACGATGTATCAAAAATAGTTGTGGCCCTAAATTATTAGACCCTTTAAAATCCACATTGGGTAATTCAGGTTACCTAAATCAAGGCATATTACATGCAAGTGAGTGGAGAAGAGGAAAATGATAGGAAAGAGGAGAGCTAGGCTTACGCCTCCATGCCAGGAGCACAGGAATGCCAGAAAGAAAAACCTGAAGGAGGGTATTCTCAATAATACCAAGGAAGAGAGCTCCAGGGTAGGAGCTGCTCCAGAAAGATAAGAGCAATAAGCAGACAGAGGCCTCTCCAAAAACAAGGAGGAAAATCTAAGTGAGTTCAAAATACGTCTTCTCAATAATAAAGGATATACAAATTTAAATATTAACTTGAATATGAAAATCATCTTCATTGAAAATAGCTGGGAGAATGGTGATAGAACATATTTATTCAAGTTTTTAAAAGAAATTTTACCTTTGTTTCTCTTTTAATTTGTCATCATCTTATTTTACGTTTTAATATATGTTAAATAAGTTAATTTATTTTTATCATATTAAATGAACGTTTACCATTTTGAATGATTTTTAAATTATTTTTATATAATTATACCAGGTCATCATTTTTTTAGGCCAAAAGATGTTGAGAATTAAAACAACATATTCCCACATGCAGCTTGAATACTGAGAAACAGAATTTTCTCCTCTCACAGAGTTAACTGTCTATATTAACATGGCCTTATAATTCCATTGCTTTCATTAGCATAACTTTACTATTCTATAAGTCTCTACCCAGGCAAATAATTTGATTGCTCATTATAGAGACATCCTGAAATATCTATCAACTCTCAACAGAATGCATAAATAGACAGCTATGCCCTAAGAGTCTTCTGAATGTCTAGCCTTAAAATCCTTGCCTTGAAATTTCTACCAGTTCTAAGCTGTTATACCGTTGTTCTTACCAAATTCTAATTAAGCCCTCCCCATCCCCCCACTGCTGACATTGAAAGATACACCTTAGCTTCCAGTTATCAATAAATTACAACCCTTCATTCTCCCCTCTGAGACACTGCCAAAGGTTTGGAAGTTGAGTTTTCTTTTACCAAGAAAAGCAGTAAACTCAGTTTTGCTTTATCAACAGGTTGTGATATTCAAGAAGATGATATTCAACTATGCCCATGCTTAAGTGATTAGACTTCTCATGCTATTAGTGAAGACTTGAACTCCAGAGCAGAGATAAACTGCAAATCAAAGGATCAGTTTCCATCTGGCCACCAGACTGCTCAACGAAAGGAGACATAAGTAGTGTTCTGATCAAGCCACCGTTTTTGTCTTCCTAACATATTTTTTCCCTTCTTCTTGTAACAAAAGCCTTTTTCTTGTGGGAAACCCATTCCATATCATTTGGATGAGACTCTCCCATCTCCAACTGTTACACATACGGCATGTGATGCCAACCTGGATTATCAGAGCACTGCATCCTCAAGAACAACAATTAGACCCAAGATGACTCAGTCAGAGGCTCTATCATGACTTTACCTATTTTGTAAAAGGGATATTGTCTTCTCTGGAATCTCAAACTATATGGTTGATTCAAGTTTAGAGTCTGCACTGACCATCTTTGCTACCGTACGGTGAGAGCTTGTTTGAGAAGAAAACCAGCCCATAAATAAGAAGACCATTAGCATGATTGCTGATGACTTGTAAACTCCTGAACCGAGCCATTACTGAAACATCACCCTTGAATGTTTTGTGAAATGATGTCACCATTTTTTTTTTTTTTTTTTTTTTTGCGGTATGCGGGCCTCTCACTGTTGTGGCCGCTCCTGTTGCAGAGCACAGGCTCCAGATGCGCAGGCTCAGCAGCCATGGCTCACGGGCCCAGCCACTCTGCGTCATGTGGGATCTTCCCGGACCGGGGCACGAACCCGTGTCCCCTGCATCAGCAGGTGGACTCTCAACCACTGCGCCACCAGGGAAGCCCTGATGTCACCATTTAAAATTCCTATTAAATGGTCAATAAATTCTTTTAGTCGAACTTCGTGAGGGTGGGTTTCTGACATTTGTCATCAAGGTTCCTTCTGTAATCAAGAACCACACTAATGAACTGGTCCCACTGAGACAAAATGTGTAACCCTGACCAGGGCTATACATGTTGCCCTGGGTCATTACAAAGCTAATACAAGTCATTACACGAGCACACCCAAGTGTTTCTGCTAACTTTGGCCTGGCTTCAATCACACCTGAAGCTTCTTGGGACTGACTACCAATCAATATCCTAATGAATATGTTCCTGTTGTTATGAGCAGGAAAACCTCGTCTCGAATCATACCACTGAAAGCTTTACCCACAGTTTGCTGATATGTGGTTGCAAACTTGGTGGTTGCCTCCTTCGTATATCTGGTTAAGTATTTTTTGCATTTAGGAATCTTGGTACCTGTGCTCCTAACCTTGTCTGAGAACACCAGACACACTATGCTGAGGAAATACATTTTGCTTTTCTTCCCTCTATTATACTCAAATGACTGAAACTGCTCTAGAGTAAGAGGTCCATAGGCTTTGGAACAGAATAAAAAGGAATAACTGGACAACCATAAAGCAAACAGAGTACTTTACCTTCGGGGAAAGCAAAGCTTTGGCTGAACTTAGAGACCTGGAAAAGTGAAAATGTTTATTCTGGACCCCAAATACACTTTACTCCAGTTTTGATTATGCATAGTACTTTTAGCAGTCCCCCTAATGATAACTTATTGAATTGGCCTCTGCAAGTTGCCTGGAATATAGCAGTCATTGTCAAATAACAATTTGCCTTTACTTCTCGTCTTTACTTCTAGATCTCCATCAAGTACTGTGTATCAGCATAAACTAGGTTATGCTACGGTAACAAATATCCCTAAATCTCAATAGCTTGCAACACAAAGGTTCACTCCTCTTTTAAACTTTATGTCCCTCTTGGGGCATCTTAACTCTAGGACTGATACTGACAGAGCAGGCTCTCGTTGGAACATTACAGGTTATTGTGGCAGAATCTGACACACACACGCTGGTGATAAAAGCTGTCACTCACATTGTGTTAACCGAGCCTGACAGCAGCGGGGTAGGGCAACATAACCCTTCCCCCGAAGAGGCAGCAAATGTTTTGTAATAATAATCTGGCCTACTGCATATATATTGCCAAATGGGAAGTTGAATTTCTTAAAAATCAGAGATATTGCCGGAAGTCCATGTATATATCACCTACTCTGAAAGTCATTTAAAAAACTCAACAAAGAACATGCATTAAGGGAAGACATAGGTTATAGATCTGATAAAAGTCCATCAGAGATCTGTGACAAGCATATTCATGCCTGTCTGAGGTGGGGAGATATTTGTCCATGTCCTGGTATCAATTGAAGAATAGCAGAATATGTCACCCCAAAATAGGCCACTTTGGCATTAGGATTACTTTGAGCTGAAGGCAATTGAGAAGAAGCAGATACAAGAAAAGCTCCCTGACTTCCCCTTATTTGCCTGACAGCAAAAATAAATGTTCAGAGGTGTCCCTCCTCCCTTCCCTATGAGGAAGAACAAAAGATAATCACTAGGGACAACTTTAGCCCCTATCAGCTTGGAGAAAACACCAGAGGAATCTACATAACAAACTTTACTAACCCTTCATCTACCATTAGTTTACCTTCCCATAGTTGGTTGCCCTTACAAGCTTAAAACTGCTTTCCTTTGTTCTGTCATTTGTCCACAAATATATTGCTTTTTGTTGAAGATAAGGCAGAGTTCTAAGCCACTGCATTGAGTTAGTCATTTTCCCCTGGATAGCTCCCAAGTATACAAGAGATACGTATGTCAATAAACTTGTTTTTCTCTTGTTAATCTGTCTTCTATTACAAGAACTCAGAAGGGTAGAGGGAAAATTGTTTTTCCTCCCCTACACAATCAAAGGGAGGCGAGGAGAAAAATAGGTGCAACATTATGAGTTCAGTGGTCCTGTTTCCTGACAGGCAAGACATTCTGAAGAGTCCAGTAACCTCCTCCTATGCCCATCCTTACTTTGGTAAAGCGTACAGCAGCAACCATCTATTGGTTAAAATGATACCATAAATAAGTATACAGAAAACTGCTGAATTACCAACACCTCCACTGACAATCTATTTAGCACTCTTTCCATTACTTTCCTAATTCTGAGGAGCTGATGATTACAGATAATAAAAAGGTTATTCTTTTTTTCAGTGCCTGATCAACATATTAGAAAAGATGGCCATCTCATTCCTTAATATCCTATAATACTTTGAATATCTGAGGGAAAAGGAGAAGAGAGAAAATACCTCTTCTGTTTGCTGGTAGATTTTTTGCAAGGAGAAGAAATATCTAATAAGAACAAAACAATTGCATTCACTTAGCTTTAACACTTTTTTTTTAATGTTAGTACTAACTTCGTATTCTTTTGCTTTGGTAATATGAAGAGAGCTTATAAAATAACAATGAGTTTCTTTCAGAAAGCAAATTAGTCCAATTGTGAAGACAAATATGAATTTAACATAAAATCCAAAGGAAGAAAAAAATTAGAAAAACATTTGATCCAGTGTATTTGATACTCTTAATGGTTGAATTGATAACATTGTGAAACAAAATCCCTGAACAGAACCAGTCGTTAAGATGCCAAAAGCCATTAATTTAGCAACCATGAAAAAGTGACGGCACTGATGTGGAGTGTTATTGGGATGCTTGGTATATTTTGTAGCCAATCTGTTCGCACACAGATTTCTATATACCCTTTTCCATAAAACTCACGTCAGAATTCTACTTGGCATTTAGTCTATTCCTCCTTTCAAACATGCCAGCTTTGTCTTAGGGAAATTAAATAAAATGTTTTAGTGGGGGGAAAGAAATGAAAGAACCTGCAATCACATCTTAATACGTTATTAGAGGGAAAGAGATGGGCCACAGATCTCTAAGACACACTAGGGGCCATTAGTTTTACTCAGTGCAGAAGTATATTTTAGTTGTTCTTTTTGAAGGGACTGTAAATACAAGGATTTATGTGGAAAGGGTCAAATAAACTGGGGCTGGATAAATAAAATTGATATGGCAATTACTCTTACACGGCTCATCATGCTGACAAACACCATAAACGCGGGTAGCATGATGAATTACACGCATTCAGTCACTGGGAAACTGGTAGATTAGCTTCATGGGCTTATTTAAATTGTGTTGCTCTAATAAAGTGGAAAGCAATAAATAAGTGAATAAAAATTCTCCCCAGAAGCCATCATAAGTAATTCATGCAAAATATTTTAAAAATAGGTACAAATTTCAAATTAAATTGGGTTCAATTTTTTTTTTCCCCACTATACCTCCTATTCCCCAAATTAACCTGTATTCTGGGACCACTCTAGGTACCCTGAGGTCTGAAAGTCAGTAATATAGTGCCATTTCTATTAATGAAGGCCATGTATTTCTTTTGGTTTCAGAAATTTATCATCAATGAGGGTGGGAAGTCTAAGTCTCTGCCTTCGTTGTTGAAATGAAAACAGTGCTCTACTGAGGAAGCCTCCTATTCTCAGCACATCCCTCTGTCCCCGTCCCCCAATCCAAGTCTAATTTGATTGGCTGAATTGAAACACTAGTTATGCTTGTCTCAGATTTAGAAGAACTCAGTGTACATTCCAACTTTTCTAAACCAGCCATGCATCATCAAGCAAATCCCTTAAAACCATCAAGGTCTCATTTCTTTCACACAAGGAAAGGAATGGTACCTTTCAATTTTGGTGATCTATAATTAATATTGTAAATAAAATGTAGATATCTTTGCAGATATAGTGAAGATAATTTATTATAGGCAGAATTACAATCTCATTGTTGCACAAAGCATATAAACAACAATAAAGCCAACGCATATAAACAACTCTACTGGGAGGAAAACCTTATTCCTCTTTCAACTTGGGTCCAGTAGTTGGGCTCTGCAAATTAAATGACACAGACAGATTAACAGGAGGAAAGACAAGGTTTATGTACACATGCACAAGGAGTTGTTTGCTATGAGTAACTTGTGGAATAGCCCTAACTAAAGGTTTATCTAGATCAACTTAACAAAAGAGGGTCTTTAGAACTCCAAAGGGAGAGTATGGAAGATTCTGTTGGTGTTTTGGGTTACTAATGGAAATGGGCAGTTTATTTCCAAGGCAGCTGAATTCACAGGAAAATCCCTTGGAGGGGGGTTAATGGTAGTTGTATTTTTGAGAGGTTCTGCTTTAGTCAGATAAGATTTCTTTCTGAATCTTCTAAGCTCAAATGTTTCCACTTTAAAATAATCATTATTCCAACGCTGAGGGTCTGAGTGCATTCCCACAGCTCCCTTTCTACAGATTCCTAGAACCCAATCTTTTTATCTTTTTTTTTTTTTTTTTTTTTTTTTTTGCAGTACGCGGGCTTCTCACTGTTGTGGCCTCTCCCGTTGCAGAGCACAGGCTCCCGATGCACAGGCTCAGCAGCCATGGCTCACGGGTCCAGCTGCTCCGCAGCATGTGGGATCTTCCCGGACCAGGGCATGAACCCGTGTCCCCTGCATCGGCAGGCGGACTCTCAACCACTGCGCCACCAGGGAAGCCCTAGAACCCAATCTTGTCTTTACTTTCTTGTCCAGAATGACAGTGACCATAAACATGGACTACTGCTGGAAGGAAGGTTAAAAAAAAAAGACCTTTAACTCTGGGCTTTCATTTGCATTTAAAAGAGAGACCAACTAGGCTGAATACTGATTTAAAGATAATTACACAGCATGTGGCCACATTAAGTTTGGAGAATTTAAGTCACTTTCAGAAAAAGGAAAGGAGGGAGGCATAAGTTTTTAACTTCAAAGTTTTGTAGTCCTTACATAATTATTTGTCTAGGAAAAATTATATATAAGTTGATTTTACATATTTAAGTTGCATCAAGTTCATTTTCGTCACTAATATTTTAGGTTTCATCCCTGTGTCTGCAAAGTTGGTGATTTTGCTAATTTAGGTCACTGTAAGCCATATCAAAGCTTTATTTTTTTTCCATTCCATTTTCTATTCCTCTAGGCCTTAGATGAAGTTTTTACAGTCTTTAATATATAGCTCATTTGTTTATATACTGATCAAGGTTACTATTATCTTTTAAATCAAATTCTGGATATATGAAACCACTTCAGTCTTGTGGAATGATGCAGGAATCAGAGAAATTGAGAGATAAAATTTAGGTCTCACTTCAGGACACAATACAAAAAGCAAACTAAAATGATGAGATTCTTATTATGAGTCCCAGGTATGCAGGAACATGCAGTGGAAATCAAGGCACGCTCTTGTTCTCAGGTGCATAAACACCGCAAATACAATACAGTGTGACAAATGCTATGATGGCTTAAACTGGCGTTTCTTAATATCGACCCTAGTGACATTTCAGACAGACAGTTCTTTGTTGTGGAGTTCTCCTGCACATTGTAAGATGTTTAGCAGCATCCCTGGCTTCTACCCACTAGATGCCAGTAGCAACCTTCCCCCAGGTTGTCACAACCAAAAATGCCTGTAGGCGTTGCCACATGTCCTCTGAGGGGAGGGGCAAAACTGCACCCCGCTGAGAACCATTGGGTTAAACCAAGGGTGCCTTGACTTTCTGCAAGATGTGATGTCTAAGCTGAGATCTTCGCAATAAGCAGGAGTTAGCCAGTTGAAGAGAGTAGGTAAAGGGGAGAGTGTGTATATTAATCCCAGAGGCAATATCCTAAAAGCCAAAACATTAGGAGATAACTTGTTTTCTTTTGTACCTGACAGCTAGTGAATCTGAATGGTCATTAAACTGTTTTCCTGCATTCAAAAATTTACCTAGTCTTTTTGTGCTAAGAAGATTGGAGCTTCATGTAGATTGGAATACTATCAAATATGGTCTTTCCTACTTAGTATATTTACAAAAGAAGAGTTTAAAGAATTGAGGAGGACAAAATAAGTAGAGGGAATCACTATGATTTCCCAACAATTAGAACAATTGGATTTTCCTCACATGTCTTCAATATGGAGGGTTTGGCTCCTGCTTTCAGGAAGAAAAAGGGAATGGTCAGAGAGCACTTCTTATACCTGCTATTTTTTTAAGTGCCTTTAGTTCAAAATAATTTTATGTCAAAGTAGCATATTTTGGGGTGACATATTCTGGTTTCTTCCATCATGCCCTGTCACTTCTTTGTCTCATGCCCTGTCGAAATTTCCTGCCTTTATGGGTTTTAATCTAAACTACCTTCTCGTCCTAAATGATTTTGTATTCCATATTTCTGCTCACATAGCCTCAGTTTCAGAAAGTCTTCCAAAGCTAATTCTCCTTCTGCTTGGAAACCAAGCAGAACCCTACGGGGCCCTCCCAAGTACAAAAGCCTTTCTGTGTCTCCCATTTCTTGCTTGTAGGAAAAAGGTTTCAGCCTCCTAGACCTTCCCTGAGTTCCAAAGGGCAGATTCAAACAGCTAGTAATCAGAGAAGTGAGGGAATACAGAAACAAAGGAAAAGCAATCAAGAAACAAGAGTGCAGTGATGGGGCAGCGTCCTGCTCCTCATGAAGGGATATACATAACAATCTGATACACGTCTCTGAGCTCTTCTATGGGAACTAATGCCCCCACCCAGGTGGAGGATGGTAACTTCAGGCTGAACACAAGCATGTGGACCCCAGACTGGTTGGAGCCAGAAGACTGATGATTGAGATTCCTGGAACACCACCCAGTTACCTCACCATCAACCAATCAGAGGAAGGTCACACACCCTGCAGACCTCCCCCAAATTTTGCCTATATAAATCCTTCCAGGAAAACCATTAGGGAATTAGGGTTTTTTGAGCACTACCTGCCCAGGACTTCTTGTCTGGTGTCTTACAATAAATGCTGCACTTTCCTTCACCACAACCTGGTGTCAGTAGTTTGGCTTTACTGTGTGCAAGTGAGCATACCCAAGCTTGGTTCAGAAACACTATTTCCATTCAAATCTACTGGGCCACACTTTCTTTGAATTTTTAACCTGTCTCAGTTGACCATCATTACAAACTGGTATTCTAACTACTGGTAACTACTTATACATATATTCCTGTCTGATCCTAGTCACTGTTGCTTCCTTAACATGTAACTACTACATATAGTAGATACCAAATATACTATATTTGCTGAATACATGCATATATGAAGGAATTAACTTTAAGATAAGAATTTCAATGACTATAACTTAGTTTTCCTTAAGGTATTTTATAAACTTACTACACATGAATGAGCTTATCACTTGGAGAGGGGGGATCATAAATGTTTTCAATTAATAAATATCTATTAAGTTAATATGAATATATGATCACCAATGACAACAGTAATACACAATTGAGAATATAAGACATGTTCAACACTTGGTAATTATGAGAACACAAAATAGGACCCCTGACTTTAAGAATCCTAGAGTCAAGTTTAAATACAAGGTAGGTACAGGATGGGAAATACAATTAAATGAGACAACCCAAAGTACTTGTCAGTTTCTGGCACAAATTAGTACTCAATGAATATTTTCTTAGTAATAAGATGATGGTGGTAATGATCCTAAGTGTCAAATGAGTTGTAAAGTCATCAAAACTCTCACAGGCATTAAGAAAGATCATATAGGCAGGAGCAGTATGGCAAGGCTTCATAGTAAGAAAGATGAGATTTAGATCATTGTAAAACGGGGAGAAGAAATCATATGCAGGTAGTTGGCACATAAACAAAGGCACATAAGTAAGAAATGCATTTAGTTGAGCTAGAAAAACACCACTGCCTAGGAAAGCAGTAATTTAAACAGGACAGAGAGAGATAGATAAGGTCAAGGTTGTAGGATATTTTTAATGTCTGGCCTCAACATTTTTTTTTTAATGTCTGAAACATTTATATTAACATATTTCCATACAAATAACCCTAAGAAAGTTTAGTATTAGTTGTTTTTTGTTTGTTTGTTTGTTTGTTTATACTGCAGGTTATTAGTCATCAATTTTATACACATCAGTGTATACATGTCAATCCCAATCGCCCAATTCAGCACACCACCATCCTCACCCCACCGCGGTTTCCCCCCTTGGTGTCCATACATTTGTTCTCTACATTTGTGTCTCAACTTCTGCCCTGCAAACCGGTTCATCTGTACCATTTTTCTAGGTTCCACACACATGCGTTAATATACGATATTTGTTTTTCTCTTTCTGACTTACTTCACTCTGTATGATAGTCTCTAGATCCATCCACGTCTCAACAAATGACTCAATTTCATTCCTTTTTATGGCTGAGTAGTATTCCATTGTATATATTACCACATCTTCTTTATCCATTCGTCTGTCGATGGGCATTTAGGTTGCTTCCATGACCTGGCTATTGTAAATAGTGCTGCAATGAACATTGGGGTGCATGTGTCTTTTTGAATTATGGTTTTCTCAGGGTATATGCCCAGTAGTGGGATTGATGGATCATATTGTAATTCTATTTTTAGTTTTTAAAGGAACCTTCATACTGTTCTCCATAGTTGGCCTCAAAATTTGATGTTTACTCTGAATGTTACTGGGAATCATCAGAAGTTTATGAATAGGAAAGATGACATTGACAAGAGTAGTGCTTAGAATGAGCCTTGCAACAATGCCCTGGGGAAAGATGTTAGATTGAAGAGAGAATAGAAACAGGGAAATAGGTAGACGTATATTTACATATGAATTAAATAATATTGTACTGTTTGAACAAATATCACATGTTTTTAGAAATCACTCTAAAGAAAATAAAATGTTATTACATGGTCATGTTCCCAAGAGAGTCAGTAATCTTTCTGAGGAGAGAGATTTAAATACAAGAAATAGACCCAGAATGAGAAAGATGATAAAATATAATAATGTCCTTAATTAAATGACACTTATAATAAGTGAAACAGATCAGAGAAAGAGAACATGGGAATCATTGGGGAAGACTTCACGAAAAAAGTGACATTTGAAATTGTTCTGGAATGATGAGTAAGATTTAAATAGCCAAAAGGCGTAGAAAAAAAAAGACATCTTGATGGAGACACATCATAAACAAAAGTGTGGAGACATGAATGAATACAGCATGTGCTTGGGACAATAACTGTAAAGAAAGAGTAGTCGATGAATCTATGCAGGGGTTAAGAGGAGGGTGGATAAAGAAACAAGCTCTAACTAGATGTTCAGATGGAATTATAGATCAATATGTGTCCAGTATCTAATTATCTACTTAATTCCAGGCATTGCGCTAACATTTTCAGATGTGGGTTTGTTTAATGCTCACAACAACTCTATGAAGTAGGTATTATCCCCAACCTACAGATGAAGAAACTGAGGCTTGTAACGCTTAAGTTATAAAACAGGACATCAGTAAACATTTTTGAAGCCCCACTATGTGCCCAAAGTGCCAGTTATTACACATATATATAAAATTATAGACAGAGTCAGTATTTGAATTTAAATCCATTTCACCGGAAAGACCCTGCACTCTCATTACTCCATGCTGTCTCTCTCTATCTGGCAACCTGAAGCCCAGAATAGAGCTGCCTCTCTTCATCTGGCAACCTGAAGCCCAGAATAGAGCTCACTTTACAAGTGAGTGGCAGAAGGACACATGAGTATCACATCTCCAAGTTGCCTAATACATGTTTCCCAGGTTTTTGTTAACATAGTCATCCTTTTATTATGTCCTTTAAAAAAAGTCTTTCTTAGTAACAAAAAGCACTGGCTAAAACTGGAGTTATAAATGGAGCCATAAGCCAGTGCTTTGTAATTGAAATGAAATCATTAGAAGGCAGCACCAACGTTCTGTGTTAGACTCCTCCTGTGGAGTGTGGCTCAGACTCAGCGGGGCCAAACCTGAGCTGAGACACATCAGAAAAGCAAGCTAGTGGAGTTACACTGTAGTGGTTACAGGAAAAAAAAAAAAAAAAATATATATATATATATATATATAAAAAACATCATCTCAGGGCTATCTGTAGAAAAACATGATGCGCTTAAATGAGATTTAAATTAATGGGCTACATGCTTGCAGTGACAATTAACAGACCTTTAAGCTAACAAGAAAATTAGGCTAGAGAATAGCTATATAGCTGTCTAAAACATCCTAGCAAAAAACTGGCACATCTCAATAGATAGATATATACCGTTAGACAGATAGATTGAGAGAGAGGGAGAGGGGGAGAGAGAGAGAGAGAGAGAGAGAGAGAGAGAGAGAAATTGAAGGGCAGCAGAATATGCTACCTTGAAATATGCCACTTTGGTGTATTGATTATTTCAAACTGTAGGCACTGGAAAAACAGCAAATACAGGGAGAGGCTTTCTCTGAACTGTCCTTATCTACCAAAGGATAGTCCTTCAAAAGGCACTCAGTTGTTTAAATCCCCTCCCTGAGAGTTTCATCAACCAAGAAAGATTGATTCCTATCATAGGAGAGAAGAGGAGAGGAAAAATTGACATGACACCCCAAAAAAACTTTGTCACAAACTATCATACCTCTCATCTGCTCTTCTAAGGGCCCATTCATCTTTCCTAAAACTCATTTACTCTCCCTTAAAAGGCCTGCATCACCCTCCCTTTTCCCTATTAAGATGGTATCTAAGCCTGAATTCTAAGCCAACTTGGGGAATGATTCATTTTTTCCCTGGGTATCTCCTATGTTAGATGAGGTACACATGTTAACTTCTGTGGTTTTTTCTCTTGTTAATCTGTCTTTTATCAATGGGGTCTCAACTAAACTCTAGGACGAATACAGGGAAAATTACTTTTCCTTCCCTACAATACCTATATCTACATACATACACACACACACACACACACACACACACACACACACACACACACACACGGTCACTTGCTGCTAAAAAATGATGCCTTAAAGAGGATTATCTTAAAATGCATATACTACTTACTTTCAGTCACGTCAAACACAACAACAGAATTTTAAGCAAAAGGCTACACAGAGTAAGATTATTTACTTATTTAATTGACTCTTCATAGGATTGTTAGAAAGAAAACCACAGGCCCAAAATGGTGTCATTCGGGCCAAAGCCCAAAATACAAAACCTAGAATTTAACACCTGATTTAATTGCAGCTTCAGCCTCTCCCCAAAATGTAATCTTAATCAATCAGTCTGGAAATTTCTGGTCAAGCACCAGTTAAATAATCTGTCCTGAGGGTCTTCTCCATCCCCCAGAGGAAGAAGGGGCAATCAGCATAATAAAACCTTTGCCAAGTCCCCTTTTCCCAGCAAAAGATGATGTCTTGGCTTAAAAATAATTCTTTCTTTTCTTTTGTTAATACCTTCTTGCCCCACCCTCCTTCTTCCTATAAAAACCTTCCATTTTGTACTACCCCTCTGAGCACTCTTCTAGTTGTTAGATGGGATGCTGCCTGATTCATGAATCTTTGAATAAAGCCAATTAGAGCTTCAAATTTACTCCGTTGTATTTTGGTTTCTAACAGGATGTTTGCCTTTAAAGTTCAAAGTTAAGCGACTTAATGTAATGGAAAGAGTATGGGAACTGGATTCTAAATGGGGTTCCAACAACCACTAACCACTTACCACTTACGAATAACAGTAACTTTAGCAAGTTGCTTACTATGGCAACCACAGTTGTATAATCCGCAAAATAATGTAAAACTACTGGGTTGTATGGCTTTTATGAGATATAAATCAAGTGAATGTGATTAATTCTGCGTCTTAAAATCAACTGAAATGGACTTCCCTGGTGGCACAGTGGTTGGGAGTCCACCTGCCAATGCAGGGGACACGGGTTCGTGCCCCGGTCCGGGAAGATCCCACATGCTGCAGAGCGGCTGGGCCCGTGAGCCATGGCCGCTGAGCCTGCGCGTCCGGAGCCTGTGCTCTGCAACGGGAGAGGCCACAATAGTGAGAAGCCCGCGTACCGCAAAACAAACAAACAAACAAAAAAAAGAATGCATTATCAAACCGTCAGGCTTTGGGTAAATGAAGCTCAACCCCACTGTAGAAATGTGGGAGACA
Source organism: Stenella coeruleoalba (assembly GCF_951394435.1). Lineage (NCBI taxonomy): Eukaryota > Metazoa > Chordata > Mammalia > Artiodactyla > Delphinidae > Stenella > Stenella coeruleoalba. Next base: position 21,623,002 of record NC_137154.1, read on the forward strand.
AAGTAGAACACATCTTATAATTAACCAAAATGAGAAGCAAGGAAGCTGGCTTATTTATCCACTACTCCCCACCTGTCATGGGCTAAATGATGCTCACTTCGGCATTAACTGTCTGGCATTCCTGGCTTGTCATTTGTGTGGCCCAGCATGCTCCCGTCGGCCAGAAGAGTTCTGAGGTACAGAGAGTCATAGGTACCCACAGAGTTGAACTGCTTCAGAGCTGAGGGAGGTGAGAGCCAAGAGGATATTCAGGGCATCAACAGAGAGATATCTAGAACAATATTTTTAAATGCTACCTTTTCTAAGAATTTGCCAAGATTCAGTCATCATCCCTTCCATTTGACTCTTCTTAGTTCCGTATGTACAGCAACAGTAACGGTCTTGTTTACTGATTTATCCCAAGCTCCCAGGACCTGGTAGGCATTTAATAGGTACTTTCCTTCATTTTATAATATATAACATTTATTCTTCACTTATGAAGAATGAGGTAGTGTGATAAGTGATGTAGATACCTGATTGATACATTATTATATTTGACCATTATTTTCCTGTTAGGTCCATTTCAAAGAGGCAAAAAAAGGATGACACAGGTTAGAATATATGCTCCAAGCCATACAACAGACTGACTGCAAAGGCCATGTGCCTGACTACCAGGAGACTGCCTTCATCCCAACTCTCACACCCTTGGAGCCCTCATTCACTTTCATGCTTTTAGCAATGACCATTGGTGGGTGACATCAAAACTGTAATCTCTAGTCCTCCCTCTTTGGTTATCACACCATTCCCTCAACTTAAACCTCTCTAAAATGAAGCCCTTCCTCCACTAATTTCTCTTGTGGACAAATTGTGTCAAGGGTATCAGGCTCAAATCCTCTGAACCATTCCTAATGCTGCACACCCTCCCAAGCACAACGAGTACAACAGTTTATATGACCAGTCCTTTAATGGATTCTCTGCTATGTACTAACAACTTAAATGACTTGGGTTTTATGAAGAATCCTCTTACGAAGATTTGTGTATTCTAGATGCTAATCTGGACATAAATATCATAAAGGAGATAATAGTTAAGAACTACACGTGAGGTACATGAGTAATGATATATGAAAAAGTGAGATGACAGGATTATAAAATTCTCTGTGGTCTTTTCTGTGTCTGCTAAGGGCTCCGCTATTCCAGGATGGGATTCCAACTTAAAGAAAATAATCAGTTTTATTTGCATATCAAGTCTGTTAATGACCCCACATTAGAATCACTGGTAGAATAAACTCTTTTGCAACGAGTAGCAATGAGTGGCTGGAGGTTAGATTATTCATTACTGCTTTCGGCCTGGCTAGAACTACCCTCGGTCTCAGGAAAGTTTGAGACAAAAATCTTTACATTGTGCCTGCCTCTTTTAAGGATTAAATGCTGGAGTTTCAAGCTTTGTGATAATTCAGTAATGAAGAATTTTAGATCTGAAAACCCACTTTTATCACAAATACATTGATATCTATAAAATAACCATTTATCTCTCAAATGGGGACAATGTCATCAAGAAGAGGCGAGTGGCAGTAACACCATGTTGCATTAGTTAAGTACTTACATTCACAAACAACAGCTATTTACTATCACCATGAGATGGGAATAGTCTAGGTATGGCGGGTGCAGAAGTAAACAAAGTATTCAGAGGCACATCCCTGGGGGTGGAGGGGTGGGTAGGGGTTGCAGAGTGATTTCATGTCCTTGATGGAGTTTGAAGCTCAAATTAAAATTGTCAGGGAGGGTGGGAGGGAGACGCAAAAGGGAGGGGATATGGGGATACATGTATACGTATAGTATAGCTGATTCACTCTGTTATACAGCAGCAACTAACACAACAATGTAAAGCAATTATACTCCAATAAAGATGTTAAAAAGCTAATAATATTAAAAAATAAAATAAAATTGTCCAGGGCAACTGTTGTCTTTCTTATCCATTCAGAAGTCATAGAATCATCCAAACGATCACTTGGACTCTGCTAAACAAAGGAGGTCACGAACCTACTGAAGATGATAAAAGGCTCTGTCTAGAAATTTATGCTTTCTTTTCCTGAAATAATGATTAAATAGCTTCGAATACAGGTAAGCATAAGATCTATTGAGATAGGACTCAGTAGAGCCATCCAACATTCAAATCCCTCAGAGATTCCAGTTGGTTTTAACATGCCTCAATTTTAGGAAAAAAAAAAAAACAACCATTCATTTAACCAGGCATTCATTTAAATAAGATGGATGCCAGACAAGCCTAGAGGCTCTGTATTGCTTCAAATCATTTCCATTCATTCCAAGTAAAACCATGAGGTACTCATGTCTGTAGACTACTAAACCCTACTGCAAAGCCTCTATTATCAGGACAACTACATTCATATTCCTCACCTTGGAAGCTATTCCATACTTTATTTTCCTTTTCAAACAATAGAAATAATTACACACCAAATGAAAGTTACAGGACAAAAGTGACATATGCCCTTTTACTCACCAATGAAAATTTTAGAAGACTGACATTCTGTTACATTGGCTTCAGATATCTTTAGGGAGATAAAATATTGATCCAGTTGAAGTCTCCCTCCGAGCTCCTTTCAATACACCAACTCTTTGGCTTGTGATGTTCTCAGCCCTGAACACTATTTCTTTGTTCTTCACTTGGTCAACTCCTACTCATCTTTCAAATTTTAACTTAAGAGCTCAAACCAGGTCTAGAAGCCCAAGTTATACGATTAGTTATACAATTTCAAAACATGCTATACTCTTCAGAAGCACTTGGTGCAATTTTAAGTAAGTAGTTTTAGTGGAATGGTTTGGTTTGATGCCTTTCTTTCCTAAGCAATTCTGAGCTGTGTCTTCATCTGTCTTTTCCACTCTGCCCAGCACAAGGCTTGGCAAGCAGTAGAAACTCAGCAAATATTTGTTGAGTCAATGGAAGAAACAATGCATTTTTCTAAATCAAAACAAGATGAAAATGAACTAATGTGTCAAATTCTATCCAGAGTGTGTTTCATTCTATGGCATTTCTGGTCCGTAGCCTTTTGTTTTTTTCTTTCTTGCTACTGTATAGTTGTTGTTACAAGAATAATATGATTTCTCTTGACAGTATTGCTTGTCTGCCTTTTACTATCTCAATACAGACATTTGAATCTGTGTTCACTCGGTTTAAAAACCCAGATATGTGAGAGAAAGACAGATTGCCATGGATGGGGCTCTTTTTTAGATATACAAGACTTTAAGACACATTTTTACAAGTTCCCTCTCCACTTTCTCAAGGGAAACTTTCTGATCTCTAATCCATTCTATAGGGATAGTAGAAAAACTCAATCCCAAGCCCTATGGAATATTACTTGTTTGATTACGGTGTTAGGGAAAAAAAAATTCTCATTAAGAAATTCAGAATTTAGGCAGCTGAGTAAGTTAACAATTAGGTCAGTGGTTCTCAAATTTCATGTGTATCAGAATCCCCTGGAGGGCCTGTTAAAATACAAATTGCTGGACCCTACATTCAGAGTTTTTAATTCAGCATACCTGTGGGGTCCAAGAATTTGCATTTCTAGTAAGTTGTCAGGGCATGGTAATGTTGGTGGTTCCTTTATATACTTTGAAGACAACGGCATTAGATAGTTCACAAGGTAGATACAGTGAGAACAAATAAATTGTATACTAGGGATCTTTGTTCTCAAAGAACATGCCTTTGCAAAATGTCAGGGATGACTGTTGTTGATGAACTGCTCAGAGTGATGGACAGAATTCTGGCCATGCTCCACTGATGATTTAGGAAAATGTGTATCTCCTGTGAATCCCAGGAGAGTAGCTTTTAGTTATTAGAAATTGCTTTGGAAAGTTCTGCCATTTAACAGCACTTGGAACTAGGACAAAATTTGTTTCCCTTTCTGTGCCTCGGTTTTTGAGGTATAACATGAGGAGAAAAATTTATCTACCATACGGCATGATTAATAATAATCATGCCATATGGTAAATTTTTCTCCCCGTTATAAATGTATATTATTTATAAATTATATGTAATATTTATAAATATAAATATTCAAGACAATAATATGGTAGAGACCTTAGCATACTGCATGGTGTATAGTAAGTGAAAACAAATCTTAGTTCTCTTCTCTTACTGAAGATTCATATTGCATAATCTTTAGGATATGTATTTCAGCTTTTCTTTTGTATACACTTAATAGAACAATATTCCAAGAATGGTTCTGCAGACTGGTCATCAATTTGATCAGTCAAGAAAAGAGAGGCTTGAAGACTACTCATGAGGCTAGCCCCACTGAATCATGTAAACATATGATGAAATTGTTTTACAGAGGCAGGATGAGGCAGAAGGGAGCACTCCACTCTTGGGTTTAGATGTCAACATCATCTCAAGAGCAAAAAGGGCAATTAAACCAAGTAATGTCTCTTAAGAGCAGCAAAAAGGTTGCTTCTGTGGCTAGTAATACAAGCAGGTTAAGTATTTATGCCAATATTCCCAGCTGTACTCTCCATCATCAGAAAGGAGATAACTGTAACTTTGGAGAATTAAGCGGTACTGAAGAACAGTCCCTCTGTCTTCTAGAGGAACATATCTGGCCAGATGGATTCTGGGCTGCCTGGCCATCTTCTCTGTAAAGAGAATTTCTCTGTTTAATTTTGGAGTCTCTTCATTAGGACTCGCTTTGCCACTGAACTAAGAATAATTTTTTTTTTCCTGTAGTCAAGAATCCTTGGTACAGGAAAGCAACTCTTGAGAAAATATTTATATAAATTATTGAACTTATACAACCCTCAAGAAGAAAATCCTCTTGAAAAGTTAAAAAAAACAAAGAAACAAGATACATTCACTGCAGAGTTATAATAGGGTAGGATCTGATTACATTTTGAATTTTTAAAAATAATTAATATAAAATCTATGTTTAAAATTTCTTTGATATTATCCTAGGCAGCCCTTTTCTTTTTGCAATGTTTTAGTTATTTCTGAATTGCCATGTCACATTGCAATGAAGCCAGGACCTTACATTAGCTTCACAAGAAAACCTACCTCTGGCTTGAGAAGTGCTTCAATTAAATTAGAAAAGAAATGAAAATTTTTAAGTTGATCAAAACTAAAAGAGGTAATAGAAGATAATGAGAGATGCTTAATAAGGATTTAAGGCTTATGTTATGGTCGGGGGTGGGGATGGAATATGCCTGTGATTCTACAGACTTGAGTTCAAACCCCAGTTCCCAGTTTATTAGCTCTGTAACTAGAACATGTACTTGAGTGTCTGAGTCAACTTACTCATCATCACAGTGATTTAGAGAAAACTTCAAATAAAATGACTTGCACATAGTACATAATCCATACTTTCCCACTTTTTCCTACTGTTCTCAAAACTCTGGGAGGACTAAGCTACCTTGTGAGATAAAATTATGAGAAAAAAATGCTCAGTGTTTCACCACACTTTCTCTGCAAAGGTGTTCAGATCAAATTTTGTCTATTTACACTAAATATAAGGTAATTTTTCAAACTCCCATTGAGATGAACATAAAATTGCAGTTTCCCCATTTCTTTGGCGTATCTTTCTAGTATCACTGCTTCCCTGAAAATAGCTGTCCTTCAGGAAAAATAAAACAAAAATAATATTTAAAAGCAATTAGAGACAGAAAGAAAGAAGTTTAAAGAAAAAAGGAAAGTGAAAAAGTCACTAATTATATCGGAGAGTGATCTGAAACTTCTTTAATCCTAATGGAGAAAGGTTCAGAGTAAATGAGAAGTTAAAATCTTATCTCTGCATCCTCTAGAGTGTGAGAACTTGCACGTAAATTATATTTTTCTTCCATTTAGAGATTTAGACCGGTTCATTTCTGGACTTCTATTCAAGCTCACATGACAAGATTTTTTTTTTTTTCTTTTTTGGAAGCTCAATTCATCAGCCATCTTGATAGTCTTTTTTCTTTTTTTTTTTCTTCTTAATATTTGATAGTGGAGATTTAGATGAATAGGAGAAAAAATGGGACTGTCTTATTATTTATTACTGTACAAATCAGTCATTTTATTTATGCCCTAGATGACTTCCCCAACAATAATATCTCATAATGCAATCCTACAAGCCTATCCAATCACTTTAATGAACTTCCACCAAGTCTGAAAAATAAAATGCCCTTTATGACTAATTTAATGACCAGAGATAAAGGTGCCTCGATTTCCCTCCTAAACTGCCTGGTCTAGCAGTTAACATCAGCTTCAACCCCCTTCATATAATGGGAAAAAAACTGAATTAAACTTGAGAGCCTTGAGCCATTATAATGGTTAAATCGTATTTCTCTATTTTTTTATGCCATGCATCCATATTTCTGCTATATAATAGCAAGGGAACTCAGGAAAGGGACAGCTAATAAATGAAGGAATATTGTGAGATAATAACTACTATTCTCTTTAAAGGTCATCTATAGATGAGGAAGTATAATGCTCTGTTAATATTGCTTGTCATTTTATGACTGGGCATCATTTCCTTATAGAAATGTAACCCCAGATATCACTTTTTCTTTCTCTCACACACACAAAAAAGCAGATTAACATCTGACAATGTGTTAATCTTGAGAAATGCCTTGCCTTGTAGTGGATTTTTAAAAAGGAAAAAAATATTCTGAAGGAGGAAAAATGTTCTCTTTCAAGATGCCAAAATTTATCTCACTTCTGTTTTTTTGGTTTTCTCTGGTTGTCCAATCTATAAAAAATCTTTGTCATAAAACAGGGTTGAAATAATATCTTGCCTTTGCCTTTAGAATAAACGAGAGTCAAACTGATACATTAAATTTCTCAATTTAATAATAAGAGTATGAAGAGGATTTAATAATGAAGAGTATGATTAAATATTCTACAAAATATTTTTCTTTTCTGAATATTCATATATTGCTATTTATTTTATTTAATATAGCATACTAATACATTTATATTTATATATTAATTAATAAGTAGTATAATATAATTTATACCAAATGTGGTTTTTATTATTATTAAACATTATATTATTTTTATTTCCCTCAGTACTGGGTAGTTATATTATTTTTATTATGTAAAATAATGCTCCATGAACATTCTGGTAGATAGACTTTTATGGATATCAATACTTATATCTTCTTATGATTGTACTTTGACTATTATAGTCTGACTCAGAGTAGATACCCAATAAATACAATACAGTATATAGTCTTATTGAATTGTGGAAATAATACATATTCTTGAGACAACAGTCAAAGAACTACCTGTGACATACTTGGTGCAAAGACCACAGATACTTCAAAGAACTATAAATCCTTACAGAGAATGCTTATGCACACTTGAAATTTCATAACGAGTTGGTTTTTTGATGTGCTTAATCTTCTACGTTTTAGTCACTGATTTCTTGGTATATTCAATTTACTTCTTGGTATTCATCTCTATGTCTCTCATTCACATCTGCCTTCTAAAGAATCACAGCTTGCTTGAGAAACTTCTTTCCTCCCTTTATCCATTTTAACCTTTTGAATACAATTTTCTATTTTCATCAGAGATGGATTCTATGCTTTCTTAGCCAGTAAATATGTATTTAATTAAGATGTTACTATGTGACCAGCCCTGTGATGTACACTATGAGAAAATACTAAATTAGCATAATTCTGTGTGAGTTGAAGATATGGTGGTTTCTATTATTAAAAAACTGCCACTGCGTTAGGCAAACAGGAAGAGTTCAGGTTAAGAGACCGGACAATGAAGTGTAGGCGAAACTAATTGGGAAAATTTCACTGAAGGACTGGGACTTGATATAAGTTCTGAAAGATAAATGAAATTTGAAGGAAGAAAGGGAGGACCATGTTTGGTCAAAGAAAAACATAAGGAAAGCCATCAAAAAAAGACCATCTTCATAGATTTAAGATACTCTGTTAGGGAGGAGCAGGTCATATGATGAAATATATTCCAATGACTCTAATACGCTAAGGTAGGGTTTCTCCAAAGTTTCTATTTCAATGAACACACAGGAGATAGTTTTTGTACAGTAGTGGGTAAAGATGAGGATATAAATGGTGGGAGGTGATCATCCTGCACGTCCCAGTTGCTCAGGCTCAGCCTGCCTGCCCTAAGGCCAGTGGGGATGAATACTCTCAGCAAATCTGAAACCTCACACCAGGGAAAGCCTGTGTGAAAGCTCAGGATATGCTAAACAATCTAAGGTTGCCACTAACTTGTGTGTTTCTGTTTTCAAGGGACAAACTTTAATGAAACAGAGAATTTGGGGAGATAAAACTGTAGTCCCAAAGGATGTCTCTGATAGCTGAGCAGAAGAGATTGGGGGGCGGGTGTGCCAGTTTAGATTTTAGCAATATTCATATCAAACATTGGCCTTGTTAATTTAGGAGAGAGGCCTCTTTTAAGACCCATAGCTTGTCTATATATAACTTGTCATATAGTCAAATGGCTTTCTGTGTAGGTGGCCAATGATATAGACATGAATAAATTGAGTGATTGGTTAGATTGAGCTAAAAATTTGGAAGTAAAATATGTGATCATGTCAGGGTCATGAAAGACCACCAAAGCTTAAACAATAGAACAATGTCGATTCTTCCATTGTATCAAATCTAGCAAATTCTTGAGTTTGTATCAATCCTAAGGAGAGTTCCATAGTAAAGTTGAAAAGGAAATATGTAGAATCTCATACTAACTGCTCATTTTAAATATGTGGAAAAAGAGAACCAGTGAAATAAGGTGATCTATTCAAAGTACCTTATAGTGAAATGAATGTCCAAGACAAGGCTAGAACCCAAGTTTCTTTCTCACAGCCCACAAGACTCCTGACAGGATACCGTACTGACTCTGGCAATTTTGTGTGAATATTAGAACATAATCTAGTCAGATCCCAAGAGTTTTGCCACGTCACATTCCGAAGGTTCAGTTGAAACCAGTGCCATTGCACTCCTCTATCTTTATCAGGTACTATAAGAATGAATGCAAAATGTATCAGTTTGCTATCACTGTGTAACAAACCAACCCAATATTAATAGCTAAAACAACAACTTATATTTAGCTCATGATTTTGTGAGTTAGCAACTTGGATGGGGTTCAGGTAGGTGGTTCTCCCAATCCCAGCTGTACTCATTCATGTATCTACTATCTGGTATAGGGTCAGCTGGAGGCTGGTTGGTCTAAGATGTCTTCAACTCAGATGGCTCATCTGTGTTCCACATGGTCTTTTGTCCTACACCAGCCTAGACAGGATTTGACAACATGGTGACTGGGCATAATTCAAAGAGAAAGAGAAGAGCATTCAAAGACCTCTCATGGCCTATACACATAATTAGGATAATATGATTTTCACCACATTTTATTGACCAAAGCAAGTCATAAGCTTGGCCCATATTCAAAGGAAGGATAAGAGATTCCACACCTTGATGAGAGGAGTTGCAGGTCAGATACTGAGAACATGAATTGAGGAAGGGGAAAACCAGGGCCTTTTTGCAAACAATCTACCACAGAGAGAAGGAGAGAAGGGACTTCCTTCAATATTCTTTCTGCATTTACAAGGTAAGAAATAACTGGGGCTTCCCTGGTGGTACAGTGGTTGGGAGTCCACCTGCCGATGCAGGGGACACAGGTTTGTGCCCCGGTCAGGGAAGATCCCACATGCTGTAGAGAGGCTGGGCCCGTGATCCATGGCCGCTGAGCCTGCGCGTCCAGAGCCTGTGCTCCGCAACAGGAGAGGCCACAACAGCGAGAGGCCTGCGTACCGCCAAAAAAAAAAAAAAAAACAAATAACTGGATTGGAAAGTTGAAGTCAGTGCTTTTAGTTTATAGCAACTTAAGTCTTCTGACAATCAGTTATATGTCCTTAAATGTACACTCTGGGAGGGAGGGAGAGGGAAGAAAATCATTTTTGACAAAAGAATTCAGCAGAATTAGTGATTGTGAATGGAACTCGAAATTTACAAATTGAGACATTATTAAGGGAAGTAAAAATATCTGAGACATCTTCCTACATCTTTGCAGAACGCTTTTCAGTCTCCTTTGCTGGTTTCTCTTCCTCCACCAGCCCTACAAATAAATGTTGGGCTGCCACAGAATTCTGTCCTTGGAATTTTTCTCCTTTCTCTCTATATTTTCAAACTAGATGCCATTAGTCCTGTCACCTTAAATATCACAAATACACTGATGGCTGTCAGATTTAATTTGCCAACCCAGAGCTTTCCTCTAAAACCAGATTTATAAGTGACTGCCTTCTCCACATTTCCGTTACTAACTCAAACTTACCATGCTCTAAACGAATCTGTAAAATTGATTCTTTGTACATAAATAAATAAATAAATGATAAAATAAAAAATTTTCAAGCTTTTTTCATCCAGATTAATCACCCAATGTTCAGGCAAAACCTATTTTCTAAATTCTTCATATTTGTCCATCAAAATTTTTAGTGTCTATTTACTTCTAAAATACACCTCAAATCTGACCACAGTTTACTAATACCCTGCTTAGTCCAATGACCATTTTCCATTACCTTCCACAAGTCTCCACTTTTTCCCTGAGTCTTACAGGCTATCCCCCAAGAGCAGCCAGAATCACCTCTTAGCAGACCATGTCACTGCCTTGCCTAAACCTCACCAGTAGTACCTCATTTTATTTAGATTAAAATTTTTTAAACCCCTCACTTACTACAGCCTAAATGGTTTGCTCTAACCTGGACCCTGTCTACATCTTCAACTTCATATCTACTGTCCCTTATGATGCTGCCTCCAGGCCCTTACACTTGCTGCTCCTTCCACTGAAAATTCTCTCTGTCCACATTTCTGCATGACCGCCTTCTCATCAATTTGGTCCCAACTCAGATGGAACCTCAGAGAGATCAAACCTAACCACACTAAGCAGAACCCTCCCACCAGCCAATTACTCTACCATATTACCTTCTTATGTTTTTCCTTTTAGCAGTGAAAATAACTGAAATCTTTATTTTCTTGAATTGTATTGTCTATTTTTCTCCCCTAGAATAATATAACCTCATGATGACAGAAATTCTATTTTGTTCACCACTGTTCTCAGAGGAGATGCTTGATAAATATTCGTTAGCCTCTAGTGTTTTATAAAAATCTACTTACTCAAATATACAGGGCGAATGCTCTTGAATGCCCCTCCACCCACACCACCCTGCCCCAAATTGACTCAATGGGAATTTAATCATCCAAGGCTAATTCTTTTTGGTTTTGTTTCGTTTTGGAGAACACTTTAAAAAATGCTGGCTCTCAAGGCTCCATTTCCTTGGGCTCTGAGTAACTTAAGGATAAACTTGAAGAATTTATGCCTAATCATTTATGCTTAGTGCTTAATTCAAACTACATTTATTTATTCCTAATTCCCAGTACAAAGACTTTCTTGAAACATCTGCTAAACTACTTTAGTGATTATCTAGTCTCATAATAAAAGAAGTAAATCTAGATGTGGAGAAAATATTAAATTTAAAGGTAGTGTCTTAAATTGTCAAAATTATCTACTCTGAACTTTGTTATTGTTGCTGTTGTTTTCAAACCAAGGCAGAAATTAAATCTTTTCACATTTCTGGGAATCACCAATCCTCCCTCCCTCCACTCAGTCCTTTCAAAATAACTATGCGTGTTATAAAGACATGGGTTACCAACTCAACAACAAAAAAACAAACAACACAATTGAAAAATGGGCAGAAGACCTAAACAGACATTTCTCCAAAGAAGACATACAGATGACCAATAGACTGTGAAAAGATGCTCAACATCAGTAATTCTTAGAGAAATGCAAATCAAAACTAGAGTGAAATACCACCTCACACTGATCAGAATGGCCATCATTTAAAACTCTATAAATAATAAATGCTGGGGAGGATGTGGAGAAAAGGGAAACCTCCTACACTGTTGGTGGGAATGCAAGTTGGTACAGTCACTGTGCAAGACAGTGTGGAGGCTCCTCAAAAAACTAAAAATAAAATTACCATGTGATCCAGCAATCCTACTCCTGGGGATATATCCAGACAAAACTACAATACAAAACGATACATGTACCCCTATGTTCATAGAAGCACTATTCACAAGAGCCAAGACATGGAAACAAACTAAATGTCCATCAACAAATGAATGGAAAAAGAAGATGTGGTATATACAATGGAATACTACTCAGCTATAAAAAAGAATGAAATAACACCATTTGTAGCAATGTGGATGGAACTAGAGATTATCATACTAAGTGAAGTAAGTCAGAAAGAGAAAGACAAATACCATATAACACTTACATGTGGAATCTAAAATATAATACAAATGAACCTATCTGTGAAGAAGAAACAGACTCACAGACATAGAGAACAGATTTGTAGTTGCCAAGGGGGTGGGGGAGGGATGGAGTGGGAGTTTGGTGCTAGCCAATGCAAGCTATTATATATAAGATGGATAAACAAGGTCCTACTGTATAGCACAGGGAACTATATTCAATATCCTGAGATAAGCCATAATGGAAAAGAATATTTAAAAAATGTATATATGTGTATAACTGAATCACTTTGCTGTACAGCAGAAATTAACACAACATTGTAAATCAACTATACTTCAATTTAAAAAAAAGACATGGGTTATGAGTAAATATGCAGATATTTGGCAGAATAATTAGACAAATGTATACGTCCGAGTTAAATGCTCTTCTAAATTCATGTTATTTTGGTATTATGAGTTATGTTTAAAATAACATTACTGTTAATTTTTTCAGTACACTGGCAGCAAACCTGAATGCTCAGGAAACCAAAGGGAAGGAACAAAAGTAAATAATCCAATGTGATGTCTTTTTTAAAACTCAAAATTGCCAAAATCCCACACAGCAGCTTCCCTTTGAACTTAATTCCATAGATTATAAATTTTTCAAATGGCAATTAACTTCAGCAAAATATTTCCATCTACCTTAAATGTCTTGGACACTTTTTCTGAATATAAAATAAACCACTAACAGGTATTACCTAATTGCTTCCTTGTTCAGTGTGGTATGAAAAATTTAACACCCAAAATATTTTCTCCTCTATAAATTACTGAATAGAATAGTTCAGAGAGTGCTGTTATTTTTGTTAATTTGAAAACTGATACTGTACAGATGAGGACTGGGTTTGTTTTTTCTTGTAAACAGGTAAAGAAAATAGTAGGTTTATAGTTGAGAGTGCCCAAATCTAAGTTTAAATACTTTTTATACTTGTAAAGACAAAAAATGGGTGAATGCTTTCTGTCTTGTGATTCTTTTTTAGCCTGTGAGATTTACTGCAAAATCTATAACATAGCCTATATTTCCTCAAGCTTTGCTTTCATTATATATGTAATATCATTACATTTTTCCCCCTTTTAGCTACAAAACCAAAGCTACACTTCTCTGACACAAGTAAAGAGAAATCTAGTAATATTGATCTTAGCATCTGGGTTCCCAAGATTAGCACATTTCAGAGAGTTAACCAAATCTACTTTGTCAATAAGAAGTGAATGCCCTTACCACCATGGTGAGCATATTAAAAAGGGCAATTCTGGAGAAAACGTGACTGTAGAAATTTAGCATAATCTTAAAAATGATACCAAAACAATTCTGAAAGAGAAAACAGGAAAGAGGCAACTATGTATATATATGTGTATATATATATATATATAGTTGTAACATGGCCATGTTACAGAAAACTTATTTACCCTACATCCTTAAACAAATAGAAAACTGGACAAAAAATACTCATCAACTGCTCTCAGACGTTGGACAATGGGCATAAGTGACTATGATACTTGGGAGAAGAAAAATGAGTTCTACAATTGTTTCAGGTAGTATGGCCTGAAGGCTGTAATGCAGAGAGACAGAACCCAAACAAAACCCAGAGGTCTCACTGTATAGAAGAGACAGAGCTGAGTGTTTATGGATGTTGCTGGAACTAGAATGAACAGGCAGTGTACCAGAAAAGAGAGAACTTCCCAGAGAACTTTACAGCTACATAGAGAGTCTCCACAAGTCTTCAGCTGAGTACTGATCTGTACATATGTGAGATGAAACCAGCTGAGGCTAGGAAATGAACCACTGGAAAGAAATGGGCAAAACAATTTTCAGAGTTCACTGTGTAAATAATTGTTACTTCTCCCAAGCCAGAGGGCAAAGGGTTATTATTACAGGTGGCATCAGGTAGAGTCCTCAGAAGGTAGTGCCTTATTTTTGGAGTTCACAATTAGTTTTAGACTGAAAACTAGTCTGGACCTACCCTAAAAGAACTTTAAAGTCTCATAAAGATCAAACCAAGCTCAAGTAACTTAATTTCTGCCAGGACAGAAGTCAAATACTATTGAAAAGAAAAAACACAATTCAAACGTTCAACAATGGAAAATTCAGTGTCTAGCATAGAGTGAAAAAATTGGGATGCATACAGAAAAGCAGGTTATTATAACCCATACCAGGAGAAATATGAGTCAATAGACACAGAAACAGAGAAAATGAAATTATTAGATAAGGATGCTCAAACTGCTTTTATAAATGTGCTCCATATGTTTTAGAAGATAGTGAGAAACAGAAGTATGATGAGAGAAATGGGAAATACTTTTGAAAGACCCACCTGCAACATCTAGAGACAAAAAATACAATATATGAAATGAAAAGTATAATGGATGAGATTAACAACAGATTAGATATGGCAAAAGAGAAAAATCAGTGTATATTTGAAGACACTGCAATTAGAAACCTTTTCCAAAATAAAACATGGGGAGAAAATAGACTAAAAGAGCATCAGTGACCTAATGGACAATATCAAGCTTTCCAACATACAGGCAATTGGAGTGTCAGAAAGAGAAGAGAGGAAAGACATTAAAAAAAAACTGAAAAAATAGAAACAAATATTTTGAAGAACATCAACAAAACCTAAAAAGAAAACATGAAGAAGACCATGCTAAGGAAGAGCAAAATCAAATTGTTGAAAACTAGTGATAAAGAGGAAAACTTAAAGGCATTTAGAAATAAAAGCCAGGGAAAATAAAGCAATCTTTTAAAAAAACCACAGATCTTGAGTATTTATCAGAAGATTTGGAATAGTAATCATAGCTGCCTTTTGATTTACAAAGAAATAAATAAAAATTCTTGAAACAAATGCAGCGTAGCAGATTATGCCACTCTAAAATATGCCACTTCATCATAAGGGTTATTTTGAGCTAAAGGCAGCTGAGAAGAAGCAAGTACAGGGCAAGCTCTCTGTCCCCCCCATTTGCCTAAAAGCAGAACATAAATTTACATGGTATCCCTCCTCCCCGCTCTACCAGGAAGAACAATGGTTAATCTTTGGAGACAACTTTAGATCCTATTAGCCTGGAGAAATCACCAAAGCAATCTACATAACAAACTACTAACTAGTCTTTATCTCTGTCTTTGGAAGCCCAAAATTGCTTTCCTTTGTCCTGTCATTCTCCACAAATTTATTGTTCTTTGTTAAAGGTGCTATATAGGACAGAATTCTGAGCCACCACGTTGAGTTACTCACTTTTCCCTGGATGTCTCCCATGTATACACGAGGTATACATATTAATAAACTTGTCTGTTTTTCTCATATCAATCTGTCTTTTATTACAGGAATCTCAGCCAAGAACTTGGAAGGGCAAAGGGAAAACTGTTTTTCCTTACCTTACATATATTTGGCAAGGTTGAGGGATATTATAGAGAAGAGAGAGAAAACATATTTGGGGAGTGATGAGTGGGATTAGGAGAAGGTAAAAACTAGCACATGGTTTTAATTTTCGAGTTCCCAATACTGTAGCATAGCTATAGGATTTTAGAGGTCAGAAATTCCACCAAGGTTATCTAGTCCTATGTCCTTGATTTATAGAGAAAGGTGATAACAGAGAAGGCAGTAACTAAAATTCAACAGCTAGAAAATGATGAAGTGGGAGCTCAGTTCCTTTTGAACACAATTTTTCTTTACATGGTTTCCTACTTTACAAGAATCATCTGAATGTTATCAATTGAATATTTGTACAACTAAAAAATCTTGATCTTGCCTCACACACACCTCAAAATTAGTTAAGATGAACCAGACTATTGCAGGGCCCAGTGCTGAGGCCAGGTAAGGATCACGGGATTGCAGATATATATACAAAATGTAGCCAATATTTGATTCATGAATCACTCTGTTTATTGCACATAATTAGCACACAACGCAGGTTAGCTTAAGTAGTGAAAATAGAAAAAGGGGTAACAAACCACTTCAAGGAGTGGGAAGGAGGCACTGAACGGCATTGAATGGTGGTCTCTCGTCCAGCAACGGTTCTCCCAACAACTATGAGTAGGAAGTCAGTCACCTTCTGCTCCAACAGAGCCTCAGGCAGCGTCCATCTGAAACAGCTCTCAGCAGCCTGGAGTTTGGTTGGGTCCTCCAGTGAAGAGGCTTTGAGTTGCTGGGCTCAGTGGTCTCATTTTAAGGAATCTGCCAGTAGGGTGTAAGGGTTTTGCTCAGGGGATCTTGTTTTTCCTTCGGTTCAAGTGAAATCTTTCTGTGGACATTACCAAACAAATTCCTAATCTAAAGTAACACTTATTTTATCACACTAAAACACTTGTAGTCCTGTGCCTGATGTTTGAAAACAACTAGTATGGGGCTTCCCTGGTGGCGCAGTGGTTGAGAGTCCGCCTGCTGATGCAGGGGACACAGGTTTGTGTCCCGGTCAGGGAAGATCCCACATGCTGCGGAGCAGCTGGACCCGTGAGCCATGGCCGCTGAGCCTGCTCATCAGGAGCCTGTGCTCCGCAACGGGAGAGGCCACAACAGTGAGAGGCCCGCGTACCGCCAAAAAAAAAAAAAAAAAACCAGTATGGAAGTTCACGTTGGCCGCTGTGACTCCATCTTGAAGTACTAAACATAGCTTAAGTCCTTTGAGTTTCACACCCTATGAGTAGGAACCATAACACAAAAGAAATCACGTCATAACACCGATACCTAAATATGAAAAGTAAAACAATAACACGTCCAGGAAAAAAATAGTAGAATATCATTGTGGCCTTGGGATAGGCAAGGATTTCTTGAACAGAACATAACAACCACTATTAAAGAGTTGATAAATTGGTTTCAGTGAAAATAATTTCTGTTAATCAAAACACACTACTAACATCATGAAAAATGCAAGCCACATACTTAAAAGACTATGCTTGGAACACATTTCTGATAAATGACCTGTAATCAGAACACATACAGAATTCTACAAACTAATTAACAAAAAAATTGGGAAAGAGACTGGAGAAGCCACTTCATAAAAAAGAGGGTATCCATGTGCTTAATATGTACTTATTAACCACATGGCTAATGAAAAGGCGCTTGGCATCCTTACTCATCAAGGAAGGACAAATAAAAGCCATGATGAGAAACACCTACACAACTATCAGAATGTCTACAATTGAAAGGATTCCCAAGGATCTGGAACACCTGGAACTCTCCTCCCTTTCTCATGGGAGTGTAAATTGGTACAAAATTTTGGAAAACTGTAGTATCCACTAAAGCTAATTGTATATATAATTAAGGACCTAGCAATTTTACTTCTGCTGATATAATCAAAAGAAATTAAAATATATTTTTAAAATATTTAGAGCAGTGTTAATCATAACAGCCCAGTCTGGCAACAACCCAAATGTTATCACCTCTAGAATAGATATATGACTTTCAAACATTAGAATATTATACATCAATGAAAAGGAACTCATTCCTGCTACACGGCACAATGAATAAATCTCACAGGCATAATGCAGAACAACAACAAAAATCCAGAGTGCATGCTTTTGCACAGCCATAGTGCACAGCAATCCAGAATGACTTAGGCAAATTAAATCTCTATATATCATAGGACCCAGCAATTCTGCCCCTGATGATCTCTCCCACTAAAATTCTCACAGGTGCATAAAGAAGTAAGTAGAGGATATTCACTGCAACATCACATGTGGTGGCAAGGAAGAGGAGGCACCTGGGTTTCCTCTAGGAAAACGGTAGGTAAAATATACTGGATGACTATGCAGTCACAAAGTATAATAGATCAGAGTACACACAGCAAGATGAACAAATATTAAAAACATAATGCTGAATTTAAAAAACAAGAAACAAAATGAGATCAACTGACACAATTCCTTTCTGTAAATTATATGCAATACAACAATAATGCATTTTGTCAGGGCACATAAAAATAAAATATCTAGTAAACATAAAAGAATGTTTGAGGGGAACAGGACTGATATAAGGTGTTAACTATGAATAATTGGGAAAAGAAAACAAGAATCAGGCTTTGAATGGACCACTGATGACTTTGGGTCTTGAGCTGAGGTGTGTGACTAATTCAATGCTCTCCACCTGATGTTCACAAAAGAAGGAAAAAAGGGGGGAAAAAAATCCCCACTAATGCAGAGGGTAAGATCACAGAAGTGAAAACTGCAATGGCCTTACGAACACCAAATGCACAAGGCAATGTGTTTTGTTTCATTTTTTAACATCCCTTTGCAAATAGGCTCCAAAATACAGCAGTGAAAAATGAATGAGGCACTGTGATAAAATGCCATGTTATAAAGATAAAGCTTTATTTTACTCCTACTTTGATCTCTGGGGCAGGGTCACAATGTGAAGAGAAACACGATTCTGTCACTTGTCCAGAGCAGGCCTATATAAAATCCCCCCATTTGGAACTGGAAGGGAACTCAGGTGTCATTTAGCTCAATCATCTGAATTTAAAACCACAGAAATAGCGGGCCACAGTTCTTAAATGACTTGCCTAAGATATACTGTAGATGAGTAGGGTAATTGCACCTAGAACCCCATTTTCTGCCCCTAGCCCATGAGGTTCCTTTATTTGTTCCTACTGAGATCATTGCCCACTTGGGGAGTATATCAGACTTAGGGGAGAACCATGGTGACAAAACATTCAGAGATCCATATAAAATTACATCTCAACTAACCTGAAGACTTTTAGAATGAGTTTTTCCAGGTGATTGATTTTCAGTTGCTTTTCTTGAACACACACATTCAGTTTCAACACTCACCAGTGAGACTGTTTCTTAAAAAGACTAATACTCGTTTTTGGCCTGGGTAAATAATTTGAAGAAAAAATGCAATTGCACTCACTTGAATGAAATGGTTCTCATTTGGAACCCCAAGTTATTATTTGTGACCAGAGATGAAAAAGGTACAGAAGATTATGCATGATCAGTTCTTATCCCAGAGCTGTAACCTGAAAATTGTGCTTTTTGGTGGTTGTCTTATTATACGTCACTTTCTCCCAAAACTTAAATATTAACAATAATGATAATAAGACGAATTCAGTCATTGAGGGTTCTGTTCATTTAGGTCTACATAATGGAGATTTCACAGTTACCATTTACAATCTTTTTACTGTAACTAATTGAATGTATATTCATTTCTAGAAAAGGTACTTAATGGAAAGAGATGTTGTGTTGCCTCCATTAGTACCTCACCCATCTCTTCCCCAGTGTGTAGCAACCACAGAATTTGCATGGGATTGACCTCATTCCTCCTCCACGGTTGTCTCTGAAGTAAACAGAGCAGCATGATGCTTCTTTTGCCATCTTGACTGGTCCAGGAATGGGCAGCAATATCCAATCAACTCAACCCACTCGGTTCTGAGGGCTCCTCTGACCACAGTGTTGGTCTCTGGTTTGTCAAATCAGATGAAAAAACTACTTTTTATGTTCAGGGCTAAGCTAAAATGGCTTGCTTGTTGCGCAGATGTGTGGCCTAGAACCACCGGTGCCGTTGTGCTTCGTGAAACAAACCATACTCAGATGAGGATACACACAGCAGAAGAGGCAGAGGTGGGGGAATCTCAGAGGAGCAGAACTTGGCCCCCTGATGCAATTATGCCAGAAAACCACTCTCCTCTGAGGTTTTCTATTTCAGGAGACAATACACTACTTTTATTTTCAAGCTACTTTGAATTGGTTTTGTGGTTATGTGCAAGTGAAAACACCTGAAATGAGACAACTTGTAATTTTACTATTTAGAGAGAATCACTGTTAGCAACTTGGTTAAGGAATTCAATCTTCTGTGTGTGTGTTTGTGTGTCTGAGTTAAAATATCATAAAACAAAGTTGGGAATTAATAATACATACAGTTTTATAGGCTGTTATTTTAATGAAGAGGATGTGAATATATTGGCATGCCATTAAATTTCAATCACAGTTCTTTTAATGACTTCACACTACTATACTATATGTTTGTGCCATAATTTATTAAATCAAGACTTTATATTTGGACACTTAGGTTGCTTCCAATTTCTTGCTGCCTAACAGTAGTACAATGAACAACTTTGCAGCTATGTTTTCTGACATATCCAGACTTGTTACTTTTGAATAAATACCAAGAAATGTGACAATTATAGAATCAAATACTATGAAGAGGTCTAAGGATTTTGATTTGCATTGCCAACTTGTCCTCTAAAAATTCAACCTCACCCTCAAGAAACATATAACAGTGTTTATATCAATATTTCCTCCATGATATAGTTCTTGGTAGAAAAATAATGACACCAACTTCTTCAAAGTTATGAAAACAATAATTGTACACATTATATATTATAATCAATATTGTTGATATTAATAATATACTAGCTAAGAAAATATCATTATTTGAGGCTCTTTTAAGGCTTTTTCAGTTTAATCCTCATAATGTTCCTGTGAGTTAGATATTATTAACTTCATTTTAAATAGGAGGACACAGATTTAGAGCACAAATAAGTTTCCTGTGACAGCATAGCTAATGAATTGTAAAAACATCTCAAGTTTACTATTGCTCAACCCAACAATATTTGGAGAGCAGTAGAATTTAAAAAATGCCCCATAGAAGTCCAATCTGGATAAAAAGTATGATGACCATAAATTTTGTCATGGTTCATTCCTGATATATTCATATTGTCATAGCATCCCATCCAGATTAACTTTTGTGTAGTAGCATTTTTCAATTTATTGAATTATTATTAAAATAATTGCATTAAAATAAACGAGGATGATTACAGTAAACCTTAATTTTGTACTTGCAGTACGGCAAACATAGTTTTCACTTTAACATATGGTTAAATATGAAAAGAGACAAGATAACATATCTCTCTTTCCCAAACCCTTTCCTGATAGAATTTAACATTCCCTTCAAGGAGAGCATACTAAGCACTCACTGATAAAGTGTGTTAAGATACAAGCAGTAAGAGTCACGTGGTGGTGGAAAAAGTATTTGACATCCCTGCTAGGAATTTGGTACACCAGACAGTTATTCTTGCTTGGACAAGCCAGGGGCGTAAGTGGGAAACATGAGAAATTATAGGTTAGACACACATGGAGTATGTGCTGGAAATACAGGATGACCAGTCCAACTATAGATACCCTTTTTACAGTTGTTCTGTCATGTAGCATTAAACATTATAAATCAAAGACTATTTTGTTTGACAATGTTTCCTGAGTTTACAGTAAGCCCTTTCAAGAAGCAATAAGCTGTTGATAATCGCCATTCTGACAAATGTGAGGTGATACCTCATTGTGGTTTTGGTGTAGCCACTATGGAAAACATTATGAAGCTTCCTCAAAAAATTAAAAATAGGACTACCGCACAATCCAGAAATTCCACTTCTTGGTATTTGTCCAAGAAAAACAAACAAAAAAACCAAATTCAAATGTATGTATGTACTCCTATGTTCTCTGCAAAATTATATACAACTGCCAAGATGTGGAAGCAACCTAAATGTCCATTGATAAATGAATGGATAAAGAAGTGGTATATATAAACACTGGAATACTATTTATCCATAAAAAGAAATGAAATCCTGCCACTTGCAACATGGATGGACCTTGACGGTGTTATGCTAAGTGAAATAATTCAGATGAAGGAAGACAAATACCATTTAATCACATTCATATGCAGAATCTAAAAAACAAAACAAATGAGCAAACAAAACAGAAACAGACTCAAAGATTCAAAGAACAAGCTGGTGGTCCCCAGAGGGGAGAGGGTGGCTGGTTGGTTGAAATAGCTAAAGGAGATTAAGGGGTACAAACTTCATATTATAAAATAAAACGTATTATAAAATAAAATAAAAAAGAAGCAATGAGCTAAACAAATACTTTTCAAGTGAAAAATTAAAGACTAAATTTCATTCTTTGAGAAATTTGATAATGACTTGCTTAGCTAGCACAAAAGGTCCATCAACATTGACTCTGCATCACAGGAAGAACAGTGATTTCATTGACCCCATCTAAACATGAAGACACGAATCTACAGACGAAACATCAGCACATATCTTAAAAGTTAATAGTAATTTTAAGAAAAATGTGCTCAAGGCAACAATTTAAAGTAGGCAGCCTCAGAAGGTGCTACATGTCACCTTGTGATGCGTGGCTTTTCATTTAAATCAAAGAAGTCTTTGTTTAAATTCATTTTGCTAATTTTCAATTCTAAGATTTTTTATACGCAGATGAAAAGTAGATCGATTGCTGTTACTAGCTCCATTAGCAGTAAATTCACTTTGTAAAAATCCATTCTGTTGAAGGTGAAAGATCTGCTCTTGTTGTTGATTTTTAAAATGTAGCTAAAAAGTTTAACATTGAAGATAAAACTATTTTTGTAATATAAACACAAATTCTGCTGGAGCAATGTCTAGACAAAAACAGTGTTTTAACAAATTTAAGTGTGACCAATTATAGTTTCTACAGAACAACAACTGAAAAAATATCTTCATCCCATACGTACTCTTCTTATGTGCACTTGACACTCCTTATATGAAGTGGCTGGAGTCTATGTCCCCTGCCTTAAATTTGGGCAAACATTTGTTAATGCTCCATTAGAGGATGGCAGGTTTCATTATGTGACTTCCAAATCCTCATGATCAAAATGCCATGCATTCCTGCTTAGCTCTCTCTCGAGGCTGCTCTTGTCATCTAGCTGCCGTACAGTAAGGAAATCCAAATAAGCTCTTTCAAGAAGACAACTTAATGACATGTAGATGTTCTAAGCAACAGCTCAACTGAGGTCATACTTGACAGTCAGCTTCATCCACTAGATACGTGAATGAAGACTCTTCCAGATAATTTCAACCCCCAGCTGTTGAGTTACCTCAAACTTTCAGGTCTCCTAGCGGAGTCCCTGGACATTTTGAAACAGAGACAAACCATCCCTGCCACACCCTGTCCTAATTCTTGACATAGAGAATCCATAAGCATAATAATGTTGTTGCTTTATGCTGTGAAGTGTTTGGGTGATTTGCTATATGCAGTAGCAGCTATCCAATACCTTAAGAAATCTACAAAAAAAGAAATGTATTTGGAATTGATTATGATACATGTCTAATTCAAGACCGTTTTTGCACAAGCTATGATATTGTACAAATTTAAATAGAAGCTATAGTTGTCCAAAATTTATAAATACTTTATGCATAAGCTTTTAGAGTAGATGAAATATAAAATTTTGTGAGGGAGCAGAAATCTCCTGACTGCTCAGCACTACTTTTTTTTTTTTTTTTTTTGCACAGGCTCCGGACGCGCAGGCTCAGCGGCATGTGGGATCTTCCCGGACCAGGGCATGAACCCGTGTGCCCTGCATCGGCAGGCGGACTCTCAACCAATGCGCCACCAGGAATGCCCTCAGCACCACTTTTTTTTTTTTTTGCGGTACGTGGGCCTCTCACTGTTGTGGCCTCTCCTGCCGTGGAGCACAGGCTCCGGACGCGCAGGGTCAGCGGCCATGGCTCACGGGCCCAGCCACTCCGCAGCATGTGGGATCCTCCCGGACCAGGGCACGAACCCGTGTCCCCTGCATCAGCAGGTGGACTCTCAACCACTGCGCCACCAGGGAAGCCCCAGCACCACTTTTTAACTGATTTTTTTTCTTTCGGTAAGAACAGAGAACTCTAACATGAGATCTACCCTCTTAACAAATTTTTAAGTGCACAAATTTTTAAGTTAAGTAGTCTTAACTATAGGCACAATGTTATACAGCAGATCTCTAGAACTTAATCATTTTGCATTACTGAAATTTTACACCCATTGAACAGCAACCGTCCATTCCTTCCTCCCTCCAGCCCCAGGCAACTACTCTTCTACTCTCTGCTTCTATGAGTTTGACTAGTTTAGATACCCCAATAAATAGAATCATTTGGTGTTTGTTCCTCTGTGACTGTCTAATTTCACAAGAATAATGTCCTCCAGGTTCACCCATGTTGTCATATTAAGCAGGATTTCCTTCTTTTCTAGAGCTGAATAACATTCCTTATTATTTTTTTATCCATTCATCCATTGATGGACACTTAGGTTGTCTCCAAATCTTAGCCATTGTGAATACTGAATACCATGAATGAACATGGAAGGGCTAATATGTCTTCAAGATATTGATTTAAATTCTTTTGGCTATATATTCCAAGGTGGAATTGCTGGATCATATGGTAGTTCTAGTTTTAATTTTCTGGGGGGATTTATTTTTAATTTTTAAAGGTATGTCCATACTGTTTTCTATAGTGGCTGTACCATTATACATGTCTACCAACAGTGTATAAGGGTTTCAATTTCTCCACATCTGAGCCAGCACTTCTTATCTTTGGGTTTTTTGGTTTTTTGATAATAGCTGTTCTAACAGATGTGAGGTGATATCTGATTGTGGCTTTGATTTGCATTTCCCTGATAATTAGTTATACTAAGCATCTTTTCATGTAACAATTGGCCATTTGTATGCCTTATTTGGAGAAATGTCTCTTCAAGTCTTTTGCCCATTTTAAAAATCAAATTATTATTATTGCTATTGGATTTTAGGAGTGCCTTATATAGTTTGGATATTAAGCCCTTATCAGATATATGATTTCCAGATATTTTCTCCAATTCTGTAGGCTTCTTTTTTATTCTGCTGTATAGAAGCATTTAGATTAATGTAGTTTGACTTATCTGCTTTCACTTTTGCTGCTTGCGCTTTTGGTGTCATATCCAAGAAATAATTGCCTAGATCAATGTTATAAAGCCATTTTTCCTGTTTTCTTCTAGAATTTTTAGTTTCAAGCCTTACTTTTATTTCTTTAATACATTTTGAGTCAATTTTTGTGGATGATAAAAGGGTCCAAATTCATTCTTTTACATGTGAATATCCAGTTTTCCCAAAACCATTTGTTGAAGAGACTAGCTCTCCCTGTTGTGTATTTTTGTCACCCTTATCAAAGATCAGTTGATCTTACATGCATGGATTTATTTTTGGGTTCTCTATTTGTTCCCTGTTTTGATTTCTATAGCTTTGTAATATATTTTGAACTTGGGAAGTGTGATGTTTCCAATTTTGTTCTTTCTCAGGATTGTTTGGGCTATTCAGGGTTTATTGTGCTTCCATAGGAATTTTAGGATTACTCTTGCCATTTCTGTAAAATACCACTGGAATTTTTATAGGGATTACATTGGATCTGTAGAAAGCTTTGGGTACTATGGACATTTTTGCAATATTAAATTAGAAGACAACCTTCCAATCTATGAACACAGGATGTCTTTCCATTTATTTATGTCTTCTTTGATTTCTTTTATCAATGCTATGTAGTTTTCAACGTACAAGTCTTTCACCTCCTTGGTTAAATTCATTCCTATGTATTTTATCCTATTTGATGCTAGTGTAAATGAAATTGTTTACATAATTTCACCTGCAAACAAGATTTGCTTGTTATTTCTTCTTATTGCCTAATTGCTCTGGCCAGGACTTCTAGTTCTTGTTGAACAAAAGTGGTGAGAATAAACTTCCTTGCCTTTTTCCTGATCTTAGTGGAAAAGCTTTCAGTTTTTCACTGTTGAGTATAATGTTAGCTGTGGGCTTCTCATACATGGCCTATTATGTTTTGAGTTTTTATCATGAAAGGGTATTGAATTTTGTCAAATGCTCTTTCTGCATCTATTGAGATGATCATGTGATTTTTATCCTTTATCTTGTTAATGTGTTCTATTATATTACTTGATTTGTGTACGTTGAACTGTCCAGGGATAAACCCCACTTGGTCATGGTGTATGATCCTCTTATAACTACTTTTGAAATTGGTCTAAATGTCATATGTAGGGTGAAATATTTTATAGAAGAGTTCTCTAAATTTAGGTTGCCTTTTGTTGAAAATCACTTGTATATCTTTAATCAAAGTATTTAAGAAGTGAAACACACACACACACACACACACACACACACACACACACACACACAATAGCTTTTGAAGCTTTAACAAATCGTAAATATTGAAAATCAAGGTTGCTTCCTAACAGGAAGATATTTAAATTTATCTCAAAGTAAAAAGAGGAATATTAATAACTTTGGAAACTGTACAAATTTAATTTTTTAATTCCATAATTAAACTTTGGAATATTTTAAATTTGAGGGAAATATTTGCATAGAGATTCTACTTTGGTTGAAAGAATTTACATTCTGAATCAGCATGGAATTGAAATTGACAATTCTATATTTTACTTTAAAAATATTTTTCCAAGCAAGATACTTGAAATGGAGTAAAGAAAGACAGCATCTATAAAATATTTGTGAAGCTACATTTCCACATTTCAAAATAAAACAAAAGTTTAGTGAGACCATTTTCCATTTAGCAGAATTTGATCTTATTTTACCAGGCATATTAGATGACAAATCAATTAAACATATCAACATCAAATATATTAATGATAAAAATGCAACTGGAAGATGATTGCAGTCAACTTAATTTTTAAAATGATTGTATTAAAAGAAATTTATTCTTTAGAAAATTACTAATTTATTCTTTAGAAGAATTTAGAAAATTTTAGAAAATTTTAGAGAAATTTAGAATACTAATTTATTGTTTAGAAAAATTCCAATATATATTAGAAACATACATTACTGAAAATGTGATTAAAGTGCATGAACACATACTATAAAAAATTATTATTTGTTATTTTTATGTTCAGATCATTAATAAGAAAACTTTATTTTGCTTCAATATATGTCAATATGTTACTTTATATTTTATTTTCACATCTACTAATATAAAAATACCAATTTGTTAGTGAGTAGATATGTCTGTCTGACTTTTTTCACTTAGCATAATGCCTTCAAGGTCCATTCATGTTGTCACAAATGGTAGGATTTCCTTGTTTCTTTATGGTTAAATAATATTCCATTGTAAGTACAGACTACAACTTCTTTATCCACTCATTCATTGATAGACACTGAGGTGTTTCCATTTCTTGGCTACTACAAATAATGCTGCTAAGAACATGGGGATGCAGATATCTTTTTGAGTTAGTATTTTTGTTGTCTTTCAGAATTGTGATTATCAGAGGTGGAGGTTGGGGGGAGGAGGAATTAGAGGAAGGTGGTCAAAAGGGACAAAGTTCCAGTTATAAGATAAATAAGTACTAGGAATGTAATGTACGACATGATGACTATAGCTAGCACTGCCATAAGATATATAAGAAAACTGTTAAGAGAATAAATCCTAAGAGTTCTCACCACAAAAAGAAAAATTTTTCCTTTATTCTTTTCTTCTTTTTTAAAATTGTATCTAAATATATGAAAAGGATGTTAGCTGAAGCTCCTATGATAATCATTTCACAATATATGTAAATCAAACCACCATGTTGTATGCCTTAAATTAATGCAGTGATGTATGTCAATTATTTCTCAATTAAACTGGAAAAAAATGAGTGATATGCAACATTCTATATACATATATGTATGTATATATACATATACATATATAATTATATTATTTTTAGTATTCCCCCTTTATTTTCAGAAACCTCCTACTTTGGACAATAAGTTATTTGCCCACTCTAATAAGAAGAGACCATTTCCAATAATTATTCAAGACTAAGCAGTCTGCTTTCACAGCAGGTCTGTAAAGTAGATATAATTCTCATAAGGAGGTAAGCCTTGGGAATCAAATCCTCTTTTGAGTCCATAAACACAGTTGAGAAAATAAATGGCTCTATGGCAGTTCCCCAGCCCTACAGATTGTAGGTCTGATCAGAAAGCTGACAGAGGAATTTGTTTTTAAGTAGCCATGCTACACAGGGTAGGGAACGTGTTCAAGTGCTCAGTGGCAGATACCGGCTACAGTCAAGTTGGTAGGTGGTGACTGCTCTTTCCCCACTCTCCTGTTCTTACCCTAATGACTCCCCCATCTGCTTCTTACCCCTGGGCTTCCAAACAGCACTGCAAGTGTTCTAGAAACTCAATTATGCTAGTGCAATCAAATGACAGGAACTGGGTATTCTTTGAAGAAGGCCAAACATTTTCAGCTGTGGTCAGCCCTACAAAGTTTAGAAAGGACTTTCATTTTCTTCTACATACTGTACCAAATTAGGGGCCTTGTAATTTAAATTATGTTCCTTACAAACTTCCTCATTTAAAACTTCACAAAGTCAGGTTGCCTGTGGAGCAGAGAGATGGCAATGAGCTAGCATCTGCCAAAGTTAGGGCAATAATGATTTCAAGGTCATGGACTGGTAGAATGCTGAAGGAGAGATGACTGGCAAATACCAAAAGTGCAGAAGAAGAAAGCGTATTCCAAGGATTTGTTGAAGTTGTGCCACTGCGAGAAGTTGCTTAAGTAGGTTTGAGAGAGTAAAATTAGCAGGGCTGTGAACAAATGCTGCTTTGTGCATGGACATGTGTCTTTCTTTGTTACTTCCTTGGGAGTCACTAAAGAAATAGCTACATCTTACTGGATATATACTGATGAAGCCTTCTTATCTTTAATCCAAAGAGAGTAATAATATGTAACAATTTTCATGTTGTCATACGTTTCTGAGTGCCTAGTTAGGAGCCAAGTGCTGTTTGAGCTGCTCGGGATTCAGTAGAGAACAAAACTCTACTCTCATAGAGTTCATATTATGGTCAAAACTAGGTAGGAACCTGAAACAAAGATGGACATGCTATTTTGAAGGAATCATCAGGAAAGACACTTGAGCAAGAGACCATAAGCAAGTGAAGTAGCCATTGCAAAGGCCTGTGGGCAACACACCGAGGACACTGAGAGACAGAAAGGAGTACAATTTGCCCTGGAGTGTACTGAAGGGAAATGAGAGGCAGGAAATAAGGGAGAGATTTACCAGGTACCAGACCATCGTGAACCAGAGAGATCTAATATCTGCTGGGCTAGTATTTCAAAATATGGAAGTTAATATATGAAAGTATTGCTGAAGTCCTCATTGCAAGGGGGAAATCAGTATTTCAGATGTTCCATACACACTCAATATACTCATATGGCACCTATGCCTTTCTTGACTGTCCAGTCTCTGAGGCCCTTAATCAGAGCTGTCTTCCCAGCATCTCCAGAAGCTGGCCAGGACTTTCTACCACCTAGCCATTCAGCTCCTGTTTTCCTAGCGCATAGCAGGCCACCAGCTATGGGCTCCTTTCTCTTTGAAGAGCCCCTTTGGACCCCGATTTGTAGCTTCACAAACACAACCCTATGACTTTTCGGTTTCAGCCTGCCCACTCTCCTCTCACCTCAGGCCTAAAAATTTCCACACCCGCTCTTGCCTGTCTCCGCCACCTCCTCACAAACATACACACACACCGACATGCATCAGCTTGCTCCAATAAAATGATGGCTACAACTGGTTGTTGTAAGATTCACACACTTAACCTTGATGGCAACATTGTAGACAGAACCCTAGTGACATAAGCTCTTAATTGATCTTCCCTGATGACCTAGAGCAACATTTGAAACACTCAATGAAATCAAACATCACCTGGATGAAGTTATTGTGTGTTCGTTTCCATTCGACTGTTCCATAATTGAAAGAAGTTCTTCTATGATATTCTTATTTCTACTTTAGTTACACCAACCTATTCCCATGACAACAAAAGCATATTAAAGAATTGTGTGTGCATGTGTGTTAGATTAATGAAAAAGAACCTTACACTTTATCCCTGCCCACTTTTTTTCCCCCCTCAAAATATGTTTTGTTTACAGAGCTCTTGCAAAAATCCTACCACAGGAAAGTGATCACTCAAAAGTCCCGCACCTAATAACAGATATAATATTTTATATGATGTCTAAGCCCCTTTATATCAAAAAGAAGTGGACAGCAATCCTCTAGAAGCAATAATGGTGTAGCAATTAAAATCAAGACAACCAGATATGAATAAGGAAGTTTTCTTTCTAAGAAGAGGAAAATATGGATGAGCTGGCAAAAGTTCATACAGAAAATCATGGATTGAATTTCCAAAAGCCCAGGTCTCAGTTCTTTACAGAGGCTGTTAGAGTCCAGCATCTTTTTTTTTTTTTACTTATTTTTGGCTGTATTAGGTCTTCATTGCTGCGCGCAGGCTTTTCTCTATTTGCGGCGAGTGAGGGCTTCTCTTGTTGTGGAGCACAGGTTCTAGGCGTGTGGGCTTCAGTAGTTGTGGCACATGGGCTCAGTAGTCGTGGCTCACCGGCTCTAGAGTGCAGACTCAGTAGTTGTGGTGCACAGGCTTAGTTGCTCCGCGGCATGTGGGATCTTCCCGGACCAGGGCCTGAATCCGTGTCCCCCGCATTGGCAGGCGGATTCTTAACCACTGCACCACCAGGGAAGCCCCAGCACCTTCTTCTTTAAAGTTATTAATAAATACATCAAGCAGCACTTAGTTGCTTGCTCAACACAGAGCATCTTTCCATCATCCTTCCTCCATTCAAACAGAGCACACTCCTTTCTGGGAGATTAATGGGTTTTAATGTTTGACAAGATGTTGCTTTTTCACTGTTATTTTTTTCCATACTAACTCATTTATGGGAGACCTCATCAAGAGTTGAACAAAACAATAACAAAGGAGAAAGAAAATTATGTTAAAAAATTATTATCCACAATTTCATTAACCTTTTCTTTCCTAAAAACTCCCAAAGGTTAGAAAAATCACAAGGTTCAGGAACTACCATGTGGTTTAACTTTATCAGATTGTTTACTGTGAGGATTACAGTGTTGGATTTTTAAATGATCATGCTAATGTTTCTTAATTAAATCTCCTCATCATTTTTAAAAGGCTGAAATGAAGAGCCTTGGTCTGCAGTGCCTGAAATCTCTTTTAAAAAGAAGTGTTTTCATGGACAAGGCAGTAAATAAGCGAATAACTCTCAAGCATTCCTATATCAACACAATTTCTTCACTAGCTCTATAGTTCTGTAGTCCAGGGGGAAAAAAATGCCACTGAATTGTATTGAGTTGATCTGTCTTAAATTTTTCTTAGCCTTCTTCTTGTAAACCTTATTTCCTATGAAGTATCACCTGACTCATTTCCATTCACATTTCCTCTGTTAAAATAGATGTTCCTATATGGAAAGAACTTAGATTATCAATATCTGTTAAAAACAAAACAAACCAAATAAATAGACAAACAAACAAAACAAAGAAACCTACTGGTATTGGCTACCCAGTTATCTACTCACCCATCTCCTTCAAACAATAATCCTTTTATAAAAATAACTCACTACCCTCTCTTCTACTCTTTTCCCTCCTTGTTTTATTTTTAAGTGATTTTTCATCAAGTTCACCAACTAATTTTGGTTTGTTTCTGATGGTGATTACATATGTTGTAGTTCGTTGAGACTTTGTGTTAGTGGAGAAAATAACATTAGTAATAAAATTAACTGAATCTATTCAACAAACTTAAATCTCAGGATAAGATATGATATAACATAATTTTAATTATCCCTTGGAATGTGATTTTTAAAAACTGGTTTAGGTTGTAAAATCTTGATATAAAAAAAAAAATCTATGATCTTCTCTAAGTGCTTAATCATTCCCAAATAACTTCTGAACCCAATGTCACCTGAAAGACCAGATTAAAATAGCATCAAGAAGTGTCCACTAAAACTCCAGAAGTGATTCTGAATGTGAGTGGTCAGCTGGCAGTGTTGCTCCTTTACACATACCAACCAATACAAACTAAGCAGACAATGCATCTGCCAGATTCCTCCCAAGGGAAGGTATTTCATCTAAATTGAAATTATCTCTGAAGGAAGATAGAGTTATTCTCAGACCCAGCTTTTGACAAAATGACTATTTTTGAGATGCACTGGCTGCCCCCAAATGCACTGTGCATATAGGAAATGGAAATACATAAAAGTTACAAAAAACACTACACAATGTAAAATATTGCAGATTTTACCATTTAGCTGTTAGCAGAGGCAAGAAAAAAAATACAGATAATACTAGCAATATAGCAGAAGCTCAAAAATCTGAAATAAAAGTAGCACTCTCAATTAACCAGTATTTTTCAGAATTAATTGTTCAGAAGAACCACCCAAAACACCTGGAGACATTTGCATTAGAAATTTGGATGGCAGCAGAGCTTTTAATTTAGAATTGAGATGAATGTATGTTAAGTCTCCTGAACCATATAAAACTATGAGGCCGAACAACCAAATTAAATAGCCCTTAATTTCAAATCTCATCATTCCTCCTCTCTCTCCCTCTCTTTCTCTCTCTCCCTCTTTTTTTTTTTTTTACATTTGATCACACCCTTCTTGAATATCCTCCACAAACATCATTACATGCTACATTTCTATTTTTCATTCTGTCACTTTGATCATTTTCTGTTATTTCCAAATGACTACAGGACATCTTGATTCGGATGTTTCAATAGTATCTAAAAACTCAGTATTTCTCACACTGAACCCTTCTTTTCCCCACAGTCAGCTCTTCCTTCTATGTTCTCCATTTTTATTGGTGAAGACATCATATCATTTTCAATTCTCTCTCTATGGTATCTTCTGGATTCTTTTTCTTCTATTTCATTCCACTCCTATCATTATTATATCTTTTTCAGCATTCCCAAAATATAAGAAGTGCCTTCTGCTAAACATTTTCCTGCCTTTCCTCATGGCGGGGGGGGTGGGGGGTGGGGGTGGGCGGGGAATCCATTTTACACCCTGAAGCATTGCTAATTATTTTAGATCTTTTAATGAAACCCTAGTTTTTCTTAAGGACAAAGTTCTAGCTTTGTTCAATGTTTCCCTTACTCTATGAAACAGGCTGATGGAGGTTTTCTCACTGCAAACATTGCAGGAACATGGTGGAGGAGGAGAACAAGACCTAAATGACCTATGCACTGTACAGGGGCACATCTCATGGCCATGCCTAAGTTCAAGGTGGTGAGGAGGCACAATCTAGCCACGTGCTTCGAAGGAGGAGTACAGACTATTCGGTCGACCATACTGAAGATTCGCACAGAGCTGCTGTTCACACTCTTTTACACCCAGACATTGTCTCAAGAGCCACTATAGGAGAATTGAAGTTTAACTTGGTGTAGCTCTTCACCACTATTGATGAGGATTTTGCTCTTACTGCAACGGGAACCATCTTTTGCTCTGCTGACATGGCTTTGTTATAACAAACAGAGAGGGGCCTGAATTAATAAGAGAACTTATAACAGACCTGGGATCTGAAAGAAAAACAGCATCAACTAGCTAATATTTAATAGTTCATAATTATAGAATGCTTAGTATGTGCAAAATATAAGACTTTGCATGCATTAACTTATTTAATTCCCCCAATAGAACAAGTATTACTATTAACATTTTACAGGGAAGAAAATAAAGGCACAGATAAGTCAAATTAACCCACCCAGGCTCACAAAGCAAGTGTGTGACAGAGTAGGAATCAAAACCAGGAAATCTGATTCCAGAGCAGCCCTTTTAACTGTGGCAGTGCACTGCTTCAGTGGAAATGATTCAGCAAGTATATTTTAATGATTTATTAAGTTAATTATACAACATGCTTCCAAGAAAGAAAAAAAAGTATATGTAAAAATCAAAGTTAAAATAAGAAGGTTCATCAGAAATATTGAGTTCTAAATGCCTTTATCTAAGAAATCTAATTATTCAGTTCTTTAAGGCTATGATCTGCAGCTAACACATCCTGGCATAGGCACCAGGCTGAAGTCCTCATCAAAAGAAGATAACATATATTGTATAACTGAGGCCCTTTTAGAGGCTTGGGAACCAATTAGTTAAGGACTACCCTTAGTATTTTATTCAGGTGAAAACTTCTTCCCCCAAGCAAATGACATAGGTATCTAGGATCTCAGAGTCCTTAGCCAAATGCCTGAGTAAATTCAAAATTGTTTTTTGGAAAAAAAATTCTACCCACTGACACCCTGGCAGTCCTTCCAAGTAGGAGCTGAATGGTCCTCTGTCAAGATCAGAGCATGAGTCAGGTTCTGAATTTTCTGATGATAATGTCAGGATTTTGCCTGCATGCCACACATATGAAGCATATGGATGGCACCTTAACTGACTACACAGATTATCAATACTGTGGCATTCCTGAGAGGAGCCAGCCAAGAATTTACGACAGCCCAGCATTTGCAAAGAGCTCACTTGACATATTCTAAAGAACATAATAGCTGCTCACTCATCTAGGTTCTTCATGTCGCATCCCTATGTTAGACTGACTCATGAGATAATAACTTTTGTTGCCTTCACTATCTTGAATTTTTACCCAAAAGCATTTTTAAAGAGTTTGTTGAGTTAAAGACTAGATTTATGAACTTAGTTTTTATAGAAGGCTCATAGAAAATATTCACATTTCTCCAGCTCCTATTAATTTGTTGGCAAAGACTTCATGTTGTACAAGAATTCTTGTTTATAGAGCCCTAATCTTCCTTTAAATTTTTTTTTTTTTTTTTTTTGCGGTATGTGGGCCTCTTACCGTTGTGGCCTCTCCCGCTGCGGAGCAGAGGCTCCGGACGCGCAGGCTCAGCGGCCATGGCTCACTGGCCCAGCCACTCCGCGGCATGTGGGATCCTCCCGGAACAGGGCACGAACCCGTGTTGCGCCACCAGGGAAACCCCCCTTTAAATTTTAAGTTTCCATTTGCTTTACGTGTTTTTAATACTTCACTATTGCTAGGAAACAAGTATATTTTGGAGAAAGTTTTGTGGTATATACTAATGAATTATTAATACATGGTTACCAGGTATCAATCTATTTGAGCAGCTATAACAAGATACCACAGACTGGGTAGCTTATAAACAACAGAAATTTATTTGTCACAGTTCTGGAGGCTGGACATCTGAGTTGAGGGTGCAAACGTGATAGGATTAGGGCCTTCTTCCAGGTTGCAGACTTCTCATTGTATCCTCACATGGTGGAAGGGGCTAGGGAGCTCTGTGGCATCTCTTTTGTAAGAGTGTTAATCCCAGTCATGAGGCCTCCCAAATGCCATTAAGATTTGGGTGTGAATTCTGGGGGAACACAAATATTCAGACCACAGCACCTACTGCTTAGATCAAGAAGCTAATATTACATAAAGGTGCTAATACCTCAATTCAACAGTACATTCAAGGAAATATAAACAAGCAAGATTTCTGGAGAATTTATCCCCTTTTTACTCAGTCTAATCCATCAGAAATGATCAAACATTCTCTCAAGGCTGGGTGTGAAAAAAAATTGATGTAGCTTGAGTGCTGAATATCATGTAAAAGAAAATTATGGTAATGACATTTAGGAGAAGAGGATAACCTATTCAATAATATGTAATCATTGCTACAGTACAAATCTTTTCCTCATGTTATAACACAGGTTTTGAAGTCATAAATGAATTTAACTTAATGATTTTGTTATTTCACTGTGCCTTATTTACGTTTTAATTGTAGTTGTAAAATAACTCAGCATTTACCTCTTTATGCCTTGTATTCTATGCTGAATTTTATGCATTAGCGAAAGAACTCCATTTATAATCAAGATGTCTAATTTAAAGCTTGCCTCACTTCCAATGCTGGGTAACTATAATAAATAATTTTAATAATAACATCAGCAATGTTTAAAATACTGAAGGGTCATTTGTCTTGCCTGAACAGTATGCATAATTAGAAAAAAGAAATAATTTACATTTTAGTAATTAGGCTTTTCTAATTTCTTTCGTTCTTTAGTCAAGCTATAACCTGATGAATTGAAAATACATGATCAGTGCCTTTCAATACAACAGATATTTTCTGGCATTTCTCTGGCTTGAGAAAATACTTGGGTTTCCATGGATGGCAGTTATACGGCTTCTAGTTGTTCAGCCTCACAGCAAGAAGAAAAAGAAAAAGAAAATCCAGGTTTGTAGTCACTGGCCTTTTAATATGAAACATAAAGGGAAACCAATGAATGCAGTACTGGTGCATGACTGCTTTCCCCAGTAGCCTGATATAGCCTGAGTAACTGCTCCAGCACTAAGGAACATCCTTTCAAGACAATGTTACTGGCAGGTTCACGCAGGAAGGACAGGAGGTTCAAATGGAACTAACGCTCTCGTGACTATTATTAAAATGGCTACAGCTTTCACCTGGGAATAACTGGGCTCTGAGCCCATCTTCTGGTTCATTCCTGGATAAGCTCTCTGAAGTACTCAATAAGTTTACCACAGTCACTTCAATAGAAATATAAAGACTTCCTGGTCTGGCTTGGAGTTGGTCATAAGCTCGGGAAGAAAATAATTAAGTTGATCTAACCAATCCCACAAAAGAGGCTGATCCTCCTGGAACAACACAGTATGTATGGAATTAATGAGCTCTATGAGGGTGTAAGCCAAGAGTCTTATTTTCATCTTTGTGTCTCCAATATTCAGCATAACGTGGAGCCCATTGTCAGTGATTTTTAGAGAAGTTTTTAGAAGTCAATTAAATTTGTCTTCATCTACAAACTATGTAATGAATTCCGTTTGTTGTCATAGGTATACTGCTCTAGATATTTATGGGATTGGTAATTATCTACAAAATGGTGAGAGGAACTTAATGAAAGGAAAGGTAAATTGTGGACTGTAGAGAGCTTCAGAGAATGAGCAGACACCAATAAACACCTTGCATGAGCCTATTGCATGCTGGAAATATACTGTAGAATTCCACATGGAAGGAATTTTGCAAACCCAACCACTGAAGTTTACAATCACATCATATTAACTTTATACTCAATGGTGAAAAACCTCTTTCCAGAGATGCATCATACTACATTACATTAATTTGAATGTATCTATAGTTATGTCCATCGTGTGTGTGTGTGTGTGTGTGTGTGTGTGTGTGTGTGCGCGCGTTTGTGTGTGTGTGATGCCTTAACATAAGTTTTAAACCAGGCCAGTAGCTAATTCCTAGGAAAAATTCACAGATCAGCTCCATCTCTTCCCACCCAAAGAGATTTTACTTTCAAACCTAGAGAGTAGTGCTAGGGAGACATCTGTGTGTGTGTAATAATCTGTTTAGGAAGGTAGGCAGTTTAGAATTCCAAATGATTGAGTTATTTTGGGGTTCCATGAATTTCATTATCTGGCATATGACAGACAATAATGAGCATCTCAGCCTGGGTTTCAGCAAGTACAAAATGGCTAATAGCTAATTAATTTAAAAAATGGATGAACTCTCTAGTGAACTGCATTAACATTATCAGAGAATTGCTACTGATGCATAGAACCAAGCTTTGAAAACTCAGAGAGCAGATAAGGACCCCTTGATTATATTCTACAACTCGAAGTATTGTAAAAATGCCTGGTTCTCTGTTTCTGAATCAGTAGCATTTGATTACTCAGCATCCCAATTTAATTTTTGATTGAACAGATTCCCTGCTCCCCACAGAGACACAAAATATTTCATGAGCAGCTAACTGAGAATAGAGTTGCTCAGTTCAACTTCCCTTTTCCAGAGCCCTTTAAAGCTAACTAAACATTATAGAAACCTAAGTTTACTCTGATGTGACCTCAATATCTTTTCTAAAGAAATAAATATTCCATTCCTTTCACTTTAATTCAAGCATTACTGAGTGCCACGTCTGTCTAAAGTACTGATCTGAGCAGCAAAAGTAAATCTATTACCACTGAGTTTAAAATCAAGTGAAGGGACACAGACAAAGTAAAAATTGTAATAAAGGAACCAAGACAGTACCTTAGGAGCTCAGTGAAAAAAAGAGAATAAGTTCAACATAGTGAAAACTCAGGAAGTCTCATAGAGAACTTAGTAACTGAGATTGACCTTGAAGAAGTATAGGCTATATTCTGACCTTAAGCAGACCTAGTGAATGAGTGAAGTATGTATTATTTTCACTGATACTTCTTACCATGGAAGGTCATGTTCAAGCATCCTGGCAACTGTTAGTATTCTTTTAGATGGGCTTCAAATACTTCCCACAAACCCACAGTAGACAATAAAATTGCTGTCTTTTACTAACAACTCTTCGTTGATTGATGGAGAGGATTCAAAACTCACTTATACATGCTACGAATAGCCTGCGCCACAAAACTTATTTCAATTGGCTGCTTCGAAGAAGTTGTCAGCCATGGAGTCTTCTCAATACCTAACCAATTGATTGTGCTTCCTCCATTTTCCCTTAAAATACCTACAATCCATTCAGCATCCGCCTCACCACCCACTATGTCCTCTTATAAGCACATAAGACACAATCCCTCCATAATGTCAAAGGGCCAAGAACTCTTCCTTGAAAGGAGATTCCTAATGTGTTAGAGAAAGTAATATGAGAAAGGAGGTCTAGGCTCTAATTTTAATTAGCCATTAACCGGTTAACTGTCCAACTCAAAGATTTGCAACAATTAGAAAATGTAACTTTAAAAAGAAGCACATTATAGGGCTTCCCTGGTGGCACAGTGGTTGACAGTCCGCCTGCTGATGCAGGGGACACGGGTTCGTGCCCCGGTCCGGGAGGATCCCACATGCCGCGGAGCGGCTGGGCCCGTGAGCCGTGGCCGCTGAGCCTGTGCGTCCGGAGCCTGTGCTCCGCAGCGGGAGAGGCCACAACAGTGAGAGGCCCGCATACCACCAAAAAAAAAAAAAAAAGAAGCACATTATAGCATCAAAAAATACATAAAGTATCTAAGAATAAATCTTATAAATGTGGAATACCTCTATGGAGTAAAATTTGTTGTTTAATGTCAGAAAAAATTGTCTAAGTATATGGAGAGCTACATCAGATTCAGAGATGAATGCTAATTCTCTTAAAAATATTGTACGTGCAATAAGATTTTAACAAAAATCATAATAAAATTCTCAGTAAAACAGCTTGACATAGCATAGCATAAAGGCAATTCACATG
This sequence comes from Stenella coeruleoalba, assembly GCF_951394435.1. Classification (NCBI taxonomy): domain Eukaryota; kingdom Metazoa; phylum Chordata; class Mammalia; order Artiodactyla; family Delphinidae; genus Stenella; species Stenella coeruleoalba. The sequence goes on from NC_137154.1 coordinate 21,662,023, forward strand.
GAAGTAGAGTGAAAATTAACCAAGGCAATTTTTAACAACAACAATAATAACAAACAGGATAATAGATTGACTATAAATATTCAGTGATACAAATAAAATTGTGCCAACATAGGGAGAGATCATCTAACAAATGGAATAAAATAGAGGCCCATCTATACGGAGACTCAGTTAATGCGATCACACTACAAAAAAAGAAAAAATGGTAAAGAACAGCCCCTATAATAAATGAAGCTGCAAAAAACAGCTATTCATATGTTTACAGAAATAAACATTCTCTCATATTATTAACAAAAATAAATTGCAGGTAAAGACCTAAATACAAGAGCAAAACTATAAAATCTTTAGAATAAAGGAGAAAATGCAAATCATAATGGAAAAAACTGATAATTCTGAATGCATCAAAATTTAAAGCCGCTGTATAACAAAAGATCTCACTGAAAAATAAAAAGACAAGCCAAGGACTTTGAGAAAATAGCTAAAATGTATATTGCACATAAATCTTAGAAGTAAGAATATCGAAAATATTTCCACAAAACTACTACTACTACTGCTACTACTTGGTCTTTAGTAAAATAAAGACAAAGGCACAATAGAAAAATGCAAAAATATATAAGGAAACACAACCAATAAACTTGACAACACGTTTAAATGCATGATTGATTCAGGAAATGCAAATTAAAGATGAAACACCTTTCATAGCTATCAAATTGACCAAAGTGATTGATCTATTGGTCTAAAGATACCAAAAATGTATACAGATATATGGCTGGTGGGAATTGGTACCTCTCTTCAGAAAACATTTTGGTAATACTTGGTAAAAATGAAGATATATGTGCTTACAGATCAACAGTTCTGCTAGATTTCTGTCCCAGAGAAACTGTGCCCATGTATACAAAGTGTCATGTCCTTAGATGTTACTGCAGCATGGTTAGTAATAAGAAAAAACTGAAAACAACTTGTCTCTCAGAGAAATAGAAAAACTGTGGGTATGTATATATGTGAGTGTGTGTGTTTGTCTTATATTATGGTTAAAAACAATGAAGCTGATCTACATGTCAAAACATAGAAACTTAAAAGAACATAATGCTAAGCATGTAAGGCAAGTTGCAAATGTACATATTCAAGAATTACCAAATACCTGCTATGTTCCAGCACTTCTCTATGACTTATACTATATGAATGACTAAACCACTGAATCCCTAGCAAATCTTACATTTCCTAGCAGAATGGTAAGAATTTTTAACTCTGATTTTAACACACAATAACATTCACAGTATACCTTCTTTTAAAGCAATCCCATATATATTTTAGTTCTAATTTATTTTGTATTCTGTAAAGGCCTACTCAGTCTCTGGTCCAAAGAGAGAAGGGTGTGTTATATCATTCTTGAGTATGTAGTTGATGGAATAGTCCCGCAGTGGCAGAACTTACTGGCTGGATTAATAGAGATGAATATCAGTATCTGAAATTCTAGATTTTGGATTTAGATGCTTCAGATATTTTTCATTTGTAATGAAGTTCTGCTTGAAAGTGAGTCCTGTGCCGTCATGCCGTTTTTACAGTACCAGGATAATGACTATTTTACCCAAATTTAGTCACGTAGCTTTCTCTCAATATCAGCATTTAGCCAGTGGGTATTTCTAACATTCTTTAGCTCCAATGAAGCTTTATCTAGCCTTCTATCATTTTTTAATCAAATTACTATTATATTACTTTCCTGTGGTATAAAATGTGATACCATTAGTGTAAAATATGAAGACATGAAAAGCAGTATTGATTATGAATATCTACATTTGTTTTGAGTTCAAAGATATGCATGGAAAAGATACACACCAAATTCGGGAAAGGTTTCCTCTGGACAGGAGCGAAAATGATAAGGTAGGTGGGACCTTAAAAGTATCCAAAATAGTTTACTTATTTATAAAATAAAAAATATCTGAAGCAATACAGTAAAATGTTAACATTTAAAAAATTTTGGATGTTGGGTACATGGGTAACTGTTATGATATTTTCTGAATTTTTCTGCATATTTGAAATATATATAAAATTCAAAATCAAAATGTTTTATTTTAAAATGTTTTACTTGAAGAGATAAATAATTATCATTATTTCTAACTTTTCACACCACAAAACATGCATCTGGAATGTTTGTAAACAGAGTGGTATGGCACCAAACCTATATTCTTTCAAAAAATAATTAGATTTACCAACTAAAGAAGAATTAACATTTCTAAGGATGTGACTGTATATGAAAGCCACTTGATAACAACTACATAAGATCCTTGTCATCTTTCCCTATTGATTCAGATGATCTGATGGAATCTAGTATGGCCTCATATTAGTAGACAGCTGCATTAATCATTACTGTACTGCTGACTCTCTCATGACAGTAATTCCAGATTTCTAATTGATTCAATTTCTCAATATCAGTACCTCCATCCAATGATCCTTCTTTATCTGGCTAAAGATATCACGACACCTTTATCATGGATGATTAATAGATGGGCACAAAGATAAACAAAAACATAAGGACATGACCATCACCAGTGGTTCCATCTGTCACTGGTCATATCTCTGCCTAGGAATTTAATATTTTCTGAGCTTGCTTAGAGTCCAGTTAAATTGGTCAAAAGCTCAGTTGATGAGGAAGACTGCAAGGTTTAAGATAGAGCACAGTGCTTGGGGGTAAGTAATATTTTACTAGAAGGTGACCCATCCTTATTAACATATTTCTACTTGCCTGAATAGGTAAAGCCAAGGGGTGGTTTTGCATTTAGCTTCTTTATTTAGATGAATGCTTTTGAAATTCATCTATATTTTAGCATGCATCAGCTCTTCATTCCTTTTCAATGCTGAGTAACATTCCATTGTATAGATATACCACATTTCATTTATACTTTCAGCAGTTCATGGACATTCGGATTATTTCCCCTTTTTGGCTATTATGAATAATGTTGCTCTGAACATTCATATCCAAGTCTTCTCTGTGGACATGTGTTTTCACTTCCCTCGGGTAGATACCTACAAGTGGAACTGCTGCACTCTGTGATAATTTATGTTTAACTTTTTAAGAAACTTCTAAACTGTTTTCCAAAGTGACAGCCTCATTTTACATTCCCACTAGTGACACATGAGTGTTTAAGTTTCTCTATATCTACACCATCACTTATCTTATTGAATGTCATTTTTCAGCCATGGCATTATTTTGGGGTAGTTAGTTACACGGCAATATTTTACAAAAGCAATTTTATTATTTATTTTTCCCCCTCATCACTAGAATCTAATTTTCACAAAAGCATGAACCTTCATCTGCATTGTTCAGTCATCTAACACATAAAACTTTGCCCAGTAAAGATGCCACCAATATCTAAGGATTGAATCCTCAAAACAACCATGTTAAATAGGTAGAGTTGCCCAACAATACTAAGTAATTTCTAAGTTGACTGGTTTCCTCCTCCCTCTTCCTAAAATTCAGTGTAGTAAACAAGCTTTGGGAGGCTGTACTGCATTTAAGTAATCATCAAGCAAATTATAAATATATATATATATAAAAATTTAGAATAGCAAAACAAGAATCATATATGCATAAATGTTGTATATACATATATAAACATATACACATATATAAACATGCACACAAGCACACACACACATATATATTTCCAGACAACCTACTGCCTCTGAAGATCTTCACCATAAGGCAAGCATAATTCATAGGAAAGGAAGATACATTGAAATGGCAAGTGCCAAAAGAAATTCACAAGAGTTAACGACTGTCTGTCTCTGATCCATTTGTTAGTCCCCTGCAGAGGAAACATGTAAGAAAGAAATACTCTAGAAAAGTCTCAAGAAATCTCAGCTAATCAGGTCCCTGCTGATAGTTCAGTGGGTATACTCAACCAGAGGTCCAGGGGGATACGTATTTAAAAGCATTCTAACCTGTGGTCCTGTTATACCCAGGAATCTAGCCCAAGGAGCACTCTCCCTCATTGTGGGGGGAAAAGAGAAAAAGCTGAATGCCTAGAGGCAGATAGAAATCATATATGTAACAGATTTTCCCAAGGAAATGTGTGAATTGAATTATAAGCTCATATTTTGAGGAAAATGGCAGCTATTCCATCTTTATTATTTTTTAATTGGTCTGTTTTTAAATTAAGAGAGGTAATTAGAGGCAATATTAAAATAATAAAAATATAAAGAAAATAGAGTGTCCCTACCTTGGGCTTACTGGAAAGGTCACTACAATAAATTTAGAATAACAGAACAAGAAAAAGTTATGCAAGTTATTTTAGGTAAACTTTCTGCCTTTAAGGAGGACTTAATCTAAACTGTTCTGTAAAGAAAATTATTTATCATGGTCTTAACATTTTCCAGAGAATCTTATCAACATTCATTGGCATTGTTTCCCTTAAAACTGAAGGGTAGCATTATTCCTAGGTATTTTATTCTTCTTGTTGCGATAGTAAACGGGATTGTTTCCTTAATTTCTCTTTCTGATTTTTGTTGTTAGTGTATAGGAATGCAAGAGATTTCTGTGTATTAATTTTGTATCCTGCAACTTTGCCAAATTCATTGATGAGCTCTAGTAGTTTTCTGGTAGCATCTTTAGGATTTTCTATGTGTAGTATCATGTCATCTGCAAACAGTGACAGCTTTACCTCTTCTTTTCCAACTTGGATTCCTTTTGTTTCTTTTTCTTCCCTGATTACCGTGGCTAGGACTTCTAAACCTATGTTGAATAACAGTGGAGAGAATGCACACCCTTACCCTTTGTTCCTGATCTTAGAGGAAATGCTTTCAATTTTTCACCATTGTGTATGATGTTTGTTGTATATGGTCTGTACTATGTTGAGGTAGGTTCCCTCTATGCCCACTTGCTGGAGAGTTTTTTATCATATATGGGTGTTGAATTTTGTCAAACACTTTTTCTGTGTCTATTGAGATGATCATATGGTTTTTATTCTTCAGTTTGTTAATATGGTGTATCACATTGATTGTTTTGTGTCTATTAAAGAATCCTTGCATCCCTGGGATAAATCCCACTTGTTCATGGTGTATGATCCTTTTAATGTGTTGTTGGATTCTGTTTGCTAGTATTTTGTTGACGATTTTTCTTCTATGTTCATCAGTGATATTGGCTTGTAATTTTTTTGTGTGTGTCTCACATCTTTGTCGGGTTTTGGTATCAGGGTGATGGTGGCCTCGTAGAGTTTGGGAGTGTTCCTTCCTCTGCAATTTTTTGAAGAGTTTGAGAAGGATGGGTGTTAGCTCTTCTCTAAATGTTTGATAGAATTCACCTGTGAAGCCATCTGGTCCTGGACTTTTGTTTGTTGGAAGATTTTGAATCACAATTTCAATTTCATTACTTGGGATTGGTCTGTTCATATTTTCTCTTTCTTCCTGGTTGAATCTTGGAAGTTTGTACCTTTCTAAGAATTTGTCCATTTCTTCCAGGTTGTCCATTTTATTGACATATAAGTAGTCTCTTACGATCCTTTGTATTTCTGTGGTGTCAGTTGTAACTTCCTTTTCATTTCTAATTTTATTAATTTGAGTCCTCTCCCTTTTTTTCTTGATGAGTCCGGCTAAAGGTTTATCAATTTTGTTTATCTTCTCAAAGAACCAGCTTTTAGTTTCATTGATCTTTGCTGTTGTTTTCTTCATCTCTATTTCATTTATTTCTGCTCTGATAGTTATGATTTCTTTCCTTCTGCTAACTTTAGGTTTTGTTTGTTCTTCTTTCTCTAGTTGCTTTAGGTGTAAGGTTAGGTTGTTTATTTGAGATTTGTCTTGTTTCTTGAGATAAGACTGTATTGCTATAAACTTCCCTCTTAGAACCACTTTTGCTGCATGCCATAGGTTTTGGATCATCGTGTTTTCATTATCATTTGTCTCTAGGTATCGCATATACCTGCAGAAAACCATAATTTGAAAAGATACATGCACCCATTGTTCACTGCAGCACTATTTACAATAGCCAGGGCAAGGAAGCAACCTAAATGTCCAAAAACAGAGGAATGGATAAAGAAGATGTGGTACATATATATAATGGAATACTACTCAGCCATAAAAAAGAACAAAATAATGTCATTTTCAGCAACATAGATGGACCTAGAGATTCTCATACTGAGTGAAGTAAGTCAGACACAGAAAGACAAATATCATACGGTATCACTTATATGTGGAAACTAAAAAAAAAAAATGGTACAAATGAACTGATTTACAAAACAGAAGTAGAGTCACAGATGTAGAAAACAAACTTATTGTTACCAGGGGATAAGGGGCGGGCGGGGGGGGGAGGGATGAATTGGGAGATTGGGATTGATATATACACACTACTGTATATAAAGTAGGTAACTAATAAGAACCTACAGTATAGCACAGGGAACTCTACTCAGTACTCTGTAATGGCCTATATGGGAAAAGAATCTAAAAAAAGAGCGGATAGATATAGGTATAATTGATTCACTTTGCTGTACACCTGAAACTAACACAACACTGTAAATCAACTATACTCCAATAAAAATTAAAAAAAAAACAAAAACCCTGAACAGTAGCAGAGTACACCATCCCCAAATTTTCCAATGTGGCATAGGATTATTTTGAGCTAAAAGCAATTGAGGAGAAGCAGATACAAGGAAATCTCCCTGCCTCCCCCATTTGCCTAAAAGCAGAACATAAGTTAACAATGGTGTCCCTCCTCCCCTCTCCTTCAGGAAGAACAAAAGTTAACCAATGGAGACAACTTTAGATCCCTTCAGCCTGGAGATGGCACAAGAGGAATCTACATAACAAACTTTACTGACCTGCCTTTATCTCCACCTTTGGAAGCCTAAAGCTGCTTTCCTTTGTCCTGTCATTTTTCCACAAACTTATTGTTCTTTGTTAAAATGCTATGTAAGCTGCAGTTCTAAGCTACCACTTTGAGCTACTCATTTTAACCTGGATATCTCCCATGTATACATGAGGTATACATGTTAATAAACTTGTTTTTCTCTTATAAATGTGTCTTTTATTTCAAGGTTCTCAGACAAGAAGTCCAAGGGGCAGAGAGAAAATTATTTTTCCTCCCCAATAATATAGTCACTCAATAAACAGAGGGACCCCAAAAAGTATCTATTAGCTACAAAAATTCTTTCCTTTGGTAGAAGGTCACTAAGCACATTGGACAGAAAATGAATTTCCATAGTGGAATAGCAGCCTATTTGTAAGAATCTCATCAAAATGAGAATGCAATAAGCTATTGGGATATTAGAATGGAACTAAAATACAGTAGTAGTAAAAGTAAACAACAACAAAACTGTTCAGGCATTGCCCAAGTTCTCATTTGATTAAAATCTGAAAACTTTGAGAGATATCACATTTTAAGGAAAGTGTCCAAATTCATATTCAGCTCCATCTGACTTGAAAGCCTACATTCTTAACCACTGGCCACCGTGGAACATAGCCAGTGAGTTGAAGCAATAATTTAACAACCTCAGCTGACTCAACTGCATGTTGATCAGCAAGAGGACTCACACTACTAGACAGTCATCAGCACAGGAAAATATAATCACTCATAGGGTTTGCTATGGAAATCACTTTTCTAGCCTAAAAAGTATATACAATTGAGGATTTTAGGACTTTAATCTCTAAAAGGTGAATATGCATAGAGATAGGCAGAATGAAAACACAAGAAGAAATTAAAAAATCGGTAAGACTCAATAGAGAGTAATAATCATTAGTATTTATTTTTCCCTTTATATTCTAGCAGGCAACCTACACCTGTTATCTCTAATCCACACCAGGAACTTTCAAAGTAGACATCTGCTTAAGCTGGGTTCCCAGAAGCAGACGTTGAGATGGCAATTTGCATGCAAATAATTTAGTAAGGAATTGCTCTCAGAAACCAGGAAGGGAGGAGATAAAGCAGGACATGGATATGAAGAAACCAACCATAGGCACGATCTCAGGGCAAGTCCCTCAGACCCATAGGGGAACTCAGGAGAATAAGTTACACTTCAGGTGTATGCCCCTGAGAACAAAGGAGCTGGCCTTCCACATTCTTGCACCCATCAGTCACAATTACAGGGATATAGGATATCTAGGGGAAGCCCTGAAAGTATCTGTTATAGCATCTTACCCTTATTTCATAAAGGAGAGAGTAAATGGAAACTCAGGATGCTTAGTACCTTTGGCCAAAGCCTGAGAGCCTGATCCAGAGGGTATTTGACTCCAAAGCCCAAGCTTCCCCCAACACTCTATACTCATTTAAATGTTCCTTCACCTGAGTTGTTTGCCATTCCTGTGTTCTGTTACTCAGGCATTCTCTGCCATTCTCTGTAAATGGTAGCAAAGGGTAGCAAATGTCATACTGATGGATTCCACAAAACCATCCTGATAATCTTCTAGCTTTGCCTGTGCCAACCTTTGCTGAGACCAGCAGTTTCTGCCATCCAGTGCTTCAAGAACACAGTGTTACATTAACCAGAAGAGCCCAGAGGCTCCAGATGGCTCCACAAAGTGTTGCCATTACTGACAGTCTCAGGCTTAAAGAGCCTCGAAAGATTATATGGAAAAGAGTGGCACGGGGAGAAAAGTCCGGTCTTAGAAGTTGGGTGCGTAAACTGCAGAGCTGAATTTTGGAAAATACAACACATTTGGGAATATTATGGCAAAATACCCAGAAAAAAAAGAATTTTTTCTGCTTTTAAGCTTAGGTTTTGGCTCCATTCAGACCAAGCTAAAACTTGACACTTGATCAACGCTGATGTCGTTCTTTTGCCACCAGTGCTCACTGGGATTGGGCAGGTTTCTTTGTTTCTATATTTCCTATGGTTATGTGTCCATTTATATTCTTTTTCTCTAGGCAATTTGGACACATCTCTGCTCATTTATTAATATCTTCATAAATGTATAACCTAGGGCCCTATTTATCTAGTCACTAAAAGTCTATAAAACAGTAATATGGAGTGTAAAATATTCAGTAATTCTAAAGGGAAGAAAATTCTATATTTGACCTTATTTCCATCGGTCCATTCATCAATGACTCAAACATATCATCAGTTTATCATCGTACATAAGTCTCGAATGAGGGATTAAACTAAAATTACTTAAAAAAAAGCAAACGCATATTCAAGTCAATGTTTTATAAAAACTTGACTCGGATCATAATTTTGCTTGTCATCTTTTTCATAAAGGAAGATTTACACATCTTATGATAGCACTAACCTTTTCAAAGAATGGCAAGTACACTTCACATATTTAAGTAATTATGAATTATGACCCTAAATTATGATATCTAAAAAAAAGTCAGAGAAAATGTGGGAAACTAGTAGAACTCAAATGATAATAGAAAGTGACTTTATTCTATTTTCAAGCCTTTTGTATTTAACTCAGTAATATTACCATGTCTGGTACTTTTGGTTAAGTGATTATAATTCCTTTCTACTTTGCAGATCATAAGTAAGTATATAAACAAATTATTTAATTCAAAGTTATTTTCTGAGTACCTACTGTCTGTCAAATGTGAAGTGCTTTGGGTGCATTAATATTGTTTCGGAGATTAGGAGGGAAAGCACACTGTGTTCCATAATAACTCCCATTCAGTCAGTCATTCAACAAACATCTATCAGGTATCATCTCTGACACTGGAACAGAGAGGAGAATAAGAATCACTGCCTTTCCTCTGAGAGTACAGGAGAGAGGGAAGGAGATGAACCCACATAACTGTAATACAGTGCAGGAAGCACTATGATAAAAGAGGTTAGTCCTGGCACAGAGGAAGGATGAATGCTACTAAATGATCCAACAGCTGGGTCCTGAAGGACAGCGTGTGGCAGTATGAAGGGCAGATGTAGAATATTCAAGTTTAACACATTCAAGTTAGAGGAAAAAGCATGTGTAAAAATATGGAAGTACCAGAGTGTAACCGTGAGGAGGTTAGCTGGAGCTTGGTGTTGAACAAGAGGGCCCGGAGGACATGCTCTGTCATGCTATAGTCTAGACTCCACCCTACAAGGAATTGGGAACCATTACAGGGTTTCAAATAGCAGATTTCTTTTATAGTTTGATCTGCAATTTCCAAAGATCATTCTGGAATTTTAGTGGACGATGAGACTGCAGATATGAAGAAGAGACTGTGAGTCAGAGAGACGAGTTAAGAGCCAAACTACAATGAAAACCTAAACTAAGAACAAAAATAATAAAACAGCAAGTATCTCCTTAGTATTCCTTATATGCCAAACTCCACACAAAGCATTCAAATAAATGATCTCACTGATTTTTCTTCGTCAATCGTACTCCTCTTCCCCTAAAGTTTACATCTTCAACGTGTGCATTTTATAGATGAGGAAATGCAGTCTAAGGAGGTTAAGAAAACTGAACAAAGTCTCACAGCTTGTAACTGGTAGAGCCAAGAGTCAAGTCCAGGGAAACATTTGAGAAATTGTTATGAGGCATAATTGAAGGAGATGAATAACCAATTGGATGCAGGTGACGAGAAGGAGGTGCCGTCCTTCTGTGAAAAGGGAAGTCCACAGCTGGCACTTCCCTTTTCCCTACTGTACTGACACCAAGAATACCGGGGCTTGTGGGAGAGGGTGGCCATTAGTACACACGCAAAGGCAACCCACAACCTGACGGTAGTTATGACTTCCCTATACCAGATACCTTACATTATCAGGAAGGAATAACGGCTACACCCAGCCGGTGAATTTCCAGGAGTCACAGAAGCTGTGGGAAACCTGTGCCTGTCTCGGCAGTGATAACTCCTTTCTTCCTCACAGAAATATCCTCATTCTGGAGGAAGCAGCAAGAGATCACATAAAACTTCTTCCACAAATGCACTGAATCTGTGGGCCCAACGGGAGATTCCTACCATTATTTGAAAAACTGACAGGTAAAAATGATTCTAGCAAATCGAGGATGCCACATACCCATGATTGGGGTGGCTTACATTTCACATCCTTCATCCAATTTACATCCCCACACTCTTTACAGAATTAAAAGCTAAATAAAGAAGGCACATGTGGTATAAATTAGGGAAAAGCAATGGTGTCATCACAGTGAATAAATTTAAACCCTCTAGCAGGAGCACGTACATTCCATATGTTTTATGTCCATATATACTATGGTACTGTGCGGGCTTCTATGTCTGCATTATTTTTTAAGAAATAATTTTTGTACGAGTTGAGAACGTGCAATCAATTGGCAAATGCTGCTGAGGTCAATTGACTTCACAGGCTGAAGGAAAATTAAAACACGAATGGATACTTAGAACACTTGCCTCTGTAAATCCATGTCATTTATGTAAACCTGTTAAAAATTTCACTCATAAACCTAGCCTTAACTCACAAACATGTTCCTCTGATGGTCTAGTGAGAAATTATTTTTCCATATAAGATGAATTTTTTAAAGTTATACTCTTTTAAAACCACCTCCACCATGCTCCTTCAGGGAAATTACTTGCAGAGTCACAAAATATTAGAATTATAAGGGACCACAGGAAACATCCTGCACACCATTTCCAAATTAAATTACATGAAAGGGCTCAGAAAGACTTTTTTTTCCATGAATAAGGGATACTCTTGTCAAATGCATGGGAAATTGGGTTATACCAAGAACAACCTATTTCTTTACCAAAACTATGTTTTAATATGCTAATTAGCAAGGTAAATTTCCAAGAGGATTCTAACATAGCCAGAGATTTTTTTTCTAAATTTGTTTTAACATGGAACTTTTAATTCTAGGAATAATGATCAGTATCAGTGTTCACCAGAGCACAGTTCAGATACCTAATTTCATTTCATTTCCTCATTTTACACATAACACTGAGGTATGGCAAGGGTAAGTCATAAAATTAGGGTCTCAGGGTCATAAAATTCAATAGTGACAGAGCCAGCTCAAGAAACCTGTTTTCTAACTACTTCAACTCTGATTCTCTTTGCTTTGCTTTCATCTTTCATGTTCAACATTTGCATTATCTTTTTCTTGGGTACATTACGTAGGCATTAAAATGATGAGGGTTGAGTTAGCTATCAGTACAATGAGAAAACACTAACAATGGCTACTATAGAGTGCCCACCACATGCCAGATAAAATTTCAGGATTCTAGCTTCCTGACTTTCTTTCTCACAATAACACTGCAAACTACTGATGTACATATTATTCTCGCCATTTTATAGTTGAGGAAAGTGCTTCAGAGACATCTGTAACTGTTCACATAGCTTAAAGGTCTGGCTCACTCAAATCCCCTGCTCTTTGCACCTGACCACTCCACCGTTCATGTCAGAAAAAGTAATGCTCCTCAAAGCGCTCATCATGAAGTTATTTCCGACTAAATTCTGCAGAAGTAAAAAGTGGGTGTGCTTTCTGAAACAGCCCTTCTCTCTTTCACTGCAGATACTTGGAATCCATCAAATATTAACTTTTCCACATTATGAAAAACCCTGTACATTGGACCACTTTTGTCCTCTATTAGATTTCTAGTCTTGAAACTTAATGGTCCAAGATATTTTGCAATGGAAAATGTTAAAAATGATCATTGAAGCATATTCTAATCATTACATTCTATAGAAAGTAGCCAAAACATTCTAGGTAAAATTTCAGCTACAGCTACTGAATGTAACTTTAGCTAAAGTAACTAAAGTAACTGAAATATAGTCTAATCAACACAACAAAAGTATATCAGAGTTTTAACAGAAAGAGCCAATTTGACTTAGTTCTACCTTAGATGAAAAATCCACTGATCCAAGATTTCCTAATGAAGTCAAGTTAACTCACCATGGTTCCTCCAAATAGCATATAACCAATAAGAAGCACAGCATTAGAATTAAATATATTATCATCCAGGTCAAAATGAAACTCTCACTTATCTACCTACATTATAAGTAACAAATTTAAATCACACACTACAACCAATGAAATAATATTAGTAACAATGGCTTTCAAAAATTAGCTAGTTAAGGCACCAAAACATATAAAATATGTATCCATCAGTCTGCTTTGAAATCAGACAAAAAAATAAAGGGAAAGAAATGGCTCGTCTCTTTCTTCATGATGAATATTAAAGGGAGGAACGCTAAGGTCTTGAAACATCCATTAGACATGAGATAGATGCAATCTGCTGGCTCTTGCTATTTTGTTTCAAAGTTGTAGCTTTATTAATAATAAACCTGATCCCAGCAGCAAAGGCATGGATGTGACTTGACATCTATAGTAATAAAAATATTATCCATTGAGGTTTGTCAACTCTTCTTGCTTGTGGCAGCTTGAGGAGATCCCCTGACAATGATTCATGGCTTGAAACTCAGGACCATCTGCCCTCTTGGAGAGGTCCTCAGCCAAGGTGAAGAGGGGAGTTTGCACAGCTGTATTCCTTTTCCTTCTAAAGTCCATGGAAAAGCATCCAACAAACCACAAATCCTGGCACTAATTTGAATATGGCAGACATTACCCTCCATATGTTCTTGTTTCAATGGACTCTTTTTACAGTAACTATCTCATTTGATGCCATTTCTTTCCTCTCTTCACGTTGTGAAGTGTTAATTTTTCTCACTCTATAAACTTCCTAATATCCTTTGCATTCTGGGCAGTTCAGTTATGTGTCCATATCTGTTTTAAGGCAAAGTTCTTTTCCTATTGATAAAACTTCAGAGTTTAAGAGAATCTACAGTTAAATCACTTTTTTATATTTAAGGAAACCAAGGCAAGGTGTTTACCTGATCACCCTAAAGTCACATAGCTTATCAATGAAAGAATTAGGACTTCACCACTTGTAATCCAAAACTCTGCCCAGAATTTACTATCCTATCCAAGAGAAACTTCAGTGTCTCTGATATTCTCTCTTACGTTGCTTAATGAGGAATAGTTTTTGGTTAATTTATTACCTAACAAATCACAGGAAATATGTCAGATGAACCAAATAATTTGAATTTTTATTAAACCAATATGAAAAGAAATATATGTAATCAAAAAGGTCACCTTTTTCTTTCTTGCAAGGAAAAGGAAACTTTTAAAATTAAAGGTAGGGCTTCCCTGGTGGCACAGTGGTTGAGAGTCCTCCTGCCGATGCAGGGGACACAGGTTCGTGCCCTGGTCCGGGAGGATCCCACATGCCACGGAGCAGCTGGGCCCGTGAGCCATGGCCACTGAGCCTGCGCGTCCGGAGCCTGTGCTCCTCAACGGGAGAGGCCACAACAGTGAGAGGCCCGTGTACCGCAAAAAAAATAAATAAATTAAAAATTAAAAAATTAAAGGTAAAAATTTTACATATCTTCACGTCATATTCAAAATGTGATTCTAAATAAGCTCTAAGAAAATCTAACATATGAAATTAGATGGTTATATCATAGAGACAAGTCTATTGTTATATATAGATACCAAGTAAACTATTACAGGATTCAAATCCCTGTGACTAGACAGTGGGTATGGTTAAACCTCAGTCTTTAGGTATGAGTAGGTAGACGATACTCCACTCTTGAGAGAGTGGGTACGGGACTACTGCTAGCACACATGGAGAAGATTAAGAAACAAAATCATTCTCATAAGCCATGTACAAGAAGCTATAGCTATCAAGGGCATGCCTTCCTCATGATGCAGGTAAGTTCAAAAGGTCTGGTGGAAGCTTGCCTTGGCTCAAAACTGGTACACTCACTCTTTCCTTCCACATTCCATTGACCAAAGTAAGCCACTAGCCAAGGCAAATATCGGTGGGGTGAACTGACCCATGAAAATGGACGAGAAAAAAGAAAGAATCGTGAGCAAATAATTCACCCCATCACGTGTGCAGGGACAAGAGCTGTTTTAGTGGAATGGTGGAAGCAAATGTCAGCTTTGAGTGTGTTTTAGAAAGAATGGGAGGAGAGAAAGTAGAAAATGTTTTCAAGGAGTTTGTCCTAAAAGACAGCAAAGAATGAGGGTAGGAGCAGGAACAGGTAGTAGTTTTGATTGGAGGAGTGTCTTATTGTTTTATAAAGTGGAAAAAAATCAGCTGCTTCTGTACTGATGGAAATGATCTTAAAGATAGAGAAAACTGATTACTTAGGAGAGATGATGAAGGAATTTCCTGTGTGATGTTCTTGACTAAGCAAGAAAGTAAAAGGACTGGCAGGAAACAGATAGGTTAGCCATAGAAGAAAGGATGAGGATTTTATCTATGATAGTAAGAACAAAATATGTTCCATTACAGGCAGTTGATTCAAAGTGATGATGAAAACTTATGAAAGTTCTCTTCCAACTGCTTCAGTTTTTCTCAGTTAAAGTGAAGCAAAGGTCATTAGCTGAAAATAAGGATGAGATACAAAATGTTGAAAGTTTGAGCAGGCAAGAAAGGATACAAAATTTTCATTGTAAAGAACTGGCAAATGAAGGAATAGAGAAATATAATAGGATTGTTAATGTCTTTTGAAAGTGAAGAATTATAAATAACCTAAATATACACCTATAAGTTACTGTTGAAATAAAAATTACGAGGGGTTTTAGCTCTAACATGTAAAGAACCCAGAAGTTGTCACTCTCAACCTTAACACAAGAAATGATTGCACAAACCAAAATTCAACAAATTTTCTTGGACTCATCAGAGACTTGAGGTCATACAGAAAACTGAACCCCAATATCTGGAGAGACAGGCAAATACAGAGAAACATAGATTCTATAAACATACAGTGTTCATAAACTTTAAGCCAGAGCTATACACTGACAGGAACACTTAAATGGTAATTTTGACAAACTGCTGGAAGTTGAGTGTAGATGACTTTGAGAACCAGAACTCTTAGGGACTAGTATTACAGATTCCCATACATTTAGAGGTTTATGTCCTCAAATGGTTGAAGGAACAAGGGACCTCTCTGGGGCCTCTTTTCTAAGGGCACTAATCCCATTCAATGATGACTCTGCCATCATGATCTAATTACCTCCCAAAAGCCCCATCTCCAAATACCATCACATTGGAGACTGGATCTCAACATGAATCTTGGGAGGACATAAATATTCAGTCTAATTACAGACTAATTAAAAATTCACTCCTAATTAAAAATTCACTCCTAATTATACACCCCAAAGAACTGAAAACAGGTTCTCAAGCAAATACATGTACATGCATGTTCACAGCAGTGCTATTCACAATAGTCAAAAGGTAGAAACAACCCAAATGTTCATGGATAAACTGTGATATATACATAAAGTAGAATATCATTCAGCCATAGAAAGGAATGAAGAACTCATATGTGCTACAATGTGGAAGAATCTCAAAAATGTGCAGTGTGAAAGAAGCTGGAGACAAATGGATTTTACAACTCCATTTATCCAAAATAGGTAAATCTGTAAATACAGAAAACAGATTGGTGGTTGCCAGAGGACAGGGATATAGGGATCGTGATGGAGTAACTGATTAACAGATGGGGTTGCCTTTGTGGTGATGAAAACATTTTGGAACTAGATGGTGGTGGTTGCACAATATCGTGAATGTACTAAATGCCACTGAATTGTTCACATTAAAGTGGTTAACTGTATGTTATGTGAATTTCACTTCAATTTGTAAAAAGGCACATTTGGAAAAAGAAGTAATGATTTTAGGTGAATTGTTCAGGGAGGAAAGTGCTGGGCTTGGGTAGAGGTGATGACTTAATACTTGGGACTGATGAGCACATCCAGGTGAGGTCCCTGACTGAGTGCTCTTAAGTAAATTCTTCTACTTCTTTCAAGTTCTTATCTTCCAGGTGCAAGTACTTCCTGCAGGAAGCAGCTGAGATGTTTTTCCTGCCTGGTCCCAGTATTGTTTCACGTGGGGAAGGTAAAGTATGTCTGGATTCACTGTGGTTTTAATGCATGGCTTAGTATAGGAAATGTTCTTGGCTCCTGTGCTCTGCAGGTAGGATAGGTAGGCAGATGAGGTTTAAAGAAACCAAAGATAGAATTTTAAGGCAAACTAGACTTCCCAGATGGGGCAGTTTCATGAGCAATTCCCACCCACCCCAAAGTTCCCCGAGGGGGCATATCATGCTATCTGTTCATCCTCTGAAAGGCCTGTGGCAGGCTGAATACTGATTTCCAAATCTATCTAGGTCCTAAGCCCTGGAACCTTCAAATGCTACCTTATATATGAAAAGAGACTTTGCAAATGTGATTAAGTTGAGAATCTTGAGATGGGGAGATTTTCCTGGATTATCCGGGTGGGTTCTAAATGTAATCACATGTGTCCTTTTAAGAGCGAGGCAGAGGGAGATTGACCAGAAAGATAGAACGCATGTGATAAGTGAAGCAAGATGTTATGTGGATGGATTTGAAGATAGAGGAAAGGACCATGAGCCAACTTGCAGCTCTAGATGCTAGAAAAGACAAGGAAATTGATTCTCCCCTAGAGCCTCTGGAGGGAGCACAGTCTTGCTGACACCTTGACTGTGACCCAGTGAAACTCATCTTGAACTTCTGACCTGCAGATTAAGAGAATCAATGTTGGTTATTTAATGCTACCAAGTTTGTGGTAATTTCCTATAGCAGCAATAGGAAACAAGTGCAGAGCCCACTGCTGATAATAGGTGAACTGCAAATATGAAAGACTGCTCACCAATCCCAGTCACATGGTCAGCTCTTTCTCTACCAGCCCACCGCACCACCCACCTCTTTCTATTCTCTTGGCTCAAAATGAAGACTTGAGAGAAGAAATGTAAAATATATATATATTTTCTTAGGAATCCAATAAGGCTCAGAGTTTGTTAAATCAAAGAGTTTGTTAATACAAAAGAACTTGGTTAATTGACCAGCTTTCTGAAACAGCGGCCAGTAGCTTTTATTAGTAGGGGTAACCAATAGAGCCAATGCCAGAGAATTTCTGGCCTGTTACCTCCAGGAAGGTAGGATGCAAGCTAACTAGTCCTATAAGGCTCATTCCCTGGGGCTAGTTTTAAACTTCAGTGCCTGAATAGGACATCTGCTCATATAATAAACATCATGCAGGAATTCATTTTTAGGGACAAATATAGAATTTTTTTTCAGAATTTAGCCCTATTATGCCCTCGTCTTGCTCCTTTTTCATTGTTTTTGGAGGTAACCCCTTTCTTCTCAGAGATGCATTTCAAAAAAAACATGGAAAAATTAAAAACAAACATCTTTTCCTTACATTCCTTACATTAAAAAGTTGAGATTTTCCTCTAACAATCACCTACTCTTGAAAATTAATCCACTTAAAAGTATAATAAAGTAATTTTTTCTCACATTTATGATGCCAATAATCCAATCTGGTGTTATGTTGGTAGATCAGCTCACTGGAAAAACGGAAGGGGAGGATCTCTGATTCACAGTAATTTCCAGTTTCCATGCTGATGGAAACACTTCTCCCATGGCCAATTTCAACTTATTAATAGTTTAACAGCCAGCTCATGAAATTCCTGAATATTTATCAGCCAGCCCTTATGGGCCAGTCAGTTCTAACACACCACTGCAAAATGTTAAATTACATGTAATTATTAATGGTACTAAGATTGGTCTCTCTCAGTTGCTTTTTGGATATCAGAAGACAAAGAATAAAAATGAGAAAAATATTAGTGAACGATTAAATCCATCTTTATTTTATTTTTGGCTTATTGTTTTCCAATATAAACAGAAAAGGAGAGAGCAGAGACAAGATACCAGATTAGGTCTCTGAATGAAACTTGAGAATGAAAGAACAACTTTAATTACCCTTATTAGGCTAATCTCTACCTATGATCCAAGAACCTAATGCATCACCTATCCTAACAAGAAATTAAAGAACTAGAAGAGAGAATGAAATATAAATAATTGAGAGGAGCTGATGAATTTGGGTCCTAATTCATCACACAGAGAAAAAAAAAAGTCCTCTCAGGGTATATTGAGTAAGAACTCAGATGGTACAAACTGCTGTTTAAACTATTTCATTTTTAGTACTAAGAGTTTATAATTCTTGAAAAAACCTATAGCTACCTTGGACAGAATCAAATCCTTATCCTCCAAGGATGGCAATTTAGAGAAGATCTTCAGATGGCAAGGGGCAGTTAGATCTTACAGTCCCTACTCTTGCCTAGGGACAAGACTGTTATCTCCTGTGTTTACCTTCCCCTGCATTAACTGATCCTTTACCTAAATCCCAATGTCATAGTTGGCTGAGCTTTTGCATTTAAACCAGACTTTACTAATGATTTAGGCTAATGGAGACAATTCCAGAAAGGCAAATATACCTAACTGATCTGACAACAAGATGGTCCTTCCCCCAGGAGCCCACTCAGCCCAGCCCACTCTCATGAGGTCCAGCTGAGAGCAAACTCTATATGGCAGAGACCATCTTTCCCCCACCACCAGAGCCCATTCTTGAACATACAATAAATCCTTAGAGTCCAAATCCAAGAAAGGATTGCTCTCAAAGTACTCCTTCTCTTTCCTGTTTGAGACTTTCCTTCCAAATCTGTATTTTCTGTTGCAGGATGTGCCTCTTCCCAAGATGAATGACATCAGAAAGAACTCCTGCTCTCTGGCAAGGCTTCCCACTATCCACAGGGATGTGGCCCAGACCTGGTTTTTACCATAGCAACCACATCAGGAAGCTGTAAGATGTCATTTTACTGGGCATCTCAATGATTGCATCAATGATTTTGAGATCCTCTTTGTTCTTTGTGGCTACTTCCTTTTGGAGATTCCTGCCCTTGTTTTGGATTATCTCCAAATGCTTTAAAAGACACTTACTTAAGGTGTTCTCTAAGAAACCTTTCTCACCCAGACGACTGTTTGGGAAATACAGGATAACACCTTGGTCTCATTACTGTCAAAGAAGATTGAAGTTCTATTAGTAGTACTGAAAGCCAGAAACAGGTATGGGGTAGATGGAGGGCTCCTGTAAAGATTCTTAGAAAGCTCTGCATTCTCAATTTATATTTCAAAGAGAAAATGACTGGAAATTGGTTTAGGGTTGGGGAAGAGGATTATAGATTCAGTTTGTTTGTTTTTTTACTTATAAGCTCTTTTGGGGGTGCTCTCCTCTTAAAGTAATACTAAGTAAGTTAGTTTGATATTATTTGTCTCTGATACCTTATAAACAGTAAAATATCAATTCTGACTTCAACTAAAGGAACAACATTAGAATCACACCATGAAGACATTTACAGAAGGATGGAAGAAGCATAACGACCATAAGAAAAAATTAAGTCTTTTCAAAGCTAAGGGGGAAAAAAATGCCAGGGCCAAGGAAAATAAATAATATATAAACTCGGGAACTCTAATGGTAAATTAAGGAGTAAAATATGACTATTCCAACACAGGCATCATTTCTTATATTTGCCTTGTAGGACAGAGTGGAAAACAGCTTACTTCATCGATATGAAACTGCTCAGAATCTTAAAAGCCACAGCCAAAAGGAATATTTTTATGCAATGTAAAAATCCTTACTGCCTACACTATCAAGGCTACAGCTGCACTTGGCATCACCAACTGCCAATTTGCATGGAAATCTACTCCTCTGCTGTTGAAAAAGAAGCCCTGTTTATTTTCCATCTGTATCTGGGTTATCTCCTTGCAGTCAATCAAATTAAAATAAGTATATTGGCCACAATCCAAAAATATACAGCTTTTAAATGATTTTGCAATATGGTGACATGCAATACTTGCTAAGTTCTTAGTGACAGCATTCCCAAGGAACTTTGTTAGAAGATCTGGATGGGCTCACTACTATTTAAAATCAACATCCACTTTTATACAGATACCTAAAACCTGTCTTTTTATGATTAAAACCTCCTTCAGACATTAAATGCATTGATCTATACAATACATCCATTGTTGGACTGACCTCATAGGAAGTGTCGACTAAATGCCAACACCTCTTATGTGGACTTTGGGAGTAGATGCTGCGATATCTTGGGATAAATGATGTGCTGAGACAGGAATCCTAAACTTTTCAAATAAAGTTCATTTTACTCTAAGTTTCTTACAAGGGAAGTTACAGGGAAAATATCTTGGCAGAACCGAGCAGTGACACACTTGCATTTCTTTTTTTTTTTTTTCTGTACGCGGGCCTCTCACTGTTGTGGCCTCTCCCGTTGCGGAGCACAGGCTCCGGAGCGCAGGCTCAGTGGCCATGGCTCACGGGCCCAGCCGCTCCGCGGCATGTGGGATCTTCCCAGACCGGGGCACGAACCCGTGTCCCCTGCATCGGCAGGCGGACTCTCAACCACTGCGCCACCAGGGAAGCCCACACTTGCATTTCTTAATAGCAGTTCTAGAACATTAGGTAGGAAGTCTCACCCTCATTATGAGCACAACCTCCTATTATCTTTTATCTGCCTAAGAAACCCGCACTAGTGTGATGGCTGAATAATGTAATGCTACATCCTTTTGGCCAGTGAAACTCATTCTCGTGGTTCTTAAATATTCATTTTACACTCTATAGTTAAAAACCAAAGTTAAAGTTTGATTTGAATGTTAACAGAAAGCTCTGTGAGTGTATGTGCGTGTGTTTTCGATGGATATATAGAGACAGACAGTTAGATATATATGATTGATTGATAGATACGTACATACAAACATACGTACATAGGCATGCAATTATTTATCGGAGCAACCTTACAAGGTTATCTGACCCAGCACCATGACTTTGAATTGGTTAGATATTATCACCTGTTTTCAGAGTTGAAACACCTAAAATTTATAGATTTTAACTGTTTGCTCAAGGTAATAATGCTAGTAGAGAGCTGCAGAAGAGCAGTAGGAACTCGGATCTCCTGCTTCTTGATACAGTTTGACACAATTTGTTTTCATTATTAATACATTTTATTTTCGGTATTTTAAACATTTAAAAAATTTTAAATGTTATATGTACAGAAAAGTTGCAAAAATAGTACAGAGAGTTCCCATATACCCTTCACCAAGCTTTTGTTAATGTTAACCTCTTTCATAACCATCACACAATGATCAAAACTAAGAATTAGCATTGGAGCAATTCTATGAAATAAACTACAGATATCATCAACTTTCTACTAATGTCTTTTTCTGCTCCGGAACCTAACCAAGATTCCACATTGTATTTGGTTCTCCCTTCTATGTATTTTTTTTTCGGTGTTTGACTGATATTTTATTTGATATATAAATGTTTTGTATAGATGCTTTTTATTAGAGTATAGTTGATTTACAATATTATCTTAGTTTCAGGTATACAGCATAGTGATTCAATACTTTCATAGATTATACTCTTTTTTAAATTATTATGAAATATTGCCTATATTCCCTCTCCTGGGTCTTTTCAATCTGTGTGATGCCAGAACTACTTAGCAAAGGAAATCTGATATCTTGCAACGAATGATTACCAAATGTAGTGCCCCAAGATAACGAAAGCATCAATTAGTGATAATATTGTGGAGTCTTCATACTCATTTGCATCTTATACTTCATAATGGCCATTATATCTTTTTTTTCTTTCTATATCCTGAACCAGGACTATCTGAAACTTACTTGTACCTCTTCCTTCCATAATTTGTCCATTTTTACAACTGTAAATGTAAGATGCAGAAGCTCTCTCTCTATGTCAACAGAAGGATCAGAATGGACAACATAGTAAAGAAGAAAAAGTTGATCATTTACTATCCACATAACTGTAGGGAAATCACTTAAGCTCTCTGGATCTCCATTTCTTCATCTGTAAAACTGAAAGCAGTAATGCCTACTTCTTAGGGTTATTTTAAGGACTGAATGTAAAGCCCCAAGCCCAGCGTATAGAATATGATTATGCTCCCCTTCCCACCCAGGGGATATGTGACAGGGTCTAGAGACATTTTTGGCTGTCACCACTTTGAGGAGGTGCTACTGGCATCTGGTTGGATAGAGACCATGGATGATGCTATACATCCAACAATACACAGCTCAGTCCCCCAGATCAAAGGATTATACAGCCCCAAACTTCTGTAGTGCCAAGGTTGAGAAACTGTGTTCTAAATGATGAGATCCATTTTTGTCATCCGGACCCTGGATCACAGGTAAATTGAAATTCATAGTGGACCAAAACAGATTTCATGAAGTCCAATCCTTTCAAATATCAATGAACCAAAGCTTTATCTTTATATTTTAAAAGTGATGTAAAGAATGGAAGCCAAAAGCTAAAAACACCATCTCTGGAAACCAAGGTCTTAACAGTCAATATTGCTCTGTCACAAACGTCTTCTTCCCCTGGCTTTACCTGATCTCAGACCACAACCCAAAGAGAATGAATGAAAACAACACATACTAACATTTCCTTAAATTAAGGGCAGGAAATGTTTGTTTTCAATCTCACTTAACTGCATCAGAGAGCTGAGGGTAGAGGTTGGCCAACACTTTCATACTTCCATCATACTTTTCATTTAAGAAACTCTTAACACTATTATTACCTTTTCCAGCTACCTTTCTTCAGGAATATCTGTTTGGAGCTCAATTCAGTTTTCTCCTTGTTAAAAAGCTACATCCTTGATAATTGGTTCAAGATGGCAGAGTAGAAGGGCGTGCTCTCACTCCCACTTGCAAGAACACCGGAATCACAACTAACTGCTAAACAATCATCAACAGGAAGACACTGGAACTCACCAAAACACATACCCCACATCCAAAGACAAAGAAGAATCCACAATGAGATGGTAGGAGGTGCGCAAACACAATAAAATCAAAACCCATAACTGCTGGGTGGGTGACTCAAAAACTTGAGAACACTTTTACCACAGAAGTCCACCCACTGGAGTGAAGGTTCTGAGCCCCACGTCAGGCTTCCCAACCTGGGGGTCCAGCAATGGGAGGAGGAATTCTTAGAGAATCAGACTTTGAAGGCTAGCGGAATTTGATTGCAGGACTTTGACAGGACTGGGGGAAACAGCGATTCCACTCTTGGAGGGCACACACAAAGTAGTGTGCGCATCGGGAAGCAGGGGAAGGAGCAGTGACCCCATAGGAGGCTGAACCAGACCTACCTGCTAGTGTTGGAGGGTCTCCTGCAGAGGCAGGGGGTGGCTGTGTCTCACCGTGAGGACAAGGACACTGGCAGCAGAAGTTCTGGGAAGTACTCCTTGGCGTGACCACTCCCAGAGTCTGCCATTAGCCCCACCAAAGAGCCTGGGCAGGCTCCAGTGTTGGGTCACCTCAGGCCAAACAGCCAACAGGGAGGGAACCCAGCCCCACCCACCAGCAAACAAGTGGATTAAAGTTTTAATGACCTCTGCCCACCAAAGCAACAGCCAGCTCTACTCACCACCAGTCCCTCCCACCAGGACACTTGCACAAGCCTCTTAGATAGCCTCATCCACCAGAGGGCAGACAGCAGAAGCAAGAAGAACTACGATTTTGCAGCCTGTGGAAAAAAAACCACATTCACAGAAAGAGAGACAACATGAAAAGGCAGAGGGCTATGTACCAGATGAAGGAACAAGATAAAACCCCAGAAAAACAACTAAATGAAGTGGAGATAGGCAACCTTCCAGGAAAAGAATTCAGAATAATGGTAGCGAAGATAATCCAGGACCTCACAAAAAGAATGGAGGCAAAGATCAAGAAGATGCAAGAAATGTTTAACAAAGATCTAGAAGAATTAAAGAACAAACAAACAGAGATGAACAACAAAAAAACTGAAATGAAAACTACACTAGAAGGAATCAATAGCATAATAACTGAAACAGAAAAATGAGTAAGTCACCTGGAAGACCGAATGGTGGAATTCACTGCTGTGGAACAGAATAAAGAAAAAAGAATGAAAAGAAATGCAGACAGCCTAAGAGACCTCTGGGACAACATTAAACACAACAACATTTGCATTATAGGGGTCCCAGAAGAAGAAGAGAGAGGAAGGACCCGAGAAAATACTTGATGAGACTATAGTCGAAAACTTCCCTAACAAGGGAAAGGGAATAGCCACCCAAGTCCAGGAAGTGCAGAGAGTACCATACAGGATAAACCCAAGGAGAAACACACCAAGACACATAGTAATCATACTGGGAAAAATTAAAGACAAAGAAAAATTATTGAAAGCAACAAGGGAAAAATGACAACATACAAGGGAAGGCCCATAAGGTTAACAGCTGATTTCTCAGCAGAAACTCTACAAGCCAGAAGGGAGTGGCATGATATACTTAAAGTGATGAAAGGGAAGAACCTACAACCAAGATGACTCTACCCAGCAAGAATCTCATTCAGATTTGATGGAGAAATCAAAAGCTTTACAGACAAGCAAAAGCTAAGAGAATTCAGCACCACCAAACCAGCTCTACAACAAATGCTAAAGGAACTTCTCTAAGTGGGAAACAAAAGAGAAGAAAAGGACCTACAGAAACAAACCCAAAACAATTAAGAAAATGGTAATAGGAACATACATATCGATAATTACCTTAAACATGAAGGGATTAAATGCTCCAACCAAAAGACACAGGCTTGCTGAATGGATACAAAAACAAGACCCATATATATATGTTGTCTACAAGAAACCCACTGCAGACCTGGGAAAAATACAGACTGAAAGTGAGAGGATGGAAAAAGATATTCCATGCAAATGGAAATCAAAAGAAAGCTGGAGTAGCAACACTCGTATCAGATAAAATAGACTTTAAAATAAAGAACGTTACAAGTGACAAGGAAGGACACTATGGAATGATTAAGGATCAATCCAAGAAAAAAATATAACAATTATAAATATATATGCAGCCAACATAGGAGCACCTTAATACAGAAGGCAACTGCTAACAGCTATAAAAGAGGAAATTGACAGTAACACAATAATAGTGGGGGACTTTAACACCTCACTTACACCAATGGAAAGATCATCCAACAAAAAATTAATAAGGAAACAGAAGCTTTAAATGACACAATAGACAAAAGAGATTTATTTGATATTTATAGGACATTCCAACCAAAAAGAGCAGATTACATTTTCTTCTCAAGTGTGCATGGAACATTCTCTAGGATAGATCACATCTTGGGTCACAAAGCAAGCCTCAGTAAATTTAAGAAAACTGAAATATCAAGCATGTTTTCTGACCACAACGTTATGAGATTAGAAATCAATTACAGAAAAAAAATGTAAAAAACACAAACACGTGGAGGCTAAACAATACGTTACTAAATAACCAAGAGATCACTGAAGAAATCAAAGAGTAAATCAAAAAATAACTAGAGACAAATGACAATGAAAACACAATGATCCAAAACCTATAGGATGCAGCAAAAGCAGTTCTAAGAGGGAAGTTTATCGCTATACAAGCCTACCTCAAGAAACAAGAAAAATCTCAAATAAAAAAATCTAACCTTACACCTAAAGGAACTAGAGAAAGAAGAACAAACAAAACCCAAAGTTAGCAGAAGGAAAGAAATCATAAAGATCAGAGCAGGCATAAATGAATAAGAAACAAAGAAATCAATAGAAAAGATCAATAAAACTAAAAGCTGGTTCTTTGAGAAGATAAACAAAATTGATAAACCATTAGCCAGACTCATCAAGAAAAAGAGGGAGAGAACACAAATCAATAAAATTAGAAATGAAAAAGAAGTTACAACAGACACTGCAGAAATACAAAGCATCCTAAGAGACTACTACAAGCAACTCTATGCCAATAAAATGGACAACCTGGACGAAATGGACAAATTCTTAGAAAGGTATAACCTTCCAAGACTGAAACCAGGAAGAAATTGGAAGTATGAACAGACCAGTCACATGTAATGAAATTGAAACTGTGATTCAAAATCTTCCAACAAACAAAAGTCCAGGACCAGATGGCTTCACAGGTGAATTCTACCAAACATTTAGAGAAGAGCTAACACCCATCCTTCTCAAACTCTTCCAAAAAATTGCAAAGGAAGGAACACTCCCAAACTTATTCTATGAGGCCACCATCACACTGATACCAAAACCAGACGAAGATACTACAAAAAAAAGAAAATTACAGACCTATATCACTGATGAATATAGATGCAAAAATCCTCAACAAAATACTAGCAAACAGAATCCAACAACACATTAAAAGGATCATACACCATGATCAAGTGGGATTTATCCCAGGGAGGCACAGATTCTTCAATATTTGCAAATCAATCGATGTGATACACCATATTAACAAATTGAAGAATAAAAACCATATGATCATCTCAATAGATGTAGAAAAAGCTTTTGACAAAATTCAACACCAATTTATGATAAAAACTCTCCAGAAAGTGGGCATAGAGGGAACCTACCTCAACGTAATAAATAAAGGCCATATACGACAAACCACAGCGAACATCGTTTTCAATGGTGAAAAACTGAAACCATTTCCACTAAGATCAGGAACAAGACAAGGTTGCCCACTCTCACCACTATTATTCAACATAGTTTGGAAGTTTTAGCCACAGCAATCAGAGAAGAAAAAGAAATAAAAGGAATTCAAATTGGAAAAGAAGAAGTAAAGCTGTCACTGTTTGCAGATGACATGATACTATACATAGAGAATCCTAAAGATGCTACCAGAAAATTACTAGAGCTAATCAATGAATTTGGTAAAGTAGCAGGATACAAAATTAATGCACAGAAATCTCTGGCATTCCTATACACTAATGATGAAAAATGTTAAAAAGAAATTAAGGAAACACTCCCATTTACCATTGCAGCAAAAAGAATAAAATACCTAGGAATAAACCTACCTAGGGAAACAAAAGACCTGTATGCAGAAAACTATAAGACATTGATGAAAGAAATTAAAGATGATACCAACAGATGGAGAGATATATCATGTTCTTGGATTGGAAGAATGAATATTCTGAAAATGACTATACTATCCAAAGCAATCTACATATTCAGTGCAATCCCTATCAAATTACCAGTGTCATTTTTTACAGAACTAGAACAAAAAATCTTAAAATTTGTATGGAGACACAAAAGACCCTGAATAGCCAAAGCAGTCTTGAGGGAAAAAAGATTGGAGCTGGAGGAATCAAACTCCCTGACTTCAGCCTATACTACAAAGCTACAGTAATCAAGATAATATGGTGCTGGCACAAAAACAGAAATATAGATCAATGGAACAGGATACAAAGCTCAGAGATAAACCCACGCACCTATGGTCAATTAATCTATGACAAAGGAGGCAAGGATATACAATGGAGAAAAGACAGTCTCTTCAATAAGTGGTGCTGGGAAAACTGGACAGCTACATGTAAAAGAATGAAATTAGAACACTCCCTAACACCATACCCAAAAATAAACTCAAAATGGATTAGAGACCTAAATGTAAGACCCGACACTATAACACTCTTAGAGGAAAACACAGGAAGAACGTTCTTTGACATAAATCACAGCAAGATCTTTTTGATCCATTTCCTAGAGTAACGGAAATAAAAACAAAAATAAACAAATGGGACCTAATAAAACTTAAAAGCTTTTGTAAAACAAAGGAAGCTACAAACAAGATGAAATGACAACGCTCAGAATGGGAAAAAATATTTGCAAATGAATCAACAGACAAAGGATTAATCTCTAAAATATATAAGCAGCTCATGCAGCTCAATATTAAAAAACAAACAACCCAATCAAAAACTGGGCAGAAGACCTAAATAGATATTTCTCCAAAGAAGACATACAGATGGCCAAGAAGCGCACGAAAAGCTGCTCGACATCACTAATTATTAGAGAAATGCAAATCAAAACTACAGTGAGGTATCACCTCACACCATTTAGAATGGTCATGATCAGAAAATCTACAAACAATTGCTGGACAGGGTGTGAAGAAAAGGGAACCCTCTTACACTGTTGGTGGGAATGTAAATTGATACAGCCACTATGGAGAACAGTATTGAGGTTCACTAAAAAACTAAAAATCGAATTACCATATGACCCAGCAATCCCATTACTGGGCATATACCCAAAGAAAACCATAATTCAAAAAGACACATGCACCCCAATATTCATTGCAGCACTATTTACAATAGCCAGATCATGGAAGCAACCTAAATGCCCATCCACAGACTAATCGATAAAGATGTGGTACATACATACAATGGAATATTACTCAGCCATAAAAAGGAACGAAAGTGGGTCATTTGTAGAGACGTGGATGAATCTGGAGACTGTCATACAGAGCGAAGGAAGTCAGAAAGAGAAAAACAAATATCGTATATTAACGCATATATGGGGAACCTAGGAAATGGTACAGATGAACCAGTTTGCAGGGCAGAAACTGAGACACAGAAGTAGAGAAAAAACATATGGACACCAAGGGGGGAAAGAATCGGGTGGTGGTGGTGGTGGTGTAATTAATTGGGAGATTGGGATTGACATGTATACACTGATGTGTATAAAATCGATGACTAGTAAGAACCTGCTGTATAAAAAAATAAGTAGAAGAAAATTTAAAAAAAAATAAAAAGCTACATCCTTTTAACTCTCTGGAAAAGAAATGACAAACAGGAGATTTGGTAATCAGAACAGAAAAGGCAGTTTTCTCAGATTTAACAAAAGTGAAAGATGAAATATTTTCTGATTATTTTCCAGTATAAAAGAACATCATGGGGAATAGGATCACACAGAAAGCTGTTTACCTTATTTTCATTGCAGAATCATGTGGCCGCCCGAACACTGCAGTGAATATTAAACCTGACAAATTGTGTTGTAACCAGGATGCCAGGTGCCATCAAATAACTTAAATAGTTAAAGATATTTGTCTTTGTATTCCCTGGATGGCAAGGAAAGCTTATAACATTGTAACTTGCAAGAACAGATAATCTTACTTCTTCATGGGAGTTGGCAAGAGAGGGGCTTGAATATAAGTCAAAACCTCTGAAAGTTATACTAACAGCAATAATAACAGCAGCTAATAAAAATAATAGCAGTACTAAGAATTTTTGAGAATTAAGTATGTACTGGGCATTAGGCTCAGGCTTTGTGGACCTTACCCCATTCCATTTGAATAATAACAGGCTCAGTTACTTAGCTATCACTAACTGTAATTTAACAACAGGGAAACTGAGGCACAATGTCACAGTGCTAATAAATGGTGGATTCAGGACTCGAAACCATATCTATTAGTCAGTACACCATACTATACACTTACAGTTAAAACCTGTGTGCAGAAACTAACACACCATTGTAAAGCAATCATACTCCAATAAAGATGTTTTAAAAAATAATTAAAAAGAAAAAAAAATGGGCTTCCCTGGTGGCGCAGTGGTTGAGAGTCCGCCTGCCGATGCAGGGGACACAGGTTCGCACCCCGGTCCGGGAAGAACCCACATGCCGCGGAGTGGCTGGGCCCGTGAGCCATGGCCGCTGAGCCTGCGCATCCAGAGCCTGCGCATCCGGAGCCTGTGCTCCGCAACGGGAGAGACCACAACAGTGAGAGGCCCGCGTACTGCAAAACAAAAACAAAAACAAACCTGTGTGTAATCAAACCACATTTATCTTTATTTTATTAATTTGAACAAAGCAAGAAAAAGGTTGGGGCTAAGATTATTTGTGCTTAGCAAACTACTGAATACTTCCTCATAAGGAATGCAAGGTAATTTACTCTTTCAGTAAACATTTTCAAGTGATTAGTATGTACAAGGCACGTCTAGGAAATAGAGATACAAAGATAAATCAAATAACAGATTATGGTATCGAAGAACTTATAGTGTATTATGAGATATTAAAAAAGAGAGATGTTTCAGGAAGTTGAAGAGAGGGATGCTCCCTCTTTTAGTGCAGTATCCTTACTGTCTAGAACTCTGCATGGTTCATAATAAGCAATGAATGAATGGGTACATGTGTAAATGGATAAGTGATCAAAGGCAGCATTCAAAATGGTCCTCAATACACAACTAGGATTCATATGCAAAATGGAAAGATGAAAACATTAAGACAGGGCTAATAAAAGGAATTCACAATATAAACAATACTGAGTGTATTAATCAATTGTACAGTATTGAGTGTATTAATCAATTGTGTATAAATGAAAGTCTACAAAAATACACATTTTTTGCAGAATTTTCAAACAATAGAGTAAGAGATGAAGAAACTGAAAAAGTCACAGGGGCCCATCTGTGAGTAATAAGTGTACCAGTAAGTCTGAACTAATCAATTTTCCTTATCCAACGCCCATTCATTAAAAACTAGGCACAGTTTCATTGCTCTGTTGTCACTATGTTTTTTCAGGGAGACACTCATGTTTATTATACAGATGAGAACAAAGATATTTGTTGGATCTCAGACCATACAATACACTACTAAGACAAACAAAAAAATGAAAGAGCCAATGTTTGGGAAAATGTTATGTGGGGTCTTCGATGAAAAGAAATTTTCAATTTATGATCATTTGCTCAGGAATAAAAAAATGGCCTAAAAAATTAGATCTCTGGCTGTGGTTAGCCTGCGTTCTGCCATTTGCATTTTAAACAAAGACTAATCAGAAAAAAAATTTACCTCTCCTTCATATAGAGATAGGAATGCTGAAAAAAAGTCATGTGTCTTAAACTCTTCATATATTACTTGTTCCAAAAAATATGGATCTATTTTTTATCCTGCTCATCCACACTCGGTTTCAACTTCAACAAGCTTTGGTGGAGACGCAAGGATTTGGCAGTTTAATAATTGGATTATGCTTTTTTAGTCACCTTATACTAAAAATTAAATTCAAACCTGTCTAAATGTTTAAATTAAAAAGTTACAGCATAAAATATTTTCAAACAAAACTGAAAGGGTGATGATACAGGCAGAGATTACAGTTATGGCTGTCTAAAACACCAGTTGGTTGACCCATTTGCAAGTGGCAAATTTAATATCTTGACCACAACTGTCAAACTGGTTTGAGGGATTGGTTCCAGGATAAACATCCACTCTGCATCCCTAGGGTCTGTTTAGTGCTATAAGTTTCTTCAACAAGTGTATGAAAAGCAATACCTCTCGTCCTTCTGGGAGTCTTCAAAAGGATTTACCATCACTTTTAGTGTTTAAAATGACACCACAGTCAAGAAACCAGTGTGACACATGAAACAAATGAGATTCCATTAGACCCACACTGCACACAATTGTCACATTCCACTTGATGAAACGCACCGACAATAAGATGGTGAACAGAGAAGTGTGTGTACCTTTACCATCAATGCATCTAAACCCATATCCAATCAGAATATCCACTTGTAGCATTACCTGAACTCCACTTCCTCTCACTGCCCCTATTTTCCTAACGCCCTGAAGGACTAAGAACAGATGCTGAAGTTATATATAAGCCAATGGGTAGATGTATTATAAATTAAAATAAATAGAATTCATGGTTAAAATTAAACAGCCTGTGGCAAGACTCTTGTGTAAATAAAACCATTGTTCCTTTGTGTATTAAAATTGTATTTATCAAACACACAAAAGCGAACGAACACAAATCGCATGAAAAAGGCAACTCATTTAGGACAAAATGATGGTGTGTAATAAAAAGATTTATTGTGCGACTAAAATGAAAATTAAATTCCTGTTAAAATATTTATGTAGATGTTACTGAAACATTCTGCTGAGAGATAAATCAGAGCAGCCTTTGGCATTTCAGAGCAGACATAATTCCTCTATTCTTCTGCTGCAAATTTAGAGCTTACAAGATGCTAATGGCATTGTGGTTTCCAGGACAATCTCTGCAGACTACTTTTGCTCAGCAGGTGGTAAGAATTTGCATCCATATTTCAATATACTTCTATCTCATTACTGGCTTCTTATTTCTTTGTGATTTATATCTCTATAAAATCCCAGCTAGTGCAGTGGGGAATGGGATTTCAAAAAGGCAAATTCTGCATAATATGAACGTTTATCACTTTCTTCCTTCTTTATTTTTTTCTTCATCTCCAGGGAGAAGGGGAGAACGACACGTTGCACTTAAAGTGGGGGTGTATCTTTCTTAAAATAATGCCATTTGAAAACTTTCAGAATTAGGAATATTGCTCTAAATGACACTTCCTATTAAGTGGCCATATTACTTGCACTGTTGCCTACATTTAGCTGAACTGTGATCTTTCAATAATATATGTACCTTCAGAAAGTAAACTCACTCGGTAGCTATTAATTTGTAAGAGTCTTAATCATTTAAAATTCAGAAAGTGCATTTTGTAATAAGTCTGAACATAACGAATTTGGTATTCACGCAGGTGTCACAAGCAATTTCAGAGCTGTTACACTACAATCCTGTGCTACTTAATAGATATTAGGGTGGTAGCAGTTGTGTCACTGTAGATAAGACTCTTTTACAGCTCCCATGTCAAATTAACCTGTTACGGGTGTTTAGAATTTAGCTAAAATAAAATTACACGCTTGTAGAAACTGACAGTTTCAGGGATTTAGAGGCATTTTCCAGGGGCAAGAAAGAACGAGCAGTAGTGAAATAAAAGGCAGCAGGGAAGTATGTAGGCAAGGGAGTTGAATATTACTAAAATGAAACTTAGATATGTTAATTTTTAATTCGTATGGTAAATTAAAGAATGTACATCCCTGTATTTCCTTCCAGATGTTCTCTTTTTAGTATTCCATTCCAGAAGAGAAATTAAAGCTGTTAGTGAAATTTTATAGGCCATATGCTATCATATATTAAAAATTCATTGATTGGTATTTTAGATAATTTTCTCAGTTAAATTCAAAACTTTTTGCCATATGACTAAAAATGTAATTCTTACACTTAATGAATAGTTATTATGTATTTAGAGATTCAGAATTTTTTAAATTGGATATAACAAAAACTGAAATTAAGGACAGCCACACACAATGGGGCAGGGTCACACAGGCACAAGTGATACATACATTTAAAAAACTATTTAGTTGTAATAGCCGAGCTTCAAGACAAGAACTTCCTCCCCACAAATACATCAGAAACACATCTACATGTGGAAAAACTCCTACAGAACACCTACTGAACACTGGAGGAAGACCTCAGACCTCCCAAAAGACAAGAAACTCCCCACATACCTGGGTAGGGCAAAAGAAAAAACAGACACAAAAGAATAGGGACCGGACCTGCACCTCTGGGAGGGAGCTGTGAAGGAGGAAAGGTTTCCACACACTAGAAGCCCCTTTGCGGGCGGAGACTGCGGGTGGCGGAGGGGGAAAGCTTCGGAGCCGCGGAGGAGAGCGCAGCAACAGGGGTGCGGAGGGCAAAGCGGCGAAATTCTCACCCAGAGGATTGCTACCGAATGGCACTCACCAGCCTGAGAAGCTTGTCTGCTCACCCGCCGGGCGGGTGGGGCTGGGAGCTGAGGATCGGGCTTCGGAGGTCGGATCCCAGGGAGAGGACTGGGGCTGGCAGCGTGAACACAGCCTGAGGGGGGTTAGTGCACCACAGCTAGCCGGGAGGGAGTCCGGAAAAAGTCTGGAGCTGCCGAAGAGGCAAGAGACCATTGTTTCGGGGTGTTCAAGGAGAGGGGATACAGAGCGCCGCCTAAACGAGCTCCAGAGACGGGCGCGAGCTGCGGCTAAAAGCGCGGACCCCAGAGACGGGCATGAGACGCTAAGGCTGCTGCTGCCGCCGCCGCCAAGAAGCCTGCGTGCGAGCACAGGTCACTCTCCACACCTCACCTCCCAGAAGCCTGTGCAGCCCGCCACTGCCAGGGTCCTGGGATCCAGGGACAACTTCCCCGGGAGAACGCACGGCGTGCCTCAGGCTGGTGCAACATCACGTCGGCCTCTGCCGCCGCAGGCCCGCCCTACATCCGTACCCCTCCCTGCCCCCGGCCTGAGTGAGCCAGAGACCCTGAATCAGCTGCTCCTTTAACCCCACCCTGTCTGAGCAAAGAACAGATGCCCTCAGGCAACCTACACACAGAGGCGGGGCCAAATCCAAAAGTGAACCCCAGGAGCTGTGAGAACAAAGAAGAGAAAGGGAAATTTCTCTGTGCAGTCTCAGGAGGAGCGGATTAAATCTCCACAATCAACTTGATGTACCTGCATCTGTGGAATACATGAATAGACAACGAATCATCCCAAATTGAGGAGGGAGACTTTGGGAGCAATGATATATATATTTTTTCCTTTTTTGCTTTCTGTGAGTGTGTATGTGTGTACTATTTTGTATGATTTTGTATAGCTTTGCTTTTACATTTGTCCTAGGGTTCTGTCTGTCCGCTTTTGGTTTTTTTTGCTTGTTTTTTCTTTTTTGTTGTTTAGTATAGTTTCTAGCGCTTCTTGTCAATGGTGGATTTGTTTTTTGGTTCGGTTGCTCTCCTTTCTTTTATTTTCCTTTTTTAATTACTTTTTAATTTTTTAATTTTCAATAATTATTTATTTTAATAACTTTATTTTATTATTTTCTTTCTTTCCTTCCTTTTTTCTCCCTTTTCTTCTGAGCCATGTGGCTGACAGGGTTTTGGTGCTCCAGCCGGCTGTAAGGCCTGTGCCTCTAAGGTGGGAGAGCTGAGTTCAGGACATTGTTCCACCAGAGGCCTCCTGGCTCCATATAATATCAAACAGTGAAAGCACTCCCAGATATCTCCGTCTCAACGCTAATACCCAGTTCCACTCAATGAGCAGTGCTACAGTGCTGACACCCTATGCCAAACAAGTAGCAAGACAGGAACACAACCCCACCCATTAGCAGAGAGGCTGCCTAAAATGATAATAAGGTCACAGACACCCCAAAACACACCACTGGATGGGGTCTTGCCCAACGGAAAAACAATATCCAGCCTCATCCACCAGAACACAGGCACTGGTCCCCTCCAAAAGGAAGCCTACACAACACTCTGAAGCAACCTTAGCCACTGGAGGCAGTCACCAAAACAACAGGAACTATGAACATGCAGCCTGCGAAAAGGAGACCCCAAACACAGTAAGTTAAGCAAAATAAGAAGACAGAGAAACACACAGCAGATGAAGGAGCAAGGTAAAAATCTACCAGACCAAACAAATGAAGAGGAAATAGGCAGCCTACCTGAAAAAGAATCCAGAGTAATGATAGTAAAGATGATTCAAAATCTTGGAAATAAATGGAGAAAATACGAGAAAAGTTTAACAAGCGCCTAGAAGAAAACAATCATGAACAACACAATAAATAAAATTAAAAATTCTCTAGATGGGATCAATAGCAGAATAACTGAGGCAGAAGAACAGATAAGTGACCTGGAAGATAAAATAGTGGAAATAACTACTGAGCAGAATAAAGAGCAGAATAAAGAAAAAAGAATGAAAAGAATTGAGGACAGTCTCAGAGACCTCTGGGACAACATTAAACGCACCAACATTCGAATTATAGGGGTCCCAGAAGAAGAAGAGAAAAAGAAAGGGACTGAGAAAATATTTGAAGAGATTATAGTTCAAAACTTCCCTAATATGGGAAAGGAAATAGTTAATCAACTCCAGGAAGTGCAGAGAGTCCCACACAGGATAAATCCAAGGAAAACACGCATATTAATTAAACTATCAAAAATTAAGTACAAAGAAAAAATATTAAAGGCAGCAAGGGAAAAACAACAAGTAACATACAAGGGAATCCCTGTAAGGTTAACAACTGATCTTTCAGCATAAACTCTGCAAGCCAGAAGGGAATGGCAGGACATATTTAAAGTGATGAAGGGAAAAACCTACAACCAAGGTTACTCTACCCAGAAAGGATCTCATTCAGATTCGACGGAGAAATTAAAACCTTTACAGACAAGCAAAAGCTAAGAGAATTCAGCACCACCAAACCAGCTTTACAACAAATGCTAAAGGAATTTCTCTAGGCAGGAAACACAAGAGAAGGAAAAGACCTACAATAACAAACCCAAAACAATTAAGAAAATGGTAATAGGAACATACATACTGATAATTACCTTAAATGTAAGTGGATTGAATGCTCCAACCAAAAGACATAGACTAGCCGAATGGATACAAAAACAAGACCCATATATATGCTGTCTACAAGAGACCCACTTCAGACCTAAGGACACATACACACTGAAAGTGAGGGAATGGAAAAAGATATTCCATGCAAATGGAAATCAAAACAAAGCTGGAGTAGCAATTCTCATATCAGACAAAATAGACTTTAAAAGAAGGATTATTACAAGAAAAAAAGAAGGACACTACATAATGATAAAGGAATTGCTCCAAGAAGAAGATACAACAATTGTAAATATTTATGCACCCAACATAGGAGCACCTCAATACATAAGGCAAATACTAACAGCCATAAAAGGGGAAATCGACAGTAACACAATCATAGTAGAGGACTTTAACACCCCACTTTCACCAATGGACAGATCATTCAAAATGAAAATAAATAAGGAAACATAAGCTTTAAATGATACATTAAACAAGATGGGCTTAATTGATATTTATAGGACATTCCATCCAAAAACAACAGAATACACATTCTTCTCAAGTGCTCATGGAACATTCTCCAGGATAGATCATATCTTCCGTCACAAATGAAGCCTTGGTAAATTTAAGAAAATTGAAATCGTATCAAGTATCTATTCCAACCACAATGCTATGAGACTAGATATCAATTACAGCAAAAGATCTATAAAAAGTACAAACACATGGAGGCTAAACAATATGCTACTTAATAACCAAGAGATCACTGAAGAAATCAAAAAATACATAGAAACAAATGACAATGG
This sequence comes from Stenella coeruleoalba, assembly GCF_951394435.1. Classification (NCBI taxonomy): domain Eukaryota; kingdom Metazoa; phylum Chordata; class Mammalia; order Artiodactyla; family Delphinidae; genus Stenella; species Stenella coeruleoalba. The sequence continues at coordinate 21,699,517 of NC_137154.1, forward strand.
AAACATGATGACGCAAAACCTATGGGATGCAGCAAAAGCAGTTCTAAGAGGGAAGTTTACAGCAATACAATCCTACCTCAAGAAACAAGAAACATCTCAAATAAACAACCTAACCTTACACCTAAAGCAATTAGAGAAAGAAGAACAGAAAACCCCCAAAGTTAGCAGAAGGAAGGAAATCATAAAGATCAAATCAGAAATAAATGAAAAAGAAGGAAGGAAACAATAGCAAAGATCAATAAAACTAAAAGCCGGTTCTTTGAGAAGATAAAGAAAACTGATAAACCATTAGCCGGATTCATCAAGAAAAAAGGGAGAAGACTCAAATCAATAGAATTAGAAATGAAAAAGGAGAAGTAACAACTGACACTGGAGAACTACAAAGTGTCATGAGAGATTAACACAAGCAACTATATGCAAATAAAATGGACAACATGGAAGAAATGAACAAATTCCTAGAAAGCACAACCTTCTGAGACTGAACCAGGAAGAAATAGAAAATATAAACAGACCAATCACAAGCACTGAAATTGAGACTGTGATTAAAAATATTCCAACAAACAAAAGCCCAGGACCAGATAGCTTCACAGGCAAATTCTATCAAACATTTACAGAAGAGCTAACACCTATCCTTCTTAAACTCTTCCAAAATACAGCAGAGGGAAGGACACTCACAAACTCATTCTATGAGGCCCCCATCACACTGATATCAAAACCAGACAAAGATGTCACAAAGAATGAAACCTACAGGCCAATATCACTGATGAACATAGATGAAAAAATCCTCAACAAAATACTAGCAAACAGAATCCAACAGCACATTAAAAGGATCATACACCATAATCAAGTGGGGTTTATCCCAGGAATGCAAGGATTCTTCAGTATATGCAAATGTATCACTGTGATACACCATATTAATAAATTGAAGGATAAAAACCATATGATCATCTCAATAAATACAGAAAAAGCTTTTGACAAAATTCAACACCAATTTATGATAAAAACTCTCCAGGAAGTACGCATAGAGGGAACTTACCTCAACATAATAAAGGGCATATATGACAAACCACAGCAAACATCATTTTCAATGGTGAAAAACTGAAACCATTTCCACTAAGATCAGGAACAAGACACAGTTGTCCACTCTCACCACTATTATTCAACATAGGTTTGGAAGTTTTAGCCACAGCAATCAGAGAATAAAAAGAAATAAAAGGAATCCAAATCATAAAAGAAGAAGTAAAGTTGCCACTGTTTTCAGATGACTAGATACTATACATAGAGAATCCTAAAGATGCTACCAGAAAACTACTAGAGCTAATCAATGAATTTGGTAAAGTAGCTGAATACAAAATTAATGCATAGAAATCTCTTGCATTCCTATACATTAATGATGAAAATTCTGAAAGAGAAATTAAGGAAACACTCCCATTTACAATTGCAACAAAAAGAATAAAATACCTAGGAATAAACCTACCTAAGGAGACAAAAGACCTGTATGCAGAAAACTATAAGACAATGATGAAAGAAATTAAAGATGATACAAATAGATGGAGAGATATACCATGTTCTTGGATTGGAAGAATCAACATTATGAAAATGACTGTACTACCCAAAGCAATCTACAGATTCAGTGCAATCCCTATCAAAGTACCAATGGCATTGAACTAGAACTAGAATAAAAAATTTCACAATTTGTATGGAGACGCAAAAGACCCCGAATAGCCAAAGCAATCTTTGACAGAAAAACACAGCTGGAAGAAACAGGCTCCCTGACTTCAGACTATACTACAAAACTACAGTAATCAAGACAGTATGGTACTGGCACAAAAACAGAAATATAGATCAATGGAACAAGGATAGAAAGCCCAGAGATAAACTCACGCACATATGTTCACCTTATTTTTGATAAAGGAGGCAAGAATATATAATGGAGAAAAGACAGCCTCTTCAATAAGTGGTGCTGGGAAAACTGGACAGCTACATGTAAAAGAATGAAATTAGATCACTCTCTAACACCATACACAAAAATAAGCTCAAAATGCATTAAAGACCTAAATGTAAGGCCAGAAACTATCAAACTCTTAGAGGAAAACATAGGCAGAACACTCTATGACATAAATCACAGCAAGATCCCTTTTGACCCACCTACTAGAGAAATGGAAATAAAAACAAAAATAAACAAATGGCACCTGATGAAACTTAAAAGCTTTTGCACAGGAAAGGAAACTATAAACAAGATGAAAAGACCACCCTCAGAATGGAAAAAAAATATTTGCAAATGAAGCAACTGACAAAGGATTAATCTCCAAAATTTACAAGCAGCTCATGCAGCTCAATATCAAAAAAACAAACAACCCATTACAAAAATGGGCAGAAGACCTAAATACACATTTCTCCAAAGAAGATATACAGATTGCCAACAAACACAGGAAAGGATGCTCAACATCACTAATCATTAGAGAAATGCAAATCAAAACTACAATGAGATATCATCTCACACTGGTCAGAATGACCATCATCAAAAAATCTAGAAACAATAAATGCTGGAGAGGGTGTGGAGAAAAGGGAACCCTCTTGCACTGTTGGTGGGAATGTTAATTGATACCGCCACTCTGGAGAACAGTATGGAGGTTCCTTAAAAAACTAAAAGTCGAACTACCATATGACCCAGCAATCCCACTACTGGGCATATACCCTGAGAAAACCATAATTCAAAAAGAGTCATGGGGCTTCCCTCATGGCGCAGTGGTTGAGAGTCCGCCTGCCGATGCAGGGGACACGGGTTCGTACCCTGGTCCGGGAAGATCCCATATGCCGCGGAGCGGCTAGGCCCGTGAGCCATGGCTGCTGAGCCTGCGCGTCTGGAGCCTGTGTTCCGCAACAGGAGAGGCCACAACAGTGAGAGGCCCACTTACCACAAAAAAAAAAAAAAAGAGTCATGTACCACAATGTTCATTGCAGCTCTATTTACAAGAGCCAGGGTATGGAAGCAACCTAGGTGTCCAACAACAGATGAATGGATAAAGAAGATGTGGCACATATATACAATGGAATATTACTCAGCCATAAAAAGGAACGAAACTGAGTTCTTTGTAGTGAGGTGGATGGACCTAGAATCTGTCATACAGAGTGAAGTAAGTCAGAAAGAGAGAAACAAATACCGTAGGCTAACACATATATATGGAAACTAAAAAAAAAAAAAAAAAGGTTCTGAAGAACCTAGGGGCAGGACAGGAATAAAGACACAGATGTAGAAAATGGACTTGAGGACCCGGGTAGGGGGAAGGGTAAGCTGGGACAAAGTGAGAGAGTGTTTGGTCCCATGATTCAATAACATCTCCAAAGACTGAACTCTATTCTTCCTCTCCTACCGTCCCATTGAGTCTCATTGTCCAAAACTGAGTTAAATGCCATCTTTAAATCAATATTTTTACCTACAAAAATGAGATGCTCTGAGTAGCTTAAACTATCCAGGGCCAAATTCTGACCCTGGAAATAGATGTCAAATTTATCAAAAGAGCATCGCTGGGGAATTCATGGGGGCCTTGTTTGGAGTGGGAATGCATGAAATGGATTCTGGTGAGGTTATGAATAGTGTGTGCTCTGGGCACCAGGCATTTTTTTTTTTTTAACATCTTTATTGGGGTATAACTGCTTTACAATGTTGTCTTTACACACATCTTACTGTATGTTGTAAACTTTACAATATACAGTTTCTGCTGTATAACTAAGTGAATCTCTATATGTATACATATATCCCCATATCCCCTCCCTCTTGCATCTCACTCCCACCCTCCCTATCCCACCTCTCTAGGTGGTCACACAGCACTGAGCTGATCTCTCTTGGGCACCAGGCATTTTAAATCCAAGATTTCCTTTATTCGTCAGAGCAAGCCTATGTGCTGAACATTGGAGACTCCAAATTTCTAAGGCACAGAGAAGTTGAAAAACATTTCGAAACTCACTGTGATATTAAGAATAGAAGGCGGCTCAAAACAGGTTGTTAATATCCAGATACTATGACTTGACCATCTTATTAATTGTGAGCTTTTATGGCCTGATCATGCTGCTTTCTGCCAGAAACTTTATAAGTGAAATTAGAAATAGCATAGAAGACATAGGAATCATTTATTTATCCATTTAGGAACTAATTATCTAAGTTTAGGTGTGGAACCAGGAAGAGGTTTGGTCTTAAGTTTTTTTCCCCTTTATTTCTTTGTTTCTATGTAAAATTGCCTTTTCACATAGACGGAGAAAGTAAGCTTCAGTGCTGCCTTCTGCCCTCCTCAGATGCAGGGGGAATAACGTGAAGGATCCTTGACAACAATATAAGCTCCATGGAGGCAGGAATTTTTATCTGTATTTTTCCTCTCGTCTATGGACTCCTACTTCTAAGAACAATGCCCAAGACAAAGTAGGCACTTGATAAATATGTTAAATGAATAAATGAAAGAGAATGAATGAATGAAAAGAGAGCAGTTAAAGGTCATGATCTCTCATGATTCAAGGTAACATTTGATGATCATTGAGGGTGGGGAAAGAGGTCATAGGACTGAAATTTTTCAATAGCCTGAAAGGTCTTTCTCTGTTCACCTGGGGAGGAACGAGACGTCGGTCAGTGGGTCTCACAGGTGCAACCAAAGCAGCACAGACCGGCTGTGTGTTCTGTAGCCTTGAGCTGTTTGAGTCAGCCATCTGTCCTCTCACTATAAGCCAGTAAGAGCACAATCCTGACTCTGATCAGGGAGAGCCACATTTAGAACCTGGACCTCCTGGGGACAGTAAGGACAGCCACACACTATGGGGCAGGGTCACCTAGGCCTAAGTGATACATACATTTAAAACTACACTGAGTTAAAAGCCAATCGAAGCCAATGTTTTGAACAAAACATTTCCACTTATATTTGATAGCATGAACAAGCTTTATATTTAAGACTCAAGGCTTTATTTCTTGAAGAGACTGTCTAGAACTAAAGAAAAATTAGTTTCAGGGTGGTTTATACTGGGGGAGGTCTTGATCCATTGATTTTCCTAGGGATATACACATCAAAATAGATGGGTTTCAGAAAATCTCTTAAAGGCATGCAACCCAGTTAGATTTGGGACTCACAGTCCTTCCTTAAACAGAGTCACATTTTAAAAGTATAGTCCCACAATCAAAGGTAGTCAAAAGTATCTCAGTATAGAAATAGAAATATTCACTCTTCAGAAGCCCCTGTTGTGTTCTAAATTGATTATAACTTTTTTCCTCTAAAAATAACCACTATCCTGAAATTTATGCTAATCAGTTACTTTTCTTTATGGCTTTAAACCTATGTATACATTCCTAAAAGAACAGTTTATATTTTGCCTATGATGAATTGCACACATGTACATATTTATCTAGCTATCTATTTATTTATTACATATATTCTTCAGTGCTTTGCTTCTTTCCTTCAGATATAGATGCATAGATATACAGAGGTATGTATGATTCATCCATGGTATGGCATGTAAAACTACAGGTCATTCATTTTCACTTTTATTATTTGTGTCTGCATTTGATTGTCTGATTTTACCATGATTTACTCATATTTACTCAAATAATATATGTACAATATTCATATATTGCACACATATAATACTGATGGATATTTAGATTTATTTAGGTTTTTCCAGTATGGGGCTCTTACCAATCACACTGCTACGAACATTCTCATACGTGATCCTTATGCAAATACATACAAGTTTCTCTAAGGAATATCATTAACATTACAAAGTATTAAAGTATTAAATTTGCTGGAACATAAACATACTTCTCTTCAACTTGAGTAGATGTTGCACATCAGTTTCTCCATAAAACAGACTCTGCAACAGAGATTTACACGCAGGAAGTTGATTAGGGAGGGCTTGCAAAGTCAAAACCCATGGAAGACAAGAAGGAAGCAAGATTGAGCAAAATAAGGCAAAATTTGAGAAATGGCGCTCAGCCATTGTATACCCCCCACTGACCAGCCATTAGGCTCAGGCTTTCCCCAGGAAGGAGGAGTGACATTGTGGGACAAGCCTCTCTTTACCTGATGGCAACTCCTGGAAAGCATTGAGGGCTGGGGGATACCCACCACCGTCCCTTCCAGCAACTGGGAAAATAAGTCTTTCAGTCCAGAATTAGGATCTGGGCCAGCAGCAGCGTCCAACCAGAATACCAACCAGCTTTCCAAAGTGGCCATCAGTTCAAATCTTTACTACATCTCTTAAAGAATATCAAAGGGGAGGAAACAGCTTCTTAAGGCCAACATCCTAAATTTCCTCTTCACCTTCCACTGTCACCAGCCATATAGACAGTGGGGGTACTTCCCCCAAACTCTTCCACTTATCAAATCAAATGAGGGCTTTTGTGAAAGAACAAGAAGAGTACAGAGTTTAAGAGGAGTGATAGGGCACTTCTGATACATGGAGAGACGTGGAGCAGTTTTCTCCACAAACAGAGAGGTTTGGTGAGGAGTATGGGAGTTCAGCAGAAGTTGGACCCGAGAGGCAGAAGACCCACTAACAAAGATCTAGCGAGAGGTCGCCGTGAGCAGCATCGCTTTAGTACCTGCTCCCTCTCTGTGCTCAGTCACTGCTTACTGAGCCCCTCCCTCCACTTTTACTCAAGGACAAACTTCCAACCACATGAGTCTAGAGCCTGTTACAGGTATCTCCCCATCAGCTTTCAGCATCTCACTTGTTGATAACCCAGCCAGAGTGAGGTATGTTTGTAGCAGGTTTTGTTCTGATTTCCCCTTCACACCTGTCATCCCAAGAAAATGATCTGGCACCTATACACCTTGCAGAGTAATAGCAGGAAAGCCCCGGCATCTGGGAAGAGAAACCTGATCTCAACAAGTTAAAAATCTTTGAACTGTGAAAGTAATGAATGGCACTCTTCTTTATATCCTTATTTTATTCTTTAGTGCCTTCTAAATGTTGGTTTCATGCCCTTATTTAAGCATTACTTTGATGTCAAAAGTAAACCCTATTTACCCCTTGCAAGGACAAAGAGAATTATGCAAGTGTACGGTCGTTGTCATGCTGTAAATGCAGATAACTCTGATTTTCAAGTTAGATGTTTTTAAATATATGTATCAAAGTGCCTCTTTCCAAGTAATCTGTTAATTAAGGGATTACTGTACCTCTGATTCCCCATAAGTTATCCATGAGGCAGGCAACTGATATTCATTTCTTCATTTTCTTTCCCAATTAAGAAAGAGCAAGTGAGTTCAGATGACTTGCCTAAGGTCACAGAGCAAGTCAGTGGCGAGAACCTGAGTCTATTAATTCTAGTCGAGCAGGACGTATTGGACATCGCTAGGAAGCTCTGCTCACTCTCTGACCACAGAGAAGACAGAAGTCAGATATTTGTTGCTGAAATGTTCTCAGAGCGAGCCCCACTGACCTGCAGAGGACTGACTGAGCCTTCAACATTGCCAAGCCCTGTGCGGGTAGCTCACCAGTGAATTAAACCTTGGCTTATGGTTTGTCCTTCAGTTCACAGTAACATCTTAGGAAGAATCAGGAAGATGGCATGTTTTTAAATACAATAAGTGACTAGCACAAATATTTCATGAGTCCATATTTTGTTCAGTTTCCACAACCAAGAAGTGGACTGAAAGCTATGCCCATAGTGTATTTTATAAATCACGGAAATGCCTACAATCTACAATCACATAACTCTGAAGGCTTTGCATATCCTGTTCAAAACTGATTTACCCAAGAACTCGAAGTTAAGTGGGGTGTTCTTCTACTGTTTGCAAAGAAATGGATAAACACAAGTGGGTGGTAAACAATTCTATCAAAATGTTAGGATACAGAATAAAATAATGACAGTCCATCCTCACCTCTCTATAATATACCCCCTAGAAGTAATTACTTCAGTCAAGGTGGCATATGTCATTTTGCTATGAATTTTCATAACATATGCGTGTATGCACATGTACATAATTTAAAAATAAGACTATACTATACTTACTTCTCAGCAACTTCTTCCTTCAGGCATCCTTATTTTCATATAAGGGAACTCTACCTTTTCTGTGCTTAGATCAAAAAAAACTTTTTAGGGCATGCTTGACTCTTCTCACACCCACACTGGTCTATCATCAAATCATATTGATTCTACTTTCAATATATGCTCAGAAGTCATCCCCATGCCACCAACTCTGGTGTAAACTACCATTGTATCTTACCTGAATTATTTCAGTAGATTCTTAAATCCTGTTCAGCTACATCCCTTACAGCCTTCAGACAGTTTTCAGTACAGCAATAAAAGAGAGTCTATTATAATGTAAAGCAGAGCCTGCCACTCTTTTTGCTCAAAATTCCCAAGTGGCTTCACATCTCAAAGTAAAAGCCAAAAAGTCCTGCTCAGGAGCTACAAGACCCTATATGACACAGTGCCCTCCCCATTACTTCTACACCCTCATCTGCTGCTCTTCCCTCACTCCACTCTAGTCTCAAAGCCTCCTTTATGTCCCTCCAACACATGAGGCACAAGCCCACCTGAGAGCCTTTGTCCTTGTTCCCTCCTCCAAGAATACCTCTCTATTCACTAGTCACTATCACAAGGAAGCTTTCTCTGGCTACCATATCCAAAATCTCAACAGCTGCTATGTGTTACAGCCTATTCCACACTTCATTGTATTTCTCCTTAGCATGTTTCACTATTTAATATATTATAGTTTTGTTTTAATTTATTTTATTGTGTTTCCTTCAGGAGGGCATGAGCTATAAGAACAGAATTGTTTTTTTCACTACTGTAGCTTTAGTGCCTCCCAGCTACATTCAATATATGAATGAATAAACAATGGAGTTAATAAGTAAACCAGATTTTCTTTTCACTTGATTACTTTATGTCTGTCTTTCCACAACATTCTATACAGAACTTTCTATGCCTACATGATGTGGGCGTGCCATTTTTAATTAACAATATCCTTATTTATGAACTTTTATTTCCACTTTTTTATAATAGGAATAATAATAAGCATCTTTACATACATCCTTCTGCCACACACAATTGTATGCCCGCTACGCATGTTTTACAGAGAAAACAGAGACACAAAGACACCACGAGGGTTGCTTACAGTCAAGAAGTAAAAAAGTGGCAGAGTTTCTCCCTTGTTTTCAGACCTTGACCTAACACTTGCTTTTTTATATTTGGAGCTCCATTTCACCATTTATGTTAATTTTGAGGATTTCTAATGCCATACTCTTATAAATTTTATTTAAAAACTGGATCGTTGCAGCCTTTATCAATGACTTAGTGGCAAAGAATATTGCAAGACTGGTCAGAAGAAAAGAGAAAAAAGAAGAGAAGATCAACAATAGAGCTAGTAATGAAAAGCAAGAAGAAAGAGGGGAAACTGATATGAAATAGTCTTCATGAACTCAGGAAAGAATGAGAAGTGCTCAATACTTCACGGAATGTGGAAGTACAATGGATGTGTAAGGAGCACACAGACGGCAAGTGGCTATGAAATTGATTTCCTCGATGAGATACTTTTATTCATCTTGATGAAACTGTCTTAATAATCCTCAAGATCTCTCCTCAAGAGACATTTGTCAGTCTGAGAGGTACCAAACATTTGTTCATCTTTCTAGTAATACCAAAATTTCCCTAAGAGAAACTCTGTCTACCTCACTGGGTACAGAGTAGGTAGAATGGGAAATGCAGGTGCCTGATACAGGTGCCTTGTTTTCCTTGCAGTAGTGAGAAAAACCTGATTTTTCTCCTCACCGCACAGGAAAAGCACATTCACTTAGTCAATGAAGCATACTATTCTGTAACCTTGAGCCTCATGCAAATAAAGCAAGAAAAAAAGAAACGTATTTATCCGTAGCAGACTGTTATAGCTATGAGATGCTGCTGAGAGAACTCCTCCCTAGCTTTCTGGAATTATTCTGACCTTTCACCGTTTTACAAGCCCAAGCACTACCCCTTTTCAATGTAATTATCCCACTGTTTCTTTCTAACATATTTTTTGTTGCGTAAATTATCCAGTGTTGTTTTCTACTTCTCAAAACCAAGAAATTCTAAAAGCAGCAGAAATCTGATGAAAGATGAGTTAATCTGTTACTTTGGTAAGTCTCAGGAAAAGATGCTAAATTATGTGTCCCATATGGTAACCATGAACCACATGTGATTATTTAAATTTAAATTCAAATTTATTGTTTAGGGTAGGATTGGCATTTTAACAATATGAATTCTTCCAATCCATGAACATAGGCTATCTTTCCATTTTTTTGTATCTTCTTCAATTTTGTAATAAATATTTTATAGTTTCCATGTATAGGTCTTTCACCTCCTTGGTTAAATTTATTCCCATTTTATTGTTATTGATGCTATTGTGAGTGGGATCTCTTAATTTCTCTTTCAGATACTTTGTAGTTAGTACATAGAAATGTTACTGATTTGGGTATGTTGATTTTCTTCTTTCAACTTTACTAAATCTGTTTATTAGTTCTAACTTTTGATGGAGTCTTTAGGGTTTTACATATATATAAATATATCATATATTTATGATCATGTCATCTGCAGAGACAATTTTACTTCTTCCTTTCTGATTTGAATTCCTTTAAATTATTTTTCTTGCCTAATTGTTCTGGATGGGATTTCCACTATTATACTGACTAGAAGTGGCATATTTGTCTTGTTCCTGATGTTAAACGAAAAGCTTTCTATAGGTTCAATGCAAACCCTATCAAAACCCCAGTGGAATTTTTCACATCCTAAAATTTATATAGAACCGTCCAAGACATCTAATAGCCAAGGCAATCTTGAGAAAGAGGAACAAAACTGGAGGCAACACATTGCCTGATCTTAAAATATATTAATACAGTATATAGTAATCAAAACAGTATGACATCAGCATAAAAACACACATATAGACCAATGAAACAGAATATAGAGTCAAGAAATAAATACATGCATATAAGATCAACTGATTTTTCAACAAAGATGCCAAGAATACACAATAGGGAAACGATAATATCTTCTATAAATTATGAGAAAACCAGATATACACATGCAGAAGAGTTAAATTGGACTGTGCTCTCACACCACATACAAAAATCAGGCAATACCAGTTCAAGATGGCTACATAGGAAATTCCTGAACTCCCCCCTCCCATAGACACACCACGTCTACAGTTACATATAGAACAATTCCCTCTGAAAGACATCCAGAAACTAGCTGAGCAACTTGTACACATCAAGCAAATGAGAAAAACATACTGAAACAGGAGAGGCTGAGACACAATCTTGCCATAAACGCCCCCCAGCACCCCAGCATCACACAACGAGGAGGGAACCCATAACACCCAGCTTCTCCTTGAAGAGTGAAGGGTTTGGACCCCATATATTAGCCTTGACTTTTAAGACTTCCACCTGAGAGATGGGACCCCAAAACATCTAGCTCTGAAAGCCAATGAGGCTTGCACCCATGAGACCCACAAGTCTAGAATGAACTAAGAAACGGTTCACATAGAAACATATAACATACCAAGACTTATTCATGAAGAGATGGAAATTTTGAAGAGAACAATTACTAGTAAGGAGATTGAATCAGTAATCAAAGCCTCCCAACAAACAAAAGTTAGGACTTCACTGACAAATTCTACCAAATATTCAAAGAATTAATATAATCTTTGTCAAACTCTTCCAAAAAATAGAAGAGGAAGGAACACTTCCAAATTCACTTTACAAAGCTAGCATTACCCTGATACCAAAACCAGACAAGGACAACATAACATAGGCAACATAGGCAAATATTCCTGATGAACATAGTTGCAAAAATCATTATCAAAGTATTAGCAAACTTAAGTCAACAATACATTAAAAGGATCATACACCATGATCAAATGAGGTTTATTCCAGGGATGCAAGGATGGTTCAACATCCACAATCAATTAACATGATATATATACCATATTAACAAAATGAAGGTACAGATCATACAGTCATCTAAATAGATGCAGAAAAAGGAGCTGACAAAACTTCAACAGCCCTTCATGATAAAAACTCTCAACAGTCTGAGTATAGAGAGAATGTATCTCAACATAACAAATGGTATATATGACAAGTCCATGGCCAACATAACATTCAGTGGTTAGAAGCCAAAATCTTTTCCTCTAAGATCAGGAACAAGAGAGAACGCTCACTCTCTCCACTTTAATTCAACATAGTAGTGGAAGTCCTAGCCAGGGAAATAGGCAAAAAATAAATAAAAGACATCCAAATCAGAAAGGAAGAAGAGAAACTACCTCTATTGCAGATGACATTATATTATATATAGAAAACCCTAAACACTCCACAAAAAAACTATTAGAACTAATAAATGAATAGAGTAAAATGGCAGATTACAAAATCAATATACAAATTTCAAGTTGTGTTCCTATACACTAATAACAAGCTATCAGAAAGACGAATTAAGAAAATAATCCAATGTACAACTGTATCAAAAAAATTTATGAATAAATTTAACAAAGAAAATGAAAGACTTGTACATTGAAAACTATAAGACACTGATAAAAGAAATTGAAGAAGATACAAATAAATGGAAAGATATTCTGTGCTCATGAATTGGAAGCATTAATATTGTCCATACTACCCAAAACAATCTACAGATTCAGTGCAATCCCTATCAAAATTCCAATGGTATTTTTCACAAATATAGTACAAACACCCTAAATTTCATATGGAACCACAAAACATCTCAAATAATCAAAGCAAACACAGCTGGAGGCATTACACTTCCTGCAAATCTATCTGCAAATCTATAGTAACCAAATAGTATTGTATTGGGATAAAAATAGACACACAGATCAATGGGACAGAAATAAACCCCAGCATATACAGTCAATTAATTTATATCATAGTAGCTAAGAATATACAATGTGAAAAGGATAATCTCTTCAATAAAGAGGGTTGGGAAACATGGACAGGCACATGCAAAAGAACTGAACTGGACCACTGTCTCACACCATACAGAAAAATCAGCTAAAAATGGATTAACTATTTGATTTTAAGACTTGAAGCCATAAAACTCCTAGAAGAAAATATAGGAGTTAAGGTCCTTGAAGGTAGTGTTGGCAATGATTCTTTTGGTTACAACACTAAAGGCAAAGGCAATAAGACTACATCAAACTAAAAATCTCTGTAAAACAAAGAAACCATCAACAAAATGAAAAGGCAAACTATGGAATTGAAGAAACTATCTGAAAATCATATATCTGATATATCAACTCTGATATATGAGTTGATATCCAAAATATATAAAGAACTCATAGAACTCAAAAGGAAAAAAAACCCCGACAACTGAATTTAAAAATAGGCAGATTACACGAATAGACATTTTTCCAAAGACATGAAAGTAGCTAAGAGATACATGAAAAAGGTACTCAACATCACAAATCATCAGGGAAATGCAAAGCAAAACCACAATGAGATATCACTCACATCTGTTAGAATTGCTATTATCAAACAGACAAGAAACAAGGTTGGTGAGGGTGTGCAGAAAAGAGAACTTTTTTTTTGTTTTTTTTTTTGCGGTACGCAGGCCTCTCACTGTTGTGGCCTCTCCCGTTGCGGGGCACAGGCTCCGGACGCGCAGGCTCAGCGGCCATGGCTCACGGGCCTGGCCGCTCCGCGGCATGTGGGATCTTCCCGGACCGGGGCACAAACCCGTGTCTCCTGCATCGGCAGGTGGACTCTCAACCACTGCGCCACCAGGGCAGCCCAAAGAGAACTTTTTAATACTGTTAGTGGCTATGTAAATTGGTACTGTCATTATGAAAACCAGAATAAAGCCTCCTCAAAAGATTGAAAATAGAACTACCATATGATCCAGCAACCCCACTTCTGGGTATACAACCAAAGGAAATGCAATTAATATATTGAAGAGATATCTGAACACCCATATTCACTGCAGCATTATTCACAATAGCGAGGATATGGAAATAACATAAGTGTCAGTCTATGGATGAATGGATAAAGAAAATGTGACTGAGATATAGATATCTATATCTAAATGTGATATAGATATAGATATCTATATATACAGAGGAATATCATTCAGTCTTAAAAAAAAAGGACATTTTGTCATCTGTAAATCTGTAACAACATGGCTGAACTTGGAGGACATTATGTTAAGTGAAATAAGCCAGTCACAGAAAGATAAACACTGCATGATTCCACTTACGTGTGTAATCTAAAAAAAGCAGAATTCATAGAAGCCGAGAGAAGAGTAATGCGTGCCGTGGATTTGGGGAGGGGAATGGAGAGATGTTGGTCAAAGCACGCAGAGTTTCAGTTATGCAGGATGAATAAGTTCTGGAGATATAATGGTCAACGTGGTGCCTATAGTTAGTAATACTGTACTGTAACTTGAAATTTGCTAAGAGAGTAGATCTTAAATATTCATACACACACATACACACACAAATGGTAGCTATGTGAGGTGACAAATATGTTAATTAGCTTGATGTAATCATTTCACAGTGTATATGTGTATCAAAACAACATGTTGTACACTTTGAATAACTTTTGTCAATTATATTTCAATAAGGCTAGGGAAAATTTAAATTGAATTCAATTAAAGTGACACACAAACAAAACTCCAGCCCCTCAGCTGCCCTGGATACATTCTAAGTGCTCAATAGCCACATGTAACTAGCGGCTCACATACTGGACAGCACAGACAGAACATTTCCATCATCACAGAAAGCTATACTGGATAGTGCTGTTCTAAAATACTCATGATCCATGATGGAAAATGAGAAGTAGAATCAAGAAATCCTCAGAGAAAAATAAAAATTGCCTTGTGAGAATAGGATCTTTCTATTCCAAGATTTGCTAACTATGATGAAATCTCTGGTATAAATGGGTATGTGGCTATCACAGCACCTGGCGCACGGTAATGCCCAATCGATATGCATTGATTAATTAATAGTTGTTGTGTCAGAGCTTCCTGAGCTGTGATAACTAATTAAACTTCAACCTTTGCTGTTTCTGACCCTTTTGTTATTTACCTTCCCCGGGTCACTGGGAAGAAATTAAGGAAACAGATAACACCTCTTAGATTTCTGTTACAGGAAAAAACCTGAAATGAGATTACAAATATGAGCGCTTTGAAAAGCACAATGCTCTAAAGTAGCACAGCTTATAACGTGTTTCACAGGTGGTGGAAGGTGTTCGTTTATTTTTAATAGGCTAAGGATAGTAATAAGTTAGGGAAACAAAGTTAATGTTAAACAAATGTAGGAAGATAATATTTTGGAGATATGAACCAGTATCTTTTTCTCCATATGCTTGGCTTTCTTCTGCCCACTCCTGCACTGCTCCAATTAAAGCCGCTGTTCTTTTCTGTGTGCAGTGCCTTAGGGTGGGATGAGGAAAGCAGAGAAAATAGCTGCCATCCTACAGCTGGTTTCCAAAAGTCTAAGTCCTTAGGGGAAAGACAGGACTGGAGGCAGAGACAAATGATTTGGGGGAAATAACAGTAGCAAAAGCAGTGCCTAAAACCTTCCCTCCACCCACTCAAAAAGCATGATTTTCTGGACTGGGGGAAAGAGAGGGGAAAAAAAGAAAAATAAATTGATGACAGTACAGACATTGGTGGTTTCTGGAAAGAGGGACTCTAAGCCTCACCCTGGAAGGCGCAATCCCTGTAGACAAAATGTATAGTTTGCATAGTAAGTCTATCTCTGCAGAGAGGTGCTTAGGCAGCCTAAGACAGTTCTCTGTCCCAGAGCAGTAAAATGACATCAGCCAAACCCAGCCTAGAGGGGGAAGAGGGAGCATGGAACCCAAAAGGGCCAAGAAGACAGGAGGAAACATTGGTCTGCATTGACTGGAACACGCAGGGCTAGGCAGGACGAAAGACAAGTCAGAGGACATTTTGCACGAACGGATTTCTAGTAGAGCAGTTGGCCCTACCCTTCGGTCAAAAGGACTCTCAAGCAAAGTAGAGAGTGACCCATGCTGGGTGTCACTGTACAATGAAGGGCTTGGGAAGACATCGTTTGCTGCAAACTGGAACTAACAGGTATCTGGCAGGTGCAGGAATCAAGTGATTTCCCCATCTTCTTCAGTATTGCATGGAGAATTGTGCTTAGGCAAGCACAGCCAGACACATCATGGTTCACGATCCTGGAGAGGGATCCCGAGCTTGCAGCTGAGCCTTTATGTAGAACTTTCATGTGAGCAGCCTTGCAGTTTGGGTGCCGGTGGCTTAGGGAAGATTCATGAGAGTGCTGTTTCCTTGCAGCATCTTGGAATACACTCATAAAAACGCTTGTTCCATCAAAGGGTTTTCTCCTATCAACTAGCTTAAATCAAGTTATCAATGGAACACATTTCTAAGTGGACTGGAGGCAAAAAGTAGAGAGGGGTGATTTTGGAACAGGGGCCACTGCTGCAGGTATGGGCCACACAGGCCAGTACAACAGTGCAGTATTGAGCAGTCAGAGCAGGGCTTGACGCTTCTTAGATCCCATGCATGTGGGAGTAAATTAGCCCAGAGTAAGGGTGGAACAGAAGAACAGGACCAAAAGGGAAAAAAAGGAAACAGGAGAGACTCAAGGGAATGAGGTTCTAAAGCAATTTAGAACCATAAAGATTTTGACGTATACCTGTGCTCTGATCAGCAAGCAGGAAAATGGAGCTAAATTTTAATTTTTAAAATAATTACATACTTAATATAAATAAGAGAAACAATTCATGCCTACAGAAGTCATCACATAATAGAATGGTATTAAAATTAAAGCCATCATGTAAAATGATGTTTAAGAAAAATCTTATAATAAAATGGAGATTGTATGTTAAAAAAATAAAGTAGGTGTAAGATAGGCATAGTATGATCACAGTTATATAAAATTATTATATGTATACATATATATGAAGAATAAAAGAGAGTATATTGGAAATTAATGTGCCATCTCTGAATAGACATCTCTGAATAGTCTTTCTGCTCTCCTAAATGTTCCTAATTTTCTATAATAATTAGACATTATTTTTATAATGCAAAATGAACTTTACTTAAAATGCTATCTTTAGCTTTAATGATTTTAGAATTAGGATATTAATTAAGTAAAACTTAACTAGGTCTGCCACGATTAAAGTTTAATTTTTGAATAATGACCCATTCACTATCCAGGTTATATATTAATTACATTCATTTCATTCACTTTTTCATTTAGCCGTCCATTTCTCACTTATTCTTTCATTCAACTACTTATTTTTAAGGATGCTTCATGACAGAGGTCAGCAAACTATAGCCTAAGGACCAAACCCAGCACACCATCTGGTTCTGTATGGCTTGCTAGCTGAGAACGGTTTTAAGATTTCTATAGTGGAAAAAAAAGCAAAAGTAAAATAACATTTTGTGATACATGAAAATTATACGAAATTCAAATTGCCTCTCCAGGTCAGTTTCCTTATCTCTAAAAGGCAGTAGTTGGTTGAAAAATATTTTTTTTTGTTTCTCTCTCTTGATCCCAGTTTAAGAGAACATGAAGGCACAAATGCAGACAGCACAGGGGAGTCCTAGAATTAACCGCATTGCATAGTATGGTAACAGCTTTCATGGCCATCTCAAGGGAAATAAAATACTCTAATTCTAAACTCCACCCCTGAAATCATCTAGCTAGTGATCTGATACAACTGAAACATCCCTGGTTTGCTGTATCAAATCAAATTAAGGGCATAACTGAAGGTATATTTATAACTTTCAGACATGGTGCCCCCAAATCTTAATGAACCCACCTACAGGTACATGTAACTCAGAACTTTAAATATCTAGAAACAGACCAGGCTAACGATCCTTCAGGCAAATCCCCTATTCTCAGTTATTTAGAACAATGACTAAGAATAAATGCCTCCAGCTGCCTAAAATATTAAGAAGAAGGTTGTCTGACATGTTTTAATTGACTAAATTGAAACTTTAAACACAAGACTTCATGACAGTTTCTGTAGTTTCCAACTGTATTATCTGTAATAGTACATTGGGGACAATGATAAAAGGAGATCTTAGATGACAAAATTGAATGCTAAAAGGAATTTGATAGGTTGGGGGTAGATGCCAGCTAACACAATTTAATGAAGACATGTGTGGAAATATGCATTTAGCTCTAAATAATCAATCATACAGGTCAGGTAGAAAGCACGTACTTTAACAGTGGTCCTTAGTTTAAAAAAAGACATACATTTCAGGAACATCAAGTCAAATATGTCAACTTTTAGAGTTCCTTGCATTATACTAGAGGGGGAATATAATGTGTTCCCTACCAGGGACAGGTTCTAGGACATGCGATCAGGGCAGTCACACAGGGCTGGCATTTGGAAGCTCAGAAAGGCCCTATATTTGATGTAACGTCCTGCTGCCACCCTCCAGAAATGCTTAACAATTGTGGATCAAGGGGCCTTGTATTTTAATTTTGCACTGGGTCGCACTAATTACGTAACGTGATCCCTACTCACGTGAAGCTTAAGTCCTAAGACTGTATTAATAGGAGCTTATTATCTAGAATTTTGGAGTTTATAAATCCATGTGCAGGTTATTTTCTACTTGCCCCACTTCCCACCTAACCCATTCTTACTCACCCTGAACTGTGCCCTAGAAGGCATATGGTTAGGGCGGGGGGGGGGAATATATATATATATATTTTTTTTTCTTTTTTTTTTTTTTGGTACGCGGGCCTTTCACTATTGTGGCCTCTCCCATTGCAGAGCACAGGCTCCGGACGCGCAGGCTCAGCAGCCATGGCTCACAGGCCTAGCCGCTCGGCGGCATGTGGGATCTTCCCGGACCGGAGTAGGAACCCATGTCCCCTGCATCAGTGGACTCTCAACCATTGCGCCACCAGGGAAGCCCTATATATTTATTTAAGAAAATACTGAATATACAGTTTTATATTTCTTATTCAGCATCATATCATGAACATTTCTACACATATTTAAGTGTTCTTTAGAACATGATTCTTTAATGAGTATATAAAACTTTACATGATGGAAGTAGTATAATTTATTTAATCATATCCCTATGTTGGGCACACAAGATGTTTTCAATACTTTAAAAATATAAATGCACTATTATTTATAAGCTTTTCCTCTGCTCTTTTAAAATTCCTAGAATTGAAATTACAGGGTCAAATAGTATGAAATTTTAAGACAGTTAATACGCATTGCCAAATCCACAAAATCTATAACCATTAGACTCCCTCTTGGGGGTCAACTTCACCAGCACTGCCTATCTATGATCATCAACTGATTAATGAAAATGCCTTTTTTTTTTTGTTTTAAGTTGAATTTATTTGAATAATATTAACATTAAACATTTTTATATGTATATTGGCCATATGGATTTCATTCTCTTTGAACTATCTACGCATGTAATTTACCTATTTTTCTGTGGGGACAGTAGCACTTTATTTTGTACAAGATTTTATACGTGAGTAATGATTTATCTATCATATTTGTTTCAGGTTATCACTTTTTAGGTAATCACTTTAGGTAATATGATGTGGCATGTAATTCAAGATAGTGATTTATCTACAGTGGAAACATAATTCTTTAAATAAATGGAACAGGATAGAATTGTTTTTAAATCACTCCTTTTTAAACCTCCTCCCTTGCTCGGTCCCTTATTGACATTCAGAAAAAGCAGCATAAAGAAAACATTATACATCACGAACATGGCCAGGAAGCAAAGAAGTAGTCGTTTAAATAGAAAGGGTTGTTTGAGGAGAGTGTAGGTGGGGTGCCCTTTCTATTCATAAAAGAGCACCTTCATTGCAGCACATCCACTGTTCACAGCAGAACACACTGACCTCTGCACTAACTCTCTCTTAACCTTGCATCTTTGCCTTTCAGGAATGTTCAGAAACTGTTAAATAAATTCCAAACATTTAACTCTGACTAAAAATCAAGGTCACAGGGCTTCCCTGATGGCGCAGTGGTTAAGAATCTGCCTGGCAATGCAGGGGACACGGGTTTGAGCCCTGGTCCAGGAAGATCCCACATGCCACAGAACAACTAAGCCCATGCACCAAAACTACTGAACCTGTGTTCTAGAGCCCATGGGCCACAACTACTGAAGCCCGTGCATCTAGAGTCCATGCTCTGCAACGAGAAGCCACCGCAGTGAGAAGCCTGCGCACCACAATGAAGAGTAGCCCCCACTCGCCGCAACTAGAGAAAGCCTGTGTGCAGCAACAAAAACCTAATGCAGCCATAAATTAATTAATTGTACTTAAAAAATTTGAAATTGTACTTAAATATATGTAATTTTCTACACCCTCTAGCCCAAGCTGCCAATCTTTTTAAAGAGAAAGCCTCCCAAGATGGGGCAGGGGGAGGGCCAGGGTCCTAAGTCAATGAAGGAAAAAGAATCACCAGATTCCCATCTGACCATCACCCAGCATCTTACTTTATGTATATATTGGGTTGGCCCAAAAGTTCGTTTGGGTTTTTCTGTTACATCTTATGGAAAAACCCTAATGAACTTTTGGGCCAACCCAATTCTCACAGGGGATATCTGGAAGATACTGCAAATTAAGAAAATAATGATTAGTCCTACAGGACACTTAATTTAATTAATGAAATGGCCTACTGATCCAGTTTGAACAACAGGAAGGTTATATAAGCATATAAAAAAGCATCCTGAAAAAAACAACTTTTTTTTTTTGGTCGCTTAAAGAGAAATAATGATTTGAGGCAGCACGATTGACTGCCAAAAAATAAAAATAAAAATTCTGATTGACACGAATAAAACCAAGTCTTTTTTTTTTTTTTTTTTTTTTTTTTGCTGTACGCGGGCCTCTCACTGTTGTGGCCTCTCCCGTTGCGGAGCACAGGCTCCGGACACGCAGCCTCAGCGGCCATGGCTCATGGGCCCAGCCGCTCCGCGGCATGTGGGATCTTCCTGGACCGGGGCACGAACCCGTGTCCCCTGCATCAGCAGGCGGACTCTCAACCACTGCGCCACCAGGGAAGCCCATTTTTTACTATCTTTATAATCTTCTATATTTTCTATACTTTATAACCATAATATAATAATATTCATTATACACATAAACAATGTCATTATTATTATATATTCGAAGAGGATTATACATTATATATTAAAGAGTGAATATTATATAACATACTATCGTATAAAACATGTTATTATAAGATATATATTATACACATGTAAATAATTATAATATATATTCTTACATTTTAGGAAACTTTTATCAGTCTTTCCCAAAATATTATTAGTTTAACACAAGTTCATTAGGATGACATTCATAAAAAAGATCTCGGTGGAGAAATCAGTTTTGGAAATACTGTATACTTGGTCTCTGATTCACTGATTCACAATTTACACTAGCGTATTAATAGTTCCGAGACGCGCTGCAGTAATGAAAGCACCTTAAGTCTGTGTAAGCCATCATTTCCCTACTTATTTGACCACAGCACTGTTAAGAGATATATGGAACACTTACTGAATTAGATTTCATAAAACACACTTGGGGAAACCTCACAACTCTAAAATTCCAAATCATCCACTCACAGGAAGGTCAATAATTTAAGGCTCATAACTGAGCATTGCTACAAATATTTTTATGGTACACACATAAAATGACCTGGAAGTTTAAAATGTATAAATAATTGGGCCTATGTCTAAAAGGTTTCTTTTTTAACCTGTGAGTACGTAGTGAATTAGGCAAAAAGAAGGTGAGTTCTGTGTTATTACTAAAAGTTTTCACGTTTTTGCTCATTGATTTTAATGTTCAAGATGATTAACTTTAACTCTGCTTCTTCCCCAAGGCTTTCTTACAAAAGATCAATAATATTATAATTAAAAACATCAACTGAAGTTGGCCAGAGCCATGCTCCTTTCTTTATCTTGGTCTGGACCCTAGTGCTTAAAAAGGAATTAGTTCAATGACTTCATTTTCATACCCAGGGCCTCAATCCAGGATGCCAACTTCAGAAATCCATATGAATAAATTAAAACATAACTTGAATATGTGTACCGCCTTCATGTCTCTTCCTTCTAAAAAATTCATCCCATACCTAAACTATTTCCCCTCAAATGTTTCCATTGACCACAACTATATATGTTTTTTAGTCTCTCTGTGCCTCAGTTTCTTTTTCATCTTTTTATCTATTAAAATAAGAAGAATGGCTCCTACCATCAGATTTATGTACAAATTAAATAAGGTACTACATAACATATGCTTAGAACAGCACCTGACACGTAGTACGTTTTCATAATGAGTGTTAGATATTAATCTGAAATGGGATATAATTTTTTCTCTCCTTTGTTTCTGTTATTGGAAATACTATCTTCTCTCAGTTATGCAACATAAAAAATTATAGTGTCATCTTTCCTTTCTCTTTTATCTTATCAACTCTATAACTACACACACACATTATACAAAATTTACCTTCATCATTCCCACACTACACACAGGCACACACACACACCACAAAACATGCATACTATGCAATCTATTTTAAAGTCCTTTCAGTTCTTCCTTTGAAATCACTGTTAAATATATCCTTTTAATTCCATCTTGTATTCTCACTAGGATATCAGGACTCATTCCCTTACTTCTGAACTAGTATAATAACAGAGTACCTGATTTCTGTACTTGAAAATGATTTCTCCCCCAATCTATCCTGTAAGCAATATGCTCTAAAATTTTATTTTGATCCAGTAGTTCACAGCTTACAAACTATCACTAATTTCCTATTTCTTACAGGATAAAATCTAAACTCCAAAGGCCATTCCAGGCATTCTACAGATGGGCCACAAGTTCTATTCCACACTCCCTAAATGAAATCTCCACTCCAACTTTCACTTGGCCAATGGAACTGTCAGGCAGGGAATGCTATCCACAGATGGAATTTCTTTATCAAGGAAGCCTCAATACTTTTAAAGTTGTCCAAATGATTGGATCGGGCCCACTCAGTTCATCTAGGACAGCCTTCCTTACTTATCTTTGATTATGGACTTTAATCACATCTACAAAATACCTTCACAGCAACACTAGATTAGCATTTATATTTGATTGAATAATGGGGGGCTGTAGCAAAATTGAGGGAGGAACTGAATAGATAAAAAGGTTCAGAGATTGGTTTCTAGACATGCTAAGTTTGAGAAGCCTATTAGAAACCCAAGTGAATATACCAAGTAGGTAGTTGGATATATATGTCTTGATTTGAAGGAGCTGAAGAAATACATTTGAGAGCCATCAGCTATTTAAAACCATGAGACTGGATGAGATCACTGAGGGATGAGCCCTGGGGCACTTTATTGCTCCCAGGTTTGAGACATGAATGATGAACCTATAAAGAAGGCTAAGAAAGAAAAAACAGTTGAAGCAAATGAAGGAAAATGTAGCATCCTGGAGTCCAAGTGAAGAAAATATTCTAAGAAGTAATAAATGGTTAAATGCATTCAAAACTGCAGACTGTTCAGATGAAACAAGGAATGATGTTTGGACATTGAATTTAAAATGTAAATGCTATCTGGTGTTCTTGTAAGAGCTAATGTTAAAGATGTGATGGGATTAGTTCTAATAGACTCATAATAGGTGGTCTCATCAAGGCTATGAATGTTAGGGCATTGGCAGTGGGTTGAGATGAGAGAGGTTGAGATCTGAGATGCCACTTCTGCTAATGGTCAAGTAGAGGGAGGGATAATCTTATCATGAATACATAGAACTTGGGAACTCCTTCTGGACTCCAGTGGAAGCCTGGGAGCCAGGAAAAGCCGAGGTGATTTATACTTGATATCCTGTAAAGTGCTAAATGGCCTATATGTATTTCTAATAGAGAAATAACACTCACTTGAAATTACTTGTTTTAATAATTACTCAACAGAACTATTACTTTTAATAATTACATTACCTATCATAAAATTACAGAAATTCTTGGGTACTACTAAATCAAACATCAATTATCAAGTATGTTGTAGAATGCCTCTAAAATAATTTTCTTT
The DNA here is from genome assembly GCF_951394435.1 of Stenella coeruleoalba. NCBI lineage: Eukaryota > Metazoa > Chordata > Mammalia > Artiodactyla > Delphinidae > Stenella > Stenella coeruleoalba. The sequence goes on from NC_137154.1 coordinate 21,723,524, forward strand.
TTTACTAAAAAAAAAAAAAACTATCTTTGCAATAGAAATTCTGTATTTATTCACAAGTAAAAATAGTTCTGTGAACTTTGTTATCAGCCAGCTTAATACAATGTTTCAACAAACCCATCCAGGGCCTGGAGCAGAAGTAAATAGGAGTACAAGATAAAGGCAAAGCGTGTGTGTGTGTATGTGTGTGTGTGTGTGTCTGTGTGTGTCTGTGTGTGTGTGTGTGTGCGCTTACACTGTCTGTGCGCTTGTTTTTTCTTCTTTAGAATTAGGTGTTAATTCAAGTACAGATAATTTAAGGTATGAAAGGCCTCGAAATAATTTGGAGAAAAGATAAGATGTCCTGAATTTTCTCTAAGGCTTTAGACTTTGATATCTTATAAGAAATGTATGTATTTTTTTATTTGAAATTAGACTTCTTGCAAAACAAAACTGCCTATTCAACACAATTAGGAAAAATAAACTAACCTTAGATGCCCCAGAAAAATTTTATTGAGCTGAAAGGGTGGTTTATATTCTACTTTGACCAGCGTGTGGTTATCACCTAAGCCAGCTGAGCGATAACTATCCGTGTTTCCTAAAGGAGCCCTGGGTCTGCTTCCTTCCCGCCTGAAATGACACAGAGGGATGTAGCTCAAGCACCAGCAATGCCATCACAGTCTCCAAAAAGTAGGGCTCAGAAGATGAGACTGGTTTGAAGATTAGTAAAGGTTAGTAACCATAGAGTAAGAAATCTGTCACTATCTCGCTTTCTCTCCTGCTCATCTGCACATGAGGACATCTACACCCTCGTGTGGACGCGCATACACACACACACACACACACACACACACACACACACACACACACACACACAGAGACACGGGATGCGTGAATGTACCTGTCGACCTTCCTCACTAGCCTGTGAGGTAGCGTGAACTGCCAAGTTGACGTCCTCTAGCTCCTCGTCAGTTTCAGTGTGATGACTAATCATTCTCTTGGCATGCACCTTCAATCCCTTTGCCCCTCTCATTTCAGCACAAATTCTTGGCAAAGCAACAACCTCGATTAATCCCTGCCTACTCCCTAACCACAGCCATGCAGTTGAACTAGCCTGTTGAAGTAAGGCTGGTGAAGCACTCCACCCCACACGTTGGTTTTGCTTTACCTTAGTGACAGTGAACTCCAGCAGGGCACTTGATGCTGCCAGGTTATTACAGTTGGTCCTCCGTGTCTACGGGTTTCGCAACCAACCGAAGACAAAAAAAAAAAAAAAAAAAAAATTTTTTTTTAATTCCAGGAAGTTCCACATTAATAATTTAAAAAAAATTCTATTGAAGTATAGTTGATATACAAGGTTGCTAATTTCTGATGTACATACAGCAAAGTTATTCAGTTATACATATATACATTCTTTTTCATATTCTTTTCCATTATGGTTTATCACAGGATATTGAATATAGTTCTCTGTGCTCTAAGTAGGACCTTGTTGTTTATCCATCCTCCATATAATAATTTGCATCTGCTAATCACGAACTCCCAATCCTTCCCTCCTGCCCCCCACCTCCCCCTTGACAACTACAAGTCTGTTCTCTATGTCTGTGACTCTGTTTCTGTTTCATAGATAGGTTTATTTGTATCATATTTTAGATTCCACATATAAGTGATATCACTGGCATTTTTGTCTTTCTCCTTTTGACTTCCTTCACTTAGTAGGATCATCGCTAGGTCCATTCATCCAGAAAGTTCCAAAAAGCAAAACTTGAATTACTGCTGGGCACCGGCAACTATTTACATAACATACTATACGTTGTATTTACAACTATTTGCACAGTGTTTATCTTGTATTAGGTATTATAAGTAATCTAGAGATGATTTAAAGTTTACAGAAGGATGTGAAGGTTACGTGCAAATACGTAAGGGACTTGAGCTTGAGCGTCCGTGGATTTTGGCATCCACGGGAGTCCTGGAACCAGTCCCCCACAGATACCCAGGGACAACTGTACACAATTTTTACATAGTCCAATCACTCTCTCACTCTCCTATTTAATACATTCTCCTCCCTCTTCAAACCCTCAACAACTCCTCTCTCAGCATCATTCTCAGCTGATACCCTTGCTTCCCACTAGACTGGAAAAAATGGAATCCATCAGGACAACATTTTCACATACCCCCACCACTACATCTAAGCACCTGCCAGCATCAGGACTCCCACAGCTTATCCCCCGACCCAACCCCACAGGTGAACCATCCATGCTCCTATTTCAAGTTGATGCCTCCACTTATGTACAAGCCCTCACTCACTCATTCACTCACTCACTCAAGGACATCTCTCCAGCAGTTCTCCTGGTCTCTCCTTTATCATCAGATTTTCACAGTCTACTGGATTATTCCCATCTGTATACAAACATGGTACTGTAATGGCTCCTGCCTTAAGTTTCTCTGTACCTCACAAGCTACTGCACCATTTCTTAGCAACACTTCAGGAAGCACTGAAGGAAATATCTCTTTGACATTTGAAGGGAAATGCCTATACTTGCTCTTCCAGCGATTACTCTCCCATTCACTCTTCAGCCCAGTTTATTTCAGTTTTCACCCCATGGCTGCACTAGAAGTGCTGAGTCAAATCCCCCGTGGCCTCCACATGGACCAGCAGCACTTGACACCATCCCTCGTTCCCTCTTACTTGATGTACATTCTTCAGAAAAGAGACCTGGCACATACTAAGTACTCAACATGTGTTGCTCAATTAAACTGATAAGACAATAAGGAAACAGCTTTCCTGATCTCTCCTTCTCTCCCAGTTGATCACTCCTTTCTCTGGACCATCTCTGTCCAGAGATGAAATGGCATATGTTTTATTAATGCATTCCATTCACAATGTTGTTATTATTTGTTTAACTTTCTGCTTTCTCCTCAGACTGTGAGCCCCTCCAGGATAGGACCTGTGTCTCATTCCTCCCTGGACCTCAGCACAGGGCCTGCTGGCACCGCTGTGCATTCAATTAATATTTGTCAAACCACAATTTTTAAGAAGCATTTTTTTTCCTTTTAGAAACTTTATAGGTACATAATAGAAATTTGGCAAAATTCAAAAAAGTGGAGGAAAGGGTGAAAAACCCATATCCCCATTATCAAAAAGGTCAGCATTTTGGTGTCTATCCTTCCAGTTGTTTTTCCATGCAAATTTTTGAATGCTTGTTTTAAAAAGGCTTTTTATTAAGTAAAATCATACATATACACACTTTTGTACCCTGATCCTTAGACTTATAATGAGCATGAATGTGGAAATTTTATACTTTTAAAAGGATACGTTGTATTTCATCAACTGAGCAAAACAGAATGCTCATCCACTGCATTATGGTTGAAGGTTTGAATTATTTCCATTTTTTTAAAAGAATTTTTAAAGGGCTCCACTCAAGCTATTCAACAGAGGTAGGCAACCTTCTTGACTATGATGGACTAAACTAGGGAGTTGCCAAATTGTCCAGTTAATTTAATAGACGGACTCTCCCAGTCTCACAGCGTGAGAATACGGATTTAATTGCCAAATGAACCAAGGGAGAAGGTGAAAAAAGTTTTACTTTAAAACTACAGAGCCTGTTTTCAATAAAAATGTCCACATTTCCTTTAGTAAATTTCCACCTGCCATCAAAAAATACCTGATAATCGCAAAGGTACAGGTTGCTTTACACGTTAAGAATATATGCTTCTCGGGGCCTTATCTCCCTTCTGCCAGGTCTTTCTATGCCAGGAGAAGTAAGCGATTTGTGACCTTTACTTTTTGACCCAGGGATCATATTTATAACAGAGTCAGGCTCTTGGGGTAGCTGTTAACTGAAGTTTCTGCAGAAATACTGCTGACATACCCAGTGCCCAAGGCTGTTGCCTCTGTGTGCCTGGGCAGGAAGGAGAGAGCTCAGTGGCATTTCTTTCTTCTTCTTTGTTACCCTCGGGTTCTATCCTATAAATTCTGCAACTAGAAGTTCAATCTGAAGTGCAAATTCAATATTGTATTCTGGTACTTTTGCTTAATTTAACTTTCTTACAGAAGTACGTAGTAAAAACTGAACACAATTAAATTTCTCTTAACACTGCCAACAATCATTGATCAAATTAGCTAATACAATAAAAATGTGAATTACTCATTTGAAAACATACAGATTGGTTTTTATACTAAATTGCCACGCAGTATCCATGAGTTAAACATGGGAAAAGTTGTTCTGATCTCCTGGCAATGAGACATGCATGCTCTTTTATCCTCACTTTCAGGATAACTCTTAAGAGCTGATAATCTAATTTATGCCTGGCATTGAAAGAAAGGTAACCCAAGTTTAAAAGACTTTTGACACAAAATTCAAAACAGCTACAAAACTGCAGGTGTTAGGCAATGAAGGTTTTGCTCTCTTTCCAAATGACTTTTTATTTTTCTCTGTATGTGACTGTTTAACAGTAATAGCTACTACTTAGTTAAAACTTTCTATATGCCTAACACCATGATCAGCACCTTCAAAACATTAGATAATTAATTTTCCTAATAACACCTTGACGTAGGCATTATTTTACCCATTCTACAGATCAAAAAATTTAGACTAAGAATTTAACCTGTCCCATATTACATTTTGTGAAATAAAATTCATATTTTATGACAAGAAAAATTTAAACATAAAAATTCTTCTCTGCCCTTTGGCCTCCTCTCTTCCCCACTGTGCACTGTGTATCTGCCTTATGCATCGACCAGACCTCCCCCTTCAGCGGGAACCCCTGCTCAACCATAAAGAGCAACGTTCTCCTAGCACCAAGACAACTCCTTAAAAGGTAACGTGCCTTCCTGATCTTGTAAGGGGTCACATGACCCACCATGATGACTCTTAGATCTGGATTATATAAACTGTCAATAATATGTCATTTGAGGTACAGCCCTCTGTCTCAAGAAACTTACATAAGCTGTGTCAATTTCTAGCGGGCTGAACAGTTCTCAGAGCTTTCTGAGATGCTCTTCCCAGGTTATAATCCTCAAATTGGGCTGGAATAAAATTTTCCATTTCTTTCTTAGATTGATTAACTATTTTTCTGTCGACAATAAGAGCCCACATAACGAGCCACAGTGCTCTCCTCCTCGCTTCTATCTCTGTGTCACTCTGCCTCTCGTTCTATCCTTATGTTATCTCTCTATAACACCTTGTAACTTTTCCTTCCCTTTTACACTTCCCTCTTTCTTGTTCCTTAAACTGACCATAAAATAGAACAAAAATCTACCTTAAATATAGTTTTTATTTATGTGATTGAGTTTATGTTCTAAGTTTCAGCATGTGATTGAAATGTTTCAGAATACTTTTATAACTTGAAACAACACAGCTTCCCCCTGACACTCTTAGGTGAGACAAGGAGGCTAGAGGAGACGGAGGAGGAACACGGCTCTTACCCTAAATGCCATAATACTCTGGTCAAGTGTTTCCCTTGAGGACTAGGTCTTTGTTGCGGAAAAAGCTCTGGGATTATTTCAAAATGGTTCATCTTCCCCTTCCCCTGCCAGAGCGACTAAGGGATCTTTCTCAGATTCACCATGAGATCCTCGTGGGGTTCCTTGAGAAAGCCATCAAAGTGTGCCCCCTTCCAATACTGAGGGCCCAGGAGTTTCCCCCTGTCCTGTGAGTCCACACTCAGCCTCCAGCAACTCCTCAAAAATATTACTTATATGTTTCTATCAGTTTCTGGTTGGCAGCTTCCGCCCCCGGGAATCAGATCTCAGCTATGACTCTCTGGATTCATGGGTTTCTTTAGGTTTCTGGGTGGTGGAGTGCTCTGCAACCTCCATTCTCTAATGAGTCCACAAAAGTGGTTGATTTTCAGTTTGTCCACCTTTTTCTGGTAGGAAGGATGAGAGCAATGACTTCTAGCTCCTTACATGTTGGAACTAAAACCAAAGCCCTTATTTAAAATTTTTAAATAGCTTTTTATTTTATTCAACTGAACTTTTTGCAATGGAAATAGTGATTAATAGAAGAAAAAAATATTTTTTATTCTTCCTCCATTTAGCTATTGTTTGAAATACTGATAACACTCAAATCTATCACAAATAAATGAAGCTTCCAGGGAGGGCAGCATCTAAATAGTCTGGAATCCACAAAGCCATTAAATAATTTTCATATCTTCTATGAAGAAAATACATGTAAACCACTCATTGCATTAAATCTCTCGTACTCTCATGGCTTTATGTTCTTTGGCTGATAGAGGGAGTTAGATTCATTTTATTGGAAACCATAATACTAGTCTCTCTTAAATTATCCTCAAAGTTATAAATATGCCCCTCCACCAACAATCCATTTTTGGGATATTTATTTTCTCTTCATTGCTGATGAAAAATCTGCGTATCTGCTAATTTCCTGATTTTCCTTAGAGACAATTTCTGTTCGAGAAAATAGTTACTAGGGAAACTGTATTCCGGACTAAATTCTGATCAACAATGATGACTTAACTGGAAAACAGAAGTCATGGGAATTTTATAGGAAAGTTGTTGTATGCGTACCATGTTTTAAAGTCAGGATGGAGAAGGCTTTGCAGAAATAGATGTTTATATGGAACTAGAGAAAAATAAACTGTAAAAGGCTTAGAGAAGGAGTGGGCTAGATTACATGGCACGGTATTCAGGAGGGGCTTTACAGAACAGAGATGCTCTAGGAAGGCAAACGGCCAGTTTAGAAAATGGCCACAAGGACTGTGAAAAGACCTGACCTCATTTTATGAAAACATTTAAGGAACAGAGATAGTTTAGAGAAAAGAAACTCAAGTAACAGAAGAGCTGTCTTCAAGTATTAAAGGACTGAAAGATTGAGATGCACAAGAGAGCTTCAACACGCTTAGTATGACCCCAAGTGGTAGCAACAGTATTAATACTTACAAGTTACAGGAAGAGGTGAAGAAGACCATCTTAATCATCACAAAAGTTCAAAGATGGAATAGGTTATCTCTAGATTTAATGAATGCCTTATCATAAGAGGTATTAAAGTCAAAGCAAATAATTATATGTTTAATTGGGTTTTAAGTTATTGATACTTTAAATCCTTCCTGAAAAAGTAAGGCCAAGTACTAATAAATAAATATAATTTTACCTAATGATTAGTACACTGCCTAGAACATGGTGGGTGCTAAAAATTACATTGGTTGACCCAATTCAATTAATAGACAAATGACCACTTGAGGAAGGGAAGCAAAGTTGCAGACTGGATTCAAGCTTTGGAAGGATGGTTAGACTGACAAACTTCCAAGTCCCTCTGACTAAAAGATTCCATGATTGTGTTTATTTAGGCAAATAGTCTTTAGTAATTAAGTTCAGTGGCTACTCTGTATTTTTGTATGATGTGTTTAGAGTTAACCAAGCTCTTTTACATGTATATCCTACTTTATCCCATATTAGCTCTCTAAGGCATAGAAGGTGGGGCAGCTGAGATCAGACTATTGAGTGTTTTGTCAATGTTACATGAGGTAAACAGCAGAGGCAGGATTCCAACCTATGGTTTAAAAGATATTCAACTTCCTCTTTATCAGGTAAAATAATTCCAATTTTATCAGTCCTTTCCCAAGGGTCCCAGTTTTAAATCCTTCCCTCAGCTACCTTAAAGAGCACAATTAGCCAACTATGGAAAGCAGAAAGAATAATACTTTTTAGATTTTTCATCTCATTTGCACTGATTATTAATTAATTTTCTCATGTGGTTATATATCTTCCACGGACATAGTGTTCTGAATAATTAAAGGAGTTGCTAAAACTTGTTGAAAATGTGTATGTGTCTGATGTGGTTAGGCCTTTTACCTGCCTTATCTGAGTTTATCCTCACACAGTCATATGAAAAAGGTACCATTATTATCCTAATTTTACCCCTGCCGCCAAGAAAATAGAGGGTAATTTGCACAAAATTACATAATTAAATGTCAGAGCAGGGATTTCAACTCAGGCGGTCTTACCCTAGAAACTGTGCGGGAAAAACTTTTTACCCCCCAGGCTTATCGAGACATGATTGACATATTACACTGTGTAAGCTTAAGGTGTACAACATGTTTATTTGATAAACTTATACATTGCAAAATGATTACCACCATAGCTTTAGCTAACACCTGCATCATATCACATAATTACCATTTCTTTTTTTGTGTGTGGTGAGCATATTTAAGATCTACTTTCTGAGCAACTTTCAAGTATATAATATGGTATTATTAACTTAATCACTATGCTGTACATTGGATCCTCAGAACTTATTCATCCTAAGTTTGTATTCTTTCACCGACATCTAGAAACTGTACTCTTAAACCCTATAATTTTAAGCTGCTGTGACAATCCCTCCCAAATCTCCCATCAAATAAGTCACTGATTAACTGAAACACTGAGTCTCCAGATCTTATGTGGCCTAGTGTAATCACTGAACACGTACTGGACAGGATATGGACAGTAGTATCACTGTCTGGTTCTATTACTCGCTGCTGCAACTGTGACTTATCTTCCCTGGCTTTTCAAAACATGGAACAGACAACAAACATTGCAAAAGTAACTTGCAAATTCAATCTGCCTAGTTCATTTAGGTATTGGGTATTATCCCATGATCCCTGCTGGGTCTTGGAACCAACTCTAGTTAACGGAGGCAGTGTCACTGGCCTATTACCACATCTTATATATAAGAATGGCAACTAAAGTAACGTGGAGAAAATAGCTGATGTCTAATAACATCTTGGAAAACACAGCTTTCTGGTTTTCCTTTGCACCTGAACTAAAGAATCCTTCTGAAGTTAAAATCTTAGGAGAATATTGTCAGTATTTATCCTCTAATAAAAACAGTATTGACACTACTTAGGCTTGACTTAAAGAACATCCTCCCTCCCAAAATATATTTCTAGATAATGGCCTTGCCAGAGGTCTTAGAAGAAAGCATATGAGCTCATAAATGCAAAGGTAAAGTTATACACCACAAGCTTAGCTGCTGTTATTTCTGGCTTGTGAAATTGTGTTTATTCTTTTCTCCTTAATACTCCTCTGTATGTTGCAAGTTTGTCAGTGATTCAACATTACCCTTGCAGTCACACGTATGTTATTAAAACAAGAAAGTGCTTACCCTAACCATGCACTGAATTGTACAAACCAATAGAAGAATATTCTTTGACACTAGAAATGGTAGAATAAAACACATAATGAGAGCACAGCATGGATTTAGGCGCTACTAGGATCTAAAGATAAAAAGCTGAAGACATAGTCTCTACTCTGAAAAAAACAAGTCTGACAATTCTCATTCAATTTTCCTCCTACCTTTTCTTCTGTTGCTATTAATATTGCATCATTCACTAAAATTTGTCAATCTCTAAGCTACAATCATTTCTGTTATTTCTTTCAACACTTTCCACAAATGTTATCAGGGATAATATCATATTTATTCTACCTTTATAATTTTCCATATACTCCTTCTCTACTTTATTCCTAGTTCACTAGTACCCCATTAATTATTGCTACAATTTTCTAATCATAGAATATTTTAACTAAACAATATTTAACTAGGGTAATTTTAAATATAGATTCTAATGTCTTTCTGGAAAAAGTAGAACTCACCAAAATTAACCTTGACTCTAACTAATAAGTGGAAATACCGCGCCTTGAACAATTTCTTGTGACTCCAGATTTAGTGACCTCTTCACCACACCGTAATATACGGTATATAGAATAATTATAGATTATTTACAGTTTTGCTTTGTGTTATACTCAGATGACACTATTTTTTCAAAGCATACCCCATGTTTTCCTGCTTTTATAATTTGCTTAGACTGTTCTAATTGGAATATCTTTATAGTCACCCTATTATCTTCAATTATAGAGATATGACTCACCCTTCAAGATTCAGACTACATAACACCTCATCCTTGGAGCTTTCATTGTTTTTATTCCTAGCTGGAAATAAGTTATTTTCTGAACTTCCATAAAAAATTTTTCTTACCTCTCTTAAAGATTCTACCTGGTTCAAGGTATTTTTGTATCTCTTCTATCTATCAGTATTCTTTTATGTGTTTTGATGCTAGATCTGTATCTCACTAACCTTATATCTTCCAAGCCCCCTCATAAAAGGGAAGCATTATAAAGCCAGATAGTTCTGTGGTAAAGCTTAAAACAGTGTGAACTACTTAATTTAAGGGTCCTACTGTTTAAAACAACTGTCAGAAACATCTTTATCCTGATTATTCTCAGCTGGGTGAAATAAATGCCTAACAAACACTTGGAGACACATGACAAAAGGGAGGAAATCAAAAGAGAAAAAGAGGTGCCCAGGGTGAGTAGGGGTGGCTTGTTAACACTGTCACCCAATAATACCTGAGTCACGCATACTCTGAACTTCATCAGGCATCACATCGGCCTTTATTCTCTCCCGCCGTAACTGACAGTGCTGCAGATTCTCCAGCTTCCGTCCATCCGCGTGAATCCAAATATGACTCCTACTGCTGCCCCTTGTCCTATAGCTTAAAGCATCACTGATTATAATTTAGGGTCACCTGGGCACTCCTGCACTGCTCCTTGGGAACAAATGCCATGAGTGACAGATGTTAGCCATAGTCTGCACTTTTCAGAGATGGAAGTAGACCTCTGAGGCCACCACTGCAGCAGCACATACACTAATTTTCCAGGACAGTTTCGCCCCCTCTTGAAATAAGCAAGTGTGAGAACTATCAATATTTTTTTATTTCAGAGAAATTACACAGAGAAAATTTTATGTAACAGACAGCAAACTAAGCCCAAGTTATTCTCATCAAAACCGTCTAATGGAATCTACCAATACAAACATCAGGAGCTGGAGAGTATCCACTGGAAACCCTGAGAGCTGTTACATGCAAAACTCGGAAAATGTGTTGTGGTTGTTACAGGGAGGTTCAGCAGGAATGGAAATTCTGAATAGATTTTTTTTTTTTTTTTTTGCTCTCCGCGGGCCTCTCACTGTTGTGGCCTCTCCCGTTGCGGAGCACAGGCTCCAGACGCACAGGCTCAGCGGCCATGGCTCACGGGCCTAGCCGCTCCGCGGCATGTGGGATCTTCCCGGACCGAGGCACGAACCCGTGTCCCCTACATCGGCAGGCGGACTCTCAACCACTGCACCACCAGCGAAGCCCCTGAATAGATTTTTAACATCTTATTTATCTATGCTAAAAATAGATTTTAACATAAGTATCTAGATTGCAGCATTATATATATAATCTATATCTATATCTGTCAAGATACAGATATGCAGGAGGGAGGGGAGAAAGTCTAATATAGGCTGCGTGAATCTGTCATTTTGCTGAAATGGGAAGTACTGACAGTGCTCAGACTTGGTTGTTTCCAAGGAATTGTATTTATAATCTACCACCTACCTACCATACAGATTCCATGAAGACTTTATCCAAGGGTCTGGCACAGGCTCTCAAAGCCCCTTTTAGAAGCCATGAAGAATAAGGTGCTTCTTTTTCTCTCCACACATCTTCCCATTAAGATTGTTCACAGATATGTTGAAGATATGACAAAGCAGAATTATTTAACTATAAAATTTCTTCCAGATAAAATATGTTCTAAACATATGGGGGTAGAAAAACCATAATTCTTTGTACAGAAGAAGCCTTTGCAGTTCAAGATAGTCCCCACTTGAAATGTACATGAAACAACAACTCCAAAATCTCAATTGACCTTTCCTTCCCGTGCCAGAATGAACGTAGTCTTTTGCAAGGAAGAAATTTGTAAGATTGGATTTCATCTGTTTCTGTTAATCAGGTTAAGGTGACCTAAGTGTTACAAATGCCCCTTTCAACTCTCGGTTTTCATCCCTGCAAACAACTCTGTTATTGGAAGTTTCTGTGGGTGGCTGGAAGTGGGGACCTAGAAAAACAGGTTCCAGAAGATCTTAGAGAGCAAACTCTGATTGCTTCACAAAAGTCAGGCTCAGCAGCAGGAAACGAAAATCCAGTTCTGTGGCAAGATAACACAGAAGGTGCTGAAGACTTTAACGTTCGTGGCATAATTTAATTTAATATGGTAATAAGAAATGTGAGAATTAAAAAGAAAAAAGAGCCAATTATACATAGAAGGGAAAAAAAAACCTTTAAATACAGAAAGTTGCTTATTAGATATTCCTTTTGGTTAAATCTAAAGTACAGATTTGCCTAAAGAACACAGAGTTATGCCTTTGGGGCCATTATATTCTATTTGATAGATTTTGATTAATAAATGGTACTTAAAGGCAGACTCAAAATATCTTACGTTTGAGAAGTGCCCCATCAGTTAAACAAAAGGCCTTCAAGGATTTAAATTCACTGGTGGGGATTTTATACAGACTCACCCCAAGCACTGCTTTAACCTTGATTTTTTTTTTTTTTTTGCTAATAAAATAAAATAAAAATCCTTCCTGTGATCAGAGACACAGATCAAATCCCAAGGATTAAGATTTAAATGAGTGAGCGATCAAAACAGGCACTCTGACAGAGGTTTAAGATGGTAAAGGAATAGGACACATTAGCACTGAAATAGACTGAATATAAGCTTTTAGAAATATTATTGATTTTCCTCCAAAATAATAATGGTTCTGAACTTATAAAGCTGTAAAAATCTCTGTGAGAATAAAGTGATCACTGGGACAGCTGAGGTCCCTATTTAAATTTCAGTGAGTGAACATAATGCACTGTCACTCTTGGTTTAATTTCACACATTTTATTACAAGCACGATTTTCAGAACACCATAAAACTGCTACAAATTGGCATGTATGAGGACATTGGTACTAGTTTATTGAATTCCATGGCTAATGCAGGACTCATTGACTAAGGTGTCTGAGTTTTATTTTTTTACATTAAACACTGTAAATTTTTAAAAATTAGCTTCTTTTCCAGTCTTCGTAGAAGAATATAAAAATACTAGTGATGATGAGGATAAGGCTAATTATCCTTAGATAGAGACATATCATACCATCTTTACTTTTTGTGATTCAGATATATAATTTTTGATATATTAACCATAGACTAGTGATCTTTTTCCAATATTCAAGGTATTCCTGTAGATGTCTTTTGTAAACCAAACTTCTTATATCAGTCTATTTTCTTGTTATTTTCCAAAGCAGAACTTAGTAATTAAAAGTTCTGGTTAGCTGGCTTCCAATTGGTTAAAGGTTTACTATATGATCCCCTGGAATTGATAAAGATAATAATACAATAAGTGGCATAAACAAAGAAATTAGGAACTTTATCAGAGAGTGTTTTACATCAAATGACCTAAAGCTAACCTTGAGTCCAATCCTTCTGCTGTTATCAGGGATGAATTTAGATTAGGTACAAAGTAGGTCCTGAAAGTTTAATTCCATTGTTGCTAGGTTTTAGAAAGTGAGGAGGCAATATGGAATAAAGATCAAATATTTGATATCTTCCATGAAAAACGATGGGCATAAAAGTCAAACAAAATGGGGGGGGGGGGTTACGTTTGTAGTATTACAATCCTAGACTGTGTAGAACAATGCAGATCTAAACTGTCAGTTTATATTGCCAGTTATGTCAAATTGAAGCCAGGATGGATGAGAAGGCAGAGGAGAAATACTCTCTGTAGTTTCCTGACAGAGGCAACAGGGCAGCCTTAATACAAGAGTGTGTCAGGATAGGGGTGGGAGCTGAAAGCAGAGCATAAAGTGGACCTCTTCATACCTGCCTGCTTACCTTTGTTCAGGAACAGCTCCCCACATCTCTCTCCTTTTCAGCTCATGTGCTAACTTCACCCCAAGCCTTCAGGGATGAAGATATACTAGGCTGTGCCAATGACAGCATCACAGTTTGTGCTGAAGGCAAGGAATGACTCTAAGAAGGAGAATACGAGCTTGTGATTACTCAGGGGCTTGCAGGGGCTGCTCCTCCACCAGCTTTTGCAGAGTTGGTATTTAGTGCTATATCACGTAGGTATCTATCCATTTGATTTGTCTGGTCTTCCTTAGCATTACTGCTGGAGAAGAAATCTTGAAGTCAGGAATGCTGGACTGGGGAAAAAGATGTTCTCTCCTGATGCTTTAAGTAGGAGTTCTGAGAAATCCAGGAGGTTTGGTTTAATGTGCCCCTGCCTTCATCCTGGGAGATGAGATCCACCAAGAGGGAACAGTACGACATGTAGTCGACAAGCACAGCAAAGCAGTCTAGCAAGGAATGGGTAACATCTTGAGAAGTCTTCACTTTTGTATCACGAGCCATAAAAAGATGTCTACTGTGTTAGTACTTGAGGTACTGACCAATACAGAACCACAAGAAAAAATGAAGAGGGCTTCCCTGGTGGCACAGTGGTTGAGAGTCCGCCTGCCGATGCAGGGGACACGGGTTCGTGCCCCGGTCCGGGAAGATCCCACATGCCGCGGAGCGGCTGGGCCCGTGAGCCACGGCCTCTGAGCCTGCACATCCGGAGCCTGTGCTCCGCAATGGGAGAGGCCACAACAGTGAGAGGCCCATGTACCGCAAAAAAAAAAAAAAAAAAAAATGAAGAAAACATGTTTGGAAAGGAAGAAATGAAACTGACATTTATCCCAGGTCACAATTGTCTACATAGAAAATCCAAAAGAAGTAAGATTGCTGAATATAAATTCAGTGCACAAAAGTCAATAGCATTCCTATACACCAATAACTAGAAATGTATAACTTTAAAATGTCATTTATTGTAACAAAGAAAACTATAAAATACCTAGCATCTAACAAAAGATATGTTAAGATCTTTGCAGAAATATATGTATAAGCTCTATTAAAAAACATAAAATAAGATCTAAATAACTAGAGAGATACGCCACACAGACAGGCTGAAAAACGCAAAATCATGAAGATATATTGATTCTTGACAAATTAATCTATAAATTCAAAGGAAATAAAATCAAAATGCCTGCACAATTCCTCATGGAAATGACAAAGGGTTTCTAAAATTCTCATGGAAAAGAAAATGATTATAGACAAAACACTCCTAGGGAAGACTGATATAGGTAGCTTGCCTTCTCAGCAATCAGGAGTCATTATGGAGCCACAGTAATTAAGGTCAGTGTACTGCTGGGCCAGGGACAGGTAAACAGAACAATGGAACAGAAGCGGAAACACAGAATCCATGGTGCTGAGCAAGTGATTATTCAAATGTACGAAAATAACATCATGTTTCCTACCTTCTGCCATATACAAAAGTAAATTCCACATTAGTTAAGAACTCAAATTTGAAATGTGACTTTTAGAAGGAAATATTTAGATCTAGAGTAGAAAAGGACCTCTTTAATAAAGATACAAAAAAAAAGTGCAATCCTTAAGAAAAAAAATACAATAAATTTACTACTTCGGAATTCAAAAATATCTGTATAAAAACATCGTAAGATTATTAAACTGAAGTGGATGGGGAGAAGATGTTTACAATACTAATAATCAAAATCAAAGAGTCTCTGGAATATACTAAAAATTTTTTTAAATCTGTAAAAAATAACAGAAAGATGGATAAAGGATATGATTCGGTAAGTTGACAAAAAGGAAAGCTAAAATTGCCAAATTATAAAAAGGTACTCCATCTGACTAATAAATACGAAAACTCAAATTTTTAAAAAGATGGCAATTAGCAAGAGAGTTTTGACCTGCTGTATTTCTGACCTGGGCCAGTTAATCTTTTCTTAGGCAACATGGTAGTCCTCCAGTCTGGGAGGTCACATGTTCGTACAGAAATTAGTGAGGATACCCAATCAGCATCGTGCACTATAGCCCAGAACTCATGGGCTCAAGAAATCCTTCTGTCTCAACTTCTCACGTAGCTGGGAATACAGACAGGTACCACCCAGAAAAGGAAAAATTATGGAGAAAGTACAAAACTCAGTGGTTCCAAGGGATGGGGTTGAAGGAGGGACGAATAGGCAGATCAAAGAGGATTTTTAGGGCAGTGAAAATACTCTGTATGATACTTTAATGATGGATAAATGTCATTCTACACTTGCCCAAACCCATAGAATGTACAGCTCCAAGAGTGAACCCTGATGTAAACCATGGAATTTCGGTGATAGTGATGTGGCAGTGTAGGTTCATTATGGAGGGGGATGTTGATAGTGGAGGAGGCTATGCATGTATGAGGGGAGGAGCTTATGGGAAATATCTATCTTTCTCTCAATTTTACTGTGAACCAGAACTTGTTCTACAGAAAACAGTCTTAAAAAGTCAAAGATTGAAAATCATTACAGTTCCAAACTAGGAGGCAAAGATACTAAATTTTACTATAAAATGCTAGAGACATGTTCTAATGTCTAAATATATGTCATTATTAGATATATTCCTAATAATGGATCTTTAAAACCTATAACTTGATATGTGCTTAATATTTTTTAAGAAAACATTAAATATTAAAATAAAAACATGGTGATACTATTCACTAATACTACCCATTACACTGGAAAAGAAAAAAAGTCTGTTGACACCAATGTTGACAAAGATGATGCAAAGCAAGAACACATATAATGTGTTCTTGTATAAATGGCAGTATAATTATAGAAAGTAATTTGGAAATTGCCAGTAAAGTTGAAGAAGAATATAATGTGTGACTCAGCACTTCTCCTTCTTTTACCCTAAAGAAACATGCAAGCATTTTCAGAGGGAGACACATACAGAGAAGATAATTACAGAGCTGTTTGTGATTGTGAAAAAAAAAGTGAAAAAATGGCTGCACCACCCCTCTGAGCAAAATAGAATACCTTAGTAACCAAGAAGGAGAAAATAAAATATTGGGTAGGCAAATAACAATGTCTGATACAAAATGTGTTCATAAAAATTATAAATTTGTATGTTTAAAATTGTATATAAATTATATCATTCTGAATCTATGTTTTGAAACATGCTTTTCCACTCAACATTATGTTTTTAAGATTTATCTATGTTTATACATGGAAATGTAGCTCATTTAGGGACTTCCCTGGTGGTGGTTAAGAATCCGCCTGCTGGGCTTCCCTGGTGGCGCAGTGGTTGAGAGTCCGCCTGCCGGTGCATGAGACACGGGTTCGTGCCCCGGTCCGGGAAGATCCCACATGCCACAGAGCGGCTGGGCCCGTGAGCCATGGCCGCTGAGCCTGCATGTCCAGAGCCTGTGCTCCGCAACGGGAGAGGCCACAACAGTGAGAGGCCCGCGTACCGCAAAAAAAACCAAAAAGAATCTGCCTGCTAATGCAGGGGACACGGGTTCGAGCCCTGGTCCGGGAAGATCCCACATGCATAGGAGCAACTAAGCCAGTGGGGCACAACTACTGAGCCTGCGCTCTAGAGCCCGCGAGCCACAACTACTTAAGCCCACATGCCACAACTACTGAAGCCCGCGTGCTACAACTACTGATGCCCGCGCACCTAGAAGCCCGCGCTCCACAACGAGAGAAGCCACTGCAATGAGAAGCCCGCGCACTGTAATGAAGAGTAGGCCCCCGCTCGCCGCAACTAGAGAAAGCCCACACTCAGCAACGAAGACCCAACGCAGCCAAAAATAAATAAATAAATAAATTTATTATAAGAAAAGAAATGTAGCTCATTTATTCTCATTGTTGATGGTATTCCATAAAGCTATTACAACAAATTCTGACTTCTATTAGAGGTTCTGACATTCTGTACATTTAAAATCGTAGACTTAGAAAACAATAATGATGATAATAAAACAACAGTAATGGTTGCCATTTAGTAAGCCTTCACTACATGCCTGGCCTTATACTAAACGCTCTATGCCATTACATTTTACCCTCAGGACCCTCCTACACAGTATTATCGACCTCATTGCACGGATGACAATATGAATCTTGCAGTGGTAGGACACTTAACGAAAGGTCACACACTTAATACCTTAAAGAGACAGAACTTAAACATAGTCCTGGTTCCAGAACCTGCACTGGTAACTAACATACCATCCTAGGAGTGCATTTCCCTTCTTGACAGCAGGACATTTTCATATAAGCTTCTAAGTTATTTTTAAAGACCTCCATGAAACTGCAATATCAAAGATAAACAAAATCTGTATTTTAAACCCATCATGGTTTTTATACTGTGACGGTTCAATTCTTCTCAGCATATTTGAGGCAATCTGTTATGCTGAGCAGGCAAGTTGTTGCACTTTCTCTTTTTATCTCACCCCTGGCAAGCATTTTATAGAAAGAAGTTTGATTAAAAGTGCATCTACATGCTGACCATTAATTCTGTAAAAGACTGCATGTTATGAATCTCAGCTGGCAAAGCAAAGGATCTCCCATCATCAGGTATAACTGCTGATGGAAGAGGTGTTCTTTGTAACTTGGCCCCCTTCCTGAACCCTCTGTCATAATTCCTGTTTCCTGCTTTCTTTCTATTACAGTGAATATCCTTGGGATTGTATCTGGTTTCAAATGACTTCCTCTACTCAAAGATGTGAGCTACGAGCAACCATGCTAAACTCCAACACCCTGTGACTCTCTGAACTTGGTGGATGGAACCAGGGTGCTATTCAGTTTCAAGCTAAACTAATCAGATTCTGGCTCCCCTGAATTTAGAAATTCTAAATAGAGGTGAGTCAGAGACTGATAGATGTTAGTAGCTGAGTCACTTTAAACAAACTAGTTGAAACAATCTAGGAAAAAGGCCCACAGATTCATACTATCAAGGTTAGAGATATAATCTGGTTTTGGTCCTTTCTGAGATGCTGGGTCAATTTTTCCCTATATGTATTTAATCTAAGTGAAACAATCCCTAATCCTTCCTTTCTGTCCTTCACCTATCTTCAAAAACATGAGACAAGGACTAAAAACATTTTCATATACATTATCTTAATTGATCCTTAAAACAAGTCAAGGAGGTTGGAACATTGGATGGGTTATACAGATTATACAGATGAGTAAACTGAGGTTGGAGAGGTACCCCTTTCACAGAGGGGAAGCAGGAATCTGGCTAAAAATTCACTATGGACAATCTGCAAACAGGATGTTGGCTATTCTTAGAAAGAATAAGGCTTAACTCTTCCTGAGATGATTGGTGATCTGCCAGCAGCACTTAGCAAAGATTTGTTTCTTTGGGCCCTTTAAAGATTCTTCTACCAAATATCAAGAGACCTGGCTTTAACAATAAACACTTAGTAGTTAACAGATTTTATTATCATCATATAATCTTCTCCCCTCTATTCTCTTTGTATCAAAGTGAAGCCTCAGGTATCCTTTCAACCTTTTTCTCCCAGGGCTAGTATTTACCTTTCACGAATGTCCTTGGAAAAACATGTTGGATACAGGAGAGAGACTGGCTCTCCCTGTTACCACTTACCACCCTCAAGACTCCTTCAGCCCTACAGTTGAGAAAAGATAGCTGGGTCAATAGGAATCACTTCTCTAGCAAGAGTTTCTAGATACCGAGTAGACTCTAAATGTCAAAAAAGCAGAATTTTTTTTTTCTTTTGCACCCAATGCTATACTCTGAGCCCCTAGCACATAATAGGAGTCAATGAATATTCAATGACTGAATAAGTGAATTCTAAGTACTGCTGAACCAAGCAAAAGCAGAACAAAATCTGCAAGGAGGTCAGGATTAGAATACCCATTTTTTACTAAATATTTCTGTGTCTTAAGCAAGTAATTAAACCTCACTGAGCTCCAATATCAAAATGGAAAAAAATGCCATCTAATTAACAGGAATGTTGTGAGTGTTAAATAAAATATGGGGATGTGCCTACTGTATAGCATGTGTTCAATAAATGTGTTGAATGAGTGAATAAATGTATGCGTACACAAATAAACAATTTATCTCAATTTAATCACTCAGAACCAAAATTTTATTTCATAATAATAGAGAGGTGAAATAGAAATATGACCTTAATTGCAAACTTCTACAGACCAGAGCTAACCACATATTTCCCTCTTCAGAATGTCTCATTGGCTATCACAGTAAAACTCAAAATCCTTAGACCTGGTTCTTATTGTCCCTGAGACCCTACAATGAGCTGCACCCAACTACTCCCAGATACCGAAATGCATACTATGCTGTCTCATGTTTCTCTGCTTAAAATACCTTCTGCACACCTCTTCTTCAATTATCTACTTTTTAAAGACTAAACTTGTGTGTCACCTCCTCTAGGAAGCCTTCTCAGATTGCTCCTTCTAGCCTGGATTAGGTCTCTTCTTTCCTGTACCTATAGAGTCCTTACCTCCTTCATTATATTTGCTAACTACAATGGGAAAGGGAGAGAGGGAGAGAGAGAGAAAGAGATAGGGAGAGGGAGATAGAGACAGAGAGAAGGAGAGAGAGAGAGAAGGAGAGAGAGAGCTCTTACAACAAACAAAATCAAGTATTACAACAAAATCAAATATTATATTTTTTCCTTGTCTCTCCTATGAGACTGTGAGTTCGTTAAGCCCGAAGACTATACATTATTCAACCTTGAATTCTAAGGATTTACTATTTATCCACAAAATGGAAGACAGATGCTACGTAAAATTTACTGAAAGGAGAAAAAACAATTTCTACTTAATAAACAAAATTATAGGCCAAGTAATGGACTACATTTAGATATACAGAAATGAACACTACAGATATAGGCCTCTTAATCTCATAGTGAACATAAATAATAAACATAAACTGAATGTGATGCTTATCTGGAAAGGGGAAGGACAGGGTACTATGCCACAGTTGTACTATGGCAACAACTAACCAAGGAAATTAACTTAGTCTATGGAAGTGATTCTCCAACTTCACAGCTCATAACAAATGCCAGGGGCATTTGCTCAAAATGTAGATGCCTAGCCCCTACCTTCTTACTCAATAGGTCTGGAGAGAAGCCCTGAAAGCTAAATTTTAATACACACCCCCAAGTGATATCAACACAGGTGATGTGAAAAACACACTCGATAGAACACTAATATGGGGGCCAGGGTTTCCTTGCTGAGAAAAGTAATTTTAATTTGAGATTTGAATAGTGAGTATGATTTAGCCAAGCTAGTGAGGATACGGAATGAACTAGGAGCTTCTGGCAGAGGAAAACTATGTGAAGACCTGAAAGAGAAAGAGGGAAAAATCATCATAATGCCCCAAATAAGACGTTTGAATGATAAGTGAGGGACAGAGGAGAATGAATAGGTCATATCAAAGGTCTGAAAGGCTGTGTTAAGAATACTGAACATTAACCTAAAAGCAATAGAAAATCATAGAAAGGCTTGAAGCCTGGCAACCTCTCTGTGACTCAGCTACTTTATCTATAATTATCCCATCATCATCGTAGACTCTCTGTAAGGATTACAGTGGAGCAATGTCTGGCATAGAGTAAGCTTTTAATAAGTGTTACATATTATCATCATGACACTGTTTACATTTGGATCATTTAAAAAATCTCAGATAAAGCTGTGGATGGGGTTCAAACTAAATGAAATGCTGAATAAATTATATGTTCAAGCAACTTGGTGAGTCTGGAGAAAGTAGGGGCATAAGACAGTAGTGTGAATGTCAAGAAAATAAGCATTATTTAAAGAAACAAAAGGTCTTGTAGGATGAGCAGAAACTTCTCAGGCCACGAATTCTTGACAACAAGACGTAGGACCAGAAATTATTTACTACTGAAACTGGCACAGTAGGCGCTGTTTAATTAGCAGAATGAGGAGAGTACTTAAAGCTGGCTTCGTGAGAAGAGTTTCATTACTGTCTTTGAAACTACAACCCATAAGTCAGTAAGAGCTGGCTCAGCAAGAATGTGGCTCGAAGTCTAGGCCTAATTCTCAGCTAGGCTGAGTTAAGCCATTACAATGCTGGCTGATCCTTGAATATGTCCTAAGATTTCTCATCACTTTTCCTCAGGTGAATCCCAGCAGAATGCACCTTAGGATTGTTGGCTACTTGCATCTCCTCACTTGTCATCCCATCTTTCTATCTTCCAAGTGCTCAGTATAGACCAAGTGAGCAAAATCACGTGCAAGTGTGATTGCACAGGAGCACAGGCTCCAAAAGCATCCAGCGTTTGGTAGCTCTTACCTGAAAGCATCTTAAAACATTCCCTTCCAGGTAGCAGCCAGAGATGCTTAGTTTGGAGAAAGCTGGCCTATTGGCATGAATTTTGTGCATCAGAAAAAAAATGGGTGATACATTCCATGTTTTCTATCTTCAGTTACATCAGTAGTTATTAACCATGGCTATTATCTGGAGAGGTTTGGTTGTTTCTTTTGTTTTGTTTTGTTTTGTTTTGCTTTGTTTTGTTTCATTTTAAGATCACAATATTCCAGCCATAAGAGAATCCAGAGATTCCAGATGAGAATGAGAGTATAAAGGTTCTTACTTCATAATTATGGAGTCTGGTCCAAGATCTGTTTTTGAAAGTTGGCCAGATGATTGCTAATATCCAGCCAGAGTTATAACCACTGAATTATGGAAAGTTTGCTTAAGGCTCTCTTGGTTGCTCGTACAGAAATGCACTCAAAGCAGGAAATTGATGCAAACTTGGATTCTCAAAGTGCTCAAGCTAGTGACATTAATGAGTAATGCAAATATGGTTTGGGGGCTCTACAGAAAGCTGGGGAGTGTAAGATCCACGCAGAGGGGTAGCACTTAACTCAGCTACAGCCAATTGTCAGGATGTGGAAATGCTTGCCCAGTGTTGTCAGATCTTCTTATTTTTCAAGAGCAGCTAAAATTCTGGAGTTTATATTACGTAAAAATCCTGACACTTAAAGGTTGACAAAGAATTTTTTAAATGTCTCATGGGATTTATGCTGTAACATAACACTTAAAGTCCCGATTCCAAAGTGACTCTGATAGCCCACCTAGCATCAGGCATCCAGCCCTGGTCTTTTGATTATGACCAGTGGGTATTGTCTCTTAATAAATGGCTACCGCTCCTCTTGGGGAACTAATGGGCAAGCAGTTTTCAGACAAATAGGAGAGGAATTAAATTACTCAAGTGTATCCATTATAAAGACCCAGAAAGTTCAATCCTGAGACTAGTCTGGTGTATTTCCTAATCCAGAAAACTAGAGCTCAGTGAGTGAAAGTTACAAAAAGGGAGACTGTGACTCTGTAGAGTTCCCCACAAATACAATAGCCGTCCTCAGGAGATGCTGAGTTTTCAGTCACTGCAGCATTCAAGCAGTGGTTGAAAGATCACCTGACGGAGGTGTCCCCATATGTGCCCATCCGATGACTAGTATTGCCCCTCCCACTCTAACGTTCTATGAATATATATCCACTCTGCCTGATCAAACTATGAATATCCCTAACTCCCAGTCTTGTGGAATTGAATGTCTCCTACAAGAATGTACAGCTTAATTTTTTCAATCACAAGAGACTTACAGTAGAGATAATAATCATACGTAAAGAAGCCTGTAGGAATATGTTCCAATATACACAGGAGAAAACTTGCTTTCAGTATAACAGGCTTCCCATTTTATCATGTGTTAATTTTTCCTTAACACTTCCTTTTAAATCCTGGCAATTCCCATCACTAGAGGAGATCACTAATCTCGCTTTTAACAGAGAATCCTTGTCTCCATCCAGGCCTTCCTACAGGATGCATGAGAAAAAGGAAGAATCACCTCTGACCAGTCTGCCAGATTATAGGTCAGGATGGAAAGGGGCTCTCTCTGCAAAGAAAAAGATGACCAAAATCTCTTTGCAATAAAAAGAATGACTTCCAGACTCCATGACGATTAAGCCAGTTGCAAAGTTTCCAAAACAGAGATGCAGCCTGCCAAATATGTCTGGAGCTCAGAGGATAACATCATAATTAAATTTATAATAGCACTAAAGACTGAATGCCTCTATTCATTATCTTATTTAACATTTGCCCCAAACCTTGAGAGTAAGCATTATCATCCCCATTCTATACTCGAGTAAAATGAAGCTTAGATAGACCCTAAGATAAGAGTGGTTTGGGGGCAGAAACCTGGGTTTGTGTCCTGACTCTCCCAGTTACTAGCTACATGATATGATATGATATGATATATAATATATGATATGACATGATATTTCTTAACCTCTCTAAACCTTAGTCCCTCATTAGTAAGGAGAAGATAATAATGGTTTCTACTGAAAAGGAATTTTGTGACCACTGAATTAAGTAAGATTATCTTGGCACATTGAAAACGCTTGATAAATATTAGCTGCAGCTGTAACTGCCAGTAAATGGCAAAATTGAAACACTAACTGATGCCCAAATCAGCTGTCTTGGCTATTAGTCTCCTTCACTATGGTTTCAGACTCTGTCAGAATAACTTCTCTACAGGGAAATATACCACTTGTTGTATTGGTTTGATCTGAATCTCTTCAACTTAGTGGACCAGACACCTCTATCTTTGGGACTGACTTGCTATTTCTATTTATCTAGAGGACTCTGATACAAGTCTTGGCCACTGACCCATAAATGGTTTGATCTCATCCCTGCCCTATATGTACGTCCTATGTGTATCAGTTATCTCTTGCCATGATAGTGCTGTGTAACACAACCACAAAAGCTCAGTCTACAATCATAAACGTTTTTTATGCTCACAAGCCTATGAGTTGGCTGCATGTTTCTGCTGTTGTGGGCCAAATCTGTCTGGATTACCCGTGAGTCTGGTTGGCTGGCATATTGTCTGGGGTCTGGCTAATCTAGAATGGCTTTACCTGGGATGTCTCTCCTCCAGATGGACTCTAGTCATTAAAAGGGGAGCCCAGGCTTGACTTCATGCAGAGCCAGGGATCCAAAAGAAAACAGAAGCCCAGTAAGCCTCTTCAGATCTAGGTTCAGACCTGAAATACAATTTCACTGACATTCTATTGACCAAATAGTTCATAAGACCAGACCAATTTTGGGGAGTGAGCAACTAGGTTCTACCCTTTGATGAGAGTATCTGTCAAGTCACATTGCAAAAGACATTACAGAAGTGGTGCCACTTGTGAAATCTATTACACTGCTCCATCAATGCTTGGGGTTATCAGTTCAGTGGCCAGACCTTTTTCCCAAATGGGAAGAGAAGGCAGTGAATCTATTATGGCTTGGTAGAAGACACTGGAAATATTTTCAATCATGAATTTCAAAATCATATGCAACTGATTTTTTATACTCCTATCTCAAAGGTATTTGCTCTTCCAAAAGAAAGATCAAGGTATACTTTGATAGTTAGTACCAGAAAAACTAGTGAGTACCAAAAATCACCATAAGGATCACCTTTAATATAGGGAGAATGGGAGGAGGTCATAATGGCTTCAGGCCTTTTTAAATTCTACCAGTATCAAGGAATTTTCCCCTGAAGCGAGAAGATCAGTCTTTCCATTAATCTGGGAGTTTCATTCTCATTCAATTACATAGTCACCCGGTCCAGGAAGAATCAAAATGTTATTGACCTATGATTTCTAGGAACAATTAATACAAATCTGTTGGTTTAGGATTATTTGGGGTCCTCAACATAAAATAACCCTGTTAAATATCAATCCCAAACTTGAAATAAATTTGTTATGAAAATTTAGTAGCTTAAATTTTAACTCCTGAAGTATGGTGTCCACATGAAAATTCTCTAATTTCTCAGTTTCCCAGGCCCAAAATTCATAAAACACATAATCTCAGTTGTAGAACAAAATCTGCCTTTAAATTACTAGGGGACATCAGAAATTATTCAACTCTCTTAACAGCTTTTCTTATACCAGTATAAAGTTCAGTTCTATTTAGCAAGTACAGTATTAACAATACAGCTTAATAAGTGCTTAAGGCTGTGTAGAAGATGATGCAATATCTACCCCTAAGAAGTTAAAAGTCCCAAAGATTTTATTTTCTCATAATTTATCATAGCTGTTCTTCAATCTCCATCTCCTTTAGTTCATAGTCTAGCTGACTTTCATTGGATGATGACGAGATTCCCCTAACTGTTCTTTCTGCCTCCACTCCTGATTCTTTACAATCCATCCTCCGCACTGCTGCCAGAGTGATCTTAGAAAACACAAATCTGACATAGAAAACCACAATAGCCACCTACTGACCACAGATTATGCCCAAGTTTCTCTCCATATTGAACAAAGCCTTCCACAATTTACCCCCCGTCCGACCTTATTCTTAGTTCACCTGACTCCTATCCCATTTCACAATCCACAGATTTCTCTATTCAAAACTACTTGGCCTTCCATGAACACATGTCTGCACCAGAGCCTTTCTTATGTTTAAACCCTCTTGGAATTCCTCTCCCTGTTATCACTCCCTTTCCTCCTTACTTCTCTCCATTCTCTACCACCTAATAAACATCTTCTTGTGTCTCCTTAGAGGCTCACCTTTTAGGTCTCTCTTCTTCCCAGGTAGTATTGATTAGGTCCTGCTTTGTATACCCAATGTGTCCTGTTTACATTTCTATCCTAACACCTATATCTGGCTGTGCTTATTCCCATGCCCTAGTCAACTGTAAATAGGATTTCATTCATACTTGCATCTCCAGCATCTGCCACAGTACCAGATACGGAATGTGTACCCTTGGAATGTTTCTTTAATTAATGCATAGATAAATGCGTGAATAAATGAATACATGTTGTGACAATGAGACATATAAAGATATTGTCTTCAGTGTCTCGTACTTGTCCTATATATTAAATATCAAATAGGCAGTATGGCCAGTAAGATGGGGAGGGTTTCAGATGAAGGGAAGGAGCCTCTGGGTTACATAAAGGATATACGGCTTGAACTAGGTCCTGAAAAGTAAATAGTTAATTCATATATAGGGAGAGAACTGGGAAGAAAACTCAGATAGAAGAGAAAGAGTAATAGAAAAGGTGGGGGCCTTCTACCTGCGGGCTTCCTGCGGGACACTGGTGACACATAAATGCGAAGATAAAGTGAGGTTTTGTATATTAAGGCTTTGTAAATTGAAAATTATATATACATATATATGAATAAGCCACTCTATACTCTATTTTGGTTTAATTTTACTACTTTGTTCCTTTCTACATGCTATATCTCTTTCATGCTGGTTGGCATAAAAACCAAGGAGGCCTCCAAATTACAGCCTTTGGAATTTAATGAGAACAGAAGAAATTGATAACATTATTCTGCTCTCGTTAAGATCCTTTACTTCTAGGGGATTAACGTGGACAGAGGCCATTCGGGATTCCTCTCGGATTGTTAGCCACCAAATGAGATATCAGGCTGCTAATGGCTTTTACACTCTCCCTCAGACAGCCTGTACATCTCTGACCTTTCAAAGTTTGGCAACATGAGATGTTTTTTCTTTCCCTCAGGGTTAGTGAAACTCTCAAAGACAAATAAGAGAAATGGAAAATCAAATATTTGCCCCCAAAAAGAAGCCAATCACAAAAGATCATGGATGAATCAGAATAGGACAAATCTATCCCCACCACTGGAAAAGCAAGTATTTTCTCAAACAACTCCATCTTATAATTTGCAAAGCCTTGGAAACATGATCTATGTATCACTTGATAGCTACCTATTAATGAATGAGGTATTTCAGTAAAACGTTAATGCAAGTACTGAGAATATGGAGGATTTTGAGTAATGACATCTTCTGATTATTGTTTCACTCAGGGCAATCAAAGTCTCCTTTCTTTTCAATCATTATGAAAAGTACTGTAAACTTCATTAGTATATAAAACACTGAATAACTCATTCATTGAATGAGTACTATTTTTTTATTTTCTAAAGAAAATAGGATAACCTTTTTATTTTGGTTGATGAGTCAGGATTTTATTAGTATATTGGGGAATGATGTTCTGAAGAATAACTACCATTCTCCATAATTATACATATATAGAAAATAAAGAGATGGAAGCTTACAGAGTCTCCCTGATTTGGAGGGAGGCAAGGGGATAACAAAACTCTGTGCTTAAAACTACAAACAACCACTAAATCCATGATATCATTTAGAGCCAAACCCATATTTTGAGGGTTTGGGTTGGATTAATTTTCAGGTACTTGAGACTGACCTGCATTAAGAGAAAGGTAGGAGGGGAACATGATGGGTCCCGTAACTCACCAAGTAAACATCACTGTGCATCCAGTGTGGCTCCCACAAAAAGCACAACTACAAGTGAGCAGGAACTCTCTAGGATTTTCTTTCAGAAGGAAATATAACCATCTAGATGGTAATGTTCACTAATATTTAAACAGAAATTTTCTTTTCTTTTAATATAGTCTTAAACCACTTAGGAATGCAGGTAACTGCAATAACACAGAGTCATCCATTCTGGAATGTTTATCTGGGAAAGTTAATTTTCTCCTGCAAATAAGACTTTTCTAAATTATGTGTATGGGTCTGAGGTTCACAGGATGCTGGGGAAGAAATAAGGACTCTCCTGGGACTTCCCTGGTGGTACAGTGGTTAAGACTCCACACTCCCAGTGCAGGGGGCCTGGGTTCGATACCTGGTCAGGGAACTGGATCCCACATGCAAGCTGCAACTAAGAGTTCACATGCCACAACTAACAGTTCTCATACCATAACTAAGGAGCCCACGTGCTACAACTAAGAAGCCAGGCGAGCCACAACTAAGGAGCCTGCCTGCCACAACTAAGACCCAGAGCAACCAAATAAATAAATATTGAAAAAAAATGAAATAAGGACCCTAACTCAGATGTTTACTTCTTAAATTCTCATAAGAGATTAGAGTCTGGAACAATTGAATCAAGTTATATACGTATCTGTGGAAGACTGTATTTACCAAAAATGGTTCCAATAACATCTCCCATCCCACAGCCTCTTCTTACAATGTGACCTTGACACTCAACATCTAGTGGCAGGGTCTAGAGCCCCTCCCCTTGAAACTAAGCAAACTTTTGTAGCTGCCTCTTAGATCTCAGCCAATAGCCCATACCACCTGCCAGACATGTGAGTAAAGATGTCTCTGAATGATTCCAGACCCCAGCTTTTGAGCCACTCCCAGTCTCTGAGTCATCCCAACTGGATCTCAAAACGTCACAGAAGAAAGACAATCTGTCATCACTGTACCCTATTTAAATTCCTGACCCATAGAATCTGTGGGCATAACAAAATGGCTGGTTCCCCTGCTAAATTGGGGGTGGTTTTTTTCAATTCAATTGATAACTAGAATAACTTCAAATCTTAATCTCACTCTTTCTTTACTCCTTTTATAAATATGTATTGAAAAACTACCATGGACCAGGTATGGTGCTAGACATTGGAGATGAAGGAGTTCAAAAAGGCAGATGTGATCCATGCTGTCATCAAGATTACATGCTGACTGAGGGGAGACAGATGCAAACAACATAATTATAGGCTGGATAAGTGCAATTAAGGAAATAAACAGCTGAAAAGTTACTTCATGGTAGGTGGGATACTTGGATAGAGGTCTTTGAGGAGGTAATATTTCAGCTGGGACCTTGAATCTGTTTTAGGCTACGTCTTGTTTTACACATATGGAATATGTGGCCCATAGTAGGTGGGAGCAAGGACAGGGATCCAGGTCTCCAATTCCTATTTAAATGTTTTCTGCTGGTCCAGCCTCTTCTAGAGAAGAGAACACTAACCTATAAAGAGATCTTCATTTTTCCATGAAAGAAAATATGGAAGCATGCAGTCCTTTCAAATTATTTTCTTTGTGTCAAGGCTTCCAAAACTATTTGGGAAGGAGAAGAGTAGGAACGACGGTTAACATTTACTGAATAATAATTCTGCTCCAAGCACTGTGATAAACAGCTTCTATTTTTCAATGAGAGTACTTCAAAGAAATATTGCAGACATGAGGCACTGGAGACAAAAGCTCAGCCATGCTGAGGGAGGGGTCTGCAAAACGGTGGAAACAATCCGAAAGATCTGAGCAGAGAACCAACAGAAACCACTACAATCCACCTCTTCCAACACGCAAATGGGCTCACATCTTATCCTCTCCTGGTTTCTTCAAGATGGTAGTTGGCCATAGTTTCTAGAGAAAAACTGATAGTAGGAGAGTTAGTGATATGAACTACAGTCTCCTCTGCTGCATTTAATTCTGAGGCCTTCATTTATATCCAACATCTCCCTCTTCTACATCCGTGTGGGATTCTTTCCATTTCTGGCTAACCCTTGTGCTGGTCTAGGTTGTTTGACTAGTGGAATAACCCTGACATTCATCCCTGAGGGGTAGGAGGCCCTGATTACTATTCATTTATCAGGATGTGGTTGCAGTAATAACCCATTCATGGATAAAGCTGGGCAGGAGGAATGAGGAATGAAAGATACTTCAATGTTTTCAAAATATTATACTCATTACACTTAAATTCCTAGCAATGAAGTGAAGTTGGGGAAAAATTCAGAAGTGTTCCTGCTTGCCTCTGTAACTTTCAATATTATGCTCCTATAACTTTACTATACATTGGCATATGGAAGGGGATTAGAAGTGTTCTCCTTATTGCCCAAGGGGAAGAATTAAACCAAAGTCAAAGATACAGGGAAACAGGCTTCAGCACAATAAGCAGTAAGTCCTTTCTAAAAGTCAAAGTTTTATAAACTTTGAAGTAAATTGACACGAGAAGATATGAATTCTTTATTGCCTTATATTAGTATGTCTCAGGAGAAATCATTGGGAGGAAACCCCCTTAAAGGACTTCTAACCGATGAGTCCAAGATTTTAAGAATTACTACTTCGTTTAACTTCATGTGCAAAACCAGAAAAAGCTAGCTAGATAGATGTAAGCAAAGTAAATGTGACATTTCTATCTGAGGCCTGGTTTCCCCAAAACCAGAAAAAAAACAAAACATATGAAAACAAGAGGAACTGATCAGAAAATGGAGCTAAGGAAAAAGAGATTTAAGCTTGTTAAATTTCTGACTCGGGTGTCTTTCTAGTACCAACCCAGAAACCTTGCCATCTCAGGATAAATAAGTGTAATAAGACATTACATAAGATAACCAAGTAAATAAGGTTTATAAGGTATAAGATAACTAACCTTAAAAAAAATATTAGGGGGGAGGGGATTCAAGATGGCAGAAGAGCAAGACGCAGAGATCACCCTCCTCCCCACAAATACATCAGAAATACATCTACACGTGAAACAGCTCCTACAGAACACTTACTGACGCTGGCAGAAGACCTCAGACTCCCCAAAAGGCAAGAAACTCCCCACGTACCTGGGTAGGACAAAAGAAAAAACTGACGCAAAAGAATAGGGATGGGACCTGCACCTCTGGGAGGCAGCTGTGAAGGAGGAAAGGTTTCCACACACTAGGAAGGCCCTTCGAGGGTGGAGACTGTGGTTGGCGGAGTGGGGAAGCTTCGGAGCCACGGAGGAGAGCACAGCAACAGGGGTGCAGAGGGCAAAGTGAGATTCCCGCACAGAGGATCGGTGCCGACCAGCACTCACCAGCCCGAGAGGATTGTCTGCTCACCTGCCGGGACGGGCGGGGCTGGGAGCTGAGGCTCGGGCTTCGGAGGTCGTATCCCAGGGAGAGGACTGGGGTTGGTGGCGTGAACACAGCCTAAAGGGAGCTAGTGCGCCACGGCTAGCCAGGAGGGAGTCCGGGAAAAGGTCTGGAGCTGCTGAAGAGGCAAGAGATTTTTCTTTCCTCTTCGTTTCATGGTGTGCTAGGAGAGGGGATTCAGAGCGCCGTTTAAAGGAGCTCCAGAGATGGGCGTGAGCCGCGACTATCAGCACAAGCACCAGAGATGGGCATGAGAGGCTAAGGCTGCTGCTGCAGCCAACAAGAAGCCTGTGCGCAAGCAGAGGTCAATATCCACACCTCCCTCCCGGGAGCCTGTGCAGCCCGCCACTGCCAGGGTCCCAGGATCCAGGGACAACTTCCCCGGGAGAACGCACAGCGCGCCTCAGGTTGGTGCAACGTCCGGCCAGCCTCTGCCGCCGCAGGCTCGCCCCGCACTCCGTGCCCCTCCCTCCCCCCGGCCTGAGTGAGCCAGAGCCCCGGAATCAGCTGCTCCTTTAACCCCGTCCTGTCTGAGCGAAGAACAGACACCCTCCAGCGACCTACACGCAGAGGCGGGGCCAAATCCGAAGCTGAGCCCCGGGAGCTGTGAGAACACAGAAGAGAAAGGGAAATCTCTCCCAGCAGCCTCAGGAGCAGCGGATTAAAGCTCCACAATCAACTTGATGTACCTGCATCTGTGGAATACCTGAATAGACAACGAATCATCCCAAATTGAGGAGGTGGACTTTGGGAGCAGTGATATATATATTTTTTCCCCTTTTTCTCTTTTTTCTGAGTGTGTATATGTCTGCTTCTGTGTGTGATTTTGTCTGTATAGCTTTGCTTTTACCATTTGTCCTACGGTTCTGTCTGTCCGGTTTTATTTATTTATTTTTTTAGTATAGTTTTTAGCACGTCTTTGTGTGTGTGTGTGTGTGGTATGCGGGTCTCTCACTGTTGCGGCCTCTCCCGTTGCGGAGCACAGGCTCCGGACGCGCAGGCTCAGCGGCCATGGCTCACAGGCCCAGCCACTCCACGGCACGCGGGATCCTCCCGGACCGAGGCACGAACCCGTGTTCCCTGCGTCGGCAGGTGGACTCTCAACCACTGCGCCACCAGGGAGGCCCCAGTACTTCTTATCATTGGTGAATTTGTTATTTGGTTTGGTTGCTCTCTTCTTTCTTTCTTTTCTTTATTACTTTAAACATTTTTTTTACTAATTATTTTTTATTTTAATAACTTTATTTTTGTATTTTATTTTATCTTTTCCTTTCTTCCTTCCTTCCTTCCTTTCTTTCTCCCTTTCTTGTGTGCATAACAGGCTCTTGGG
This sequence comes from Stenella coeruleoalba, assembly GCF_951394435.1. Classification (NCBI taxonomy): domain Eukaryota; kingdom Metazoa; phylum Chordata; class Mammalia; order Artiodactyla; family Delphinidae; genus Stenella; species Stenella coeruleoalba. The sequence goes on from NC_137154.1 coordinate 21,756,146, forward strand.
GCTCCGGCCCAGTGTCAGGGCTGTGCCTCTGAGGTAGGAGAGCCAAGTTCAGGACATTGGTCCACCACAGACCTCCCAGCTCCATGTAATATAAAATGGCAAAAATCTCCCAGAGATCTCCATCTCAATTCTAAGACCCAGCTCCACTCAACGATCAGCAAGCTACAGTGCTGGACACCCCATGCCAAATAACTAGCGAGACAGGAACACAACACCACCCATTAGCAGAGAGGCTGCCTAAAATCATAATAAGTGCACAGACACCCCAAAACACACCACCAGACATGGACCTGCCCACCAGAAAGACAAGATCCAGCCTCATCCACCAGAACACAGACACTCGTCCCCTACATCCAGGAAGCCTACACAACCCACTGAACCAAACTTAGCCACTTGGGGTAGACACCAAAAACAATGGGAACTACAAACCTGCAGCCTGCAAAAAGGAGAACCCAAACACAGTGAGTTAAGAAAAAAGAGAAGACAGAGAAACACACAGCAGATGAAGGAGCAAGGTAAAAACCCACCAGACCTAACAAATGAAGAGGAAATAGGCAGAATAATGATAGTAAAGATGATCTAAAATCTTGGATGGAGAAATACAAGAAATGGAGAATGGAGAATGGAGAAAATACAAGAAACGTCTAACAAGGACCTAGAAGAACTAAAGAGCAAACAAACAATGATGAACAACACAATAAATGAAATTGAAAATACTCTAGATGGGATCAATAGCAGAATAACTGAGGCAGAAGAACGGATAAGTGACCTAGAAGATAAAATAGTGGAAATAACTACTGCAGAGCAGAATAAAGAAAGAAAAGAATTGAGGACAGTCTCAGAGACCTCTGGGACAATATTAAATGCACCAACATTCGAATTATAGGGGTCCCAGAAGAAGAAGAGAAAAAGAAAGGGACTGAGAAAATATTTGAAGAGGTTATAGTTGAAAACTTCCCTAATATGGGAAAGGAAATAGTTAATCAAGTCCAGGAAGCACTGAGAGGCCCATACAGGATAAATCCAAGGAGAAACATGCCAAGACACATATTAATCAACTATCAAAAATTAAATACAAAGAAAAAGCATTAAAAGCAGCAATGGAAAAACAACAAATAACACACAAGGGAATCCCCATAAGCTGATCTTTCAGCAGAAACTCTGCAAGCCAGAAGGGAGTGGAAGGACATATTTAAAGTGATGAAGGAGAAAAACCTATAACCAAGGTTACCCTATCCAGCAAGGACCTCATTCAGATTTGATGGAGAAATTAAAACCTTTACAGACAAGCAAAAGCTAAGAGAATTCAGGCCCACCAAACCAGCTTTACAACAAATGCTAAAGGAACTTCTCTAGGCAGGAAACACAAGAGAAGGAAAAGACCTACCATAACAAACGCAAAACAATTAAGAAAATGCTAATAGGAACATACATATTGATAATTACCTTAAAGGTAAATGGAGTAAATGCTCCAAACAAAAGACATAGATTGGCTGAAGGGATACAAAGACAATACCTGTATATATGCTGTCTACAAGAGACCCACTTCAGACCTAGAGACACATACGGACTGAAAGTGAGGGGATGGGAAAAGATATTCCACGCAAATAGAAATCAAAAGAAAGCTGGGGTAGCAATTCTCATATCAGACAAAATAAACTTTAAAACAAAGACTATTACAAGAGACAAAGAAGGACACTACATAATGATCAAGGGATCAATCCAAGAAGAAGATATAACAATTGTAAATATTTATGCACCCAACATAGGAGCACCTCAATACATAAGGCAAATACTAACAGCCATAAAAGGGGAAACTGACATTAACACAATCATAGTAGGGGACTTTAACACCCCACTTTCACCAATGGACGGATCATCCAAAATGAAAATAGATAAGGAAAGACAAGCTTTATATGATACACTAGACAAGATGGAGTTAATTGATATTTATAGGACATTCCATTCAAAAACAAAAGAATACACTTTCTTCTCAAGTGTTCATGGAACATTCTCCAGGATAGATCATATCTTGGGTCACAAATGAAGCCTTGGTAAATTTAAGGTAATTGGAATCGTATCAAGTATCTTTTCTGACCACAACGCTATGAGACAAGATATCAATTACAGGAAAAAATCTGTAAAAAATACAAACACATGGAGGCTAACCAGTACACTACTTAACAACCAATAGATCACTGAAGAAATCAAAGAAGAAATCGAAAAATACCTAGAAACAAATGACAATGAAGACACGACGACCCAAAACCTATGGGATGCAGCAAAAGCAGTTCTAAGAAGGAGGTTTATATCAATACAATCCTACCTCAAGAAATAAGAAACATCTCAAATAAACAACCTAACCTTACACCTAAAGCAACTAGAGAAAGAAAAACAAAAAAACCCCAAAGTTAACAGAAGGAAAGAAATCATAAAGATCAGATCAGAAATAAATTAAAAAGCAATGAAGGAAACGATAGCAAAGATCAATAAAACTAAAAGCTGGTTCTTTGAGAATATAAACAAAATTGATAAACCATTAGCCAGACTCATCAAGAAAAAAAGGGAGAAGACTCAAATCAATAGAATTAGAAATGAAAAAGGAGAAGTAACAACTGACACTGCAGAAATACAAAGGATCATGAGAGACTACTACAAGCAGCTATATGCCAATAAACTGGACAACCTGGAAGAAATGGACAAATTCTTAGAAACGCACAACCTTCTGAGACTGAACCAGGAAGAAATAGAAAATATGAACATACCAATCACAAGCACTGAAATTGAAACCGTGATTAAAAATCTTCCAGTAAAAAAAAGCCCAGGACCAGATGGCTTCACAGGTGAATTCTATCAAACATTTAGAGAAGCTTCACACGTATCCTTCTCAAACTCTTCCAAAATATAGCAGAGGGAGGAACACTCCTAAACTCATTCTATGAGGCCACCATCACCCTGATACCAAAACCAGACAAAGATGTCACAAAGAAAGAAAACTACAGGCCAATATCACTGATGAACACAGACGCAAAAATCCTCAACAAAATACTAGCAAACAGAATCCAACAGCACATTAAAAGGATCATACACCATGATCAAGTGGGGTTTATCCCAGGAATGCAAGGATTCTTCAATATACGCAAATCAATCAATGTGATACACCATATTAACAAATTGAAGGAGAAAAACCATATGATAATCTCAATAGATGCAGAAAAAGCTTTTGACAAAATTCAACACCAATTTATGAAAACCCTCCAGAAAGCAGGCATAGAGGGAACTTACCTCAACATGATAAAGGCCATATATGACAAACCCACAGCGAACATCATTCCCAATGGTGAAAAACTGAAACCATTTCTGCTAAGATCAGGAACAAGACAAGGTTGCCCACTCTCACCACTATTCTTCAACATAGTTTTGGAAGGTTTAGCCACAGCAATCAGAGAAGAAACAGAAATAAAAGAAATCCAAATCGGAAAAGAAGAAGTAAAGCTGTCACTGTTTGCAGGTGACATGTTACTATACATAGAGAATCCTAAAGATGCTACCAGAAAACTACTAGAGCTAATCAATGAATTTGGTAAAGTAGCAGAATACAAAATTAATGCACAGAAATCTCTTGCATTCTTATACACTAATGATGAAAACTCTGACAGTGCAATTATAAAAACACTCCCATTTACCATTGCCACAAAAAGAATAAAATACCTAGGAATAAACCTACCTAAGGAGACAAAAGACCTGTATGCAGAAAACTATAAGACACTGATGAAAGAAATTGAAGATGATATAAATAGATGGAGAGCTATACCATGTTCTTGGATTGGAAGAATCAACATTGTGAAAATGACTCTACTACCCAAAGCAATCTACAGATTCAGTGCAATCCCTATCAAACTACCAATGGCATTTTTCACAGAAACAGAATAAAAAATTTCACAATTTGTATGGAAACACAAAAGACCCTGAATAGCCAAAGCAATCTGGAGAAAGAACAACGGTGCTGGAGGAATCAGGCTCCCTGACTTCAGACTATACTACAAAGCTACAGTAATCAAGACAGTATGGTACTGGCACAAAAACAGAAATATAGATCAGTGGAACAAGATAGAAAGCCCAGAGATAAACCCACGCACATATGGTCACCTTATCTTTGATAAAGGAGGCAAGAGTATACAATGGAGAAAAGACAGCCTCTTCAATAAGTGGTGCTGGGAAAAGCAGACAGCTACATGTAAAAGAATGAAATTAGAACACTCCCTAACACCATACACAAAAATAAGCTCAAAATGGATTAAAGACCTAAATGTAAGCCCAATCACTATAAACTCTTAGAGGAAAACATAGGCAGAACACTCTGTGACATAAATCACAGCAAGAGCCTTTCTGACCTACCTCCTAGAGAAACTGAAATAAAAACAAAAATAAACAAATGGGACCTAATGAAACTTAAAAGCTTTTGCACAGCAAAGGAAACTATAAACAAGACGAAAAAACCCTCAGAATGGGAGAATATATTTGCAAACCAATCAATAGACAAAGTATTAATCTCCAAAATATACAAGCAGCTCATGCAGCTCAATATCAAAAAGACAAACAACCCAATCCAAAAATGGGCAGAAGTCCTAAATAGAGATTTCTCCAAAGAAGATATACAGATTGCCAAGAAACACATGAAAGGATGCTCAACATCGGTAATCATTAGAGAAACGCAAATGAAAACTACAATGAGGTATCACCTCACACCCGTCAGAATGGCCATCATCAAAACCTCTACAAACAATAAATGCTGGACAGGGTGCGGAGAAAAGGGAACCCTCTTGCACTGTTGGTGGGAATGTAAATTGATACAACCACTACGGAGAACAGTACGGAGGTTCCTTAAAAAACTAAAAATGGAACTACCATACGACCCAGCAATCCTACTACTGGGCATATACCCTGAGAAAACCATAATTCAAAATGAGTCATGTACCACAATGCTCGTTGCAGCTCTATGTACAATAGCCAGGACATGGAAGCAACCTAAGCATCCATCGACAGATGAATGGATAAAGAAGATGTGGCACATATATACAATGGGATATTACTCAGCCATAAAAAGAAACGAAATTGAGTTATCTGTAGTGAGCTGGATGGTCCTAGAGTCTGTCATACAGAGTGAAGTGTGTCAGAAAGAGAAAAACAAATACCATATTCTAATATATATAAATGGAATCTAAAAAAAAAAAAAAATGGTCATGAAGAACCTAGGGGCAAGACGGGAATAAAGACGCAGACCTACTAGAAAATGGACTTGAGGACACAGGGAGGGGGAAGGGTAAGATGGGAGAAAGTGACAGCGTGGCATGGACATATATACACTACCACATGTAAAACAGATAGCTAGTGGGAAGCAGCCACATAGCACAGGGAGATCAGCTTGGTGCTTTGTGACCACCTAGAGGGGTGGGATAGGGAGGGTAGGAGGGAGATGCAAGAGGGAGGGGATATGGGGATATATGTATATGTATAGCTGATTCACTTTGTTATAAAGCAGAAACTAACACACCATTGTAAAGCAATTATACTCCAATAAATATGTTAAAAAAAAAAGAAAAGAAATAAAGTGTGAGTAAAAAAGAAAAAAAAAATTGAAGAACCAGCAAACATCTACTTTAAAGAATAGCTTTGTATGAAGCACTGGGTTTTGTATGATGACACAAACATCCCCTAAACACTCTGTCCAGGATTTGCTTGGTCCCATACAAACACTTCTCATTGGATACAGTAAAACGTTGAGTTCCTGGAAAATGGAAAAGATACCAAGATGCATGGCAGAAATGGACTGGAAGTCAAAAATAAAGTCCAAACACTGCCACTGTGTAGTCATTTGAGCTTACACAAACATCTGACCTCTTCGGATTTAGACAATAAAATCTCCAGCTTCTCTGCAAGCTTTAGTGTTCTGTGCTTCAAAGTACAGCTTCAGACCAGTCCTGTGCTATAATCTAGTTCCAGAAATCTATATCTGAGCTGTCAGTTCATGAAAAGAACATATATAATTATAAAATGAACAGTCCTAAGTTTCTAGGTTACCTCATTCTGGAGAATTCTGCCCTACTTTTAGCATAGAAGGAGAAATTTCATAAGAATTCTTATGCTTGAAAAATTTTCTACACTTTTGTCATCATAATAAGCATGCATTTTATTCATTCTTATAGAATCCTCACTTATTCTAGCATATGAGGTAACTCCAATTGTTCTAATTGTTGGGAAATCATAGCGATTCCCTCTACTCATTTTGTCCTCCTCAATTCTTTAAACTCTTCTTTTGTAAATATACTAAGTAGGAAAGACCATATTTGATAGTATTCCAATCTACATGAAGCTCCAATCTTCTTAGCACAAAAAGACTAGGTAAATTTTTGAATGCAGGAAAACAGTTTAATGACCATTCAGATTCACTAGCTGTCAGGTACAAAAGAAAACAAGTTATTTCCTAATGTTTTGGCTTTTAGGATATTGCCTCTGGGATTAATGTATACACTGTCCCCTTTACCTACTCTCTTCAACTGGCTAACTCCTGCTTACTGCGAAGATCTCAGCTTAGACATCACATCTTGCAGAAAGTCAAGGCACCCTTTGTTTAACCCAATGGTTCTCAACTGGGTGCAATTTTGCCCCTCCCCTCAGAGGACATGTGGCAACGCCTACAGGCATTTTTGGTTGTCACAACCTGGGGGAAGGTTGCTACTGGCATCTAGTGGGTAGAAGCCAGGGATGCTGCTAAACATCATACAATGTGCAGGAGAGCTCCCACAACAAAGAACTGTCTGTCTGAAATGTCAGTAGGGCCGATATTAAGAAACTCCAATTTAAACCATCATAGCATTTGTCACACTGTATTGTATTTGCGGTGTTTATGCACCTGAGAACAAGAGCATGCCTTGATTTCCACTGCATGTTCCTGCGTACCTGGGACTCATTAGGCAGATGGTAAAAACGAAATGACGGGCCAGCTGAATTAATAAAGGAGATTACAAATAGTATACAAGGAAGCAAGAATAAGACCATAGCATATTTATTGTTAACAAAATATTTTTTTAGATTGCCTAGTTAAAGTGTTCAGAGTTTACAAAGCGCTTTAAAACCGTGATCCAACAAGTCAGCTAGGCAAGTAGAGAGTAACTTAACTCAGTTTTTACAAAGAAGGCACCAATTCTCAGAGAAGTGAAGAGGCTTGCAAATGTAAATGATGAATAACCTAGCGCTGGAGGCATCTTACAGAGCCTTCACTGGTTTGTGACAAAATTTTAGGGACTTAGAAATAACCAGTTGGTTGTGGAGTGGATGTCACGCTATCCCTTTTATACTGCCAAAGAAAAACTTTAGCTTTGTTCCATAGGAACGCAATAACCCCTCAACTTCAGCTAACAAAAGCAACCAAGTGCCACTGACTCTGGGAAGGTTTGGCCTAATAAAAGAGTGCAATTGTGGGATAATGTGTCACTTAGCAATTCCCTTATAGGTGGCTCAGAGGCACCAGGGACACATCCTAGGTAATGATGAAAATAAACTGCTCCTTGTTAAATCTCTAATCAGCCAGATTGCCTGAATGTTTAGAAACACAGAATATATAGAAGGTAGTTTTCCAAAGGAAATTTCCTTGATTTGAAACTCATGTCTGCATACTTATTTGCTGCATTTCTTTGGGCAAATATCTTAACATCAATGTATGTGCCTCAGTTTCCTCAACTGTAAAGGGAGGATTATAATAACAACCATTTCATAGGACAGTTGAGGGGGTGAAATGTCTTCATACACGAGGCACTTAGTGCCTGAAATGAAGTGTGCCCAATAATTTTTATCAATCTACTATCTATCTATCTACCTATCTCTCTATCTACCTACCTACCTACCTACCCATCCATCCATCATCTATCCATCCATCTAATTTGATGCAAGTGCTATCTCACTGAAGTTTACCATAGGGTAAAAGACCCCATACTCTGAGGGAATTTCTCTATGGATGTGACATCATCAATCCATCTGTCTGCCTATATATATCATTGATCTATCTTATCTATCTATCTACCTATCTAACCTATCATTCATTATTTCTGTATCTTTTCCTAAGTAAAGAATTCTTCCTGGAGATAAATAAGCCACATCAATATGCTGTGTGTCTCATACACATCAAATGTCTATGTAAAAACCTACCTAACTACTTTGACTAATGTAGTCAACACATGGATTTCTTGGTTTCCCTGCATCCTATTCAACTTAACTTCTTTGGTAACAAAGCAAATTTTGCGGGGGGAATTGTCTTACTCAAGAATGCTATGGGAACCTTTCATATCTCAATTTATCTATTTCTGTAACTTTTTTTACAAAGCAAATGTATTACTCTGGCAGAAAAAAATCAGTGTTACTCATACTCAAATAATGTAAAGAGTCTTTTTAAAAGAAATTGCCACTGACTCCTTCTCCAGCCTTGACCTATATTATGTTACAGTGTTGTGTAAATGTACACAAACATAAAATAAAGCTAGGCATGAAGGCATTAGGCTAAATAAATTGAATGTAAAACTAAAAATGGGATAAAATTTTAATGACAGTGAAAAATTGGTACTGTTGGGTTTAGTAGCATGTGGCAAACAGTGAGCTGTGCCACCCAGACTGCCCTTCAAGGAAGGACGTGCTGACCAGCTGTGAGGACTGTAGGCTCCAGCTGTCACCTTCTTCAAGGTCTGCCTCAGCTGCAGCCTCCCGGCCCAAGGTCAAGCCTTTCCTTGAGCAGCCTGCATCTGGCAACTGTGCAAGGTTGGGGTGTAAAGGCCCCCCATTTCAGCTTGATGGGGGACAGCTCTGACAAGCAATGCTCACCCCAGAGCTCCCTGCCAGGTTGACTGAGGTACTACTGGTCTGCATCAGCGTTCAACTCCTTCATTCTACCCAGATCTGTCCTCTCTTGCTTTCTTCTACAGAGACTGATCTCAAATAAACATCTTACACCCCAAGCTCTCTGTTTCCAGAGAATTTGATCTAAAACACAATAAAAAGAAAAGAGCCTATGCTTCTATATTTTTAGTTTGATGACACAAATACCAGAAATGAACATTTAATGAACAGCACAAAACAGTATTAATAGACTCAAGCCTGTGTTTGTCCATCTTCAACTGAGCAATGAGTGAGGGCAACTTGTGTGCTTAAGAATACAATTCTTTGTGTGTTTCCATTACTCAATAAGCTATACAGCTATACCTAGTAATTAAGAGCTCTAGCAGCTCATCTTCCCATTATGCAGAATAGAAAATCTTTAATGAAATATCACACAAAAGAAGATTCCAGGCAACTGAAAACCACAAAGCATAAACAATTGCTGGGTTACAATATTGCACTAAACAGACAGTTATTTCAACGAGGCATTGTACTAGCTAGCAATTATTTCATAAAACATTGCACACAACAAGGATGATAATTCCAAAACATACCTCACAGGATAATTATTTAAGGCTGTTCAATAAACGTTTACTCCAAATTGGCAATTATTTCTTTAACAATGATGATACATTCAGAAGGAGTTTGCAAAACCTGGCATAAATAGATAGGCTGAAAGAAACTAGCATGTACCAGAGTCTAATGTTCAAAAGCTTTTAAGAGAGTAAACATAAATGAAAAAAAATTCTTTTTTGCTCAACAAGCCATTTCTCCTGTATTTAATCATCTCTTCAATTCACTTATTCATCAAATACTTAGGTGTCACCTACTTTATATCTTGAGCTGTGGAATGAAAAGAAAGAATCCTGTGGTCAAGGAGGTGCTTGCAACCTGTTAGAGCCTGACATGATTGACAATGTATTTCCCTTTTCTCCAGCCATTCTGGACTGTTTTCTTTTTCTCAACTCTCCAAATCCAACCCTAGTAGAAGCCATTTGCCCCTGCTGTCTTCTCTGTCTATACCTGCACTATCCAGTAGGGTATTCCATAGCCACACGTGGTTATTGAGTACTTGAAATGTGGCTACTGTAAACTGAGATGTGTTTTAAGTGTGAAATGAACACTCGATTTTGAAGACTTTGTACAAAAGAATAATGTAAATGCACCACGAATAATTTAAGATAGTTATGGGATGAAATAATATTGTGGAAATACTGGGTTCTATAAAATACACTATTAAAATTAATTTTATCTGTTTCTTTTTTAATGTGGCTACTAGAAAAATTAAAATTACTTATGTGGCTCACACTATATTTCTATAGGACAGCTGTGGTCTAGAACATTCTGACGTTTTCATGATTTCTTCTCAGCATTCTGGCATCAGCTCATTGTCTTCACTTCAAAGAGGTTTTTTTCTGACCATCATTCTAAAGAAGACACAACACCCTCACCCACTCAGTCACTCTCACATTACTCCATCTAACCTTTTTTTTTATTATAGTAAAATATATATAACGTGAGATCTACCCTAACAAAGTTTTAAGCATACAGTACCATGTTGTTACTATATGCAGATTATTGTACAGTAAATCTCCAGAACCTTTTTATCTTGCATGACTGAAACTCTATATCCATTCAACAATTCCCCATTTCTCCCTACCCCCAAACCTTGGCAACCAACATTCAACTCTGTGCTTCTATGAGTTTGACTAACTTATTTACCTCACATAAGTGGAATCATGTAACATTTGTCTTTCTGTGACTGGCTTATTTCACTTACCATAATATCCTGAAGGTTCATCCATGTTGTAGCACATGACAGGATTTCCTTTTTTAAAGCTGAATAATATTCCATTGTATATACCACATCTTCTTATTCATTCATTCATCAATGGAATTTGGGTTATTTCCACCTCTTGACTATTGTGAATAACACTACAGTAAACAGCCACTAAGGAAAACATTGTGGAGCATCTCCAAAAAATTAAAACTAGAACTACCACATGATCCAGCAATCCCACCTCTAGGTATTTATACAAAAGTATTGAAATCAGGATCTTGAAAAGATATTTGCACTCCTGTGTCCATTTAGTTTTCTTTTTAGCACTTATTATTATTTGAAATTACCCTATGGACTTGTTTATTTACTTTTTTAATCATCTCTGTCAGAATATAAGCCCCAGGATAGCAACTAATACATCTTCTTTACCATTTAAAGTACAGCAATAATACAATGCTTGAAACTTAGTAAGTGTTCAATAAATAACTATTGAACAAGTGAATGAAGATGCAACACACACCTAGGTAGAGGAGCAGCCAAGTGTGCCAGGGAAGACAGAGAAGGGAGCACTCTAGGTTGAAGGTATTTGGCTAGGTTCTCTAGAAAGAGTAGATTCAATCCACCCTTCTATCTAGCCAACTATCTTTCTATCCATCTTTCCAACATTGATCCATTTACTCAAAAGACATTTCTTTAGCACTTCTATGTTTCAGGCACTGTGCTAACTGCAGAGAAATATTGTATCATATACAATAGTGAATACAATTAAACAGGGTCCTACTATTATGTAGCTTACAATCTAGAAGGAAGACCAACTAGTATGAAGTTACTTAATTACATAAACAATTAATTATAATTTTGATAAGTGCTAGGGAGGGCAATTTGTCTAGGGGATCAGAAGAGGCTTACATAGGTGAGCAATATTTATGCTAAGACCTGAACGATAAAAAGGAGTTAGCCTGAGCTAACCTTGACTCTAAAGGGACAAGGCAGAAAGGGAAGTTCAGAGAAATCCAAGTAATTCAGTTCTTCTGGGGCACCAAGTATGTATGTGAGCATGACAGACTGCCAGTATGAATGTAGGTAATTTTATAGAAAGTATATTTATCAGCTAAATACATATATATTGACATAGAATGAAAAACTCAGCAATGGTTCTAAATTTTGAAGGCAATGACACATAACACCTTAAATGAAATTTTAATCAATTTTTAATTCTGATGAAATAATCAATATTTATTTTTAGAAAATTTGAAAAATATCACTAAAAGGAACTTAAAATTATCCCTGATATTATTTTCCAAAGATAAGTACCATTAATATCTTAGTTTGCCTACCTTGATTTTTTTCCTATTTGTATACATACATTTTTTTTCTACTTGTATATACTTCTTTAACAAAAAGACCTAAGTATAACAATTCTTATGTTCTTATAGGTACCTTTAAAAGAATAGTAGAACCAAGACTCTGAAAGTAACTAACTCTCATTTTTCTAGAAACATAAAGAAATTTTAGAATCTGTTTTTAAGTACCAAACTCTCCCCTAAAATGTAGAAAGTAAAATTTTCACCACATTCCCACAAAACCAGTAGTATCACAGGAAGTCTCTGATTGAAAACCAAGGAAGCACCTCAATATATAAGGCAAATACTATCAGCCATAAAGGGAGAAATCAACAGTAACACAATAATAGTGGGGGACTTTAACACCCCACTTTAGTCAATCGACAGATCATCCAGACAGAAAATCAATAAGCAAACACAGGCCTTAAATGATACATTAGACCAGATGAACTTAATTGATAATTGTAGAGCACTCCATCCAAAAACAGAAGAATACACATTCTTCTCAAGTGGACACAGAATATTCTCCAGGATTGAGCACATCCTGGGCCACAAAGCAAGCCTTGGTAAATTTAAGAAAACTAAAATCATATCAAGCATCTTTTCTGACCATAATGCTATGAGATTAGAAATAAACTACAAGAAAAAAACTATAAAAAACACAAACACGTGGAGGCTAAACAATATGCTTCTAAACAACCAATGGGTCACTGAAGAAATCAAAGACAAAATCAAAAAATATCTAGAGACAAATGAAAATGAAAGCACAACAATCCAAAACCTATGGGATACAACAAAAGCAGTTCTAAGAGGGAAGTTTATAGCAATACAAACTTACCTCAGGAAACAAGAAAAATCTCAAATAAACAACCTAACCTTACACCTAAACAAAACTGAAAGTTAGTAGAAGTAAAGAAATCATAAAGTTTAGAGCAGAAATAAATGAAACAAAGAAGACAATAGTAAAGATCAATGAAACTAAAAGCTGGTTCTTTGAAAAGATAGACAAACGTGATAAATCTTTAGCCAGACTCATCAAGAAAAAAAGGGAGAGGACTCAAATCAATAAAGTTAGAAATGAAAAAGGAGTAGTTACAACTGACACCACAGAAATATGAAGGATCATAAGAGACTACTATATGCAACCGTATGCCAATAAAATGGACAACCTAGAAGAAATGGACAAATTCTGAGAAAGGTACAGACTCCCAAGACTGAACCAGGAAGAAACAGAAAATATGAACAAACAAATCACAAGCACTGAAATTGAAGCTGTAATTAAAAACTCCCAACAAACAAAAGTCCAGGACCCGATGACTTCACAGGCAAGTCCTATTAAATATTTAGAGAAGAGCTAACACCTGTCCTTCTGAAACTGTTCCAAAAAATTGCAGAAGAAGGAAAACTCTCAAACTCATTCTATGAGGCCACCATCACCCTGATACCAAAACCAAAGATACCACTAAAAAAGAAAATTACAGGCCAATATCACTGATGAACATAGATGCAAAAATCCTCAACAAAATACTAGCAATTCAAATCGAACAATACATTAAAAGGATCATACACCATGATCAAGTGGGATTTATCCCAGGGATGCAAGGATTTTTCAATATCCGCAAATCAGTGTGATACACCACATCAACAAATTGAAGAATAAAAACCATATGATCATCTCAATAGATGCAGAAAAAGCTTTTCACAAAATTCAACACTTATTTATGATAGAAACTCTCTAGAAAGTGGGCATAGAGGGAACCTACCTCAACATAATAAAAGCCATATATGACAAACCTACAGCTAGCATCATACTCAACAGTGAAAAGCTGAAAGCATTTCTTCTAAGATCAGGAACAAGACAAGGATGCCCACTCTCACCACTTTTATTCAACATAGTTTTGGAAGTCCTAGCTATGGCAATCAGAGAAGAAAAAGAAATAAAAGGAATTCAAATTAGAAAAGAAGAAGTAAAACTGTCACTGTCTGCAGATGACATGATACTACACATAGAGAATCCTCAAGACGCTACCAGAAAACTACTAGAGCTCATCAATGAATCTGGTAAAGTTCAGGCTACAAAATTAATACACACAAATCTGTTGCATTTCTATACACTAACAATGAAAGACCAGAAAGAGAAATTCAAGAGACAATCCCATTTACCATTGCATCAAAAAGAATAAAATACCTAGGAATAAACCTACCTAAGGAGGCAAAAGACCTGTACTCTGAAAACTATAAGATGCTGATGAAACAAATCGAAGAAGACAGAAACAGATGGAAAGAAATACCATGTTCTTGGATTGGAAGAATAAATATTATTGAAATGACTATACTACCCTAGGCAATCTACAGATTCAATGCAATCCCTATCAAATTACCAATGGCATTTTTCATAGAACTAGAACAAAATAATCTTAACATTTTTATGGAGACATAAAAGACCCCGAATAGCCAGAACAGTATTAAGAAAGAAAAGTGGAACTGGAGGAATCAGGCTCCCTGACTTCAGACTATACTACAAAGCTACAGTCATCAAAACAGTATGGTACTGACACAAAAATAGAACTATAGATCAATGGAACAAGATAGAAAGCCCAGAAATAAACCCACACACCTATGGTCAATAAATCTATGACAAAGAAGGCAAGACTATACAATGGTGGAAAGACAGTCTCTTCAACAAATACTGCTGGGAAAACTGGACAGCTACATGTTAAAAAAATGAAATTAGATCACTCTTTAACACCATACAAAAAATAAGCTCAAGATGGATTAAAGAACTAAATGTGAGACAGGACACTATAAAACTCCTAGAGGAAAACATAGGCAGAACACTCTCTGACATAAATCACAGCAATATCTTTTCCGATCCACCTCCCAGAGTAATGGAAATAAGAACAAAAATAAACAAACGGGACCTAATTAAACTCAAAAGCTCTTGCACAGCAAAGGAAACCATAAACAAAATGAAAAGACAACCCACAGACTGGGAGAAAATATTTGCAAATCTTGCAACCGACAAGGGATTAGTCTCCAAAATTTACAAACAGCTCAAACGGCTTAATATCATCAAATAACCCAATAAAAAATGGGCAGAAGACCTAAACAGACATTTTTCCAAGGAAGACATATGGATGGCCAATAGGCACATGAAAAGATGTTCAACATCACTAATGATTAGAGAAATGCAAATCAAAACTACAATGAGATATCACTTCACACCAGTCAAAATGGTTATCATCAAAAAATCCACAAACAATAAATTCTGCACAGGGTGTGCAGAGAAGGGAACCCTCCTACACTGTTGGTGGGAATGTAAATTGGTGCAGCCACTATGGAGAACAGTATGGAGGTTCCTTAGAAAACTAAAAATGAGCTACCATATGACCCTGCAATCCCACTCCTGGGCATATATCTGGAGAAAAACAGGGTCCAAAAGGATACATGCACCCCAATGTTCACTGCAGCACTGTTCACAATAGACAAGACATGGAAGCAACCTAAATGTGCATCAACAGAGGAATGGATAAAGAAGATGTGGTACATATATACAATGGAATATTACTCAGCCATAAAAAAGAATGAAATAATGCCATTTGCAGTAACATGGATGGACTTAGAGATTGTCATACTGAGCAAAGTAAGTCAGACAGAGAAAGAGAAATATCATATGATATCACTTATATGCAGAATCTAAAAAGTAATGATACAAATGAACATATATACAAAACAGAAACGGACTCAAAGGCTTAGAGAATGAACTTATGGTTACAGGGGGGGAAGGGTGGAGGGAAGGGACAGTTAGGGAGTTTGGGATTGACATTTACACACTGCTATATTTAAAAAGGATAACCAACAAGGACCTACTGTATAGCACAGGGAACTCTGCTCAATGTTATGTAGCAGCCTGAATGGGAGGGGAGTCTGGAGGAGAATGGATACATGTATATGTATTGCTGAGTTGCTTTGCTGTGCACCTAGAACTATCACAACATTGTTAATCATCTATACTCCAATATAAAATTAAAAGTTAAAATAAATAAAATAAAACCAAGGAAAAATGTTGTTCCTCCTCTCAAATATATGGCCAGACATCTATTAGAGTATTATGAAGTCTTACTATAAATAATTAAACATAAGCTGCCAATGCCCCTAGTAAAATATATGAACCAAATATATTTATGGGATGTACTATCTAAGCTGATTATGATGTGTTTATTCCCTTACCTAATCAAGACTGGTTTGTAATTCAAAACAAATGTCACAATCTTTAGAGCAAAGGAAAATTAATGAGCATGAATAGTCTATAACTCTAACTTAAAAAAATTAAACCAGGCCAATCAAACCATTCTCAATCAAACCATAAACCCCTAAAATCTGAACACTTGGGAACCAAAATAATAAGGCTCTCAATAATTTCCTATATTTTATTCTACCCAAATGTGCAAAGATACAGTTTGTGACCCCCAACTTTCTTTCCTTATTAACTATAGTATTTATCATTCTGGCCATTAAATAGATTAATAGCCCTCATTTTTCACCCATCTTTTATTCATACACTTTGCCATATAACTTTGCAATGCTCTCCTACTTTGAGTGAGATGTTCTGCCCCACCCCCTGACTCTGGCTCAGCCATGTCAACAAGCAAATGTGAATCAAACAGGGGCTTGGAAAAATGCTTGAGTGTTTTAGTTTGTTCCACTGCTTCTCTGTGATTGCAACGAACACAAACTTGAGCTAGCTTGCTCCAGTCATGAATAGCTCCAATCATCACAGCCAAAACTATCCTAGATCAGCCAATAGCCAGCTGATGCCAGGTGGGCAAGTAATCCCAGCCCAGATTCAAAGAACGGCCAAGCCAATGCCAGACTAAATTGCCACCCTCCAGACTTGTGAGCAAAATAAATGATTTGGGGTGATCATGCAAAACACACTATTATTGAGGCAATAGATGACTGATACAGCAACAAATATCTTCATTAGTAGCATTATTTTCACTTCTGAAAAGAAGTCAGAGTATATTGAAAAAGGCAACAAATAGCTATGAATTTTCCTTCTTTCTTTCTAATTAAATTTTCTACAAAGAAACACCTCAGTCATGGATTATAATTAATCTATGGTAAAACCTTTCTAATGGTTACTATCCATAATATTTTGACCACTTCCAAATTTCCATGATGAGTGTATAAGAAGAGAAAAAGAGCTTATTATTCCTATCAGAATGATAAAGTTACTTTTAACAACTGCTGCTCTTCCAAGCTGATTTTCTTTAAAATTAAGAGCAACATTCTGGCCAATTTGAAGTTAGGATTGTCCAAATACATGCAAGGAAGACATGTTTAGACTAACTCTTCTAACAAATTCAAATAAAGACATTCTCAAAAGTATTACACCATTAAAATCTGTGGGAATAGTAAAGAACCTAAGTAGAATCAGCATTATGAGGGCTCTAACAAGATGAAGTTTATCAGGAATAAATGTCATATTTCAATCTTGGGACTAATGAATCACTTGTACTTGTAAGTATGGTGTGGGAGAGATGTAACTTAGCACACCAATTACTGAAAACTCAATTACAGTTAATAACACAAAAAGCATGAGGGAGTAAATGTGATTAAATGGAACTGAGGTTCCAGCATTGCTGGGAAAAGGAAAAATTACTAATTTATATTTGACTACATAAGTCAAGATGCATGCTCTAATGTAGCCACTAAATATGTTAAAGACTTTACAACTAGTAAGTTAATGAAGGGAAAATATGGAATTTAAAACATCTGATTAGTCTACAAGGAGACAAGAATGGAAAGAAAAAACTTAAAGTGGGTGAGACAAATAGAAAACAGATATTAAATATTAACATAAAAACCAAAATATGTTAGTGACTGCATTACACATAAGAAAACAAAATTCTCTAGTTAAAAGGCAAAGATTGGCCGACTGCATTAAGAAAATGGTTCGCAAAATCACACCCTAAATATAAGAACACAGAAAAGAATTAGGGTAGAAGGAGATACAACAGACATCTCCACCCAGAAGATAGTTCATGCAGCAAAACTAATACCAAACAAAGTAGTTTATAAGGCAAGAATCATTTCTAGAGATAAAGGCAATGGGGTGGAGGGTGGGAAAGGATGTTCACAATGGCAAAAGAATCAAGCCACCACGAAGATAATAACGGCAAAAAGTATATGCAACAAATAGCAGAATAACAGATTCAAAATATATGAATGAAAATTGAGAGAAATAAAAGAATATATAATAGAGAAAATTAACAAAGCCAACTACGGTTCTATGTAAAACCTAGTAAAAATGATTAAGTGTTAACAAGACTAATAAAACACATAAATTATTAATATCAGGAATGAAAAGGTCATTGCTTCAGATCTACACAAGCCAAAAAGAAAATAAAAAAAAAACCTTATTAAAATATCATTATAGTTTATACATTTTCCCTTATGTATATTATACTTTAACAGAAAGTTTACTTTCAAGAATGTGAAAATCTTTAATTTATTGTCATGCTCAAGCAGCACATTTCTTTCCTACTAAACCCTTAATTTCTCAAAGGCAGGTAGAGTACATTATTTTCTATTACTGTCTAAAAGAAGGCAGGGGAAAATATATCCTTATTTTTAAAAATTCTACTGTCATTTGCAAATGACATGCAATAATTTTCCAAGGGCATTTTTCACAGATTTAGAAAAAAAAGAACTTAAGTTTGTACAGAACCACAAAAGACCCCAAGTAGCCAAAGCAATCTTGAGAAAGAAAAACAAAGCTGGAGGCATCACACATCCTGCTTTCAAATTATATTGCAATGTTATAGTAATCAAAACAGCATGGTATTGGCATAAAAAACAGACATATAGATCAAAGGAACAGAATAGAAAGACCAGAAATGAACCCATGCATATATGGTCAATTAATTTATGACAAAGGAGCCAAGAATATACAATGGGGAAAGAATAGTGTCTTCAATAAATGAGGTTGGAAAAACTGGAGAGCCACATGCAAAAGAATTAAATTGAATCCCTTCTAACACCATACAGAAAAATCAACTCAAAATAGATTATGAACTGAAATATATGACCTCAAACCACAGAACTCCTAAAAGAAAATATAGGGAGTAAGCTCCTTCATGTCAGTCTTGGCAATAATTTGCTGAATTTGGCACCAAAAGCAAAGGCAACAAAAGAGAAAATCAAGTGGAGCTATACATCAAATTACAAAAAGTTTCTGAAAGCATAAGAAACCATCAACAAAATGAAAAGGCAATGGAAAAACAAAACAGAAAGGGAGAAAATATTTGCTAATCATATATCTAAGGGATTAATTTCCAAAATATATATAAAGAAGTCATACAACTCAATAACAAAAATCAATCCAATTTTAAAAATGAGCAAAGGAACTGAATAGACATTTTTCCAAAGACAACATACAAATGGTCAACAGGTGCATGAAAAGGGGCTCAACATCACTAATCATCAGGGAAACAGAAATCAAAACCGTGATATCACCTCATACCTGTTAAGATGGCTATTAACAAAAAAGATAAGAGATTCGTGTTGGTGAGGATGTGGACAGAAGGTAACAACTGTGCACTGTTGGTGAGAATGTAAACTGGTGCAGCCACTATGGGAAACAGTATGGAGGTCCTTCAAAAACTTAAACCTAGAACTACCATATGATCCAGCAGCTCCACTTCTGGGTATTCATCTAAAGGAAACAAAATCACCTTCTCGAAAAGATATCTGCACCCCCGTGTTTATTGCAGCATTATTTACAATAGCGAAGACATGGAAACAATCTAAGTGTCCACCGACAAATGGATAAAAAAATGTGATACATATATATTTATTTTTATATATATCTCACATATATGATCTATCACATACATATATATACATAATAGAATATTATTCAGCATAAATATGAAGGAAATCCTGCCATTTGCAACAACACGGGTGGACATTGAGGATATTATGCTAACTGAAGTAAGTCAGACAGAGAAAGACAAATACTGTATTATCTGACTTATATGTTGAATCTTTAAAAAAACAAACTCATAGGTTACAGAGGATAGACTGGTTTTTACCAGAGGCAGGGGGTAAGTGGTAGGTGAAATTGGTGAAGGTGGTTAAAAAGTATAGACTTCCAGTTATAAGATAAATAAATCCTAGGGATGTAATGTACAGTATGGTGACTATAGTTAACAATGCTGTATCGTATAGTTAAATGTCGATGAGAGAGCAGATCTTAAAAGTTCTCAACACAAGAAAAAAATTGTAACTATGCGTGGTGATGGATGTTAACTAAACTCATTGTGGTAATCATTTCCCAATATGTACATATATCAAATCATTATGTTGTACACCTAAAACTAATACAATGTTATATGTCAATTATATCTCTATCTGGAGAATAAATACAAAAAAATCACCTAAAAAAAAAAACCACCTAAAAACTTCTAACTAAAGACTAAATGTCCTCTTTTCTCAATGTGCATGACATAGAACAGACACTAATATTAGATCAATAAATTCTTATTCATTCAGACTCCAGTTCAGCTCACTCACATTGTAAGTCTCAGTCAGCAAAGCAATATGAATCTAAAAGTAGTCACTTGATAATTTGGTGGCTAGAAGAGACTGAACCACAAAGAGAGAAGTCAAGATTTAAAATGGATAATGTTGCAAAAATATTCTTTTGGTTGATTATACTTTTCAACATACGTTCAACAAATATTTATTTCAGATGAGAATAATGTGCATTCTTTCATCCATCATTGAATCCCCTCTGTCTATCATAGCCCATGGCACAACATTTGTATTCAACAAATATTGCTTAAACAATAAATATTTCGTTTTGTGTATCTCCACTTTTATGTTAATTTCTAACATGGAACATCACTGAACTCATGATAATGATTTAATTTGAAAACTACAGGCTGAAATATGTTACTAGTCACACCTTTGTATACTTCTATTTCTCCAGGCAAAAATACACATCTGTTCGTCTAATGGCACTTAAGAAACTCCTGAATCTGCTAAATGATTAAATTATCTGGGAAGGAACTGAGACTATATTCTGGGACTATGTCCACATCCAGGATTGAACTGATTTACCAATCCAACCATATAAAAATATAGTATTCATGGAGGTAGTGAGACTTTCAGAGCTAAAAATAAATTTGGATAAACTTATTTTTTATAAAATTTCAAAGATTAGATGGCTAATGTATACCTTCAGTGAAACAATTTGCCATCACTGTGAGCAAAAGTAATACAGTCACTAAATTATTTTTAAATAAATGCATGAGCTTAATTTCTGTTCCCAGAAATAAAAATGATAACGTAATTCTAACTAAGGAAAAACTATGATAAAATATGATTTAATATACGCTATAAATATTTATATGTTATATTTACAGAGAGAGAGAGCACACTAGACATACAAATATATTTGCCTTAAGCAAAGCTAATGTATGGACAAAAATTAAAATTAATTTATAAAACAAGTTAGTGGTTGACTGTTTATGTTTCTAAGATTTACTACAGGGTTCATTTAAATAAAAGGTAATCCCAGGCTCACTTAAATGTAACACGTTCATTCATTTGCTTCAGAGTCAGCTTTTCCAGAATTACTCTTCCATCACCAGACGTGAGCATGAAGAACAGAACAGGAAGTGAAAAACAGCAATTTCTCTAAGTTCTTGGATTTTATCATTATTATATATTTCCCTGAGAACAGATCCTGTGTCTCATTCACTTAATATTCTTTAACTTGCTTGACACACAGTAGGACCTTAAAAATTACCTGTCAGAATCAGGGAATTATATGTCTGTGTGAGCGGCCTTGTAGCTAAGTTGTGAAATAAGGCTTTAAAATCTGTCAACGTGCTGTTCTTTTTTTATACTACCTGCAATTCAGCAGAGACATCCTTTGCCTCGGGAAGAATGAGGATTGTGAGAGGGGAAAAGCCGAGCGAGAGAAAGTGTCACTATTCAGTATCTGACTTCCAAAATAGTCACTTGAAGCCTGTTTCAAAGACAATACTCTTGAAAGCCAAAGCATTTAAGTGAGAACTGAAATGTTAAAAAAAAAAGAAAAAAAAAGCTGAAAAGGGATTTTGTGTCCAAAAAGAAAGCCCTAAAGAAGCAGAGCATAAAATTTATTCACAAGGAACAGATCAGAAGAAACACAGATGAAAAGCTAAAGGACCCCACCCAAATGGGAAAACTAAGACAGCTCTGTCCAGGAGTAGAGAAAGGGAGAGCCCTAGGGAGACAGTCAGGAGGACGAGAGGAGGGATGACGTGGAGGGGCAAGTGTAGGATCTCCTACTGATCTCTGCTGAGCCTTATGATGACCAAGGCAACACCCGCAGGCCACTCTCTGTCGTTCCAGTGAATGCCCACTTAGCCTGGGTTAGTTCTCCCTATACTGGTGGTGTTCCTTTTCTCTCCCAAAGGATGAGCCTCTCATCAACAGCAACTGCCCAGCAGAAGTGGTGGTCAACTATTATCAGCTTCAGATTGGCAGGTAGCAGATCTAATAAGGAGGGGGATTTACATAGGAGGCTTGCCTTGGGCAGTCGCAAGATGAGTAGATCTCTGCCCTGGCCTAAAAGAATCTTAAAAGTTTATATAGAGGTCTTAACGGGGTTCAGTCACATACACAGTCCAGATGGTCTCAACAACACATTACTCTCTCAAGGCCGCATCCTTGAAACAGCTTCTTTAGGGTGGGAACAGAGGACAGAACGTACATTCCAAGGACAGGGAAGGGGATAAGGAGCCTCCTATCACCTGGGTCCAGCTCGCCGGTCAGCAGGAGGTTACATCCTCTCCATGACCTCCTCCAACTAAGATGCAAAATTTTGTTCAGCCTGCAAAAAAAATCTATACTTACAATGCCCTCTTCCACGGCCTGAGCTAGTCTAAGCCTGTAAAACACACACAGGAACTCTGAATTCTTAGAATGAGCAGTGTGAACAACAAAGCATCCAGCACCTGCACTCGGCTGGGACTGATCAGAACCAGTTTGAGATTCTTCCTCACTTCAAACCAGGACAGGGTGAAGCTGCCCCACACCACACTGTTATTTGAACATGGACACTGCCAAGTCTAGAAACTTAGAATCCTTGAAGATCTACAACTCTATCACATTTTATATAAAATTGTAATATAAGAGCAGTAAAAATACTCTTTTTCTTTTTTAACGTAAGTGAAAAAAAAATCAATACCATGGACAAAGAGGCGGAATATTCTAAATAATAAAAGTCTCATAAATTAAGAGAATTTATATCATAACTGGTCGGATTATCAGACACCATCTCACGCACCAACTTTACAAATTAGGAAACAAAAGCTTGGATAGGTTAATCAATTTCCCTGACGTCTAGTGGAAAAAGCAAGACAGACCCAAGAAACCACTCCTCCCTGCCACCTGTTACCTAAATTTCAAAAACTCAGCTTTTTTTCTTTGCATCTTGCTTAATTCAGCCATGTAAACAGTTCAACTGCAGTCTTTGCATACCCTATTAACCTTAATTTGCTACATAAAGATAAAACCTAGTACCACGTTCTTTTGAGCTTAGTTGGTGAGACTTTTCTTTTGCAAAACAATCTCTATCTCTGTTCCCTTCGGGAGTGACATTTCCTTTGGTTTCCCATATGTAACCTCCTGTTAACTCCAATTCCCATTTGCTTTTTATTATGGTTCCATATGAGGTCACTCCATTACCCCATCTGTCTCTAATTAACCTCTAGGCTGTTTCCCTGGAAATTATTCAGTATGATTTAACAACTTTAATTTCTAATAGTGGCATACTAGGATTGAACTGGTATATCTTGAACATGATCAACTTGCCTCATGAAATAAATATGCATATGCCATTTCATAATTTATAAAGTGACTGTGTGCATTACTTCTTCAGAAAAATATGTAGGTATACTTATTACTTTATTTTTAAAATACAGCATCTAGAGCTCAGAAGACAAGCCTGCAATCCAGGTTTCTCTGATTCAAAATTCCATATTCTTCCTACTAGGTCATACCTTCTTCAGAAAAATTGCTAACGGTGGCCCAGGTGTCTCTGGAGAATGAAAATGTACAGAAGCTGAATAAATTCACGTGCAAGTTTCTAATGTGGGACAGTGATCAGCCCCAATCATAATGCTGGTCTGTTAATTCTGATTAGGAACAGGAAAGGCGGCCACATCCGGTTGCCAACATTAAACCATCTCCGTCATTAACAGAGCAGCAGGCAAGTGGCTTGTAGAGCACTGAGGTCAGACAGGAAAAAGGGATGAACAGACATCGCATAGGCAAGGACTGCAGAGGAAGCTTCAAGGCAGGTCATTCACTGCAACGGAAGTTTGTGGGGAGAACTGAAGCAGAGCCACTGCCCACCTGGGGATGGCCCATAGCAAGACGTGGCCCTGATGTGCCTGTAATCTCCTCCTACTTGCCTCCTCGACTGGCTCAGAATGGACCGGAATATGAAACAGACCTTGCTCCTGAAGACAGGAAGTGATCCTGAGAATGTGAAGGAACTGCATTTGCTGGCTGATCAGAGAGACTGAGCAGGAATGCCTGTGTGGAGGGAGGGCTCTCACGTTGCACGCATCCTCCCCCACACATGGTATTCTGTGAATTTACCCGCTGTGCGACTGTCTCACACAGGACAGAATTCGGAAAACTGATCCAGAAAAAATAAGGGGGCACTTTTTCTCTCTTACTGTCCCACCATCTCTCTCTGCTCCTTTCCAAAATCTGCCTTTGTTTGTCCTAGTACTCAAAGGGAACACAATCAGAAAGTTAAAAACTGCTTCTAGATAGGCGCCTTCTAATTAAATGGACTCTGCCACCATTAAGGTGGATGGGGTTGAGTTTCCCATTGGAACAGCCTGAAAAAGAAACTACACGTTTTCTAAGGCTGTGTGATACATGGTTCTCATTCGGGACTTTATGTTTTTCTTAGACCATAAGATCAAAGTGGCACTATTATACACTGTCCATGTATCATACATATAAACAAATCAAAAAGAGAAAATAGTTTCTTTCCCCCCAGGAAATCTGTAGTTAAATCTAAGATCTATTTCCTCCCAGTCTTTGAATTAGTGACTGGGCTCCCCCAACTGGAGCTTTACAGTACTGCAAGTCATCCTTAATGGCTGTCATGATTTTAAAGGAATGCTTATGAAGAAAGTGTTTGATTTTTCTTTATAATCTTCATTAACAAAATGACCCCATTAGGGAATTTCGAGGCTCTTCATTTTCCCACTCTTATTCTTTGATTTGCTGTATCCTTTAATAATTATTTTCTGAGCATCGCTATGTACTAGGTCCTATGCTAAACTCAATAAGAGCACCTATGGAATTTTTTGCAATTCTGAACACGTAATTACGAACAAGATCTTGAGAAATTAAAGAGAGTCCCAAGGAGGGACTCTGAGGACTGCACCCTGAGAACAACAACTGAGCTAATTACAAGCGTAATTACAAACTAATTACCACTTTGAAACTAATTACGAACGTGTAGTCTGAGCAAGAAAAGGCTAAGAGATTACACGTAACTGTCTTCACACATCAAAATGTGTCTCGTGCAGAAGAGGGCTTAGACTTATCTTGCATTACTCTACAGCAGGGTTTCTCAACCTTGGCAATATTGATATTACGGGCTGGACAGATTTTTGTTGTCCTACGCATTATAAGATGTTTAGCATCATCCCTGACCCATGAGATGCCAGGGGTGAGAAATTTCAAATATCTGCAGACTTTGCCAAATGTCCCCAGGAGGGAAATATGATCCACATTGAAAACTGTTGCTCTGGAATCTAAAAGCGTGGTTTCCAAAGGGATTTCCAGAGTGGGTATTCAATTAGTAGGACTCTAGATACCCTCTTACCAAAGTGGCTCCATTCTTATATAGTTTCATATGGGATGGGAGATGCTACAGAGAACTTGTACTCCGGTCAATTTCAGGAAAGAAGTTCAAAACCAAGTGTTGGAGCAGAAACGGAACTGTGAGGCTCATGTTGCATCACGTTCCCCTTCCCTGGAGGAATTCAACAGAAGCATGGTCAACACCAGTAGGAGAATCTGTAAAAACAGATTCTAGGCAACAAGTATGTGGTAATAGGTGTCATTTCTAAGGTCTCCATAATTATGATTTCTTGCCATGATTACATATGGTTGTGTAATCCAGACATAGAAATGGTGGCCACACAGAATATCATTAACTAATTAGCTAGAAATCTGATTAGCTGTTCCCTTTAAGAATTTGAAGACATTTATGGCCATAATTTAAACTGTACCATTTATTTTTGTACCGATCATCCAAAAAACCTAATCCTTTTTAGAATCTATGATTAAAACCCATCTGCCTTCTTTTCATGTTATCCAAAATAGTGAAGACTATTTTACTTTTTTTGGCTGCCTCCGAATTTGGACTGGAATTACAGAAAGAACAAAACTGTGCTCACTGACCACTGAATGGTGATTGTTTTGGGTCATCAATGGCCACATGTCTTAGTTAGAATGTATTTTAATATCTTATTATGGTGCTAATGGTACTATGATTTCATAACATTAAGTTAGATATGATCATACGCCTTCCAATGGAGAAATATCTTTGTCCGCACAACACCCTGACTTTTATCCAGGGGATGAATCTATTTTTTTGAAAGCTACCCTAATCCAAAAGGTATTTCCAAGAGGTAAGATGCTTCTCAACATTTCCCAGCATTTCCCCAGAGCAGAAAAGTCAGAAAGACACAAACCTGTAGGGTTGCCTCCAGGCTATGTGTTAGTTTGAATCATGAGCACAGTTTAAAGGGCTTTTTTCGAATAGCCTAAAAAGAAGCCATTTTAAACTGGTAATTAGAAGCTTATCTGCATACCATTATTTTTTTAATTAATTTTAAGCCCCAGAGGGCTTTTGAATAGTTGACTAGCCCCATTACTGAGTTTTTATAAATGCTTCGGTTATTAGAAAATATTTTTTAATTAAAAAGACAGTGGAGAGCTCCACTGATCAGACCTATATTAGTTCTCCAGATCATTTCTAAGCCTCGAAAGTTACTTGTTTAGGTTGGCTTTCCTCAAGTCAAAAATGGCCCTTCTGCAGAAAGTACAGATCAAGTCTATATGCCTCCTTTGAAATCTGACCACTGATTCCCACCCCTCACCCACAGGATATCTGTGAGTCACTACCAAGATGTTAACCCATCAGTTTATTTAATAAGGGCTTATTCATTTCCAAGATACTTATTACACTGAGAATGCCTACATTAAACTTAATGCCTTACAAAATGGGTTTTGAATATTAAAAACAATGGATTGAAATTAAAAGAAAATTAAGGTCACAGCACCTTGAAATTCATTCCCTTTCTATTATCAATCAGTTGTGTGATTTTGAACAAGCTAAGCTCTCCTCCTAGGATTCAGTCTTTCCACCTTAATATTATTAGGTAGTTCTTATTTTTAAATAAAGTTACAGAATTCCATATTCTGTAGGCAAACTAGGAAATAGAACATCTTGTGCTTTTTAAAAATAAGTACCACAATTATATCTCCATTCTGAAAATATTTGCTATGGTCCACTCATTCACTTAACTCCTGTGTTCTTCCATTGACTCAAGATATAGAAGAAACATTTGAAACATTAAAAAAGTCAAGAAAAAAATCTTCCACTGTGTTCCAAATTAGTTTATTGTTATTTGGCTTACGTTGTTGGGTTATAGCTTTAGATAAAGAAGGCTGTGCTTATTGGATGCTTTCCACTCTGGCTGGGCTATATAGCTGGGCTCTCTTCAGTGGATTCAGACCAATCTGCTCAGGCCAAGCAAAACACCCTGTGCCCTTATTCTCAAGGACTTCCTGAGTAAAAGTGCTGAGCTGAACAAATTAATCTATATCTTCACCCACTACTACGGTAAAAACAAATTTTCTTATACAGGACAACCTATGCATTTAGCATAATTTAACATTTCAGATATGGTTATCAAGGAAGAGAATTCACACACTCCTGCTTCTGTATCCTTGGGAAAATGTTGCTGAATGCCTAAGGTAAAAACAAATTCATCCTCAGATAAAAGTAAATAGATGTTTGAATAAAATGAAGTGACAGCAAGTTCATCAAAATAGATGTTGTAGCTGCTATCTAACTGCTCC
Source organism: Stenella coeruleoalba (assembly GCF_951394435.1). Lineage (NCBI taxonomy): Eukaryota > Metazoa > Chordata > Mammalia > Artiodactyla > Delphinidae > Stenella > Stenella coeruleoalba. The sequence goes on from NC_137154.1 coordinate 21,784,376, forward strand.
ATCTCCACAAAATGCTCACTCGTCTTTGTCTTTACCCTAAACTCTGCTATGCTGCTTCTTTGGCATAGGGGTAAAAACTGCTGACTTAGCAAGATTTGATTTAAAAAAAAAAAAAAAAAAAAGCCTTGAGTAGGAAAGATGCTTGAAGTGTTCTGACTCATAAGAGAGTAATAAGACCTATAAGAGAGCTGCTCATTCCATAGCAACATTCCTCCCACCAAACCCAAAACTTAAGGTCAACTTCAAAGCTTGAGAGGTAGGACATGATAATACTGAGTAATATTGCACACATATACCTAATCACTTCTCATGTATTACATCATTTAATCTTAACAACTGTGAAGGTTAATTTTATGTGTCAGTTTGATTGGCTGAGGGATTCCCAGATGGCTGGTGAAACATTATTTCTAGGTGTGTCTGTGAAAGTTGCTGCAGAAGGGATTAGCACTTGAATCACAGACTGAGTAAAGAAGATCATTTTCACCAATGTGGGCATCATTTAATCTAAATAGAGCAAAAAGATGGAGGAAGAGCAAATCCCCCTCTTTGACTGAGCTAAGACATTGATTTCCTCTTGCCCTTAGACATTGGCACACCTGGTTCTTGGGCTTTTGGACTCAGACTGGGATTTACCTACACCATCAACTCCCCAATTTTCAGGACTTTGGACTTGGACTGAATTACACCACTGCCTTTCCTGGTGCTCCAGCTTGCAACTGGCAGATCTCAGAGCATGGGACTTCTTGGTCTCCATAACCATGCGAGCCAATTGCTATAATAAATCTCCTCTTTTATATATATATATTTATATATATACATATATATCCTATTAGTTCTGTTCCTCTGGAGAGCTCTAATACAATAATCTTATAAAGTAAAATCAATTATTATCTCCAATTTATGAATGAAGAAACACAGGCACATATAGGTTCAATAATGTGCCTTTGGTTGCACAGTGTCACAAAAAAAGCAAGGATTCAAGTTCAGACCGTCTAGTGCCTTAGTCCTCATTCCTAACAAGTAACTAAAATACCAAAACAAGAGTAACAACTAATATTACTATTAACTATTACTGCATGTCTGTTACAAGGCATTCACTATATCTTTTCTCACTTTCTCCTTATGAACCAAGGGTTAGTACTCCCATTATAAGATTCTAAGAGGTTAACTAAATAGCCTGATGTCACATAGCTTGTAAATGAGAGAGCATGAGTCTAAGCTTCTGCTTTTACAATACTATTTGCCCTGTCTCGTGAGCATATGAGGAGTGCCATATTCTGTAGTTGTGAGAAAATCCAAGGATGCTGAATAACGTTCCAGGCGGCTAAGAGCTAATCAACCAACAGAATATGAACAGACTCAGCAACACACCAATACAGAATAAAAGCTAAAGCAGAGATATAAATTAAGCAACTTTATAGTTGAGACAAATTCACTACTGTTTTTAGACAGTACGACCCTTTTCCAGCCAAGTCTCACTCCACATGCCAAGAGGACCTGACCACTAAAAGCCCATGTTCTCTCTTCTAGACCATGTTTTAGTTATCCAGGACTTCATAATTCCATACCCAAAAAGTCTTGAGCCCTGGATCCAACCTCCCCAGGCCCAGCTACACCAACAATGTGCACACCCAATGATGTTTGGCTGGAGCAGTACTTTAAGGGGTGTAAGTGAAGCTTGGATATGCAAGCTGGGGTATCTGTCTGAAGGTGGAAAGAGATATCAAAGCAATGGGCTAGGGCCTGGGGTATTTACACCATCAGCATAGGATTATGATAAATCCAAGAATTTTAAACTTGAACCTGGCCTTCCAGGATAATATAAAGTTTTATTTGTCAAGAAAAGGACAGAGCATAGTTTATGTAAACGTTTGTAAGTCTGATTTATAACTTTTAAAGACCTATGTCCTGTAGATCTCCATTTGCACTCCTACCTTGAGTCCCAAAATGCCAAGGGCAGGCCTGAGCCGGCTCATTTCTTTCTTATCCTTTCCCTTCCCACCAGAGGCAAATATGCTGCAATGAGCTCACTGCAGTATTCAACTGGTAGTGGTTAACAAACTTGGTCTGTGCCTCCACTGAGGACACTTTCCAGAGAGACGCATCAAATCTTAGTTAAAGATGACTTCCTATAGCCTCACTCCTCAGTCTCTTCTGAAGACAAGGAAAAAAAAAAATCACCTGTTGTTGTGTAGGAACTGCTATTTGCATAACACTTCAATGTTTACTTCATTGGAAACAGCTGTTTCATCGATTTATTTCAATGTCCATTAGGTTGACACATAAGATTATGGTGTGCTGTCTACATGACGCCAGAACCACCAGATGATTTAATCAAGTGCAGTCCAACAAGCAGACAATTTACTCTGAAAGAGAAATTCGTTCATTTTGTTTGCTTGTTTTTTTAATTGTTTGTTTTTTTTAACTATCAATTCTACTAAATCAACAGGGAATCAGTCATCCTCTCCACTCCAGCCAATACAATTCATGTAGCAATAAAAAAAAAAAAAAATCCAGGCACAAAGTCAGGCTATTAGTCAATCAGTTTGGTTTTAGTATTTATCTTCATCAAGCATCTAAGCTCATATTCCATAATGATGAGACATCTGCATGGGAATGCTACCCAGCATGGGTCAGAAGGCCAAAGATGATAGACAGACAAGATGCACTGGAACCGACACCCACTCTAAGAAGGAGTCTTTGAGGGAAGTGGCTAGGCTAGACTTACCAAGTCATGGTGACTGTAGTCACCGCTCATTCTGACATGTGTGAGTTCACAAAATCCAGAATACCTCCATAGCACATTCCTACAAGCTTCCAGCATTCCTTCACTAGTAAAGCATAGCGAGAGCTTAAATAAAGGTGACCTTATAACCACCTGCACCATCATTTGGTGCCCGGGACCAAATGCCTCAACCCATTTCCTGCTTGAAAAGAAGGGGCAGGATGTCCTGTAGCAGGAGATATATAAATAGACTTTGAAACCCAGAATCCAGTTGCTTAACACTGTGTGAGATTCCCATCACTGACAACCACGCTGTGGCATATTTATAAATTGAGCATCTAATTGAAACCCATGTGAGAATATACCTGATTCATTTTCCGTGGGTGGCTGCCAGAAGCAATATAGAGCAATGGGAAATCATTAAAGAAGTAGCCTCAGCAGCCTTGGAGAAAGTGCCTGCTGATCTGGGGAGGGCACCTTAGAGAAGTGATGCTCTCCCATTTAAAGACAGAAATTCCTCTGGCCATCCAAAGCAAAGCTACTTTCCAATCTAACCTACAAGTCACTTGGGTCATGGTACAAATTTGGAAGGCCGGATGCAAGGAGTGAATTTTACTGATCATTGCCCCTTCCCAAACAGCATGATCTCCCAGAACTGCTTTGTTAGAACACAGTAGATCACAGCTTGTGGTAGGTAAGGTCGCAGCCCAAGCTAAACAATTTCATTAGGCACATGCTGACTTAGCCCAGATTGTTTCCTTCGGGTCCTGGATCCTACATGGAATTGAATCATCCTCCATCATAATTACCGGAAGCATCAGAAGCAGCTGTTGCTTCCTCCCCACTGCTAGTACCGGACAGCAGACAGCCTGAGGGTCCCATCATCTGACAATGGCACACTTCATTGCAGTGTGCATGCCTGTGCATTCCACAGCCTGAGCCAGGAGCTGTTACCTGCCCACTTGCTGCAGAATATGGTGTGGAAACTTCTCTCCACATCAACAGAGCACAGCGAAGACAGGAATACTCCTCTCACTAAACACAAAAGAGTTACAAACACTAAGTTTCACTGAGACATGAACTACAGAGTACTACTGTCAATATTAGTCATCAGTTATTTATCCCCACTGTGTGCTAGGCACCAAGCTAAGCACTCTATATACACGATTTCACTTCTTCCACCAAAAACGTCTCTGGGATTAAAAAGTTATATGGTCAACCATCAGAGCAGAAGGAAAAGTATAACACACTCTCTTCTTTGCACGGAGTCTTTGAAAATAAGGAGGGAGAAGACATGGAGCCACTGCTCCAGAAGTTGTAGACTGAGGGGGGATAACTGCAGATACTCACTAAACATTTGCAATCACCTACTATGTGGTCTGCACTAGATGCTGGGGACACAATCAGAGACAGTGACATCGGCTTTACACTAGAGGAATATAAAGGGGGTGATTTTTAAAACAGTGTTTTGAGAAAGAAGAGGGATACTATTTGGTAGAGAAGGTAAGGAGGTGAAGGGGCTAGCTAGGCATTGCAGCATCCCCAGGGGAGGAACTGAGTCCAGAGATGACACTTGCCCTGAGTGGGTAGGGAGAGCAGGTGGGAAGGGAAGCGAAGGGAAGGGAAGGGAAGGGAAGGGAAGGGAAGGGAAGGGAAGGGAAGGGAAGGGAAGCAGGAGAAATGAGATTTTATAAAGGTGTGCTTCCACAGACCCACATTAGAAGAGAATCAAGAGCTAGCTCTTCCAAGATCTGTGCCCCCATGATTGCTGTAGGATACTAAACACCAGCTACTCTAGATGGGTCTCAATGTTTTGGAGGGCAGACGACAACTTGAGAATCTGATAAACTATGTACATAAAGACACATGTATACACACATGCACAACTTTATATAAATTCTCTGAAATCTATCCATGTTCTAAGATCTCTAAGACTGGAGAATTGAGCTGGGACAAATATGTCCTCAAAGGGGTTGAGAAGAGTCCAAGTACAAGAAGGTGTGAGATGCATGGAGACAGCCACAGCCCCAAGGATCTTAGTATTGCTGGGTATTCATTACACACAGTAGATAACTCAGAGAGAAAAATGAGCCAGCACCCTTCAGCAATAAAGGAGAGATCCAGAAATGACCTACCGATCAAAGAGGTGAGAGAAGCCTTGGGACAGCTTAGAAGAGTGGCAGTGTAAGTAACTGTCAGCAAAAAGGTCTTATTAGTTAAGGAAGCCCTGTATGCTTTCTACCATGAAGTGAGTCACTGTGCAGGCAACCAATATCATCAGTCCTTATTCACAAACATCTGGGGGAAAGGCTAACTTTGGAAAGTTCTTTTATTGTACTCTGTGTATAACGTAGGAATGAATGTCAGAAGACCTGGAGGAACTGGAGTCTTGGAGTGTTGGCATATGAGTCAGCTATATATGCCCTGAAAGGAAACCACCTATGGGTTCCCACTGGAGGGTGTTGGCCAGGAGTAAATAACAAAAACAAACCAATTTAGTCCTTATGACAACCCGAATGAGATTATTACCACAATCTTAATGAGGAGGAACAAGCCTGCCTAAGGCTATACAGCTAGAAAACGAAATGCTCTGTAAACCGAGGTCCCCACGTCTCCAGAACCTGTCTTCTTAATCACTGCACTCGACTGTCTCCCAGGCAAGTGAAAAATTACCTGGAAAAAGTGGGACAAGAATCTTACTCGGAAAACATCTGCTCTCTTCAGTCTTTGCTTCTCCGCGGAACAGACGTGCTGGGGGACTTTTCCGTACTCCAGTTACCCTCATCTGCCTTACCACCAGCTAGCCCTCTAGTATCACAAAGCACGCTAGAATGCTACCTTACCCCGGACTACTCTGTTTATGCCTGCTGAATATTCTTTCTTTTTCTTTGCAAGGAATGTCAATCATCAATGCAGAAATTCAATCACTGTTTGGATTTATTTATTCATTTGTTTGATGCATGGCACGCCCCATTCAGCGCTACGCTCTGAGATCACCATATCCGACAAAGGGAGACAGTTTACACGTTCAGCCTAGACATAAACCAAGCGGACTCTGGCTCAACAATCTCGTATTACCGCCTCCAGCTCGCAGTGCTCATCGCGTGACCTGTTCTTTCCGAGTAGGCAGTGATCAATGGTGACAACAAATACCACAGCTGCAGGAGCGGAGGCTGGAGCAGGAAACCTCCTTCCAGAGGCTACCTTTCGTATTTGGCAAATGACACAGAACCGGCCTTGCCCAGCACTTAACTGGGAGAGCCCCCGGGAGAAGGTGAGGCTTTGCCCAACGAGGCTTATGGGAAGTGGATTGTTTTATTTCCAAAGAACAGGCTGATACCGTCATTGTCTCACAGGTTAGGGCAAAAATAAGAGAGGAATTCTGATTTTGTCTAAGTTGCCTTCACATTTATTTAGGACTTTCCTTGTGTACTGGACTCTCTTTGCAATTCTCACCGGAGTACACGGAGCATTCCTGTCTGAATTCCTGGCACAAACAGACTGCGGAATACACTGAGTCATCAAGAGAGTGCAATTAATTAGTATCAGACACAGCAGTCTGGGGCCAGCAGAGGTGGCACCCAGAGTCATTTATGTAGAAGTACTACTGTGAGGAGGGAGGAAAAAACCATAAATCAGAGAGTCAGATATAGCTGGGTTCAAATATCTGCTCTGCCACCTCTTTGCTGTGAGACTTTCAACAAGTCACTCAGTGTTTTTCTCTTAGAAGCTGGTGATAAAATCTGCTCTGGATGGAGTGTGCGAGGGTTTGAGATGGGCATAGGCATGCCCTCAACTATTCATTGTGATGATGATCATTCCACGGGGAACCATCAAGAGCCACTACAGAAAGGAGACATAAATCTGAAGTCCGGGAGATGAACCAGAAATGTGAACCAAAGACCATAAATCAATGAGTAAAAAAGTAATAAGCCAACAACAATTCACAGAAAGAAAGGGAAGGGCAGTTCATTTTATTCACCATTCATGGGGTGGCTTATTTTAAATGAGGCCGGTTGTCTTCTGGAGCCCCTGGTGTTCTGTCTCTCTACCAAGATGTCACCAATGAATTCTGATCCCTCTGAGTCCTGCAAGCTCACCTGGGCCCTGGTGGTAGCTGTATGGTCAGTCTTTTTCCCTCTCTTGAAAGCAGAAGCCCTTTATTACTCTGAAACTGGGAAAAGCAAAGAGGCACAGTAAGGATACCTCTTTTCTCAGAGAATTCTCCCGCTAAGTTTCTGAGGTTTTAGCCGTGGTTTTAAATGATGCTTGCTCTAATTGGATTTGATATTTTCCAAAATTCTTTCTGGGTCCAAATATATAATTTTATGCAGCTATGGCATAACTCTTAGTTGTGTCAAAGGCTTTTTTCCTTCTTCCTATTTATATCTGTACAAGAACTTGATTACAGTATAACTCCTATTACATGGCAATCTTTATTTGTACCTCTGTCCATCCACATGACTGTAAATTCCTTGAGGGCAGAGACTGGATTTTATTTCCCAAAGACCTCGTCTGCTTTTTAGGAAAAAAAGAAAGTTGTGCAATAATGTGATTGCTATTATGTGAGTGGATGCTATGAACCAACACATGGCAATATTGTGAATTTATGTCCCAGTTTCCTTTTCAAGCAAAATATCTAAAATTACCTTGGGGAAAAGGCACTCTCCAGATTGTAGTAGTGTGCAAATGTTACCTACTTGGTCATTACTGTCAAGTTAAGCTTTTGAGAATTAAAATTGTGCTTTCAAGAAGATAAAAGCTGTAGATTTTACAAGCAGTTGTACAATATGTTTACGATGGAACAGTTCATACAAATTACCTAGAAATACCTGAACTGAATGCTGGATATCAAGCATTCCCTTCTAAAATGGTTTCTGGGGGCTTGCCGTTTCCCTTACTAGTCCCACTGGTAAGTAACAACTCAATCTCCAGCTAAACCGTATAATTCCAATCTGCTGTGAGGCTACACATCGCCTCCCTAACCAAAGTCGGTCACCTTACAATTATATATCAATCAGCCACAAGGTAAATGAATAGTAGTGATAATAGCTATCATTTATTAGGTGAATATGATCTGTATATTCATTACTTAACACGGATTATCTCATTTTCTCTTCAAAACTACCCTCTAAAAGAAAAATACTGATATCCCCATTTTATAGCTAAAAAAACTGAAGCCCAAAGAGGCTATGTCACTGATCCAACCGGCATGCAGATGTGTTCATCCCAAGTCATCCACCATATCTGGGGTGGAGGAGAAAGACTTGGAGGGCCTGAGTGACAGTGGGCTAGTGACCACCTTCATTTATTTCACAGAAACTCTCTCAGCTATGCATTTGATATCGCTTTGTTATGGTGATCTGTCTCGGTATTTGCATATCCCGTAAGAAACCACCCTCAGTGAGAAGCAAAGAAATGATGCATTTTAATATGAAGCAGTGCACATCGTTAGTTATCACTGTATCTGTCTATGAACACCCTAAGGAACCAAGTTTCATAATTTCCAAATTTCCCAGAAAGATAGCAAGAGAAATACATAAGAGAGAAACACAGTGTAAAAACACATAGATCCCCAGACCACTCTGCAGAGGCACTGCTCTTGGCCAGTCAGGGAAGGAAAGTCGTACTTGAAGTGAAAAGAAAGCAATACTTTATACCTAGTCCATCTATTTTTATGTGTATGAGAATCATCATTATTTCTGAGTTTGTGCGTTACAGTTCCAAAACCTTAAAGTGATTCTCTCTGATACTGAGTGAAGTTTGTTGTTGCTCTGAAAATGAAGATGGGTGGGCCTGGTTGCAGGAGTACTATCTTTGTATAGAAAGGTGACACTGATGGTTCACAGTGGATGTCAATGGTACATTGCTTTCTTGGTTCTAAAAAGGACTCTTTCTTGATCTATCAACAATTCTTAAAAGACTGCCTGGCACCCACCACTAAGAAAAGAAAACTGGAGCTAACGGAATTGAACCTGAAAACATGGCTTAATTCACCCAAACTCTGACAATACAGTTTCAAGAGATAAGTGTAGCAGAATGGAAGAGGAGGAGAGATGGAAATCAAGTCAGCTGTAGAGAAAAAATGTATTTCTTTGCATAATCACCCCTGAGAAACGCCTTTTTCTAACTTGCCCTTACAGGCATACCTTGTTTTACTGTACTTTACTGCACTTCGCAGATATCGCGTTTGTCACAAACCGAATTGCTCGTCACAACCCTGCACTGAATATTCAATCAGTGCCATTTTTTCCAACAGCATTTGCTCACTTAGTGTTTCTGTGTCACATTTTGGTAATTCTCACAATATTTCAAACTTTCTCATTATTATTGTATTTGTCATGGGGATCTGTGACCTTTGATGTTACCATTGTAATTGTTTTGAGACACCACGAACCATGCCCATATAAGATGGTAAGCTTAATGGCTAAATGATGTGTGTGTGCTCTGACTGCTCCACTGACTGGCAATTCCTCCATCTCTCTCCTTCTCCTCAGACCTCCCTATTCCCTGAGACACAATATTGAAATTAAGCCCATTAATAACCCTACAGTGACCTCTCAGTCTCCAAGTGAATGGAAGATTCTCACATCTCTCACTTTAAATCAAAAGCTAGAAATGATTAAGCTTAGTGAGAAAGGCATGTTAAAAGCCAAGATAGGCTGAAAGCTGGGCCTCTTGCACCAAACCTTTAGCCAAGTTGTAAATGCAAAGGAAAAGTTCTTAAAAATATTAAAAATGCTCTCCAGTGAACACTCAAATGCTATCCGTTCTTCAGTCCATGGATCAAGGAGTCATTTTGACCTTCAAGTCTTGTTAGTAAGAAATATATTTCATAATGAAATTAAAACAAACAAGCAAGTAAAAGTGATGTAGATGCCCAATGTCAAAATAAGCCCAGGAGGTAATCAATGAGTTGTGTGATGTCAAAGTCATTAAGTTGGGTATCAGAAGGGCAGATGTTACAAGTTCTGTGGGGTGCACAGAACTGAAAGGCCAAACCAGGGAATAAGAGACAACAGAAAATGTTAACCCAAGTAGGAGATTGTGGCAATACAAAGATTTTGCCAAATGGTGCTTAATTTATATAATAACAGTAACACATACCATTTATTAGGTGCCTATTAGGTGCCAGACACTGTTAAGCTTTTTACATAGTTATGTGATTTAATCCCTTCATTAGCTCTATGAGAGAGGAATTATTATCTTGATTTTATATATGAGGAAACTGAAACTCAGAGAGATGGAGACTCTTGTCTAAGGTTACACAGCCGTTAAATGAGAGTGACAGAAATCAATCCCGATTCTGTTAGACTCGGAAGCCCGCTATTCTTAACACCATACAAAATCCCTTTCTTACGTTTTATAGCGCTAAGTATATGTGTGTCCTTTTAAGGATATGTCAGTGGAGTTTTCAGACAATGTTACAATCCATCTAAATCCATCTAAAGGTTCAAACCCTTTGGCTTAGGTGGACTCTTGGTCCAGCTCCCTCCAACCAGCCTTGCCCCTTTAGCAACTGTATTTTTTGGCTTTTAGTTCTTTATTCAGAGGCTAAACCCAAATCCATATCCACATTAGCCAATGCCATGTGTTTGGTGCTGTGAGTTGTTCCCTTTTCTTATTTCCTGGCTCCCTTCAGAATCTTTATAGTGTGTTATTTCTGGACCAGTTGCTCACTGTGACAGTGTGTAAAGACTCAGAGCATCTGCCAGCTTCCTGCCAGATGGCTGAACTCCAATGAATGGCCACTGACCTATGGACTACGCCTAATGCTTTTCTGCTTAATGCAGAAACTCTTGCAGAATGTCACATGTTGCAAGCCTGGGATTCGGCTCATCTCTAGGAGACGCTAAAATCTCAATAATAATGATGGTGATGATAATGTCCAAGTACTCTGAGTGCTTCCTACGTGTCAAGCACAGCTTCAAGCACTTTAGAAGCATCATTTAATAATGTTCATAACAAGTAAAGGAAGCAGGTATTATTACTAGCCTTGTTTTACAAGTGAAGAAACTGTAATTATTACTAGCCTAGAGAAATTAAGTTACCCAAGTCCACAAAGCTGAAAAATAACAGAGCCGAGTTCCTGACTGCTTCCTGCACTGTGTTCTGGGAAAGCAAAAGTTTGGGATATATTTGTTCCACAAAATGGAGCTAAGACCCAAAGCATCAATCAGGAGGAGCAAAAGGCCCCTCATGGAAGCCTTGTTGATGATGGTTCATTCATAATCGGAAAGAAAATAGGAACAACTAGCTCATATTGAGCTCCTTCTTTGTGCCATTTACATATATCCAGTCACGTAATCTCACGATAACCCTGTGAGATTCGTCTTAATATTAACTCCAATTAAAAGAAGAAGGAACCTAGATTTTGAGATCAGTATGTTCTGCAAGGACACATTTGGTAAAAATCCAAGACTGTATCAGATAGTTACTATCACAGTAATGCTGTGTAACAAACCACAACAAAACTTACTTGCTTAAAAGAATCATAGCAAGTTTAGCTCACATTTTTCAAATTGACACTTTGGCTTGATTTGACTGGGCAATTCCTCTGTCCTTCCTGGGATTCCTCATGCATCTGAGGTCAGCTGTGGGTCAGGCAGGCAGTTTTGCTGATTTTGACTGGGTTCTTTCATCTCTGTAACTCAGCTGGAACAACTGAGTTGACTCAGCTCTGTTTACATGACAGAAGCAGAGTCTCTAGTGAACATACAGATATGTACAAGGCCTCTTGAGGGCTATGGTTGGAAATGACACGCCATGCTTTCTATCACTTTGTTAGTCAAAGCAAGTCACAATGCCAACTCACATTCAGGGGTTGGAAAACAGAAGCGAAGGGCTACAAAATCATATTGCAAAGAGCACAGGTCTACGAAAGCAAGAACAATCATTGCCATTTTTGTAATCATGTACTGCAAAGCAGAATTCAAACCCAGTTCTAACTCCAGAGTCCTTATTGCTATAAACTACCTCCAATACAAAATTCAAGTTTGCACACCCTTAAATAGAACATTCAGGAAGTGCATTTATATCTCTTTCCTCTAAATATTTTAAATATGTCACACCACCCTCTTTTTGCTTACGTGTTTTCTAAGGAGAAGTTACATGTAATTCTTATCTTCACTTCTCTGTAGATAAGGTGCCCCCCGCCTCCCTGCAACCCCAGCTTCTTTCAAGGTCTTTATCTTTGATTTTCTACATTTGAATATGGTATACCTGGGTATAATATGTTGGGGTTTGTTTTTATTGTTATTTGTTTTTATTTGGCATTTATCCTGCTCGGTGTTCTCTGAGATTCCAGAATCTGTGGCTTGGTGTCTAACATTAATTTGGGGGACATTTTCAGTCATTATTATTTCAAATATTTCATCTCTTCTTTTCTTTTTCTTCTCCTTCTGGTATTTCCATTACCTATGTTACACCTTTTATAGTTGTAACTTTCTTGGATATTCTGTTCCACTTTTTCCAGTCATTTTTTTCTTTGCTAAAAAGCAACTAAAATTATTTGAAAGTTTCTATTGACATATCTTCAAGCAGAGAGATTCTTTCCTAAGCCATGACCAGTCTACTACGGAGTCCATCAAATGCATTTTCATCTCTATTTCACTGTTTTTGATTTATAGCATTTCTTTTTGCTTCTTAGAATTTCCATATCTCTACTTACATTGTCTACCTGTTCTTGCATTTTGTCTATTTTTTCCGTTAGAGCCTTTAGCATATTAATCATAGTTGTTTTAAATTCCCAGTCTGAGAACTCAACATCCCTGTCATGTCTGAATCTGGTTCCGACGCTTGCTCTGTTTCTCCAAACTGTGTTTTTTGCCTTTTAGTATGCCTTATAATTTTTTGTTGAAAGGAGGACATGACAGAATGGATTAAAAAAAAAAAATTCCAGTAAATAGAGCTTTAATTATACGGCAGCAGCAGGTATGGGGAGGGAGGGGAAACATTCTATAGTCATATAATTAGGTCTGTCTTTGAACCCTGGGGCTGTGAACTTTACAAGTACTTCTCAATTTCACCTCCCCTATTAGGTGGGACAGGATGACAAAGGGGGGGATGGGAAATTTCTTCCCCCAGGTCAGTTAGGCTCTGCTAGAACCCCAATAGGTTAGGTTTCTGGTAGAACAGTTTCTCTTAAGGGCAGGCCTTGTTAAGAAGAACAGAATTCTCTGGCATATTTCAAAATGGTTCCTTTTCCTCTCCCCCTACCAAAAGGATGAGGGAATTTTCCTTCAATATTTACTATGAAATACTAGTAGAGCTCCTAGCAGTAAAACTCACAGAAGTGTGGAGACTCCTCTATCCCTCATAGAGTTCTTAACTCTCAAACTTGTCCACACTGAGCCTCCAGCAATTTGTCAATTATAGCTTAGGTTTTCCTACCCCGTACTAGTTCCTGAGGAAGTTTCTGCCCTTGGGTTTCTTACCTGGTAAGTTACAATCCTCTGTATTACCTCTCTGTCTCTTCAATCTTAGGGGGCACTGGCTTGTCCTGTGACCTCACAACTCTGAAAGATCTAAGAAGAGTTGTTGATTTTTCAGTTCATTCAGCTTTTTACTTGTTAGAACAGAGTGACGACTCCCAAGCTCTTTACACACCTGCCAGGCCAGAAACCAGAAGCCCTGGATCAGAAACTCAAAGTTATCTTTTCAGTTATCATGTTCCTAGTATATACAAGTACCTAGTGACCTGGATTTACCTTTCGGTTGTCTTGTTAGAGGACCGGAAGGAAAGGGAAATGTGAGGGGTATGAAGATGATGGCAGCTTTGAGGAGGGAAGATTTTAGGTTTGCAGGAATGAACCTGAAAGTGTTTCCTATGGACTTTGCATGCTTTCTGGAGCAACGACCTGGCTCTAGAGAGAGTGTAATGAGACTAAAGGTAATTTTTCCTAGTGGAGACTTATTTTGGATCATAGTGGGACTAAAGCGGCATATTCCGTAGGGACCCAAGAAAACCAAAATTCCTTGAGGCCTACACAAAGAAGTAGCAAAAATTCTCATGGGGTTTCCAGTTCCCTGCCCCTTTCTCATCCTCTATCTGTGCCAGGAATTGAGCTAGATTGTTCACATTTGTACTCATCATTTTAACTTATCTTTCATGCTCATAAAGAGCCACACTTAGACAACAGACAGACCAAGAACCCAACTGACCAACTGCTATATGGGTTTCAACATGGTTAAATCCTCCAATCTTCCTACGGCTTTAAATGCCTCAACTTGGACCATCCATTGCTTGGGTATCACCCAGAAATATTTCCTCAGCCTTTTCATAAAAAGGAGAAGGAAAGCAGCAAGCTAATTTTGTTTAGTTCATTTCCATTTTACTCTTTATTATTAGTTATGGTTTCAGTGCAGAATTCTTCAAAGGGGAAGTAAGGCTATGAGAAAACAATCTCTTGAAATTCAAATAATAAAAAACTAACCAATGAAGGAGAGGAAATAGCTTCCTTTACATCTAAGTTTACTTTTCTCTTAGGTTTGTGCAAAGTCTCCTTTAGCTGACAAATATTTTCATTCAACGAAAGGAACATTTGTTTCAGGTAATGTTCTTATTCCTGAAGGAAAAGGAAAAGGAAATTCTCAAGTGAAAGATATCCTGAGGAAACAGTTCGGCAAACGATATGACATTTTCCTGTTCTCGTTTAATATCATAATGGAATAAATATGGGTAACATGGGACCAAGTGGGGACAAAAAAGATTCTTAGTATAATAGAATGTGAAATCAGAATAGTTCCTGAGAGATTACCTGGTCCAAATGCCCTATATTTTTGATGAGATCTGAGACCTAAAGAAGTAAACTTCATTGCCCAAAATAACCCAGATGGTTAGTGACAGAACTGAAGCTAGAATCAAAGCTTAAAATTCCCAGTCCATTGTTCTTTCTAATAAGGACTCAAGAATCTTCTACCAAAGTCTGCCTCTATCAGTCCATGATCTTCTTTCTCTTCTGCCAAGTCACAGAAGGGCCTACTTCCACCCTCTAGCAAAGCTTTGTGAGGCTTTGGTACATGCTGTCACCTAAAGAGGAACATGATAAAAATTCAGGGTATGTTGAACTTCAATGTTATCTTCAGTAACCTGTAAGTGAGACTGAGCATCTTCTTCAATTACAAATGTAGTCAACAAACCACAGTTGTATTAGTGGTTCCTGCGACTTTGTCACCATGGAAATCAGATGTTTTCACATCCTTCTGTAGTTTTTCTACATTTTGAAACATCATTTATGTTCATAATGATTTTGAAATTATGATACTCATCAGACTTGCTCCTCGATATTAATATTTAATGTCTTCATAAAAAGGCACACACATTGCCATTTCATAAATGTGCTCTTTAATATTTTGTCATTGGTTTCCTTAGCAACCGTATATAATTTATTTTATGGCAGGCCTTGAACAGGCAATTATATGAAGTTGTACAGTGCTCCCCGAAATGTCTTCTGAATCACAAAATACCTACAAACACTTCTAGGACTAGCCACATCTCTCATTTAAAAGTGTCCCCATAGCCCCATGGCAGGCAAAAACACCCTAAAATGTATCTACACTTGGGGAATAGACCAAGGTGTGAGCTCCTGAGACAAAATCATTGAGTAATTAAGAAGTCTGCTTGAATTAATTAACCAGAGTCAGCAACAAGGCTTGAATGTTAGGGTGAAGGGCTGGGCTTCCAGGTTCAAATCCGGGCTATGCTTGTCTCCTTCTCTTGCGCAATGCTTCCTGATAGCCCTCCCCATCTCCCCCTACCCTATGATGTAACACATCAGTGAAATTACTGAATCCCTGGGAACCAAGTAGTTCTGCTGTGAACACCATTGTAAAAGCTGGACCCAAGATTAAGAAAGGGTTTCCCTGGGCTTCCCTGGTGGCGCAGTGGTTGAGAGTCCACCTGCCGATGCAGGGGACACGGGTTCGTGCCCCGGTCCGGGAAGATCCCACATGCCGCAGAGCAGCTGGGCCCGTGAGCCATGGCCGCTGAGCCTGCGCGTCCGGAGCCTGTGCTCCGCAACGGGAGAGGCCACAACAGTGAGAGGCCCGCGTACCGCAAAACAAAAAAAAAAAAAAAAGAAAAAGAAAGGGTTTCCCCTATGGCAAAGAGGACATTGGCAGCAGTATGAGCTGAAGCCTTGAGCAACCCAGAAATGGGCGAGTCAAATGAGAACAGAAACAGTATGGATGGTGGACCACAACTAGCAGACTATCAATTAATTAGGCAGAAAAAAGGCAGCAGCATCAATTATCACAGCAGGCACCATGTTACACACTGAAGAGTGCACTGCTTAGGAAGTCAGGTGCAACTCCCAGAGTGTCCGGGTTTGAACTGATTCAGCCTCTTAGGCAAGTTACTTCACCTTTCCTTGCTGTAAAATATGAGTAACAGCTGTACCTACTTCACAGAGTTTTGTGAGACCAAAATGAATACATTTGAGAAAAGTGTATATAGTAGGCCCTGGCCTTCTATAAGCACTCAATGAATGTTAGATATCAGTTGTAGCAATCGCTCTGAATATATACACAGGACAACTGTGCTCTCCATCGTATTGTGGAACTCTTTTTGAATGCATAAATTGTTGACATTAGAAGCATATGCAGGGGCTTCCCTGGTGGTACAGCGGTTAAGAATCCGCCTGCCAATGCAGGGGACAAGGGTTCAAGCCCTGGTCCAGGAAGATCCCCCATGCCGCGGAGCAACTAAGCCTGTGCACCACAACTACTGAAGCCCGTGCACCTAGAGCCTGTGCTCCACAACAAGAGAAGCTACCGCAATGAGAAGGCTGCACACCGCAACAAAGAGTAGCCCCCGCTTGCCACAACTAGAGGAGGCCCAAGCACAGCAAAGAAGACCCAATGCAGCCAAAGATAATTAATTAATTAATTGCAAACTAATCAATGGACAAAGGATTAATCTCCAGAATGTATAAACAGCTCATGCAGCTCAATACTAAAAAAACAAACAACCCAATCCAAAAATGGGCAGAAGACCTAAACAGACATTTCTCCAAAGAAGACATACAGACGACCAAGAGGCACATGAAAAGCTGCTCAACATCACTAATTATTAGAGAAATGCAAATCAAAACTACAATGAGGTATCACCTCACACCAGTTAGAATGGGCATCATCAGAAAATCTACAAACAACAAATGCTGGAGAGGGTGTGGAGTAAAGGGAACCCTCCTGCACTGTTCGTGGGAATGTAAATTGATAGAGCCACTATGGAGAACAGTATGGAGGTTCCTTAAAAAACTACAAATAGAATTACCATATGACCCAGCAATCCCACTACTGGGTATATACCCTGAGAAAACCATAATTCAAAAAGACACATGCACCCCAGTGTTCATTGCAGCACTATTTACAATAGCCAGGTCATGGAAGCAACCTAAATGCCCATCAACAGACAAACGGATAAAGAAGATGTGGTACATGTATATACAATGGAATATTACTCAGCCATAGAAAGGAACAAAATTGGGTCATTTGTAGAGACATGGATGGATCTGGAGACTGTCATACAGAGTGAAGTAAGACAGAAAGAGAAAAATATCGTATATTAACGCATATATGTGGACCCTAGAAAAATGGTACAGATGAACCAGTTTGTAGGGCAGAAATAGAGACACAGATGTAGAGAACAAATGTATGGACACCAAGGGGGGAAAGTGGCGGTGTAGGGGGAGTGGTGGTGTGATGAACTGGGAGATTGGGATTGACATATATACACTAATATGTATAAAATGGATAACTAATAAGAACCTGCTGTATGAAAAAAATAAATAAAATTCAAAAAAAGAATAAATAAAATAAAAACCTAAAAGAAATTGAGTTCCATTAAAAAAAAAAAAGAAGCAGCATATGCAGCTTACATATGTAAGACCCCTTGGAATCCTTGGGGATTTCTGAAGGACGTATGTCCTGGAAATAATTTGACTCTTCTTAAATATCAAAATTGAGTACATTATTAGAAAGGTGAAACATGAGACACAGCAATTAACCCTTCATAATGATTCTGTTATTGTTGTAACCCTTTAAGATTAAAAAAATTGGTAATTATGTGTACAAGAAGAATATTTACCAAGTTCCTGAATTACCTTCAATTTTAAAGACTAAATTTTAGTATCCTAAGTCATATATTATATCTCAGTCACTGATGCCTATAAGAAAGCACCTAGTACCACGTCTGATCCATTGTAAGAATGCAGTAAATACACTTGAATAAATAAAAAACAAGTTCATGTGAGGGCTCTCTCTGCTGTTAAAGGTAAGTCTTATAGAATTCACAATACCTATGAAAGCTAGATTATATTTCATTTTTAATGCTATTGATGTCTTGGTACAATATACATTCCAATAATATATGCATTTGTCTGAGGTGTAAATAAAAGTGCCATTTATTAATTTGCTAATTCTTCTTCCCTGCTGACGTTATCAATGGCACAGTGATCGGGGCCTGGATTTTTATTCTAAACTGGTACTATCACATAACTTTGGTCACAATATTTTATAGATCAGTTTCTCTAGAAATAATAGCCTACTTATTATATGCAAGAAGGACATGCACTCACACTCCTCTCCCCCTCCCCCCGCCAATTCCCATGCTAACTTCTGTTTCTTGCAGCAAGTCTAAACCAATTTGTTATCCACTTATTGATTAGATATCCAGGGAGACCCTAGTGCTCACAAATGTCCAGGATTATAAATTGGATACTTAATCTCCTCAGCTGCTGGGATGCCTGATTGACTGGAAGATTAGTGGCTTTTATTTCTAAAGTGTTTGTGTGGTTGAGAAAAAGTTGCAGCATCCCTGGGAGAGTCATCATCTATGATGCGCAGTCTGGAATCGTCCCCTAGTCAGCTCCCTGGCTCTATGTTTGCCCACAGCTGCCCTCTCCCAGTTGAGGGGTTGATGGTCCTATCCAGTGTCACCGGCTCACCCCAAACTAGACGCAACTGTGACTCCAAGTTCCCAGAGAACAACTCGGGCAAATGTCTTATTGTTTAGTCTCCGTGCTGCTTGGAGGACATGCAAGTCTTTACAACCTTGATTAGTGAGGGCAAATGGAATGGGTTTAACCCATGGGTTCAGTCCCCCCATCTTTTGATCATTCCTCAATCTGGAGGGAGAGGGGCAAGGATGGCTCCAGCTACTTCCTGCTGATAAGGGGTGTAGACTCAACAAGGGCTTGGAATGAAACTGGCTAGCACTCGTTTGAGGGTATTTTCTTATTTCTGGTTTCAAGTTCACATTTTATCCCAATAAACAAATACCACCTATGTGCCAGCTGTCAAGGCACTCATAGACCCAAGATTGGTAACAAACCCCAAAGATATACTCTTGGGGGCACACAGAATGCCAGACATTGTCAACATTTAGGATTTTTAGAGGTTTTATCGAGCACATGGTCAAGCAGGAATTGTGTCCCACATTTTTACGTGTTTTGGTGTCTATCATTATCCATTTGGCTGAAAAACTTCCATATTAAATATGGAAGAGACATAGGCTGGGAAAGGATGGACTTTCCAATATTCTGACCAAATAGAACCTTGACAGGGGTAAACACCAGGGGTATTTGTTTTAAATCTGAGGATCCGATGACAGGGAGAGAACAAAGTTTCAGCTTGGTCAAGGGAAGGACAGAGGACAGGTGATCAGCCTAACTGATAGGTTACATCTGAAGTCAGTGAGGTTAGGGATGGTCAAAAAACTGGCCAGCACAACCAAGGGTCAGCATGATCAAGTACAGAAAGAGGTTTCAGATGACAGACCCACTGCTAGAGAGATTACCTACTTTTGCCAAAGTAGGATAAATCTAGACACCAAGTTGTCCTTGCAAGCCTGGGCGGTTAGAAACAAAGGACTGACAAAGGAAAAGATCATTCTAGGAAGTTACTGAAATTGCCTTCTGAAGAGTTTGACTTTACCAAGCCCACTCACCTTGATTTCTTTCTCGCAGCTTCTGAAAAGCAACTCACGATCTGTCTGCATTCACCTGGCCCCTGGGAGAACTCAGTGTCAGGGTCTGGAACCAGCCCAGAATTAGATGACCTTGGTCCTGGTTTCTGTGCAGCACGGTTCCCGTTTCCCTCTTAAAACCTCTAAAAATCTATTTCTCATCAGATCCAGTCCATCAAGGATGGAGCCGGTCTTCTGGATGTTTATCCTCCAAGATTTCAGTCTACAGCGTCACGGTCTCCTCCTTTAAAAGCTTCATTCAAAGGGTTTTGCTATGAGTCCAAAGTTAGGGATCCAGATGTGGCAGAAGCCAACCATTCCCAGGAGCGTCCGCAGTCATCTTGGTGGGAACTGCAACTCTGGCTACAGCTTCCCTGGCTTCAGGGAGCAGCTCTCTGTCCTTGAGTTCAAAACCCCCAAATATTTAACATAGTGCCAAAACGTCTGCATGTGCTCCAGAACCAGAGTGCACGTGACCCCAAGGGGGCATGCACCTGACCCTGAGAGGTGGGGTACGCACGCACGAACCTCAAGTCTGCCTCCAGCAGGCAGGGGCTTGGGGTATTTATGGGATCAGGAATAAAGAGGCACAGCGTTCTGAGGCCTGGGCCGTGTGGGCGGCGTGGGGAAAAGTGCGAAAAGGTATCGGAATTGTCCCTCTGCGCAGGCGTAACTAGGCTACAGGCTCCACAGGTTCACAAAGTCACCAGCGGATAAGTGCGCAGGCCCAGTTGTGGGGTCGGTGGTTCTCCCGTTTCGTCGGCTCAGCCCAAACGAGACACAGCTGACTCCAAGTTCCTGGAAAACAGCTCCAGAAAACATCTTACTGTTTAGGCTCTGTGCAGCTTGGAGGATGCCTAAGTCTTAAAATGAGCTTGCTTAGTGAGAGCAGGTGAAATGTATTTGACTCATTACCCATGATTTCAGTTTGAAAATCAAACTGAGAAATGTGGCTGTGATCCTTGACTTATAATGAGGTTTTAGAAACGAGACTGATCACAGGAATAAAGCTGGCCAGGAAGCATTTGATTCTTCATGATTATCTTTTTTCCTTTGAATTAATTTTATTTTTTTATTGAAGTATAGTTGATTTATAATGTTGTGTTAGTTCCAGGTGTACAGCAAAGTGGTTCAGTAATACGTGTATATATACATATACATACATATATATGTATATGTATATATGTATATATTCTTTTTCAGATTGTTTTCCCTTATAGGTTATTACAAAATATTGAGTATAGTTCTCTGTGTTATATAGTAGGCCCTTGTCGGTTATCTATTTTATATACAGTAGTGTGTATATGTTAATCCCAAACTCCTAATTTATCCGTCCCCACCCCTTTCCCTTTGGTAATCATAAGTTTGCTTTCTACGTCTGTGGGTCAATTTCTGTTTTGTAAATAAGTTCTTTTGTATCATTTTTTTTAGATTCCACATATAAGCGATATCATATGAAATTTGTCTTTGCCTGGGTTACTTCACTTAGTATAATAATCTCTAGGTCCATCCATGTTGCTGCAAATGGCATTATTTTATTCTTTATGATGGCTGAGTAATATTCCATTTTATAAATATACCATATCCTCTGGTGGGCAGGGCCATGACAGGGGGCATGTCTAGTAGTGGTTGTGGACTCAGGAAGTCTTTAGGCAACCTGTCTGCTAATGGGTGGGGCTCTGTTCCTACCCAGTTGGTTTTTGGCCTGAGGTGTCCCAGCACCTCAGGCCAAAGGTCCATTGTCCAATTTGCTGCCCAAATGCTTCAAGGCTGTTCTCCATGGGAAAGGCTCAGGGAACAGGTGCGATGCTCTCCTGGGATGAATTTCCCACACTTGGCAACTGCCTGTCCGGCTGGCTGTGACCTTGGACCCTGGCAGAGGTGGAACGGGGGTCCAGGGTGCCTCCCTGGAATCCCCCAGGGCCACACCTGCCTTTCAGACTCCTGGAAGGTTCTAGATTTGTGGCCCCAGCTTGCACAGAGCATTACCCCGTTGTGGCCTGGGCACAACCTTTGAGCCACAGCCTGGTTCCCTGTACCTGGCCAGACACCTGGGATTGGAGGGAGCCACAGGCATCACGAGGACTGTGCTTTGCTGGGAAGGTGGCAGGAGTGAGACTCCTTATGGCGACAAATCTGGGACAAGGAGCCTCAGCTATCTTTCTGTATGGAGATGTACACCTATACAAATATCCCATTTCCCCATCATACCCATCATTCCTGGAAGGTAGCCTTGACTACGTTGGGATCACAGTCTTTAATATTGAAAAGTATGCTGTCAGAAATGCAAATAAATAATCATAACCACTTGGCTAGGCCTGTGGTATTTTTCTTTCAATTTTCCTTTTAGGATTCCACATGCCTAATATTTTAAGCACAAATATCTTTACTAGCTTCTTACTATAGAAAACAACAGTAACATTCTTTTGAATCCTTACTATGTATTAGACACATTACGTTAGGCGCTATTACTATCCCCATTTTACAGATGAGGAAACTGAGTCTTAGAGAGATTAAGTCACTTGCCTGAGGATAGGTTCCTATTAAGTTGCTGAGTCAGGATTCGGAACAAATTCTGTCTAAACAGCTGCTCCTAATTCCTACTCAGTGGAAAAGGGGAGTATAGTTTAACACGGTTCTCTGGTTTTCATGAGAAGGAATTATCCCAAAATACTACTAAACTCTTAGAACACTCTTATTTCTCTGTACAAGTGTGGTGTGACTGATTGGTGGTGATAGTCATTAGTCTATGTTTCTCTCATGAGTGAATCTGATCTATTAAATGGCTTGAGTATGGAGGACTTAGTCTCTTTCTCCTCCCTTCTTCACCTGGACTGTCCCCAAAATTCAACTTTGCTTCAGGTGGGCAAAATCAGAAATGCAGTGTAGGTCTCAGCAAACTAACTTTAGCTCAAACTAAGACAAATCCTCCAACCTAACTACTATTGAAAACCAGAAAATAGCTTGGTTTTCCATTCTCTTGACTCCTTTGTCTTACTTTTCTATTGATTCAGAAATCAGTCCAGGAGATACATGCTATTTTGTAACCTATTGCTGTATAACAAATCACTCTAGAATTTGGTGGCTTAAAAATGAAAACAATCATGTTTTTGGCTCATAAATTTACAAGTTGGGTAGAGTTTAGCAAGGTGGGCTCATCACGATCCCATGAAGCATCAGCAGCCCAACCGGTCTGGGGGATATGTTTTCAAGATGGCTCACTTACATGGCTGTCAAGTTGGTGGGGGTATCAGCTGGGAGTTCATCTGGGGCTGTTGGCCAGGGGCCACTCCCTGGGGCTGATTGGGCTTCCTCACAGCATGACAGCTGAATTTCAAAAGCAAACGCTCAAAGAGGCCCAGATGGAAGCTGCAAGAGTTCTTATCAACCAGCCTAAGAAGTCCCAGAATATTCCTCTACAGCATTCTATGATCAAGCAAATCCCTAAGGCAAGCCCAGATTTAAGAGGAGAAATGCCCTCTTTCAGTAGAAGGAGAAGTAAAATAATTTGCACCCATTGTTAATCTATCATAGATGCTATTGACTGAACTTTTTCTAGAAGTCCAATGCCCTGAAAGGTAAAGCTATATAAAGAGTAAAATATGAAACATATAAGAAAACAGAAATCATACCCCAGCTTGCTAGTTTTTCTGAAAAGTTTAAGAACAGGCAAAAAATATTAAAAGTCTGTTTCTAAATCCCAATAGTCTTCAGCTTTATGGATACTAATTAATTCATGAAAGAATCCAGCAACCAAGAAGAATTAAATTTTCCAGGGTCTCATCAGACATCAATATAAAACTGATTTTCTGTCGTTCAACTATTTATTGCCTGATTTCCAATGTCTAACTTGTTCCTAAACAGAACTGTAACCAGAATGATTTAAAAGTTGTTTCTCATCTGCTAAGTATTTTTCCATTCATTTGCTGTTCTTTCCCAAATCCACTAGGGAAAAGAAAAAAATGACACCCTAAACTTGAAGATGCCATTTCAATTACCTAAATTGAAGAGGCTGAACCAGGTAATCAAAAGATTCTCTGAACCCCTGCTTTCTTACAACTTCAGCTAACTCCAGCATTATTATCAAAAATTTTCACCAGACATTAACAGAATTAGAAAGACTAGGTCATGCCCTCCCAATGTGGGACAGGTAGATGCTCAGAGTTACTACTACTATTTGCCTATTTTGTTATTATAAACATTCACTACCATTGGCCATAAAATTAGAGGCGCATGTGTGTGGTTTATAAAGGTTATAAGTAGTTGAAGATCTACTGGGTCTTTTTTTTGTTTGTTTTGTTTTATTTTGTTTTGTTTTGTTTTTGCTGTACATGGGCCTCTCACTGTTGTGGCCGCTCCCATTGCGGAGCACAGGCTCCGGACACGCAGGCTCAGCGGCCATGGCTCACGGGCCCAGCCTCTCCGCGGCATGTGGGATCCTCCCGGACCGGGGCACAAACCTGTGTCCCCTGCATCGGCTGGCAGACTCTCAACCACTGCGCCACCAGGGAAGCCCTACTGGGTCTTCTTTTAATAGATTTGTGAGAGATTCAAGGTAAGGTCATTATCGCAAAGATTTCTTTTGATGTGGGAAAGAAAAGAATGTGGGTGCTTATTCTTTAACTTTATAAAGTGCAGGAACACAAAACTTGGCCATGTGAAGTTTATCTAGTCACTAGAGGAAGATTCTGTTCAATGTCAGCTTTTTAATAGCAGAAAGGAAATATTTTTCCAAGGGGAAATCACAAGATCTGTTTGGGAGCTCTAAGGTCATCTGGGAGACACCTCACAAGTTCTTTACTACCTAAAAATGTTAGGACTCAAAGGTCTCAGTCCCTTTCCCACTTTTATTATGGATGCATTTTGTTATATAAAAGAATTTAATATTCATCAACTACCAACTATACCAACTAAGAACCAAGAGAAAGAAAAATATTGTGATACTTTACTGTTGATTTCATTTAAAAGCAGAATTAGCAATATCGAGAATAAGGGAGGAGGGGGGAGGAAGGATGAAAGGGAGGGAGGGACTAAAGAAGAAAGCAAAACTTATCAGAGACCAAACTCAGTGAAAGGTATGGCAAATGAAAGATGTCTTCATAATCTTTGACTTTCTCCTCCATTAACACATGGAGTCTACATCCCTTCCCTTGAATGTGGACTGATCCTCAAATACTTTAAGCAATTGAGTATGGTGGCTTCCCTTTTTTTCCTCTTGGGGTCCTGAGGTACCATAAAAGAAGTCCAGGCTAGTCTTCTGGAGACAGAGGTCATGTAGAGGGGAGCTGACGCACCTGATATGTGAGTGGAGAAGCCATCTTGGCTGCCAGCCTGCAGAAGATCCCAGCCCCAGCTGTCCTCTGACTGTAATCCCATGAAAGGTTAAGTAAGTCTATTCAACCCACAGAACCATAAGAGATACTAACAAAGTATTGTTGAAACCACTAAAATTGAGGATAGTTTGGTACCCAGCAGTAGATAAGAAGAACAAGGCATCATGTGGGAAAAGAGAGAACATTGTATCAAGGGAAAACCATAATTCAAAAAGGCACATGCACCCCAATGTTCATTGCAGCACTATTTACATTAGCCAGGTCATGGAAGCAACCTAAATGCCCATCAACAGACGAATGGATAAAGAAGATGTGGTACCTATATACAATGGAATATTACTCAGCCATAAAAAGGAATGAAACTGGGTCATTTGTAGAGACGTGGATGGACCTAGAGACTGTCATACAGAGTGAAGTAATTCAGAAAGAGAAAAAATATATATATTAATGCATATATGTGGAATCTAGAAAAATGGTACAAGGTTTGAAAGGCAGACACAAGTAGAGACACAGACGTAGAGAACAAACATATGGACACCAAGGGGGGAATGGGGGGGCGGGTGTGGTGGAATGAACGAGGAGATTGGGATTGACATATATACACAAATATATATAAAATAGATAACTAATAAGAACCTGCTGTATGAAAAAATAAGTAAAATTAAATTTAAAAAATAAACAACAAAAAAATGAGAGAAAAAGAGTGAAGATGCAGGCTAGCCTTGTCAAAATGTAGCGGCAAGGTCATCCGGAGCCTTTAACTCTTGGATCTTCCTTCTAACTGCAGGTTTCTATCTGAAATGCTTTGAGTAGATCGTCCTCAATTGCACAATGCAGAGAGAGGACCCAACCAACCAACCAACTGTCCACAAGAGACTGTGGCCACCAACAGTGAATCACGTTTTTCTGGCCTCCTTTGGTGAGGCCAAAATGGTTTAGAGATTTTTTTTCCCCCTGATATTTCCCTATACAAGTCTAGTGTGCCCCTGCAAATACACTGATTAAAGTCTCAGGATTCAATTTACATAATTGAGGCAGTCCAGCTAATTTTAGGAAAATTACAACTTTGTGAAAAATAACTGTTATACAGTAACTATGGCAAAGATGTTCTGCTTTGTATCATACACAATGAAATCAGTAGGTTTAAAAATTAAGAACAAGAGCCTCTAAGCTCTCAATGTCATTTCAAAAGTGAGAGAGAGCTGTTAAGAAACAGCTTTGCATGTTAATCACAGAGCTCGGGAACATTCTGTGTTAAGATATATGATTTTTCAACCTTGTTAAAAGAAATATTGAAAGAGGGAAATTGATTTTTTTTCCCCAGAAAATTTGCCTGTCACACTCCAAGATAAGTTACTGTTATGTGTATCCATTAACTAAGTTTATTATATGAAAAGTCACACTCTAGGAAAAAAAGTTCAGTCAGCATTGACTTCAGCTAGGATTTATACAACCTCTTAATTCAGGGAATCAAGGTTAACTGAGTTGATTCTCATTAATGTGCAATTGAACTAGTTATGGAACAAAGAGCATATGGAATAGTAACAAGTTATAACTGCATTTGGGAAATTGTGTTGGTCGCCTCAGAGAGGGATTTTTGGAAATACTATATTCACAGAAAGAGTAAATAAATGTACTGCTATTATATGTGCTGAATGGTAAGTTAGCATGCAATGTTCGGTAGAAGAAATCAGTGACAGAATGAGATAATTTTTTAAATTAAAAAAAAAACATTTATCCTAAAGGTTTTCAAACTTTTCCCAAGAAGCCCTGTATTCCACTGAGATATTTGGGGATGGAGGAAAAGGGAAAGGAAGTCTGAGTGGGTGGGTTCTACTCCCTAAGAAGCTCCACATCAATCCATCACCCCTCTCAGCCACAGCTCTGCCTTTATGTGTTTTCTGTACTGAAATGATCATAAAATTGCATCTGAGAAACTAGCTCAGAGCCTAAATAGGGTCTTAGATGAGTTCCCTCAGAAGCTGACCTGGAAGTGATTCCTAAAAAGCACCAGCACATCAGTGGCAAAGTAAAAGGATGGAGGTGAAGAACTGCTGTCTCAAGAAAGTACATTTGGAAGAATTTAGCCTGAACCGATAAGCTTCCAAATGCAAAATCCTGAGTGTGAAGGAAACCCCCGATTCGAGTTTTCAGACGATTTTCCCCTTAAAGATAACAAATATAATCATTTTTTTTGGGGGGGTGGCATTCTCATGAAGTTTCTGGGGTTTATTCAGGAGTAGTAGACTCATAAAGTATTGGTTAATTCACTCCAAATTGAGTTTCCTACTAGCTAAAGCCAAACATAATCTCAAATGATATACGATGTCTTTTCACTTGACAACAAATTTTAGTTCAATGATGTGCTTATTTAGAACCATAATTAATTACAGAAGCCAAACTGCAATAGAAACTGAAGATACATATATCTTTAAAAAATACATCTATACATTTCCAGCTCCTTTGAGCCTCTATTTTCATCTTTAAAATAGTGATAATAGAATCTTATAGAATCCTTGCAAAGGTAAGATAATGCATGCAAAATGTTTAGCACAATGCTTAGATGTATGTGTTCAATGTGATAGCTTTTATCATCATCATTATTATTAATCACCATTATTGCAAAAAAATAGAGGAATTGGAGAAAACTGAGCATTAAATGATGATGTAATTTACTCATTTATAAGCATCCCTCAATGGTAAAGAATTAATACTATTCTTGATAAAAATAGTCCATAAAATACTATCTTATAGAAATGTACACATTTAGCTTTTGTTTAATTATATTAGGTTCACATTTTCCTTATCCTTTGACATTTTACTTAACCCATCACTGCCACTACCTCTTATCCCTAAGAGGGATACCCAGGCAGGTGAAAAGTCTAAATCAGCAGTCCTCATCAAAGAATAATAGACTATCTAATCTAGGGATGCTTAGTCTCACACAACTTTTAGGAAGTCCCTAAGAATGTGAAATTATGGAAAAAAAATTTGTGTGAAAGTTTATTTTCCTGGGAAAAGTGGGTCATTATTGGAGGGTCTACGACTCTCAAAAAAGTTAAGAACCATCGATCCCATCCCACTCTGATTGTACAGTTGAAGAAATAGGACGAAAGCATTGGAGTCACTTACTCAAGGTCATACACTTAGCTAGCGATAGACTGTGAGTAGGGCTGAAGATGTTCTTATTCTTGGTCCTTGATGATCTGGGCAGAGATCCTGATTTTTTTGGGGGGGGCCGTGCCACACAGCTTGTAGGATCTTAGTTCTCCCACCAGGGATTGAACCCTGGCCCTCGGTAGTGAGAGCATGGAGTCCGAACCACTGGACCGCCAGGGAATTCCTGAGATTCTAATGACACTAGATAGAGGATGGTCAAGGAAAAGATGGCAGATCCCAACAGACATGGATCTTGTCGAATTTGCTGGACAGCATAATGGCTCCTTGTCCATGTACGGGAGTGGTCAACCCCAGACCAGATTTCAGTTCCATCATTTTGTTGACTGAATTTGGGCATGTTACTTAATTTATATGAGCCTATATTGCCTCACCTATAATACAGTTATAAAAATTGCTTATAGTCAGGATTTAGTGAGGATTAAATGAAATAATATGCAAAAAGCAACGAGAACAATGCTTGGTAAATAATAAATAGAAGTTATTATTGTGGTTGTTCTACCTCGTCTTCCTTTTCTATAAAGTTTCCTTTGCCCCAGCCAACTCAGTTCCTCCGAATTCCTTCTATTCCTTCTTCCTACTAACAGCTACTTTGGGGATATAATTCAATGAGCATTTGCACAACAATGTTTAAAAGACTGATACCTTCTCCTGAAGATCTCTTTTTAATTCATGAAAAATTGCCCCAAGCCAAGGCATAAAGCCAGGGATGGAACTGCAGCTTCAACAACAATCTGATGAGAGAGAAATTTATTACTTTATTTTTCAATGGACGAGGAGAATTCCTAAGCTTCCCTTCCAGAAATCACACTTGCTGGTGGATACCTTCTCCCACTACTTGATATGACCATGTGCCCAGCGACAAGTAAAAAGAAGGAGAGCATCCCTGGCCAAAAGTCTTTTCCTGAAATCCCCTTAAAAAACAGGAAGCTTCTGAGCCAGGCTGATGAAGTCCATGCCACGGCAGATGCGACTCACATACCTGAATCCTCCCCAGCCTAAATAATTCATTACCGCAGTAAAACAGCAATTCCCTCAGTCAATGCTGAATACCATAGCTATTTGCTCATTGCAAAATATTACCATCTCAAAGAAACAGCAGATGATTTGTCCTCCATGTGCTTGCATCCTTGCCCAGTTTGTCTACAAACTGAGATCTCTACTGGTTTTATAATTCCAACCATATTTATTTTAATCTTTTTTTGCAAATTCTCCGTCTTTTTAGAATTCAAATATAACTGCTGGTATTGGGACAAAAACGGAAAGATTCCTTTTTTTACCCTCTCTTTGGTTTCAGTGTGTATCTGATGTACAGGTATTCTTTACTCTGTAATTCAATGAACAATAAGCAAAAGCCACATGAATTATACGATGTTTCCTAAAAATAAGTTAGTAGCAGATTATCAGCTCTTCTTTACAAAAATTCTTATCATGTATGCAGTGTGTTCTTACTCACTAATCCTTCTGAATTCATGGGGCACAAGTTAGCACAACCTTGTAACATATGGCTTTAGGCCTTTATACATAGCTTATCTCTTGCTGATGTTTTTGGAATATAACTAGACCCAGGAGATAAGGGGCAGAGGGAGGAGACGGGGTTTGCTAAGAACTCTTTCTGGATAAAGTATTAACAGAACTAAAGTGCTGTAGTTGGATATAAATCCTCATGTTTCCCCCTCAAGCATTAAACTGTTTGATTTCCCATCTATCCAAGGTTGATTAGTGTTAGGAGACTTATTCGGGGATAATTCAATTGCCAGGTTCAAATGCCTGTGTTATCTAAACAAGTATTTGCACTAGCACTGTTGCCGTCATGAATTTAAAAAAAAAAAAAAAAGAGCCTTATCCTCCTCCTTAGGGTAGAAAAGTTCGAAAAGTACTGGGAAGAAGAAGAAGCAGAAATGGCATTATTCCTGGTGTTTTCTACCTTCAAAAGAGAGGTTGTGGACTGCACTGCTTAACAGCCTCCAAAATGAATATCTGCTGCTTATCACTTTTTAATGCATCTGATATCTTGGGTATTTTAAATAACAGGAACATTCGCATTTTGATCCATCAGACAGCTGGTATGACACGCGAACTAATTTTCTCATTAAAGTACAATCACAAGAAAAGGAAAGCATGATCTACTGGGGCAAACACAAATGCTCTGTTTTCTAGCAATCTCTTAACAGACAGGATAAGCAATACTCACAGCCCGCAACCCAGAGTCACTGCAAGATTCTACTACTTTTTAAAGTTTAAACCGTGTCCAGTACTTTATCAGATTTTAAAAGAAAATAAAGTACTGACGGGCATTTCTGTCACTGACCTCAGTCTAGTGCATCTCTTGGAGCAGAAGAGGCATTCTTAATTCACAGGGTGCAAACACCTCCCAAACTCTCCCATGCTATCCTGGGCCCCCACTGTTACATCATCAACAGCTTCGTCTCTGCTCCTTCCTTCATCTAAACCCACACAAGGGTTCATGTTTCCCATGTCCCTTAACTAAAACCCTTTACCCTTCTCCCTCTCACTTCACTTCACTGCCACATTTCAGTGATTCATCTCTAAATCCAAATGGTTGCACCAGGACTTCCTTGGCGGTCCAGTGGTTGGTTAAGAATCTGTGCTTTCACAGCAGTGGCCGCGGGTTCGATCCCTGGTCTGGAACTAAGATCCCACAGGCTGCACAGCATGACCAAACAAAGAAACAAACAAACAAATGGTTGCGCCATTTCATGTGTTTCCTGCATCTCTAATGTCTTTCCCAGCAACGTCCCCACATTTTTTAACCTGCAGTTGAAGCATCCCCTCACTTACCTGCTGCATACTCACCCTCTGGCTTAGCAGACCCTGGCCCATCCCTCTTTTGTGTCACCACTGTGCTTGGGTAGTGTCCTCATTTTGGCATCACATGGCACATCAAAGGACTGTGACAGAAACTGCTGTCTCCCAATATCCATTCCCCCCCCTTTTTTCCTGCAGAAATGTAACTTGTGAAACTCAAGAGAAGGAAGTATTATGTCATGAAGTGAATAAGTGAAGAGAAATAGATCTAAGAATAATATCCTTTAATAAATTAGAGGTGAAAAGAACAAGTGCTGCATCTTTTGGAACTAAAGAGTGAGGAGATACTCCTGGAAGGCTAAGAGAATGAGAAGAGGGTGAAATGGGGAAATAACTCAGAAACTGAGGAAAGATTATTTTTTCACACTTGAAATGAAATTAATTATACTAACAAATTCCAGGATATCTAACCTTCTTTGTATTCCCAGATGTGACTGACTTCATTGCTCTGTACTGTTCTTTTACTGTTCTTCATTGCTCTGTACTGTCCTTTAAAAGATAAGTGGATGGGACTTCCCTGGTGGCGCAGTGGTTAAGAATCCACCTGCCAATGCAGGGGACATGGGTTCGAGCCCTGGTCCGGGAAGATCCCACATGCCATGGAGCAACTAAGCCCGAGCACCACAACTACTGAGCCTGCACTCTAGAACCCGTGAGCCACAACTACTGAGTCTGCGAGCCACAACTACTGAGCTCATGTGCCACACCTACTGAAGCCCGCATGCCTAGAGCCCATGCTCCACAATAAGAGAAGCCACCGCAGCGAGAAGCCTGTGCACCACAAGGAAGAGTAGCCCCCACTACTCGCCGCAACTAGAGGAAGCCCGTGCGCAGTAATGAAGACCCAATGCAGCCAAAAATAAATAAATAAACAAATAAATGTAGAAATATATATACATATAAGTGGATGTAATTTGTGCCGAGTCTTTTCTTTAGAATTTTTACTGCAGCATCCTAAGTGAGACTGTCCTTTGTTTTGCTGTTTTTGTTAGGTTCTGGTTTAGTGCTAGGCTTCTTTCATAAAATATGTTGTTTGAAGTCTTCCTCATTTTTCTGTGTTCTAAAATGGTTTAAATTTTTGTCCTTCAATGACAATGAACTTGTC
The DNA here is from genome assembly GCF_951394435.1 of Stenella coeruleoalba. Classification (NCBI taxonomy): domain Eukaryota; kingdom Metazoa; phylum Chordata; class Mammalia; order Artiodactyla; family Delphinidae; genus Stenella; species Stenella coeruleoalba. The sequence goes on from NC_137154.1 coordinate 21,816,511, forward strand.
TATGCAATTGTTTGAGACTGTCATCTTTGGGGAGGTTCTTAAACTCTCTTCTTCCTTTTAGGGTTATTGATCTATTCAGAGTTTTGACCCTTCCTTGAATCAAGTTTGAGAAATTTCATTATCCTAAAAATTCATCAAATGTATAAAGACTTGCAAATTTCTTAACAAATAGTGTGTATACATAATATCAGTTGTAAAAATGTTTAAATCCCATATGCTAACAAATATATATGGAATCTAAAAAAAAAAAAGGTTCTGATAAACCTAGGAGCAGGACAGGAATAAAGATGCAGACGTAGCGAATGGACTTGAGGACACGGGGAGCGGGAAGGGTAAGCTGGGACGAAGTGAGAGAGTGGCATGGACATATATACACTACCAAACGTAAAACAGATAGCTAGTGGGAAGCAGCCGCATAGCACAGGGAGATCAGCTCGGTGCTTTGTGACCACCTAGAGGGGTGGGATAGGAAGGATGGGAGGGAGACGCAAGAGGGAGGGGATATGGGAATATATATACACATATAGCTGATTCACTTTGTTATGCAGCAGAAACTAACACAACAGTGTAAAGCAATTATACTCCAATGAAGATGTTTAAATAAATAAATAAATAAATAAATGAAATATTTAATTTCCTGGCTATTTATAGTTGTAGTCCATGATGAAGCTTAATGCTGTTTTTTGTTGGTTTTTTTCCCTCATTATTTTATCTCCTTTCCATTCTGGCCACATGATAATCTTTCAGCCCAGGGCCTTTGTACTTGTTACTCCAGTGAGTTCAGCCCAACACTTTTCATGAACTCTCTAACTAGTTCAATTCCTCCTGTTTGGCACTATAACATCACATATCAGTTAAAAATTACTTTTAGTTGCGATTATTTGATTAACTATGTCTTCACTATAGAGACTATATTGTGTATTATTCTTTTCTAGGTAACTTTTTTTTTTCTGGATGGTTGCTTACAGCAGTATTCTTTATCATTAAAGATTTAAATGTTTAGTATCATGTATTTAAAGGTCAATTTCTTTTCACAATTTTGACTGGAAGATAGTGAGCTATTTTACATCCACATGCACAGTTATTTTTTTCTTTAAATTAAAAAAATGTGTAATATGATCCCTTTAAGTATTTTCCCATTCACTTGTTCTTTCCTCTATATGTGGAACACCAATTATTTATTAAGGCATTTTTATTCTCTTTCATTGACTTCCACATTGTGGGAGCACTTTTCAATTTTATCAACTGAGTCAATAATCTGGTCTTCTGCTGTTTGCTGCATCGGGGTGAATTCTAACTCTGCCATTTTATTATTAATTCTTTTTACAATTCTTACTTATATAATACATCTTTTTATCAGCTCACGTTATTACCTTTTATCTTTTTATAGATTGTCCTCTTTTTTGTTTAATCTAATTCCACTTTTATCTAGAGCCAAATTTCTCAATCTCAACACCAATGACTTTTTTTTTAAAATAAACTTATTTATTTATGGCTGCATTGGGTTGTCATTGCTGCACGTGGGCTTTCTCTAGTTGCAGCCAGCGGGGGCTACTCTTTGTTGCAGTGCGTCGGCTTCACATTTGTGGTGGCTTCTCTTGTTGCAGAGCACGGGCTCTAGGCACATGGGCTTCAGTAGTTGTGGCACGTGGGCTCAGTAGTTGTGGCTTGCAGGCTCTAGAGCGCAGGCTCAGTAGTTGTGACACATGGGCTTAGTTGCTCCACGGCACATGGGATCTTCCCAGACCAGGTCTCAAACCCATGTTCCCTGCACTGGCAGGCAGATTCTTAACCACTGCACCACCAGGGAAGTCCCTGTCTTGTCCTCCTTTAAGTCACCAATTTAAAAAGATTTTTCTGGACCTTAGATAATGTGCAGAGGTATGATTTTACTCTGAAGCTTCTGAAACATCCACTTTTTTCTTGTTTCTCAAAGCCTATGCAACAAAATCTAACTCATTCTTTGTAACAGCCTCATAATATTCCTTAGTATGGACGTGCCATATTATAATCTCTCTTTTAAATTCTCATACTAATGCATTTCAGGTTATCTATAGGGCTTGTCTGTATTGGTTTGGTTTGGTTTGTTTTTTTTGCCCCTTCAAACAACACTGTAATAAAACTTCTTGCGGGAGTTTTAGATAGAATACATTCTATCCTTTTCCTTTGCCTATTTTGACAGTTTAAAAGTTGCTTCTGCATTGTATGGTTCTGTTTTGCAACACGTCTAAATATCTTTTCATATGTTTACTCCTCAGTTTTCATTTTCTTTTTCATGAGTTGTTTGTCCATATTACTTTCTTTTTTTTTCTCAGATATTTGTAGGAATTATCTGGACATTAGAAATATTAACTCCTTGTTTGTTACAAATATTGCAAATATTTCCTCCAGCCTATAAATGGTCTCAATTCTTTCTTATGTTGTTTTCTAATAAGAAAATTTTTATTAATATGTAGTCAAATTTGCCAATCCTTTTCTGTGTAGTTCTGGGTTTCCCAGCTCATTCAGAATATCTCTCCCACCCTAAGTTTATAAAAACATTTTTTCCTAAAGTGTTGAATGATTTTGTTTTACTTTTTACATTTGATTCTTTAATTAATCTGGAATATACATTAAATAAGCTATAAGGTAGAAATCCAACATTGTTCTATCATTTTGGACTGAATTTAAAAGGCATCCTTGTCATATATTAAGGCCTCATCCTGTTTAGATCTATTCCCAGGTTCCCTTCTCTGTTCCAATGATCTATTCTTCTGTTCTTATCCAACCATTAGACTATTTTGATTTTAGAAATTATGCAAAAACTTAACATATCGTATTTTGCATATTTATTCTTTCATACGAATTTTAAAATGGTGTTTTCCAGTTTGAAAAACAATTGAGATTCTGAATGAAATTGCATTAATGATGTGTAATTTGAGAATAAATTACAATTTTATGATATTTTATTTCCCTATCTGGGAATGACTCCCCAAGATTTATTTTTTCTGCAGTCAAATGTATTATTTAAATATTGATTACATCAAACATATTATTTTGTAACTTGCTTTTTTTCATTAAACAGCATATTCTAAATACTTTTCATGTCACTGAATATTTTTAAACAATTATACAGGCTTCAGGGTATTAAAATATCAGGATATGTTCTCATGATATAAAAGACTTCATTTAATCTCTATGTTTTCATTTTGTTTTTATAAATAGCATTATATTTTCTTATTATTATAGCTAACAGTGCACACTGAACAACCTTATAGATAAATCTCTGCTCACATCTATGATTTATTTTTATAACAAAAAGCAAGTCGTGTTCAACACAGAAACCATGAAAAGCACAGAAAATCCCAATGGAAGAAAAAAAATCTCCAAAGTTTAGTTGGGAACCCATCTTCTAAAGATAATTGCATAATGAGGATCTGTTGTTTGTCTTTTTAGTATTCTCTCCCTTCTCTCTCCATCTGCGTGTGTGTAGAGTTATAAAAACAATATTGAATTGCATACAGGATAGCTTTTTTGTTTTTTTTACCTTATATTGTGAATGTGTCAATCTGTTTTCCATTATGTCTGTGTTAATGTTCATGTCTTATGTGCCCCCAAATTATCTCAGCCCCAACTGTCCCCTGACCCTTAATGCCCTGCTCAGAGTCAGCCACTGCACTGGTAAATGACTCTATGGGGACCAACCAGCTACATGCCCAGAGTCTCTGGCTCCTCCCACCGTTTCCAAACTTGTATAAAGCACACGCAGTTCATGGAGTCTGGCTTCCCTGTTGGCTGAAGAAAGAGTCAAGGACACAACCCAGAAGTTCAGGGAAGTTAACTCCCTGACCAATGACCTTTGACCATGGGTAAAGGGAGACTGATTGGGGTCAAGAGAGAAATTCTTTCTCAAATCTGAAGGCAAGCCATGGCTAATGCAGGAAAGTCACTTTGCATTTGCTTCTTATCCTTCTTTGCCTCACTCCTTTTTGCCTCAGGCTTGCTGCCCTGGAAGTACACCTTTCAATAAGGATTAGCACTTGAACCTGGTCTCAGTATCTCTTTTCTATGGACCCCAGGCAAAGCACCAGGATAATATTGTATCATAAGGATATTATAACTTAGTAATTAATCTTCCACTGATAAACATTCAGGTGTTTCCAAATATTGCTTATTACAAATAATGCTGTTATAATATACTTACACAAGTATATTTACACATAACTCTGATTATTTTCTTTTTTTTTTTAAACATTCTTTTTTTTTTTTTAGATGTTGGGGGTAGGAGTTTATTAATTTATTTTATTTATTTTGGCTGTGTTGGGTCTTCGTTTCTGTGTGAGGGCTTTCTCCAGTTGTGGCAAGCGGGGGCCACTCTTCACAGCGGTGCGCGGGCCTCTCACTATCGTGGCCTCTCTTGTTGCGGAGCACAGGCTCTGGACGCGCAGGCTCAGTAGTTGTGGCTCACGGGCCTAGTTGCTCCGCGGCATGTGGGATCCTCCCAGACCAGGGCTCGAACCCGTGTCCCCTGCATTAGCAGGCAGATTCTCAACCACTGCGCCACCAGGGAAGCCCCTGATTATCTTCTAAGGATAAATTAATAGACATAGAACTTCTGGAAAGTGGTATAAACATTTTGAAGGATAAAGAAATTTTTTAAAAGTCACATTTAAGTTCTTTGACTCTAGACTGAATGAGTCAGCAAGGAAATTAGCTGGGAATTGCTGTATACACAATTTGAAATGGGAATATTTTTCAGTTTAATGTGTTAACATTTAGAAACTACACAGTCAGTTCTGAGATCATTCTCTAGCTCCTGCCTCATTAAGAAATGGGAAAAGAGTTGTAATGTCTCTAAGAGTCTCCAATATGTTCAGTGGGGTTTCTGCATTTTCCAGATAGCCCACATCGTATTTGTACAGGTATACTTTCTTCTTTCAGGAATCTTGTTTTCTTTAAGCACATAGCTTTTGCTTATGTACTTGTTTCATTTATACTTCTGAATCTTTTTGGAATACGTTCAGAAAATAACAACAGCAAATGAGTTTTGCTTCTTTCCAATATACACAGAAAAATCCTAGATGCTACCCTACCTAGTTCATGAGAATATCTGTCTGATATTGTAGCTTATTATTTCTCCATAACTCTTTTCTAAGAGGGTACAGAGTGATAACAAGGGTCCAAAAATTTACATGTGCTCTCAGCACTGTCCATGATAGACTGAATCAATAATACACATATGCTATTTGGTGCCATTCTGATACGTATTTTCTCAGAGGATGTTTACTAAAAGTATCATTATGCCAGGAAGGTATATGAAGTTTGAGAAGTTTGAGTATCCTCATATTTGAAGACAAGAGACCACTATTCTAACTCCAGCCCTGGGTTCCATGTTTGCAAGATTTCAAACTCCACCTGTGAACAGCATCCTACATGTTGTGGCAAAGTGGGGGAAATTTTTTAAACTTTTTTGATAAGAATATTTGCTTTCTCCTTGAATTCACAACTGGAAAGCACATGCCCCAAAGCACTTTACTAGTGCCTATCTATCCTGTGTACCCCAAGTACCATTTAGTGGTTATAAGTTGAGCTCCAGCGTCAAAATCCTTGTGTTCAAATTCTGGCCCCATCACTATGTGGCTTTGGCAAATTGCCTAGCATTGCTATTTTCTCATCTTCTCTTCTATAAAATTGGGATAATAGCCATATCTATTTCATTGAATTAATATGAGAATTGAATGTGTTAATATATGTGACTCAGAAGAGTGCCTGGCACACGATATGCATAGAGTAAAATAAAAACTATAATAAAAATAAATTATTATTTATTAATTTTATGCCCAATATCATATTGATAACCTGGATAACACTGACTTAAATTATGTGAACTTATACCTCCTCCCATATTTCAAAAGACTTCCAAGGAAAAAGATAAGAGAGGAAAAGCATTCACACTAATTCAGTACCTAACATGTTCCAAACACCCCACTATTACGCAGGGCTCTTCCTAACTCTGTTCATTTTGAATATGCCACATGGTATCATATTATTATATATTTAGGAAAATGCATCCATATTCCACATTATCTCATTTTTAGCATTTAAAAGATTGACAAGACATATAATTGTGGTCTTAAAATCAGTCTCAATGTCAATTTTCTAGTTTTTCAATTTATAACTTCAAGAGAAAAAATATTTTACATGTCAATCATCTTAAAAGGCCCTTACAAATTATATAGGTTGTAGGCACTCTATCTACAGTATCTAATAGATAATTTGGCCCTCTTTTACACATCTCATCTTTATAGCCAAAATAAAAATGCCTGTTCTGTTGATGAGGAAACTGAGGCTTAGAGAGCTTAGGATTATTTACCAACTCCACCATGGAAAAGCATTAAACCTAGAGCTGGCCAAGATCAGAAGCACTTTCTCCATCTCCCATGGCCTCCAGAGTTCTCATCTTTCTCAGTTCACGGTGGGACACAGGGCTCTGCTTGGGCCCCTAGAACTAAACACAAAGACCTCAGGGTTCCTTCTCCCCAAGAATGCAGCCCTGAAACAGAACACTCCAGTTCTAAATGCTTTTTGGCAGAAGGCCCAGGTTTCTGTAGCTTCATTTATTCTCTTGTCAGGCTGTCCATCAAGAATTAAAACTCCATGACTTCATGTGGCTGAAGCCCAAAACTCTTAACATTTCATTTTATTTTTGGTTTCAACACCCTTTTGTTTCTGTTCTTACCCATTAGATGTGTGTTTTACGTCTTGTTCTTTAAGTTTTAAATCCCTTTTCCCTCTTGATGTCTTTTCCAGCTATTGGTCAGCCTGGCAATGAGAAATAGCCACATCTCTGAGTTGTTTGAAACAAATTCTGAAATCTGAGCCTGTGGCCTGGGAATTGCACAGATAAAAGTCATGTGTTACCAGTATCAAAATATATCCTGATGAAATGTGTGGCACCTACATTTTGGTTGTCTGCCAACTTTTTCTAATGTAGTAAAACTATGTCTCTTAGCTCTATAAAATGTTTAACCTGGAAAGTTTACATTATATGCACAGAGAGGCTATGGGTGATCCATAAATTCATTGATGCAACATAATTTTAGCCATCAAAGATTTGGATAGGTCTAGGTATATAGTAACAACTAATACTTCTCAAGGACTTTACAATGCCGAGCATAATTCAAAGTACTTTGCATGTTAGTCCTCTAAACAAAGCTAGGAAGTCTAATCCCCATGTTAGAGAGGAAACTGAGGCATAGAGGGATGAAGTAAGTTGTCTAAAGTCCCAAAGCTAGTAGGTGGTAAAGCAGAAATGTGAACCCAGGAAGTCCAGCACCAGCCCTCACAGTCGGAAGCACTAGGAATAGTATCTGTCCCATCCAGAAGGGAATTTTAAGGGAGGAAAGACCCATGTGAAAGAGATGCTGATATAATGATGGAGGGGAAAATAGAGAAGAAAGCATTTCTTCTTCTGCCGCCCAAGTCTCTGGACTCATTTCCGAGCCTACAGCAGAAACTGTAGGAACATTCTCCTGAGGGATTCAGTGTGACTTCAGAGATAAATTATTCTATTTGAAGGCAGAAGAAGAGATAGAGAAGATGATGTTTCTCCAGTTAGGGGCAAAAAATAAATAATGACATTTGGTGGCATACAGAGCACTAGGACACAGAATCCTTTGTATAGATACTGGAATTTTCATACATATACCATGAGCAATGGCAGCCTTGGTCATGATCAAGCAACCTCCAGAGAGAGTACATCAAATTTGGGTATCAGAGCAAAAAAAGAATTACGTATCCTATGCTACCTGGAGACCAGAACTGCCAGACTGATGTGAGCACAGTGACTTGAACAGCAGGTGCCATGTGAGCCGTTATGGACTTGAGTCAGTGAACTTTAGATTATTATCCGTACGTAATCCATATATAAACAAAGGCCTGGGAAAACTCAGAGTACTCATAAATGACTTCACTTATATCACACAACTAGGGACAATTTTACCAGGACAAAAATATAAATTATAACCATGAGCATACTATATTAAAAAAATAGCCAAAATAAAGATTTAGAAGTAAGGATAATAGGTTGTTTTCATTTGTTTCCATTTTTTCACTGTTGTTTTGTCTCTTAATAAGTGCTTCGTCATTAACTAGGACTTCTTAGAAGACACCGAAGGCTTGATAAAATTAGGAGTATAAAAACACTGAAGGAAAAAGAAGGACCAATTCATAGAACGCCAGGATAACCCGGTATATCAACTGAGAACCACTACATTAGACCATCTAAAGTTGGGGAGGGAGGAGATTTTGTTCGTTTTCTGGTTCAGATCTTAGAATGATTTCTATACCAACTTATCAAATTCCTGAAAGGAATACATGAAAAAGCAGTTAAGAAATGGTTGGAAAATGTGACCCATAGTACAAATGCTAAGCATTAAATTATAGTATGACAGAAAAATTAGAAAGGAAAAGAAGAGAGTATCCATATATTTAATTAATTGAGCACATTTGAGAGGCATGGGCAGGAGAAACAAGACCAGCAACCAGACCTCAAATTCTCCTAGACATATAACATAACTTATTGGTCTTATAGACAGACCCAACAACAAAGTGAATCATTAAAGTTCCACCATAAGAAATTACAGTAGGCCCATCTGTGAAATCAATACAGAAAGATCAAAAGAAACAGTAGACATAACATCATAATATATCTTTTGTTTTGTAAAAATCCTTAGTAATTGAATCCTGGTAATTACTATGTCTCAAGATACCTTTTGCATCTTGCAGGATATTTTATCTGGAAGTCCCAATGATAAAGGCAAATGGCTCTTCTCTCACCGCTCCCACCATAGTCTTAATTCAAAACTGGACAAGAGCAGTACAATTTTGTCATGTTGCATACTAGACTTTCTTGGAAAGATTATTTTAATGGAGAATTGGATACATTAAAAATAATACCTACATTCATATAGGTATTATTCTCATTGCAGTGGCTTCTCTTGTTGTGGAGCACAGGCTCTAGGCACACAGGCTCAGTAGTTGTGGCTCACAGGCCCTAGAGTGCTGTCTGAGTAGTTGTGGCTCAGGGGCTTAGTTGCTTCGAGGCATTTGGGATCTTCCCAGACCAGGGCTCAAACCCATGTCACCTACATTGGCAGGCGGATTCTTAACCACTGCACCACCAAGGAAGTCCCTGGTTGGAGCATTTAATCCATTCACATTTAAGGGAATTATTGATATGTATGTTCCTATTACCATTTTCTTAACTGTTTTGGGTTTGTTTTTGTAGGTCCTTTTCTTCTCTTATGTTTCCCAGTAGAGAAGTTCCTTTAGCATTTGTTGTAAACTGGTTTGGTGGTGCTGAATTCACTTAGCTCTTGCTTGTCTGTAAAGTTTTTGATTTCTCCATCGAATGTGAATGAGATCCTTGCCAGGTAGAGTAATCTTGGTTGTAGGTTCTTCCCTTTCATCACTTTAAATATATCATGCCACTCCCTTCTGGCTTGTAGAGTTTCTGCTGAGAAATCAGCTGTTAACCTTATGAGAGTTCCCTTGTATATTATTTGTCATTTTTCCCTTGTTGCTTTCAATAATTTTTCTTCATCTTTAATTTTTGTCAATTTGATTACTATGTGTCTCGGCATGTTTCTCCTTGGGTTTACCCTGCCTGGGATTCTCTGCACTTCCTGGACTTGGGTGGTTATTTCCTTTCCCATGTTAGGGAAGTTTTTGACTATAATCTCTTCAAATATTTTCTCGGGTTCTTTCTCTCTCTCTTCTCCTTCTGGGACCCCTATAATGTGAATGTTGGTGCATTTAACGTTGTCCCAGAGGTCTCTTAGGCTATCTTCATTTCTTTTCATTCTTTTTTCTTTATTCTGTTCCACAGCAGTGAATTCTACCATTCTGCCTTGCAGGTCACTTATCCATTCTTCTGCTTCAGTTATTCTGCTATTGATTGCTTCTAGTGTATTTTTCATTTCAGTTATTGTATTGTTCATCTCTGTTTGTTTGTTCTTTAATGCTTCTAGGTCTTTGTTAAACATTTCTTGCATCTTTGATCTTTGCCTCCATTCTTTTTCTGAGGTCCTGGATCACCTTTACTATCATTATTCTGAATTCTTTTTCTGGAACGTTGCCTATCTCCACTTCATTTAGTTGTTTTTCTGGGGTTTTATCTTGTTCCTTCATCTGGTACATAGTCCCCTGCTTTTTCATTTTGTCTGTCTTTCTGTGAATGTGGTTTTCATTCCACAGGCTGCAGGATTGTAGTTCTTCTTGTTTCTGCTGTCTGCTCTCTTGTGGATGAGGCTATCTAAGAGACTTGTACAAGCTTCCTGATGGGAGGGACTGGTGGTGGGTAGAGCTGGGTGTTGCTCTGGTAGGCAGAGCTCAGTAAAATTTTAATCCACCTGTCTATTGATGGGTCGGGCTGAGTTCCCTCCATGTTGGTTGTTTGGCCTGAGGTGACCCAGCACTGGAGGCTACAGGCTCTTTGGTTGGGCTAATGGCCCACCATTAGCCCCACCAAATGACTCCAGGAAGGCTCATGCCAAGGAGTACTTCCCAGGACTTCTGCTGCCAGTGTCCTTGTCCCCACGGTGAGCCAGAGCCACCCCCCACCTCTGCAGGAGACCCTCCAACACTAGCAGGTAGGTCTGGTTCAGTCTCCTATGGGGTCACTGCTCCTTCCTCCCGGTCCTGATGCACACACTACTTTGTGTGTGCCCTCCAAAGGTGGAGTCTCTGTTTCCCCCAGTCCTGTTGAAGTCCTGCAATCAAGTCCTGCTAGCCTTCAAAGTCTGATTCTCTAGGAATTCCTCTTCCCATTGCCAAACCCCCAGGTTGGGAAGCCTGATGTGGGGCTCAGAACCTTTACTCCAGTGGGTGTACTTCTGTGGTATAGTTGTTCTCCAGTTTGTGTCATCCACCCAGTGGCTATGGGATTTGATTTTATTGTGATTGCACCCCTTTTACCATCTCATTATGGCTTCTCCTTTGTCTTTGGATGCGAGAGATCTTTTTTGGTGAGTTCCAGTGTCTTCCTGTCGATGTTTGTTCAGCAGTTAGTTGTGATTCTGGTGCTCTCACGAGAGGAAGTGAGCACACATCCTCCTACTCTGCCATCTTGAACCAATCTCCCCAAATTCAACATATTTTCATAATAAATCTCTCAATACATTGAATATAGAAGGAACACATCCCAACATAATAAAAGTCTATATGACAAGCCCACAGCTAACATCATCCTCAATGGTGAAAGGTTGAGAACTCCCTCTAAGATCAGGAACAAGACAAACGTGCCCACTCTCACCAGTCCTATTACATAGTACCTGAGATCCTAGCCAGAGCAATCAGGCAATAAAAAAATAAAATTAAAGGCATCTAAGTCAGAAAGGAAGAAGTAAACTGTCTGTTTGCAAAGAACATGATCTTATATATAGAAAACCCTAAAGACATGACCAAGAAACAGTTAGAATTAATTAACAAATCCAGTAAAGTTACGGGATACAAAAAACAAGATAGAAAAACCAGTTACATTTCTATACACTAACAACAAACTATATGAAAAATAAATAAAGAATCCTCATTACAATAGCACCAAAAACAGCAAAATACTTAGGAATAAATTTAAACAAGGAGGTAAAAGATTAATACTCTGAAAAGTAGAAGGCTTTAATAAAAGAAATTGAAGAAGACACAAGTAAATGAAAAGATATCACTTGTTCATGGATTGGAAGAATTAATATTATTAAGACATCCATTCCACCTGAAGCAATCTACAGAGTTAATGCAATCTCTACCAGGATTCCAATGGCATTTTTTACATAAATAGAAAAAGCAATCCTAAATTCATATGGAACCACATAAGACTGAATATTCAAAGCAATCTTGAGAAAAAAGTATAAAGCTAGAAGCATCACACTACACTGATTTTAAACTATACTATAAACCTAAAGTAATCAAAACAGTATGGTAGTACTCCATATAAACAGGCACATAGGCCAATGGAACAGAATAGAGACCTCAGAAATGAACCCACGCATACACGGTCAACTAATATTTGACAAGGGAGCCAATGGGAAAGGAATAGTCTCTTCAACAAATGGTGTTGAGAAAACTGGATATTCACATGCAAAAGAATGAACCTGAACCCCTATCTTACACATCACTCACAAAAATTGACTGAAAATGAATTAAAGACTTAAATGTAAAACCTAAAACCATAAAACTCCTAGATGAAAACATAGGGAAGAAGCTCCTTGACACTGGTCTTGGCAATGATTTTTTGGTTATGACACCAAAAGTGCAAGCAATAAAAGAAAAACTAAACAAGTTGTACTACATCAAACTAAAAAGCTTCTGCACAGCAAAGGAAATCATCAACAAAGTGAAAAAGTAATCTGTGAAATGAGAGAAAATATTTGCAAACCGTATATCTAATAAGATATTAATATACAAAGTATATAGGGAACTCATACAACTCAATGGCAAAAAAACAAATAATCCAATTTAAAAATGGGCAGAGAACCTGAATAGATATGTTTCCAATACAAATGGTCAATAGTACATGAAAAGGTGCTCAACATCACTAATCCTGAGGTAATTGCAAATCAAAACCACAATTAGCTATTACCTCACACCTGTTAGAAAGGCTGTTATCAAAAAGATAAGAGAGAATAAGTACTGGTGAGGGTGTGGAGAAAAGAGAACACTTGTGCATTGTTGGTGGGAATATAAACTGGTGCAGCCACCATGGAAAACAGTAAAGAGGCAATTCAAAAACTTAAAAATAGAACTACCATATGATCTATCAATTCCACTTCTAGGTGTATATATGAAGGAAATGAAATCACTATCTCAAAGAGACATCTACCTCCCCATGTTCATTGCTGCATTATTTATAATAGCCAAGACATGGTGTCCACTGACAGACGAATGGATTTTTAGAAGATCTACGTATCTATCTATCTACACACACACACACACACACACACACACACACAATGGTATATCATTCAGCCATAAAAGAGAAGGAAATTCTGTCATGTGCCACAACACGAATGGACATCAAAGGCACTATGCTAAGCTAAATAAGTCAGATAGAGAAAGGCAAATACTGTAAGATCTCACTTATATGTATAATCTAAAAAACTAAACTCAAAAAACAGAGTAGACTGGTGGCTGCCAAGGGCAGGGGAATAGAGGAAATGGATGAAGGTGGTCAAAGAGTACAAACTTTCAGTTATAGAATGAATAAGTTCTGGAGATATAATGTGTAGTATGGTGACCACAGTTAATATAATATATAATTAACATAATACTGTACTGTGTACTTGAAAGTTACTAAGAGAGTAAACCTTAAAATTTCTTACCATACACACAAAAAATTGTAATTCTGTGAGGTAATGGATATGTTAACTAACCTTATATGGCAATAATTCTCAATACATATATATATAAAACAAATCATCACATTGTACACCTTAAACTTATACAATGCTATATATCAATGAAATCTCAATAAAGCTGGAAAAAAAATTTTAAAGAATGAAAAGGCAACCTTCAGAATGAAAGGAAATATCTGCAAACCATATAACTGATAAGGGGTTAATATCCAAAATATATTAGGAACTCATACAACTAAATAGCAATAAAATAAAATAACCTAATTTAAAAATGGGCAAAGGAGTTGAACAGATATTTCTCCAAAGACATACAAATGGCCAACAAGATATGAAAAGATGCTGAACAACACTAACCATAGGGGAAGTGCAAATCAAAATGACATTAAGATACCACTTCACACCTATGAGGATGGCTATTATAAAAAAAAAAGATAACAAGTGTTGGTGAGGATGTGGAGAAACTGGAATACTTGTACACTGTTGGTGAGAATGCAATATTGTGCAACAGCTATGGAAAACAGTATGGAGATTCCTCAAAAGAATTAAAACAGAACTAACATACAATCCAGCAATTTCATTTCTAGGTATATATCTATAAGAATTCAAAACAGGATCTTGAAGAGATATTGGCACTCCCATGTTCTTTGCAGTATTATTCAAAATAGCCAAATATGGAAATAACCTAAGTGTCCATCGATGGATGAATGGAAAAACTATGGTATGCTTTAATGTAATGTTATTCAGTCTTAAAAAAGAAGAAAATCCTGCCATATGACACAACATGGATGAATCTGGATCACACTGTGTTCATGGAAATAAGTCCATCACAGAAGGACAAACAGTGCATGAGTCCACTTACATGAATATCTAAAATAAACAAACTCATAGAAGCAGAGAGTAGAATGGTGGTTGGGGCTAGGGGCTGGGGGAGAGAGAAATGGCGGGCTATGTTTCAATGGATATAGTTCCAGTTATGCAAGTCTACAAGATGAATAAGTTCTAGGGATCCAATGTACAACACATTGTACAACTAGAAAACACAAATAACCCTATGACCATAGTTAACAATACTGTATTGTGCACTTAAAAAAATGTATCAGGAGGACAGATCACATGTTAAGTGTTACCACAAAAACAAAAACGAAAATGAACAGGCACAAGGAAACTTCTGGCAGTGATGGATATGCTTATTACCTCAGTTGTGGTGATGGTTCATGCATGTGTATGTATACGTCCAAATTCATTGAAGTTGTATATGCCGAATATGTGTAGTTTTTTGTATATGTATTATACCTTAGCAAAGCTGTTAAATAAAATAGAGATAAATAAATTTCAAATAATGAATAAATCTCTAGCAACACTTGTCAAGAGAAAATATGATGAGGCAAAAACAAGCAGACATACAAAAGTATATAGAAATTCAAAGAGAGCACAGAACACTAGAATGAGAATTATCTAAATAGCTATATACTAATAAATTTAAAATATTTAAACTGTTTCATGAAATAGACAAAGTCCTTGAAAATATAATTTCAAAAATTGATTTAAGAAGAACTAGAAAACACAAATAGCCCTATAACCATTAATATCCAACATATATAAACAGCTTACACAACTCAACACCAAAAAAAAACCAAACAACCCGATTAAAACATGGGCAGAAGAACTGAATAGACGTTTTTCAAAGAGGAAATGCAGATGGCCAACAGGCACATAAAAAGATGCTCAACACTGCTAATCATCAGGGACATGTAAATCAAAACCCACAATGAAATATCACCTCACACCTGTCAAAATGGCTATCATCAAAAAGAACACAAATAACAAATGTTGGCGAGGATATGGAGAAAAGGGAACCCTCATACACTGTTGGTGGGAATGTAAACTGGTGCAGCCACTGTGGAAAACAGTCTGGAGGTTTCTCAAAAGCTAAAAATAGAATGACCATATGACCCAGCAATTCCACTCCTGCGTATATATCCAGAAAAAAAAAGAAAAAAACAAAAACACTAATTCGAAAAAAATACATGTACCTCAATGTTCATAGCAGCATTATTCACAATTGCCAAAATACAGAAGCAACCTAAGTGTCCATCAACAGATGAATGGATAAAGATGATATGGTAATATATGTACAATGGAATACTACTCAACCATAAAAAAGAATGAAATTTTGCCATTTGCAGCAACATGGATGAATTTGGAGGGCATTACGCTAAGTGAAATAAGTCATACAGAGGAAGACAAATACTGTATGACATCACGTATATGTGGAATCTAAAAAGTAAACCAAACAAGTGAATATAACAAAAAAGAAGCAGACTCACAGACATTATAGGGAACAAACTAGTGGTTACCAGTGGGGAGAGGGGAGTTAGGGGAAATACAGGGGTGGAGGAATGGGAGGTATAAACTACTCGGTGTTTATATTGCACTACATGGGGAATATAGTCAATATTTTGTAATAACTGTAAATGGAGTGTAAACTTTAAAAATTGTATAAAGATTTTAATAACTATTAAAAATTAAATCAGTATTTTAAAATACCATATCCAGATGGTTTTACACGGCAATTCTACTATTTATAGGACATATAACACTGATTTTTTATTTTATTTATTTAACACAGCGCTCGGCAAGTTCTAAGCACTTTTCTGAGTGTGTTTCCTATTGCGTTTTCATATAGCCTTTATTAAATCTTCGTAACAATCCTGTAAGGTAGGTGTTGTACTTATTCACAATTTATAGGGGAGAAGATTTAAACACAGACAAGGAATCTTCTAAAGGTTATACAGTTATTAAGTGACACAGACGGACACAAAACCAGGTAACGCAGCTGCAAAGGCTGAGCTCTTCACCACCACACTACTGTCTCCTTGCTAAGACAATCACCAAACTGTATATAAAGACATACACCTAAAAAGCTCAGTACAGAATTTTTATGCCAGTAAAACACGGGATACAAGCTAAACTGGCGATCACAGGAGAACAGTTAAACAAATTATGAACCATATGATGAATTACTATTCAATTATTTTAAATCTTTTTTAAGAGTGCTCAATGCAACAGAAAACACATATTATGTTAAAGAAAAGGAAAACACGTATTATGTTAACAATATGTAAAATTTTTAACTTTTTTTTAAACTTTTATTCATTTATATAAATATAAATCCATATACCATGTCTATGAGTATTTTAAAATTAAGAAGGAATATCGCCAAGACACAAAAAGAAGTATCTTTGAATGGCAGAAATATGAACTTCAAAGATTTTCTTATTTATAGTTTTCTGAATTATTCCATATATTACCTACACATTTTTAGAATTAATAGTAGTCTGTGGAAGTGTTCTTAATGCTTTATACTAGATAAGAACTTCATATTTTTTTTATTAATCTAATTACCAGCCTAGCATTTATTCTACTGGAAATACAGGATTGAGAAGAATGCTGTTTTATTAACTATGGTCTAGAATTGAGGAATTATTTATCTTGTTCATTCTAGTTTTAAACAATAAATAGACTCAAAATAACGTCAAAATAAATGAACTATATATTTTTAAAACTACATTCCCTCCTAAGCAACACCATTTCCAATGAATAGAAAAGCTGAATATACATAGTGTTAAGTTAGCAGACACTACTCCTCATTAAAGAATCTCTTATTCTTGTTAATAAAATAAATTAAGTAAATGAGACACTAGCTGGTTGAACAAATATGAATATGTAACTTTTAAACACTATCATTCCAATGACAGATGTAGAAGGAATTAAAGAAACAGACAGTTACCATTAGAACACCACAATGATAATTGCTGTGGGCAAAATCCTCTAATGGATGAGAAACTTTAAAGATAAATAGGATATCTGCATGGCTTAAGAGTACCTCCCCTCAAATACTTATTTATTATGGTGGTTTAACATATGTCCACAATTTGATAATCTTCCTTACATAAGATGGAGCTTAACTCCCCTTTCCCTGAGTGTGAACTTATTGTGAGCTTAGTGATTCCTTCGAATGAATGGAGTATGGAAAGGGAAAAATGATAACTCTAAAGCAGAGAAACCTGGCATACACCTCTTCAACCAAGTGACCTAATAAGCCATGTTGATATCACGTATCCTCTGATGTGATGGGTTGAGAAGGGCACATGATCTCTGTGATATCTTGCCAGATTCCATAACTCCAGCCTAATCATGAAAAAAAGATCAGACAAAACCACACCGAGGGATGTTCTACAAAATACCTCACCAGTATTCTTCGATAGTGTCAAGCTCATGACACTGAGAAGTGTCACAGACTGTAGGAAACCGAGACATAACTAAATGTCCTGGAATGGATCTTGGATTAGAAGTAGCACATCTGTGGGAAAACTGATGACATCTCAGTAAGGTCTGTAGCTTAGTTGGTGGATTATTCCAGTGTTAATTTCTCAGTTTTGATAAATGTACCATGGTTATGTAGAGCAAGCTGGTAAAGTGTATATGGGAACTCCCTGTACTACCTTTGAAATTCTTCTAAATCTAAAATTATTTCATTTAAATAAGTTTAAAAAACTTCAACCAACAATGTAGAATATACCCTACATCTAAATAAAGGGTAACTCTACCCACACTGCTGCTCATGCCATAAACCTGGACATCACGATAATTT
The DNA here is from genome assembly GCF_951394435.1 of Stenella coeruleoalba. NCBI lineage: Eukaryota > Metazoa > Chordata > Mammalia > Artiodactyla > Delphinidae > Stenella > Stenella coeruleoalba. Next base: position 21,834,553 of record NC_137154.1, read on the forward strand.
TTTCTGCCTTATCCCTAGACTCCAGCTGATTCTACCTTCAAAATAAATCCTCAGCTTTTCTCTGTCTCTACTGCTATCCCAATCTAATTCTCCATCGTTTATCCCCAGAACTACTACAGTAGTTTCTTCTAGTTCTCTCTATTCTCACCTGCCCTCCTTCCCAATCCTTTCACCATATAACAGCTAGAGTGATCTTTATAAAACACATATCTGTATGCCACTAATCTGCTGGAAGCACTTTAGTGGACCACCATCGCTCTTGGGATGGGGTTCACTGTCCTAGCATGACCTGTAAGACTCTGCCTAAGCCTGTCTTCCTCTCCAGTTTCATCTGGGACCACTCTTCTTCTCCTTCATGGAGCTCTTGACCGCATCATCCTCTACCCAGCTTGGCTAAAGCTCATTCCTCACTTCAGGCATTTTTGCATGCTGTCTCCTCTACCTGGATTCCCCTCTTTTATCCTCCTCACCTTCCTTGCCTGGTTAACTTCTTATCCTTCATTTCTCTGTTCAAATGTAATTTCATCAAGGAGGTCTTTAATGACACCAACCTCTGACCTTCTAGACCAGGGGTCCCGGAACCGGGCCGCACAGCAGGAGGTGAGCGGCGGGCAAGCTAGCGAAGCTTCATCTGCCGCTCCCCATCGCTCGCATTACCGCCTGAACCATCCCCCCCCAATCCCGTCCGTGGAAAAATTGTCTTCCAGTAAACCGGTCCCTGGTGCCAAAAAAGTTGGGGACTGCTGTTCTAGACTACCTGATGGCCATCTGCTATTATATGCTTTTGTCAGCTATAATTTCACAGACAAGTCTCTTAAATTTTCTCTGCTTCAGCTTCCTAATCTCTAAAACAGAAACCGCATAAAGTTAGTCAAACAATAGGCAACATGTACGGATCACTTAGAACGTGCCAGGCACTGGATTTAATCCTCACAACAGCCCTATCCTGGTGGATGAATGGCTGCTTTGAGATCAGCAGCCCAGCTCCTCCTTTCTTGGGATGTGAAGTACATCTGAGGAGCCTCACGTGACTCACAGCACCTTGGACAGCTGCACCTGAAACACTCTTAAATGAATCTCCAGTCATGACCTTTCAGAGCTCAACTTGAGAGACCTTACAGAAATGGGGGCTAGAGCTTATCTGAGGACCTGGACATCATCACATGTTCACTGTTTTGTGCTGACCACAGTGAGTGGATCTGTGAGTGAAGAATTCAACACTCTTTATTTTAAGGAGTGTTGTATCACACCTTGTCCTGTCTTATTTTGTGGCCAGCTCGCCTGATGTCTTCTCCAGGGTGTCTTGCTATGTCTCACTGGGAAGTGGCAGAACTGCTTCCTCTGTGGCTTCATCCTTTTATCTGTCAGAGGCTTGCTCCCAACTGTCTGTCCTTTCTCTCATCTCTGCTCCAAGTATTTACCTAATCCTCCTTTGGAAGTCTTTTTCTTCCCCCTTTGTGTCCTCTATTTCTAAACAGACATTTGTCTCAGGTCTTGTATTCTAGCTCTTCGTACCCACTATGACATTTCTTGAAGATCTTCTTTGCATTATTCTGGTAAGAATCTCTTACCCTGTCCCATCTGGTCTCACCTCTCCATTAATTTCTCTTGATAAAACTTGACATGGGACAGTCTGTGCTCAACAAAAATCTATTTGTTCCCCTACATTTCCCAGCCTCCCTAGCAGTTAGGCTGTGGCGATATGACTAGTTCTGGTCAATGAATTATGAAGAGAAGGGACGTATGTCCCTTCTGGGTTAAGCCAGTTAAGAGTTGATGTGTTTCTCTCACTTTCTCTCTCCCTCTCGCTCTCCTGCTCTTGTTTTACCTCTAGTTCCAGCTCTAGCGCTCTGCCCCAGCCCCAGAAATCTTGGGGACCAAGTATTCCAGACTGCCTACCTACAAGATGGAGAAGAACCACCAAAACCATATACAATTTTGAGTGAAAAAAATCTACATTGTGTTAAGCTGATGAGATATTTGTGGGGCTTTTTTTGTTTCATTAAGAATTATTAATTACACTGTCTAAAATAACCTTCTTCCCCTCTTTTACCCTAGAAGAACTGTGACAAAGCTTTGCTCCTGTGAATCCACCTTATCCCATTTTTCTCAAAAGGAACTAACATCCCCCAGTTGCTTTTTGGCATACTTCCTATTCACCCTAAACTACCCTCTTTATTTTCCTTTATCTTTAGTGTTTACCACCATTATAACTGAAAATCTGAGAAGGGAGTCCCTCTTACCCTGCTGTCTGGGCCATGTTCTCTAGAAAATAGGAAAACAATAGCCTAAAGCTACATAGGAATGCTTTATTAGGAGGGGCAATCTAAGAGCAGCAAGTCTGAGGGAAAAGGGAAGTGACGCAGAAATGCAGAAAATCAATCACAAGGTGGCACGTGGCTTAACTGGTCTTCACCAGGAAATCACAGCCAACTTCTCAGTCATGTCAGGCATCTCTGAGAGGCTGAATGGAGCCACTGTGCATGGAAACAACCTGAAGGGATATGAAGGGCACAGAATCTATCTGCCAGCTTGTTCCTGTCAAGGTTTGCTTCATATTTTCAGGTTGTGTAAACTGACTGCCCAAGGCCAATTCTCATGCCCCAACATTTGGGTTTTATCCGAGACCAGAAGTGGTGGAAGGCACCGTATCTTCTGGGGTCCAGTCAATTCATCCAAGGTGTCAACGTTTACGTCATCCTTGCCATGGCAGAGATTGTGCTGGAGCCTGGTTCTCACCCTGTAAGATATCGAGGGGTGCTGGAAGATGAGGAAACTATAGCAGCAGTGGCCAGGGCTCTCCCTCTAACAAGTAGCCAAGACCCAGGTGACAGGTGGGGCTGAGCAAATACGGAGAGGAAAATAAACTGGACCAGGTACAGATGGCATAACTGTTTGGTCCCAACTGATGTGCCACATACTTTCTCATCTGTTTATTAGTCTCTACACCTAAGGGTTGCTAAAACTTCAGCTAAAGGGGGCTTTACTATATATAAAAATCCAAATGCCAAATGACAGGGAAGTCAAGTTGAAAAATTACAAGTGCAAAAAAGTGCCCCCATGTAACTAATACCCTTTATAAAGCACATTTAATCCAGATGCTCATTCATCCTCCAGTCGAAACAAAACACAAGAGCCACAAAGCCAGCTGGGAAAGCTCTTTTCAAAATACATATCTTCAATGATACGTAACTCAGCAAACTGTTTCATAAATACAAAGTCTCCAGTGCAAATAGAGGGACATTTCAATTACCTCCTGGAGAAGGTTAACAGTTATCAACAACTTCGACATGACATTTCATTCAAAATTATCACTGGTTGTGAGCGGTGAGGGGCAGAAAAGCACCAGCCAGAGGTTCAGGAAGCCCCGGAGACGCAGGAAGTTCACTATTATGCCAACCACCGTAGCCCTGCAGCTGAAATGCCCTTCATAACAGTGTAAATTTTTGTTTTTGTTTTTCGTGGACTGATATCTGTATTTGGCAATACCTATCTGTGTGAAAGAACATATTCAAAGATGAAATACATAAAATTTCATTACAGATCAACATTAACAGATAAACATTTGCAATTGATTCTTTACAGCTTTACTAAGAATACCCACGCCATGCAATTCATCCATTTAAAGTGTACAATCCAGTGCTTTTTAGTATATTTACAGAGTTGTGCAACCATTAGTGGTTTTAAACCATCTATACCCGAGTGGCAGAGAAAGGGACAATCTGCTTGAGCAATTCTTTCAGCTGCCACTCTAGGCCACGTCCCATGCTTCTCTGTGGACCAGTGCAGTGAATTCAGGGAGATGTGGGATTTACTGCTCAGACTCCTGATTTAAAAATAGAAGGAAAGGCCTGGGCCCCTGCATCACGCTCATCCAGCAGGACAGTGATTAGCTGTGCTTTCTCTGAGCCAATCCCTTTTAATATCTTTATTGGCCATTTTCCATATCTGAGTCTGAGCCAGGTTATGAGATAATGTCTGTGTGGAGTACATGAGCTGCTGCAAGGTCTGCAGTCATAGTGAGCTCAGGACCGTTAGAGGTGCACTGGTGTGATTTTAGCTGTGAAAAACATCTCAGTGATATGACAGACAGCAGAAGCTGTTATGAGTTTGGATTTGGTGGTGTTCCATTCCAGCTTTGAGACCTCTGATAACACAAGATGTCTGTGTTCTCAGGGAATTTTCTGATGCCACAGAGGGAAAAAGGTGCTAATTGGTCCATGCCAAGCTTAGGTGGGGGAAGCAGATGCTTAGGTCCATGAAGTCTTCCCTGTCCTGGGAATGGTGATTCAAAAATCAATTGTCTGCATAAAACTAGAATGTGTTCACCACTTGCTATCTCAGTGTAAGTTTGGTTGTCAGGGGAAAAAAAGCATCTGTGACCTGTATGACCTTGGACAAGTTACTCAATATCTCTGGGGCTCAGTTTCCTTACCTGTAAAATAGGTTTAATCATAATTCCTACCTCACAAGATTGTTACTAAGATACGTGAGTTACTATTTATAAAGTGCTTGCATATAGTCAGTGCCATACAGGAGTTCGATAAACAAATGAATGAGTGGATGAACGGAGGAGCTCTGTGCCTCCTTCCCATTCCAGGGGAAATAAATACCTCCACCTCCCCCATAAACCCTCAATTCTTCTCACCCTCCACATTGGGCCTATGCTAATAAGGACCCTTCAGTTTACCTAAATGAAAGAATCATCTTCGTCCCAGAGTTGACAGTATTTCTGTGCCATGACTTACGTATGTAGTGATCTAACAGGCATTCTGTTCCCCCTCGCCCTGACACGAGTATTTACTTAAGACTAGGTCCACATGATGCTGTCCTCCATATTCAAACCTAGAGAATTTCTGGAAACACTCATTTCCTTAATAGACAGGCATTTAGATAATCCTAGTGCGCAAGCATACTGCAGAACTGGCATAGATTTGGTAATTACCAAATCATGACTGAATGAATGAAACCATTCTCTGACTTTGAGTTCCAATTCTCCTGACTGTGATTCTGCTTTACGGTGGTATCTACATGCCCATCTTACATAACTTTATGATAATTAACCACTCCCTCACCACCTCCCAGAATCATCTTCCACCCCAACTCCCATTCCAGGTTTTATGAGTCTCATGTGCTTGAGAATTTGTCCACAGTCATACTTAGCAGAGTGAGATCAACAGAACAAGACTTCCTGCTCCACCTCGCCGACTTCTGTCTTATTACCAAAGCTACCTTTAATGTTTTACATGAGGGTGGAGTGGTAATGGAGAGAAGACATATTATTTTTTTCTCAAAAGAATAGTTGTGAATAATTCTGTAGCTTATTGCAAGAAGCCTCTCTTCTGTGAAGCAAAATAAATCACTTCTTCCTTTGTAGTCAACGTAGACTTTTGTTTACACATTTATCACAATATTTAAATTTCCTATGGGAGATATGATTGTATCTTATTCAGTGTTGCATCCAATACAGCTAACACATCGTTTCATACACAAATACTTGTTTGATGTATAGTTGGATAATGAGAGAAAGTTATCTAACATATTTTCAAAAATTTATTTTTCTCCTTAGGTTTGATTTGTCGGAAATAATCCCTAGGCTTAAAATCACTGTATGCATTTTGTTAAACTGTGATGACATATTAATTTAAGAACCCTACTTCCTGGTCAGGCTCACAAAAACATTTTATTGAAGGGCAAAATAGGAGGAGTTTGAAGTGAGAAATACCTAGGTTCCCACCCCCAGCTTTACTATTTATTAGCTCTGTGAACCTTCGCTCTTTGCTTTATTTGTCTTTAATATGGAGGTAAAGGCAGTAACTCTTGCTTGGGTTTGCGGGGAATATAAAAGTAGACAAAAGACTCAACAAATGATGCTGGGACCACTGTCATCAGCAAGCACAAAATAATAATAATTTAGACACAGACCTTAAACCTTCACAAAAACTAACTCAAAACTGATCACAGACCTAAATGTAAAATATCATAGAAGATAACAAAGGAGAAATCATAGATGACTTTCAGCATGGCAATTACTTTGCAGATATGATAGCAAAGACACAATACATGAAAGAAATACTTGACAAGCTGGACTTCACTAAAATTAAAAATTTCTGCTCTGTGAACGACAATGTTAAGAGAATGAGAAAATAAGCCATGCTGGTGGAATATATTTGCAAAACACACATCTGACAAAGGACTGTTATCCAAAATATTAAAACACAGTGAGAAAACAAACAAGCCACATAAAAAGTGGGTTCAAAAGACCCGAACAGACATTTCACCAAAGAAGATATACAGATGTGAAATAAGTATATGAAAAGATGCTCCGCATCATGTTATTAGAGAACTGCAAATAAAAACAATGAGATGCCACTGCACACCTATTAGAATGGCCAAAATCCAGAACACTGACACCACCAAATGCTGGCAAAGGTGTGAAACCACAGGAACTCTCATTCACTGCTGGTGGGAATGCAAAATGTGCAAAATGGTACAGCCACTTCGGAACACAGTTTAGTGGTTACTAAACATAACTCTTACCGTACCCCGTACCATCCAGTAATTGCACTCCGAGGTATTTACCCAACGTACTGAAAACTCAGGTCCACACAAAAAACTTACACATGGACGATGCAGCTTTATTCAAAATTGCCAACACTTGGAAGCAACCAAGATCTACTTCAGTAGGTGAACAGATAAACTGTGGTACATCATACAATGCAATACTATGCAGAGCTAAGAAGAAATGAGCTATCAAGCCATGAAAAAACACAGAGAGACCTTAAATGCATTATTACTAAGTGAAAATAGCCAACCTGAAAGGCTATATACTGTAAGATTCCAACGTTATGACATTCTGGCAAAAGGCAAAACTATGGAGACAGTAAAAAGATCAGTGATTGCCAGGAGTCAGGGAAGAGGATGTATGGGGGTTTTTTAGAGCAGTGGAACTATTCTGCATGATACTACAATGGTAGATACATGTCATTATACATTTGTCTAAACCCACAGAATGTACAACACCAAGAGGGAATCCTAATGTAAACCATGGACTTCGGGTGATAATAATGGGTCAGTGCAGGTTCATGGATTGCAATCAATGTGCTGCTGCTGTGAGGAATGTCAATAATGGGGGAAGTTGTTTTCATTTGGGGGTATAGGGGGTATGTGGGACCTCTCTGTATTTTCTGCTCAATTTTGCTGTGAACCTAAAACTGCTATTAAAAATAGTTTATTAATTAAAATAAAAACAGGCAACACATGTTAAACACAGGTAGCTTGAGACTGTGTTAGGAAGATGGTAGACAATAAATAGTAGCTGCTAGTATTTTATTTATTAATAATATTATTTTACCAAAGTCTCAAAATTATTAAGAATTTTTAGGGCTGAAGGTGCCACTTCACAGTGATATCAGTTGTGCCAAAGTCCACAACTAAAAATGCTTCAACAGCTACCAGACTTCTGTTGGCTTTAAAGCCACTTGCACCTGCCTCCTCAGCCCCACTCAGTATGATCAACCCCTTTGGCTACTAATTAAATGGTTTATTCTGTTTAAAACTTGTATATAGTAAAACCTGAAACAGAGCTAACTGGAAAGTATAAATTGAAAAACAAAAGTTCTCCCTGTACATCCTTAGTCCAATTCTCCAGAGTCAGATACTAACACTTTCTTGTGGCCCTCTATTAAAAAAAGGAAAAGGAAATAGAAAACCATAAAACAGCATTTATTTTATATATCTATTTTATTTACAGGTGGGACTACTAAATATACTATTTTCACCTTTTTCTAGCCTAATAATATACCTTGAGACTTTTCCACATCAGCACACAGAAATCTTCACAAGACTACAAAGTATGTCTCTCACTGACTTGTAACTAAACTCCCAAACTATCAACATTTACTTGCAGCATTTTCTCTGGATGCTTGCGAAAGGAAGGAAGAGGATCTGAACTCCTCAGAGTGTAATATTCCTTGTCATTACTATCACTCTTTGAAGGTTATTAGAATGATTACAGTTAGAAATTAGATTTCCCAACTAAATAGGGTTCTCAGCAAAGATAGTGTTCGCATATGTTTTGAATTAACAGAAGCGAAAAATCTATATGCTAGGTGAAGTAAATCAAAGACAAATACTGTATGATATCACTTATATGTGGAATCTAAAAAAATACAACAAACTAGTGAATATAACAAAAAAGAAGTAGACTCAGACACAGAGAACAAACCAATGGTTACCAGTGGGGGGTTGGGAGAGCAGCATACAGGTAGGGGATTAAGAGGTACAAATTATAAGGTATAAAATAAGCTACAAGGATATATTGTACAACACGGGGAATATAGCCAATATTTTATAATAACTATAAATGGGGTGCAACCTTTAAAAATTGTGAATCACTATATTGTACACCTGTAATATATAATATTGTACAGTAACTATACTTTAATTAAAAAACTAAAAATCTAAAAAAAATTACTAAGAATTTTTAAATACTTACTTTAAAATAAGTATTGGGCACTGCAAAGACTTGAGAATTTTTCAGGCCAACATACCCACACATACGCACTACTGCTACTATGACAATGGTACCAAACAACTGAATCCTAATATTATATATCAGGCACCAAAATTTAATCAACATGCAAAAGCCACTGGCAGAATTAATAATTATCATAAAGAAACCCTGAATAACTGATTTTAATGACCAGATAAGGAACTTATTTCCAGCCACCCACTTCGAGAAACTAGTCCTACTCTACTGACACACACAGTCTGGTCTGAAATAAACTCTTAATAATGAATAATCTCGCTATGAATATAATTCTGCTGAGCAGAAAATGGAGGATTATAGAACATTTCAGAAAGAATTCGTTTTCTCTTTTTCCCACTTCCTCACCCTTTCAGTTAATTTTCTATAAATACCATTTGATTGTTGCTGCCACCTTAAGGTATAAGAGGATGTGTACACAAGAGTAACAGTATTCGATACTGCCCCAAAGAAAATGCAAGTGGGAGGGACATCAGAGTACAGAAGCAAAAGCACACAGGACTGACTGCTATTTAGATTAATAATCCTTAGAGAAATCCATTTGCTAATGCTGGCTTCATCCATTCTGGAGTCTTAGGGTAAAGAGGCAAACATAGACCATGCATTCATAATTTACACACATGAGCCTGTGCACACTTACACACACACACACACACACACACACACACACACACACACACACACACACACTGCACTCCTCAGGCTCAGTAATGAATGTTGTAATAATTCTGAGTATTCCACACCACAGTGCAGAGAGTGAAAGCACAGATTTTCTTTTATTGTTAAGGGATAGCTCAGCTAGATTCAGCAATTTGATCAGAAGCTTTGAGGCAAAGTCTAGGAAATCATGGCTGTGGGCCCATAAAGCTGCCCTTGAGCTAACTGACCTGCTACGGAGGAAGGAAAGAAGGGAAGAGAAGAAAAGGAGGAGGGGAAAAAAGAAAATTCATTAATTTGCTCATTCATTAATATTATTGAGTACCTACAATGTGTCAGGCACTGTGCTAGAAGCTAGGGACACAAAGGTGACAGTCCCGGCCATCGAGAAGCTCAAAATCTCATGAGAACAACAGCCGAGCAATGAAGGAATTCTTCCCAGCCAGACTCAGAGGAAGCTCCTGCATCTCTCTCTGGTTCCTACTACAGTAGGTACAGTGCCTGTGATGGTGTGATAATGGAAAGAACTCAGGCCGGGGGTTTGCAACGACCTGGGTTTAAAATCCTCTCTCCATCCTTACTGTCTCATCTTGGCCAAATCTTTTAACTTGTCAGAGCTGTAGTTTCAGCTTCTGGAAAATGGGAATCAAAATCTACTTGGTACCACTGTCCTGAGGTTGAGTAATTATAAGGAAGCACCAGGAGTCTTCTAGAACAAGGTCTTTGGTCTTTGATGCCCTCACTGGTATGTGTCCCCAGTGGCCTGCCTCCTGTCTGTAGCCAGAGCTTCACAAGTGTCACCCTGGAACCCACCACACCACCAGGAAAGGAATCCTGGATCTCAGAGCCAGGCCCAATGCCAAACCTGTCCAAGGAGAGCATCCGGATCAATCCAACAGGCTTGCACTCCGTTTACCTCAATCTCTCCCAGAAGCACAAGCCTGGATGATCGTCCATTATCACCAGACTCTCCTTCCCTTTACTGCTCTGTACTTCCCCTAACTAGGTTCAACCTCCCACTCTTTTCCTCTCTCCCACACCCATGGTGCCCTTGGAGATAGCCCACCTCTGATCAACAACGATCCCTACACCCACTAGTTCTTCTCAGTTTGCTCCCTTCATCTCCCTGATGGACTGAGCTGTCCCCATGAACACTGCTTGCCAAGCATCCTTCTCAGTTTTTCTCTTATCTTCCTTGTTCCTCAGGGTCACATCTTGATTTTAGACACACCTCTTATTGACTCTAACATCCTAGCCTTTTCAGCTCACTTGCTCAAATACCCACACTGAACAATTCCTCAGTCTTATTGATCCTGGTACATTCTCGTAACCAGTCTCTTCCAACTCTAACTTTCCTCCTTATTCAACTGTGAATATATGCTTTATCATTATAATCACTCTATTACAATAATATAATCACTCATACTGTTTTCATCTCTTTCCTTCAGTCATATTTCCAGACAAAATTCTAGACTTGCATGTTAAACCCGACTATCCACAATCTCTATGTCTGTATCTGAACACACTGACGTTTGATGGAGAAAAGCATACATCTGCACTGATTGATGTCACCACCGAGAAAGTGGATTCGTTTCTCAAATAACCTCAATTTCCCATTCTGTGAGATGTCCACCTCTTCTCACCATCACCATTGTGCACAAATAACCTCCCAACTGAACCTCCACTGGACCAGAGTGATCTTTAAAAATAAATAAACCAAACAAAATCATTCTCTTATTTAACCTTTGATAACTTCCCATTATACTTGGAATAAAACCCAAACTCACTGCTTCTAAGTCCCATCTACTTCTTCATCCTCATACCCTTACATTCTCTCTCACTTATCTCCAATTATACTACCCAACTTTCAGTTCCTTAAACATGCCAGCAATTCCCTGCTTCAGGCCCAAGCACGTGTTACTCCATTTCCCTGGAGAGCTCCTCCCTGGGTTTCCAGAGCCCCACTGTTCAGGTCTACCTCACAGGTCACCTTCTGAGGACCTTTGCAGGTCATCCTCTCTGATGCTGTTCCATCCATTGTTACTCTCTGTCCCAGCACTCTGATTCCTTCACAGAACTTATCTCAGTCAAGCATACTTTATTTGTTAACATGTTTATTTTTAGTCTCCCTCACCTCTCTGTAAACTCCATAATGCCAGGTCCATACAGTGGTCTTGTCATTATTGACAGACAGTAGTTACTCAATATGTATTTATTTTATTGAATGAATGAATGAATATTGAATAAGTAAGGAGAGTCTTCAAAGAGAAACAATCAATTTCACAAATTTGCTAATGTGATTCTTGAAAACAAAGTTTGTTTCCATCTCAAATCTCTTCTAGAAAAAGGCAGCGCATAAGTATGTACTCAGTGTTTCTTAAATATTTTGGTCAAAGTATCCAGAAGGGGGTAACTATGTACACCTGAGAGGTTATGGCCATAAACAGCTAGACTTTATGCTCTCCATGCTAATTCTCCAAATGATATTTTCAATTATCCATATTTAAAGTCAATGATCCAAAAAGAGTGAGCATGACACATTGTTTAGAGTTCTCTCCTGCCCACTGCAATAAACCTCTACTAGAGAAGCACAGATAAATGTACACTGTATATGTTCACACCTCTTTTTTATTTAATTTAACCCATTTTTCTCTGAATCAGTGTCTAATGCATAATAAATGCCCTGCCCATATTCTCTTTTTGGAAACTTCAGCTCATGCCCAGCCCATGCTGAGGGGGCACCCAAATGGCTGTGCTTCCTATCACAAGAACTTTCTCCCTTTAGTTGTAGTTAATTGGTCAAGACATGGACCTCTGACACACAAAGAACCATCTTGAAGTTAGGCTAAGCCAATCAGATCCATTCTCTCTTAGTGGTGGACACAGGGCTCTGAGAAGTTGTAGAAGGTGAAGGCCGAGTCTGTGCCATGGAAATTCACGGCCACCTCCATGACTGCCAACAGTTATGCAGTGAGTAGAAAATCAGGGAAAGCCAGCCTGCTGAGAGAAACAGGAAACGAACAGGTGCATAAAATGAAGGCACCCGTGAGACAGACAGGCTCAGGAGAGATAGGAGACAGGAGAAGCCTCGATTTCCAAGTTAGTCTCCATGGACCCCAGCTGTTCTTCATTCCTAAATTCTCTGCATTCCCTAATATTGTTTCTCTGCCACTATTCGTTGTAGCCTTTCAATCGCCTCCTTTTAAATTTAACTTATCTGAGTGGGTTACTGTTTCTCAATATTTAAAAATATCCCACTAACACCTCTACCAAAGATTTAAAAATTAGAGGTAGCTTCCTTTTCAAAAAATCTGTGCTAAAAAACCTCTTTTTTTGAGGTCATATAGACATCCCTTTGTCCTTTGAAAATAAATGCTTCTCTGCTTCTGCTAGGAGTGAGCCACTAGGACCCACAACTCATGGCCAAGTGACAACATATCCCAAGATCCATGGATTAAAGAAGTACAATGGACTGTTTGTGTCCCCCAAAATTTATACACTGAAATCCTAACCTCCAATGTGATGGTATTTGGAGGTAAGGCCTTTGGGAGGTAATTAGGTCATAGGGGTAGAGCCCTCATGAATGGCATTAGTGCCCTATAAGAAGAGACTAGAGAGCTAGCCAGCTCTCTTTCCACCATATGAGGATATGAGTGGAAATGAGGAGTCAGCAGTCTGCAGCCCCAAAGAGAGCCCTCACCACAACCCAGCCATGCTGACACCCTGATCTCAGACTTCCAACCACCAGAACTGTGAGAAATACATTTCTGTAGTTTATAAGCCACCCAGTCTATGGTACTTTGTTACAGCAGCCTGAACAGATTAAGGCAGGGAGGAACCAGGGGTGGCAAAGTAGACCATCTTCTGGTCCAATTTCCCCAGCTGCTGGGCATGGCCTTGCAGACAACTCCTAGCAGAATTAAAGGGTTGGATTTACCCCAGAAAGTGCCATAGAGCAAGAAGCACCACCTGAGAGAGGAATGTAGACATTTGATATTAGCAAGAATGAATTGTGAAACTTAAGAACTTCTAAATTATCAATATATATATTTTTTAATTTGACAAACATGCTGTAAGAAAGATGTGATATTTTCTAACTATGGAAATTGTTATAAAATTGTTGTCATATAAAGAAGTGATCAAAAATATGCAGCCAAAATATATGCAAAAATACTTATTAGAGATATATTAGGCAGATGCATATTATTAATAGTAATAAGATTGTATATTTTGAATTTCATGATACTGACAGCATTTGTCATCCTTTTTTAATTTTTAAATGTATGTTATGATTTATCATTTTAAATAAATGTTCACTTCTGCACATAATTTTATATTCATAATTTGGTATTATTTTTCCTAATGATGATTTCCAAAGCTGCTTAGGTTTCAGACCCTATAACACCTGAATCCACCCATGTCCATATATTACATATTAGGAAACTGAGGCTCAGAGAAGTTAGGAAAATAGCCTCAGGCAGGAGAGCCGGAAGAGGAGCCAGGATTTAAACTGAGGATGTCCGGACCACTGTGTGTTATATTCTCTTTTGATCTGCCATAAAATTTGATAATTACTGATATACATTTCTAATGAGTTTAAAGTTTTTACACCCCTGTTTCCCTGACCAGAGTCTAAGCCCTTCAGTGTAGGGACTACAACATATCCATATTTACATCCCCAGCAATTACTTCAATAACATGCAGTGAAGTGCTCATTAAGAGTTTGATCAAAGGATGAATGCATAGGTGAATGAATGAATGAATGAATGAATGAATCCTTTTTATTCCTGTTTTTCAGGTGTCACACTGATTCAGAGGAAGACCAGACAGTAACTGGCTGCCTAAAGAAAGAACCACGTAAGTCTTTGGACCTGTGACTCCCAATCCTTAGCTTGAGGGTCCCCAAGTAGTCAGGACTTTATTGCAGAAGCCTCCTATATGTGCTACACCATTTGTATTATAAATAAATCAGTGCATTATGCCCCTTCTGTGAAGGTGGGCAACTTTTTCTGAAAATAAAAGCAGTTCCTTCCTTATATATGGAACAAGCTGGGAAGTACTAATTCTCACTAAAATCCAATACTTTTTCCTATCACTCAGAAGTGGAGGGTCAGAATGAGATATAATAGTTCTGGAGTCTGGGGAAAGGAGGTTGATACAAAAGGTCAAGGATGAACCACCATGTCAAGAAAAGTAGACAGTCTGGGACCAAGTGTAGAAGCTGGAGAGAGAAGAGAAAATTGGTCTCAAAATGGGAGGAAGCTTAGGCACAGCAGAAGCCAGTGGACAAAACAGAGAGAAGGTATAGAATATGAGATAATACCTAGAAACATGTTTTAAAGGAGTTGGAAGTGCTATTTTGTATACCACTATCATCCATGCCTGACCCCTCCAAGTCCTATTTCTTAGCAGCCTTTGCTGTGTCCAGAACTACTTGTCATGTGAACAGGGAGCAAATAGCACCACTCCCTTTCCAAGTACAGTTGGTCCTTTGTATATGCAGGTTCCATATCTGGGAAGTCAACCAACCACGGATGGATCCCCAGATGCAGAATTCATGGATATGGAGGCCCTACTGTTCTCCACCCCTTTATATAGGGGACTTGAGCATCCTCATATTTTGGTATCTGTAGGGGCTCCCGGAACCAATCCACCACGCATACAAAGGGATGACCTAGCCACAACTCCCCAGGACTCTTCTTTCAGACTCACTGGAAGGCATGTGAGACCGGAAGTTGAATCAGCCAAACATAGGGCAGGAGAAGCAAGTTTGGCACACAGCAAAGAGGAACCAGAGGAGAGGAAACCAGGTTTCAGTCTGACTATCTCCCTGCATCAACTAGCATTAACATCAATCAATGTAGAAAACAGTCAGCCCAGCATATTTCAGCTGTATTCCCTAACGCGCTGTGTGTGTGTGTGTGTGTGTGTGTGTGTGTGTGTGTGTGTGTGTGTGTGTGTGTTTATGTGGGGAAAATAGATAGAAATATGGTTAACTTGTGGTTCTTTTTGATTTGGAGTTTGAGGGATTTTCCAAGTAATGAAAAAGGCTGGCCACCTGGGGGCAAAGATATTCACTCAGTGAGCAGGAAAAAATATTGCTCAGAGAAAAATGAATTGAGAGCTCCCTGAGAAAGTACCGACTACTGAAGACAATTTCTCTCCTGGAATTATGCAAAGCCCAGAGGATGAAGGCCACAGAAGCTGTGGGCCTGGGGGCCCTAGGAGATACAGGCATGGCCATTTGAGCACTATGTGAACAGAATCCCTAAGCCTGTCAGCTCTCCTCCTAAATCCTGGCCAAGGATGGATGTTATGGGTTGAACTGTGACCTTCCCCATCCCCCAAAATATATATATGTTGAAGTCCTAACCCCTCCAACTAAGAATATGACCGTACTTAGAAAGCAGATCATTGCATATGTAATTAGTTAAGATGAGGCCATACTGGATCCAGTGAGCCCCTAACGAAGACACAGAGACACACAGGGTGAACATCATGTGACAATCATGGCAGAGGCTGGAGTTGCACAGCTGTGAGCCAAGGAATGCCAAAGCCTGCCGGCAAACCATCAAAAACTAGGAAGAGGCAAGGAAGGACTTTCCCAATATGGCCCTGCCAATGCCTTCATTTCAACTTTCAGCCTCCAAAACTGTGAGACAATAAGTTTCTGTTGTTTCAAGTCACTCAGTTTGTGGTGCTTTGTTCTGGCAGCTGTAGGAAGCTAATACACTTGGGTAAAATAAAGGGACCTTAAATGTCCTGGGCCAGATGAAGAGGTTGGAAAGGGGAATATCCAGCTGGAGGAACATTGTATGCTCACTCAAGACTGGGAGGAAGTGAGGAAGTATCATATATATGTATGTGTCTGTGTGTGTGTCTGTGTGTACATGGATAATGTATGTGTGTGTATGTATAATTTTAAGAAAGAAGACCAAAACCCATCACAACAATTCCAAAGTATTTTCTACCAATCAAAACTTGTCTACATAATCAAATGGCAATCACCAGTTTCAAAGAATCAGAAGTTAAATAAAATTAAAGAACAATGAAATGTTCCCAAGGGTGATTTTATTTCAAGTCATTTCAAGGCAATTTGATATCTTAGGACCATGAACCTGAACAAGCATTATTAAACAGTGTATCATCAGTGGGCCACGGTATCAGTAAATGAAGAATGCTAGCAATTATAGGCTTTAGATTTAGAAGACCCAGTTTCAAATCCTCACTAAACCAATGGCTGGTTTGTAACCATAGGCAAGTTGTAAACTCCCCATAAGTTACTTATAGTCAAAATGATAACGTGTAAACAACTGTCACCTCTTCTTGCTCATGTCTCTGAGAGTTACCGAGGTGTTGACTGATCTAGACCAGGTGGGTCTGGGCTCAGCGTCAAGTTGCAAGTGGGAATCACATTGTCTCCATGTGACTCTCATCTTCCATAGACCAGCAGGCTAGTAGGAGCCTGCTCTTTCAGGAATGGCAGAAGTACACATATGCCAGACCTTCTTTTGGCCTTGGCTCACAACTGGCATGTTATCACTTTTGCTAACATTCTTGGGCCAGAGCAAATCAAATGGCCAAGGCCAACGCCAATGGGTCAGGGAAATGTACACTGTCTCTAATTGGAGAGTGGAGATGGAATATTTGTTACATAATTTAAATTATCACATTCCCTGAATATGTTTCCTTACCTGTAAACTGGAGATAATAATAATACCTAGTTCATAGAGTTCTTGAATTGTGTCCATTTAAAAATTGGAAGATTTCACATAATGACCCATATTTTCTCTTTAAAATTAAAAAAAGTCCACAATACTGGGTCCATAGTTCCAACTGGCCATAACTGGCTGGAGATTAAGGGGGTTTTGCCCAACTTTGGAAGAATTTGGCAGGTTCCCCATCTGGCCCAGCAGTTCATACATTTAAGTTGCCTAATTAGCACCTATAAACCTGGTAAGTTTGTAGCCCCTGCTGTACACCAACCTGGGAGCGTATGGAGTGTGGCTATGTTAAACCCCCCTCTTACATGTTTCCCTAAAGAACCTCATAGATGAATTTCACTCTTTGAGGCCAGAACAAATGACAGGAACGAAATTCAATAGTGAATTCTCCATGGACTTCTTCCTCCCACTGGGCTCCCAACTTACACAGCTGGTAATGATATTTTGTAACATGGATAAAAAGGAGTCTTTGGATCCAATAAATCTTTTGTATCCAATTGTCAAAATTACATTAAAAATTTTAAATGCATTGCTTCTAGGGAATCTTCAGTTAATTACTGTGTACCTCGGCTTTCTCTTCCCAAACAAGATTTCTAATGCTGTGACCTGAAAGGTCAATACAATCCAAAAGTTGAACTCTAGTCACCAAATTTAGCTGCACATTAGAAAAAATAAACAAACAAAGGATTTTCAGGACTCTACCTCTGCTGAATCTCCTAGGATGATATACTGGAAGTCTGACATTTTTTTTTCCTGGTGATTGTGATGGGCAGGTACGTTTAATAACTACAGATGAAGGTCATCCGAGGGAAAACTGTGATGCAGAAAAGGGCTCAGAGAAAAAATCAAAGGGTCTCAGTCTCTTTGCTAGTATCACAGATATGCACTGCTTGGTCTGCCTTACGGTGGACGTCACCTTATCAAATTTTTTATCTTGAAAAGAGTAAGCAAACAGCATGTTTTCTTATTTGCACAGGACTCTGGGTCAAATGTACTCCTTTGTGATAGCCTGGGTGCGATTTCTTAAAGACTAAATGAGAGCTAAGTGATTAATTTTCAAACTGCTTTCTCTGCTAGGAGCATTATCCAAAGTCAGCTATGTTGTGAGATCTGTCAGCCAAATAGTAGTGAATTACCCATGATAAGATCCCAGGCCTGGCAATGTATGCTCTTTGTACATTCAGTAAAGATTTCTGCCTGGATATTCATCATATGATAGTCACGAGTCTGTGAAACTATGATTGCCTAGATATTTGAATGGCCTGAGATTTGCATTTCTCACTGGGAAGGCAGCATTCACATTTTATTTTCATAATCTAACACCTATGACCAAGTTATGTGGCAAAGACTTCAACTCTGAAAAGTCAATATTACTTCATAAAAGTAATATCAAAAGTTATTTTAACAACACAGATCCTCAGTCCCTTATCTGCAATTTTAAAACTAAAATCAAACCTTTTTATACATTTGGCAGCAAAACCTAACCTAAACTGAACTTCTTTTTGTGGCAAAACCTGACCTGAACTGATGTGAGACTATTTATAGGCTCTGCATATCCCGCTTAATATAAATATTCACATATTTCACTAAAGAATTATTAATGTGTTTGATTCTGGGTGTTTCTCCAGATCCCACTGGGGGTGGTACATGCAGTATATATACTGTATTACCTTTATGATATCTGAAAATTTCAAAATCCCTAAATACATCTGGCTCCAAGAGTTTCAGATAAGACTGAGGACCTGAGTTATTGGAGTAACTTTTATTTACGTTTATAAAGCAATCTTACCTTTGCAGAATTGAGGTCCAGCATGTCAGTTTGGGCTCATATAGTCATGAACAATATCTGCCACTTGCTCTTCAGTGATGAAGAGGTAAACAAATTCATTTTCAAAGTCATAAACCCTAATTGAGTACCTACTATGTGTAAGAAACTTGGGTCCTTAAACTGCATTATTAGAAATGAGAAAACCGAGGCTTGGTGAGGTTCTTTGACTTGCCCAAGGTCATGCAGCAGAGAAGAGATAGAGGCTAGATTTCAAAGCTAATGATACCTAATGGTAAATTTTGAGATTATTAAGGCACTGGGCCTATAATTAGATAATCTTCACAGTACCCAGAAATGCTAGAGGCAGAGGAGTGTGGATTTCCATGTTCTGCCTTCACTTACTCTCTATCTAATCATGTACCCCATATCTCAACATATTATATGTCATCATCCTCCACCCAAATACCATCATTTCGTTTCCAACCCTCTTCTCTCCACACTCCTGGTCAAGTATTTTGCAAGAGAATAATAGATACACTGACTTAGATGAAAGCCCAAGAACTTCACTGAGCTTGTGCACCTTGCCAACAGCCACTCTTGCCCTCTTCTCACTTTAATGGAAGGAAATTTAAAATTCAAATGACAAACCTATAGTTGTATTTGGAGGTGGCCATCAAACCAGATCATAGCCCATTGAGCTGCAAAAGCCTTTCCCCAAACCCACCACTCCAAATTCAAACTAACCCATTACTAGAAAGAAAAACTTCCAGGTCGATCAATTTGTGATAGGGCCTCTTTTGGGTTACTGTGGACTGAATTGTGTCCCCCAGAATTCACATGTTAAAGCCTTAACCCCCCCAAATGTAATGGCATTTAGAAATGGGGCCTTTGGGAGATAAGTAGCTTTAGATAGGTCAGGAGGGTGGGGCCCTCAAAATGGTATTAGTGCCCTTATGAGACAACGAAGAGCTCACTCCCTCCCTCTCTACCATGTAAGAACACATGAGAAGTTGCCCATTCTCCAAGCCAGAAAGAGAGCTCTCACCAGAACCTGACCACTTTGGCACCCTAATCTCAGGCTTCCAGGCTCCACAACTGTGAGAAAATAAATTTCTATTGTTTAAGCCACCTACTCTGTGGTATTTTGTTATGGCAGCCCAAGACATTTGGGATGTCATAAGGCAGAAATATGTCAGTCTCATTAGAATCCCTTAGATATCAACAAACATTAGGAAATATTGCATGAGTACGTAGCTCTCTAAAATTAAAACAATTATTAAAATAGCAATAGTCATTGAGTGACTACACTATACCATGTAAGTCTCATTATCTCTAATTTCCATAGTAACCGTATGTTCCATTCTTGTAATGCTGTGACTCCAGATGCTTAAAAAAGCTGTCCAGTAGTAACAAGCAAGTCAATGGTATAGTGGGGATTCAATCCAGGTTTATTTGACTTCAAAGCTCATGCTCTTTACTCCTATCAAGTTTGCCTTTCTATAAAAGAAGAAACACACACAATAGGCTTTAACAGAAGTCAGAGGCAACCTTTAAGCACAAAAAAAAAGGTGCTTAAGTAGCATGATAAAGGATTCCACTCAGCCTAAAATATCTCCATTACTTATGCCTGAAATTCCACCCTCATTAATTCACTTAACACACTGAATGTTGTCAGTTCTTCACGTCTCTTTTAACTTGCAAAAACTCACCTTGAAATTATATATGAAGCTCCAAATACTTTGAGTGCAATGTGTTTATCTGTTCTGTTCAACTAAGAAATATTAAACACCTGTTCTATAGATGTTTATAGGGATTGTGCTCAACTTGCCAGAAATGTAAAGATACATAAGACTTTCTTCTACAATATCTCCCAATATAGAGCTATCAGCCAGCGAGTGGAGAGAGGCAGCATTTATAATGTGTAAATGTACTAAGCACATTCAAGTAAATTACACTTCAGAAAGGCAGTACTAACAAGTGGCTGAGAGAATGTCCTCATCGATCGGGACCCCATACAAATGTGAGCATGAAATATGTTCACTTTCATTATCTGAGTTTATTATTATATGCATGTTCTACTTTCGAAAAAAATTAAAAGGGTGAAAAAACTAATTTAAAAAAGTAGTTAACTGGGCTTCCATGGTGGCGCAATGGTTGGGAGTCCGCCTGCCGATGCAGGGGACATGGGTTCGTGCCCCGGTGTGGGAAGATCCCACATGCCGCGGAGCAGCTGGGCCCATGAGCCATGGCCACTGAGCCTGTGCGTCCGGAGCCTGTGCTCCTCAGTGGGAGAGGCCACAACAGTGAGAGGCCCGTGTACCGCAAAAAAAAAAAAAAAGTAGTTAACTGAATCTGAATCTTAATTGAATCTGAATGTCTCTAAGCTGATATTGCTGATTTCAACACAAAATCTTTCTGATTCACTTTGTCCAGTACCTACCAAGAAGACAGAACGTTGTATTTCCCTTCATGCATTTATTCACTTAATTCTGTATTCTACAGTACTTTCTGAGCAGCTAGTATGTTTCAGGACCTATATTAGGCACTCAGCAATATTCAAGGATGATTCAAATAAATAACGTAACATTTACAGACAGGTGCTACGAAGTTAGAGGTTGTACATGAGGGACCTCTAAGACGACCTCTAATAGAGAGAAGGAGCATATCTAGCTAGAATGAGATCAGGCCATTCTCCCTGCCTGCCTGTGATGGACCTCAGACCTGGCTGGCATCTGGGTGACACCCCCCGACAACACACAGAGAGTCACACAGCCAAAATACTAGCAGAACATACAACACTCCGGCTCTTACAGTCATCTAGGGAAAACAGCCTTAGGAATGTAATAAGTCAAGATGACACTGGAAGAGGTGTTCTGGGTGCACTGCTAAAACAGTGTTTCCTCTGGGAGCTGCAGGAGGTGGAGGTAGTTGCAGGCTGACGCAGGCAGGGAAGGGTTTTTCCATACCACCAGATACTCAGGTTTACCCACGCATTTGCCTCCACAACTGAAGCAGGACTGCTGAGGTTTAGTTTTCATTTCCCTCGGTGCTCTTCTCCTGACGATTATTACAAGTCAAGTGGCAATACAGCACTGTCCTCAAGGAGAAATATTCTCTCATTTTGACTGTTATGTCAGAGAGAAGGCAGAGGAAGGAAGCTATTTGTTGTTCATGGGGTATATTTCTTCTCACTTCCTCCATGCCCAAGTCAAAAACGAGTAAGGCCATGGAATTTCCAAACGCTGGGCACAGCTAGTGAAGGAAGGCAGTGTTTTCTGGATAAGCAGTCCACTACCCAGCAGTTAATTTCTAAATCCACCATTTAATTATTAGCCCAAAAGGACACTGAAAATGAACACCACTGCTCCATTTATATGATCGGATTAGACTGCTGACTTTCAGATCCTGGCAATTAACTGGTCTCCATGTCCCTTTTCCAATACTTAAATGATTAATCCCTTATATTTGGGTGCCTGTGTTCGCTCCCTGATATTTTATGTTGGAAAGTTAATTGTTCTATTTTGGCATCATTACATGGGCAGGCTAATGCAAACAACTTACCTCTTGCTGTCCTAAATAATGATGAATTTATGAAGAAGCTGTGTAAGATTCTAGCTAATCAGATATATGTTGATAACTATAAACCTATTTTCCTCTTAAATATGGAATCAATTAAGTGAAATCAAATGAACCTGCTGCCTTTACAGTTACTTCAGGTCAACAAAGAAGGTATTCTTCCAACTGAATCTAATATTGCTAATTAAAACCAGCATTTCCCACAACCCCCAGATGAGGTTCTATAGTTTCCAGTACTGCCTAAAAAGTTTAAACTTGGACAGGCTAAGTTTGAGATGCGAAACAACACTGGTAACGTGACCAAGCAGGCCTAATGTAATCTTACTGTAAGATATCCGCTGCTGTTAACAAACACCTCCAAAATTTCTCCAAACCTTTCTGGAATGATCCCAAATCAATTCACCTTGAACGATGACACATAAGGTCACCCAACAACCAGAAGGGACCAGGAAAGTGCACAGAGTAGGTGGTTCGCTTAATGGTGTGATTGCTGAATTATACAAGACAGAAAAACAGTCTAGAATTGTGGTTTAAGAGAACAGTCTCTGGAGTAGGAGAGAGCTGTCTGTGTGTCCCAGTTGTGTCATTTAATGTCCACAAGCGTGACTTCAAGCAGTGTACTAACCTTCCCTAAATCACCAGTGCATCATCCTCTAAAATGGAGCTAGTAATGGCAACCATATCAGAAAGTATGGCCAGAAGGATTAAACGAAGAAATGCAGGTAAGGAACTTAGCCTAGTGCCTGGCGCATAGAAAGAGCAAAAGTAATGTTAGTGGTTATTTGAACACCTCTTTGTTAAGCTACGTAGCCCACTGTCCTGAGGCCTAAAATGATTGTGGCCTTTATTAGATTTTTAAATTTCCAAACCCTATGAAGACTCAGAAGGCAGAGTGGGTAGCAATGGTTTTAGTTTCAGGTCAACAGTCAAAAACTTTGTCATTTGGAACTCAGTCTAATTCCATCGTGAAATACATTCGCTGGTTCTCACATTCAGAAGAATCAATTTCCCTGACTAGGTCATTCTCATTAATTCATACCCAACCTAGAAGCATGGGACTTTGAGCACACACATTTGATGGCATATATAAGACCTTGAACCTGGGGGAATTTCCATGATTCTCCAAAGAACCAAAGATCAAACCCCTTGACCTGGAGGCAACAGGTACTGCTTCAGCAGAAAACAAGCCAAATTTCCAAGTTCCCAAATTTAGCCATTCTACTAAGGAGCTGTTGAGGGCCTACTTTATGCCAGGAGCTAGAATTTTACTTCTTTTCCTTCTGAAGCTCCAAAAAGCTCAACTCCATACTAATCAAGCCGAAGAAGTTATCTGGATCTTTCTCAAATCTCTAGTGCCAAGTTTCTGTTGCCCTCAGCAGCTGGAACAAATTAGAGCCAGGATAGGCTCTGAAGGTTTTTGGAAGTTCAAAACAGTCTATTTTAAAGATTATGCTCTTTACTTTTCTGATTTTTAAAGCAGTTTGTGCTTCTATATTTTTCAGACAATACAAAAAGGCAAAAGTAAGAAATAAAAACCTCCCATCATCATCCTACATAGAGATTATCACTGATATATATTCTAAGATTTTTCTAAGCAAATATATTCATACAACAATACATACAGGGACGAGGGGAGGATGACGGAAGAGTAAGACCGGAGATCACCTTCCTCCCCACAGATACACCAGAAATACATCTACACGTGGAACAAGTCCTACAGAACACCTACTGAACGCTGGCAGAAGACCTCAGACCTCCCAAAAGGCAAGAAACTCCCCACGTACCTGGGTAAGGCAAAAGAAAAAAATAAACAGAGACAAAAGGATAGGGACGGGACCTGCACCAGTGGGAGGGAGCTGTGAAGGAGGAAAGGTTTCCAAACACTAGAAGCCCCTTCGCGGGCGGAGACTGCGGGTGGCGGAGGGGGGAGCTTCGGACCCGCGGAGGAGAGCACAACAACAGGGGTGCGGAGGGCAAAGTGGCGAGATTCCCGCACAGAGGGTCGGTGCCGACCAGCACTTACCAGCCCGAGAGGCTTGTCTGCTCACCCGCCGGGGCGGGCGGGGCTGCGAGCTGAGGCTCAGGCTTCGGTCGGAGCGCAGGGAGAGGACTGGGGTTGGCGGCGTGAACACAGCCTGAAAGGGTTAGTGCACCACGGCTAGCCGGGAGGGAGTTCGGGGAAAAGTCTGGACCTGCCGAAGAGGCAAGAGACTTGTTCTTACCTCTTTGTTTCCTGGTGCGCGAGGAGAGGGGATTAAGAGCGCTGCTTAAAGAAGCTCCAGAGACGGGCGCGAGCCGCGGCTAAAAGCGCAGACCCCAGAGACGTGCAGGAGACGCTAAGGCTGCTGCTGCCGCCGCCAAGAAGCCTGTGTGCGAGCACAGGTCACTCTCCACACCCCCCTTCCCGGGAGCCTGTGCAGCCCGCCAGGCCAGGGTCTCGGGAACAGGAACAGCTTCCCCGGGAGCACGCACGGCGCGCCTCAGGCTAGTGCAACGTCATGCCGGCGTCTGCTGCCGCAGGCCCGCCCCGCACTCTGTGCCCCTCCCTCCCCGCGGCCTGAGTGAGCCAGAGCCCCCGAATCAGCGGCTCCTTTAACCCCGTCCTGTCTGAGCGAAAAACAGGCGCCCTCAGGCGACCTACACGCAGAGGCCGGGCCAAATCCAAAGCTGAGCCCCAGGGAGCTGTGAGAACAAAGAAGAGAAAGGGAAATCTCTCCAGCAGCCTCAGAAACTGCGGATTAAAGCTCCACAATCAATTTGATGTACCCTGCGTCTGTGGAATACATGAATAGACAACGAATCATCCCAAATTGAGGAGGTGGACTTTGAGAGCAAGATTTATGATTTTTCCCCCTTTTCCTCTTTGTGAGTGTGTATGTGTATGCTTCTGTATGAGATTTTGTCTGTATAGCTTTGCTTCCACCATTTGTCCTAAGGTTCTATCCGTCCGTTTTTTGGGTTTTTTTTGATTTTTCTTTCTTAATATTTTTTAATTTAATAACTTTATTATAATTTATTTTATTTTACTTTATCTTATTTCCTTCTTTTTTCCTTCCCTCCTTCCTTCTTTCCTTCCTTCCTCCCACCGTCCCTCCCTCCCTCCCTCCCTCCTTTCTTTCTTTCCTTCTTTCCTTCTTTTCTTCTTTCTTTCTTCCTTCCTTCCTTTCTTTCTTTCTTTCTTCCTATTTCTACTAATTCTTTCTCTCTACTTTTCCTCCCTTTTATCCTGAGCCGTGTGGATGAAAGGCTCTTGGTGCTGCAGTCAGGAGTCAGTGCTGTGCCTCTGAGTGGGAGAGACAACTTCAGGACACTGGTTCACAAGAGACCTCCCAGCTCCATATAATATCAAACAGCAAAAATCTCCGAGAGATCTCCATCTCAACGCCAGCACCCAGCTTCACTCAACGACCAGCAAGATACAGTGCTGGACACCCTATGCCAAACTAGCAAAACAGGAACACAATCCCACCCATTAGAAGAGAGGCTGCCTAAAATCATAATAAGTCCACAGACACCCCAAAACACACCACCAGACGTGGACCTGCCCACCAGAGAGACAAGATACAGCCTCATCCACCAGAACACAGGCACTAGTCCCCTCCACCAGGAAGCCTACACAACCCACTGAACCAACCTTAGCCACTGGGGACAGACACCAAAAACAACGGGAACTACGAACCTGCAGCCTGCAAAAAGGAGACCCCAAACACAGTAAGATAAGCAAAATGAGACGACAGAAAAACACACAGCAGATGAAGGAGCAAGATAAAAATCCACCAGACCTAACAAATGAAGAGGAAATCGGCAGTCTACCTGAAAAAGAATTCAGAAAAATGATAGTAAATATGATACAAAATCTTGGAAATAGAATAGAAAAAATGCAAGAAATATTTAACAAGGACCCAGAAAAACTAAAGATGAAACAAACAACGATGAACAACACAATAAATGAAAAATACTCTAGATGGGATCAATAGCAGAATAACTGAGACAGAATAACGGATAAGTGACCTGGAAGATAAAATAGTGGAAATAACTACTACAGAGCAGAATAAAGAAAAAAGAATGAAAAGAACTGAGGACAGTCTCAGAGACCTCTGGGACAACATTAAACGCACCAACATTTGAATTATAGGGGTTCCAGAAGAAGAAGAGAAAAAGAAAGGGACTGAGAAAATATTTGAAGAGATTATAGTTGAAAACTTCCTTAACATGGGAAACGAAATAGTTAATCAAGTCCAGGAAGCACAGAGAGCCCCATACAGGATAAATCCAAGGAGAAATAGGCCAAGACACATATTAATCATACTGTCAAAAATTAAATACAAAGAAAGCATATTAAAAGCAACAAGGGAAAAATAACACACAAGGGAATCCCCATAAGGTTAACAGCTGATCTCTTAGCAGAAACTCTGCAAGCCAGAAGGGAGTGGAAGGACATACTGAAAGAGATGAAGGAGAAAAACCTGCAACCAAGATGACTCTACCCAGCAAGGATCTCATTCAGATTTGATGGAGAAATTAAAACCTTTACAGACAAGCAAAAGCTGAGACAGTTCAGCACCACCAAACCAACCTTACAACAAATGCTAAAGGAACTTCTCTAGGCAAGAAACACAAGAGAAGGAAAAGACCCACAATAACGAACCCAAAACAATTTAGAAAATGGGAATAGGAACATACATATCAATAATTACCTTAAATGTAAATGGATTAAATGCTCCCACCAAAAGACACAGATTGGTTGAATGGATACAAAAACAAGACCCATATATATGCTGTCTACAAGAGACCCACTTCAGACCTAGAGACACATACAGACTGAAAGTAAGGGGATGGAAAAAGATATTCCATGCAAATGAAAACCAAAAGAAAGCTGGAGTAGCAATTCTCATATCAGACAAAATAGACTTTAAAACAAAGACTATTACAAGAGACAAAGAAGGACACTACATTATGATCAAGGGATCGATCCAAGAAGAAGATGTAACAATTGTAAATATTTATGCACCCAACATAGGAGCACCTCAATACATAAGGCAAATACTAACAGCCATAAAAGGGGAAATCGACAGTAACACATTCATAGTAGGGGACTTTAACACCCCACTTTCACCCATGGACAGATCATCCAAAATGAAAATAAATAAGGAAAGACAAGCTTTAAATGATACACTAGACAAGATGGAGTTAATTGATATTTATAGGACACTCAATCCAAAAACAACACAATACACATTTTTCTCAAGTGCTCATGGAACATTCTCCAGGATAGATCATATCTTGGGTCACAAATCAAGCCTTGGTAAATTTAAGAAAACTGAAATCGTACCAAGTGTCTTTTACCACCACAACGCTATAAGACTAGATATCAATTACAGGAAAAGATCTGTAAAAAATACAAACACGTGGAGGATAAACAATACACTACTTAATAACGAAGTGATCACTGAAGAAATCAAAGAGGAAATTTAAAAAAACCTAGAAACAAATGACAATGGAGACACGACGATCCAAAACCTATGGGATGCAGCAAAAGCAGTTCTAAGAGGGAAGTTTATAGCAATACAAGCCCATCTTAAGAAATAGGAAACATCGCGAATAAACAACCTAACCTTGCACCTAAAGCAATTAGAGAAAGAAGAACAAAGAAACCCCAAAATTAGCAGAAGGAAAGAAATCATAAAAATCAGATCAGAAATAAATGAAAAAGAAATGAAGGAAACAATAGCAAAGATCAATAAAACTAAAAGCTGGTTTTTTGAGAAGATAAACAAAAATAGATAAACCATTAGCCAGACTCATCAAGAAAAAAAGGGAGAAGACTCAAATCAATAGAATTACAAACGAAAAAGGAGAAGTAACAACTGACACTGCAGAAATACAGAAGATCATGAGAGATTACTACAAGCAACTCTATGCCAATAAAATGGACAACCTGGGAGACATGGACAAATTCTTAGAAATGCACAACCTGCCAATACTGAATCAGGAAGAAATAGGAAATATGAACAGACCAATCAAAAAGAACTGAAATTGAAACTGTGATTAAAAATCTTCCAAAAAACAAAAGCGCAGAACCAGATGGCTTCACAGGCGAATGCTATCAAACATTTAGAGAAGAGCTAACACCTATCCGTCTCAAACTCTTCCAAAATATAGCAGAGGGAGGAACACTCCCAAATTCCTTCTACGAGGCCACCATCACCTTGATACCAAAACCAGACAAGGATGTCACAATGAAAGAAAACTACAGGCCAATATCACTGATGATCATAGATGCAAAAATCCTCAACAAAATACTAGCAGACAGAATCCAATAGCACATTAAAAGGATCATACACCATGATCAAGTGGGGTTTATTCCAGGAATGCAAGGATTATTCAATATACTCAAATCTATCAATGTGATAAACCATATTAACAAATTGAAGGAGAAAAACCATATGATCATCTCAATAGATGCAGAGAAAGCTTTTGACAAAATTCAACACCCATTTATGATAAAAACCCTGCAGAAAGTAGGCATAGAGGGAACTTTCCTCAACATAATAAAGGCCATATATGACAAGCCCACAGCCAACATCATCCTCAATGGTGAAAAACTGAAAGCATTTCCACTAAGATCAGGAGCAGGACATGGTTGCCCACTCTCATCACTCTTATTCAACATAGTTTTGGAAGTTTTAGCCACAGCAATCAGAGAAGAAAAGGAAATAAAAGGAATCCAAATCATAAAAGAAGAAGTAAAGCTGTCACTGTTTGCAGATGACATGATACTATACATAGAGAATCCTAAAGATGCTACCAGAAAATTACTAGAGCTAATCAATGAATTTGGTAAAGTGGCAGGATACAAAATTAATGCACAGAAATTTCTGGCATTCCTATATACTAATGATGAAAAATCTGAAAGTGAAATCAAGAAAACACTCCCATTTACCATTGCAAAAAAAGAAGAAAACATCTAGGAATAAACCTACCTAAGGAGACAAAAGACCTGTATGCAGAAAATTATAAGACACTGATGAAAGAAATTAAAGATGATACAAATAGATGGAGAGATATACCATGTTCTTGGATTGGAAGAATCAACATTGTGAAAATGACTCTACTACCCAAAGCAATCTACAGATTCAATGCAATCCCTATCAAACTACCACTGGCATTTTTCACAGAACTAGAACAAAAAATTTCACAATTTGTATGGAAACACAAAAGACCCCGAATAGCCAAAGCAATCTTGAGAACAAAATACGGAGCTTGAGGAGTCAGGCTCCCTGACTTCCGACCCTACTACAAAGCTACAGTAATCAAGACAGTATGGTACTGGCACAAAAACAGAAAGATAGATCAATGGAACAGGATAGAAAGCCCAGAGATAAACCCACGCACATATGGTCACTTTATCTTTGATAAACGAGGCAGGAATGTACAGTGGAGAAAGGACAGCCTCTTCAATAAGTGGTGCTGGGAAAACTGGACAGGTACATGTAAAAGTATGAGATTAGATCACTCCCTAATACCATACACAAAAATAAGCTCAAAATGCATTAAAGACCTAAATGTAAGGCCAGACACTATAAAACTCTTAGAGGAAAACATAGGCAGAACACTCTATGACATAAATCACAGCAAGATCCTTTTTGACCCACCTCCTAGAGAAATGGAAATAAAAACAAAAATAAACAAATGGGACCTAATGAAACTTCAAAGCTTTTGCACAGCAAAGGAAACGATAAACAAGACCAAAAGACAACCCTCAGAATGAGAGAAAATATTTGCAAATGAAGCAACTGACAAAGGATTAATTTCCAAAATTTACAAGCAGCTCATGAAGCTCAATAACAAAAAAACAAACAACCCAATCCAAAACTGGGCAGAAGACCTAAATAGACATTTCTCCAAAAAAGATATACAGATTGACCAGCAAACACATGAAAGAATGCTCAACATCATTAATCATTAGAGAAATGCAAATCAAAACTACAATGAGATATCACCTCACACCAGTCAGAATGGCCATCATCCAAAAATCTAGAAACAATAAATGCTGGAGAGGGTGTGGAGAAAAGGGAACACTCTTGCACTGCTGGTGGGAATGTGAATTGGTACAGCCACTATGGAGAACAGTATGGAGGTTCCTTAAAAAACTACAAATAGAACTACCAGCAATCCCACTACTGGGCATATACCCTGAGAAAACCAAAATTCAACAAGAGTCATGTACCAAAATGTTCATTGCAGCTCTATTTACAGTGGCCTGGAGATGGAAACAACCTAAGTGCCCATCATCGGATGAATGGATAAAGAAGATGTGGCACATATATACAATGGAATATTACTCAGCCATAAAAAGAAACGAAATTGAGCTATTTGTAATGAGGTGGATAGACCTAGAGTCTGTTATACAGAGTGAAGTAAGTCAGAAAGAAAAAGACAAATACCGTATGCTATCACATATATATGGAATTTAAGAAAAAAAAATGTCATGAAGAACCTAGGGGTAAGGCAGGAATAAAGACACAGACCTACTAGAGAACGGACTTGAGGTTATAGGGAGGGGGAAGGGTGAGCTGTGACAGGGCGAGAGAGAGTCATGGACATATACACACTAACAAACGTATTAAGGTAGATAGCTAGTGGGAAGCAGCCGCATGGCACAGGGATATTGGCTCAGTGCTTTGTGACAGCCTGGAGGGGTGGGATAGGGAGGGTGGGAGGGAGGGAGACGCAAGAGGGAAGACATATGGGAACATATGTATATGTATAACTGATTCACTTTGTTATAAAGCAGAAACTAACACACCATTGTAAAGCAATTATACCCCAATAAAGATGTTAAATAAAATAAAATATAAAAAAAAAACTACAATGAGATATCACCTCACACCAGTCAGAATGGCCATCATCCAAAAATCTAGAAACAATAAATGCTGGAGAGGGTGTGGAGAAAAGGGAACACTCTTGCACTGCTGGTGGGAATGTGAATTGGTACAGCCACTACGGAGAACAGTATGGAGGTTCCTTAAAAAACTACAAATAGAATTACCATATGACCCAGAAATCCCACTACTGGGCATATACCCTGAGAAAACCAAAATTCAAAAAGAGTCATGTACCAAAATGTTCATTGCAGCTCTATTTACAATAGCCCGGAGATGGAAACAACCTAAGTGCCCGTCATCAGATGAATGGATATAGAAGATGTGCACATGTATACAATGGAATATTACTCAGCCATAAAAAGAAACGAAATTGATCTATTTGTAATGAGGTGGATAGACTCAGAGTCTGTCATACAGAGTGAAGTAAGTCAGAAAGAGAAAGACAAATACTGTATGCTAACACATATATATGGAATTTAAGAAAAAAAAATGTCATGAAGAACCTAGGGGTAAGACAGGAATAAAGACACAGACCTACTAGAGAATGGACTTGAGGATATGGGGAGGGGGAAGGGTGAGCTGTGACGAAGCGAGAGAGAGGCATGGACATATATACACTACCAAACGTAAGGCAGATAGCTAGTGGGAAGCAGCCGTATAGCACAGGGAGATCAGCTCGGTGCTTTGTGACCGCCTGGAGGGGTGGGATTGTGGGGGTGGGAAGGAGGGAGACGCAAGAGGGAAGAGATGCCTGGGTAGCTCAGCTGGGAGAGCATCAGACTTTTAATCTGAGGGCCCAGGGTTCATGTCCCTGTCCAGGCACCAAGAATAAATAAATAAACAGAATAAAATTTTTCAAAAAAAAGAGGGAAGAGATATGGGAACATATGTATATGTATAACTGATTCACTTTGTTATAAAGCAGAAACTAACACACCATTGTAAAGCAATTATACCCCAATAAAGATGTTTAAAAAAAATACATACAGACACATAACTATAAACACATACATACAAAAGACACATACACATAAACTGTTCTGCACCCTAATTATTTTCACTAAATAGAAAATGTTTGTATTTCCAGGTTAATAAATAAGGATTTAAATCTGCCTTATCACTTTCAGTGGTTCCATTGTTTTCCGCTCAATAGAGGTGGCTTATTGTATTTACCAAACCCTCTCACTGGACAGTTAAGTGGTTTTCTTTCTTTTTTTTTCATTTATTTACTCAACACCTAAGTACAAAGTACCTGCAATGTGCCTGGACTGTTCCAGTAACTGGAGCTACAGCCATGAGCAACAGAAGCGAAATTTCTGTCCCTGTCAACCTTATAGTCTAGAGGGGAAGGGAGTTAACAAAATAAAGCTGGTTAGGGGATAGAGGAGGACCAGAGGTGACTATGATAATCAGGAGATACACACACATATATTATATATACTTCTTCATGCATTTGTCCAGTAACACAAATTTGATGGACTTACTTTTTCAATTAAATTATGATTCATTTCCTCCTCTCTAATTGCTAGTCTGGACAAGATGGTCCTGATATTTGTACAGTGCCCTCCAGGTGGACTCTCTTTGCCCATGCCCTAGAAACCACTCTGGATCCGATAAAAATGAGGGAAAATGACTTTTCCTCACCCCCTGGCTCCTTACTGCCCCCACAGAAATGTCAGTCTTTGAACCATTAGCCAGAGGCATCACCACTCATTCTAGAGGAGTTTTCACGGGCATTTTTCTCTTCAGAATACAAGTTTTATGAGCAGCAAACATATTGCATCTTACCGAACACACGCTCCTTTTAAGGAGCCGTGGAGGTCGTAGTTGTGGTTAATATCTGACAGCCACCCACCCCGTGTCCTTGTAACATACTTGTTTTTCTTTTCTTCCTAGTTGAGCGTGGTGGAGGGCTGCCTCTCTTCTTCATCAGCCCAGACAGGTTTCTGAAAAACCAAGCAGCGCAGGATTTTGTGTGTTGTCAGAATCTACAGTGAGTTCAAAGATGAGCAGTGATGCTGAAGGTCAGCGAGGACGTGAAGAAGAAAAATCCTCTCTGTTAGCTTGGACCTAACGGTTCTATAACAAACTGTGACTGCTTGCTGCTTCCAAAGGACCATCCACCAGCAGAAAAGGCAGAGAGACCTCTAAACTGCACCTGAAAACCTGAGGATCTGTGAGGGGACGAAACAGCAGCTAATATTTATTGAGGGTCATCTATGTGCTTGGCGCTGTGTCAGTGTCTTGTGTGTGGTAACTCACAACATCACTTGGAGGCAGGCACTCTTACTACCCTCTTTCTAGAGATCAGGAAATGACAGCACAAAGCAGTTAAGTCATCCGCCCATGTGGTGGAGCCAGTCATTAATTCAGGCAGTCTGGCTCCAGAGCTGGGCTCTTAAATACCACAGCACAAGTCCACATGTGTGCACGCACACACACGCGCACACACACACACTCCCCAAACCACAGACCACACATATGCACCACACATCATCCATGCTTATACTAGGTGCAGACCACTCCCAACACACACGTATCTCACCCACAGTCACACAACACACACACACAGCCCGCTCCCCAGGCACACGTACCCCACAAGTCTCACACACCACACACTCACCACATGCCACATACACACACTCTGTATACACATGCACCTACCCCACACACTCCATGCATCGTGGGCACATACAGAGGGAACGTACCACACCATACACACATACATCCCCCCACACACATATATACATCACACAAGCACAGCACACATCACATGTACACACACATGCCCCACCTTGTGTATACATGCATACCACACGTACATACATCACACACGCACATACCACACACACGTGCTCATACATACATTCTCTGTCCTTCCCCAAACTGAGCCAATAACTAAGTAGCGAACACCAAATGTAAACTGCTTATAAGAGAATTTCAAGATATGCTAAGGTCTGTTTTTCCCGCATGTGGTGGAGGCAGTAGCATGGATGCTTCCCAGGACTGCTTTGGGAGGTGTCTGTGATGTATGGACAAAGGCTCGGTGACATGTCAAGGGTGCTCTACCAAGATGCCATGCGCTGCTGTAGAGCTCGGATGGGCTTTGGGTTTAGAAGGATAAGCTGTAGCCATACCCCTCCACTCAGGTGATCAACAGCTCGCAGCATGTCCATGGAGCCACTGCCCCGGGACTAGAAACGTGGTCCTAATCTTCAGCCTGCCATTCAAAGCCTCAGCTATTCCATTTCCCTGGTGCTCTCCCACATAAATGCCCCCAGCAGACAGATGAAGGACTCCTGGTCCCTTGTGCACACCTGCCCCTTCCTGACCCTCTTATTCTTTTCCTGCTTGAACCCAAACCATCCACCCTGGCCAAGCTCAGTCCTTCCCATACCATCAAGGTACCTTTGACCAGGCATCCCCCACCAACCTGTCCATCCTCTAAACTTCAACAGCATGTGTTATCTGGTCCACCTGCTTGGCATTTTGATACATGTCTTACCACATTGTTAGCCATGTTGAAAGATAAAAACTGTCGTATTATATTCTAGTTGCCTGGAGACCCTCCACCCATTCTTTATTCAGTGGCTGTCATTGCTTTAGAGGGATGGCAAAACAGCATTTATTGGCTTTGAGGTTCAAAATAGGGCTTTGAAACTTGGAAATAAGTGGAATCTTAAAAGAAAGGTGTTTTTGATTTGTGAGAAGCTGGCTTTGTGAGAGAGAAAAGGTTTGTTGAATTCTAAAAGCTTGCCTTTAGCTATTAGGAACTAAGACCTAGAAGATGTAAAAAGTTTGTTTGATAAGCATGGCTTAAGATGAATGTATAATAACATAAAAGCAGGTTTTCCCTTCCAAAACAAGGTAAATTTCAATGGCTAAAGAAGGAGGGAAAACTAGAGAGAAGTGACAGCTTAAGCAACAGGGTGGCGTTACTGCACCTGGCAGCCTCCAGCCTGGGTTCGATAGGACGCCCAGAGAAGCTTGGGAATGAGATCGTAGTTATGGCCCACTTTCCAGAGGCAGAAACCTTACAAATGTCCCTATACAGCAGAAGGTATGGGAGCATTGATGTCAACATGGTAGTGCAGCATGTCTACCATGAGAAGGATTAGGGTCTTTCCCCATAAGCCCTCAAAGGGTCGTAGGGAGTGTGTGTGCTGATAAATAGTTACCAACTAGCTCTCTTTAAAATAAAAATCTCTGATTTTAGGGGTTGGTAGACAGAATGATAGCCCTCCAAAGGTGATGCCCTAATCCCCAGAACCTTTGAAAATGTTACCTTAGATGGCAAAAGGAACATTGCAGATGTGATTAATTCAAGGACCTGGAGATGATGATCCTGGATTATCCAGGAGAGAGAGAGATAATGTCAGAAAAAAGAATACATTTGTGTTGTTTTACACCACTTCACTTGTTGTACTTTGTTACAGAATCAATAGGAAACTAATACAGAGAGTTTTCAAATGGTGTAAAGACTTCCCAAGGCTAATTTCAAGCTACCAAGGGAATGCTACTGAACACAAGACGGGAAAAGATTCACACAAGCAGCCCTTGTGAGCTGGATACAGACTGACTCCCCCTGTGGGAGAGAACACGTGGCATTTCCAATGTCTCAAAAAGCTCAGAAGGGGACAAGAGGGACTGGCAGACTGATAGGATCCTACAGTCTTGATGAGAGAGAACATCAACAAATGTTGATCCACATTTACAAATACAGCATGGAGCCCCGAAGATGGTAGCCATGCACAGGATTAGAGGCCAACACCCAAAGATCAGGTGGCTAAACCCCAGCTTACACGGATGGAGGACAGAGGATGGCCACAGGCCAGATGCTTCCTGCTTCATCTCTCATGCCGAGGCTGTGCCAGCCCACCAGAATCTGGGAGAGAAAGAAGGGGTGAGTGAGAACGTTGAAATGACTGATTTCAAGTCTTAAATTGACCAAATTTAAGTCCTGATTTGACTGATACGACTTGATTACCTAGAAGTGACTCATATTTCCTTATGCCAAAGAGAACGCGGGTGAGGCTCAAAACAGAAATTAGATTCAGTTTTGTGATCTGAAAATCCGATACCAACTGTTCTTATTATTTTTTCCAAAAAATTTACAAACACCTTACAAAAATGCAGCAGGTCTATCTATCCACACACCATTGAATTTTAAAGGGCATTGCAACCCCGGCTGATAGGAAGCACATAGGAAGCAGCCGCATGGCTTTCAGCATGGCTAACCTCCTCAGATGCGTGTTGGAATCACATGAAGAACTTTACACTGTAATGATGTCTAGGTCCTACCCCTTGGAAGATTCTGATTTAATTGCTCTGGAGTATAGCCTGGGCACTGGGATTTTTTTTTTTTTTTTTTTTTTTTTTGCAGTACTCGGGCCTCTCACTGTTGTGGCCTCTCCCATTGCGGAGCACAGGCACCGGACACGCAGGCTCAGCAGCCATGGCTCATGGGCCCAGCCGCTCCGCGGCATGTGGGATCCTCCCAGACCGGGACACGAACCCGTGTCCCCCGCATCGGCAGGCGGACTCTCAACCACTGCGCCACCAGGGAAGCCCAGCACTGGGATCTTTTAAAGTTCCCTGCAGAAGGTGTGCCAGTGTGCAGCCAGAGTTGGAATGTACTGCTCAAACATGCTACTCTTCCTGCAGACAGTTTTAGAATCAAATTAACCCAGGTTTAGCGAGGACTCTACATGAGTCCAGTATGGTTCCAGTATGACCCTGCATAAACGACTTTATTTTTCTGCACCTCAGTTTCCTCACCTGTAAGTGGGCTAATGATATTTAAGTAGAGAGTATTAAAAAGATGACGTGCGTACAGAGCCTTGCACATGGTACATACTCATTTTTGCTGGTGAATGGCTACCATTCTATAAGATTTTGTCAGAGACTGTCCATGAATATTCATTCTCCAGTCATTGGGTACTCCTGTTTATATAGAATCAGTAGAGGCTTCCGATGCACCTAGAATATAAATATTAAAGCACAAATCTTTCTTCTTATATAATTATCCCATTTGGAAAATAAAAAATACAAGTGAACTCCACAGTTTACTCATGAATCAAAGAAAGCACCGGGCTTCCCTGGTGGCGCAGTGGTTAAGAATCCGCCTGCAAATGCAGGGGACACGGGTTCGTGCCCCGGTCTGGGAAGACTCCACATGCCGCGGAGCGGCTAGGCCCATGAGCCACAACTACTGAGCCTGCACTCTGGAGCCTGTGCTCCGCAACGGGAGAGGCCGCAACAGTGAGAGGCCTGCGCACCGCGATGAAGAGTGGCCCCCGCTCGCCGCAATTGGAGAAAGCCCTCGCACAGAAACGAAGACCCAACACAGCCATAAATAAATAAATAAAATTTAAAAAAAAAAAAAGAGGAAAGCACCTTCTGCATAGAAAACCATGTCACAAAGCCCCTGAGCTTCACTCTCGTTATGCACCAAATGAGGTTTTTCCAAGGTAGAGGCGATAATGTGTTCTCAGGTTTCTGAATATCAGATATATGAGGGTGCTTAGGGACCTCCCAAACATATATCTCAAGGATAAAAATCTTTTCATCATTGAAGACTCCACTTACTATTCAACAAAGATTATTAGAAAATAAGACAAATGGAATTATCCTGTCTCAGAGGTGCTGTATAAAAACAAAACAAAACATGTATATATACCAAAGTGGTTGAGAAAGATTAGAAGTGTATATAACTAAAAGAAGATATGGTGTAAAGGTATAAATGAAGTCTCCAGAGATGATCTTTGCTACTGTGACTCATTAATAAAAGTATGAATGGGGGGGGTAAAATTAAAGAGGCATGTCCACAAAAAAGAGTGCAGTGATTAAAACCAAAGGTTCTAGAATCAAATCCTCTAGGTTCTACTCTAAATCTGTCCCTTATGTGACCTCTCTATGCTTTGGTTTTCTCCTGAATAAAATCAAGATGGACAAAATCAAGTGGCTACAGGGAGGATCTTAAAGATACTAGAAAGTGCTTAGTGCAGTATTTGGTACCTAGCAAATTATCAATATGTGTTAGCTACTACTGTTGCTACAATAGTAATATAATTACTACTGTATTACTGTACAATGATACAGTGCTGCCCAATAAAGTATTCCATAGCCATATATGGCTATTTGAATTTAGTATATAGATTTACAAAACCTAAACAGAATTAAAACTGAGTTCCTCACCTACCCTAGCCATGTTTCAAGTGCTCAATGGACACACGTGGCTAGTGGTCACCATAATGACCAAGAAATATTTCCATCATCATAGATATTAAAGTCTCTACTTCAAGAGATAAATAGCAAGCTCTGGAGCCTCTCTCATTTGGCTGAAGGTGAAATAGAGGCCTCTCCCTTTCCTCCTGCACTGGGTAGGGAGAAGCATAAGGCAGCGACATCCCTCTCCCAAGAAATCCTCTCTCTCAAGGTCCTGCCCTCCTCAAATCTTAGATGCTCTCTATAAGGATGCTGGGCTGCTGCTGAATGAACTTGTTTCACAGTCACCTAGCAAGGCCTGATAGGAGGTCTTGCACTTGACTTAGGATGTAGGGGCACTTAGCAACTATGACGTTATTGGCAGGATTTACGGCCTCTGCTAGAATTTCTGCTTTATTAGTTTGTCCCTTCCCACTGATCAATATTTGTCCCCCTGCCAGTCTCCCTAAAACTTCTAACTTGCTGATTCTGATTTTATGTGAACTAGAAAACCAAATAACCAAACTTATTACATCAGAGTAAGGCTCTGGAAAGGGCTTTTAGTCCTTTGCAAGAATATCAATGCAAAAACACTTAAAGACTTTTTGTTTTACATCCTTCCTGGTGCCTCTCTGTGCTCTGGAGAGCTGAGAGTGCCGCAACCCCAGCTTATGAAAAAGCCTTCATTTGTAATATCAGAGAGAAATAAGGATGTATGAGGTGATTCTTTGGAAAAGAGCATGAGAAATAGAAAGATAATAGAAGTGGTACAAAGAAATCTCTCCAATTAGCTAATCTGTGTGGAGTGCAAATTTCGACAAACGGCCAATTCTATTCAGTCACGAGCAAATGATATCAAATCATTCATGGATCAGCAAAATCCATTCTTCAACTATAAAGCACAAAAAATTCACTTTATATATCTAGCTCTGTATATTTAATCATACACGTGTTTTTAATGTGTAACAAAACACTTTTTAGGCTGTGTCTATATACATATGCCAGCTTGAGGAAGAGATGGTATCACCTAAAGAAGTGTTACTCTTGTAACCTTAAAAGATGCATTTCTTTCTAAGCTGATTTAACTATAGGAGTGCAAGAGGAATCAACTAATTCAGGCCATGTCAGATAAGTCAGTTGATTTTACATCGTTGAGTATCATTCACCAAACGTATCCTAGTCGCAAAAGAACCATGACTCCATTAGAGCAATAATATAGCCCTTATTTGCCTTATTAAAGCAGGAATAAAGCCAAGTTTAGGATGAAAGACCTGGAGTCAGATTACCTGGACTCAAATCCTGGCCTCATTACTCAGTATCAATTTGACTTTTAGGCAACTGCCTACATTTTCTAATCTATAAAATGGAGTTACTAACAGTCCTTGCCTAATAGAAGTTTCTTTTATAACACCTTTATCGAGTTATAAGTCACACACCATAAAATGCAGCCTTTTAAAGTGTAAAATTCAGTGGTTTTTAGCATATTCACAAACTATGCAATTATCACCACTACCTAATTTTAGCCCATTTTATCACACCACGAAGAAAGCTCGTATCTACTCAGTCACTTTGCTTCCCCCGTCACCCTGTCACTGGTAACTAATAATCTACTTTTTGTCTGTATGCATTTGCCTATTCTGGACATTTCATATAAATAGATTCATACAATACACAGTCTTTTGTGACTGATTCCTTTCACTTAGCATAATGTCCTCAAAGTCCATCTATGTTGTAGCACATAGCAATACTTCACTCCTTTTTACTGCCAAACAGCATTCCTTTGTATGAATATATTACATTTTATTCATCCATTTATGGGTTGATGGATATTTGGGTTGTTTCTACGTCTTGGATATTGTGACTGATACTATGATGAACAATTTGGTACGAGCTTTTGTGTGGACGTGGATTTTTATTTCTCTTGAGTGTTTATCAGTGAGTGGAATTTCTGGGGTACATGGTTTTGATTTGTATTCCCCTGATGATTAATGTTGTTGAGGATCTTTTCATATGCTTTTTAGTCATTCATATATATTCTTTGGAGGAATGTCTATTCAAATGCTTTGCTCATTTTTAATTAGGTTATTTGTCTTTTTTTTTTTTTTTTTACAGTTTTTTAGGTTATTTGTCTTTTAATTGTTGAGACGTAAGGTACTTTATATAATCTGAATACAAATCCCATACCAGATATACAACTTGCAAATATTTTCTCCCATTCTGAGGATTGTCTTTTCACTTTTCTGATGTTGGCCTTTGAAACACAATGTTATTTATTTTAATGATGTCTGTTTTATCTATCTTTTT
Source organism: Stenella coeruleoalba (assembly GCF_951394435.1). Lineage (NCBI taxonomy): Eukaryota > Metazoa > Chordata > Mammalia > Artiodactyla > Delphinidae > Stenella > Stenella coeruleoalba. The sequence continues at coordinate 21,875,224 of NC_137154.1, forward strand.
CTTTTGTTGCTTGTGATTTTGGTTTCATATCTGAAAAACCATTGCCTAGCCCAAGGTCACAAAGATTTACACCCATGTTTCCTTCTAAGAGTTTTATAGTTTTAGCTCTTACATTTAGGTCTATTATCCATTTTGAGTTAATTTTTGTATATGATGTGAGGTAGGAATCCAAATCCTTTTGTATGTGGTTATGTAGTTTTCTTAGCACAAATTTTTAGGAAGACTATCATTACCCATTGAATTATGTCGGCACTCTTGAAAATCAATTGACCATAAATGTAAGAGTTAATTTCTGGATTCTCAGTTCTATTCCATTGATACCCATGTCCATCCTTATGCCACACATTGTCATAACTACTTAGCTTTGCAGTAAGTTTTGAGATTGGAAAGTGTGTTTGTTCTTCTCTTTCAAGACTGTTTTGGCTATTTGGGTCCCTTGCATTTCCATATCAATCTTAGGATCAATTTGTTAGTGTCTGCAAAATAGACAAGTAGGATTTTTGTCAGTGTTGTGATGAAGTTTTTTTTCAAATGCTTTGTATGAAGCTGAAAGATATGGGGGAAAGAGCAGTGGGCTGGAACTTAAGAAATATAGTTGAGAAATCATTTCCATTCCTAGGGCTTCAATTTCTTCATCTGTAAAATATGGAAATTAGGTTATGTTGATTCGGAAGTTACCTTCAAATTCAAGATTCTAGGGTTCTATATCTATTTCAAGTATGAGAATAATCTTTGCAGTTTAGTATAAATAACTCAAGACTTTTAAACAAATCAACTGTTTTGACCTATCAACATTCCTGGACACTTGGCAAATACAATAACTCTGGGGATAGAAAAGATCCTAGTTTGGAGGGATTCATTTTTCTGATGGATTAAATGTAAGCCAATTTCAACAAAACAGCTTCTGAAAAACTGCAGTTATTAATGGGCTCTTATGCTGTTGTTTGCATGAATGTAGGTGTTTTTAAAACTATATTTGGTATAGAGCCATTTATAAAATAAAACCTGGCAGTATGTTAAATATCTATAATTTCATCAAGCAGAACACAAGAGCCAAAGGGAACATATGCCAATTACTGTTTTCATGAATATAGATTATTTTAATCATTAAATATTAAATATACATGATTTAATATATTACATAATCCATTTTCCCCTAAGTTGTAAGCTGACATTCATAATAATGAACATCTGGCAAGTACTCCTATTTTTCACTTTTTTACTTTCTAAGTAAACCCTCTAGTACTAGCTGGTTCAGTATACTGGATGCTCAAGTTCACATTTTCAAGAGGTCTAAACATCTATTAAGCATGTACCATGTACCATATACCAGGCATGGAAAACACAAAGTTAAATAATATATAGCCCTTATTCTCAGAGTTTACCATCTAATGTAATTGAAGAGTCAGATATATAAGAAGAGAGCCACAGTATGTGAGAAGTGCTATAAAAGGAGTATAAAAACTGTTCCAAGGATTCAGAGGAGATATAGGGGCTGTAGGAGGGTTAGGTGGTATGGAAAACAGTGATAAATGAGGCAAGACTTCAGAGCTGACGACATATCTGTACTGAAGTGGGACACGGGAAAACAAGAACTGTGGACAACTCCAAGATGTCTAGCTTGGCAACTTACTGGATAGTGATGAAACTTTAGACAAGTTATTCTTAGCTACAAACAAGTTCTCATGATGTTAATGAAACTGAACTCCAGATAACAAAAAACCCAAACTATATTGCCTCTTCCCTCACCCCAAAACTCAAAGAAATTCCAAAGTACAACTCTGACTTTTTTTGTATTTCATGTCAGCAATTGGTGCATCACACAGCTATCTAAATATCATACTCTCACGGAAATTCAAACAAGAAACAAAAATGAAAGTTTGTCATTCCTAATGATACAATGTTCATTTCTCTAATATAAAGTGCCATTTCTGCCTCTTCCCACCATGATACCTTTTTGATATATAAGTAAAAATGACATTGCATAAAATGCAATGCCAAACCAACAACTGTCACTTTCTCTGACAAGTATCTGAGCTGGAGTGGCCACACTAATATCAGACAAAATAGATTTTAAAACAAAAAATTATTAAAGATAAGGAGAAATTTTATAATCATAAAAGGGTAATTCCATCAGGAAAACACAACATATATGCACCTAAGAACAGAGACACAAAATTCATGAAGCAAAACCTGACAGAACTGAAGAGACAAATAGACAATTCAATAAACTTAGATGAAGAGTTTGAAACCCCACTTTCAATGATGAAGACAATAGACAGAAGATCAACAAAGAAAGGGGGGGCTCAAGCAATGTGTTCATGTAATCAAATGTTTTTGTAAAATTTGTAAAAGTATATTTTAAGTGAAAATAAGATCATTGTCTCTTTGCATTCTGACTTCTTTCTGTCACATTCACTCTCATGTTGGGTGGCAATGCAGTAACTACATTTTGGGAACCTAAGGAAGAGTTAAATTTAAGATATACTTAGTCCGAGTGGAGTGTATTTATGTGACTTACAGCTATCGCTAGCTTTCCCGGGTTGGAATTGCTTTCAGGAATATTCCCACTGTGCACTGTGCCAACTCACCCAGCACTATAAACACAAATGTACAGGGGCAGAGGTGGTATTGAAAAGTGAATCTGTCCTGTAGCCCCTGGCACCAGAACTATGTATGTAGTGGATGAGAAACCAGGTTTGAAATGGGAAAGCCAGTACCTAGTCTGTGGAAAATTCTTCAAATCATCAAAAATGTAAAGTTGTAAGCAGAGGAAACAGGGAAGTCCTCTCCTTTCAGGGAAATATTTAATAATGTGGTATTTGCAATTATAAAAGTACCATACTTTATTTCTTTCCTTTTTGGTTGGAAGCATGGAAAATAGAATTTATCAGAATTCCTTTATGTTTAGGGCACAAACTTATAAACGGTGAGCGAAGCTGTGAGGTAAGTCATATATATGCATCACTACTACTACTAATAAAATACAAACTTCAATCAACCATGTTAAGACAAAGTATTACAAAAATCATGTTTTCACGTGAAGAAATGCTCAATGTATGCAGTCAAAAAGTATACCTGAAAAATCATATTACGTCTTAGTCCACTCACTGCCACAACAAAACACCATAGGCTAGGTGGCTTAAACAACAGAAATTTATTTCCCAAAGTTCTGGAGTCTGGGAATTCCAAGATCAAGGTTCTGACAATGGCTTGTAGACGCTGCCATCTCACCGTGTGCTCACATGACCTATTCTTTGCGCACATGCTGGGGAATGATCATGAGCTTCTCTGGTGTCTCTTCTTAAAGGGCACCAATCCCACTATGAGGACTCTACCCTCATTACCTCATTTAACCCTAATTACCTCCCAAAGGCTCCATCTCCAAATACCATCACATTGGGAGTGTTAAGGCTTCAACATATGAAGTTGGGGGGTGGGGCGGGACACAAACATATCGAACATGTATACAATAATTAAATTATTATGCACTTAATGATATTTGTGATATTTGACAGCTCTTTAATATTTGCAATTTATTGTGATTTATTTTCTCTTTTCAAATGTACATTCAATTTCACACCTAATTTTGTTTTTATAATTTTGTATTCTTTCTCTCAAAGATGATACCAGTCCAACAAAATCTGGACACTCTCTTGCCCTTAACATCACCTTCCTATACCGCATATACTACAGTTTTGTCATATCTAAAACCACCCATCTTAAACACAACAACAGTCTCCCTGCCTAGCCAACCATGCATTTCTATCTATTCGCAAGATTCTAAATCACAAATCTCAAGAATAAGTCTGATGGAAGCAACCTAAATGTCCATCGACAGATGAATGGACAAGGAAGATGTGGTACATATATACAATGGAATATTACTCAGCCATAAAAAACGATGAAATAATGCCATTTGCAGCAACATGGATGGATCTGGAGATTATCATACTAAGTGAAATAAGCTAGACAGAGAAAGACAAACATCATGTGATATCACTTATATGTGGAATCTAAAAAAAAAATGATACAAATGAACCTCTTTACAAAACAGAAATAGACTATGGTTACCAAAGGGGAAAAGGAGGGGAAGGATACATTAGGAGTTTGGGATTAACATATACATACTACTATATATAAAATAAACATGGACCTACTGTATAGCACAGAGAACTATACTCAATATTTTGTAATAATGCATAATGGAAAAGAATCTGAAAACGAATATATGTATACATAACTGAGTCACTTTGCTGTACATCTGAAACATTGTAAATCAACTCTACTTCAATAAAAAATAAATTAAATAAATAAAAACAAAGCAATTAAAACAAAAACAAGTCTAGTAAAAGCAGAAAGAAGTTGAATAAGCAAACATTATCACTCTTAGGGAGTGATAAGGAGGATAAATTAGGAGCACTTATTTGTTATTCAACATATACAACTTACTCCACTAAAAGTTTGCAAATGGTTGAGTTACAGTCACCATAGTTTACCCAGTACCACTATTTTCCTCCAACCCTCAGGCCCTGTGGCTAAGTTCAGCTTACTTTCACTCAGGGTTGATTCTTTCCCACTGGCCCTACAGTCCACCATGGCAATTTGGCTTCCTTCAGGCGTCCTTCAGTCAATGAGTCATGCCTGCGTGGATCTGCATTCCAGGTGTCAACCTTGTTTGAATTATTACTTTCCAAAAAGGCTCCTTAGCTCCAAAGTGAGTCAGTCAATATCAATAAATTTGAAGAGGGGGTGAGAACCAGCCTCGCACTCCCAAGTTACAAACATAACACACGTAGAGAACACAGCTCAGTTGGACTTCACCAGGGCTCACTGCTATCAGTGGAGAGAATGGCCATATAAACACAAAGTGTGAAGCTTTATTCTCTCCCTGAGAGTCAGAGGCAGAGTGATTTCTTAACAAATGCTCCTGTTGTGGTGTACAAATGATACTGATCTCTATAGTTGGCACTAAAAGCTAGAGCTGCTTTATGGCATTTTTTAAACTTCCATCTCTAAATCCAAGCTGGCAGTTCGGTGTCAGATACAGCAGAAGCCTATTCAATAGATATCTCTCTTAAAGGTGGAGGAAAATCCTGATTTATAGGAATCCACGTAACCATGGCTCTCAGTGCACTGGAATATTTTGCTTGTTACTCTGTTTCAGAGAAAGTCTAATCACCAAAAAACCCCAAGACAATAAAACAAACAAAAAACCCCGAAAGTCTTGTGTGTGCAGCTAGCAGCCCTGCAAAAGTGTTCTTACAATGTTTTGGGATTGTTGATTATCTGTCTCAATATTCTACCCTTTTTGCAACTGCACGATGTCCTATAACATCCTGCCATCAGAGTCCATTTTTAACAACGTTCTATTGCTTAAGGCAGGAAAATGAATGTGAACTTCTTAAAAGGAATTTCACCAAGGGCTGAAGTGGAACTGATTATTTAAATTAACCCTCCGTGGACCGGATAATCCAATTAGCAAGTGTCCATGTCCCCACCAGTCTTTTCACTCCTCTGCCTCCGAGGCACATTTCTGCCTCCAAGCTTCTGTAATCGTAATTGTATTTTTACATTGCAAAGTTACTAATATTTGAAGTCTGCTCTGAAACCAAATTGAAGTCTTGAGATTCAGACAGTAATAAACAGGGTTTATATTACTATTCTGTGTAAATATTGTTCATGGTAGAGCCAAGAAGTATTCTCTGGTTATATTTTCTTTCTTATGCTGCCTCTTATTTATCTTGATGTTTCTATCAACCTTTATTATTTTCTTGCATTGTTTACCTTTATTGAATTCCTAAGTCCTTCCATTTCTCTGGGATAATATCAAATCTCTTAAATACCCACTTGGAGTTTTTGTTTTTTTACTCTACTTGGACTTTTATAAGTTTTCTGCATGATTACCAGGCTTAACTTCCCTTTATTATTTTCCCAAACCATTCTTTCTTCCTAGATCCTAAATCTGCATGATTCTTGGTTTACATCTTCATTTTTCTAAGATGTATACACAAGTGGTTTCCTTAAAAATGCTGTGTGTTGGTAAGAATGTAAACTGGTACAGTCACTGTGGACAACAGTTTGGAGGTACCTCAAAAAATTAAAAATAGAATTATTGTATGGTCCAGCAATCCCATGACTGGATATATATCCAAAGGAAGTGAAATCAGTATCTCAAAGAGATTTCTGCACTCCCATACTCATTGCAGCATTATTCACAATAGCCAAGATATGGAAACAACCTAAGTGTCCAATGGTAGATGAATGGAATATTATTCAGCCATGAGAAAGAAGTCAATTATCACAAAGTTAACATGCTTGTGTAACTGTCACCTAGAGCAAGAGATGAAATAGTACAGCATCCCAGAAGGCCCCTACTGCTCCTCTCCAGTACTAACCTTCCCTCTTCACCAAAAGTAATTACTTCTGACTTCTATCATCAGAGACAAGTAGTTTTGTCTGCTTTTGAAATATAAAGGACTCATTCATGATTTGTTTTTGCATCTAGCTTCTTTCACTCGACGTCACGTTTGTGATAGTCATCATGTTGTAGCATATAGCAACAACATTATTCATCATTATCATGCATCATGATATATTCTGTATCATTAGATGAATATATCACAATCTATGTAGCCATTCTACTGTTGATGAACATTTGGATCTCTAGTTTGGTGCTATTAATAATAATGTTAACATGAATATTCTTATACATATCTTTTGGTGCACATATGTATGCATTTCTGTTGGGTATAACCCTAGAAGTAGAAGTGCTTGGTTATAGAGTATATGAACGTTAAACTTGATTAGCTACTGGCAAAGAGTTTTGAATGTGATTTTAGCAGGTTACGCTCTCACCAGCAGTATATGAGAGTGCCAGGTGTTTTACTTCATTACCAACACTAAGTATAATTAGTCTTTCTAAATTTAGCCTTTTTGGTGAGATTTCTTAAAGTGAAGCCCACCACATATGCTTCTCACCCATTTGTACATAAAAACATAGTTATGATTGTAAAAGCATAAAAATGTGAGGGTTACTGAAAGTGGAATTTTAATGCATGTTTATTAGTTGCAAAGCCCTCTACCTCTCAACTCCTCATTAAACCCCATCTACTTCCACTTTAGAGTATTGTGGTAACAGAGCAAAATCAGAGACTAGTCAACTCAAGGAACCTGAGATTTTGAGGCCATGTGATGCCCAGTGGAACCCCATGGAGATAGACTTATATTGTCTTTCATGCTTGACCGTCGCCAAGTCAACCCACATCCCCTCATGAGCAGCATCAGAGGAGTATTCTGATGTTAGCTTTCTTAGGATGTATAATCTTTCATACTCACCACTATTTTAACACAAGATAGTCTCTAACCATTCTTTTTTTTCAATACTCACAAAATTTATACTCAAGATTGTATTTTTGAAGATCTTAGGTCACTTAAATTTTACATCCCAGAAAGTAAACACTAAAGTACTATCAAAGAGACATGAAACACTCTTGATCAAGTAATTTGAGGTGTGGCAAAAGAATTATAATTAAATTAGCTGGGAAAAGAGAAAGATTTTTTAAACTATCAGATAAACATGGAGCCAGTTGGAATCTTTTTCTATTGATAAATATCAACTCTCTAATTGAGACAATAAAGAAAAGACTAGAACGGCTTATAAAAATATTTTTTGAATAGTTCACTCTGAATCTACTTGAATTTTAAGACTTCTTGTGGTTAATAGCAGACCTATACTATGAATGTGTACAATGCATGGAAGGACCATAAGTCTTAAAAGAATCATTTCACTGATGGACAAAATGATGGGCTGTACTTGATGAGAGAGAAAAAATAGAATTTTTCTTTCTAATATAATACTGATGCTTATTTATTTCCATATTGGGCAATATCACTCTAAAATCTAAAATGACAAATATGCAAAACAAATTGTATGGGAATTTATCTCTATGGTCATTATTTTCATTTTCACAGCACTATACAAATGTACAAAGTATTCAGATATAATTTCTCTCATTTGACTCTAAAGCCTATCTGTATGGAATATGTTCACATTATTAATCTTGTTTTATAAAATTAAAAGGTTCAGAAAGGTTAAATGAAAAGTCAAAGCTATGCATATTATAATTGTAGTAGATGAAACTAAAGCCAATTTTCTTTTCTCCAATTTAAGCATTCTTTCTACTGAGCAATGTTGGCTTTCTACTGACAGACAAAAGGCAGTGACTATTTGGAAAAGGCATTAGCCTATGAGTATGGACATTAGTTGCTGAGTTTACAAAGAGATTTGACACAATTTACAAAATATTGGATCCAGTTCTCTTTTTTTTCTATCTTTATTCTCTTTAGTCAAGGCAGAAATATAAATAAAATGACAGATGAGTGAGAAGGTAACTCCATGCCAACTTTATTTTCTCCAACTACTAAAACCAGAACAGGTGAATTTAATGGTAAGCAAATGGGGGTAAAGCCTTGGGTATGACTGTGACTTGAAAAATCACTTGGGGAGGAAATAAACAATACAGCCAACCAACCATTGGGATTCAAAGGTCAAGAGACAGTGAAACTTTGCTTGAACTGAACTAAAGTTCTGAATGGACTAGTTTTAGATTTTATATAAGCAGACTAGATTGAATGTATTGGCAATGCTTGTATAACCTGTAATGCCAGCCATGGTTGAAATTTAAACTCTACAGGGAGTGGTAGATTCTTTAACACGATGGGGCAATGGACATGAAATATTTTCCTCTGAATTCTGCATTATATTCCCACTGCTAGTTTGTAGCTTGGCGCATTACTTTGTGTAACCTCTACAGGGACTAATGTCCCTTCCAACTCACCGCACACACTGAACAGTTCTCCTGTGCCAAAACCTTTCAGGAAGATAGAGAAATAATTGCAAATAATTGAATTCCCTTTCTCTCTCTCTCTCTCTCTCTCCTCTCTCTCTCTCTCTCTCTCTCTCTCTCTCTCTCTCTCACACACACACACACACACACACACACACACACAAAGGCTTTTCTGTAATAAACACTTGTCCAGTGGAGAGAAGGTAGCAAGAGAGACGGTATATGCTGAAATATATTTATTGATATTCAATTAAATGAAAGAAACTAGATGCAGTCTAGCTGAGCATGCTATTTTAAAAGACTGACTTCTCTCCAAAGGTTTGTCCACAGAAATTGTCAAGCTTCTTGGACATAATCAACTTTCCAATTTCAATAAAAATAAGCAAAGCTGATTCTGTTTTGACAACTTATCAATAAATAATATTCCTGTAAAAACTTCTGCAGTAGGTAAAATAGACACAAGACTTCAAACTCCTGAAATATTTAGTCCCCTCTTAATCCTTTCATCATTTTTTCACCACTGTGATGGCAGAGACCATATCTACCTTATTCAAAACTGTAATCCCTGTGGCTAGTACATTGTAAATATTCACAAGGAAGGAATAAGGACAGTACATCCATGTCCATAAGGGGTGTGTATGTGTGTGAGAGACACATTTCAAGGATTTTCCATATCTTCTACTACTTTTCGTATCTCCCTATTCTATTTATATTCAATCAACTATAAAACCCAATCAGTAATATAACATCTTTATGAAGGCAACTTCTCATAACAGTTTATGAAAAAAATCAATGTAACAAGTAAATTATGTAATATGACCTTTTTTCCTATTGTATAAAGGTGATCTTAGCCATTTAATCCCAATTTCGTCAACTCTGCTTTTCCCCACCATCAACATTTCTCTGTATCTCTACTACTATCATTTTCTCTTTCTTCAGCATCAGAGGGAACAATGATGCAACTTTTCTCAAAGGCAAATCTCTCCACTTCATCTCCTAAAGCTCCCCACAGACTTTATTTCATCAATAGACCCCCTCTTTCACCAGACTTTTGGTCTTTTATTCTTCACTCTGAATTTTTCCTTTGCATACTCTTTCACTGCTATTGGTTTAAATTCAGAGTTACAGTCGGATCCAAAAATACAAAGTCTCAATAGTTAATCTCTCTCTCTCCCTCTCTCTCTCTTCTCTGTATGTGTATGTTTGTGTTCTGATTGCTTCTCAGTCTTTCCTTTTCAGACATTCTCATTGTCCTTTGTACTACCAATATCAGAGGGAAAAAAAAAATACTCTTTCCTAATGACTGCAGAAAAAGTCCTAGCTGCAGAAAAATCTCCCAGCTGGAGTCATGTGCTTCTCTCTGAACCAGTACCTTTGGTCAAAAGACAGAATGCTCTAAGGGACTAGGTCTGAGCCACATGGAGATCCCGGAGTAGAAGCAAAGAGAGAAGAGGGAATTACCTACTGCCACAGCACGTGGGCAGAGGCCAAAATAGAGGTAACTCTGCAAAAGAAAATTATGAAGCACAGAAAAAAATAACAGCCATACAAGTGCAAATGTAATTAACTCTCTTCACATGAAACATTTTTTTTTCTTCAACAGTGTTTTCCTTTCAGGATAACAGTCTCTCTTTTTATGACTCCAAGTTTCCAAATGAAGAATGTAGACTCCACTTCCCATGCATCATGCACTCCATTCTTTGCCCTTGAAAACTGGCCTCTAAACTTCTCCAACATTGATGCTGCCCTCTCAAAAGTCACCACTGGTGCTTTCTCTTCACCTACTACCTCTGTACAGCATTTGGCACAGCTTAGCATTCCCTCTGTAAATTTCTTCCCTCCTAAAATGTCCAGGACACTCAAATAGCCTCCTCCATTCACCCCTAGTCTTCTGTTTCATCCCCTCATGGCAGACATGTCTGAGGCCATGTCTTCATCCTTCCTCTCTTCATTGCTCTTAGTTTCACCATCTCATACGATCATGCCCTCAATTAACCTTTCTAATGAATGACCTGAAAGATCTACATCTCCAGCTCAAAACTCCAGCATACTTCTTCATGGTTCCAGCTGGATGGCCCACCAACAAAGTAAACTTAAAATGCTTACATCTGACTCCGAAATGTTAACGGTACCATCCCTTTCCAAGCAACATGTTTTAAATCTCAAGTGCTTCTGACTCTTCTCTCCATGTTCAGTCAGGTGCCATTTCCTCCTGATCAGTCCTCCTTTTTTCACCTCATATAGTTTCTGCTCCCACTGATACCACCAAGCAGAAGTCCTTATTACCTTGCAATAACAACTTTAGCGTCTTCCCTGCTCTGGGACCTCCCCCATTTCAATCAATTTTTAATTTTCACATCGAACACATCACCCCACCGCTCAAAAACTTTTCATGACGTGTGCTTGCCAATGGTCCACATTTCTCTGTTAGGTAGAACCAATCTTTTAAAGGTTTGCATGCGTTAGAGATGCTTTTTTTTTTTTCTGTTTTTCATTCTCAATTCCTGACTAATATGAGGCAACAATCCAGGACAATTATGTCTGATCTGTAGACCTAAACTTTTTTTTTTTTTAATTTTTATTTATTTATTTATTTATTTATGGCTGTGTTGGGTCTTCGTTTCTGTGCGAGGGCTTTCTCTAGTTGCGGCGAGCAGGGGCCACTCTTCATTGCGGTGTGCGGGCCTCTCACTGTCGCAGCCTCTCTTGTTGAGGAGCATGGGCTGCAGATGCGCAGGCTCAGTAGTTGTGGCTCACGGGCCTAGTTGCTCCGCAGCATGTGGGATCTTCCCAGACCAGGGCTCGAACCCGTGTCCCCGACACTGGCAGGCAGATTCTCAACCACTGTGCCACCAGGGAAGCCCTAGACCTAAACTTTTCCTTAGTTGGGATAGCCCAAGTTAGAGACTGCAGGATGGGTGGGAGTGTAAAGTACAGAGTGTTTTGGCAAGATTTTTTTAGGCACAGGTATGGAATCCTATTTTATAATTAGTTCATCTCTTAATTGTTTTTGAACCCAGAAAGCACAGAAAGGAGTATTAATTACTTTCCTTCTGAAAAATGCTAACATGGTAGACTCAGATGTTCATAAATTTTTTCACAACAGCACCTACACATCAATGACCAAAGTAAAAAGTCTGAACATCTCTTGAAAATGGATGGAGCAAAAATTTGCCTGCCTACAATTAGATATATTCTAGCAAGAAGGGACCTAAAAGCATTTAATTCCACTCCATCCTTTTACAGATGAAGTGACTTACCCAACTTCAACTGTTCAGAGACTAAATGGTATCTAGAACCTAGATTTGCATATTTAAAACCCAGAGTTTCTTCGCTTTACACCACACAGCTTTCCAAATGGTGGCGGTCTGCCTTAAAAAATTATATTCAATATTTTTTAATAACCTATAAGGGAAAAGAATCTTTCAAAATATATATATATAAAACTAAATCACTTTGCTGTACACCTGAAACTAACACAACATTGTAAATCAACTATACTTCAGTAAAAAAAAGCATGTCCTCCACGAAACAATCAACAATGCAGCAAGATGAATTCCCTATAAATATAGCTAGATTACAGCATTCAGGAAATGGCAAGTGAATGGAAAATATATCTCTGAATCTTTCCCAAAGATTCTATTGTCAAATTATCCTTTCTTGCATATAAGGAAAATGTTCAAGAAGTAGTTCCTTAAAACAGGGATTTATCATTTTGGCAGCCCAAACCACTATATAAAAGAAAGCCATAATTATTAAAATTATGTGTTTAAATTATTAATACATAATTAATAATTAATTAAAATTATTAAAGCCTATTATTTATTAAAATGATTGAAGCCGTCACAAAATGTTTTGCCTCAGAATTGTATGACATCCAGAGTATGTGTAAATAGTCCAGTCTACATCATGTTCAAGTCTGTAATATTTCAGTAATGTTTCTCTTGGGATGAACTGGTATCTGTAAAAGACTGGCCCACACAAACAACATCTACAGTCTTTGAAGGAATGAGGAGAAAATAGATAAGTCTATTATGTCAGGATGAAATGCTTTTTGTAAAATGACAATTTGTTAGAAATTTAATAGAACTGAAAATGAGCCTAATATTGGGCTGGCATTTGTTCCCACAGAAACTGGCTGGGTAATGGTCCTGAAAGGTTTTCCATTAAATGTGGCTCTGCTGGTGCATTCGGGTTCTCTCAGGTATGAGAAGCAGATAGTGACTGGCTGAGAATAAGAGAAAGGTAATGGAATCAGAAGGTATTTCCTTTGAAGGGATACACAAAGTTAGAACTTAAAAAGTATTATTGAATAGTTTCAGGCACAACTGGGAGATGATCTGACCATAGCCATAGTTCAGGAAATAGCACACCTTATGGATTCACCAGTTGGACTTTGGAGTTAACTGGACCTAGATTCAACTCCCAGTACTGCCACCTATTGGTCCACATCACTGTGCAATTCAAGCTGTCAGAGCCTTTTAATTTCCTCCTCTGTAAAACAGTGTTAATAATATTGCTTACTTCAAAGAGCTATTAAAAGGTTCACTGATGTAATGCCCATTAAGCCCTCAATGAAAGCCGGTGGTTATTATTCCATGATATAGCAAAACATTTCTTTTTCTGTGCCTCCAAAGTGATTATATATCCAGTCCTAATTGGTACATATTGCTCCTTAAGTCCACTTTTTCTGACATTCTCTTAATGGGAGTTTGTATCAAGGCCTAGGGATGGATAAGGAGTGTCACCAATGCTGTTAATATGCCTAATGCCTGATTTACTACATAATCCTCAACCATCCCTGAATCACTGACAGTCGACTCTATAAGCTGAGCTCACCTGAGCTTATAAAAATCAGAAAACGGTCAAACTGGAAGAGAATGTGGCCATCTACGGAAAACTCCTCATTTTTACATGTGGGAATGGTAGACATACAGAAAATAGCAGGAAAATAGAACCATGTCTCTGATATTCTAGTTATCCCACTACAACTTCTAGAAAATGCACTGACTATGGCAGAGAATGATTATAACAATAGTAACAGCAGTAACAGTACACACAACAGCTATTTAATATTTTCTCTGTTCTAGGCATTAGTCTAAGCATTTGGCATATATTAACACATTTAATTGTCACAACAACCCAACAATTAGTATTACTCTTATGTCAGTGTACCTTGGCTTTTAAAAACACAGAGAAGTAACTTGCCCAGGGTCACATGTCTAGTAAGTGGTATGGAAGGAAAAGAGTATTTGTATTTGCTACCTATTATACACCAAGTATATGCTAAATTCTTTAAGAAATTTCAAGGGAACTAACAATTATTGAGCACTTACTATTAACCAGGCAGTCAGAAGTTTTCTGTTGGTCACTTCTGAAGAATAAGGATGGCCTTCTTTCTAGGGGCATGTCCTCAATAAACTACTCAGTTTTACAAGGGGCAAATCCTACCTCTTAAAATATCTGTAAGAGGAGTAGATTGGGATCTTCCCTTGCTGTTCCTTCCTTCTATTGTGAAAAATATAAATCAAATTGAAAACTCATTAGATGGGTGTGATGATGTCATTTTGATTGGGCCACAGATGCCCAGATATTTGGTCAAACATTATTCTGGGTATGTTTGTGAGGGTGTTTCTGGATGAAATTAACATTTGAATCAGAAGATTGAGTAAAGCAGATTTCCCACCCTAATGTGAGCAATCCAATCGGTTGAAGATCTGAATAGAACAAAAAGGTTGGCCCTCAGGTGGGTAAGAGGGAACTGTCTTGAGCTGGGACATCATATTTTCCGTGCCTTTGGACTCAAACTGAAATATTGGCCCTTCCTAGATATCAGGCTTGCCAGCATTTGGACTGGAAATTTCCTAGATTTCCTGGAACTTTCCATCAGCTCTCTTGGACCTCCAGCCTGCCAACTGCAGATCTTGGGATTTGTTAGCCTCCGTAACAGTATAAGCCAATTCCTTATAATAAATGTGTCTGTCTCTTCTTCTCTCCCTCCCTCTCCCACCATATATATTTAGAGAAAGAACTGTGCATCCATTTACATGAGGATTTTTTTCAATAGCAAATACTACAGTACTCCACGGATGTGGAGATGTGGAACCATGGATATGGAGGAACTGAAGATATACGGAGGAACAATGTATGCGGATAGCCAACTGTAAGTTATACACACATTTCTGACTGAGTAAGAGGGTCAGCACCCCAACCCCAGCACTGTTCAAGGGTCAACCCTATATAGAAAAAGAATCTTCTTTTCTCTGGAGAATGATAACTAATACATACAGGTCTAGAACAGGCTAGATGAGACACAGTGAAAGACAGTATTAATAATCCAAACTAAAGCACAAGAGTAAAAAAAAATTAATAGAAAAAAATCATGCAACATGTAATACATGAAAAGATCTAATATACACATAGTTAGATTCCAAGAAATAAAAGACAAGGACACCAAGACAGAGCATTATATGAAAAATTAGTGATCGAGAAATTTTGAAATCTGATGAAAGACATTAATGCACAGATGAAGAAGTTCAGTGAATCAGAAGCAGGATGAATGATGCCTAGGCACATGAGTCTAACTGTTGAAAACAAACAAACAAACCACACAATAAAAAGAAGAAGAAGAAGAGAAAAATCTTAAAATCAGCCAGCCAGAAGGAAGTAAAAAAACATTTTCCTCAGCAAAGCAACAACTAAAATGACAATTGACTTCTCAGCAGAAACCATGTTTGCCATAAGAAATTGTAATGGCGTTCTTAAAATGCCAAAACAAAACAAAACAAACAAACAACAACAAAAAAAACCTGCTAACACTAGAATTCCATACCTGGTAAAAGTAATTTTTTTAAAAAAGGCAAAAGAATGATATTCTCAAATAGACATGAGAGAATTTACTGCAACAGACTTCTACTGTAGGAAATACTAAAGGAATTTCCTCAAGCTAAAAGAAAAAAAATGCAGATGAAATCATGGAAGTCCAAGAAAGGATAAACCGCATCAGAAAAGGTAAATATAGGGGAACATAAAAGATTATTGACTGCTTAAGGCAATAATAATGACAATATTTTGTGGCATTTGTAACTTATGTAGAAGTAAAATATATGACAAATATAGCAAATAAAAAGTGATTTATTAAAAATATCTCTAAATCATAATCATTGTAATTGATATCAAGTAAGCAATTTTTTTTTCTCCAAAACTCCTACTTAAAAATATCCCTATTTATAAACTCTGTAACAAAGTATTTCTGATTGACCATCAGTTTGGTCATTTCTTTTATCTTTGACTTCTTTTTATATAGCCTTCCTAAAATGAAATAAAAGAATAAATTAAATTTACCGTAGGAATAAGTATTACCATCAGAAATCTAAATTTTAGACTGTAGGTTTTTAATGCCCTCCTTTTCCCATAATAAGGCATAATTTTACTGGATCCCACATTGACATGCACCATAAGAAATAGCCTACTCCTGTAATATCCAGACAAAGCCATAATTTGAAAAGATACATGCACCCCAATGTTCATTGCAGCACTGTTTACAATATCCAGGACATGGAAGCAACCTAAATGTCCATCGATGGATGAATGGATAAAGAAGATGTGGTACATATACACAACGGAATATTACTCAGCCATCAAAAAGATTTGCACCGACATGGATGGACCTAGAGATTGTCATACTGAGTGAAGTTAAGTCAGACAGAGAAAGACAAATATCATACGATATTGCTTATATGTGGACTCTAAAAAAATGGTACAAATGAACTTACTTACAAAGCAGAAATAGAGTCATAGATGTAGAAAACAAACTTGTGGTTACCAAAGGGGAAAGGGGGAGAGGGATAAATTGGGAGATTGGGATTGACATATACACACTACTATATATAAAATAGATAACTAATAAGAACCTACTGTATAGCACAGGGAACTCTACTCAATACCCTACAATGACCTATATGGGAAAAGAATCTAAAAAGAGCGGATATATGGATATGTATAACTGATTCGCTTTTCTGTACAGCAGAAACTAACACAACATTATAAATCAACTACACTCCAATCAAAATTAATTAAAAAACAAAAAAAGAAATAGCCCACTGAAGTCTGTTATTGAGAATGTAGTTCACAACAAACCTCTAATTTTTCCTTAGGACCAGTCTTCTGAAGTGTTATTTTGTTTTTATTTGACTAAGAATGTGAATTACGTATCTTATCATGTTAACTTCTTTGTTTTATTTACTAGAAAGCTCTGAGACAAACTTGTGGTTATTGTCTAGACACTGTAGAAATACATATATACCCTGCTATTTATGCATTACATTCACCCTTAATTATATTTAAGTTTTCCCCATGTTTGATTTCCCTTTACTCATATTTTCTCCTCCACTTTTATACGTAATCCTAATAACTTGGATGTTTTTGTATGTCACCTCAAATCCTTTTTAGAACAAGGGAGGAAATAAATACATATACGCATATATTCATATACACATTTACTCATTCTGGGTTCTTTTCTGACATTTTCTCATTAAATCATCACACGCAAAAAAGGAAATGCTTATTCTTACCCATTTCACATATGAGAAATCATAATCAATGGCTAGCCCCGAATTACACAATAATGAAGCCAGAATTCTCTCCCCTTTGCTCTAAAGCCTGTGATTTTTTTTTTATGCCATGATGTCTATGTCTCTCATGTGCCTACTGTACCATTCATTTATTTATTGATTGGTTGCCTATGTACTGACTACATAGTATGTGCCAGACTGTGGATTCAAAGTGAATAAATCCATCAAGGCGCCACACCTCCCAGGAAGATTGCAGGCTCTGTCCTATGACATTAGGTTTCTTTTACAGAAATACTTTTTTGGTAAATTGGACTGGAAGTGCTTACGAGAGAGATACTATTGTTTACAACTGTGTATGACCCGCCACACCCATCCCACACCACCAGAGGTCCTCTTCGAGGTGTGGCTACTGTGCTTATCCGCATTGCCCCAGCCAACTTTACAGTAAATATTTACACTCACAAGACCCATGAGGAATCAGCATGGCGATTAGTGGGAGGTTTTGCTAAGTAATCCAAAAACTAATTAGAGGAATAGCAGGATGCTATGGAACAATGCTGAGGGTTAGTTTTATACAGTGAGAGGGAAAAAAAAAAAAGACACAAAGCCTAACTGAATTATGTTGACTTATACTGAACAAAAGGTAATTTTAGAACTAACTTGTCAAGTATGTCAATCTGCTGTGGCTTTTGGGAGCCCAGATTCCCTTCATAACTCAATGTCTTGTAACTAACACCCCCCGCAAAGGACTGTGAATATGTCCTGAACAATGGCTGAGTATGGGTTTGAATGCTTAATGGGATGTTGTCAGCAAAGAGAAATGGTCTCATTTCAGGCCATTACTCAGACTCTGCACACCAAACCCTTGTTTCTGAATGTAACACATGGCTAAGGGACACACGATACTTTACTAAACACAGGGTTTTCTGCAGTTACATAAGAGAAACTGGAGGTTTTTGTCAGGGATCAAGGAACAATACCTATAATTCACAGGTCTGTGCTTTGTCATGGAGAATCCAAAGCCAGTGGAGCTGAGCCCTTCAACACAGGAGCCCTCACACACATTGTCCTCTGTAGGACCCTTTTCATCACCCCTCAAGGGCTAAGGATTAATCATTTCAGGGAGAGAAGGTAAGTTCTTTGAGCATTGCAGGAAGTCTATTTTCCTGAATGGAAAGGGATAATTTTCTTATGCTCACAGGCATTAAGGATGCACAGATTCTACTCTGTCCCACTTTCAGAATCCATCTTCTTGCCCCTCAAAACATAGGGAGAGAGAGTCGGTTTCATTAAAAGAACAAGTGCTTTTGTGTCAGACACCGTGGCTTAAACCTTCCCAACCTCCATGTTCACATCTCCAATATGGGGATATTAGTAAAACCTTCCTCACAGGGGCTGCGTGAGGATCAAACAAGATCTCATCTGTAGGCTGTCAGCGAAGAATAGGTGAAAAAATTCATTCTAAGTTCTTTCTCTTCTAGCTCCAAGAAACTGCTCCAAAGAGGTGGGGGGGCGAAGGTCAGTATATATGTGATTTTGGTGAAGGGGGAGTACACACAATCAAGCACATATTTTTTTTTTTTAATTTACTTTTGGCTGCATTGTGTCTTCGTTGTTGCACGCACGCTTTTCTCTAGTTGCGGCAAACGGAAGCTACTCTTCGTTGCGGTGCACGGGCCTCTCATTGCAGTGGCTTCTCTTGTTGTGGAGCACAGACTCTAGGTGTGAGGGCTTCAGTAGTTGTGGCACACAGGCTCAGTAGTTGTGGCTCGCAGCCTCAGTAGTTGTGGCTCGCAGGCTTAGCTGCTCTGCGGTATGCAGGATCTTCCCGGACCAGGGCTCGAACCCATGTACCCTGCATTGGCAGGGAGATTCTTAACCACTGTGCCACCAGGGAAGTCCCCAAACACATATTTTTGGTGGAAGGTTTCTGCTAGTCTCGTGAACGTTACTGTGAGTCATGAGGAGCAGACGTCACCATAAAGGATTTTAGTGCTTTTCTACAATAGATATGAGATGATGCAAGAATTGGGCTCATAAAATCGTCTCCTGAAAATATCTAACTATCTGAAGACATGTTCTAATGCCAGTTTTTCCCAGAGCACAGAGTGTCTCATTCCTGATCTCCACCCTGAACTCCTTTCAGGGGGTTGTGAAGGTCAGCAGCTGCAGCGGTTCATAATTTGATCCTTGTAGAGGTAGCTGGCAAGTGCCAATTGGTAGGGGACACCTGTTAACGAGGAAATATGGAAACGGGACTGTGCGGCCTAAGGCAGGTCCCACTGGGGGAGACAGTTTGAAGGACAAAACTCTAGGTTAACCAAGAAAGAAAAACAAATTATGTTCCTACTTTAAAGGACAAGTCTGAGGATAAAATGATAGGTTAAACAGTAAAGCTCAGGATTAAACTGTAGAGTCCTAAGTCAATGGAAACAGCGGTGCTCTCTTAGCTACTGACATAATCCACCAAACACATGGTCTGGGGGATTTTCTGGCCACTCTTTTTGGAAAGATTATTATATACCAGGAACTGTGTTGATGTTCTTTCCACATTATCTCATCTTTTTTTCTTCACAACTATCATCAGAAGTGAACATTATCGCACCCAGTTACTAGTAAAGAAACTGCAGCCTGCTGCACTCAATAATGGGCTGATGTTCCCACAACCAGTAAACGGCAGAGCATGAAGTCTACCCCTACCTTCACTGAGTTTCTATCTCCACGTGACCCACACAGTTTCCCAGGTACAGAGAAGACAAGAGTAGCAGTGAAATTTTGGGAGAGTTCCAACTAAAGTCTTGTCCCCAAAGAAAACTTCCTGTACTAATAAATCTAGTCATTCGGACCAGACCCAGTAGCTCAGAACTATTTGTAAGCCCCCTGAGAAAAATGAGAGGTGTGCCTTCCACAGTGCAAGGGAAGGTTCTGTTCACATGTTCCGATTATCATTAGATTCCTAATGTCAGAGCTCCCCCGTCATTGCTGACCCAGAAGGTCGTTGCTCTCCCTCTTCAGAGGCTTCAGGGAGCCCTACCCTCTCCCCAGCCTTTACCCCTCCCAGTCCCCCTACAGAAGCTCCCCAGCTTCTCAACTTACTGTGGTGTCTCAAGGTAGTGAGAAAATCTTGTCCAAGAATCTACCCAAGAAAACTATGTGGAGAGAGGGAACTTAGGGATCTGAGGAACACTTTGGAGGCCCACTGGCCACAAAGCACACAAGAAACAGAAATGAATGACTGGGGTCACAAACAATTTAATTACTTATTTACTGCATTAACTAACTATTGAAAAAACTTAGCTCTTCATGGAACCTCCCAGGAAAGCGGAACCAAAAGCATTCTTACACTACTTTTGATTTTGCTAATCCGAGTCAACTGGTCACTCCAGTCTCTTCTTTTCATATCCCTTCCTACCTGCCCCCTTGTCCTTCTGCAAAGGGCAAGCAGATGTGTCCCAGGACATAGCTCCAAGTCTGCAAGATGACTCCTCAGCACGACTGTCAAGATGACATAGTGAATACAGAGTGAAAAGGGAAAAAACTCTCCATTGTTTTGCACAAAAATAAGCCGGTGCTTAATCTAATGCAAACGTAATTACTTTTACTTAAACAAAAGAGGGAAAACAAATAAAAGGAAAAAAACTTAATGTTTAGAGCAAAGGCCGTCTGCTTGGAAATGAACAATTATGTGGGGCATCAGATAGCCGTCACATTCTTCTTCTGGGCGGCTGCTCTTCGGAAACAAGTCTGGAACGCATTTAAAGAAACAGAAACAGGAGCTATGAGTCCTAGCTATTCTTTTCTTATTGTCAACAGTTCCCATTTTAGGTTCCTGTCCTTGGACATTTCTTTAGTTTGAATATTAGTAGAAGGTTGGCACTTTGGGAAATGGCATTGAAGTTGGGTGTCAGGAAGAGGTACATTTAACATTTTTTTCTATTGACCTTTACTTGGGTTGACCCCTTTGATATTTCCAAACAGAGAATGAGTCAAAAGGAATACTCTTTGATTCAGTCAACAGCTATTTAAAGCCAAACTACTCTGTGACAGGTGCTGTACTGGAGTAAGCAACACAGAAATGAGGACTGTCCTAAAGCAGACAATCTGGTGGAAAGAAAAAACATGGAACAAATAATTCTGCAAATAAGTACAGAAAAGTACATGTTGCTCTGAGAGCATATAACAGAGAAGCCTAAACTGTTAGTAGGGTAGTGAAGGAGGGTGGTCAGGAATAGCCCTCCAGTTATTCCTGGAGGCTCCAAGGAAAATTCCACTTCCAAGCTTATTCAGGGCTTGAATAGAATTCAGTGCCTTGCAGAGCCTTGACACATGGGTCCCTTCAGGTCCAAGGCAACAATAGGACATGGGATCCTCATATTTCAAATCTCTGAATTCCCCTTCCACTACTATCCTGAGAAAGATCTCTGCTTCAAAAGTCTCATGTGATTACATTCGGCTCCCCAGGATAACCCAAGATGAATTGCTATTTTAAAGTCAGCTGACTACTAATCTGATTTACATCTACAAAGCCCCTGTGGCACGTAACTTAACATATTCACAGAAGTAACACCAGGGGTAGGGGTGGGGGGGGGAGGGTTCATTTGGACTAAAATTCTGCCTTTCACATGGAGTATTTATAATGCTATGTGATGAAACCTCTAAAACACCCTCAAACCAACAGATTTACTTCCTAAGGAAAGGGTACATGGGAACCAAAGTTTTGTCCTTTCAAGTTGCAATCTCACGATTGTAACTTCTCCCCTCTCTCCCACTCTCCTCCTTGAACCCCGGCCCGCTCTTTACAGCTGTGAGACTTCAGATAGGCTACTTGAATCTGCTGAGCTTCAGTCTTCCTATCTGTAAAATGGGGATGATAACAGCAGCACAAACTCAAAGGGTTGTTTCAAAGACTAAATATAGGAAGTTAGGATAACATCTGGCAGCTATCAAAGTTTCAACCAGTGCACACGGAATTAGAATTAGAAGCGGTAGAGTCAAGAGCCCTGCCAGAGCTCGCAAATCCAACCCTGGTTGCCAAGAGTTAGCAGAACCATCTGTGAGTCCACTCTAACATTCTCTGACTAGAATTTAGCTAGACCCCTGCCCAGCCTTGCTTTCTATCATTCTGTTCTGTTTCCCACTTCACAGGCTCTCTTCCTCTTAGTGACCATATTCTTAAGATTCTCTTCCCAGTGACTCTTTCATGACTCAACACACTGACTCCACTCTCCACAAACTATTTTCCAGGCTCCAAACTCTGGATTGAAAGTAGACCCTGATCTTTGTTGGCCCATGTTGGACGTGTCCTTGATTCCTCTTCCAGCAGATACCAACCCTCCCCTCATCTGGTAGGAAATAGTGGAAAAGATTAACAAAGAGACGTGGAATCTTCATCTCCAAAGGTCCTCAAAACCAGTCCAAAGCAGGAGCAATCCAAGCAGGGAGCTCAGAAGCTAGAAACCATTAGGAAATCTCAGGAGAATTTATCTAGACAGCTAAGCTTAGATAAACAGCCTTTTGCAAACTAGGAATAATCATTGGCCACGCAGAGACAAACACCTGTAGAACATTTTTTTCTTGTTAAAATTATCAAAAGAATGAAAAGTTAGCCTGCATCTGGCTTATATGCAATAACATGACCCAACAGAAGGCTTTCCTGGCTCAAACCAATGTATGACTGCTCTCCAGTGGCCTGGGAACTACGAATATCAATTATACTCATCGGTTGTCTCTGCGTTAAAATGCAGGCCATCCTGCAGGGGACTGGGCTCAAAATCCATTGTCACTACATAAATTCAGCCCAGAATTAAACTGGTTGAGTGAAAGTGGATTTGAATATTTCTTTCCAGGTGAGCTCTCCATCCAACCACACACATGTCACTGAGATAAAAGCACAATCCTATACCACTTTCTTTTGTGTAGTCAATAGCTAAAGTCAGGTAAGAAAACAGCCTCTTTAGACAGGTTCATTTTTTTGCAAGGTAGCCCTATATTCAGCCATTTCCAGTTTGGGTCCTCCTGAACCAGGATTCAAGACAAGAAACTCTCTTGTACCCTGTGACCCATCTTACTTTGGCCAATCTCGGTTGAATGTCTGAGTACACAAATGGTGTGTCTACTTTCTCTTTTATGATACTCTTGCTTCTTCTGAGAGTCCATTAATAATGAATAGAAATGTAAAATTCTCCTTCTCTTCCCCTTCCCAAACCATCAAAGTAATTGGTGAGTTTCTATGTTGAACTGAACTCTTACCGGACTGGGAGACCCCCCTGATCTCCTGGTGCTATCTTACCAATTCATGCTGGACAGTTCAATTCAAAGCAGCAATTTTGTGGAAGCTTGCATGAAATCCAGACTATGTAACTGCTCTGCTCAACAACTTTATCTGCTGGGTGCCTCTCCAGGATTGCAGAGAAAGGACCTGGGATTCCAAATGCATCTCTGCATTGTTGTTAGCTAAGATTCAAGCAAAGCAATCAGATAAAGGAAAAAGGATGAGAAATCTAGTATTTGACCATGGCTTTGAAAGTACTAGACTCTGATTTTACTTCAAACTTTAATTTGAGCAATGAATAAAGAAATGATGGGGCTTCTACAGAGGTAAGAATTGAGAAAGTTAGCATCCTTTGTTCTACAAAAGATGAAAGCTAAAGAGAAAGGTCACTGGAATACTCAAAAAACTTGGACATCTCAGAGAGAGTGAGGATCAGCAAAGCCAGAAAAACAAATATAGGGACATGGGATTTTTCCACTGTTTTTTTGTTAATGTTGCAAAATTTATTTTATCTAACTTAAAAGTAGTAGTAATGCTCTGCAGAACTAAAAGGGGTATTTATCTTATAATGATTAATTTTTTCTTCCTTCCTGATGAAAACCAGCGTTTCATTTTATATTGAAATTATGCTCCACTGAACATTTTATTAGTAATAATTCACTATTTAAAATGTATAGTTCAGGGCTTCCCTGGTGGCGCAGTGGTTGAGAGTCCACCTGCCGATGCAGGGGACACGGGTTCGTGCCCCGGTCCGGGAAGATCCCACATGCCGCGGAGTGGCTGGGCCCATGAGCCATGGCCGCTGAGCCTGTGCGTCCGGAGTCTGTGCTCCGCAACGGGAGAGGCCACAACAGTGAGAGGCCCGCGTACCGCAAAAAAAAAATAATAATAAAATAAAATAAAATGTATAGTTCAGTAATGAAAAACAGATCACTAGGCTTGAAAGAAATCCAACTTATTTAAAATGAAAGAAATCTCCCTTTTAATTATGGTAGAAGTTTCTCTATCCAGACATGTAAAACACTTTCCAAAGAGTCCTTGAATTTTTCTTTTTATTTAGAACTGTTTCAGATTTATAAAATTATAGTGAATTTAGTAAGAAGTTCCCATATAGCCTGCACCCAGTTTTCCATATTACTAACATCTGAGGTTAGTGTGGTAGATTTGTTATAATTAATGAATAAATATTAATAACATTGTTAAATAGAATGGATATTTTATGCAAATTTCTTCAGCTTTTCCCCGCTAATCTCCTTTTTCTGTTCTAGGACCCTATTCAGGAAATCACTTTTCACTTAGTTGTCACGTCCTCAGGCTTCTCTTTGCTGTGATAATTTCTCACGTTCCTTATTTTTGATGACCTTGACAGTTTTGAGGAGTCAAGATATTTTATAGACTGTCCTTCAACTGGGATTTTTCTAATGTTTTTCTCACGATCAGAGTGGGTTAGGACATTTTAGGAAGAAGACCACAGAGGTGGAGTGCCATGCTCATCACGTCATTTTAAAGGTATATATTATCAATGCAATTTTTCCTCTATTACCTGGCTTGAAGTAGTGTTAGTCAGGGTCCTCCACCAAAAGTTACTAATTCTTTTCCCCTTTGCACGCTGTCACTATGGGCAGCCCACACTTTAGGAGCATGGAATAATGCTCCATCTCCCTCATGGCAGAATACCTATGTAAGTTATTGATATTTGGAATTCTTCTATATAGGAAGTTTGTCTATTCTCTCCCCCTTTTATTTATTTATTCAATCATTTATTTATTTTAGTGTGGACTCACAGACATTTATTTTATCCTTTGAGGTATAATCCAACACTAATATGTTTATTTTGTGGGTCAAATTGCCCCAGCTTTGGCCACTGGGTGCTCTTTCAGTTGGCTCCTGTGTGTGTCTCTTTGACATATTCCCATCACTGTGGGACTTTTTGTTGCTGTTGTTGCTTTGAGCACTTCTTTACTTTCTAGCACTAGAAGATGCTCCAAGCAGATCTTGTATATTTCCTACTCCAGTCCTAAAATCAGCCATTTCTCCAAGGAGCTCTGGTCCTTTTTATTGGAGAACGATATATTTTTTAATTTGAGGAAGGGCCCCTAAGGAAGAAGAAATGAAAGTACAATTCAAGTCAGCTGGGATTGATACATAACAAAAATATTTTATATTTTAAAAATACTTTAGAATGCTCAAAAGACATGAATTTGAGCCTCACAGCCACCCTAAGTAGATAGTATTACTCTATTTTGCCAATGAAGAAACTGAGACCGTGAGACTTTGTGTGATTTTCCAAGGCCACAGAGTTAGTAACTGGTAAGTAAATCCAGAACAAACATCCAGATTTTCTAGCTTATAATTCAGTTCTTTGGTGTCATTCCAGTATATACAGGTGAACAAATATAGGTTCCTAAGGGGTGTGGCCAAACTTCTATTTGGTAGCTCTATCAACAAGGTTTTAAGGAACTTTTAAGTATTCAGAGAAAATTGCTAACCTCTGATGTCACAGAAACATAAGATTTTCCTAATATACTTCTTTTTTTTTTAACATCTTTATTGGGGTATAATTGCTTTACAATGGTGTGTTAGTTTCTGCTTTATAACATATATACACTAACAAACGTAAGGTAGATAGCTAGTGGGAAGCAGCCGCATGGCACAGGGACATCGGCTCAGTGCTTTGTGACCGCCTGGAGGGGTGGGATAGGGAGGGTGGGAGGGAGGGAGACGCAAGAGGGAAGAGATATGGGAACATATGTATATGCATAACTGATTCACTTTGTTATAAAGATTTTCCTAATATACTTCTCGGTCAGCAACAAAATATTGGGCTGTCTGGAACCTGCGGGTGATTTGTTGTGTCATTTCAATGAATAGTTTCAGTAGAAGACATCACTTCTAATAAAGCAATGGAACCCTTTTGTATCGTAGTTTGAACTAAATATCCCAATTTTCACCATACAATAACCGAAGAAATTCAGATTCTACGTCAAGACTCAAGTATCAGTCAATTTTCAGCCTTGACTGCTTTTATCAATGCTAAAAACATCCACCTGAAAAAACAGGTAGGAGAATTAGTGTGGAAGTGAATTTGAAAATTTGAATACACTGTGTTATTAGCCAAATTGAAATGTATAAAATCAACTGTCCTGAATCCTGGGGAATGAAATAGACTGTTTCTATCCAATGTCAGAGTAAAAGCAAGAGCTGACGGAGGAGAAACATCAAAAACGTAAGCTCTTCCATAACTCTTAGTGAGTTCTTTAAAGTGAACAAAAGTGCCACCAGAAGAGAAGAAAAATATAAAAACCACCCAAATAAGCCATGGAGTCTCAAAGTGCTTCACATTTATTAAATTTCCTCTTTGATTTAAAACCCATGTCCAGTCACAGAGTCACTCTCTCCTTGATGTTCCCAGTTATATATCAGTCCCTAACCACAGACTTCAAATTCTTAGAAAAGGACCATGGTGGGCATTCCCCAAATGCTTATAGAATGAATGAATCCGCATCCCCACCCCACAGGAGTATCAAAGATTTTCCTAATTAGCCCATCCCAAATTAATGACCCCTCTTTTCAACAACTGTGGTAGTTATGTTGGAAATACTCATTTGATATTCCTTACATAGTGCTTTATATTGTTATTTTACCACGTGTATGTACCTTATTTTCCCATCGGATTGTAAATTCCTTGAGGGCTAAAATTAGAATCTACAGCCTCCTTACCTATAAGTTGAGGATGATCATATCTATCCTACAAGCCTACCATGAGATAATGCATGTGAAATATTGATTCACAGCAGAGTAATTAACAAAGATAAATTGGTTAGTGGCTTTCATTTCCTCTCCAATTTTACTTTTTTGTATTCCTCCCTGTTCCTATTATAGTGTCTTGCGCATGGTAGGGGCTGAATAAATATAGTCTGATGCACTATGAGTACTTCAAGTTCAAGAAAAAGTTAATGTTGGGCAAGGCTTAGGAGTCGGTGGCTAACTTGAGGAAGCAGGATTTCTATTCTTGACGTTGGCTTCTGCAAATGCATTGAATATTGTGCTGTTGTCATTGCTCAAAACGTTTAAAACAAACTGTAAATGCATAATAGTAATATGGTGCCTTTAAAGGTCATCATAAAGATAGACAGCATTTTCAATAATAGATGTTAAGGGGGGGGAAGCTGGAATTGTGTTCAAACAGAAATGGAAACGCTGCTTCTACTCAGGGTTAGATGATTGGCGTCATTAAGCAGAGTTTGGATTTTATTTGACAAGCAAGGATGCTAAGAGATACTTTCAGCACCAGGTACTGATCTATAAGCTGCGAAGTGCTGACATACAGCATAGAGCTGGCTGTCCTCATTTCCTCTCCACGTGGTCTACCTCGCTGGGTAAAGCCTTCTTGCTCAGTGGCTCCACCGCTGGAGAAAGTAGTGGGCCTGGATGGAGAATTAGGATTTCATACCAAGAACTGAGGAATCACAATCAAATTTACTCCAACAATATACTGTCAATTTTGTATTCCCCGAAACCTACTAAAAATAAATAATGTGATAAAGAAACTCTCATAAACATACAAATGACAATCTCAGAAAAATCATGCTATTTATTTCTAAAAGATATGGGGATGTATGTATATGTATAGCTGATTCACTTTGTTATAAAGCAGAAACACACCACTGTAAAGCAATTATACTCCAATAAAGATGTTAAAAAACACAACAAAAAAAACCCCTACTTTGGCAAAGTCATCGTTGAGGCTTAAGATAAAATAGTTGAGGGCCACTGTTCTAGAAGACACCACGAGAGGAGAAATAATGAAGAGGAAAGGTGCTATCGGAGAGAAAAGTTAAAATGAAAGCAAACATACAGAATCTGTGAGATGTATTTAAATTTCAGAACCAAACTAGCTCCCCAGGGGGAGCCACTTTTCATCTTCTGAGTTGACACAAACCTTTTGAGATCTCTGTGGCTTTGACCTTCCATTACTGGTGAACACGGCCACCCACCCTCCCCTCTTACCCGAGCCTCTCAGCTGCAGTGCCAGGGACGATGCCTCGGCCACTCTGTGATCGCTTGACGCTTTTACTGCTCTCACTTCAAAACCGGCCAGACTGTGAGATGTGAGTCTTGCAAGAAAAGGCTTTTCTCTCAGCACCAGTGTCTTTGGTGAGAGATGTAACACATCAAAGCAGAGAAGAGATGCAATCATGCAGGGAATGATTTCAAAAACTTTAATGAACCACATAAAATAAACTCATTTGAAGGTAATTTAACAACACCACTTTTACAATTAAAAATACTACTTTAGCATGCAAATGCAGATTAGTCCCATGTCAGGATGGAAAATGAAGTGAAACTGAGGGATTTTTGAAACATGAATGCCATCTCAGTAATTTCTCATCACTCCATGGTGCTCTTAGGCAGTCTAATGAAAGAATGAATTGATTTAAACAACATTTTGTTAGAGCAATGGGATTTGAGGAATTAAATTAACTTGATGGTTAGTTACAAGAGCCAGGCTTGGAATTGGCATAGATTGTTACTAAAATTAATTCTATCCTCTCCTAAGTTTTATTTGGGTTTTTCCCCCCCTATTTATTCCTAAAGTGTCAACCAAGGGCTTCAGCAATTAGCAGAATACTGCATCAGTCCTCTTCGATGTATTACCATTTGCTCAAAGATGTATATGTGAAGGCAAAATTATACTCTCTGGAAAAACAAAATGGATTCCAACAGCTGCCCCCAGGAATTGCAGTAGCAGCTGAGTCTTCCTTTGAAGGGTCATAGGAACGACATGCCAACATGTGGACTACGCCAAGACATCAATTCTCAGTCTTTTCCTTCACCATGAAACAGATGACAAATCACATTCACATAATGAAACGGAGCAGGACCCTATGGTCCTTACCTCCTCGTGTCCTCAGCCTGCCTTTTGTCTGTGGAAAAACTTTAGCCAAAGAATAAGTTTACTCAGAGAAAATGCAGAAACAAAGGAAAACTGTCAAAGGAGACCAAATAATAATAGTTTAGTCATTAAGCATAGCCAAGGACCTTTAGTGCCGCCTTAAGGGCTACAGATAATATTCTGAGCCATATCCTGTGAGCTGTTTTGCAGATACTGAAGCCCACACCAGGTGGAGGGGGATGACTACATGAAGAGCAAGTTGATGCCATGACATAAGCTACTCCACTTCACACAATTCTGAGAACTGGCCTCAAAGAAATGGGAACAAACCCTGGAACTAAAGATTAACTGTACTTAAAACAACCAAGATGACGCCGATCAGACCACCACACTACATGATTTCATGACTGTCAAGAACTGACTAGACTGTTCTGCTCCCTCCCTTTGCCAATACAACCCTGAAACTCCCCTTTAAATGACCCTGTCCCCTGAGCAGCAATCAGGAGTTGGTTCTCAGACAGGAGTCCACCCTCTCCCCCAGTTGCCAGCCTCCGAAATAAAGCAACATTTCCTTTCCTACAAACACCTGCCTCTCGAGAATTGGCTTTTGAGCAGTGAGCAGCTGGACCTGGGTTTGGTAACAATAACACAACCATGGCTGTACCAAATTACAGATCTCAGCATTGCTAAGACAGGGTGCAGGTTATGGGCAATTCTCAATGCACAGGCATCTGCATACAAGTTTCTCTGCCACTCAGGAAAGTATATCAGAATGCTAGTAAGTGGAAGTGACATTATTATAGACATCACCTTATATAAGCCCAAATTTTTAAAAAGTAGGTCATAAAATTTGTACCTTAATGGTTACAAAAAAGAAAATGGGTTAAAAAATAATAGATATTAACATGTCAGATAATATGTCATTGACATGCACATTTTGTGCTGCAAAATATTGCTCTTTTTATAAGTATTGCTCTTTTTATAAGTTTAACTCTAGTCTTTAACATTAGCCTCAGAAGAGAATGCTAAAATCAGATGCTCTTTCAATAAAAACCGTTTTATTGGTAACCATTTTTACCGTGATTGAGCAGTACTGAATAGCTTGTTCCAGGCACAGAATTTGCATCCTACACAAACTTTCCAAGATAATATTCCCCATTTTAAGGAGAAGAGAATTAGGGTTCAGACTTGCTCAAGATTCTACAACTGGAAAATGGTAACTAGGAATTGATCAAAGGTCTATGTCCACTGTGACTGGATAGTCAAATATCACCAATGTCCAATGTCCCATGAAAGAAAAAAATCTAGACATGAATATGGTGTTTTCATTTTTTTCTCTCATGCAAGACTTCATGATCCAAAGCACCATTCTCTTTCAAAGTGTTCCCTTGGGAGGCTACCCACATACACCAACCAGAATACATTTGCTTAACGCTTGCCTCTATAAGGAAAACCTTCCCGTCCAATTTATGAGTCACATGTGAAAATATCTCATTTCCTCCAATCTTTCTGTGATTATACAAACATAATTTTAAAATGGTACCTCCATCTTGCTCACCCACCTAATCTCTGTAGAAATATTTCAGTGAGGACTTACAACATGTTTCTAGCAAAGACAGTATCTTTAAAACATGCACATCACATCTGAGAAGACCATTTCTGAAGGGCACAACAGATGTCCAAAATTTTTAATTCTAATATATCTATTTCTTTATAGTCTTTGCTTTTAGAGCAGTTTCAGGTTTGCAGAAATACTGAGCAGGCAGTACAGAAAATTCCCACATAAGCCTTTCCCCAACACACAGCTTCCTTATTATCAACAGTTGCATTAGTGCTGCACTTTTGTTACAACCGATGAACCAATACTGATACATTATTATTAAATAAAGTGCACAGTTTACATTGGGGTTCACTCTTTATATTGTACAGTTCTGTGGATTTTGACAAATGTATAGTGTCATGTATTTGTCAGAATACGATACAGAATAATGTCACTACCCTAAAACTCCCCTGTGCTTCAGCTATTCATCCCTCCCTCTCTACCCTCAAGTCCCTGGCAACTACTCATCACTTTACCATCTCCACAGTTTTGCATTTTCCACAATGCCATTCAGTTGAAATCACACAAAAGTCTTTTCAGACTGGTTTCTTTCATTTAGCAACATTCATTTAAGTTTACTCCATGTCTTTTCATGGTTTTAGTATATCTATTTTTAATTCAGCAACATGTTAAAAGTACAAAGATGGCTAATCTCCACCTTACATCGACATTTCAAAAAAAGGGGGGCATAGGGAAAAAGACTGGAAAGCGGTTGGCTAAAATGCATTAGGATGGTGGGATTATGGTATATGGTTTCTTTTGCTTATTTCCAGATTTTGGTTTCTGAAATTTTATAAAGAGATATTTCTTCCAACATCGTTCAAAAAAGAAAAGAAGAAAAGCAATCATATCTCTTTACTATTCTTTTCCACTTGTTTGACATTCTAGGTAAATGCTTTTCTCTCCCACTCCTTTCCCTATGTTTTTTTTTTTTTTTCTTCAGCTGAGAGTGAAAACTCTGTCTCTTTTGACTGAGATAGGAAGGTAAGAAGGAGAAGAATACAAAAAAGGCAAAGAGAGGACCTTCAAGACAGCAGAAGAGTAAGACATGGAGATCAACTTCTACCCCACAAATACATCAAAAATACATCTACATGTG
The DNA here is from genome assembly GCF_951394435.1 of Stenella coeruleoalba. NCBI lineage: Eukaryota > Metazoa > Chordata > Mammalia > Artiodactyla > Delphinidae > Stenella > Stenella coeruleoalba. Next base: position 21,907,512 of record NC_137154.1, read on the forward strand.
GAACAACTACTGAATGCTGGCAGAAGACCTCAGACTTCCCAAAAGGCAAGAAACTCCCCACTTACCTGGCTGTGTGGCTGACAGGACTTGGTGCTCCAGCTGGGTGTCAGGCCTGAGCCTTTGAGGCGGGAGAGCCGAGTTCAGGACATGGACCACCAGAGACCTCCTGGCCCCACGTAATATCAATCGGCGAGAGCTCTCCCAGAGATCTCCATTTCAACGCTAAGACCCAGCTCCACTCAACGACCAGCAAGCTCCAGTGTTGGACACCCCATGCAAAACAAGTAGCAAGACAGGAACACAATCACACGTGTTAGCAGAGAGGCTGCCTAAAATCATAATAAGGTCACAGACACCCCAAAACACACCACCAGATTCGGTCCTGCCCACCAGAAAGAAAAGATCCAGCCTCATCCACCAGAGCACAGGCACGAGTCCACTCCACCAGGAAGCCTACACAGCCCACTGAACCAACCTTACACACTGGGGGCAGACACCAAAAACAAAAGGAACTAGGAACCTGCAGCCTGTGAAAAGAAGACCCCAAACACAGTAACTTAAGCAAACTGAAAAGACAGAGAAATACAAAGCAGATGAAGGAGCAAAGGAAAATCCCACCAGACCAAACAAATGAAGAGGAAATAGGCAGTCTACCTGAAAAAGAATTCAGAGTAATGATAGTAAAGATGATCCAAAATCTTGGAAATAGAATGGAGAAAATACAAGAAATGTTTAACAAAGACGTAGAAGAACTAAAGAGCAAACAAACAATGATGAACAACACAATAAATGAAATTAAAAGTTCTCTAGAAGGAATCAATAGCAGAATAACTGAGGCAGAAGAACAGATAAGTGACCTGGAAGATAAAATAGTGGAAATAACTACAGCAGAGCAGAATAAAGCAAAAATAATGAAAAGAATTGAGGACAGTCTCAGAGACCTCTGGGACAACATTAAACGCACCAACATTCAAATTGTAGGGGTCCCAGAAGAAGAAGAGAAAAAGAAAGGGTTGAGAAAATATTTGAGGAGATTATACTTGAAAACTTCCCTAATATGGGAAAGGAAATAGTCAATCAAGTGCAGGAAGAGCAGAGAGTCCCATACAGGATAAATCCAAGGAGAAACACGCCAAGACACATATTAACCAAACTATCAAAAATTAAATACAAAGAAAAAATATTAAAAGTAGCAACGGAGGGCTTCCCTGGTGGTGCAATGGTTGAGAGTCCACCTGCCGATGCAGGGGACACGGGTTCGTGACCCGGTCCGGGAAGATCCCACATGCCACGGAGTGGCTAGGCCCATGAGCCATGGCTGCTGAGCCTGTGCGTCCAGAGCCTGAGCATCCGGAGCCTGTGCTCCACAACGGGAGAGGCCACAACAGTGAGAGGCCCACATACCGCAAAAAAAAAAAAAAAAAAAGTAGCAAGGGAAAAGCAACAATTAACATACAAGGGAATCCCCATAAGGTTAACAACTGATCTTTCAGCATAAACTCTGCAAGCCAGAAGGGAACAGCAGGACATATTTAAAGTTATGAAAAGGAAAAACCTACAACCAAGATTACTCTACCCAGCAAGGATCTCATTCAGATTCGATGGAGAAATTAAAACCTTTACAAACAAGCAAAAGCTAGGAGAATTCAGCACCAAAAAACCAGCTTTACAACAAATGCTAAAGGAACTTCTCTAAGTGGGAAACACAACAGAAGGAAAAGAATTACAAAAACAAACCCAAAAATATAAAGAAAATTGTAATAGGAACATACATATCGATAATTATCTTAAATGTAAATGGATTAAATGCTCCAACCAAAATACAGACTGGCTGAATGGATACAAAAACAAGACCCATATATATGCTGTCTACAAGAGACCCACTTCAGACCTAGGGACACATACAGACTGAAAGTGAGTGAATGGAAAAAAATATTCCATCCAAATGGAAATCAAAAGAAAGCTGGAGTAGCAATACTCATATCAGATAAAATAGACTTTAAAATAAAGAATGTAATAAGACACAAAGAAGGACACTACATAATGATCAAGGGATCAATCCAGGAAGAAGATATAACAGTTGTAAATATTTATGCACCCAACATAGGAGCACCTCAATACATAAGCAAATGCTAACAACCGTGAAAGGGGAAATCGACAGTAACACAATAATAGTAGGGGACCTTAACACCCTACTTCCACCAACGGACAGATCATCCAAAATGAAAATAAATAAGGACACACAAGCTTTAAATGACACATTAAACAAGATGGACTTAATGGTATTTATAGGACATTCCACTCAAGAACAACAGAATACACTTTCTTCTTAAGGGCTCATGGAACATTCTCCAGGATAGATCATATCTTGGGTCACAAATCAAGCCTTGGTAAATTTAAGAAAACTGAACTCGTACCAAGTATCTTTTCCAACAACAATGCTATGAGACTAGATATCAATTACAGGGAAAAAACTGTAAACAATACAAACACATGGACGCTAAACAATATGCTACTAAATAACCAAGAGATCACTGAAGAAATCAAAGAGGAAATCAAAAGATACCTAGAAACAAATGACAATGAAAACACAATGACCCAAAACCTATGGGATGCAGCAAAAGCAGTTCTAAGAGGAAGTTTTAGCAATACAATCCTACCTCAAGAAACAAGAAACATCTCAAATAAACAAACTAATCCTATACCTAAAGCAATTAGAGAAAGAAGAATAGAAAAAAAAAACAAACCCAAAGTTAGAAGAAGGAAAGAAATCATAAAAATCAGATCAGAAATAAATGAAAAAAGAAATGAAGGAAATGATAGCAAAGATAAATAAAACTAAAAGCTGGTTCTTTGAGAAGATAAACAAAACTGATAAACCATTAGCCAGACTCGTCAAGAAAGAAAGAGAAAAGGCTCAAATCAACAGAATTAGAAATGAAAAAGAAGTAACAACTGACACTGCAGAAATACAAAGGATCATGAGAGATTACTACAAGGAATTATATACCAATAAAATGGACAACCTGGAAGAAATGGACAAATTCTTAGTAAAGTACAACCTTCCGAGACTGAACCAGGAAGAAACAGAAAATATAAACAGACCAATCACAAGCACAGAAATTGAAACTATGATTAAAAATCTTGCAACAAACAAAAGCCCAGGACCAGATGCCTTCACAGGCAAATTCTAGCACAAATTTAGAGAAGAGCTAACACCTATCCTTCTCAAACTCTTCCGAAATATAGCAGAGGGAGGAACACTCCCAGACTCATTCTATGAGGTCACCATCACCCTGATACCAAAACCAGACAAAGATGTCACACACAAAAAAAAACTATAGGCCAATATTACTGATGAACGTAGATGCAAAAATCCTCAACAAAATACTAGCAGACAGAATCCAACAGCACATTAAAAGGATCATACACCATGATCAAGTGGGGTTTATCCCAGGAATGCAGATTCTTCAATATATACAAATCAATCAATGTGATACACCATATTAACAAACTGAAGGATAAAAACCATATGATCATCACAATAGAAGCAGAAAACCTTTTGCCAAAATTCAACACCCATTTATGAGAAAAACCCTCCAGAAAGTAGGCATAGAGGGAACCTACCTCACCATAATAAAGGCCATATATGACAAACCCACAGCCAACATCATTCTCAATGGTGAAAAACTGAAACCATTTCCACCATGATCAGAAACAAGACAAGGTTGCCCATTCTCACCATTATTACTCAACATAGTTTTGGAAGTTTTAGCCACAGAAATCAAAGAAGAAAAAGAAATACAAACTGGAAAAGAAGAAGTAAAACTGTCACTGTTTGCAGATGACATGATACTATACATAGAGAATCCTAAAGATGCTACTAGAAAACTAATAAATGGATTTGGTTAAGTACCAGAATACAAAATTAATGCACAGAAATCTTTTGCATTCCTACACACTAACAGTGAGAAATCTGAAACAGAAATTAAGGAAACATTCCCATTTACCACTGCAACTAAAAGAATAAAATAACTAGGAATAAACCTACCTAAGGAGACAAAAGACCTGTATGCAGAAAATTATAAGACACTGATGAAAGAAGTTAAAGATGATACAAACTGATGGAGAAATATACCATGTTCTTGGACTGGAAGAATCAACATTGTGAAAATGACTATACTACCCAACGCAATCTACAGATTCAATGCAATCCCTATCAAACTACCAATGGCATTCTTCACAGAAGTAGAACAAAAAGTTTCACAATTTGTATGGAAACACAAAAGACCCCAAATAGCCAAAGCAACCTTGAGAAAGGAAAATGGAGCCAAAGGAATCAGGCTCCTGGATTTCAGACTATACTACAAAGCTACAGTAAGCAAGATGGTATGGTACTGGCACAAAAACAGAAATATAGATCAATGGAACAGGATAGAAAGCCCAGAGATAAACTCACACACATATGGTCAACTTATCTTTGATAAAGGAAACAGGAATATACAATGGAAAAAGACAGCCTCTTCAATAAATCATGCTGGGAAAACTGGACAGTTACATGTAAAAGAATGAAATTAGAACACTCCCTAACACCATACACAAAAATAAACTCAAAATGCATTAAAGACCTAAATGTAAGGCCAGACACTATAAAACTCTTAGAGGGAAACATAGGCAGAACACTCTATGACATAAATCACAGCAAGATCCTTTTTGACCCACCTCCTAGAGAAATGGAAATAAAAACAGAAATAAACAAATGGGACCTAATGAAACTTCAAAGCTTTTGCACAGCAAAGGAAACCATAAACAAGACCAAAAGACAACCCTCAGGATGGGAGAAAATATTTGCAAATGAAGCAACTGACAAAGGATTAATCTCCAAAATTTACAAGCAGCTCATGCAGCTCAACAACAAAAAAACAAACAACCCAATCCAAAAATGGGCAGAAGACCTAAATAGACATTTCTCCAAAGAAGACATACAGACTGCCAACAAACACATGAAAGGATGCTCAACATCACTAATCATTAGAGACATGCAAATCAAAACTACAATGAGGTATCACCTCACACCATTCAGAATGGCTATCATCAAAAAATCTACAAACATTAAATGCTGGAGAGGGTGTGGAGAAAAAGGAGCCCTCTTGCACTGTTTGTGGGAATGCAAATTGATACAGTCACTATGGAGAACAGTATGGAGGTTCCTTAAGAACTAAAAATAGAACTACCATATGACCCAGCAATCCCACTACTGGGCATATACCCTGAGAAAACCATAATTCAAAAAGAGTCATGTACCACAATGCTCGTTGCAGCTCTATTTACAATAGCCAGGACATGGAAGCAACCTAAGTATCCATCAACAGATGAATGGATAAAGAAGATGTGGCACAAATATACAACAGAATATTACTCAGTCGTAAAAAGAAATGAAATTGAGTTATTTGTAGTGAGGTGGATGGACCTAGAGTCTGTCATACAGAGTGAAGTAAGTCAGAAGGAGAAAAATACATACCATATGCTAACACATATATATGGAATCTAAAAAAAGATGTTTCTGATGAACCTAGGGGAAGGACAGGAATAAAGATGCAGACATAGATAATGGACTTGAGGACACGGGGAGGGGGAAGGGTAAGCTGGGACGAAGTGAGAGAGTGGCATGGACATATATACACTGCCACACGTAAAACAGATAGCTGGTCGGAAGCAGCCACATAGCACAGGGAGATCAGCTCGGTGCTTTGTGACCACCTAGAGGGGTGGGATAGGGAGGGTGGGAGGGAGACGCAAGAGGGAGGGGATATGGGGATATATGTATACGTATAGCTGATTCACTATGTTATACAGCAGAAACTAACACAACTTTGTAAAGCAATTATACTTCAATAAAGATATCAAAAAATAAAACAAGGTAAAGGAAAGACGAATTTTGGGAAGAGTTGACGATATTTCGGATAAGCCCGTGAGTATTCATAGCCCCTTTGTGATTTATAAACACTCACGGCCAAAGAACACAAACTTCGTGGCAATGAATATAATGGAACTTAGTCCTGCAGCAACTCCTATTCCAGGAAAATTACACCTCTCAGCCCAAATCAGGTGAAGCGAGGTTCTCATTACAGCTGCCGTGCATTGAGCCCTTTCTTAACTTCGGACGCCATGCCAAGCACTTTGAATCCCGTCCTCCTCCGAGCACTCTTATGAGACAGACATGTGACAGATGAAGCTGAACAAGAAAGCCGGGTTCAAACCCAGATCTGACTCAAGAGCCTGCTCGCATCTACTAAATACTGCCATGGGTTACAGTATGTAAAATCCATACACATTCTTGTCCCCAATTTTCTTTTCTCCTCCATAGCGAAGAGTTATCATGGAGGAAAGCAGGGAGGGTGTCTGGGCTGGAGACCAGCATTTAGACCCTTCCCAGAGGTTTCCCTTGCTAAATGGGAGAATTAAGTAATTAATGCATTTTAAGAAGACTTTGGATGGATATTCTTCCAAATCCTGCTACAGCGTTCAGGGGTTTGAGGACAATTAAAATCTGAGTTCCAACTCCCCATTTCCCATGTGACTTCTCTTATCTTCAATTGCTTCATCTATAAACTGGAGACCAAGTGAAAGTATTACTGAGTAAGAACCCACTCAAGCAGTCCTTTGGGCAGAGATAGAAATGTGAGGCTCAGAACATTTGGCACTGAGTGGCATTCCTGCCTTGATTCCTGACTCCACCATCTAAGATGTTGAGCAAACATCTTAATGTCTATGTCTCTATTGCCTCATACACATAATATGGATAATAATAACGCCTGGCCCTGGAAGTGGTTATGAGGATTAAGATGAGTAACTATATAGCAAGAGTAATAAGTTATTATTCTTCAGGTTGGTTTTAGTGAGGCTAGTTCTCCAAGGACTTGGAGGAGGGGGATTTAATAATCAACACAAGATGTAACTCAGAGGCCGTGCCTATGATACGAGTGAAGGTCATTCTATTAAAATGTTGGCATAGCTGCAAGGACAGGAGAGTTGCAGGCGATAACCAGGTATTCTAGAGTGAAGAAGGTCAAGGTCATAGTGAGGAGGAGAGTATATTACCTACAGTTGCCTTTAGGGTGCATATCCTAAGCTGTATAGTTTAGCAGTGGCTGATTGCTAGGAAAGACCCCGGCTTTGGCATAAGATAACCCCTGGATGAAATACTGGTCTCACCACTTAGCTGTGAATTCTTGAGAAATTTACTGAAAGTTTCTGAGCCTCTGATTCCTAATCTATAAGATAGGAATAATAAGACCTGCCTGGTGGAGTTGTTTCCAGGATCAAATTAAGAGAACTAACACATGTAAACCACCTAGAAAATGACCGGCTGGCCCAGCGTAGGCATTTATTGGTTTTTTGCCTCTTTGTGAGGGCTAATTGTGCCAAGAGGCAAAGATAAAAGACCTACAAAAATCCACAGATCATCCCCGACAGGAAAAATAATGTCACCACAGTCCATCTTCTCTGCTCACGTTGGGAGCAACCTCGAGGCATGTATTTAAGAAAGACACAGCAAGGAATTGGCCAGCCTTTTACTCTGACCCTGCATGCTCTCTCTTGTACCATCGTATCAATCAGTCTTCTCAGCCTTTCTTTTCTAATTGGGATACGCTTTTTTGCAACAGATTTCCATTACCCCACTTTCCCTGCACCATCTGTAAGTCAGGGGACCCAGGGAACAGGGACACTCTGAATTTTGGTTGTCATTTCTGGAAGCAACACTCCAGCGACCCTCCTCTCCACACCAGGGGAAAACTTCCCCTTGGCTCAAGAAACAGCTCAGCTCCTATCAAACAAGCATGTTAATTGAACCCAGTTTGTTTGTTTGTTTGCGGTACGCGGGTCTCTCACTGTTGTGGCCTCTCCCGTTGCGTTGCGGAGCACAGGCTCCGGGCGCGCAGGCTCAGCGGCCATGGCTCAAGGGCCCAGCCGCTCCACGGCATGCAGGATCCTCCCGGACCGGGGCACAAACCCGTGTCCCCTGTATCGGCAGGCGGACTCTCAACCACTGTGCCACCAGGGAAGCCCTGAACCCAGTTTTTTATACTTAATTTGAAAGTGAAGGTGAAAGCAATCCCGTGTCTGTGAGAATTGTCTGGTGGCAGCCTTCCCGCTGAAGCCCCACCCCATCTACTTGGGTTTCTGCTCAGGGTGTCTGCGTCTGGGCAACAAGGTCTAGTTGTGAACTGTAACCAGTGGTCGGGTGAGAACGACACTTTCACAGGTTGTTCTCAGTCTCTTCTTTCAATATTGTGTCCTGAATTCGCTTCCTTCATATTGTGTCAGAATCTCTTGATCCAAGACCAGTTTTCCCACCTGTTGCCAGGAACTGCTACCTTTCCTCCTTCAAATTAACACCTTCTTGGGGAATTCTAAACAGACTAAACTTGAATTTCTCCCAAACTCCTAAAATAAACTATTCAACCTCACACTCATTAGGATGGTTACTACCAAAAAAAAAAGGAAGAAAATAACAAGTGTTTGTGAGGATACACAGCCCCTATAGAAAACAGTATGGAGGTTCCTCAAAAAATTCAAGATAAAATTACCATATGATCCAGCAACTCCATTTCTGGGTATACAACTAAGAGAATTTAAAGCAGAATCTTGAAGAGATGCTTATACACCCCTGTTTATACCAGCATTACTCACAATGGCTAAAAGACAGAAGCAATCCAAGTCCATCATGGATGAATGAATTTTTAAAATGTGGTACATACGTACAATGGAATATTACTCAGTATTAAAAGGAAAGAAATTCCAACACATGCTACACCATGGGAGAAACCTGAGGACATTATAAGTTAAACAAGCCAGTCACAAAAAGATAAAAACTGTTATGATTCCACTTATATGAGGTACCTAGAGTAGTGAAATTCATAGAGTCAGAAAGTGGTTTCTGAGGACTGGGGAGAGAAGGGAGTGAGAGATTGTTGTTTAAGGGGTAATTTTAGCTTTGCAAGATGAAAAGAGTTCTAGAGATTGTAAAGAGTGTTAATATACTTAATACTACTGAGCTGTACACTTAAAAATGGTTAAGATGGTAAATCTCATGTGCATTTTACCACAATAAATTTTTTAATTTTTTTTAAAGTAATCTATTCAACTTGCCAGCTGGTCACTTTTGCCCCTGTGCTAACCAGAGGTATTGCAGCCCCACCGAAGTGTAACTTGGTCTACCGCTCACCTGAGGGCATGCCCACCAGCCCAAGCAGCTGCAGCCACAGTGAGTTTGACCCTCGAGAAATAAAGTGCCACTGAAGATAGAATAAAAATTGTGCAAGAAGTCATGCTATTTGTGAGGTTAAAGAAGGTTAAAGAATGAGAACAAAGTCAGAAACCTTAAAAAAAGAACAGTGACATAGGGCTCACAAAAGGAATTAAAGGAGAATGAAGAAGGGCTTTGCAGACACACTGAGAAAGAGAGAGGCTCAAGGGAAAAATGAGCTTCCTAATGAAGGAGGAGGCGTGCTCAATTAATTATGCCTTTGAAATACTGACCTCATTCCTTAAAGATATCATAGCCCTGATACAAGTCAGAAGTAATAGAGCCTGAGAGGAACTAGCCATCTAACACCAATAAAGGGGATGTTTAGAGAACTGGAAAAATGCACATCAACAGGTCCCAGGACCTTTCTTACAGGCAGTTTACTGGATTACCGCTTAGAACTTCTCTTCTAAAGAGAAATATAAACACCTTCAGAAAGATCAGGGGGATAGCAAGACAAATGGCACAACCTAAATTAGAAAGACCCTTGAAATTGCAGACTTCTAAGTATAATGGCTCTGATAATAGAGACAAACTATATACATATCAAAGCCCATATTAAAATAAATACTACCCTGAGTTGCAGGGGGGTTTTTAATTAATGAAATTGATAAAATAAGAATGTTCATTGTTGGAACTCTTATTAAATCCCCTCATATATTATATATATTAACCAAACAACGGAGGCGAGTCACTTTCCGAGTTTAATTTTTTGAGTTCAATTCTCTCCTCTTCATGTTTTAAAGAGTTTTTTGGAAGACTGAATACATACAAAGTACGGAAAGTGCTGAGCAAAGTACCCGGTGTACCAGAAACAGGAATCCCTATTGATCATCAGTATTATTCTCTTCAGAATTGATCAATTGTTCTCATTTCCTCCTCAAGTCCTCACTTCCAGTTGCCACCTTTGCTCTTTGAACCTGCTTCCCTGAAATGTCACTGTGCTCACCTGGCATGGTGGCTGAGCAGGCATAGGTTGAGTGGCCTCTGAAGACAGGGTTCAAATCCCAGCCTCCCCACTTACTAATTGTATGGCCTGGGGCAAGTCATTTGACTTCTCTGTGTCTCTGCTTCCTCAACTACAAAATGGGAAAAATGAGACCTATTTTTCAAGGTAACTGGGAGGACTAAATGAGATTACCTATATAAAGGACTTAGCATAGCAAGCTCATACAAGCACTCATGACAGGGTAGTTATTATTGTTGTTATAATAACAATATTATTTCTCGATCTTATAAAAGCGAAGCTCTTCTTTTGTGAAACAAGGCTGGCCTAGGTGTACTCAGAGTAAGGGGGTAATTTGAAAGAGCAAAGCTATATCCTCTGGCCTAATACATTTGTTGAAATCTCACTAGGAACTGATGCCTTCTTTTTCAAACTAGGAGTAGGAATAAGAATTATTTTTTAAAATAGAAAATATGGGGGTGGTGAGTCATTCATAATTTAGAATAAAATAGTTTAAATTCAAATGTTTTGCTCCGAACAGCTATTAAAATCAGTACAGAGAAAAGGTAGATTTTAAGGAGGGAGGGAAAAGTCATCATGAAAGATGAGGTGGCCGCCTTGAAACAGGCTCAGCTCTGAGTATGCAGTGGAGATTCCCGAGAGCACAGAGCAGCTTGGGGTCAGAACATGAGGGAGAAGAGACACCGGAGGAAGGCAACAGGGGTCCCCACTGGTTTCTCCATCCACACATCCAATTTTTCCACCGTGTATTATTTAGCATCTACTACGTGCAATGTCTAAGGGTCTAACAACAGCCATAAAGAGACACCATTCCTATGTTCAGGAAGTCCACAGTGTAGCGGGGTAAATAAGCTGGTAACCAACACAGGGCAGTGCATAAGCACTGTAATCTCAGAGCATATTCACTGTTTTGTCAACACAGGATGACTGAGTGAAGATGAGGGGAAAGGTGGAAGGTGAAGAATAAAGTCACTGAGTGGGTCCTGGAGAAAGTGTCATATGTGCCACCTCCCTTGGTTTTCAGTAGAGGAGAGACTGGAAGGGTCAGATTTCAGGCAGTGGGAATGAAGGCATGAAAAAGCAGGTCCTGTTGGAGACCCGCAGGCAATTCTGTATCATTCTAGCACAGGCTAATTAAGAGAAAGAGGGAAGGGAGAGGGAAAGTACACCAAATAGAAGCCAGTTGGACTCACTGAATGATTTTTAAGCAAAGAAGTGGCATCACTGTATTTGCCTTTTAGAAAGAATATTCTAAAAGTCATAAATTACTGGCTAGAGGAGTTCATCAAGAATATTAAATCGAGGGATTAAAGTGCATCAAGAAATGCTGACAACCTGAACTAAGGCAGTGGTAGTGATAATGGAAAAGAGATGCATTACAGGAACTAGAATTGACAGAATTTGCTGATCGCTTATTTGCAGAAAAAGTGTAGACTGACGCTGAGGGTTCTGATTTAGCAAAGTGAATGGATGATGGTGACCCAGAAGTCAGAAAGACTGAAGGAGGAAGGGAGTCAGGGGACAAGTCTCACAGATGTGCAAAGAGCCAGCTTCCCAGAGGAAAAGCAAATGAACTCAGTTCATCTGAAAGAACGCTGGGAGGAAAGGACTATAATGATTGCAAAAGATTATTTTTATTATTTTCATTTGACATATTAATAATCTGAATATGATGCAATATTTCAACTGCTTCCTTTAACTGAAGGTCAACAGTGCGGCACAGAAACAGCATCAACAAGAGCTCCATAAATTTTAATGAGCTTTAAAAATTAGCTAAATAAGTGTCAATTCCTCTCAACAGCTGGAACATTCCCTCCTAGGGTTGCTAACCATTCATAAGCTATTTCTGCGGGTAGACCCAGGGAAGCTGAGCTGGGAGAAGGCCCTTCTAAGATTAGCCCGGTGCATACTCTGCCCCTAAAGTTGGCCAGAATCTAAAAGAAATCAGAAGGTATTAACGCCACGCCTCAGACCAAGAAACCCTCTATAACGGGTAACAAGCAGTCAAGAATACCAAGAAAAGACCCCTAAAAGCTTCAGGGATTTACAGAAAGAGACCAGAATCTCGATACACTGTAAGATAACACTAACCTGTAGTTCCAAGGCTATGATTTCACAAGTCATCCAGGCTACCTTCAGACAGGTTGCCACACAACCATCTAACCTCCATGTAATTATGTAGCAAAACAAGAACAGAGTAAGCAGCTGCATTTATTGAAGGTTTGCTGTGTACACAGACCTATGCTAAATGCTTAATATCTCCTATCACAATTAATCCTCAAAACTACCACCCTGTGAAGTGAATATCTTATTGCCATTCCCATTTCCCTCAGCTGAGGGCAAGATGAGGAAACCAAGGCTCAAAGAAAAGCAATTTCCCCAAGGTTTCACTGTGGCACAGCCAAGATTCAAGCAGGATCTCTTTGCTGCCAAAACCAGTTCTCTTAACCCCAATGTTAGAATGTCTTTATACCTATATCATTCCAGGCCCAATTTTTAAGTTTGTCAGGAAAACTCTAAAATATGTGCCAACTTTGCTCAGAAACTAATGAATCTGGTTCAGCTTTCCTTTTGGGTCCAAAGACTTGACCATTCATTAAGCCCACCCAGAGACAACCTGCCGATAAACATGTAATCCCAGGCACAATTTTACGCTTTGGTATTGAAACATAAAGATAGGTAGATAAATATTATTATTTGAAGTCCTACAACTTCCGCATATTAAATATTTCTGTAATATTTCCTCTGGGCTCCTCTCAGCAGTGATGTGTCTTTTTTACCATTCCTCCAATTTTTCCACTTCAATCTGTTCTGAATACAATATTCTGTCGGTCAGAAGTGCCACTTCCTTTTACAACCAAGGTTTTGAACGATGATACTAAACAATATAAATATATTATATCTGATGACTGTTTTATGCTTTTGCAGCCTCTGCTGGAACAAGACACTTGGGCTTCCCCTGTAAATCTTGCAGGCTCCGCATCTGCTGCCACTATCAGGTTCTCTCCTGGAAATGTAAATCTCTGCTTAAAACATTATCTTCTTCTTCATTTAATTTTTTTATGGCTAAGGGTTTCCAGCTGACTTTATGGCCCTGGGATGATTAATTTTTAATGCCTTTCTTTCTTCTTTGATCAACACCCTCCAATTTCAATTTGAATGCAACTGTATCTTTCTCAAAAGCATTTGTCACTTGCTGGTTTGTATATTTCGGGCAACCAGAGGTGGCTGATGCAGAGTGAAAGGCAGGCATTCCTGCAGAGAATAACTTTCATGTGACTCCTGTTGATAGCAAACTCTCTGTCATCAGTAAATCTTCGAGTTCTGGATCTTGGCAGGCAATGAACTCCCTGAGAGGGTTATCTTACTAAATCCTATCTCTGTCATGCACAAGGTATGGACTGAGTCACATCATTCAAACTACTGAACCTTCATTGGGGAAAACAAATATCTCTTAAAAAGATACCTTAACTCCCTCTTGCCAGAGCACCGGAATCACAACTGCTGAACAGTCATCAACAGGAAGACACTGGAACTCACCAAAAAAGATACCCCACATCCAAAGACAAATGAGAAGCCACAATGAGACGGTACAAGGGATGCAATCACAATAAAATCAAATGCCATAACTGCTGGGTGGGTGACTCACAAACTTGAGAACACTTATACCACAGAAGCCCACCCACTGGAGTGAAGGTTCTGAGCCCCACGTCAGGCTACCCACCCTGGGGGTCCGGCAACAGGAGGAGGAATTCCTAGAGAATCAGACTTTGAAGGCTAGCAGAATTTGATTGCAGGACTTCAACAGGACTGGGGGAAACAGAGACTCCACTCTTGGAGGGCACACACAAAGTAATGTGTGCATCGGGACCCAGGGGAAGTAGCAATGACCCCAGGGAAGACTGAACCAGACCTACCTGCTAGTGTTGGAGGGTCTCCTGCAGAGGCAGGGGGTGGCTGTGTCTCACCGTGAGGACAAAGACACTGGCAGCAGGAGTTCTGGGAAGTACTCCTTGGCGTGAGCCCTACAAAAGTCCACCACTAGCCCCATCAAATAGCCCGGGTAGGCTCCAGTGTTGGGTGCCTCAGGCCAAACAACCAACAGGGAGGGAATCCAGCCCCACCCATCAGCAGACAAACAGATTAAAGTTTTACTGAGCTCTGCCCACCAGAGCAACACCCAGCTCTACCCACCACCAGTCCCTCCCATCAGGAAACTTACACAAGCCTCTTAGATAGCCTCATCCACCAGAGGCCAGACAGCAGAAACAAGAAGAACTACAATCCTGCAGCCTGTGGAACAAAAACCACATTCACAGAAAGATAGACAAGATGAAAAGGCACAGGGCTATGTACCAGATGAAGGAACAAGATAAAACCCCAGAAAAACAACTAAATGAAGTGGAGATAGGCAACCTTCCAGAAAAAGAATTCAGAATAATAATAGTGAAGATGATCCAGGGCCTTGGAAAAAGAATGGAGGCAAAGATCGAGAAGATACAAGAAATGTTTAACAAAGACCTAGACGAATTAAAAAACAAACAAACAAAGATGAACAATACAATAACTGAAATGAAAACTACACTAGAAAGAATCAATAGAAGAATAACTGAGGCAGAAGAATGGAGAAGTGACCTGGAAGACAGAATGGTGGAATTCACTGCTGCGGAACAGAATAAAGAAAAAAGAATGAAAAGAAATGAAGACAGCCTAAGAGACCTCTGGGACAACATTAAATGCAACAACATTCACATTATAGGGGTCCCAGAAGGAGAAAAGAGAAAGGACCTGAGAAAATATTTGAAGGGATTATAGTCAAAAACTTCCCTAACATGGGAAAGGAAAAAACCACCCAAGTCCAGAAACTGCAGAGAATCCCAGGCAGGGTAAACCCAAGGAGAAACATGACAGACACATAGTAATCAAACTGACAAACATAAAAGACGAAGAACAATTATTAAAAACAACAAGGGAAAAATGACAAATAATATACAAGGGAACTCCCATAAGGTTAACAGCTGATTTCTCAGCAGAAACTATACAAGCCAGAAGGGAGTGGCTTGACATGTTTAAAGTGATGAAAAGAAGAACCTACAACAAACATTACTCTACCCAGCAAGGATCTCATTCAGATTTGATGGAGAAATCAAAAGCTTTACAGACAAGCAAAATCTAAGAGAATTCAGCACCACCAAACCAGCTCTACAACAAATGCTAAAGGAACTTCTCTAAGTGGGAAACACAAGAGAAGAAAAGAACCTACACAAACAAACGCAAAACAATTAACAAAATGGTAATAGGAACATACATATCTATAATTACCTTAAACATGAATGGATTAAAAGATCCAACCAGAAGACACAGGCTTGCTGAATGGATACAAAAACAAGACCCATATATATGCTGTCTACAAGAGACCCACTTCAGACCTAGGGACATACAGTCTGAAAGTAAGGGGATGGAAAAAGATATTCCATGCAAATGGAATTCAAAACAAAGCTGGAGTAGCAATTCTCTTATGAGACAAAATAGACTTTAAAATAATGAGAGACAAGGAAGAGACACTACATAATGAGCAAGGGATCAATCCAAGAAAAAGATATAAAAATAATAAATATATACGCACCCAACATAGGAGCACCTCAATACATAAGGCAACTGCTAACAGTTTTAAAAGAGGAAATCGACAGTAACACAATAATAGTGGGAGACATTAACACTTCACTTACACCAACGGACAGAGCATCCAAACAGAAAATTGATAAGGAAACACAAGCTTTAAATGACACAATAGACCTGATAGATTTAATTGATATTTATACAACATTCCATCCAAAAACAGCAGATTACTCTTTCTTCTCAAGTGCTCATGGAACATTCTCCAGGATAGATCACATCCTGGGTCACAAATCAAGCCTCAGTAAATTTAAGAAAACTGAAATCATATCAAGCATCTTTTCTGACCACAACACGATGAGATTAGAAATCAATTACAGGGAAAAAAACGTAAAAAACACAAACAATGGAGGCTAAACAATACGTTACTAAATAACCAAGAGATCACTGAGGAAATCAAAAAATATCTAGAGACAAATGACAATGAAAACATGATGATCAAAAACCTACGGGATGCAGCAAAAGCAGTTCTAAGTGGGAAGTTTATAGCAATACAATCCTACCTCAAGAAACAAGAAAAATCTCAAATAAACAATCTAACCTTACACCTAAAGGAACTAGAGAAAGAAGAACAAGCAAAACCCAAAGTTAGCAGAAGGAAAGAAATCATGAAGATCAGAGCAGAAATAAATGAAATAGAAACAAAGAAATCAATAGTGAAGACCAATCAAACTAAAAGCTGGTTTTTGAGAAGACAAATAAATTTGACAAACCATTAAACAGACTCATGAGGAAAAAGAGTGAGAGGACTCAAATCAATATGATTAGAAATGAAAAAGGAGAAGTTATAACAGACACAGCAGAAATACAAAGCATCCTAAGAGACTACTACAAGCAACTCTATGCCAATAAAATGGACAAACTAGAAGAAATGGACAAATTCTCAGAAAGGTATAACCTTCAAATCACAAGTAATGAAATTGAAACTGTGATTCAAAATCTTCCAACAAACAAAAGTCCAGTACCAGATGGCTTCACAGGTGAATTCTATCAAACATTTAGAGAAGAGCTAACACCCATCCTTCTCAAACTCTTCCAAAAACTTGCAGAGGAAGGAACACTCCCAAACTCATTCTATGAGGCCACCATCACCCTGATACCAAAACCAAACAGAGATACTACAAAGAAAGAAAATTACACACCAATATCACTCATGAATATAGATGCAAAAATCCTCAAAAGAATACTAGCAAACAGAATCTCACAACACATTAAGAGGATCATACATCATGATCAAGTGGGATTTATCCCAGGGATGCAAGGATTCTTCATACGCGAATCGATCAGTGTGATACACCATATTAACAAATTGAAGAAGAAAAACCATATGATCCTCTCAATAGATGCAGAAAAAGCTTTTGACAAAATTCAACACCCATTTATGACCAAAACTCTCCAGGAAGTGGGCATAGAGGGAACCTACCTCAACATAATAAAGGCCATATATGACAAACCCACAGTAAACATCATTCTCAATGGTTAAAAACTGAAACCATTTCCTCTAAGATCATGAACAAGACAAGGATGCCCACTCTCACCACCATTATTCAACATAGTTTTGGAAGTCCTAGCCACGGCAATCAGAGAAGAAAAAGAAATAAAAGGAATACATATTGGAAAAGAAGAAGTAAAACTGTCACTCTTTGCAGATGACATGATACTATACATAGAGAATCCTAAAGATGCCACCAGAAAACTACTAGAGCTAATCAATGAATTTGGTAAAGTTGCAGGATACAAAATTAACGTACAGAAATCTCTTGCATTCCTACACAGTAATGATGAAAAATCTGAAAGAGAAATTAAGGAAACACTCCCATGTACCACTGCAACAAAAAGAATAAAATACCTAGGAATAAACTTACCTAGGGAAAAAAAAGACCTGTATGCAGAAAACTATAAGACACTAATGAAAGAAATTAAAGATGATAGCAACAGATGGAGAGATATACCATGTCCTGGATTGGAAGAATCAATATTGTGAAAATGACTATACTACTCAAAGCAATCTACAGATTCAATGCAATCCCTATCAAATTACCAATGGCATTTTTTACAGAACTAGAACAAAAAATCTTAAAATTTGTATGCAGACACAAAGACCCTGAATAGCTAAAACAGTCTTGAGGGAAAAAAAGTGAGTAGGGAGGAATCAGACTCCCTGACTTCAGACTACACTACAAAGCTACAGTAATCAAGACAATACGGTACTGGCACAAAACCAGAATTATAGATCAATGGAACAAGATAGAAAGCCCAGAATAAACCTACGCACCTGTGGTCATCTAATATATGACAAAGGAGGCAAGGATATACAACGGAGAAAAGACAGCCTCTTCAATAAGTGGTGCTGGGAAAACTGGACAGCTACATGTAAAGGAATGAAATTAGAACACTCCCTAACACCATACACAAAAATAAACTCAAAATGGATTAGAGACCTAAATATAAGACCAGACACTATAAAAGTCTTAGAGGAAAACATGGGAAGAACACTCTTTGACATAAATCACAGCAAGATCTTTTTTGATCCACCTCCTAGAGTAATGGAAATAAAAACAAAAATAAACAAATGGGACCTAATGAAACTTAAAAGCTTTTGCAAAGCAAAGGAAACTAAAAACAAGAGGAAAGACACCCCTCAGAATGGGAGAAAATATTTGCAAACCAATCAATGGACAAAGGATTAATCTCCAAAATATATAAACAGCTCATGCAGCTCAATATTAAAAAAACAAACAACCCAATCCCAAAATGGGCAGAAGACCTAAATAGACATTTCTCCAAACAGGACATACAGATGGCCAAGAAGCACATGAAAAGCTGCTCAACATCACTAATTATTAGAGAAATGCAAATCAAAACTACAATGAGGTATCACCTCACACCAGTTAGAATGGGTATCATCAGAAAATCTACAAACAACAAATGCTGGAGAGGGTGTGAAGAAAAGGGAACCCTCTTGTACTGTTGGTGGGAATGTAAATTGATAGAGCCACTATGGAGAACAGTATGGAGGTTCCTTAAAAAACTAAAAACAGGATTACCATATGACCCAGCAATCTCACTACTGGCTATATACCCAGAGAAAACCATAAATCAAAAAGACACATGCACCCGAATATTCATTGCAGCACTATTTACAATAGCCAGGTCATGGAAGCAACCTAAATGCCCATCGACAGAAGAATAGATAAAGAAGATGTGGTACATATATACAATGGAATATTACTCAGCCATAAAAAGGAACAAAATTGGGTCATTTGTAGAGACATGGATGGATCTAGAGACTGTCATACATAGTGAAGGAAGTCAGAAAGAGAAAAACAAATATCGTATATTAACGCAGATATGTCGAACCTAGAAAAATGGTACAGATGAACGGGTTTGCAAGGCAGAAATTGAGACACAGATGTAGAGAACAAACATATGGACACCAAGCGGGGAAGCGACGGAGGGGTGTGGATGGTAGTGTGATGAATTGGGAGATTGGGATTGACATACACTAATATGTATAAAATGGATAACTAATGAGAACCTGCTGTATTAAAAAATAAATAAAATTCAAAAAAAAAATACTTTAAAAGCAATTCATACCTTCTCCCACCCACCCACCCAATAAACAAAACCGAAGAAACTGAGGATTTGTTTTGCAAGTCAAAAAGTCCCTGGCTTTTTATATTCACAGTATACAGTCATTTAAATATTGTAGAGCATTTAATGACATGGAAAAAAATGTTCACTATATATCCGAAGAAAGCAGGTTACAAAACAGTGAGTAGAGCATAATTTTTAAAGGTATATTTATGCATAAAAAGACTGGGAAAATGAATAATGGTTCTCTCTAGGGATGATAGAAATGTTTATTTTTGTTCTTCTTTCCTTCTAGGTGATTTCTGTTTTCTATATGATTATATATTGTTTTTGTAATTAAAAAATGAGTTATAATTTAAAATAGAAGTTCCTTGCATTCAGGGTAATAATTGAAATTAAATAAAGAACCAGAGACCAAATCCTTGAAAGTGTATAAAGGAGAAATGGGAGATGTTCAAAAGAAACTCATAATAACATTTATCAATATATTGAGGGTACTGATAGGAGCATAATATTCCTAACTCTCCAGGTTGCAAAAGTTTTATACACATCTCACAAGAATGAAAAATGGGGCTCAGAACAGTTACATAAAGGGCCCAAGTCTGCACAGATGAGGCTCAAGGCTGACAAATCCCAGATTCTCATGACTTCAAAATGCACGCAGTTTTCACAGTGCCACACTGCTTGAATGGCAGTACATTTCTACACACAATTGAGCTACCCCATAGATTCATTTATTTCATACAGGAGACACATTCACTCCCAGTCCCAGTGCTAAATCAATAGCATATTTCTAAACCAATTTTATTCTTGCCTTTAAAAAATATATGTGCATGTGTAAAATAATATATTAACTCTTTCCATTACAATTTATGAGTGTGTCACAGTTTATGATACATTTTTCACATCCATTAGTCTCCCTAACTATTTGATTTACACACTAGGTAAATAAAATACTGTCAAACTACTCAAAATATTTAACAACCTGTGTAGAAAAATAAATAAATATGTAAATCAAAAATGAAAACTTCTGCTCCTATTTTGTCTCTACATAAACTGAACTATATATATTTATAGAACCAGTTACCAAATGATATAAATTGTAACAGAAGTTGTTTACCTGATCAATAATTTCTCCCAATATGATAAATTATTGATGCTACCCTTTGTTGGATGAGGTTGTCACTAGCTGTCATATAGCCTCCATCTGTTAGACGCAGTTTGACAGAAAACCACAAACTCTTCTAAATTGATGATCATTAGCCCGCGAGTAGTCTTAGGTGTGAACATCTTACCATCAGCAATGTGTTGTTTATGGTGCTGGATCCTTTCTCAGCTTCTGCTAAAGTAACAGCAATTATATTCAATTTTTTTTCTAGCTCTTGTAATAATGTCTAAATGTTTTCTGTATTCAATGGCTCTGTAATCAGCTAAGTCACAGAAAATATTTGGTGACTTGTATATTTTATTAGGCCAAATTTAAGACTTCCAACTTATGTGCTTGAACCCTATGTTATACTTGTTTCAAATAACATCGGTTTCTGCATCTATAAAATGGGGATTATGATTGTTACTACAGTACTTAAATAAGTCACTATACATGATGCCTAGCATAGGAGCCCCATTAAACATTAGCTCTCATTTTTAGTAAAATGAATATAGTTGGTACCCATGCTAGATGGGCATTCCATGGATTTTCAAAGATTGAGCTCACTGAATGAAAATGCAATTTATTCCTCACGGCTTCCTCCCTCCCCACAGCCTCTCTCTTACCTCAGGAAGGGCCCAATGTGCAGGGGTTCAGCAGTGCCTGGCCATTGTTACAATGTCCACTATTTCTGTCATCCACCCCACCTTCCCATTCTTCTAATCTCACCAAATCTCTTACACCCCAAATCCCATAGATGTTTCAGTTCTTATAAACAAAAACACAAAGGTGACTCCAGGGTTGGACACCCTCTGCTGCAGTGGTCCACAGCTCCTCCTGGGATCCAGCACGGGTGGCATTAGCTTGTCAAGGTGTAAGCACCTCTGCCAAGAGTCCTATCTCCCCTACCAAGGTCTAAGCTTGCTCTAGCATGGAGGAAATACAGGAACAGAAGCCAAGGGACAGGAGCCATAAATAATAACAAATGAGTGGGAAAGACTGTGTTCCAATAAAACGTTATTTAGTGTGCCAACTCCTAGACCCTAACAGAATGTCCAGCACACAACAGATACAGGTGGGCGCCTAGTGAAGCAGGGTTCTTCTTTCCTTAATTTTGAAGGAAGAGCAGAATCCAGCTCTGTCGATAGATAGAGCTTTTACCCTTCCCCCGTACTAACTGAAACACAAAGCTTGAAGTGGAGGGGGTACAAATTTGCATAAAAGCAAAAAGACCTTCTAGGAAGTAAAGTGTCAAGACCTTTTGAACTTTCTTCAAGGTTCAAAGTTATTGAAACATCTAAATATTTGCGGGGAAGATAGAGGGTGTCCCTGATCAAGGCCTATCGGTAGGAAAGCTCTAACAAGCCCCTGAGATAAAAGTCACCTTAAGTGTGAGGGGAGATATTGTTTCTGGATTTGCCAAAAAGCTTGTCCCAAACCATGTATTCTAGTAACATGTGTACTTATAACCCTCAGGCAATGTGTTGAGCTAATCGAAAAATCTGGCTAGAGAAAGTGCTGTGCTACTGAGTCAGTGTTGGCAGGAGGCCCCCATATCTAAGCAGGACTCAGGAAGGATTGTTCTTCTAATCCCTTTTATGCTGTGTCACAATTTAGCTTCCCCTCAATCCCTATGGGATGGGCCTTGCAAGAGCCAGCCTTTTTATGAAGCACCAGGCATCAGTGGAAAAACAGGCCTTTGGAGAGACAGACAGAACTTGGACTTACCATCTGGAATCAGTTAGCATCCCAGGCTTCTTGGACCCACCTTGAGAAGAGCATCCTCAGAGGAAAAGACTTCATTTCTTGCTACTCTGAGCAGATGGGATACTGAATATTGCATATTGGTGCATCCCTGTGAAATGACATTTATTTGTCTTAACAAACTAATAACTGCAGGTTCCCTCAAATTACAAATTTATCAGTAAATTTTACATGAAAAGATGAATGAATGAAAGCTGGAACACATGCACTGTACAGAAAACCTATGTCTAAAGAAGAATTCCACATCTTTGGCTTCCAAAAGCTCTCAATTAAATGTCTCTGAGAACTTCCTCTGACCTGACTTCCAATTCATGCCTTGTATGATTTTGTGTACCGTGGCAATCTGGTTACACAAAAATTGACAGAAGCAACAGCTTTTAAAAATTTCTTTTTCACCCTTGATGAGCACAACTTCACAGTCCATAGGTCCCTGCAATCCAAATATCCCCATGAAAATACTTTTTGGCATAGCTCTCAGTCTCTTCCTCTGAAGCTGTCAGGACCAAAGCAGTGACAGTGTTACGTTTCATCCTGGTGTGTCTGTTAGGCATAACCCAATTGTTTTGCTCAGTAGCTACTAAATCTGCCAGTCAGTCTTTACAGGTTTCTCTGGGGCACCCACCCCGTCACCCTTCCAGCCTCCAAAACCCAGAAAACACGTCACCAAGCTCTGTCAAAGGAAATCATATAAATATTAAAAAGACTGAAGGGCTGATCAGAACAGACATTTGATATTATAGGATTTGTACATCGATTTATGAACTGTGTGATATATGGCATAGGAATCAAGAGGCAATAAGCATTTTATGGGAGGAGATCATAAACCCAACAAATGCTCTACCCGTGTGTGCGTAAGAGACTATTCTGATGCCAGGAAGTGATGCTGTCGCCTCATCCAATGGTGCTAATGCATTTCTAATTTTATTATTAATGTTGCCTTTTTAATAGCCCCCTCCAAAAAAAGAGTTTCTTTTTTTCTGACATTTCCAATATAGTCATTTACACGGCTGGATAAAAGTAAGTTCTCTAAGAGTTGCACTATAATTTTGACATTCTGCACCCCAGAATCCCTGAAACCAGCATTTCCAAGGGCCTCAGCCTGTTTTTAATCACTCGTCTCCTTATTCCTATTGGATGCCTTTTGCCATTTGAACACTCATCTATTTTTACAGGAAGCCATATGAAATGCCATTCTGTGACACAGCAGTCCAAGAACTCCCAAGACAACATCAAAACAAGCAGGATAAATGTGTCATCACACAAAGGGTGCTGTCTGGCCAAGTATCTCTGCTGTGGGCAGAATCATGCCTTCTTGGCAGCACACTGTTAGCTTTCAGCAGTATCTCCTATCTCTGTTGGTGCTTTGACAGTTTCAGTATCTAACAGGGTAAATGTATACATGAGACTCAGACATTCACATAAGCTGTTTGACCTTGGGCAAGTCACCGCATCACTCAGAGGATGCAGGTAAGTTCTAAGGATACTGATACCCGCCATTCCATCTAACAGGATGTGGGGAGCATAGAATGAGGAAGCAGATTTAAATTCATTTTATAAACTGTACAAAGAAAGCAAAATAATACAGTAGACAGAGTGGGAGCGCTGGAGCCAAACAATCCGGGTTAGAATCCTGACTGCCTGTTGTATAACCAAAAACTATTTACTTCATCTCTCTGAACCTCAGTCTCCTACCCCACAAGGGGACAATAATAATTATCTTACAGGGTTCTTGTAAGCAACTGTGTTGTATAGTAGGTACATAATACATGAATATACATACACATATATATTTCAAATGAGGTTTAAGGAGAAAGTAGATACAAACATGTGTGTTCAAACCTCTATATTTAACCAAAAGTCTTTTGCATCCTTTTTCTAAGCTTGCCTTCATGATTTACCCATTTCTCACTGATACCAATGGGACGACAGTGTCTCCTCCTTCATGGAAGATATGATCTCCTGGGGGCTCCATTGTACCATAAGAAGCCTTTGTGTGAAATTGAAAAAGCAGCCCCTCTAGGTAGACACAGCCCGATGGAGGAAGAGCTTAGATTTCAGGTCCCACTAGCCACCTCAACCAGGGGTCTTGTGCAAGACACAACCAGAGCAATTATAAAAAATAATTCTGGGGACCATTACATTGTTTGATACCCTATTTAATCTCAGGGCAACAGGCAAGACATGACCTTCAAAAAATTAGAAAAATAATGTGCGTCGTACATCCACACAGTAACCCCTGAGTTTGCCTAGTTAATTTAACAAAATATCACCCAAGGGAATGTAAACTTGTGCAGCCACTATGGAAAACAGTATGGAGCTTCCTTAAAAAACTAAAAATAGAACCACTATATGATCCAGCAATTCCACTCCTGGGCATATATCTGAAAAAATAAAAAATCCCTAATTCGAAAAGATACACATACCCCAATGTTCATAGCAGCACTACTGATAATAGCCAAGACATGGAAGCAACCCAAGTGCCCAGCAACAGACGACTGGATTAAGAAGATGTGGTATGTGTGTGTGTGTGTATATATATATATATATATATATATATATATATATATATATATATTAAATTTTATAAATATATATATACATATTTTACTCAACCATTAAAAAGAATGAATTTCTGCCATCTGTAGCAATGTGGATGAACCTAGAGAATATTAGTGGAATAAATCAAAGACAAATATTATATAATATTACTTATTTGTGGAATATAAAAATAATACAAATGAATGTAGATGCAAAATAGTAACAGACTCACAGATATAGAAAACAAATTTGTGGTTACCAAAGGGGAGGGGGAAGTAGGGATGGACAAATTAGGGGTATGGGGTTAACAGATACAAACTACTATATATAAAATATAAGCAACAAGGATATACTGTATAGCACAGGGAATTATGCCCATTAACTTATAATAACCTATAATGGATTATAATCTGCAAAATAATGGATCGTGGGATTCCCTGGTGGCGCAGTGGTTGAGAGTCCGCCTGCCGATGCAGGGGACACGGGTTTGTGCCCCGGTCCGGGAAGATCCCACATGCCGCGGAGCGGCTGGGCCCGTGAGCCATGGCCGCTGAGCCTGCACGTCCGGAGCCTGTGCTCCACAATGGGAGAGGCCACAACAGTGAGAGGCCCGCGTACCGCAAAATAATAATAATAATAATAATGGATTGCTATGCTGTGCACCTAAAACTAACACAATATTGTAAATCAACTATATTTTAATTTTAAAAAAGGAAAGCAAACAAAATAAAAAGTCAACCCATAAGTCATTAAAATGAGCTTCCACTTTAATCATTTCCGAATGAAGAAGTCTTTAGCGCTCATCCAACATTCTGAAGAGCTCCTTGATTTCCTAACCAATCTTGTTTGAGTGCCTTAAAATAAATAATGCCTTATTTCTTAGAGGTATTAATTCATTGCTTCTCTAGTGAAGCTGCAAAAATTAAGCCATATTTAGGACCAAAGGGAGAGAAAAGATAAAGAGAGCCTGGATAGCAAGGTCCTCAGCGTATTGAAACAATTCTTTTTTTTAGCTTAGCTCAAAAAGAATATGCCACAACCTCAAGAACTTGGTTACAAGTGCGGTTCTAGGCCCTCAAGATATAAACAATAAATGTATATTCAAATATTAATAGTAATAATAAGAATAAATGTCACTTGTTTCTACATAGGGATTGCACTTAACAGATATTTTCATACCCATTTCTCATATAATTCTCCCAATAACCCTACAAAAAGGAAGAGGAGAAATATTATCCCCTTTTGTGATAAAAGACCAAGACTGAGAGAGGAAGAATGACTTGCCCATCACTACACATCTGTCATTGGTGGATTTAACCAAAGGCTTCTGACTCTCAAT
Source organism: Stenella coeruleoalba (assembly GCF_951394435.1). NCBI lineage: Eukaryota > Metazoa > Chordata > Mammalia > Artiodactyla > Delphinidae > Stenella > Stenella coeruleoalba. The sequence goes on from NC_137154.1 coordinate 21,933,847, forward strand.
CCTATGCTCTCTGGGCCATGCCACGACAGTTCTTTCGTATTCTAGGTTCTTTCAATTATATTAGTGCGTCTCCCAAATGCGCATTTACATTTGTTTAATGAATGATAAGCAAGCTTGGAGTTCCCACACAGAGCCCACTCAGTACTCTCCTGCTTGTAGACATCTGCTCCAACTCTCCTCTTCACACATCCACCAAAGGAAGTGAAGTCCAAACCAGTGGTCAAATAAGGGCTTTGCACATCATCCTTCATACACTACACACATGTACCAAAGCAATGACTCCACCACTGAATTGAGCAGCTGTTCCACAGAGGGAAACAATGAAGAACTAGATGCTCTTTCTTTTGAAGAGGGCCAGGGAGTTCATCACATCAGGCCAAACGGACAGACAAGAATATCCTTTCAAGATGTCTAATAGATATGAAGTGCTGCGAACAGCAACACTTAAGGACTCTTCAAAGACTCCGAAGTGCTAGCCATTTTACAACACCATCCAAAATGGGAAACATCTCATTAGGGGAACCTACTGTGAACTTGATAACACAATATAATGTATAATTCATCTTTGGACCCAAACATGCTGACAGCCTTTTTTTTTTTTTTTTTTTGCGGTACGCGGGCCTCTCACTGTTGTGGCCTCTCCCGTTGCAGAGCACAGGCTCCGGACGCGCAGGCTCAGCGGCCATGGCTCACGGGCCCAGCCACTCCGCGGCATATGGGATCTTCCCAGACCAGGGCACGAACCCGTGTCCCCTGCATCGGCAGGCAGACTCTCAACCACTGCACCACCAGGGAAGCCCCTGACAGCTTTTTGATTTAGTTTTTTTGAATCAGTTTCCCTATCACATTCACAATGAATTATACTAAATAGTTCACAGTGTCCTGGCAAAGTCAATGTACCATTTAATGACTCAGCAGCTGGTGTCTGCATGTGGTGGAGGCTACTTCAATGTCACTCTGAGGAAGGGCTATTGTGATTGTTCCCATTTTGCAGATGGACAATTTTACAGCAATAAATTAGTTATGGTTACTTAACTAGTCTGAATACTGAATCTGGCTAACTTTGTCCAAGATCTAGCCAGGTAACACTGGCCAGTCATCTAATCTCTCTGAACCTGTTTATTCACCAATTATACTAAGAGAGTGTGTTAGATAAACTCCAAAACATTTTCCAAAAATGTTATTTTTAATTTTATGACTCTTCTCAAATCATAATTTGGAAAAGTGCTGGATACAAATGCAAGCGGGTAAAAACCATGGAACCTCAATCTAGACCAGCACTGTCCACTAGAAACTTTCTACAATGATGAAATGCCCTGTCACTCCAATATACGTCCAGTATAGTGGCCACTAGCCACCCATAGCTAGTAAATACTTGAAATGTTGCTAGTGAGACAAATAAAACTGAATTTTTATTTGATTTGATTATTAATTTAAATTAAAATTTAAATATCCCCATGCTGCCATCATCTACAATGTTGGATAGCACAGGCCTAGACAAAGACATGCATTTCTGTAGTAAGTCTCAGAGGACTGCAAAGAAGAGGAAGAAGAAATAAGAATTCCTGAAATACAAGGGACTACTTTCTTATAGTTTGGATATAGTTCAAAAATTTCCGTGGCAGATTCCCAGTCCATCCCTTTCATACAGGACTCTTTTTATTCCCAACAAGAAAGCTATGCATAACAGTTTCTTGGGTAAGATACCATCACACAGAGTCACCATATAATACTTCATCAAAACTGTGACACTTTTGACAGTGAAAGGTGTCGTTATGAATAATGATGACAGGAAAATAGGTATATGCCAAGACCATCCAAGACAAACCTGGACGTGGAGTCACCTAAATTCAGGAGATCCTGCAATTGCAGATTCTTTGGCACCCAGGACTCAAAGAGTCAAAGTCAGGGCTTATAATATCAGACTATGCTCTACAAAGTATTCTATAAAAAGCAGCACCTGGGGTGCTTCTTAAAAACTCAGACTCCTAGGTCCCAGCTTAAATCTAATAATCAAAATCTCTAGAGGCATAATTATTGAATTACTGAGTAATTCTGAATTACTGAGTAATCTGAATCACTGCAAACTGAGTTTCAGTAAAATCTAAATGACCCTGTAATTCTTATACACAAGAAAAACATCTAGAGAAAAATACCATCTAGAGATTCTAGCCAATGAAGTAAAATTGAACACCACCAAGAGATAATGGGGTGGGGCACTGTTGTTTCCAATTTGTATTAACAACATCTATGAACTGTCTTTGACAAGTATCATTCTTGAATTCTGTGTTGGAGTGTCCACGCTCAAAAACGTTCTAAGTGGGGTTCCCTGGTGGCGCAGTGGTTGAGTCTACCTGCCGATGCAGGGGACACGGGTTCGTGCCCCGGTCCGGGAGGATCCCACATGCCGCGGAGCGGCTGGGCCCGTGAGCCATGGCCGCTGAGCCTGTGCATCCGGAGCCTGTGCTCCGCAGCGGGAGGGGCCACAGCGGTGAGAGGCCTGCGCACCGCAAAAAAACAAAACAAAAAAAACGTTCTAAGCAAGGGAGTGCCCTCTTTGATTCTTAATGTCTCCAGATCCTTCTAACTTCAGCCTCCCTGAGACTGATCACCTCCGGGAGGCTAAAGAAACAAAAACGACTTATCTTTCCCTATAGTTTTGGGATTGGGGTAGAGAGAGAACCACAAAAACAAGCAAACCAACGTAATTCAGAGAGAGGTAAGTGCCATGAAGAAAATTAAACAGCCTAATGGGACATTAGAGTATAAGACACACGAAGGCGGAATTGCTAGTTGTCTAGTTCACTACTTTATACTTAGTGCCTAGGACAGTGCCTGAAATACAGCAGGCGCTCAATAAATATTTGTCGTATGAACAGACATATGGAGGGGCAGGAAAGAACTACTTTAAGTGGAGTAAATAGGCTCCACTTAAAGTAGTGGGAGAACCTTTCAACTAAGATTTTTATGTAAAGGAGCCAGGCTGGGAAGACCATAGCAACAAACTTGGCAGAGAAAACAGCAAGTACAAAGGCCCTGAGGTTACAACAAGCTTGTTCTTTTCAATAAGCAGAACAAAATCCTGTGGCTCAGCATGGTGACCAAGGGGAGCAGGGCTGGGTGAGGTCAGTGAGATAGGCTGGGACCAGGTCATATAGAGCCTTGTGGGAAGCCAGTGGTTTCAAAGTGAGGGAGTCATATAATACGGTTTATGATTTACAAGTTCTTTTAACTATTCCATAGAGAATGACCTGTGGAAGCTCAAGAGTAGAATTAGGTACACCACTTAGGAGGCTATCACAGACTGCAGGTGCAAGATTATGGAGACTCAGACTAGGGTGGCAGGAGAGGAGATGGAGAAAAGGGGGAAGACGATAGATATATTTTGGAGGCAGAGCCAGCAGAAGTGGCTGGTGGTTTGGATGTGGGTGAGAAGGCAAAGAGAGAAATACAGGTAGATAATGTCTAGATTTCTGGTCTGAACAGAGAATATTCTCCACGCCACATTTCAATGAGATCTGGTCTTTCCTATGTTTATGTGTGTTGAAGACCTTACTCTACACCAACACCTGGGTTAAAGGTGCCCTCTCTCGCAATCTCACCTCCGAAGAAAAACTGAACTTTTGTCTTGAGTATGGAAGGATCCATGCTGTCAAAATCAGAAGGGCACCTCTCAAGTTTGGAAACCTATAGTCTCAGCTGAGAGACCTCTCTTCGGCCGTAACATGAGTTAAGGCAACAAGGTCTAACCCGCCTTACCCATGGGGATGTTCTCCCCTGCTTAGCCAAGTGAGGTAATGGAATTTTAATTAGTAAAGTACCAGTTGCTAGATAAGTACCAGAAAGTAGCAAGTAGGGAGCTGGTCATAATTTACAGGACAGAGTTGTCAGGATGGTGTAGACGGAATTCAGGACCCAGCACTGAGATCAAATGGAAAAGGTGTCCAAAGCCATGGTAAAGACTGAGAACCAAGAATCTGTAACTAAAGAAATGGACAAAGTGAAAGGATCTGAAATATGAGGAGAAACCACAAGGGTGACCCAGCGCATTTTACCAGACGGCTTAAATACTGCCCGGGAGCTCACAGCTTTTGTCCCAGGCCTCAAAGGCACTCAAAACACCTGGCTGACCATCACCTTAGCAACAAAGAGAGCAGGGGATAAGGCAAGTGTTTTCTATCAATACCAAATTAATTACAGAAAACTGACTCTGTTTTTACATTGCTTATTTCATCACATAGTAGTATTTAAACCAACACCTCTTCCAACAGAAATGAATAAAACTGGATACTGCCAATATGTCACCTTTGTGTATGAAAAAGACTCTGCTGGTATTTGAAGGATGCTCCTACTGATAGCCTATTGTCGTAGCCTGAGATTAGAGGGGAGAGAAAATATGGCTTCTGATTATTACAGCCATGACAAAAAAGGCCTCCAGTCACATCTTATTAATTTACTGTGGAAGAGAATGTCACATTGACATTTCAAATTATCCTGTTGCTTTGTTCACAGGATTATTTTGAGCTTAAACCCATTGGGTTTCTAGCTTGGCTATTCATCTGAGCTAATGACTCTAATCTCCGAATGTCTTGACCTGCACACAAGACTAAATTTTACTATTTATAAAAATGATTAACTGCCCGATCTTGGGATCAAACAGGCGTGGGTCTCCTTGGGCAAGTGATTTATCCTCCCAGTGCCTTTAGTTTCCTCATTTCTAATAAGGAAAATAATATTATCTCCCTTATATGGTTCTTGGAAGGACGATGTGTGATAATATAGGAAAGGCCTTAACAACTATACGAACAAAAGGCAACTCACAATAAAATAAATAATGACAATAATAATAGGGAACATTTTTAGCACTCCCTAGGAGGCCGGCCTTTATCTACATAATTTAAATATATTTACTAACTTAATTCTCACAGCAAGTTCGTAAACTAGACACTATAATTATTATCTCCATTTTACAGATGAGGAAACTGAGGATCTGAAGGTTAGATTATTTGCCAGGAGTCCAGCCCAGGTGGTCCGGCTGCAGGGCCTGTGCTCATGCACTCTGTTACTTTGCATCTATCCCAATTTCTTGACGAAACTACCTTTCCGCATTTTGATCTCCAGCCCAAACTTTACGCTGAAATCCCAAGGTCACACGTCCAATATCCAACTGCTTTCTCATCATTTCTCCCTCAAAGTCTAACAGACTCTCAAATGGAACAGGCTCCAACTCAACACAGCGTTATATGAGTTCCTCATCTACTCCCTGAACCCTGAATCAGTTACTGTAGTCCTTGTGTTATTTTATGTCAGTTTCATCCTTCCAGAAATGACCAACCACTCTTCCTACCTCTCTCTCTCAAACCACACATCTACTTCATTAGTAAGTAATTATTGGCTCTACCTCCAAAATATTCAGTATTCACCACTTCTCACCACCTCCTCCACAGCACCCTGGCCCAAGCCACCATTAACTCTTGCCAGGATCACTGCTACAGCCTCCTGACAGATCACTCCAAATCTGCCCCTGTGCCCCTTCATTCAATACACAACCCAGTAGCCAGAGTCATCTCAGTAACTTCCAATGACTCCTGTCCCACCCAAGGTAAAAGTCAGAATTTGTATGAGGCCCTACATAAAACTGTCCCTGCTGTCATCTCTGACCTCGTCCTTTGTTATTTTCCCTCTTTCACTCCGCTCCAGCCACAATGGCCCCTGCTGTTTCTGGAACCCACCAGAACACCACAACCTCAGGGCCTTTGCACTTACTATTTCTTCTTCCTTGAATGCTGTTCTGCCAGATATTGACATGGTGCCTTCTTTCACTTCCAGGTCTCTAGTTACTGGAGCCCTTACCTCCTTCCTCCTTTGATCCTATTTCCCTCTCTTGCTTTATTTTTCTACATCATTTTTATCACCATCCAACACACTATGTATCTTGCTTATTGTTTTGTTTATTAGCTGTCCTTCCCACTAGAATGTAAGCTCTGTAGGGGCAAGGACTTTTATCTATTTTGCTCATTTCTGTATCTCCCATACCTAGACCATGCCTGGCACATAGGTGATGCTCAGTATATATTTAATGAATAAATGATTAAGTCAGTTCGCTCCCCACGAGAAGCCAAACACATACAGCAACATGCCAAGTATAATACAATGAACTTCATAATGGCTTCCCTATCCCAAGTAGCCTCTGAAGGTTTACACTTTTCTTCATGTTCAATCTTAGAGATTCATTTCTTTGTGGTAAGTCTTATTAATTTACAAATACTCATGAGAAGGAAAAAGTAATAAGCTACTACCAGCCAATAGTATCTTAATATAAATTGGTTTGTATAATTTTCCCCACCTTGTGAACTACCTAAGAACACGTTCACATACAAGTAAAGAAAAAGATGACTAGGGGAAACCAAACTGCCAAGAAAATAAACTGATGTCCAATACCCTGATGCGGGGCATATGGAATGTGATACAGGAGGGGGTAGAAATACCAGCACAAGGAAGGCACTGCAGGGAAAGATGAATTGATCTTTCCTGCATATGTGTCTCAGTCTGGTCCAGAATCTTCAGGAAGAGATCTTTAGTCACTGGCACTACTTCTCAAACGAGCACCTTGGCTTTTTCTTTTTCTTTCTTTCTCTCTATTCTGTTTTGCTACAAGACCCAAGTGTTCATATTCTCTCCCTTTCTCTGCAAGGCTATCCACACCTACTATACCTCTCGGTATTTCTCTATAACCCACAACTGAAAATGAAGCAGGACGACATCTCCCCAACTCCCCAGAGCACAGCCTCTGTGAGTTTAGTCCCTTTGGTAGCCTGGCATTAGATGGATATTCTCAAACTCATGGCATATTACAGTGATATACAGAGTTTAGAAAAATACTATTTTTTTATTTATTCTGGGCTGAGACCAAGGAGTTGGTGAATTGCCCCAGGCGATTCGGAGGTGTAGCCACAGCTGAAAGTGACCAGGGTAGGAGAGGCAAGGTCTACATGGAGAAGGTCTAGGTTCAAGGCCTGGGCTCCAGCTCTCACCAGATATGACATTAGCAAAGTCACTTCATCTTTCTGAATCAGATCCCTGATTAGAAAAATAACCACTCTTGTTTCTTGGGATTATTGTAGAGATTAAGTAAGATCATTACGTGAAAGTGTTTTTACAGGGCCTCACTACTTTTGGGTATTCAAAGGGGCAGAAGGAGAAGTTAGATATCACTTGAATAAAGAAAACACACAGCAATCCAGGGGATTCCACACCAAATGGCTCTTTTTCTAACAGCTCTGACAACACAAGGAGAGTATCTCTGCATCAGGATGTGAGAGGCAGAACCCTACAAAGGAGCTGTTCTAACACAAATATCAGCTGTACTGATCTTGTAATTATCAAAATGATTTATTCACTATACCACCCTTATACAATACTGATAAGAAAAAGAAAAAAGCTGAAATTTTTGGATCACCATTACTACCATCTTGATATTCTTCCAAAGTTTGATATTCTTCCAAACTTCAACACGTAAAGATACAAAAATATGCAAGACAAAGATCATACATGTTATTCTTTAACATCCTTTATTTACTCAATATGACATAAATACCTTTTAACATCAATGAATACAGATCTCTCATCATTGTCCTAAAGGCCATGTAGTAGCCAATCTCTGAGCATTTATCACTTAGGCTATTTCCAATTTTCCCTCTCATATAACCAATTTTGCAGTATAACCTTGTATGGATGTCATTATTCACTTGTCTAATTATTTTCCGAGAATAAATTCCAAGTAACAAAATTGCTCAAACAGAAGGCAAAAAAGGAATTACATTATAGGGCTTTTTAATTAAAATTTTTTTTAATTCAAGCAATTTACGCTAGCTGCTCACTAAAATCTATGTTCTCTTCTTCCACTTGGGCACACAGCCAGACCAAATTTCCCAGCCTCTCTTGAAGGACAGTCATGGGACTAAGTTTTAGCCAATGGAATGTATACTAAGTAATAGATGGCAAAGTGCCAGCCAGGCCCATTGAAACCTCTCACGAAATTCTCCTGTATCTCTCTTACCTCTTTTGCTGATGGATGACAATACCTGGGGCCTCTTTGGAAGTTACGTGTTGAAGATGACAGAGCCTCCATCAGCCTGGATCCCTGAATAACCATCACAAACATAGCCCACCTCCTGCTACACTAGAACCAGCTTAGATTATTCACTTAAGCAAGAAAAAAACTTCTGTGTTTGGGCTATTATACACCTTGAGATTTATTTGTAACAGAAATTAGACCTCCTTAATCGGAGGAAATACTGAAATGTATACCTTAAAGTAGCATACTGCCCCAACACAACCCTAATGTACGTGGCACTGACTTAGCGGTCGAGGAGCACATGGTGGAGAAATTTTTTAACATAGGCTCAAAAGATAGAGACCCATAATATACAGCAATGAGACATTTGGTGAGATGTCTATCTTGGAAGGCAGGTCCAGTGCCTTCCATGCTTTTAGCTGTGGGGAAGTGGTTAGAAAACAGATATTAGAGCATGTCGACCATTACTCATTGTATTTAGGAAGGATCTGCAAGAAATAGATGAGCTTAAAAAAGAACTGGTTGATTTTCAAGGAGAAATAAAAGAGAATGGAGAAAGTCTAAAAAAATCAGACTTTGCAGAACTGAAAAAGTTATCTGCTTCTGAACCACAAACAATAGGAAATAAGACTAAAAATAGGCCTTGAAGTCCTATTCATTTGGCCATTAATTTATATCAGTTAAACAAAGGTATTTAACATTGTGCCAAGTGTCATATTAAGGATGTTTCCTTTCCACCTCAGCTTTTAGTTTCAAATGACTGCCAGAGAGCCACTATTAAGTTGAGGGAGAGAAGCGCTGAGTTAGTCAGTAAGGAAGTAGAAAAGGTTTGGGAATGATGTCTTGGGAAAGACTTTGAGGTATGGTTACTATCACATGGAAGTGACTGGAAGCATACAGATCAGAAGCCTGCTAAATACTTGAAGAAATGATATTATCAAAGAGATCTGGGCCTAACCTAAAAAAGCTTTGACTCTTCAAGCCTTGAAAGAACTCTTAGAGCCCATATTGGCTCAGGCAGGAACCAAGCTGAGGAAGGCTCACTCCCACTACTCTCATTCCATTTATGGCCATGGAGGATAACAAAGAAGGAAGAGGCACCCACAGCAAGGAACCAGGGTCATTCAGTAGACAAGGGAGTTCCTCCAAGGGGGAAGGATTGGGATTTATTTAAGGAACTTTCCCTACTGCCAGGGAAGGGGGACTTCAAAATGCTTGCCCAGGAGGGTTTCATCATTGCCTTGATCAGTGATTGCTGCGTGACTCCCATTCTTCCCTTTCCTGAATGTGAATGGGAGTTGTCACTGTAGCTGTCCTGTCCCAGCTCCATCACTGTATAGAGTATATGTGTGTGTGTGTGTGTGTGTGTGTGTGTTTTGTCACTGGAGAGTGGAGGAGCTAACCTGTCTTCTTAATACACAGGCCACTAGGAACCACATTTGGATATGACTGAGAAGACTGTACATCCCCCAGCAACCTTGCCTTTGAATCTTATACAGAGTTTGGATGGAACATTGAGTTATCTCCCTGAAGGAAGAGGGTAAGTGTGTCCTCTAAGTGGATAAAGGGGAGAACCTGGATATTTGTGACTATAAAGCCTGACGAGGGTAGGAACTGCTAGCTGTTCACCAGAACCTTTGTTCTGCTCGTCTTCCTGGGAACACAGCTGGATTCTATTCGCCAGCCTCCTTGCAATTAGATGTGGTCATATGACTGACCTCTAGCAAGTTGAATGTGAGCAGAAGTACTCTTGCCATGCCTGGCTCATTACACACGCACACACACACGCACACACCACCACCACCACCACCACCACACCTTCAATGAATAATCTTCTATGTTCATTTCCCTTCTGCCACTTGGCTGTCAATGCCCAGAGGAGTGGATGTGATAGCGCTGGGAAAATCTTGTAAGCTGCATGTCAAAAATTGATCCCTGAATAATTGTGTGAAGCAGAGCTCCTCCCTACGTTTCCCCAGGTCCAGGGACTGCCTTGGATTGGTCACCCAAAGGAAAACTAAACTTCTGTGCTCTCAGCCATCAACTCTATTTGGTCTATTTGTTCCAGCAGATAGCCTACCCTAGTACAATTCAAAATCATACGAATTATGAAAAAGAGAGTCCATCTATTCTACCTATTCACAGTTCTCGGGGTGACTGGCTGCTAACACCTTTGAGTCCCCTTCTGCTTTTTCTGTGATCATATGTGTACATACATATACTACAAATATTTATAGATGCATACATTACATTACAAAAACTGGGATCACACTATCTACATTGTTCTGAGATCCTCTTAAAGAGATTGAGTATCCATTTTAAAAGGACATACGATAATGTGGCTAGATAGCACTCTAGGCCTTTACTAAAATAACAACGATCCATCTTCAGCTAACAAAAGCTATGAAACAAACATGAAAATATTTACTCTTTTCATAAACACTTTGTTTGATAGCCAGCAAATGAGATATCCAGAAATAAGGGTATTTAACACTGCCCAGAAATATGTAGAAATAACAACTTCTACCCCAGTAACTGAAAGTAAAATCCACAGCAGAACTCTACATGTCCCTATAGAAAATAGAATAGCCTCCATCTGGCCCTCTAGCATTTGTCTTCTGAGGGTATTTTTTCCAATAAGTCCAGGAGATCAGTATAGACAAAAGCAACCAGACTCTTTTCATTTAATGCTGTGTTAGAAGAACAAGTGCTGGTGAACAACTGATGCACTTCCCAGTGCTTTTCTTAGCTGTTCATCCACCGTATTTATAGATATTTTCAGACATTTCTTACAAAAATGCTGAACACAGAGCTCATATATGGTAAACTATTTCAATTATTGTCTCAAAAGGTAGTACTTGCCCTGGAATTCTTGGAATAACGTCACATTGCTGATGGCATCTCTGAGTTTAAGAAGACTTGGTACCATCTTCCAGTTTGTAAAGGTCAAATCTGTTTTTGCTCAATCTCTATTATACATTTCCCTATACGTTCAGCATAGCTCATAGCTCAGAATTCTCAAATTGTCCTTCACATACCTCTTCCCTGACCATTTCCTCTCACCCTCCTCTGCCCCCCTTCTTTGTTTTCCTAGCATTCTGCACATGCCACTATCCAATAACTCCAATTCATTATTGTCATTGCCATCACATTTATGAAGAGCCTATGTGCTAGATGCCATATAATGCACTTTATGTACCTTATTTCACTCAAATCTAATATTCTATTTTATAATGAGGAGACTGAGACACAGTTTAGTAAACAGCTAGTGTCAGACCCAAGGCTCAAAGCCAGGCAATCTAACCCAGGAAACCATATTCTAAAGAGTCAGTAATAATAGTTGGTTTTACTGCCTCTTTCTCTTCTCTTCTTCAACAAATATTTATTGATCACCTGTTATGAGCCAGGCTCACTTTCATAGGAAATAAGCATCTTGAAGTAAGGGACTGTGTTTTTTTCATCTTAGGATTTCCAGCTCTTAGTACCATGTCTGAAAGATAGCTGCTGCTCAAAACACTTGTGATGCATCATCAGTACAAAGACATATAAGCATGTTCTCTGCCCTGCTTCTATATAGTCTAACAGGAAGACAGGAAAACAGTAAGTACCCTTCTGAAACAAAATGGAAGAGACTGACATTTCCCTGCTACTAGAAATATATCAAACAGAGGCTAGACCTCCGCAGGTTAATGGTCCTGATCCTTTTAAATAGAACTGTAAGTGCAATTACAAAGACTATAACATGGTATGTTCTAGAGTCTTCAACATTCCAGTGGTTTGGTCCGTTCTAATTCTGTGCTGTATGTTTCTCAATTTTTTTTAATGGTCCAGAAAATGCAGAGGTCATTCCAGGTTCAAATGCAGAGATGAAAATTCATGGAGCAGGTGGGGATTGAGATGAATTCTTGGAGAATAAGTAGAATTTGAATCCAAGCCAAAAACTGGGCACTTTCCAGGCTAGGGAAACAACAGTGGGTCCATGGAACAGAAATGGTTATGGTGTCATGGCTGGTAAGGAGACTAGCCTTACTAAAGTAAAAAAAAGGAAATCGATAATGATGGAATCACAATGAGATGATGGTGATAGATATATGACGATGATGTCAGACAGACAGACAGGTAGACAGACAAAGTAGGTTCTGATCCTTAGAAGGAAGTATAAAAGAGTAAAGTTGGAATTAAGCAGTTATTTTAGGGTTGTTAACAGAAAAATTACATTATAAGAGTGGTGGGCTTCCCTGGTGGGGCAGTGGTTGAGAGTCCGCCTGCCGATGCAGGGGACACGGGTTCATGCCCCGGTGCGGGAAGATCCCACATGCCGCGGAGCGGCTGGGCCCGTGAGTCATGGCCGCTGAGCCTGCGTGTCCGGAGCCTGTGGTCCGCAACGGGAGAGGCCACAACAGTGAGAGGCCCGCGTACCGCAAAAAAAAAAAAAAAAAAAAAGTGGTATATGAAGCATATTGGCCTGGCACCTGAAGTTCTGAAGTTCTAAGATCTCTCTTCTTATTATTTCCTGTTCTTTTCTCTTTCTTATGCTGGAGACAGACAACCTCAAGATGATTACAATTCAGCAAAAAGAGCCAGTAGAGAAACTGGCCACATAAATTAGGCTGCAACCATAAGAGCACTCCTCCCACAACTGAGTCTTTAGGTTTTGTTCCTTGGCAAAGAACTAAAGTCACCTAGGGAGGTTTCTCTTTACCTTAGGCAGACCCTACGTTGTGGGTAAACCTTCCTAGCTCTCTTTTGCCAATCTCCACCATCCCTACTCCTAGGCCTAGCATTTCCTAGAAACTTAACCCAAGAATTGACCTCTACAACAGGACACTCCACCCCTTGTTCCTAAGTGAAGACCTTGCACAGCACTGTTCACACACACTCATGCCCACACATGTCCTCAGACCACACTGGCTGCCTACATGGCTATTAGCTTTCTCCAGGGGTTCACACATGCGTGTGGAAGGAAACCAACTTTAACTTTCCTGACCTTGTTAATGTTGACAGTCATTGGCTGGCTCAGTTTTACCTCATAATCATAACTCGCCTCAGAGACTCTTTTCATCAGCCAAGCTAATTAGCCTACTGTAACCCTATGTCTGCTCTCTATCGCTCTCCCCTGCTCTGAATTTCATCCTCATGTCCTAACCTCTACTCTCTTAACCATTCTACACAGTCCAGTTTTCTTCAATTTCCTAGACCCACAGAAGTCTCTACTTCCTTTGAACTCTTAAAAATGTTTCTACCAATTTCTTAGGCACTTAAATTTAAACTCATATCATTTCTTAACTGTTCTTGTGAGAATGTCATTTTCCTATCAATTACTTTCTATGAGGTAAAGACTTTGTTGAAAGCTTTTGTATCCTTCACAGTCCCAAGCACCTATAGGTGCTCAACAAATACTCCCTAAGGTGAAATTTTGATTACTAATTATTCATTTAGATATTTGATGAAATGGCAGCAGGGGAACAGATTAGAAATGGGTAATTCATCATTTCTCCCATTGCATCATGTTGCAGAATTTTAATTAGAGTGACTCTTGGCATTACATATGGCTATTCAGAAAATCAGGATGCAGTTTTAGCTCAAGGGTTTGATTTGCCTGAAACTGAAGGTAGATGACTATATTTTTCTAAAGCAACCATACATTGTACCTCAAAATAACTATTTTTGCACTCTGCTCATTAATGCTTACCAGAGCTAGCTGAGAAGACATAACAGACCAGCACCAATCTGACAGTTCATTTTTCACTACCATTTTCTTCATCTGTTGCAAAACAAACAATGATTTGCTAAACTGAATTTTCTCTCTCAGTGCAATAAGCCTGGTAGTAGCAGAGTTTCTTTAAAGAAAACTATGTCTCTTCCAACCCTACAGAATACAGCACATCCACACTTATTGCACCCAGGAAAGGCAAAATGAAGATAGGTGTCATTTTTTTTAAGAAAATTGAAGTGCAGTAACCTATCTAAACCACAAAAATTTTAAAAGTCAGGAATTGACTATTAAAATTACAGAATTGCTTGCTTTACAAAAGAACATGCTGCAAGGTGCAATCAAATTCCTGGTGTTTATGAACTTAACAATCATGGTACTCACAATCAAACAAATAATATGCATATATTATAATATTCAAATATATGCATTATATGCAAATATATGCATTATAATATATATGTTAGAGATGTACAAATTTGAGTCACACGTGCTGAAATGATCCTTATGTACAATATGATTTCACTCTATGTCAGAAACAACTTTGTCAAGTAGGTATTATAACACCCCCATTTAACAGGTGATAACAACATGCAAAGTATATATTTTCATGGCATTCATAAATTTGGGCATTCCTGAGGCTGCCTGCTCTGTTTCAATGCCAGTCTAATTCTCAGGAGTAAAGCATCTCAGACACAAACTTTCTTTAATGACATTTTGCTTCTGTTGGGCTTTGGGTCTGTAATAATTTTTCATGTTTTCTTCTCAGCCGAGTGAGATTGATACCAACACAGTAGGGGCTTCATTTTATTTTGTATTAACAAAGTTCACTCATCTCTGTAAAGCTGCCATCTAATTCTCTAAGATTCACAAGCAATATCTGCGTGTGGTGGTGGGGAGCTAGTGTCACAGAAGTCAACCAAAGAATGTAAAAATGGAGCTTACCATCCCAAAGCGAAAGATACCTCCTAGGGACCCTCAGATTTGGCTGATAAATGCAACAGGGAGAGTACAGTTCTTGCACTGTCTAAAGCCTGGGCAAATAGTCTCAATTAGACCTTAACCCAAACAGAAGAAGGAGGAGGAGGAGGAGGGGGAGGAGGGGGAGGGGGGAGGAGGAGGGGAGGGGAGGGAGAGGGAGGGGGAGGGGAGGGGAAGGGGGAGAGGAGGGGGAGGAGGAGGAAAGTCAAAGCCAAATGGGCCTGATAACACCCTACTCAGAATTTTGTCCAGACTTGAGACAGCACACACAAGAGGAGTGTGAATCTGCAAAGCAGACCCACCTGCCCTAGACACTGCTTCTGGGAAGAACAGAGAACACACTCAGGACCTCGGACAGATCCTCTCCAAGTACTGAAGAAACCTGTTGCCTTCCAACCGGGTACCTCACTCCACCTCTGCTAGCAGGAAAGGAATGGGTAGGGCAAGATCCACAGAAGTCTGCTTTGGGAAAATCACTTTTCACGGAAATCAAGAGTAGAGAAAAACATTCTCTCCAACAGACGGGACCTATCATGCACCAGTACATTCACCAGCCTCAGAGAGCAGCCCTCTTAGCCTTTCCACAGCTATCACCCTGTGGAAAGGGCATATATAACTTGGCCCCATGACATTATAAGTACCTCTCCCCTCAAGGCCACATAAGCCACACTCACACACCCAAGTAGCTTCTGGGAAGAGTGAAATAGAGGACATGTGAAAATCAGAAAAAATGAGGACCTCAAAGTCTACTTTTATTTAATGGGGCTATTAATTATTTTTGGATTAGATTAAATAAAAAATGAATAAAGTTCCTTTATTCCACCCAAAATGTGGGCCTCAACTGGGATATTATTCAATAAAGTCAGAAAAGAAATGCATTTTCTCTGCACATCTGAGTGTGGAGAGGAAAACTGGCATCTACCAGATCAGATACAGCTTACAAAACCAAGCACATTATAAAACAGGGCAATAAAAATTAAAGTAGACCAATGAAATTAAAATCAACAAAGAGATATATAACTAATCTCCTGAGACAGTTAACACCAAAACTGACCACAAAACTTTGCTTCAAGTTTCAAAGAATTCTTAGCAACTGAAAAAAAAGTATGCAATTGACTCCTCCTCCATTTATCAATTTGCACTTTCATTTTGAAAGCTGTGATTTCTTAATCTAGATGTTTAAAAGAAATAAAATTTGTAGACCAGGATTTCATAATGTAAAATCTACTCCTTGACTTTAAACTAGAAATCTCTGGAAGCTGAATTAACATTTAGACCACTAGGGTGCAATTTAGGAAATTATTCCTTCAATGGCTCAAATGGTACCCCAATGGAATAAAAGATTACACTAAGTCTACGCTTTATTAAATTGTACCTTGGAGTTCTGTACTATTGGATAGTACCCTTCAGGTACCACAATTCAGCCGTTTATTGTTGCTCTCTGTAGAACTACTGGCAATTACCTATTAGCATGAGCTTAGAAGCCAAACATCTTTAAACCAACCTTGAGGGAGAAAAAGAAAGAGGTTAATTCTATTTGAATGAACACAAACATCGCTTCCCTAATTTGGTCCCTATTAGGTAACATTTAATGACACCAAGCATAAGAGACTAATTTCTAAAAGTATGTTAACATTTTATTTAAATAAAAATGACTAATTGGCAGGTTCAGACGGATGTTGTTTAGTGTTTCAGGCACCTCAAGTCGATGATATCAATTTACTTCCTGAATCTAGGACTCCTTAAAATAAGCCTTGAATCTACACATGAACTCTGAGAACTTTTCACTAAGTACAATAGACTTTTGCTGTCCAATACGGCAGGCATTAACCACACGTGGTTATTCAAATTTAAATTTAAATTAATTAAAAATTAAGTAAGATTTAAAATTCCATACCTCAGTCACTCAAGACACTTCAAGTGTTCAATAGCCACATGTGGCTAATGGCTATCATATTGAACAGCATAGATATTTCCATCATTGCATAAAGTTCTCTTGACAGTACTGCTAATGTCTACAAGATACTTTTTACAGTAAATGCTAAAGTATTTATTTAATAATAAGGTAACAGTGAATTATATCTATTTATTATCTGTTTAAGACAGAAGAATTTGTTGCTTGTTTTTGTTTTAATGTGAACATTACATTTATTGTTTTATGCTTACACACACTCATTGCAACACTCACCAAAAATATGTCCTAGCATCCTACTGTAATAGGGGCAGGGCAGGCGTGACCAATAGCAGTCCCGCTCCGCCATTGGTCAGTGTCACAGTGGACCCCTCCCCCAAGCAAGCAACGTTTAGCGAGCGAGCAACTGTCAACCAGCAACCACTAGTGGACCCGCTCAGCCATTGGTCGGCACTGCAGTGGGCCCCTCCCCGCTCCCCTTCCTCTGTATAAAAGGAGCCCAAAATTGGACTGAGGGAAGATGGTTTTTTGAGACACTAGTCTGCCATCTTCTCAGTCCACTAGCTTTCCGATTAAAGTCATTATTCCTTGCCACAACAACTTGTCTCATCTCCCAATTTATTGGCCTGCCATGCAGCAAGCAGAGCAAGCTTGAGCTGGGTAACACTACCATGTTCCTGGCTCTGTGTCTGGCACTGCAGATGCACATGAGTTCAATCTAGTGGAGGAGAAATTCCAGTAACAAAATAATTACAATCCAATGAAACAGGAGCTATCATAAAGGTACGGAAGTAAAAACCCCTAGGTTTTTGTGGGGAAAGGAGTGACACTTTAGCTGGATCTCAAGCAGGATTAGGGATCCCAGATCCCACAAGAAAAAGATAGTGGGTGTTCAGGATGGAGGAAAAAGTTCATACAAAGGCATGAAGATATTAAAGTATAAGATGTGTTTGAGGACTAAAAGAGGCTAAAACAGCATGAAATTAGTGGCAGAGGGCTAAATGGAAGGTAATGAGTTTAGAATTGTGAGTCAGGGCCAAACAGAAGTACACCATGCTATGGAGGCCGGGCTTACTTTGCAGAGGCTATGGAATTAATGCAGGTTTTGGCATGTAGCACATTTATGCCCTGAAAAAAAATTAAACTAGCTTGTTGCAAAGGATGGCCTAAAGAAAATAAAAATGACTAAATGCATATGAGGCAATTTAAAGTTGGAAATTTATACCACACAGCAACTCAACACCAGATGCCAAATAAAAATAATGTTCCTCTATACATATTCACATTTATATATACACATATATAAACGTTTATAAACATACTTATTGTTAACTAGACTTATTGTGGTACTTACTTTGCAGTATATACAAATCATTATGTTATACACCTGAAACTAATATAATGTATATTGACTATACCTCAATTAAAAAAAAACATACTTACAGATTATCAAAAATGAATATAATTGTAGAATGCTAATGAGGCTATATGGGTGTATTGGTATGTAACCCAGCCTCCAATTTATTCATAGATCTGAGGAAGCCCGGACACACACACACACACACACACACACACACACACACACACACACAATACACACATCATTTATTAAGTTCTTACCCTATGTCAAGGCCTGTGTTAACTGCCATTCCCATATTATCTCATTTTAACCCTTAGCAACTACCCAGGAGATTGGAACTGTTTTCCCCATTTTAAAATTATGACCCAGACAGGCTGTATATCTTATCCTAAATCAGACAACTAGGAAGAGACAGAGCCAGACACTGTAGTCAGGCATATACAATTGTTTTGAGCCTGTGCCTTTAACTTCTAGTCAATATTGCCTTTCAGGATCATATAACATACTTGATTCATAGAGGTTCAGGTCCAGCATTCTTGAAATATGCTTAGAGAGTGACATGAAATACAAAGAAAACATTAAAATGAAAGAAGAAGTTCTGATAAAGCTTGCTGCTCTAATACGTTCATCACACCTCAGTAATGGCATAGAGATGCATACACTGGACAAGACAATCATTTAAACAAAGATATATCATTGGAGGAAAAAGGATGGGCCCCAGTGACCTGACTTCAAAGCTCTCTTCTAATGGCTCTAACTAGAGGTGCAATAATGTAGGATAATATTAAGCAGGGTCCTCTTTGCACACATTTACTTCCATCTTGCCTCACCACGAGGGTAAAGATGCCTCTAGAGTAACTGTCCTAGCCATCTCATCACCTTACCTTCAGAGGCTGATTACAAGAGAAGAAGTTCCACCTGGAACCCTAAAGAGGAAATCAGAGGTAAAGGAGCTTTGTAGCCAGCCCATGCGAGAGAGCACAGAGGAAGAAAGCCAACTACCCCATAAGAATACTAATATTAAGTGGGCAGGAGAGGAAGAGGAGGGTGAAGCGGTGGTGAAGGAGGAGGGAGAAGAAGCATAGTTCAAGAGCAGTGTTGGTGGGGGTAGGAGACTGAAATCACCCGTCATTTCACTTCTCAGCTTGAGCAACTACGGCAATCAACATTATCTTCTTCTACTGCAAAACAACTACACTGACAAATATCTTTAAAGCTTCACTCAGTTATTGGCAGCACACTGATAATTATCTTGATTGGTGGCTTGCTTTCCTCAACAGCCCATTAATATGGATGAAAAAAGGCCATCCCTCGAGAGTTCCCATTGGCTGGAAGTGATGATACTGAACAGAGGCCCAGAGTCCTGGAAGACATCAAGGTTGTCCCTGGCATGGATGGATTTTATGACCTCTAAGTCACAAAGCCCTGCCTGCCTCTCCGTCTAGGCAACAGCCATAACATCACACAGACCCAAAGCACAGTCATTCCAGTTATTGTATTTCAACTCCATGGTGTCACAGGGCAGGAGGATGGAGGGACTGGGCTCCTTTCACAGGTGCAGCTTAAGGAATACAAACATTGAACAGATTTTATTACAGACTTGTCTGTTTTGGTCACGCAGCATGGCCCTCCTTCCTTAGGCTGCAATAACCCCAGATCTACGCGAAGCTCAAGGCAATTCATCAACATTGATCAATCTTAACTCACGTCTGGGGTAGAAGGGCAGGATACATAAGAGCTGCCAGAGCTGAACGCAATGCAAACAGCAAAGACCAGCATTTGTGCCAGAGAAACACAGTAAGGAGGACCAAGCTAATCAGCCCTGGCTTAAACAAAGAAAATTAATTACTACTATTATGTCATAGGCTTTCAAATGTGTGTAGATATACAAGCATACACGCATTTAAAATATAAAACTTATTTTACCTTTTAATTCTAAACATCATACACACGTACACATACACACATGTGAACAAACACCAATTTTCTTTGAAATAGCAAATTCTCTTTCATAAGTGAATTGCAATTGGATTAACCTCTTAGACCTAAAAGAGACCTCAAAGATCATCTGACTCATCTGCCTGCATTATACTATTTTACAAATTTAGCCATGTTTATAGAGGTCTTATTGTGTGCCACACAACAAAAGGAGGAATCTGAGGACTTAAAGGGAATATCTCAAGATAAGTTACCTAGGGGAAAAAAATAAAAAATAAATTAGAACAGTTTTCTGGCTTCCCACTATAGTATTCTCTCTATTATATCATGCTATCCTGCTCAGTTAGGAAGCAATTACTTGCAAGAAACAAAAAATCCTCCCTGGAGCAACTAACAAGCTTAACCAAGTCACCTCATTTAACAAAAATTCTCAAAGTAGGTGTTAGTTCACCAGCTTAACAATGCCAGGGCTGATGGGATATTCCCTTGACCTTTTCATCATGTATGTCTCTAGTCACAGTATGGCTGCTGCATCTCCAGGCATTATAACGTCCTTTCAATGAGAAGAAGGAGTATGGGGAAAGGCAAAAGGCTCTTCTGCCTGTACTGCATTGGTCAGAACTGTGCTACAAGGCTAGAAATCTGCAAGAGAGATTGTGAAATGGAGTATTTAAAACTACTCACATTGCTGCCTCCAAAAAAATTAGGAATCTGTAAGCAAAGAATAAGGGGAGAATTAACAGTGTGTAGGCGGTTTATCCTTTCTTCACACACACTGTCTGCCCAAGGAACTGTTTCACCCTTTTTAGAGCAGATGCAAGATTTCATCTAAATCTAACGGCAAGATTGAATCCAGTTCTTTACCTGCGATTAGCTAGGATGGTGTGAAGAAGTAAACTTTATCTTCCAGCCAGGCTGTGCTGCTTCCCACTTACCTCACTCAAAACCTCCCCTTCCTATTGTCCTGTGGCTATGGGTATGAGGATACAGTCTAGCTCCTCTGTGCCCACACATCACCCTAACCTGGAGAACAGACAGATGAGCAACGGGTGAATTGTCCTCCACGAAAAAAGGTGCTTAGCTTTTGCTTCAAATGAGAAGTATCAATAGTAGAGATAATAAATTATAAAAATTTGGAAGAAATTTTTGAAAAAATCCTATAATACAGCACTTGTTTTCTCTCTCACATACACACATGCACAAACATGCACACACACACACACAATTAAAATAATCCTCCTACCAGCAAAAGGAGAAAAGTCTTAGTATGGATTTGGAGACTACAACACCAATTAACTATAATTCTTTGACAGAGGAGTGACTTATTCGTCAAATAGCAATGATCTTAAAAAACAAAGATCGTCAACTAGAGATCTATTAGAGAGGATGAGAACTCTAAGTTCATCTATCTTTGTTTTAAAGTTAAAATATAATAGGAAATCAAAGAAGCAAAAACTATTTTATATAAACATAATTAGTCACTTAGCTTCTTTAGAGCATGGTTTGTTTATAAAATGAGAAGAGTGCAGCAGTCGGCCTCCAAAGCCCAGTAGACACTGACTTACCCCACGCAGAAATCACTTCTTTATCAAGGCAGGGAGTTGTCCATTCAATTTCTTTTTCCTGCCTCTAGTAACAGGGTGTCATTACTCAATAAGGGAGCTGACTTCTTCTAGGGTGATCAGTTACCCGGGTTTGCCTAGAACAATGAGGTTTTCCAGGATTCAAGACAGTTGGTTCTAAAACTGGGACCGTTCCAAGCAAACCACTGTACCATTCCACTTAGAGCATGTTGCCCCCTGCCCTGACCTCATTCCTTCCTCCCAAGTCCTGCCTAAAAGGAGAGGAACAAGGGTGGAGCCCTGTATGTAATCAGACCCAATGACTAAAATGAATTCCTAGTTACTCAAAATGTCCTTCCACAGGTTCAAAGTTTTCATTACTGCTTATTATGCGACATCTGTTTCTGAAGGGAAATTTTAAGAACATAGCTCATGAGATGCACTTTGCTTGAAATTCTCTTTAGATTTTACCTCTTGCTACAAAGCAGCAAGCACAGTTAGACAGACTCCATTCCCCCGCTTCACAGTTGTACCCAGTGGCCACAAGGCAGATGTATCCAACACATTTGATTTGTTTTGTCATTTTGGGCACAAACTTAATTATGATAAACCAGTCTAGTTCTTTCTCACCTACCCTCCTCCTCAAAGTGGATCACACTGATAAAGTGTGATTTAAGTATATTTTTCAGTAATTCTAATAATTGACCCAGGGATATTAAAATAATATTTTCCTGTTCTACTTGTCATAACCTGTTGAGATAGCTTTCAAAATGTGCTACTGCAGGGAAAAAAAGAAATTTTATACATATGCTCTTGCTGAAATTTTCTGGCTCTCTGCCTCCCAGAAGACCAATGCATGAAATATTTATTCAAAAATGGAAATATTAAGAAGTAAATGAATTTAAGCCATCCTAATTACTTTACGGGCATTTCTCCACTGCTTAAAGAAACACCAAATTATCTTCAGTTCTGCATAGGCTGTGTCAACCAGCACATCTTGTTGAAATAGTGAAAAACTCCTCTCAAATAGCCAACTTGACTGATTTAATTCTATTTAAAAATTGTTCTCAGGATGAAGTAACGGGATTAGTGCTGCAGGAACAAAATAAGAAGAGGTAAAGAACTTTCAACTACATGGGACCTGGGAGATCATTCATTCTTCCACTGAACAAATATTTATTTATTGAGCATCTACCGTGTGCTAAGTGCTGTTCTAAATGCTCTGAACAAAAGAGAGTTTCTACTCTGTTGAGAGACAGACAACCGCCCCTGTGATGGTCATGATAAATAAATATGAAGAAAAACAGCAGGGTATTAATGACAAATTTTCTTATATCCTAAAGGAGGAGTGTCTCTCTGAGAAAATGACATCTGAATTGTGAGCTAAATTAGTTTGGGAGAGGAGCTAGGCCTGTCCCCTACTACCATCATCTTTACATGTCTAGACAGTGGTTCTGAAAGCACAGTCCCCAGACCAGCAGCATCAGCATCACCAGGGAACTTACTAAAAAAAGGCGTATTCTCAGGCCTACTCAGGATCTACCGAATATGCAGCTCTAGAGGTTTTCATAAATAATCTGTGTTTTAATAAGTTTTCCAGGTGATTCTGATGCATGCTCAAGTTTGAGATCCACTGCTTTTGACAATCATCCTTTAAGGTCTCATTCAAATGCTCCCTTCTCCAGGAAACCCTCCAAGATCTTCACAATTGAGAGTGATTCTTTCCTCCTCTAAAATCCTGCAACACATTACAGACAACCACCCTGAGGCACCCTGGCCCTCCTTTTTGTATTATACTACTCACGCGCCTGCAGTCCCTCCTTTGCTACCAGTCAGCTCCCTTAAGGCAGGGGCCCTGGGATGGTAATTTAATATGTCAATTTGACTGGGCCATGGGGTACCCAGATATCCCGCTAAACATTATGGGTGTGTCTGTGAGGGTGTATCTAGATGAGATCAGTATTTGAATCAGTGGACTGAGCAAAGTACATTGCCCTCCTGTGGGCAGGCATCATTCAATCAAAAATTGCTCAGGGCCTGAAGAGAACAAAACGCTGAAGGAAGGGAGAATTCACTCTCTGCCTGACCGATTGAGCTGGGATACTGGTCTCCTGCTCTCACACTTGGACCAGGACTTATACCATCAGTTCCCCTAGTTCTCAGGCCTTTGGAATTGGACTAGGACTACAACACTGCTTTCCTTGGGTCTCCAGCTTGCAGGTGACAGACTGTGAGACTTATCCCCCATAATCACATGAGCCAATTCTTTATATATATATATAGAGAGAGAGAGAGAGAGAGAGAGAGAGAGAGCGAGAGAGAGAGGGAGAGAGAGAGAGAGAGAGAGAGAGAATATATATATATATATAAGGAATACTCTATTATTTAGGTGGGCCCTAAATGTAATCAAAATGTCCTTATGAGAGAGAAGCAGAGGGATATTTAATGCACACAGAGGAGGAGAAAGCAAATATGACCACAGAAGCAGAAATTGACTGAAGTGTCCACAAGCCAAGGAATGTCAGCAATCACCAAAAGCTGAAAGATGCAAGGAACAGATCTCCCCTAGAGCCTTCAGAGGGAGAATGGCCCTCCTGACATCTTGATTTCTGCCCAGTGAATATGGGTTTCAGATTGCTGATTTCCAGGACTAAGAAAGAATAAATTTCTGTTGTTTTAAGCCACTAAATTTGTGGTAGTTTGTGGCAGCCACAGGAAATTAATACAGATAATAACAGCTAACAGTTGATGATGGCTTTTTTTTTTTTTTGCAGTACGCGGGCCTCTCACTGTTGTGGTCTCTCCCGTTGCGGAGCACTGGCTCCGGACGCGCAGGCTCGGCGGCCATGGCTCACGGGCCCAGCCGCTCCGCGGCATGTGGGATCTTCCCGGACTGGGGCACGAACCCGCGTCCCCTGCATCGGCAGGCAGACTCTCAACCACTGCGCCACCAGGGAAGCCCGATGATGGCTTTTTAATGTGACACCTTGGCTAGGCTGCAGTGCTGTTATTCACCCAGACATTAATCTAGGTGCTACTGTGAAGGGATTTTGCAGGAGTACTTAAAGTCTCTAATAGTTGACTTTAAGTAAAGGACAGTATCTTGAGTGAGCCTGTCTATGTATGTCAGTCGGAAGGATTTAAAAGCAGGACTGAGGCTTTCACTAGAGAGAAGAAATCCTGCCTGTAGGCAGCGGCTTCAGACCATATGCCGGTGAAGTTCCAGCCTGCTTGTGATCCTCTCTTCCTGACCCCATGTCCCTGGGGTCAAACCTGCCCATGATTTCTGCCTGCCCTGGTTAAATCCTGGCTGATATAGGCGTTAAGCATTTATTCTGCAGCAGGCATTATACATACATCATGTTATTAAATCTTCACAACAATCCCATGAGGTAAGCATGACCCATTATCCCATTTTATAAATGAGATCATTTACACCTAGAGGAATGAAGTGAATTACCCAAGGTCACACAGCTCACAGGGGGACAGAGTTGTCATCTGAATGCAGGCCATCTGATTCCAGAGTCTCAGTTGCTCTACCAAATGCCTCCCACCAAACCATGAATGAGTATGAGACAGAGTAGAAGAGGAATTGCAAGGAAATTTCCAGTGCTCTTAAATGTGTCAGGCTAATAAGGGGAAACAGCAAAGTAATTTTCTTTAAAATGAACAGGAGTCCCATTAATTTGGAACATTCAAGGCAGACTTGGACTGTTGAGAAGACAACTGTTTACTAAGTAATCTGAGAATGCCAACGGGGCTGGGCTCAAAGCTCCCCCACCTGGCAGGGTCTGTCAGCTGACCTTCCTCCTCTCACTTTCTCTCTGAGGCAGCAACCGGAACTGGACAGATGCTCCAGACAGCAGGGGACGAACAGCCCTGGTTATAAAATAGAGAAATTTAGGAGCCCGCCACTGGGTTTCCATATACTCTCTCATATTCATGAGAAATAGAAGAACTTTATCAGCATTTGCCCCAGGGTGCCAATTAAATATGCTAAGAACAAGATTTTCATATCTGGCATCTTGTAGCTGAAAAGAAATCTGCTCACCGCAAAAGAGACCACTCAGCCCAGTTGAGAAGCTATTAAACAATGAAGTCGTTCTAACATTCTGCATTACAGAGAATTCAGCACAGGATGGTTCTAAGTCAGTGGGGATTAGTCAGTGGGGATAAGGGTGTCCTAAAGAACCAGAAGGACCTTATTACAAGGGAGTTGATTGTCTAAGCCAGTCTTGCCTGTGTAAAGAGCACGGGCTTAGGAATGCATCAGAGCAGGGTTCCAGACTCAGCTCATTAAACACATGACTTTGGTAAATTACTTACTTTTCCACAAGGAAAATAGGCTATTGGGTTTTTCATCATTATTGCATAATGCATGCTCATTTAATAAATTCAAACAATATAGAGAACAAAGAAAAACAGTAAAGTTCACTCATAATCTCACTACCCAAAGAAAACTGACATTAACCTTTTGTTGGGCAAGTCAGCTAACCTCTTTTTGCCTGGCTATGCGCATTGATAAAATGGAAATAAATGCAAATACAGTCTGCCTCAGACACTGGAGAGGAGATGCATGAAATAAATCAGGTAAAACGTTTAGCACAGGGCATAGCTAACGAGGCTCTCCCACTGTAGTGTGGGCAATGGCCGGTTTGTCAGGGTCTCTCTTGGTTTTAGCCCTGAATGTCCCACAGCCTGGGAAACCCCTCAGTCTTGGGCGATCCAGGATGGCTGGTCACCATGCCACAAGCCTAAAGGAAGAAAGACAGGAGTGAAGTATCGTATTTGTTGGAGTCCGGACAGTGCTGAGGGAGTACATGACAGCTGTTTTAACCAGGAGGCATCATCATACAGCTCCCCTTAGCTTCAGTTTTATTATCTAACACAGGGTCCGCTTGGACTGAATGGTGGAAATCTCAGAGCCAGTAGTCCAATAACAGAAAGGTATCATCCTAGTATAGAATTGTCATTCATCCAGAAGCAGTTTTGATTTCCAGAAAATTGTATTTCCTTTCTGCCTGCCTACACCTTCAAGTTGAAGGACTGAGCAGGAGAAATCTTCCGAACTCCCCTGAGCTATAAGTTGCTCTTGACAAGCAGAAGGGAAGCCAAGCTCTTAGCAAAGAGGCCCCCTGTGGACCGCTGGTCCCCAACACCTCGCCAGGCCAAAGAACATCAATCTCCTGGCTCTGTTTGCTTTCAGCCTTTTAACTGCTCACATCTTTGGATGGCACTGGCTCAGCAGGACACAGTCTCATCATCATGGTATCAGTTCTGCCTTCAGAACTCAGCCTTGTTCTGACTTTGTCAGTGAAAGCAGCAGCAGAGACTAGAAAGGTATTTTCTTAACCAGACCCTTGGCCTGCTGATCTCTGCTCACCACCAGGAGCGTGTTCATCCCTAACATGTTAGATGGCTCACTTTCTGTGCCCCCAGTTTAATAAATCACTCACTTTGGGCATCCTGACAAATGTTCACATGATATTTCCTTTGGCTACAACTCATCCCATCCTTTCTAGTTATCAACTCAGCTCTTCTATCATCTAAACAAAGACCAGCCAACTTCTTGTGAGTTATGACCCTTCATTTCCCTCTCTTCCCCCATTATTCTTCACTTGGCTTCTCTCGATTACTCTTCTCTGCGCTTGCCTGGAGACACTTAATTATCTTGCCTCTGGTGCATTCAAACCTTTGGACTAACAAGTGCTCTGAGCCGTTTTTTTCCTTCTGGGAAACCAACTGGAAAGTCACCCAGATGTGCTGCCCCAGCTATATTTCAAATAAGCACCAGAGGATCTGGGAAAGAGCCTCCAACCTTCAAGGACATCTGGAGTGCCAACTGAGTATCCTTGAGTTTGAGTAATAACACACACACGCGCACACACACAAATTTCCACAACATGGGGGTCCAAGTGACATTACATTAACAGTAATAATAAAAATTTCTCTGTCCTTGTCCTTGATGATGCCTGATCATGCAGAACCTCAGCCTCCGACAAAGACCTCCAAACCCCATGCGCATTTCTGGGGGTCCATTTATAGGTACACATGCAAATCAAGTCAGTACCACAGGACTTTTTCTGGGCACACTGCCACCCCACTGCTATTTCTGTCTCCCCTCAGGTACTGTATTCTCCCAGCTGACAGCATCACTTACACTCTGGAACAGTCAACACTGAGAAGTGGTCTGTGGCACAGGAGGGTGGGAAAATCAGCACTACCTGGACCCTCTTACTGAGTGTAACATAAAGTGGAGAGAGTATGAATGAAACATTGCAGGTTTTCCTCTCTCTTCCTCCAGCTCAGCTCCAAGTCCATGCGACTGAGCTGGGCGTAGACCTGAGGGAACAGCACCACATTCTACTCACAATCACAACCCCCATATGCACCAATGACCACAACCATACAAATGGGTCAAATTCATCATGCACAGCTATTTCTCCCCTTAAGATAAGTTCCCACCCTGGATATTCCCCAAGCAAACAGATCTCCATCAGCTGCCCTCATGTTCCACCCTCTTTCCCCCACCTCATCCACCCCAGATCCCAGATTCCCAGGCATGCCTAAACCCCAGATGGGTAGATTTCCACATGTGTATATTATTTTTAAACGATTCCTCTCAAATCCTGAGCACAGGTCCTAGACACTGGGGTTTCAAAACTGAAAGAGATGCAGTACTACTCTCAAAAGGATGCATATTCCTAGATTGTTTTCCATCATCTCAGATCTGTGAATCCCCAAAGTACAGCATAGGACAATGACAGACATAACAAGCCCAGGCGCTGGCGTGTTACGTTACATGGGCCTGTGTGTTTGCTTTTGTGAGTTTTCCCTGGAAAATGTTTGGTCACAAGACCTATTGAAACTATTAGGAGAAGTTGACCCTAATAATATGCAGAATTAACATAATAAGGAAAATGGCTGAAACAAATGGATCTTGACACTGCAGTAACGGCTTCTTCATAGGAACAAATGAATTCAGGAGCAAATAATGGAAATTAATGAAGGTACCACAGACAGAGCCCGCCTCCTCCTAAGGGATGAGTTTCATAGGGGCTGTCCTGACTTCAAGATGAACAAGGGTTCTACAGAGAATCCTGGGACAGGATGCACAATTTGAATGGGAGAAGCAGCCACAGAGGCTCCACCGGCTATGAGCAGAGTCACTCCTCGAGGGAAGTGGTAAATTTCCACAGCCTTTATAGATCACTTGGCTGATATTTCGATACCAACAGTCTATGTCTTTAAAGGCTATTTATAGCTTTAATGGTATTAAAGTGATTGAATTCCCTGGGACTCCTGAACTTCTATCTGTTAGTGAAAAGTATAAATCACCTTGACACCAGATTAGCCTATGGAGGTGTTTCCCCTAGAAATCAATAGCTCATCCTCAGTTATCTCCAGCTCTGGAGACTCAGCCCCAGCAAAGCAGCATCAGCCCCCCAGTAGGAGTGAACACTTTTCAAGGAAACAGCAAAAATCATGCGGGGTGTGCAGGGAGGTGTAAGAAGTGGGGTTTTTATCATAACTTCCCTGGTCTGGAATGTGCCTAAGGCAGAAATCTGGGTCACCAACTTAAGATTTTCCATCTAAGACTTGCAGACACCTAACGTTACAGAACGAAAACATCCCATTCTCCCAGAACCTCCTTTCCACTGCACACTTATGGACGTCCATAGTGCACGGCACCATCCGACCTATGTGAGTGCATACTGTCCAGCCCCCCCGCCATTAGAATGTAAGCTCCATGAGGCAAGGGGTTGCATCTGTTTTGTTCACCAATGTATCCCAGTGCCTAAGGTAGTCCTCAGGACATGGGAGAGTCAATAAATACTTGTTGAATGAATGAAAGACAAGAATCATGGAATCTCAAGACTGAAAGGGAACTGCAAAGCCATCTGATGACCAAGCCCCTTTCTTTCACTTACTGACTCTGATAATAGAGGACAAGGAGGGTTACAGAGGAAATAATTCAGGGATGCAACTGGGAATGGACATGAGAAAATTGGATCTTCAATGCCCCAAGGGGAAGGGAAGAGGAGACCTTTTGGGGCCTGAGAACATAAATGCTCAGCCCCCTGTCTTGGTCTTCCTAGGGGGTCCAGCTAGAGAAGACGCAAGAAGATTTCCAATGCAGCATATGCTCCACAGTTGGTCAGCCAGCTATTTAGTGGCTACTTATCATATTCTTAGAGATAGGACTGATCACTTTGCAGATGTCAAGAACTGTATTAGGTACAAGGGGTAAATAGTGAACAGGACAGACCCAATCCCTGCACTCATGGAGCTTACAGTCTCTGGGGGAAACAGCCACCCAACAGATCCTTACAGTTATGTGAGTGCTGTTAAGAGGAAGTGTCAGGTACCACAGGAACGTGTAAAAGGCCACCTGGGCTACATGCAGAATCAGGAAAAGCCACCTGAGGAAGCACCGTGTAAGCTCCTCCATAGCCCTTTAATGCTTAAAATGCAAAAGCAAGCCTGAAGATAAGAGCCGAAGGAATAGGAAAGAGAATGGAGTAGGAGGCCTTGGAACTGGACCTTGGACCTTCAGCTTACTCTGTGAGCTTGCGCAAGTCACTCCACATCTCTAGTTTCTTCATCTTGTCTGTACTTTCAAATTCTGATATTTTATCATTTGTGGAAGAAGAGACCAGCTAGTCAGTGTCCAGAAACATTAGATCAGAGGAGGTGTGATTCTTACCACAGGGGATATACGTGCTGGGGATGAATTACTTTGGCAGCTGGTGAGAGAAGGAAACAGGAACCATATGAGAAGGGGCTTGGGAGGGGAAGGAAGGGTGACTGCGATGGATGGGATTGAGAGCTTTGCCTGGAATGACCCTGGGAAGGAACTGAAAGACACCTGAAGCAAACCATTCTAACAGTAAATAATATTTGCTGGTGTTTAGAACTCTGACGCCTACACCATCTCATTTAACTCTCTAAAGAGCCTGTGAATTATGATTGCTTCTGCTTTGCAATTAAGAAACTGAGATTCAAAAGCACAGAGTCAGAACATGGCAAAGCAGAACGTATACGCAGGCCTCCCAGCTCTAAGCCGCTTTCTGAAGGGGGCTCTGGGAAGGTTCGGATCTCAGATGCAGCAGAGGGCATCTGAGGAGGGAAAGGTCACTGCCAGAGCCTTAGCCAAAACAGGCTAA
This sequence comes from Stenella coeruleoalba, assembly GCF_951394435.1. Lineage (NCBI taxonomy): Eukaryota > Metazoa > Chordata > Mammalia > Artiodactyla > Delphinidae > Stenella > Stenella coeruleoalba. The sequence goes on from NC_137154.1 coordinate 21,964,557, forward strand.
TGGGAAGCTGCCAGAGATGGGCACAGGAGCAGTAACTGTACTGTCTGCCACTCCCCACTCCCCCCAGTAAGGAAGGGAGGCTCCTCCTCCTTCACTCAACATAATGGGACTAGGACTGCAGGAAAGCCATTCTTACATTTATTCATTCACTCAACAAACATTCACTGGCAGTCTACTAGGTGTGATCCTAGCGCATCACTAAAAGAAAGCCACTTCCCTCAAAGCGTGCACAAGGTGGGTCAGCATAATGGATAATGGCACATTCTACCTCCATATGAGTCCTAGCTCCACTATTTACCAATTTTGTGACTTTGAGTAAGGCTTCTTAAACTCTCTGCCTCTATTTTTTCATCAGCAAAATGGGAATGATGACAGTACCTACTCCACCAGTGCCTGGGGATTAGGTGGGTAATACACAAAAATCACTTTATACTGTCCCTAGCAAATTTGAAGGACTCAGTGAATGTGAACAATCATTATTGTAACATAAGATGTGTCCTGAAGGAAAGGCAGAAGTTTGTCAGAGAAACAAGGAAGGTGACAGTGAGGCCAAAAATATATAAATATAATTTATAAAGTCTCAGCATGAGAATGCTTGGGACATTCAAGGAATCAGAGTGGAGTCCAGGGTACAAGTCTCAGCATGAGAATGCTTGGGACATTTATAAAGTCTCAGCATGAGAATGCTTGGGACATTCAAGGAATCAGAGTGGAGTCCAGGGTACAAGTTTGGCGGCAACAAGAGATGGAGCTGAGAAAGTGAGCAAGGCCCAGTCCATAAAGGACCTTTAAACCCCACTGAGGAATTTGGACGTTATCCCTGAGACACTTTAAGCAAGCAAATAACATGATCTGATTTGCATTTCACAAATATACTGTTGTCTTCTGTCGTAGGTCGGGTTTCCCAGGAAGGGGCTTTACATTGGAGATTAGCTTGCAGATGTTTATTAAGGAGCGCCCAACACCTGTGAAAGGGGGAGGCTGGAGGCTGGATTGAGCAAAGGGAAGAGTTGGGCTGCAAGGCCATCCCTACCAATGTGTTCCTGACCCTCAGGGTGATAAGGAGCCAGAATGCCCTTCAGAGTTGTCCCAAGTTGAGGTGGGAGAGCCAAGACCTTACACCCTGTGTCATACAGTCACTGGACGTGGGCCACACTGGGTAAGGGGACTGACGTTGAGTGAAGCGGCTGACCTTGGGTACCCCTTGCACCTGAGGCACCAAAGCGCTGACAGCTGAAGGATGTTGAAGATATCAATCCCAACAGCTGGGGCAACCAGACCCTCTTTGAAACAGGGTCTGAGCAGTGATACTCCTTGTCTACCACACCCTTCTTATTAAAAACAAAGAATCACAATAACACACCAGGAAACCAGGAAACCGAGCCAGAGGCCTCAGATGCCCTGCAGGAGTATAGAGCCAGGCAAAGCAGCTTGCACATGAGGCCACTGTACACACACACACCAGTGTCTAAATATAAAGGATTCCTAGGAGAGAGCATCACCCTTTTTTTCTGACTAGGTATACCCTGCAGCTTTTCCTTTCTCTCTAGGGCTTCAGAGCCTTTCCAGCATAGACGGTTTTATTTATGATACTTGAATGATACCTGCAAAGAAAAAGAGCCCAGCCAGGGGAAAATGAGAAGCTCAGCTAGGGATCTTCAAGGCTCCTTGATATATTTCTTACTCTTCTTCCGGGCAGAAATTTTCATTTACAAAATTCCTACAGCTCTATTTGTCTTATGTTAGTTTTTCATTATTCCCATTTTTTTAAGCACACACATGCTTGGGACAAATCATCATTTTCTCTGATTCATGTGTTCAATTAGTGTGGATATTAACTTGAGCTGCCTGACCCATGGCAGTGAGTAAATGGGCACCTCCAATTCTGAAGTTCCCTAAACTTTCCAGTATTAACTTAGCCTTTCAAGGGCGTCAAAGCGCTGGCACAGAGGATGACTTCTGTTTTTCTTTTTTAATTTATTTATTTAATTTATTTTATTTTTGGCTGCGTTAGGTGTTCGTTGCTGCGCACAGGCTTTCTCTAGTTGCAGTGAGCGGGGGCTACTCTTCGTTGTGGTGCGCAGGCTTCTCATTGCGGTGGCTTCCTTGTTGTGGACCCCAGGCTCTAGGTGCACAGGCTTCAGTAGTTGTGGCTAGTGGGTTCTAGAGCCCAGGCTCAGTAGTTGTGGCACACGGGCTTAGCTGCTCCGTGGTATGTGGGGTCTTCTTGGACCAGGGCTCGAACCCGTGTTCCCTGCATCGGCAGGTGGATTCTTAACCCCTGCGCCACCAGGGAAGCCCAGGGGGATGGCTTCTTAATGTTTCTATTTGTGTGATCTAGAAGCCTGAGAGTTGCTGGTTTCCTTTAAGCTTGTAAACTTTCTGGGATAAGCTAAATCACAAGTGACGGGTCAGGAGAGTAAGAGGCAGCATCCACATCACATCAGAAACAACAAAAACAAGAGTGAAACAAGACTAAGGGCCTCAGGAACCTGGAATGGGTGTCGAAGAGCAGGAAGGTATTTGGGACCACATATCCTATTCCCTCATTTTTCAAAAAAGAAAAACACAAAGCTGAGAAAGTTTGAGTGAATTGCCCAGATTGCTCAATGAGTGTTAGTGGCAGAGCTGAGACACAAATTTCTCGGCACCCAGTCAGCACAAGGACCTTTCTCTACTCCACCCACAGGAGAACAGAATGGAGTATTGGGACATTTGCTGGAGTTGGAAATATTTCAAGGCACATCTGGGCAGGAAGTTATCAGAAATATAATCATACTTTTTTTTCTGACTATTCAATTAGTAAGAATAATTGTTCTGTCTCCAAGGACCATAGAAAGCAATACAAAAAGCTTTTAAGAGATAAAATCATGTTTGCATGTCCTTAAAATAGTATATTTCTCTTAACTCAGCTTCTTCCTCCCAACCAATCCTCACTGGGGTGGGGTAGGGAGGTCGACTGGCTCCATGGGACTGATGTCCATGTTCCATATTATCCTTCAATGAAGACTCCATAGGGTGTGCTGATCCCCAGAAATAAGTATCCCAAAGGAGCATGAAAGTAATAAATTTTAACATATGTCTTATTCCATATAATATGGTCCTTCAATGATGAAGGCTGCATGGGTTGTACCTGCTCAAGGAGAAATAGTGACAACTTGAAAATGTTGTCCTGACCTGAAAGAATAGTGTAATAAGACAATGATGACCTTATTTTCCAAACCAAAAATCAGGACACAAAGTCTAACAAAGAACTTTTTCCACTTCTGGGAATTAGGCTGTCTGAGAGATGTAGCTTAAATGCCAAAATATTGGCATTTCTGGGACATTGATAGTGTATGGAAACAACAGGACAGAATACTTGAAATCACGACTGCCCTGAAAAGTCAAAAAATATCATCCTAAAAGAACTTGCCTAAAATACAGTCTCGAGACCCATGGAAACCAAAAACAGGAGGAGTGGACGGGTGGAGCAGTTTCTAAGAGTTCAAGGAGAGATCAAATGAATCTTGAGTATCCTTAGGTGCAGAAAGAGGGGAATAAAACAAGTAAAACAAATACCATTTACCCAAATCAACTGATTCTTTTTTTAAACCCTCTGGTTTAAAAACAAATTGTGTCAAAAGATTTCGAGGTAAAGAAATCAAAATACCCCCTTGATTAACTATTTAAGTGGAAGATTAATCCACACATATCTTTTCTGTTATGCTCTTTTAATTACAAGCAACAGAGACCGACTATTACCCTAACAATGGAGGGTGTTAATTTATTAAAAATGAATATATATGGATTACTAGACCTCTCCTTCCATTTCAGCTTTAACTCTGGCAGCAACCAACTTAAACTAACAGGTGTTTCAAGTTTCAAATTTAAATTCTCAGAAGAATGTCTGATTCCCACCCTCCTCTTATCTTTTCACACCAGTTCATGTCATGGGTGGCTGACCCAAATCTGGGTTTTTGCCCATCCTGGTCTCATAAATCATGTCCTAAGCAGTATTCTGGACTTGCCAGTTTCAGTAAGAGAGACTAGCAATGTGGAAGTGTCCTGCACCACTCTTAAGACAAAGTTATGGATGCCCAACCTTCAAGGAGAATTTTGCAACTCTTGTTCCATTCCAGGTTCACCCAGCTGCTCCAGATGTACCCACACCTGCCTCCGGACAGCACCATCCATTCAGAATGTCTTTCAGGAGACAGGAGCTGGTTGTACTTCCCTCCACCCTCAGGGGGCGCCAAAGTACTTGTTCTGTGCCTGCAATAGCTAGGCTACGGCGCCTCCTCTCGTGTGTCCTCTCAGATCAGCAAAACTCTCATAGAGCCCGTTGGTCTGTCCATCCTCCTCCAAGGAGGAGGCCACCTGTAGCAGAAGCTATTGGTGCCCAGCTCAAATTATCTCAGCCCCTCCCACATCCCACCTGTGATCAATTCCCATACTTGTCAGTGACATCCTGTGACTCGCTGCCAGATGGAATTCCCTGGCTAGGAAGCATGCTCAGCCCCACATGGCAAGACAGGCCAAAAGTGCCGAGGACTGGCCCCCCCCCCCAATGAGAGATAGAGATTGGTGGATAAATATTTCAATTTCCTCACTTCATTGGTGAAACAGCTCTGGGCTGTGTTCTACACAATCTCTCAGAGGATCCACTGTGGGATTGAGCTTCCATTGCCCATAGTGGCTGAATACACCCTTTATTAGCTTTTTCCCCTGCGCCTCTCACTTCTGCCCCAGTCTTCCTGCTGTCACCTCTCAAAAACTCCATTTTCACCCAAATCCTTGTCACAGGGTCTGTTTTTGTGAAAACAAGACAAAGGTAATAGTCAAGGGACCATTTCACCCACCATCCTCAATCTGCTGACACTTCCCACTCCAACATCTTGCTCTGACATCTTGCTTTGAAAGATTCTGAACACGATCCAAGTTCCTAAACTCAGACCAGTCCTGTGAAGACAGTTCTCCCCAGAACTAGTCCCTCTCCTCAAATCTTGCGTTTCCTAACCTGGATACCACAGTGGTATTTTACTTCATTTAGTCTTAACACTTCTAAGCTTCCCCCGAAAGAATGAAGTTGGCTGCATGTTCTACTCCCAGAAGCTCACTGGTTTCTCCCGCCAGATGCTTCTTGCCGTGAGCTCTTCCCCAAGATGTCATGATGTCAGCAGTACTAATTGATGTCACCTCCACGCTAAGGACACATGGAAGACACTGTCATTTAGCTACCTAACAGCCACTGCCAGCACCCCTTGCTTTCCCCCTACCACAGAAACTGAAAAAGGCAGGAACTTGTATTTACAGCCTCTCTTGCAGCTAAGGGTTCCAAGGAGCCTATTCTTGCAAATAGACATAAGGGGATTTCTGAGATAGCTTTTTCCTCCCCCATAAAAGAAAGGAGAATGACCCTCAATGAGTCCTCCTCTCTCTCTCTCTCTCTCTCTCTCTCTCCCCCCCCCACCCCGTGTGTGTGTGTGTGTGTATGTGTATGTGTGTGTGTGTCTGTCTGTGTCTCTCTTCCCACCCCCTTGTGTTGTGTGCGTGTCACACACACACATGCAGGTACCCTCCTGTCTTATCCTCTGGACACAACGGCATACAGAAGAGGTTTCTAGGGCTACAGAAGAAATCCTGTAACCATGAGAAATATGATAAGCCAAGAGAACTGTGAGATGTCAACTCAGTACACTGACATCATGGAGCTAAGGAATGAACACCAGGACTGTCTCACTCCAGGCTTCTTCTTTGGTACACAAGTGTCTTTTGGGTTAGTCCACTGTTGGTGGAGTGACACTTGCAGCCAAAACTCTTCCCAACTGACACAGGGCAGAACCGCGCAGAAGCTGTACAGGATTCTCCCTCAAGCAACAGCTATTTTTTAGCTGTTTATTAACTACCTAGTCTTTGAAAACCATGATAGGAATAGAGAACATGTATAAAGCAAAGTCACTTCACAGGATTAGAGAAACTGTGGGGCTTCCCTGGCAGTGCAGTGGTTAAGAATCCGCCTGCCAATGCAGGGGACATGGGTTCAAGCCCTGGTCCGGGAAGATCCCACATGCCGCGGAGTAACTAAGCCCGTGCGCCACCACTACTGAGCCTGCGCTCTAGAGCCCATAAGCCACAACTACTGAGCCCACGTGTCACAACTACTGAAGCCCACGTGCCTAGAGCCCGTGCTCCACAACAAGAGAAGCCACTGCAACGAGAAGCCCGAGCACCGCAACGAAGAGTAGCCCCCGCTCGCCGCAACTAGAGGAAACCCGCGTGCAGCAACGAAGACCCAGCACCGCCAAAAATAAATAAACAAAAAATAAATAAATTTGTTTAAGAAAAGAGAAATTGTGATAAAGAGGCTGCCAAGTGGTGGGATCAGCTGAATGTGCTGCTGCAGGGGCTCGCGGGAGGGGAGGCTGCTGTGGACCGCAGCGGGAGGGAGAGGCTTCCTCAGCTCAGAGGCACATAGGATGTAAGTAGATGGAGAAGAGAATTCCAAGCAAGGGAAGTCATGCAAGCAGTGATGCTTGACATAATTTTGTAAGACAACGTGGGAAAAGCAAGTCAACCAATGTGGCTGCAAAACCCGGTTGGTGTTGGATGCCATTGAGCCCCCAGCACTATTCTTGTGAACGCCAAGGCTACAGCCGTTAATATATGCTAGCAGGGAAAGGAGGTGGGGGCATCATCTCAGAAGGCAGGGATCACAGGCGTGGCCCGTTCTAAGGAAATAATAATAATAAAATGACCATTTATTGAACACTGGAGTTAGTCACTACAGTAAATTTTTGCACAAATCATTTCATGTAATGCTCAGTACAATCTGACAGATGGGAATTACATTACTGGTTATTGTGGATAAGAAAACTAAGGTCTCAAAATGTTTTTAAAAATTACACTGCTAGGGAATTACCTGGTGGTCCAGTGGCTGGGACTCGGTGCTTTCATTGCCAAGGGCCCAGGTTCAATCCCTGGTCGGGGGGTTGGGGGGGGGACTAGGATCCCACAGGCCTTTCAGTGAGGCCAAAAAAAAAATCTAAGCTAAAAGTAAATTACACTGCTAATAAGAGCCAGAATCCACTTTCAAACTCAGGTCACCCCTTGATTCTGATGCTTAGTTAGACCTGCGCTGGGTGCCCTGCACATGGGCTTCCCCAGTCCTCTGTGCTTCCATCTATCCCAGCACCTGCCACACAGACTTGCTGACTTACCTCCTCCACTAACTTCAGACAACCTAGGGACATGGATGGTGGCCCATTTACCTGGCGAACCCCACACCCTCCCGGTGCCTCAAGAGTTCCTGGACCATAGCCACATTGATAAACGTTTGCTGAATGAATGCAAGTCTTCACTCTTCGGTGTTGGGTTGACTCATAAATCAAGACAATCTCGTTAGGTGTAAGGTATAACATCCTGGCAGAGGCATTTAAACTAAGGCATGAGTGGCTGGCTTTGGCCAAGTCAGCTGAGAAGGCTCCTTCCTCACCATACAGCCTCTACCCTCACCACCAACTCAGTCTAAGACTGAAAAAAAAGCTTTTATACAGAGAGCAGATTGCAGGGCCTGGTGAACACCAGCAGGACTCTCCCCAGAGCACCATGTGCTGCTTCAGAATCCACGAGGGACCACAAGTGCAAGGGCAAAAGTGAGCCCAAAAGGATCAGTGAGGAGATGGCCTTATCGTAGGGCTGCTCTTCATCACCAGAGGCCAGGCTTAAACACAGCCAGCTTAAATTTCATCCAGGTGGACTGAAGTCAGAGGAGAGGAAAGATATTTAGCTGCAATACTTATCCAACAGAAATTCATATAATCCGGACTAGTTTTGAGCACTTTCTATAACCCAAGACAACAGGGACACAAAGTTAGAGAAAGCTGCTCACCGCCCTCTTTGTAGTCCGACCTCACCAGGCCAACCACCAAGCCAACAACTAACATTCAGGGAAGGGATGCTTTATTAGAGGAGTGCTAATAAGGACACGCTGGAAAAGGGCATCTCACCTATACTTTTTCTACCAAGCTTTATTGAGTACTTCCTCTGTACAGCGCACTGGGCTGGAGACAGGGGTATGAAAATGAGTCACAGACTCCCCATCTACAACTTCCTAATGGAGAAGGCTGATACATAAACTGTAACTTCCTATAATGTGGTGCGTGGGCACTGAACGCTGCAGGAACGAAGAGGAGGCTCACTAAACCCAGTGCTGTCCAACAGAAAGCAGATAAACACATGAGTGATTGTAAAGATTCTAACAGCCCAGTTAAGAAAGGTAAAAAGAAACAAGTGAAATTAATTTAATATTTTTTGTCTAATCCAATAGCTAAAATATCATATCAACATGGAATTTTTTTAAATTTCCAGTGTTTCCGTTTTTAACATTAATTGCAATTAAGAATTCAGTGCCTCCATCCCACAAGCCACATTTCAAGTGCTCAGTAGTCATGTGTGACTGGCGGCTACCATGTCAGGCAGGGTGGAGCTAGAGGAAATGACACCTGAGTTGGGTTTTAATGAATGACCAAGAGTTATCAACACAAAGGCAGGGGTGGCATTTCAAGCAGAAGGATCAGCAGGTGGGAAGACAGATCTAGAGCGACGAGAGCAATGAATGTGGCAGAAGAAAAAGCCAGAGATACAGGCAAGGATAAAATCAACTATATAATACTTTCTATGCTGAGCTGAGGGGTTAGAATTTATTCTGGGGAAGTAATGGGGAAGGTGTATTAGTTTCTTAAGGCTGCCGTAACAAACTTCCACAAACCTGGTGGCTTAATAGACATTTATTCTCTACAATTCTGGAGGCCAGAAGTCTGAAATCAAGGTGTTGGCAGGGCTATGATCCCTTGCGGGGTGGGAGGGGAAAACCCTTCCTTGCCTCTTCCAGCTTCTGGTGGTTCCTGGTGTTCCTGGCCTGTGGCAAACATAACTTCAACCTCTGCCTCTATCTTCACACGGCCTGTTTCACTGTATCTCATCTCCCCTCTCTCCTCATAAGGACACTAGTCATTGGATTTTAGGGCCTACCCTAAATGCAGGATGATATCATCTCAAGACCCTCAAGTTAATTACATCTGCAAAGACCCTGTTTCCAAATAACGTCACATTCATAGGTACCAGGAATTAGGACGTGGACATATCTTTGGTGGGGGCAGAGTTGGGATTGGGGGGAGCACAATTCAAGAAGGTTATTAGCAAGGAGGAGGGGCTATCAGATTTGTTTGTAGAAAGATCAGAACAGTGGATTAAATTTACAAGGCAAACAGCACAAGCCAGGTACTACGGTAAGCCCTTTACAGGGATTGTCAGTTTTAGTCATTACTTTAAAAAAGATACCTATAAGGCAGGTACTCGGATACATAAACTGAGGCTTAGAGGAGTTAAATCACTTGCTCAAGATCAGACAGCTGGTAAACAGTAGAGGGTCTTCTCTCTCTCATAGGCCCTCTGACTCCAAACTCAGGCTCTGGACAATTTGGTTCCATGCCGTATGCTACCGGGATTCTCCCCATTACCCGGTGCCTGAGAGATGTGCCTCTTCTGCATCACCCATGGATATTATGGATTGACTGTTATATGGCAAACACCTGGCAGAAGTCCCAGGCGAGAAGGAAATACAAAGGCAGATGAGAAGTAGGCTCAGCCCTCAAGATGCTCACTCAGGGTCCAGTAGGGGAAACACTGTAAACTAACCAACTCCACACAACATCATCACACTACAAACTTGTATCAAGGGACTAAAAATTAATCCAGCAATGCTATATAAAGGAACTCTCCTTTAGCTACTGACTGAATTCATCTTCTCCAGTTCTAACTTAACGAGACTGAGACTAACTTCTCTATTTCTGCCTGACTGAACTATGAGAAGAGTGCTATTGGTTTACACAGGGTAGATATTCCAATAGAAGAAAAGCATTATCAGTTCCCCCCTGAGGTCCAAAATTCCAAGTAACTTTGAGAAGAGGCAACCAGAAGTCCCATGTTGACCAGACACCAAACCCCTTAATGGCAGTCTTTTTTCCTCATGTTTTCCCAGATTTATTTAGGCTCAACTGACAAATAAAATTGTGTATATTCAAAGTGTCCAATGCGATGATTTGATATAAATATACATTGTGAAATGATTACCACAATCAAGCACTTCTACCTTTAAGTGCTCTAATGTTACGTGCGTATATATTTACAATTGTTATATCCTCTTGATTAATTAATCCCTGTATCATATATGGCCTTCTTTTTTTTTTTTAAAGAAGATGTTGGGAGTAGGAGTTTATTAATTAATTTATTTTTGCTGTGTTGGGTCTTCGTTTCTGTGCAAGGGCTTTCTCTAGTTGTGGCAAGCAGGGGCCACTCTTCATCGCAGTGCACAGGCCTCTCACTGTCGCGGCCTCTCTTGTTGCGGAGCACAGGCTCCAGACGCGCAGGCTCAGTAGTTGTGGCTCACGGGCCTAGCTGCTCCGCGGCATGTGGGATCCTCCCAGACCAGGGCGCGAACCCGTGTCCCCTACATTAGCAGGCAGATTCTCAACCACTGCGCCACCAGGGAAGCCCCATATATGGCCTTCTTTGTCCCTTGTTACAGTTTTTCAGTTAAAGTCTATTTTTCTGATAGAAGTATGGCTACTGCTGCTCACTTTTGGTTTCCATTTACATGGAATATCTTTTTCCATACATTTTTATATCGTGTATTCATTCATAAATGATTGTAGCTATAGTTCACTTTAATATTTTTGCCTTTTAACCTTTACACTCGAGTTAAATGATTTACATACTACCATTTTAGTAGTAGAGTATTCTGAATGTAACCATATATTTACCTTTGCACTGAGTTTTATACTTTCATATGTTTCCATGTTACTAATTAGCATCCTTTTACTTCAGCTTGAAGAACTCCTTTTAGCCTTTCTTGTAAGGCAGATCTAGTGGTGATGAACTCTCAACTTCTGTTTGTTTGGGAAAGCCTTTCTCTCACCTTCTTTTCTGAACGACAGTTTTACTAGGTAAAGTATTCTTGGCTGGGAGTTGCATGTTTTTTCCTTCAGCATTTTGAATATATCAATCTACTCTCTCCTGGCCTGCAAGGTTTCGGCTGAGAAATCCACTGATAGCCTTATGGGAGTTCCCTTTTATGTGATGAATTTCTTTTCTCTTGCTGCTTTCAAAATTCTCTCTTTGACTTTTGATTATAATGTGTCTCAGTGAAGACCTCTTTGGGTTGCACCAGTTTGAGGACCAATGAGCTTCATGTACCTGTATGTTCATATCTCTCTCTCCAGATTGGGAAATTTTCAGCCATTTCAGCTTTCTACCAGTTTCTCCCTCTTCTCCTTCTAGAATTCTCATAACACATAAATTGTTTTGATTGTCTCCAATAATTCCTATAGGCTTTCTTCATTTTTTCCTTTTTCCTCCTCTGACTGTATAATTTCAAATGACTTGTCTTCAGGTCCGCAGATTCTTCTGCTTGATCAATCTCGTGTTGATGCTCTCTATTGCATTTTTCATTTTAGTCAATGTATTCTTCAACTCCAGAATTTTGGTTTGGTCCTTTATGATGTCTATCTCTCTGTTGAACTTCTCATTTTATTCATGTATTATTTTCTTGACTTTATTGAGTTTTTTATCTGTGTTGTCTTGTAGCTTGCTAAGTTTCCTTAAAACAATTATTTTGAATTTTTTCTCAGGCAATTCATAGATCTCCATTTCTTTGGGGTCAGTTGTTGCAAAGTTAATGTGTTCCTTTGGTGTGTCATGTTTTCTTGATTTTTCCTGTTCCTTGATGTCTTTCATTACTGTCTTCACATTTAAAAAGCAGTCACCTCCTCCAGTCTTTCTGACTGGCTTGAGGAGAGAAATACTTTCACCAGTCAGCCTTCCTAGGGATTCTAAGTCTTTCTCAGACCTTTTTTATGAATGCACCCAATCCACACTTCTTGCTCCCTCTTCCGGTGTGGAGGGGAATTCTTAAGATTCTATGCCTTCTCTTGATCCCACAAAACCAGGACAGGTGGTAAGAGCCTCTTGTTTGCTTTCCCCAGGGTGAGGCCTTGAAATGCTCAAGTTGCTTTCTTCCAATCCCACAGCATCAAGTCAGCTTTCTGTACATGCTCACTAGCTGTCTGCAAAAGCTCACACTCACAGACCACGGAGATGCACACAGGAAGCTGGCCATGGGATGATGTGTGGATGAGGTGTGCAGAACATTCAGGGTGCTCATGGGCCAGCTGTGTGTCGGTGGTGTGTCCAGAGGTGAGGCATTCCCAGTGGCTCAGGGGCAGGCTTCCTGATGTAATCTGTAAAGTAGTTAGTAGGACCCATGTCCTTTTAATGAGCTCCAAGCCCTGGCTGCTGTGCTCAGAGCCTCTTCCTGCCCCTAAAGCATGCAGATAATCTCAGTACTCTGAACTGGGCAAGAAACTGGGCCTCTTGTACAGTACCCTACACAGCTGAGGAAGCCAGGCACTCAGTCACATGCTCTCACTTTCCCCTATGGAAAAAACATGGGCCAAAGAGGTCTCTCTTGGCACTTAGCTGTGCCCCCTTATGAAAGGGATGACATGGCTAAAGTGAAACTGTTCTTTTTACCCTGCTCAATGCACCTATACTGGACTTTTTTGCTCAACAGAGTACTGGAACTTTTCCACTGGACTCCTGGACTTCTACAATGCTACTCTCATCAACAGGTGACTGTGAAAACTGATGTTCTGTCGGGGGGGACGAAAGAAGAAAACTACTCTTCTGCCTTCTTGCTAATGTCACTCTCCCAGAATCACTGTTAAAGATTGAATGAGAAACCCACGAAACATGCTCTAAAGATGCAGATCTTTAGGGTGTAATTTGGCATAAAGCAAAGAGCCCAGACTTTGGAATTAACTCTACTGAGATCAAATCCTATCTCTGCCCTGTGTTAATCATATGACCTTAGATAAAATGCTTAACCTTCATTACGTATTCAACAAATTTATTAATTATTATTATTATATACCAGGTATTCCTCTAGAAGAGCTTGGGACACTTGTAAAGGAAACAGGCAAAAACAAAATCCCTGCCCTCATGTAGCTCACATCTGGAGGGAGAGAAGGATAAGGAATGGATAATAAATTATATATTATGTTAGAAAGTGATAAGTGCTTTGGAGAAAAAGGAAAAGTGCTCAGGTAAGGGGAATCAGGAGTTGTGGCTTGAAATATGGTAGTCGGAGTGGATCTTACTGAGAAGGTGACATTTGAGCAATGACCAGAAGGAGGTGAGGGAATGAGCCATGTAATTATCTACTGAAACAGCATTATAGCTAAAGGAACAGCCAGTGCAAAACCCTGAGGTGCATTCCTGATAGCAAAGAGGCTGAAGTAGTTAGACTCAGAGGGAACAGAGTAAAAGAGATTAGATAAGTAATAGGGGCGGTTTCATATAGGGGCTTGTAGACTATTATAAGGTCAATGGAGAACGCTCACATGGTCTCGTGTGGAGGAGTGACACGGTATGACTTATGTTGAATAGGTTAAGGGTGGAAACAGGAAAACCAGTTAAATTTTATCGTAGTAATCCAGTGAGAGAGGATGGTAGTGAGGACCAAGGTGGCGGTAGTAGAGATGGTGAAAAACAATCCAATTCTGGGTATATTTTGAGGGTGTAACAACTAGATTTCCTGAAAGACTGTATAGTGGGTGAGAGAGAAAGAGGAAAGTTAAGGATCACCTCAAAATTTTTGACTGAACAACAGGAAGGATGGATTTACCACCCATGGAGATGGAAAGACTGAGTGGAGCAGGCTTAAATGGAAAGATAAGAGTTCAGTTTTGCACATGTTATCTTAGCATTTCTCCTAGACATCCACACGGAGATGTTCAGTAGGCTGGAGTTCAATACACAGATCTGGATAGGGGATAGAAATTCAGAAGACATTGTTTTATAAATGGTATAATGAATCATGAGGCTGGATAAGATCACCAAGGGAGTGAGAGTAGAGAAAGAAAAAAACAAAAAAGGAATTCTAAGGGATTCTAATTGCAGTAGGTTTGGAAGAAGTGGCAAAACCAGTAGAGACTGAGTTGGAGTAATCTGTGAGGCAAGAGAAAATTGAGCTGGCCTCCTGGGAGCCAGGTGAATAAACTGGATCAAGCAGGGCAAGGTCAACTGAATCTAATGCTGCTGTTAGGTCAGTGAGTTGAGGGCTAAGAACTGATATTTGGGTTTAGGAGATCACTGGGTCAGAAGTCATTGGTGACTTTGACAAGAAGTAGGATTGGTTTAAGAAAGAATGGAGGAAAATAAATTAATTAATTAATTAATTAAATGGAGAACCAACAAGGACCTACTGTATAGCACAGGGAATTTTGCTCAATATTCTGTAACAACTTAAATGGGAAAAGAATTTGAAAAAGAATAGATACATGTATATGTATAACTGTATTACTCTGTTGTATACCTGAAGCTAACACAACATTGTTAATCAACTATAATATAAAATAAAAAGTTAAAAAAAAAAGAAAGAAAGAATGGAGGAGAGGTATTGGAGACAATGAGAATTTTTGATTTGCTCTTCAAGAAAACTGAGAAATTGGTAATAGTTGGAAAGGGCAATAGGATTAATATGGAAGAAATAAAGTATTTTTTAATAGTAATGGGAATTACCCACTGAAGGAGATACTTGATGATGGAGGAGACAGAGGAATTGCTATAGTGATATTCTTGGGTGGGCTAAAGGGAATAGGACCTAGTATACAAATAGAAGTATCTGTTTTAGAAAGGAATATGGATATTTAATCAATAGTGAGAGTGTTGGAGCAGAAAGTATGGAAAGATGCCGGTGAAGGCTAAATGGGGTTGTGATTATCTCTGAGCTTCCATTTCCTCATCTGTAAAATGGCAGAGTATTAGTCAGGCTGTAGGGAGGCTTACATGAAATAATTTTGTAAAGTGCTTAGAATAAATCATGCAGTAGGTGTTCAGTGTGTGTGAATCAGTCAAGATTAGGTCAGGACAGCAGACGCCCCTCACTCTATAAAAGGATTTACATACAGGTTTTAAAGGTTTACCTGATCACTGGAAGAGCTCAGTGACTGAAGGTCAGGGAAGTACCACTGGTGAGACTCAGTTTGGGCACTGACGTGGGGAAAGCTGCTTCAAACATTACACAAGACCACCTTTCGTGGCTGCAACTGCCTTAGAATACTTATTCTGCCTTCCAAACCTGACATGAGGTGTCACTCGCTGCAGACTGGTTTTACTGGCAGAATTATACAGAAAAAGGAGCCTGGGAATACCCTTCTTCGCATCAGGCAACCCAACATAATATTTACAGCCACATGTACAATGAGCACACCATCTGAGGCTCCAGTCCCTCCGGGGCAATGAGAGGAAGTCTATAGCTTCTCAAGCATTAAGCATACCTCTGACTTCTAACTTGGAGATGATATACGTTTAATTTTTTTTAACCCCTCAACTATAAACATTTGTCAGTTTAGTCCTTTTAAGTAATGAATAAGCCCAAGTGTTATTCTCAGAATATGACACTTTGGCAATAGCTCAAATATAGCAAATATTTTTATTTCTATACAGTGTTGAAACACGTATACAAAGAAAAACTAGTGTTGACACTAAAACTAAAACAGCCATTTATTTTGCCACCAAAATAGATTTATTCAAAGTAGCAGAGAATTGCAGTTCAGGACAAGCATGCTGTAGTAAAAACGATGCAAGTCTGGAGAAACAAGGGAGAAGAACATCTTTTCATAGAGGAAAAGGGAAATTGGAGGGGAGCTGTTATAAACAAGGAGTCCAGTGGACGAAACTGGAAGTTCGAACTCTAGTGGCTTTTCATTGGCTGAGTTGTGACAGTCTCTCATGGGCTGAACTGTTGTTGGGCAAAGAGAAAATCTCCCTTTCTCTTGCTGAGCTAGTAAAGTAATAAACTTCTTCCTGTTTGGGGTCTGCAGACGGCAATGAGTGGTAGATTATGAGAGCTCCCACTTCCAGCCTCCTGACTCCAATTTAAGTGAGGTTTCCTTTATTCATTTCACACTAGCAACAATTATTAACGATCACAAGCCCTGAATACCCACTTTGGATTCATCTTACCTTTACAAAAATTCAAGGAGGAAAAGAATTACCCTTTCTGCGTCTATGAAGTTTCCATTATTGTTTTAAATAAATACTTTGGCTTTTCCTATATTCCCGTCAACTAGTATCTCACCTGCCAGAGAATTTTCTGGTTTGGATGGCCCTGTGGATACTCTCATTTGTATAAAACAAAGGATAAAAGAGTTTAAAGATAATGGAAACCATAAGTCATCAGAACAGAAGTAGGGAGCAATATTTTTATTAGACAGATCAAGCTATAACATATTTATAAAACATACAGCACAGATTGTAACAGTTAAGAGGCTTTATGTGGTAAATAACATGGCATTCATACGTAAAATAAATGTTCAATATCTTGATGTGAGTGGTACTTTAACTGACATATACATGTTTTTAAAATTGTACATTTAAAATTAGCTCATTTTATGTACTTAAAATTAATAAAGTAATCCTTAGATTAAAGAGAACACAGATGGCAAAAAAAAAAGTTGTGGTCTTTTGACTAACAGTTATTAAGCAGTTACCATGTGACATGAACTGCCTTAGGCACTCTCTATGCATTTTCTAATTTGAACTTCTCAGCTACCTTAAGGACTAAGTATTGCTGTATACTTTTTTTGATGAAGACACTGAGGCTCAGAATGTTAAAATCATTAACCCAGGCATCCACACTAATAAGTGAGAGAGTTAGAACTCAAAACTACTACTAAGTCCAAAAACCACAATTTTAACCACCACACTATATAATCTCAATTTCAGTGCCGGAAAAAGTCTGGCTGCATGCTTTCATCACAGAGGGAGATGTCTTTCCCTTTTTGACTTGACAGCCAGGAAGCTCATGAACAAATTTAGTGCACAATGTCATTAACTCTAGCCTTTCCTATATGGTTTCTATCTTCTCTTTTTATTTCTATGATCTCTTCCATGTAAAACTGTATATATTTCTGCTGACAATTATTATATATCATTAAATAATACAAAATAAATATGTAGACATGTCTTCATTTCTCTTATTACTGATCTATTTTAAGTCATCATCATTTAGAACAAGAGAACATCATAAGTGATGAGAAGAAGAGTTTCTTTTCAAGTTCAATGTAATATTTAATTTATAAATTATTAATTTTCTGATTACTATGCATATTACCTATATGCATACCTAGAGTGTTGCTTTTTAAAAAATATTTCAAGATAAAAATATGCACACAGGCAATTCTGTGATAAATAACACACATTGATCGTAAGTACCCATTCTGAAAACCCGTTAAATACATTGATCCAATTTTAAAAGAGAATCTGCTATTGATGGAGCAGAGTGACTCAATACTTACAAGAATAATGAAAACAGATGCAAACCAAATGAGACTCCAGGCATCCCAAGGACCAATGGAAAAGATTAAAGAGTGAATGTTATAGTAAGAACTAGATTATTTGTGCTTATACTGCTGAGTTGGTGACTTAAGGGCCACTAAATGAGCCATTCTGATGGAATTGGCTGGTTGCTAGGACAGCCTACTGCAATCATTAGCAAGCATATCTATAGCAACTTTGCTCAAAGGGTGCCTGAGTATGTAAAAAAATATACTCCTGGTGATTTGGGGAGTGATTATATCCCCATCCATCACAATCTGTTTTCTATCTGGATGTCAGTTTCGTAGTCTGGTGCAGTGTCTCTATTTTCAAAATGTTCATGGTTCTCCAAGACTTCTTCCAGAACTGGGGGTCTAAGTTGCACTTGCTTGCCCTTGCCAATATTCTGGAGTTTTGTGAAGCCTTCCTTGCCTTGTGACATAAGCCCTGGATGGTCTTTTTAATCCAACTGACTTTCAAGAAACACCCAACTTAAATTCACCATCTCTAGGGTCCACCCTCCTATTACTGCCTCATTAAATTTCCTTGGACCCCTGCTATCTCTTCCTACCTGTGCTCATTATTTGCCTAGACCACAAACTATCATTATTGTGCTCCCTCTGGACATGGCACTCTGCCCACAACTGGAACTTCTACTGATAGCACCTGAAACTGGTCAAGATCCTCAAGCTCTGATTCTGCCTGGGAATCAGCTCTAGTAACAGACCATACCTTCCCTGTCTCCTTTGGTCAGCCATGACCACAGAGTCCTTAAATGTGAGTCAAATGTTTTATAACTGAATATATGCATTTCATTTTAGGTATGCCTATGATGCATTTCTTCATCTATTTTATGCAATTTGTATCATGTTCAATTTTTAGATGAACATTTAACTTTTTTAACTGCTATACTCCTGTGAGTCTTTTCGCTCTCAATGGGAATGTGTCTTTCCTACTGACTGAAACATCCATCTGCCTTCGTCTAACAGTCCCTGTTAGTCACAGCGTACAGATTTGAATTGATGTGTCAAACCCTCCAGGGTATGAACCCACCTGTCCCTCTGAGAGCCATGGGGACAATTCAAGTTTGCTTGGGTCCTCTATACTTGGAGTTTGATTGTATTCTTTTCTCTTACAAACCTCCCTTGTAACTATTTCTCTCAAACCTGATCCCAGTTAGATCCAGTTACCATCTCAACACAAACATATTATATGTCCTCTCAAAAATGTGCATGTTTCTGTCTCTGTATGTACATTTTCCCCCAAATTTAAAGGAGGCAGCATACCAATTTAAAGCAAAATTGGAAAGGAGAAGATGCCCTAAGTGTGTAGAGATATTGCACTGATCCCTCCTTTTTATTTGGATGACTTAACCTAGAATCGCAGTCATATCTTTGCTTCCTCTACCAGGAGGTGTCATACATACTTCAGCCTGGCAGGCAGAGCTCGGTCATCCCTCACTAGGTGAGGCTACTTGCATCTGGCTTGTAACACTGTTCACAGTGCTTTACAGTTTAGTTTGTGCTTTCTATTTCTTCACTCATTTAATTCTTAGGCCAACCCAGTGAG
Organism: Stenella coeruleoalba; assembly: GCF_951394435.1. Classification (NCBI taxonomy): domain Eukaryota; kingdom Metazoa; phylum Chordata; class Mammalia; order Artiodactyla; family Delphinidae; genus Stenella; species Stenella coeruleoalba. The sequence goes on from NC_137154.1 coordinate 21,983,544, forward strand.
ATGCTATACTGTTAGGGGTCCATAGAAGAATTCCCTTTTGAGGCCTGGACCCCCAAGAAAATACCACTGTGAATGAGACTTTGCCACAGTCAACTGTACTGTCTCCTAACTTAGTTGCAGCTGTAGGCTTTAAATTTTAAAAACTGGATGATACAACTTGAATATTGAATATGATCCAGAAGCTTGAATTTGGGCACAGGGGCCATGCTGGAAATATCAGAGTATGACTAGCTTTTAGCCCTATGAGAAAGCATCATTGAGCCACTTGCACATGAATGGAAACTGCCCTGAAAGCATGGCAGATGTTCATAAAAGCCATGAGTATAATCAAGTTAGTGCCATTGCTGTTACACCTACTGCAACCAGCTGACACAACTGAAGTGTGTCCCCTGACTGGGCAAAGTCAACCCAATGCCTCGAACGTCTGTAAGCTACCAAGGCACTGACATTTCTTAAGGTAGATTTTGCTAATGGAGCTACATTTTCTCTTAATCATGGCAGTATATGCCAAGCACAGCTCTCCTAAAGCAGTGTGAAGATAGAGTAAAAGCCTTGATGAGTCACATCAGGCCACGAGGCAACAGCACCACTGTCCTGTGCATCACTCTGGTGGACATTTCTGCCTAAGGAGCTCTAAGCACAGATTAATACTATAAAATCTGGCACCAGCTTAAGGATTCACTGTGCAGGGTACAAAATGGAGCTTTACTGCCTATGTGCTGATTAACTGGGATATATAATTCCATAATAAAATTCCAAGTCAAGTTGGTCTTTAGAATGGCGATTCTTCAGTGGAAACCTGCTACGGCCTGAAAGTTGTTTCCCCCCAAAAATTCATACGTTGAAATCCTAATGCCCAGTGTGATGGTATCGGGAGGTAGGACCTTTGGGTGGTGCTTAGGTCATGAGGGGAGCCCTTCTGAATGGGATTTAGTGCCCTTATAAAAGAGACCCCACAGAGCTCCCTAGCCCCTTCCACCATGTTAGGGACCAGAGAGAAGGGACCATCTATGAACCAGGAAGCCCTCGCTAAACACCGAGACTGCTGATGCCACGATCCTGGACTTCCCAACCTCCAGAACTGTGAGAAATAAACGTTCATTGTTTATAAGCGACCCAGACGATGTTATTTTATTACAACAGCCCGAGCAGACTAAGACAGAACATTAACGCTATAAAATCTGGCACCAACTCAAGGATTCACTGTGCAGGGTACAAAATATCACTTTACTGCCTATGCACTGGTTAATTGGAATATATAATTCCATAATAAAAATTCCAAGTCAAATTGTTCTTTAGAATGTTAGTTCTTCCTAACCACTATGAAATTAAAGACTTGCTCTCCTTTATCTGGAAAAGTGGTCCTCTCTGAGAGAGAATGTGGCTTTGGTGGAACACACATGGATCAGTAAGGGAGAAAAGGGGATGTCTACAACCAACCCAACCGTCCAAATCAATCCTGGAAATTAACATGGTGACCTTTGTGAAAATCATATTACCCTAAACCCAAGGTCCTATTGAGTCAGCTTTTCAAGCTACTGCTTACCTCAATAAACACTTAATGAACATTCCAGATGGCACAACGGTCAGTGCAAAGGTTTATAAAAAAAAGACTCTTCACCCCAAAGGTTGCAGGTAAGATTTTCTCCGGAAACAGACTACAGGAATGAGATTTGCATGCAGGAAGTTTGTTGGAACATATTAATGAGACCAACACCTTGGAGAATATAGGGAAAGCAAAACTGTGCAAGGGGAAAAGCCAAACTGTATGCAGTCACTACAAAGGCTTCAGTTGATCCCACAGGGAGCCAAGGAGCTGAGATGACCCCTTAAAATTGTTTCAAGTTGAGGCAAAGCATCCAAGCCTTTATAAATCATTATTCCCAGAAAGGAAGTCATTAAAAGCTGTCAATCACCAACACTTCAACAGCTGGGGAAACAGATACCTCCATCCCGAAAGAGGGCAGGGGAGACGTGGGTGGCACACCACACATCCACTACACCGAACAGTACAGACCAGTTTTTGTTTTGAAGAAGGGCCCAGTAATTTTTAAGCCACACAATTCAATCATTGAACATTAAAGCATCTATGAGACCCTAACACGAATCACTTAACTTACAACTGGATAATAAAAACTTTGCTGTAATTGTGACTACTTTTTTTTTCTGGAACAAAATTTCTCAAAATCATCCTCTAAAGAATATGGAAGCAGATTTATGACATAAGCAAAATTAACTAAGTGTGAAATCAATGGTACTATAAAGTAGAGTTTAACCAATTCTCCGCACATTCAGGACTCCCCGAGCAAGGCATACCCTTAAACATGAAGAGCAAATGCTTTTTCACATCATCCTGAAATCACAGCCCTGCTATTCGTCCTTTGGGAGAACAAATGACCGGGAAAATTAACCACCAACATCTGCCAAGAACTTACTATGTGTCTAGTAATGTTACAAGGGTTTCGCATGCACCATTGCCCCAATCTTCAAAATAAACTACATGAGGTAGATACTGCTATTACTACCAAAATACAGAAGAGGAAACTAAGTTACAGAAAAGTTAAGTAACATGCTCAAGGTCACACATACTATGTGTGGCAGAGCCCAAATTCCATGTTATCAGACCCAAAGAAAATCCATAAATACAGTTGTTTTGGATATTCTCCATTTTCCCCTACAGAACCCCTCTCCACCCTGTTCTGTGTTCCAGGGGGTTGAGCTCTATGGACTTCACCAACTAAAGCCCTTTTGCCTTCTGGTTTCCAGTTAGGTTGATTAAAAGGAGTTACCAGCAAGAGATCTGAGGGTAGGAGGAGATCAAGATCAGGGTGTGTAATCCCTGGTTTCCTCCCTGCTGGGCCACAGGTTGGCAGTGACCCCCTCCTCTACCAAATGTTCTTCCTACAGCTAGAGATATCACTGGTTCCAATAACCACACCCTGCTTTTCACCCTTCAGATCACTGTTGCTGTCTTCAAGACACTTCTCTGTCCCTTGTTCATTTCTGTTAACGCTGCCAGCAGCTTTGTAAAGAGATCCTTTGTTAAACTTGTCTCATATGGCATTTGAGGGTTGCATATGTCTCCTTCTGGGGTCCTGGTAGATTCAGGAATGTAGCTAGATATCCTATACAGTGACATGCTCTCCATCATAGAGGACATGAGTCTCATGGACAGTGTCTTATACAAGACACTGGTAAGTGCCCATATCATATCTCCTCCTACCTTCCAAGTATCCCTTGGCCTCTTTTTTTTTCCAATAAGCAACAGTGCAAATAGGGTTTCTCAATCTCAACTCCATTGACATTTTGGATCAGAAAATCTTTCGCTGTGGGTGGGGTCAGGGGTGTCCTATGCATTGCAGCCTCTCTGATCTCTACCCAACAGATGCCAATAGCAATCTCCCCAATTGTGACAACAGAAAATGTCTTCAGATATTGGTAAATGTGCCCTGGGGGGCAAAATACCCTCAGTTGAAAACCATGACCTAGAATTAATGGGGCAAGAGCTGCAGGGGATAAATACAAGAGTAACAAAAGAATGGAAGGAAGGAAGGAGGGAGGGAGGGAGAGAGGGAGGGAAAATAGATCAAGAAATATTTCAAAAAATAGTATTCTGCTATATTTCTGCCACTGGTGATTAATATCCCTCACTAAAGGTACTCACTTTCACTTATTTGTTACTCCCTTCCAAGAAGCTGGGTGCTCTGTTCTCATGGAGGATCTGTTTCTCTACCAACTTCCTCCTTCGTCACAATCACAACCTTCCCAGACAAGTCACTACTATTTTCTAAACCACACTGCCCTGCCTACAAATCAAAGGCATTGGAAAAGGTCATCTCTAACCTTTCTCCCAACTCTGCTAAGGTACAGTTCCAAAGAAACACTTTCCCTGCTCAGAAACATACCCCAGATGGTCATCTCTCCCCCTTGTATCTGTGGGAGCTAAAAAAGCCAACCACATAGGATTAAAATGACTTTCCTATGCACATAGCCATTATCATCTCATTTTATTTCCACACTCTTTTTTTTTTGTATTTTCTCAAAGATTTCAGGACTTATGTCTAGAATAAATACATCTTTGTCATCTTGAAAAAAACAAAGGCCTGACTTGAGTTGAAGGGTAAAGCAATACCAAGAAATCTGAATGGTTTATGCCTGACGATGGCTATTTGGACCATGTTCAAGGGCCCACGGTAGAAATCCTTCATTAGCACCACGACATTTCCATTATTGCTGGTGTCAGGAAGGAAAGTGATGCAAGTACTTGGGAGCTGAGGTTTCAACATTTGTCAAATGCAATTACCTAGACTTTTTAGCTCCAAAGTTGATTGGAATGCTATCTTCCACTTCTCATTCACCCGATACATAGGAAAGGAAGCTGAGGGGTAGTTTATAAAAGAGATGCAGCAATAACAACAGCATCGTGTTTAAATTAGAGTGACATGAATGAGTTTGTAATACTTGGAAACCACATAACCCTGAGAGCGCTAAAAGGTCTATTAGAGCTAATGAGGCCGCTAGCTGTGCTGTTCCAACGAGAAGGAATGAGGCGACATACCTATGAATCACGACACAGTATGCAATCCAAATACAGTTTTCAAACCACGGATAAAATGTTGGCTTAAAGCACAGTGTCTCTCTGGATGACGCACAGAGAAGACCATTAGATGCTAAATTTCACTCCTTAAAAGACTAACACTAACCCACTCTTGAGAACAAGTATGAAATAGAGGACAAGTTTCACCTGAGCGTCATCCCAGACACCTGCCACTCTGAAAACTGGCCGCCAGACCCCCTGATAATCACTCTTTCAGGTGTAACTTCCAGGCACATCACTTGCAACAGAACTCCCATTTCTGCTGTATCCTAGATTGGAAATGTCAGCTAGGTTTCCAGTTTTGTGGCTATTTTAAAAGAAGTTGCAAGTCAGGAACTATTGGGGACATTAAGCTCCACTTAGGACAGGGTTTTCCTGGGAGCCCACTCTCTGTGACATGGGGACAAGGATTTGCCAGAGAAAAGTCCTGCTACGACGGGCCAGCGATGTCAGAGATGGTGCTCTTCTTCTTACTTAGGATCTCAGCTGGCCTCACCATAAGGAAAATCAGCACAAGCTAACCCTGTAGAAACTCAAGAGCAGCCACAGAGCCACAAGTCCTGTTGCTAAGATGGCGAAATATAAAGGTGGAAAATGCAACCTTAAAAAAAGACAAAGCAAGGAATTATAAAAATTCAGTCCAAAAAATTTTTTTCATTACTTCAACTCCATTAAACTGGAGGGTCAAAAGTCATACACTGGTAGCCCCATAAGCCAAATTCAGAGAGCAGATGCAACCAAGTTAGTTTTGGTAAAGAGGATGTTTGGAGAAGCTGAATTGGAGGGGCATGCATTCTCCTCCGCCCTCTGCCTCACTACTCCCTACTCATGCTGACCCACATCAGGTATTTTTATTTAACCAGCCCCTAGACCATGTATGTTTATAAGCTTGGCTGGTCAGGTTTCATAGTTGCACAAAATAAAATCTGTTGTGATGGGTTTAAACAGGGGAAAAAATGTGTTAAAAGAATTTTTTCAAAAGAAAAAAGAATCATTTGTTAAAGGATACTTGATAGTTCACAGACTAGCTGAGAGGGTGAGGGGAACAGAATAAGGAGTTACTCAAGCAGGAACAGTGGCGACCACAGATGAGGCTTCTCTCCTGAAGATGCCCCACTCAGCAGCAAAAGTGCTCAGAACCTCACACACGCTTCCCCCAGAAACGGCTGCTCCCACCACTGCTCTGGGTACTAGTTTGATTCCCTCGTACTGCCACCGCCTCACTTTGCTCACTTCCAACTGCAGTTCTGCTCACAGAACCAGTATCCCGTTGACATTTGGATGAAAACAAGGTAGACCTACTTATTAAATTATAAAATTACCAACAGAAAATGTTTCAGTCTCTGTGACTAGGTTTTAACTGTGCAAGTGAAAAAGAATGAAATAAATATTCCTTGTTTAATTTCATAAAACTTTTTCTCAAGCATTTAAGAATGACCATTTCATAAACTTATCTAAGAAACATACACATACTGACAGACATAGAGAACAAACTTGTGGTTGCCAAGGGGGAGGTGGGTGGGGGAGGGATGAATTGAGAGATTGGGATTATCAGATGCAAACTCTTATATATAGAATGGATAAACAACAAGGTCCTACTGTATAGCACAGGGAACTATATTCAATATCTTGTGATAAACCACAATGGAAAAGCATATGAAAAAGAATGTATATATGTTTAAAACTAAATCACTTCACTGTACAGCAGAAATTAACACAACATTATAAATCAACTATACTCAATAAAGAAATTTTTAAAAAAAAGAAAGAGCATTTCACCACCTACTTCCAAAAATGTCACAGATTAAAATACGAAGGCACCAAAACAATAAAACCACAAAAAAAGATTAAAAGAAAATTAATCAACTGCCAAGTAATAAAATGTGGAACCAAAAAGAATATATAGCAGGAAAGTTAGGCTAAGGATAGCTACTATAATTGATCATAAAATAGCTGTGTTTCCTCATAGGCAAAGCAATGTTACACGTTTCTTATTGTTTATTAAAAGGACATGTACCCAGTTCTCCGAGGGAATATTCCAATTTCCTCACTTTGAGCCGAAAAGAATTAATCATAATAAAAGAACACTGAACAACAAAAACTGATGATGTAATTGATAATGATTTTACAAAATCTTATAGATATAGTTCTATTCATGATCATTCCTTATTTCAAAATTTTAAATTGTAGTTTTGTCAAGACATTTCTGTAGAGAATCAGAGTAATAAATTCCAGTAGGTGGCCAACTGCTGGTGTACTTTGAAACCAATAAAGCCTAGAGAATCTGGTAAAATAAACGGTTCAGCTGTCTCTAAGATGGCAATACAGACTATCTCAGCAGGGCTTTTGTCAAGCAATGCGCGACAGTCAAATCCACATTGAGGTCCTTCCATGCGAAAGCCCAATGCTGCTGATTGAAAGGAGATTCGGAAGTTCCAAAACATAGACAGCATCACTAGTATTTCACTAAGGAAATTAAAACTCTTAGCTTGTTTTCTGACTGAGATACAGGTAGTACATCACAGGAGGAAAAAGGGCAAAGTTTGGGGGGGTTTTGTTGGTTTTTTTTCTCAATCAGTAATTTTGAATTAGTTCAAATACTTGAATGAGCGTTTCATGAAACTAGCAGGGTTCTGCATGTAAATAATGGGAGAAAGAAGCAAACCTAGATCTAGGATGAAGAAGACTGAGTTTTAGTCTTAGTTCTCTTAACTAAGCTGTGCAACAGTTGGTGACTAAGTCCACCATCCAAGGCCAAAAGATAAGGAAGCAAGGTCGTGGCTGAAACTGACCTTGTGGATGGGACACTATTAGCTATGTGTTGCTATGTAACAAATTACTCCAAAGCTTAGTGGCTTAAAACATCATTTTATTCTGATAGTTTCTACAGGTTAAGCATCTGGGCACGGCCTCGGTGGTTCCCCTGACCCTGGGTTCTCAAACAGCTGCAGTCAGTCATCTCAAAGCTTAAATGGGGATGAAAGAGTCCACTTCTGCTCACTCATGTTCTTGTTGGCAGGATTCAGTCCCTTGGGGCCTGTTGAACTGAACTGAGGACCTTCAGTTCCTCATGGCATGTAGACCTCCACATAGGGTAGTTTACACCACAGGAGCTGGCTTCACCAGGAGAGCAAGTGAAAGGAAAAGAAAGTGCTAGCAAGATGAAAGTAACAGGCTTTTGTAACCTAATCTCGGAGGGGACATCCTATCACATTTGTTGTACTATTCTATGTGTTAAATGCAAGTAACTAGGTCCAGTACATACTCAAGGGGGAGGGGGATACATAAGGCATACATCATACATAAGAGTGCATAATGCCTAAGAGGTCAATACCAGCAGACAGGCATCACTGGAGGCCATACCAGAAGCTGTCAACCACAGACACAGGTACGGGAGCCTGGGAGCTGCATCCAGAGAAAGTCAGGTTCTGAGATACAAGTTAGAGTCATGGCCTTCAAGAAAATTTAATGGGGAAAATCTTTTCAAACAGAATATTTAAAACAAGTGAAAGCAGAATTACTTTCCCCGAAGCATTGAGTAAGGCCCAGGAGATGATGGGCACCGATCCTTTTCCAACTGCGACACAGGCCCAGGGCTGGGCTCCCTTCCTCCTGACACTCAGGAGTTTGGGAACAGGGTGGCAGCACGGACAGGGGGCATTCATCAGCTGCCTGATAAGGAGCGCTGCCAGAAGAGGAAGCAAATAGTTGCTCTAATTGAAGATGGAAACAAGCCAGAGAATCACAGGTCATTTCCCAACCCCTGTGACAAGTAAATAATGATGAATTTACGATGTATTTTCAAAAACTGAAATGCAAATCAAGCATTTATTAAACACTTAAAATCTAGAATTATACCAAAAATAGTTTGAAAATCACTAAGATCAGAAACCATGTAACAAGTAGAAGAATGAAGCCGTGTGTAGCCAAGAAGCAGAGATCTAAGAAAGCAAGTGTCTTTCCAATAGGAGAAGCCGGCAAATAGGAAGGTAGATGAATGGAGTCTGTGTTGAAGTGGAGCATCGGGACCAGGCTAGAGTGGGAAGAGGTTGAAAAAACTAGATCAGAAGCTCATCTGACAGTCTCAGCCCAACTGCTGGGCTTGTTTTGTCTGGGAGAACATTCCTGAAGCAATGAAACCACAGGATGGAAGTAAGCTTTATTTGGGTAATCACGTCCTGTTTGCCAGGGCCATCTGGTTTATGCTTGTGTCATTGTCAACAGAACTCTTTTTCATTCTCACAAGTGTCCCAGCTTGGATAATAAATTATCTCTAACTTTTGTGTACATCAAGCTTAAGTGATACCTACCTTTAAGGATTGGGTTCCTTAAACTCGCCTTGCCCATTCTTCTTCTTCCCCTTTAATTTCCTTTTGAGCTGGGCTTTTATAATGATTAATTCTCTGCTCAGTGATATCTTGGATCCCTTCTTCTAAAACATTTTAAAATTTTCCATTTAGGATTGAGATATAGTTAGATAGTCAGAGTTATCATCTTTGAATTTAATGTAACCTTGAGCTTACCTGGCAATCGATATCAGCAGGATTTTGATGCATATGAAGGTGGCCAAGTGATACTTGGCTCTATATCACAAGGATTCAAGCTCCATAAGAAGAGAAGGAGATCACCGGATGAGACCCTGAAGAGAAACACCAAGAAACGTCTCTCAATAATGGCTTGTGATGTAGGCAAAAAAATGTGTACATTAAGATAACTGGGGAAAAGGTTTATTGACTAGGCCTTAGCCTATGTTCATTTCTGAAATCTGAGCTGGGGTAGCAACATTCCAACACCCTCTCTCATGATGCCAGTTTTAATCTCTTGTTCAATAAATACATTTTCCTGTGAATTTGTGAGCTAGTTGCACTTGAGTTTGGGGATCCCAGGGAGGGAGGCTAATCCAAGACACAGCAGGGCTAATCATAGCTTCCAGGGCTGGCAACAGACATTGGCCAAAGTTGTGAACTGCTCTGGGCCTCAGTTTCTTTCTTCATACGTAAAATGAAGGTCCTGAGCTAGGTGGCCTGGATATTTCCTTTCATATCCAGTTCTAAATTTCTATGTTTGCAACAGTACATTTGATCGAATATTTTTGAACAGCTTCCTCATGCTGGAAACTGTGCAAGTGCTGGGACAAACATAAATAACATTCTATCCTTTTCTGCAAGGAGCTTAGTTTAGTGGAGGAGATAAATAATGGAATATTACAAAATTTGAAGTAAAGTTAGATCTCCAAAGAGGACACAGAGGGAGCACCTTGCTTGACCTGGGAAAATCAGGTAAGATTCCATGAAGGAGAAAGCCCCAGAACTGAGTCTTTAGGGGCATGAAAGAGTTACCCTGGAGAAAAAAAAAGAGATGAAAAATACCCTAGACAGAGAAAGCAATGGTGAGCGAAGTCTCAGAGGGACGAACAGCACTTTAGATTGGGGGAAAACAAGCCAAGGCAGTATTAGAAGTACGTAGAGTCAGGCTGGGGTGCTATGTGGAGGCCCCACCACGGATAAGCTTAGCTGCATAGTGAGGACTGTAGGTGATGGCCTGTGTTTAAGGATTTAAATTCTGGATTTCTCCTCCAGACAAGTGTCTCTTTAATGTTTAACAAGAGATCAGATCAATATTCTAGGGTCAATACAATGCTTAAAAATAGGTAGCTGACAGAAATACAGGGAACGACAGAGCTATCTAACAGGCACCATTTTAAAAATTAAACTTTCCCAATTTGAAGTGAAGAAATATAAAATATGAGAATTAGAAAAAACTTAGAGGTTTGTTCAGCCCCACCCTTTCATTTCAGAGAAAAGGAAACTAAAGCCTTGGGAAGGGAAGTCATTCCATCCAGGACAACGCACACCTCTTTTTGTCATGTCTGCACCTTTAATCCCATTAGGATTGCGATCAGAGTAAAAGCACTCTCATCTGGCTTAGTTGATACCTTCACAGTAAATTATTTGGAAAGGTAGGGTAATGAGAACTCTCCAAATACACATACATACCTTTGACATTTTATTTTAACTTAAAACATATAAAAGTACATTCATTCTGCAATGTTTCTATTCTGAGTCAAGATGCTCCTTTCAATATATGGAGGCACAGATTACACTGTCTTCTTTCTATAACCATAATGCAACATCTAAGACTTACAGTTTTGATTTTTTTAAGTAAAGCAAGAGGTTGAAGACACTTGCAAAGAAATCAAAGCATGGCGTCATTTAAAAAAATTTTTTCTTATTAGTCATCCATCCATGTACATCAGTGTATACATGTCAATCCCAATCTCCCAAATCATCACACCACCACACCCAGCCCCCCACCACTTTCCCCTCTTGCTGTCCATACATTTGTTCTCTACAGCTGTGTCTCAATTTCTGCCCTGCAAACCGGTTCATCTGTACCATTTTCTAGGTTCCACATATATGTGTTAATATTCGATATTTGTTTTTCTCTTTCTGACTTACTTCACTCTGTATGACAGTCTCTAGATCCATCCACGTCTCTACAAATGACCCAATTTCATTCCATTTTATGGCTGAGTAATATTCCATTGTATATGTGTACCACATCTTCTTTATCCATTCATCTGTTGATGGGCATTTAGGTTGCTTCTATGATCTGGCTATTGTAAATAGTGCGGCAATGATCATTGGGGTGAATGTGTCTTTTTGAACTATGGTTTTCTCTGGGTATATGCCCGGTAGTGGGATTGCTGGGTCATATGGTAATTCATTTTTAGTTTTTTAAGGAACCACCATACTGTTCTCCATAGTGGCTGTATCAATTTACATTCCCACCAACAGTGCAAGAGGGTTCCCTTTTCTCCACACCCTCTCTAGCAGTTGTTGTTTGTAGATTTTCTGATGATGCCCATTCTAACTGGAGTGAGGTGGTACCTCATTGTAGTTTTGATTTGCATTTCTCTAATAATTAGTGATGTTGAGAAGCTTTTCATGTGCTTCTTGGCCATCTGTATGTCTTCTCTAGAGAAACATCTATTTAGGTCTTCTGCCCATTTTTGGATTGGGTTGTTTGTTTTCTTAATATTGAGCTGCACGAGCTGTTTATATATTTTGGAGATTAATCCTTTGTCCATTGATTCATTTGCAAATATCTTCTCCCATTCTGAGGGATGTCTTTTCATCTTGTTTATGGTTTCCTTTGCTGTGCAAAAGCTTTGAAGTTTCATTCGGTCCCATTTGTTGTTGTTGTTTTTATTATTTCCATTACTGTAGGAGGTGAACCAAAAAAGATCTTGCTGTGATTTATGTCAAAGAGTGTTCTTCCTATGTTTTCCTCTAAGAGTTTTATAGTGTCTGGTCTTACATTTAGGTCTCTAATCCATTTTGAGTTTATTTTTGTGTATGGTGTTAGGGAGTGTTCTAATTTCATTCTTTTACATGTAGCTGTCCAGTTTTCCCAGCACCACTTATTGAAGAGACTGTCTTTTCTCCATTGCATATCCTTGCCTCCTTTGTCATAGATTAGTTGACCATAGATGTGTGGGTTTATCTCTGGGCTTTCTTTCTTGTTCCATTGATCTATAATTCTGTTTTGGGGCCACTACCATATTGTCTTGATTACTGTAGCTTTGGAGTATAGTCTGAAATCTGAGAGCCTGATTCCTCCAGCTCCGTTTTTCTTTCTCAAGACTGATTTGGCTATTTAGGGTCTTTTGTGTTTTCATACCAATTGTGAAATTTTTTGTTCTAGTTCTGTGAAATATGCCATTGATAGTTTGATAGGGATTGCATTGAATCTGTAGATTGCTTTGGGTAGTATAGTCATTTTCACAATATTGATTCTTCCAACCCAAGAACATGGTATATCTCTCCAACTGTTGGTATCATCTTTAATTTCTTTCATCAGTGTCTTATAGTTTTCTGCATACAGATCTTTTCTCTCCCTAGGTAGGTTTATTTCTAGGTATTTTATTCTTTTTGTTGCAATGGTAAATGGGATTGTTTCCTTAATTTCTCTTTCAGATTTTTCATCATTAGTATATAGGAATGCAAGAGATTTCTGCGCATTAATTTTGTATCCTACAACTTTATCAAATTCATTATTAGCTCTAGTAGTTCTCCGGAGACGTCTTCAGGATTCTCTATGTGTAATATCATGTCATCTGCAAACAGTGATAGTTTTACTTATTCTTTTCCAATTTGTATTCCTTTTATTTCTTTTTCTTCTCTGATTGCCATGGTTGGGCTTCCAAAACTATGTTGAATAATAGTGGTGAGAGTGGACATCCTTGTCTTGTTCCTGATCTTAGAGGAAATGGTTTCAGTTTTCCACCATTGAGAATGATGTTTACTGTGGGTTTGTCGTATATGGCCTTTATTATGTTGAGGTAAGTTCCCTCTATGCCCACGTTCTGGAGAGTTTTTGTCATAAATGGGTGTTGAATTTTGTCAAAAGCTTTTTCTGCATCTATTGAGGTGATCATACAGTTTTTATTCTTCAATTTGTTAATATGGTGTATCACATTGATTGATTTGCGTATATTGAAGAATCCTTGCATCCCTGGGATAAATCCCACTTGATCATGGTGTATGATCCTTTTAATGTGCTGTTGGATTCTGTTTGCTAGTACTTTGTTGAGGATTTTTGCATCTATGTTCATCAGTGATATTGGTCTGTAATTTTCTTTTTTTTGTAGTATCTTTGTCTGGTTTTGGTATCAGGTTGATGGTGGCTTCATAGAATGAGTTTGGGAGTGTTCCTTCCTCTGCAATTTTTTGGAAGAGTTTGAGGATGGGTGTTAACTCTTCTCTAAATGTTTGATAGAACTTGCCTGTGAAGCCATCTGGTCCTGGGCTTTTGTTTGTTGGAAGATTTTTAATCACAGTTTCAATTTCATTACTTGTGATTGGTCTGTTCATATTTTCTATTTCTTCCTGGTCCAGTCTTGGAAGGTTATACCTTTCTAAGAATTTGTCCGTTTCTTACAGGTTGTCCATTTTATTGGCACAGAGTTGCTTGTAGTAGTCTCTTAGGATGCTTTGTATTTCTGCGGTGTCTGTTGTAACTTCTCCTTTTTCATTTCTAATTTTATTGATTTGAGTCCTCTCCCTCTTTTTCTTGATGAGTCTGGCTAATGGTTTATCAATTTTGTTTATCTTCTCAAAGAAACAGCTTTTAGTTTTATTGTTCTTTGCTATTGTTTTCCTTGTTTCTGTTTCATTTATTTCTGCTCTGATCTTTATGATTTCTTTCTTTCTGCTAACTTTGGGGTTTTTTTGTTATTCTTTCTCTAGTTCCTTTAGGTGTAAGGTTAGATTGTTTATTTGAGATTTTTCTTGTTTCTTGAGGCAGGCTTGTATTGCTATAAACTTCCCACTTAGAACTGCTTTTGCTGCAACCCATAGGTTTTGTATCATTGTCTTTTCGTTGTAATTTGTCTCTAGGTATTTTTTGATTTCCTCAGTGATCTCTTGGTTATTTAGTAACATATTGTTTAGCCTCCATGTTTTTGTGTTTTTTACCTTTTTTTTTCCCTCTAATTGATTTCTAATCTTATAGCGTTGTGGTCAGAAAAGATGCTTGATATGATTTCCATTTTCTTAAATTTACTGAGGCTTTATTTGTGACCCAGGATGTGATCTATCTTGGAGAATGTTCTGTGCACACTTGAGAAGAAAGTGTAATCTGCTGTTTTTGGATGGAATGTCCTATAAATATCAATTAAATCTATCAGGTCTATTGTGTCATTTAAAGCTTGTGTTTCCTTATCAATTTTCTGTTTGGATGCTCTGTCCATTGGTGTAAGTGAGGTGTTAATGTCTCACACTATTATTGTGTTACTGTCAATTTCCTCTTTTATAGCTGTTAGCAGTTGCCTTATGTATTGAAGTTCTCCTATGTTGGGTGCATATATATTTATAATTGTTATATCTTCTTGGATTGACCCCTTGATCATTATGTAGTGTCCTACCTTGTCTCTTGTAACATTCTTTATTTTAAAGTCTATTTTATCTGATATGAGTATTGCTACTCCAGCTGTCTTTTGATTTCCATTTGCATGGAATAATTTTTTCCATTCACTCACTTTCAGTCTGTTTGTGTCCCTAGGTCTGAAGTGGGTCTCTTGTAGACAGCATATATATGGGTCTTGTTTTTGTATCCATTCAGCAAGCCTGTGTCTTTTGGTTGGAGCATTTAATCCATTCACATTACCTTATAATTATCGATAATTATCAGAAAAAGAATTCAGAATAATGATAGTGAATGTGTTTCCTACTTAGGGAAATCCTTTAGCATTTGTTGTAGAGCTGGTTTGGTGGTGCTGAATTCTCTTAGCTTTTGCTTGTCTGTAAAGCTTTTGATTTCTCCATCAAATCTGAATGAGATTTTTTTTTTTTTCCAGTACACAGGCCTCTCACTGTTGTGGCCTCTCCCGTTGCGGAGCACAGGCTCCGGACGCACAGGCCTAGAGGCCATGGCTCACGGGACCAGCCGCTCCGCGGCATGTGGGATCTTCCCAGACCAGGGCACGACCCCGTGTCCCCTGCATCGGCAGGCGGACTCTCAACCACTGCACCACCAGGGAAGCCCCTGAATGAGATTCTTGCTGGGTAGAGTAATCTTGGTTGTAGGTTCTTCCCTTTCATCACTTTAAGTATATCATGCCACTCCCTTCTGGGTTGTAGAGTTTCTGCTGAGAAATCAGCTGTTAACCTTATGGGAGTTCCCTTGTATGTTATTTGCTGTTTTTTCCCTTGCTGCTTTCAATAATTTTTCTCTGTCTTTAATTTTTGCCAATTTGATTACTATGTGTCCCAGAGTGTTTCTCCTTGGGTTTATCCTGTATGGGACTCTCTGTGCTTCCTGGACTTGGGTGGCTATTTCCCTTCCCATGTTAGGGAAGTTTTTGACTATAATCTCTTCAAATATTTTCTCAGGTCCTTTCTCTCTCTCTTCTCCTTCTGCAACCCCTATAATGTGAAAATATTGTTGCATTTAATGTTGTCCCAGAGGTCTCTTAGGCTGTCTTCATTTCCCTTCATTCTTTTTTCTTTATTCTGTTCTGCAGCAGTGAATTCCACCATTCTGTCTTCCAGGTCACTTATCCGTTCTTCTGCCTCAGTTATTCTGCTATTGATTCCTTCTAGTGTAGTTTTCATTTCAGTTATTGTATTGTTCATCTCTCTTTGTTTGTTCTTTAATTCTTCTAGGTCTTTGTTAAACATTTCTTGCATCTTCTCGATCTTCTCCTCCATTCTTTTTCTGAAGTCCTGGATTATCTTCACTATCATTATTCTGAATTCTTTTTCTGGAAGATTGCCTATCTCCAGTTCATTTAGTTGTTTTTCTGGGGTTTTATCTTGTTCCTTCATCTGGTACATAGCCCTCTGCCTTTTCATCTTGTCTATCTTTCTGTGAATGTGGTTTTTGTTCCACAGGCTGCAGGATTGTAGTTCTTCTTGCTTCTCCTGAGAACAGAATAGGCCGGCTTGAAAACAGGGCTATACAGGATCTCTATCTTCTAAGAGATGTCCTCTGTCTCACTCCTGAGATGCTGACAGCCTGTGTCTTGCTGGAAAGTGACGTTCTTTTAAATTTTTATTAATTTTTTTCTAATCCCTTTAAGTGATCTTACATCTAACTCAACAGTTTTATTAATTTTTCATCAACTCATCTTTATTAATGATTTTCAAGTCATTCAGCTTGTTTTTCACAGAAGCAATAACTCTGTTCTTAAAAATCATATTTTGTTGGTTTATATGATCTTAAATTACATAATACAGTACAACTATAAAGGCATAAACAAGTATGGAACTAAGAACGGCTGAGTCTTGGTAATCCTATGACTGTTTCTGGGACCACTGGTGTGAGGGGGACGAGAGAGTGGCCTTGTAGCTAGTAGTTAGCAGCAGCACCTGGGAAGACTAGTTTACCTAATGTGACTGTCCACATTTTTAAAAATTTGATTACCCAATATCATTCTTCTGATATGATGCAACTCTCCTTCTATCATCCAACTGAAAAGGGAAGCTATCTCCCCACATAGCCTGTGACTACAAAGAAAAAGAACTCTACACCTTACAGCAACCAGACACTGACTGATAAACAGAAGGTTAAAAACAGGGACTTTTACTACAGAGTACTCACTGTTGATTCATTCGTTTCCTACAGTTTTCTTTCTGTTTTTTTCCTTTTTTTAGGTAAACATCTTAGATAGAAAAGTCATACTTTCTTCTGACAAGACTGGCGCCATCTCAGTATCTCTGCTTTATTGAAACACAGTACTTTAAGTGATGGCTTGAAAAATGTAGATTTCCTATCTGTGTGAACAGCATATGCCCATGAAATGATAACTTCATTCCTTTTCTAAAGACTCCCCAGTCACTTCCCTTATAATTGGCAAAAAGAAAACATGCTGGGCTCCCCTTCAGCAGCAACAAACCCAAAAGAAGGCAGCAGATGGCACATAATCCTCCTGACTCTTAAAATCCATGTGCACCATTGAACGTCTCAGCTTCAAGGCAATATTGAAAAATGGTATGTTTCCATCAACAAGGGCAACAAGATAACAGAGCACGCTAGGATTAAGAGGTAAGATGCTCAGGAGAGAGACTAATAGTGGGCAATTTAGCCTGAGAAAAAAGACCAGCTTTGAGGAGGTGTGTCATCACGATCCTATAAATAAGTACTGACAATTCAAAATCCAAGCCAAAAGCAGAGGCTCTCTCAACAATATACTTTTTCATGTTGACAATAATTTATGTTGAAAGAATCCTTATTTTTGTAAATTCTGTCAAATAGCTCTAGGGCAGAAATCGGGTCTGGTTAGGCAATGTATGACAAATGTTAGGGGAAGCCATAGGTACCAATTCTTGATTCTACTTTAAGGAAATTGATGAGAGGGATAAAACTATTTGTCAGAGATCCAGAGGATAACACAGCCCCTGGATTAGTTTAACCAACATCTTAGGTATCTCCTAAATGCTAGTTTCTATGCTGATGTACTAGAAATACAGAGATGGAAAATAATAGCTAACTGTTTTGAATACTCACTATCCACTACATACTGGACTTCAGGCTTATCATGCACTACGTTGCTTAATTCTTCTACCAACGCTAGGGAATAGTACTATTATCATATCCATCTAACAGATAAGAAAAATGATGCTTAAAGATTTTTTCAGGGTCAGAAAACTAGCAAGCAACAGAGCTTGAATTTGAGCTCAAACAATGCTAAGCCAAAGAGTGGCTGGATAAGCTCTATTAAATGTCACTACCAAGACAAGGTCTTGCACTCAAAAGGTTGCTATGTACTGAGTAATGGATAAGCAGGATTTGGCTAGGTAGAGAGAACCAAGGAAGAGAATACCAGGCAAAGACAATAGTAAATGTTTCAAAATGACATTTCCAAATTTTTCTAACATTTTCCACTAGGACATGAATGGAGCTCATACTAAAGCCATGTGAACAATAAGGAAATCAAGGAACTCAATGAAAAGTATGATGATTACATGCTTTAAATAAACTGATTCAGTTTCTAAGCACCTAACTAAATATACCCCTTCCCATCAGTTACTGTGGGATACAACAGGCACCACCTTAGAGGTTGCACCATCCAAATTTTTCTTCCAGAGTTTCTTATCAGGGAAACGTCCATTCGGGAAGCAACAAGTAAAGACAGAAAGAGCAAATAACTAGGAGCCAAGTGACTAAAGACGTATGTTTCAGATCCAACTGTGTCATTTACATACTTTATAATGTTGGAGAAAGTCGCATGACTTCTATGAACTATGAGGTTTACCTACCTGTAAAATGAGATTCATGCATTCTTTCAACAAACATGTATTATGGATCTGCTAAAACAGGGGTCCCCAACCCCTAGGCCGCGGACCACTACAGGTCCGCAGACTGTTAGGAACCGGGCTGCACAGCAGGAGGTGAGTGGCAGGTGGGCGGGCAAGCAAAGCTTCATCTGCCGGGCCCCATCGCTCCCCTTCACTCACATTACTGCCTGAACCATCCCCCCCAACCCCTTCCGTGGAAAAACTGTCTTCCATCAAACTGGTCCCTGGTGCCAAAAAGGTTGGGGACCGCTATGCTAAAAGGCCCTAAAGACACAACAGTCATTAAGACACCAACCTCTAAAAAGAAGCAATAACAGTGTCTACTGTCAAGTGAAAAAAAAATGCAAAAACTTAAAGTTGAGAATTATGTTTTATTTGGCAGACAAAACTGAGGACTTAAGGCCAGGATGCAGTCTCTCAGATAGCTCTGAGGGACTGCTCCAAACAGGTAAGGGAGGAGACAGGATATACAGGAGTTTTTGCAACAAAGACCAAAAAGTTGGAACTTCAAATGACTACTGTTAATTAAAGAAAACCAGATATCTCAAGTTAATGAATTTAGCAGTTATCTAGGTATGGAAAGATGCAAGAGTGTGGGCTCACTGAAATCATTCCTTTGATATGCACCTTAGTTATCTAGGGCCAGTATACTGTTCTTCCCCATCCTGAGTTCCCTCAGGGCTCACCATCAGGTGGTTGTAATGGCTTTGATGGCTGCAACATCCTTTGTTTACTGATATAGCAGACAACATTTTTCATTCACACTACCCGAGAGAGTTATTATGAGGACCAAATGAGGTCAGTGGAGGGTTGTCCAGGCATTCACAAATACTTGATATTTACTGAGCCAGGTGATACAATACTGAATAACAGAGAAGGTCTCTACATTGATGAAACTCACATTGCAGTCGACAGGAAAATGAAAACAAGATTATTTCAGAGGTGATAAATACTAAGAAGAGAATTTAACTAAAACTGTGTAATGCTTTAAGAGTGACTTAGAGGATGGGGTTGCTTTAAACAGATTGGTCAGGAAAGGGCTCTGAGGAAGTGACATGTGAGCTGAGACCTAAGTGATGGAAAGGACCTGGCCATGGAAAGATCCAGAAGCTTCCAGTCTAGGCAAAGCAAGCAGTAAGTGAAAAGTCCCCAGGGCAAAAGTTACATTCCTAGAAACAGAAATAATGCCATTAGGGCTGAAGTGAAATGAAGAGGAGGAGGAGAGAAGCTGGGAGAGGATAAGTGAGGGAGACATGGAACCTACCCTACATAGCCTTGTGATTGGAGAAAGGATGTGTATTATACTCAGGTGCAATGGACATCAGTGGAGGGCTCTGAGCAAGTGAGCAACATGATCCGATTTACACTTTTACATGAAAAGACACTCAAGATCACTAATCACCAGGGAAATGCAAATCAAAACCACAGTGAGATATCACCTCACACCTGTCACAACGGCTACCATCAAAAAGCCTACAAATAACAAATGTTGGGCGGATTCAAGATGGCAGACAAGGAGGACACAGAATTTGTGTCTCCACACAACTAGGGCACTTATCAGGCACTGGTGGGGGACCACGGACACCTAAGAGGATGGGAGGAACCCTCAGCAACTGGCTTGCGGGATCATGGTTCCCAGGCCAGAGATCAGGCACGAGCTCCTCTGGTGGGAGTTCTGAGTCCCAACTGCTGGACTAACAGAGAACCTCAGACCCCAGGGAATATTAGTCAGAATGAAGCCTCCCGGAGGTCCTCATCTCAGCGCCAAGACCCAGCTCTATCCAACTGCCTGCAAACACCAGGGCTGGATGCCTCAGGCCAAACAACCAGTAAGATAGGAATACAACCCACCCATCAAAAAAAACAAAATGACCAAAAAATATGTTAAGGACGAGGGAGCAAGGTAAAAACCTACAAGACCAAATAAATGAAGAAAAAATAGACAACCTACCGGAAAAAGAATTCAGAATAATGATAGTAAAGATGGTCCAAAATCTCGGAAACAGAATGGAGAAAATACAAGAAACATTTAACGAGGACCAAGAAGAACTAAAGAGCAAACGAACAGTGATGAATGACAAAATATGTGAAATTAAAAATACTCTACAAGGAATCAATAGCAGAATAACTGAGGCAGAAGGATGGATATGTGACCTGGAAGATAAAATGGTGGAAATAACTGCCAGGGAGCAGAATAAAGAAAAAAGAATGAAAAGAATTGAGGACAGTCTCAGAGACATCCAGGAAAACATTAAATGTAGCAACATTCGAATTATAAGGGTCCCAAAAGAAGAAGAGAAAAAGAAAGGGTCTGAGAAAATATTTGAAGAGATTATAGTCAAAAACTTCCCTAACATGGGAAAGGAAATAGTCAAGTCCAGGAAGCATAGAGAGTCCCATACAGCATAAACCCAAAGAGAAACACGCTGAGACACATATTAATCAAACTATCAAAAATTAAATACAAGAAAAAATATTAAAGGCAGAAAGGGAAAAGCAAACATAACATACAAGGAAATCCCCATAAGGTTAACAGCTGATCTTTCAGCAGAAACTCTGCAAGCCAGAAGAGAGTGGCAGGACACAATGAAAGTGATGAAAGGGAAAAATCTACCACCAAGATTACTCTATGCAGCAAGGATCTCAATCAGATTCCATGGAGAAATTAAAATCTTTACAGACAAGCAAAAGTTAAGAGAATTCAGCACCACCAAACCAGGTTTACAACAAACGCTAAAGTAACTTCTCTAGGTGGGAAACACAAGAGAAGGAAAAGACCTACAAAAACAAACTCAAAACAATTCAAAAAAATGGTAATAGGAACATACATATCGATAATTACTTTAAATGTAAATGGATTAAATACTCCAACCAAAAGACATACAATGGGTGAGTGGATACAAAAACAAGAGCATATATGCTGTCTACAAGAGACCCACTTCAGACCTAGGGACACTTACAGACTGAAAGTGAGGGGATGGAAAAAGATATTCCATGTAAATGAAAATCAAAACAAAGCTGGAGTAGCAATTCTCATATCACACAAAATAGACTTTAAAATAAGCATTATTACAAGAGACAAAGGACACTACACAATGATCAAGGGATCAATACAAGAAGAAGATATAACAATTATAAATATTTATGCAGCCAAAAAGTAGCACCTCAATACATAAGGCAAATGCTAGCAGCCATAAAAGGGGAAATTGACAGTAACACAGTAATATTAGGGGACTTTAACACCCCACTTTCACCAATGGACAGATAATCCAAAAAGAAAATAAATAAGGAAACACAAGCTTTAAATGACACATTAAACAAGATGGACTTAATTGATATTTATAGGACATTCCATCCAAAAGCAATAGAATACACTTTCTCCTCAAGTGCTCATGGAACATTCTCCAGGATAGACCATATCTTGGGTCACAAATCAAGCCTTGGTAAATTTAAGAAAATTGAAATCGTATCAAGAATCTTTTCCAACCACAATGTTATGAGACTAGATATCAATTACAGGAAAAAACTGTAAAAAATACAAACACATGGAGGCTAAACAATACGTTACTAAATAACCAGGAGATCACTGAAGAAATCAAAGAGGAAATCAATAAATATCTAGAAACAAATGACAATGAAAACATGATGACCCAAAACCTATGGGACACAGCAAAAGCAGTTCTAGGAGGGAGGTTCATAGCAATACAATCCTACCTCAATAAACAAGAAGAATCTCAGATAAATAACGTAACCTTACACCTAAAGCAATTAGAGAAAGAAGAACAAAAAAAAAAACCCCAAAGTTAGCAGAAGGAAAGAAATCATAAAGATCAGATCAGAAATAAATGAAACAGAAGTGAAGGAAACAACAGCAAAGATTATTAAAACTAAAAGCTGGTTCTTTGAGAAGATAAACAAAATTGATAAACCATTAGCCAGACTCACCAAGAAAAAAAGGGAGAAGACTCAAATCAATAGAATTAGATATGAAGAAGGAAAAATAACAACTGACACTGCAGAAATACAAAGAATCATGAGAGAATACTACAAGCAAGTATATGCCAATGAAATGGACAACCTGGAAGAAATGGACAAATTTTTAGAAAACCACAACCTTCTGAGAGTGAACCAGGAAGAAATAGAAAATATAAACAGACTAATCACAAGCATTGAAATTGAAACTGTGATTAAAAATCTTCCAACAAACAAAAGCCCAGGACCAGATGGCTTCACAGGAGAATTTTAGGAAACATTTAGAGAAGAGCTAACACCTATCCTTCTCAAACTCTTCCAAAATATAGCAGAGGCAGGAACACTCCCAAACTCATTTTACAAGGCCATCATCACCCTGATACCAAAACCAGACAAAGATGTCACACAGAAAACTACAGGCCAATATCACTGATGAACATAGATGCAAAAATCCTGAACAAAATACTAGCATACAGAATCCAACAGCACATTAAAAGGATCATACACCATGATCAAGTGGGGTTTATCCCAGGAATGCACAAATTCTTCAATATATGTAAATCAATCAATGTGATACACCATATTAACAAATTGAAGGATAAAAAACATGACAATCTCAATAGATGCAGAAAAAGCTTTCGACAAAATGCAACACCAATTTATGATAAAAACCCTCCAGAAAGTAGGCATAGAGGGAACCTACCTCAACATAATAAAGGCCACATATGACAAACCCACAGCCAACATTGTGCTCAATGGTGAAAAACTGAAACCATTTCCACCATGATTACGAACAAGACAAGGTTGCCCACTCCCACCATTATTATTCAACATAGTTTTGGCAATTTGACCCACAGTGATCAGAGAAGAAAAAGAAATAAAATGAATCCAAATCAGAAAAGAAGAAGTAAAACTGTCACTTTTACAGATGACATAATACTACACATAGAGAATCCTAAAGCTGCTACCAGAAAACTACAATAGCTAATCAATGAATTTGGTAACGTAGCAGGATACAAAATTAATGCACAGAAATCTCTTGCATTCCTATACACTAATGATGAAAAATCTGAAAGAGAAATTAAGGAAACACTCCCATTTACCATTACAACAAAAAGAATAAAATACCTAGGAATAAACCTACCTAAGGAGACAAAAGACCTATATGCAGAAAACTATAAGACACTGTTGAAAGAAATTAAAGATGATACCAACAGATGGAGAGATAGACCCACGTTCTTAGATTGGAAGAATCAACATTGTAAAAATGACTCTACTACCCAAAGCAATCTACAGATCCAATGCAATCCCTATCGAACTACCGATGGCATATTTCACAGAACTAGAACAAAAAATTTCATAATTTGTATGGAAACACAAAAGACCCTGAATAGCCAAAGCAATCTTCAGAAAGAAAAATGGAGCTGGAGGTATCAGGCTCTCAGATTTCAGATTATACTACAAAGCCACAGTAATCAAGACAGTATGGTACTGGCACAAAAACAGCAATAGAGATCCATGAAACACGATAAAACTCCCAGAGATAAACCCATGCACATATAGTCACTGTATTTTTGATAAAGGAGGCAAGAATATACAATGAGAAAAGACAGCCTCCTCTGTAAGTTGCTGGGAAAACTGGACAGCTACATGTAAAGGAATGAAATTAGAACATTTCCTAACACCGTACACTAAAATAAACTTAAAAAGGATTAAAGGGGCTTCCCGGTGGCGCAGTGGTTGGGAGTCCACCTGCCAATGCAAGGGATGTGGGTTTGTGCCCCGATCCGGGAGGATTCCACGTGCCGTGGAGCGGTTGGGCCCGTGAGCCAGGGCTGCTGAGCCTGCGCGTCCGGAGCCTGTGCTCCATGGTGGGAGGGGCCACAGCAGTGGGAGGCCCGTGTACCGCGGGAAAAAAAAAAAAGGATTAAAGACCTAAATGTAAGACCAGACACTATAAAACTCTTAGAGGAAAACATAGGCAGAGGACTCTACGACATAAATCACAGCAAGATCCTTTTTGACCCACCTTCTAGAGAAATGGAAATAAAAACAAAAATAAACAAATGGGACCTAATGAAATTTAAAAGCTTTTGCACAGCAAAGGAAACCATAAACAAGAGGAAAAGACACCCCTCAGAAAGGGAGAAAATATTTGCAAATGAAGCAACTGACAAAGGATTAATCTCCAAAATATACAAGCAGCTCATGCAGCTCAATATCAAAAAAACAAATAACCCAATCAAAAAATGGGCAGACAACCTAAATAGACATTTCTCCAAAAAAGATATACAGATTGCCAACAAACATGTGAAAGGATGCTCAACATCACTAATCATTAGAGAAATGCAAATCAAAACTACAATGAGGTATCACCTCACACCGGTCAGAATGGCCATCATCAAAAAATCTACAAACAATAAATGCTGGAGAGGGTGTGGAGAAAAGGGAACCCTTTTGCACGGTTGGTGGGAATGTAAATTGATATAGCCACTATGGAGAACAGTATAGAGGTTCCTTAAAAAACTAAAAGTAGAACTACCATATGACCCAGCAATCCCACTACTGGGCATATACCCTAAGAAAACCAGAAGTCAGAAAGACTCACACATGTGTACCACAATGTTCACTGCAGCACTATTTACAGTAGCCAGGACATGGAAGCCACCTAACTGTCCATCAACAGATGAATAAAGATGTGGCACATATATACAATGGAATATTACTCAGCCATAAAAAGAAACAAAACTGAGTTATTTGTAGTGCAGTGGATGCACCTAGAGACTGTCATACAGAGTGAAGTAAGTCAGAAAGAGAAAAACAAATACTGTATGCTAACACATATATATGGAACTAAAATAAAAATGGTTCTGATGAACCTAGTGGAAGGACAGGAATAAAGACGCAGACATAGAGAATGGACTTGAGGACAAGGGGAGGGGGAAGTATAAGCTGGGACAAAGTGAGAGAGTAGCATTGACATGTATACACTACCCAATGTAAAACAGATAGTTAGTGGGAAGCAGCTGCATAGCACAGGGAGATCAGCTCGGTGCTTTGTGACCACCTAGAGGGGTGGGATAGGGAGGGTGGGAGGGAGGTGCAAGAGGGAAGAGATATGGGGATATATGTATGCATATGCTGATTTACTTTGTTATACAGCAGAAAGTAACACAACATTGTAAAGCAATTATACTCTAATAATGATGTTAAAAAAATATATATTGGCGAGGATGTGGAGAAAAGGGATCCCTTGTACACTGTTGGTGGGAATGTAAAGTGGTGTAGCCACTGTGGTAAACAGTATGGAGGTTTCTCAAAAAACTAAAAATAGAATTACCATATGACCCAGCAATTCCACTCCTGGGTATATATCCAAAAAAACAAAAACACTAATTTGAAAAGACACATGCACCCCAGTGTTCATAGCAGCATTATTTACAATTGTCAAGACATGGAAACTACCTAAGTGTCCATCAATAGATGAATGGATAAAAAAGATGTGAGAGATATATAGATAGATAGATAGATATGTAGGTAGATCGATCAATGGAATACTACTCAGTCATGAAAAAGAATGAAATTTTGCCATTTGCAGGAACATGGGTGGAGTTGGAGGGCACTATGCTAAGTTAAATAAGTCAGACAGAGAAAGATAAATACTGTATGATATCACTTATACGCGGAATCTAAAAAACACAACAAACTAATGAATATAACAAAAAAAAGCAGACACACAGATATAGAGACCAAGCTAGTGGTTACCAGTGGGGGGGAATATATGTATGCGAGAGTGGGAGGTACAAACTATTGGGTGTAAGGCTCCACGATGTACTGTACAACATGGGGAATATAACCAATAATTTTGTAATGACTGTAAATGGAAAGTAATTTTTAAAAATTGTATAAAAATAATTTTTTTTTAATTCACTCCAGCTGCTAGGGAAATGGGAGGGGATAAGCAGCCAGAAGTACAAGCCAGGGTATAATCCAGGAAGGAGAAAATGGTGTCTCAGGCAAGGTAGGAACAATGAAGATGGAGAGATGAGGATGATTCTGTCCATGTTTCATGGAGAAAGCTAAAAGAAGTGCTGATGATTTAGACATGAGGTAGGTGAGGGGGAAAACATCAGATAGTATCTGGCTTGGGACTTTGGTAACTGGGTAGGTTGTGGTGCCGTACACTGAAATGGAGAACAAAGTTCTGCTTTTGCCACATTAAGTTCAAAATACTTCTTAAACATCTTAAAGATATTTAAGTGAAGTATGCTACTCTGGGGCTCAGGAGAGAGGTGATGGCTGATTATACAAATTTGGGTGCTCTACACAAATAGAAAGTAGTACAACTACCTTCTTAGATAATTTCAGTGATAAGAAGAATAAATGAGAAGAAATGTGGAGAAACGGAAGGCAGACTGTCAATTTTAGTGAGGCTCTTAGATGATTAATTCAGTCATATACATCCTAGTCATGCACCATTATTGTAATTGCTCTACTATTTAATGATTTTATGTGTTTTTACTTATTTATACTCCTCTTAATTCGAGAAAAATGAATTTAAGTCTACGTTGACAAAAATGTATCATATGCTAAGAACTGTCTGCATATTATAGCAGCATTTTGCCTGTCTTATATCTCATCCATAAAACAAAGTAATAATTAGCCACTTACTACTGGTTACACTTTTGTGGTTTGACCTTAAGCTTAGTCAACTAATTATTGAGGAATTAATCAATTTAAATTGAATTAATCAATTTCATTTTAAAACTTAACTTTGTGACTGAAACAACCTGCCAAAAGAATAAAGAAAGCACTGCTACTTTCTGATGCTGCCTAACTCTATGCTTTTCGAACTGAGGTATGAATACCCCAGGGGATATGTAGTGACGTGTTCCAAAGATTCCAGAAGTCATAGGATAAACATCTTCCAGAAGCTTTGTTTTTCCTTGATAATTTGGGCAAGAAAAAAATTTTTTTCTATTAAAACAAACACAGACGTATTACTGAGTGGAAGGTCAACTTTGCGGTTGGCTTCCAAAAACTATAGAATGGGTAGCAGGCCGCTTTGGACTATGCTGCCAGGCCCCTGGGGGCACAAGTTCTCTGTACTTCGCTGCTAAGGTGACTCAGGCAGAAATGTTTGAGAAGCTCTGGCTTCATTTTCCCCTGTGCCCTTTGGAGGGTAGTTTTCTCTTAACCTTGTAGAGAGATAGGGGAAATTCATTCAGATTTCTCCACATCACATCTGAAGACGGAAGTTTTGCAAGTTGGAAAATTCCAAGTCAAAACATTGGAAACGGCTCAGGACTCTAAGCTTATCTCACAAGTGCGTCTTGTCATCAGAAGAGATAAAAGGAAGAGAGAGAAAACAGGCTCTGAGATCTAGCCCTTTCCTCTAAGCCCACCCTTGTCATTTTTGATATGCAAGTTTGCCCCTCATTATTCTCCAGCAGCAGCCTTTCGACTTGGAAGTCAACGAAGGCCGGGCATTTATGGAGAAGAGAAACCCAGACATGCTTCGAACATCGTGCTGCTCTCAGGTGGCTTGCAGACTGAGCAGCGCATCTTCTCTGGGCCTGTCCTTGCTCAGGGGCTCATCCCCTCTTTACACACCGGAGTAAGGAAACAAACAGCAGTGCTGAAAGAGGAGCGAGTGATAGAAGAAAGGATTAGCTTGGCTTTTTTCCATGTATTTGAGGGATGAGCCCTCAGAGCCTGTTACCTTTTTTCTACTCTGGGCTTCAGCAGGACTGGAGGGAATGGAAATCTGCCTGAATTTTATTTCTTTTAAACAGAGTCCTACAAAGGCTATCTCATAGCCTTACCCCATGGACTCAAGCACAAATAGCAATGTCTTGGCCAGAAATCATAAAATGAAAATGGCTACAGAGGACAGATGTTATCAAATAAAACAAAACAAAATTTAAAGACTTTTAAATAACAGTTTCCCATTCCCAAGTCACACTCTGTGGTTTTTGCTCAGTACTCACAGCATGCTGAAGTCTTATTTCCTGCAAAAAAATTGGCTCTGTGAGATCATTCTCTTTGAAGCTATTATTTTTTCTTGCTTTGGACCTGAGGTGCATACACTTGGATTAACCACAATAAATATTGTCATTGGGCAATACATGGTCTTCTTTTATTTTATTCTTATTTATTACTTAGAAATGGTATATAAATGTATATTTATATAGGGGGAGAGTTTTATCACATATATATTCTTAAATAATGTATTGTTTACTTTTGTTTCTAAACATTATAAGGATGCCATGCTACCCATTATCTTCTGGAATTTGTGGTTTTACTCATCATACATTACCACCATTCATTTAAATTGCTGCATATTGCTATAGTTCATTCACTTTTACTGCCATGTAATACCCTGTTGTAAATAAATTGTGATTTGTTTTTCCATTTTTGTCTCAATAGTCATTAGGTTGTTTCCAGGCCTTGTGATTAACAGAGCTACCATAAACAATCTTGTAACAGATACTTTTTGCAGGACCACGACTTGAAATTCTTTAGAACAAAGTGAGACTGATATAAGCCATCAGGCTTTCTCTTTATTTCATCCCAGGGGGACACTAAAGCAAAATAAAGGATTTACTCAACTAGTTTCATACTCTTCCCAAGAAAAAACATTCAGAGAGTAACTAGTATGTAAGTTCATGTTTCATACTTACTAAACATAGACAAAAGGAAAATTCCATCTGGTTTATAATTCAACTTACTGAAAAAAAGAGGAAGTGGAATCCCCCAGACACACCTCAATATATATCATGAAGCCCGGCCCACAGGGTTACATGCATATTCAAAATGGATTATTGATACATGCAAATCAGCAACTTGAGAGTGACGAAATGTGAGTTAGTTCAAGGACAAACTGGATGATCTTACTTCGTGGTTTTACGCAAATAATATACAAACAACAGACTTAAAGACCTACATGCTATATACACTCACACACACACACACATACCACGCACACACACACACACCATACTCATATATTGTCCAGGTGCAAATGCTTAACTGAGTATATTTCTTCTCTTTAAGTTTCTGGGTTTTTGTAAATTTGCTCTCAGGTCACACTGGGTTGGAGGAGGTCAGTCAAGTCAGAGTGGTAGTAGCAGTAGTAACAGTGACAGTAGTAGTGACAGTGGTAGTAACTGTAGCACCAGCTAACATTTCATGAGTGTTCACTACTTCCCAGGTATTGTTCTAAGCGGTTCACATGTATTTACTAATTCAGTAACCAAGCCAGCCTCATGAAGTAGCACCCTTACTGCATTTGCAGATGAAGACACTGAGGCATGGAATGTTAAATGCATTCCCTATGGTTGTACAGCCGGTAAATTACAGAGGTGGGAACTCTGGCTCCAAAGCACATGTTTCTAACTACTGTATCTGGATACCATGCAAGCAGTGTCATCTGTTATACTCTTGCAGGTCTTAGTCCTCATACTGGTCTAGACCATCCCTATGTCCATGGACAAGTCGTTCACCCTCTGTAGGCCTTAGTTTTCTCACCAAAAAAGTTATGGAAATGTTCTGTATGATCTTTTAATATCCTTTCAAGCTGTGTTAGTCTATGCATTTAAGTCCCTGGTACAATTAACCTCTGATCATCAGCTCTTGCACTTGGACCTAAAAAAATTAACCTTTTAATATTAGGAGTCATGTCAAAACAAGGCTGTGTAATAGAATGTTGTCTTGGTCCATTCGGGCTGCTCTAACAAGATACCACAGACGGGGTATCACAGACCATCACACTGGGCATTAGGATCTCTACATACGAATGTGGGGGGAACACAGACATTCAGACCACAGTAAATGTCCATGGGCACACTGCACTCACCGTTATCACCACTCTTAAGAGCTAACAAACTTGCCAAGAGACACATATCACAAAGGACAATACACAGTTGAGGGCTAGAAAAAGGAAATTGGGCTGAAAACCTAATTTGGATAGCCCCTTCCTAGTGACAGAGTTATAGTTTAAGCACAATAGCTTCCAAAGAGATCAAGAAAGTGAGCCCCATGGTTGTAATATGTGTCTGGAGACCACCTTTTTAACCCGTCCGTAGCTCCTGGAAGCCATGTGACTTCTGTATGTAGTACAGTTGGTATTTAGAACTCAATTCCATAGGCGTATTTACACATAGTAGCTGTTGAAAGCTCCTAGCTGTGGAATCCCAAAGCTGCAAACTGTATTTATGTGCAGGGCTCCTAATCCCTGGCCCCAGCTCTGCTCAAGTCTGTAGAAACACTTCATCTCTGTAGACAAATCCTTGTAAATCTCTCCTTGTCGAAGGATTTAGTTCATTGATTGTCAACCATGAGCTACTTCATAAAACAACTCACAGAGGAATGAAACCTTCTGCTTTGCCTTTGGCAGGAACTTGTTACACTAGATAACCTCTTAATGACTGTATTCCATTTTAACTCGGCTCCAGAGAGGGAAACTAAAAATAAAGAAAAGATCCTTCCTTAATGCTATGCTTTTTGCATATTGCATCCACTGAAGCAAATTAGAAAAGATGGAGAGAGGCTGCTTCTGCCTCTGGAATCCCAGGGCCTTACAACATAAAAATAGGCCAGTTGCTCACTGAAGTGGTTATGTTTCAGGGCTAAAGGACCCACTGAAATATGCAAAGACAAACTTTCTAAACTGAAAGTGATACCAAATCCACATCAATGCTATTTTTAACACCTGTATCTGGCTGAGATGTTACTTTTTAATTCTCTGTTACATTTTGCAACAATTACCTTCATTTTAATAAATTGCAATTAATATTCAAGAGAAAGAATGTTGGTTTAAGGGAGCACAGATGTATAAGCCTGAGCCTTTTTTTTTTAATTTATGGAGAATTTATGTCTACTTTATACTGAATTAAGAGATTTTAGGGGGAATATTCTCTCTTAGGAAAGCACTGACTGGATTCTACACAGAGTGGAGGCAAAGTATTTCACTTTGATATTAGGAGACAGAGTTTCTATGAAAGTCAAATCAGAGTTCTGAGAATTCTTGCAAGAAAGTCTCTTAAGATAGAGATTTGAGGTTCTGTAGCATGAAATAGTTCCCACATTAATAATGCCAAAAATTCAAAATTCTAGATGCAAGTCACCTTGTGTGAGGGATACCTATGTGACATCTACAAATGCTTGGTTCTAGTTATAACGTGCAAATCTATGTTTAATTTGGACCAAGTTTTCTATGAAGCAGAAGGCCTCATCACTTAACCTCCACTTGATGTGTTTTCTGTATTAACCAGATCTCTCCACTCCTCTGGAAAACATAGGCGCAGATGACCTCACTATGTCTGTAACGGAGGACTAATGGGCCCCTCTCCAGGCCCAATGCTCATTGCTGTCCCCACTGTTAGAGATGGATATGCACCAGGGGTCAGCTGTGTTCATCTCCAGACAGACTTCTTTTTCTTCTAAGAGTTTTATTTTTTCTTTAATTTCAGCTTTATTGTGGTATAATTGACTTATAAAATTGTAAGATATTTGAAGTATACATCATGGTAATTTAATAAACATGTACATCTCCAAACCAGTTTATGGTAGTTTGCATCTGTTAGCATTGTGTAATTTAATTAAGGACAGTGTAAACTGATGGCACGAATTAAACAAGAAAGAGAGATGTTCCTATGAAAAATAAATTGAATGTTTGGAAAGATTTGATAAAGTGGAGTCACAAAAAAATTAGTGTTGGTTAAGATGCAAATATACTAGAAAATAGTCTACTGGCTCCCCACGGACACCCCTCCCTGTATACACACACCACCAAGAAAATAATTGGAGGAGGAATCAACTAGGTCTCTGTACTCAATTTACTTCTCAAGTATTTTGAGCAGAGGTCAGCAAACTTTTTTCCTGAAGGGTCAGATAGTAAGTACTTTAGGCTTTGCAGGCCATAGCGTCTCTGTCACACTATTTACTGTCACCATCGTGTGAAGGCAGCCATAGACAATGCCTAAATAATTGAGCGTGACTATGTTCCAATAATAGTTGATTCATGAACACGAAATTTGCATTTCATATCATTTTTATGTGTTTGAAAGTATTATTCTTCTTTTAATTTTTTTCAACCATTTAAAAAATATAAAATCTATTCTTAGCTCAGGGCCGTATGAAAACAGATGGCAAGCCAGCTTTCGCTCAGGCCACAATCTGCCAACCCCTGATCTCGAGTCCTCACTCCACTAAAGAGAAGCAAAACCTCAAATCACACAAGGTATGATTTATATAAGGAAGAAGATGCAGAACTTCATTCAGCCAACCCTATTCAAAGAAAATGCCTTGACTCTATATCCATATATTGGTGGACAACTGTACCCATGAAGTTAAAACAGAACGGTGAAGGTACCTGTGTACCATTTTGAAGATTTCCTGTTTTATCCCCATTTATAATTAATTATTTGTATAAATATTTGTTTCGTGTCTGTTTAAGCTCAGGCAGGCAGGGGCCACATCTGTCAGTTTCATGGCGGGACCCTCAAGCATGGCCAAGCGTTCTCCTAGTAGTTGCTAGATAAGGATTTCATTCAATACATATGCATCAGGTAGTTATTAAGCAACTCCACGTGAGACCCTCTTCCTGGTTCTATGGACACAG
Source organism: Stenella coeruleoalba (assembly GCF_951394435.1). NCBI lineage: Eukaryota > Metazoa > Chordata > Mammalia > Artiodactyla > Delphinidae > Stenella > Stenella coeruleoalba. Next base: position 22,016,539 of record NC_137154.1, read on the forward strand.
TTGTGAAGGAGACAGGCAGTGTCCTTGTTTTCACGGACTTCTATTTGTCTGGAAGATACAGGCAACATACAATTAAACAAACATTTCTTCAATAAGTGAATGTTCAATCACCATACAAGCCAATATTTTAAAAATCAACACCTCGTTATGAGACACCCTCTCCCAAAAATGTCAACCAAACTTAATAGAAATTCTCTTTTCTCTGCCTCTCATAGCATTTCAATATACCCTAAACATCCAAGTATTCAGTGGTCCTTCTTTTTCTGATGGAGCTAAGTCAATACCCCTAAAGAGAGAGAAATTACTACTATACCACCACCACTTCTGGAAGAAACGATATTCTGAATGAAACACACATATGGCTCAGCCTCTATGAGACGGCTGATAATGTCCCCCTCCCCGCCCCACACCAGGATGCCCACACCCAAATCTCTGGAACCTGTGTAGATGCTACCCACTACAGCAAAAGCGACTTTGCAGATGTGATGATGGTTAAAGAACTGGAAATAGGGAGAGTATCCTGATTATCCAGGTGGACCGAATCTCATCATAGGCGCCTTAAAATAGAACGTTCCTCAGCTGAAGTCAGAGAGATGCTACAGAGGAAAAGGCAGGAGAGATTTGAAGGACAAGAAGGTTCAGCCTGTCATTGGTGGTTTAAAGATGGAGGGAGCACGGGCCAAGGCATGTGGGGGGCCTCTAAAAGCTGGGAATGGACCTCAGCTGACAGCCAGTGAGGAAACAAGCTCAGTCCGACACAGAAGGAAACAATTCTGTCAGCCACCTGAGGGAGCAAGGAAACGGATCTTCTCCTAGCGCCTCCAGAAAGGAAGGCAGCCCTGCTAACAACTTGATTTCAGCCTTTCGGGTCTCTAAACAAGGACACAGTCAAGTCTGCCAGACTTCTGTTCCACAGAAACTGTGAGATAAGAAATTTGGGGTAATCTGTTGCAGCATTGACATCAAATAAAAACAGGCTCTGAGAATGCCTTTGAACATCTCTGCTCTGTCTGTGGAGGAAGGTATTTATGCCAAGAAAATCTAGTCTGCGGTGCCAGGTAATTCATTTAGCGATCTCTCCCATGATAGTATTTTTAAAAGAAACTTGTAATGCTGATTACCACCTAATTATTTCAAACAGGTTGTAATCAGGGGCAATGTTTCTAGAACATGCAATACAACTAAAGTTACAAAGGCACTTGGATTATGTGAGCAAAGCAACTGGATGATAAATATCATCTTGCTGAATCAAGATTCTCACTTAGACTAACAATGGATTAATCTGTATGTAAATCACATAGCCCAATTACAACCTGTGTTTGACATTCTGTCTGCTTTCAGGGAGATAAAAGCATACGTTCCTGGCAGCAAGAAATGTCGGTCTTCTGCAATTGAAGAACAGCTCACTCTAATTCCCCCTGCTTCTGATAATACCTTGTCCCGTACGTGACTACATGACTCTTCATTTATTGTTGAGCCTGCTTGTTTGATCTAATGTTATTTCAAGAAGGGGTTCAAAAAGAAAAGCCACTTTGTTGAGTGGAGGAAATGGAGTGTTTTTGTTTACTTTTTACCTGAGGATATCTTTTGAGGAGGGCTGCATCTCTATTGGACCTCTTATTTTTGTTTTTTGTTTTTACCATCATAGACTCAGGGAGAACTAACACACTCAGTACTCAAAGTGTCAAGAGTCTGTAGGAAATGGGGGAGCAGAGAGAAACGGCAAGCCTGGATTTGGTAGGTGGAAGATAACATGTGCAGGATGCTATGTGTGATAGAACCAAAAAGGAAATGAAAAACCAAGGAATGCCACTTTGAGATCTAAAGTCTGGAAGGGACACAGAAGCTACCTTAAGGAAAAGGCTAGTTTGTTTCCCTGTCTGTTTGTTTGTTGAGGGGTATTTGTAGGGAGAGGGGACTACCTCAGTGGATGCTTTGATTCTATAAAGGAAATGCTCAAAGCCTGGTCCCAAAGGGAGAGGCTGAGCTAAATCGATGCTGAACTACCCTATAAAACAACAGAAGAGCCAGGGCCTTTGCACAGCCTGTTCTCTGCCTAGAGTGTCTGGCCAGTGGTTTGCTGGTGTCGGCTCTTACAAGCTCACACAAACCCATGGTTAGCATCTATTCCTAACTCTGTTCAGTGCTATCACACTGGTAGTTTGAAATTGGCTGTGGAGGGAGTATTTACATCATGGAAATCTGCAACCCCTACAAATCAGTGCTCTCACTCTAGGAGAGCCAGTGGTTAAACATTAACCAGAACTCCTGCGTTATCCCAGAAATCTTCCTTTGGCCCTGTCTGTGCTTTATGCAAGTTCATCTCAGATAACCTTCCCTAACTACCTGATAGGAAATAGCACATACACTACCCTTCTCTATCCTCATGGTTCTCAAAACCAGCTGCACACTAGAAACAACTGGAGAGCTTTAACAACCAGTAAAGCCCCACTTTCGGCCACTCAGATCAGAAACTCTGTGGGCAATACTAAGCATGGGGGTTCTTTAAAGCTCCCCAGGAGATTCCAGTGTGAAGCCCAGGCTGAGAATCATTGTTCTATGCCCTTATCCAGCTTGTTCTTCATAATGATTACAACTATCTGCAATGATATCTTTATGTGTTGCTCTCCTACTAACAGAATGCAGGTCACATGGGGGCAGGGCTATTGTCTGATTGTTCAACACTAAATCTCTTGAATCTAGAATTATGCCTTACACATAGGGGTCAATAGATAAGAATTTGAGGAAGGAAGGAAGGGAGGTGAAGGGAAAGGAGGAGAAGGGAAGGGGATGGGAAGGGAGGGGAGGGGAATGGAGGAGAAGGGAGGGGAGGGGAGGGGAATGGAGGAGAAGGGAGGGGAGGGGAAGGGAGGGGAGGGGAAGGGAAGAGGGAGGAGGGGGAGGGAAGAGGGGGAGGGGAGGGAGGGGAAGGGAGGGAGGGGAGAGGAGGGGAGGGGAGGGAGGGGAGGGGAGGGGAGGGGAGAGGAGGGGAGGGGAGGGAGGGGAGGGGAGGGGAGGGGAGGGGAAGGAAAGCAATATTTCGTATGGCTAGCATCTCTGGGAGGGTATTAAGTTGCTAACTGATCTACTTCTTCCTCAGGAAATTGGAGGAAAGGGAGATTCTGACCTGAAAGAGAAACTGGCCTTACAACATAGGGTCAGGCTGGGGGCCTGAGGCCAGAGACACACCACCAAAAGAGAAAAAAGCTGATGATCAATGTGTGAAGTAATAGCTGACAACCAATTTTAAAATCTCTTGTTCTGTTACTGCACAAACCAGCTTTGTGTTAGGGCTCTTTGGGGACCAAAGGGACTGGCTCTTCCCGCGCCTGGGATAAAGCGGTGCAGGGAGACATGGGAGTGCCAGGTTGTTCAACTCTAGAGGATGCCACTCACATCACACTTGACATGAACAGCACTCCCTGGAGCTGTGCAGTGCACAAGCCGCATGGTTGTGCCAGCGGCCTGGGAGGAAGAAGCGCAACCTGGAAGATATATTGTGGAACAGACAGAGTAACCAGAGAGGGGCTCAGGGGAAGAGTCTAGAGTAAGAGGCTATAAATAGCAAGGACAGATGTGCGTGCCTCCCAGGAATCCTCACAAACAGTTGTGAAAGGTCCTAGACTTCTTGCAGTCACATGAGATCGGGTGCTTTTACTTAGATGTTACCATAAGGGAAGAGTGTCTCCAGAAAGACGAAGGCCTCGCGGTACATCTGCCTGCTGTGATCAAAGCCGGGCAAGCACACACGCAAACGATGAGTGAGGCTGCACACAGCTGTGCCCTGGGTATCACGGCACACAATGCAGGAGAAGCGAGAAGATGCCCAAGCAACTGGAGGAGCTTAGCTTAGCAGAGTGAGGGGTTTTTTCACTTGCTCTTCATTTTTTTAGCTTTTTAAAAAAAATTTATTTCATTGAAGTATAGCTGATTTACAACGTTGTGTTAATTTCTGCTGTATAGCAAAGTGATTCAGTTATACATTCATGTACATTCTTTTTCATATTCTTTTCCATTGTGGTTTTTCACAGGATATTGAATACAGTTCCCTGGCTATACAGTAGGACCTTGTTGTTTATCCATTCTCTATGTAATAGTCTGCATCTGCTAATCCCGAACTCCCCATTCACCCCTCCCCCCACCCTTGGCAAGTCTGCTCAGAAGAGTGAGATCTTAAAGGACTAGAAGGAGGCCAGTCGGGAGCAACAAGGATGAGCTCTCTGAATGGAAAAAATAAAATTTTAAATCGAGTCCTCACCTAGCAAAAAGAAAGGGTTCCATTGCTATACTGGAAAGAAAATGCCAAATACTATATGGTTTTGATGGTTCCCAGGTTCTCAACAAATTTGTTCATGTGTCTTGAGAGCCAGAGACCCAGGCCAAGGTCTGTAGGGATCTGGGCAGTATCAGAGAACAGGTTTGTATAAAGAGCTCAGAACCATGAGCTGAGACTTGTGCTCAGACAGAGAATATGTCACTGAACATTTTTGTGTCCATTTTCCCATTTCACATGGTAGTTGTGAGACTTCAAGTGAACCTCACGTGTGAATGGGAGATGCTCATGGGGACTAAACCAGCTTGGCCTCTAGGGGGAGGCTGCCTGCAGATGCAATGGTAAGGAGGTGAGAACAAGCCTGCCCAGGCCTTGGGGAGCAAGAAAACATTCACGAGTGACAGCAAGTACAGCAGAATACTGTAATCCTGGATTTCCTGAGCCTGTTTTGTTTTTTTGCACCTGCCTCCTTCTTAACAGAACTTTTGGCCCTTTCCCCAGACAACCCTCGAAGGAAAAGTAATTTTATCACACACTTGAACTGACCATCCAGTAAATAGCTAGTGGCTTGAAGGTACCCCCTGCTGTTCGAAGCAGAGGGCTGGTGCCTGACACATGTCTGAGAAAGCTAAGTAGTCTGCAGTGATCTGGGTAGCTGATTGGATGGCTGGCACTACCAGATGGGACCACACATGAAAGGACACCAGCTTGAGGTTGCCTTGGGTCTTGTCCACTTGGGCTGCCTAAAAGGGCAGAGGGATCCCCACAGAAAGAGGGATGCAAATGCTAGATTTCCAGGGACTGTAGAAGGACCCACCAGTGGAGTAGGAAATGTACACTCCTCAGTAAAAAAAACTATGGAGCAAGGTCCCCAGAATAAGGACCTCTGAAATAAACTTCACTATCACCCCAGAGAGAAAGACTCAGCTTTAAGTAACCGCCACCCCAAGGAGTGAGAAACCAGCCTCAGACAGACGAGTCCAAGTAAGAGCTTCCCCATCCCTTTCCCACTCTTCTCTTTCACCACTGAACTTGGGAGGAGTCAGCAACTAGCCAGCAAGCTGGGGCGAAAGCAGCTTGCGGAAGGTAGAAACAGAGCGAAGACGCCAACCAGCCCCCTGGATCCCTGCCAGCTGCCAGCCCAAGGCCAGCCACCAGAGAGCTGAGAGCCAACACTGAGAGCTGACATCCTCATTTCTGTGTTAAGCAATCTGGGAACCTGTTACCTAAGAGGAATAAAAGTCACAGGCATAAGGAGGCAGGGGAAGGTTTCCCCCACTGAACAAATTTCAAAGGGACTATGGGAGATCAAAAAAAAAAATCATAAAAAATAAAATTGTAGTTGTGTTACAATATCCTTTGTCTTGTTCAAAAGACCAATTACATAAAATTTTGGAAAGCCTGTGCCCTCCCCCACAATTTCTTTCTGCAAAATGGGAAAAGGGAATGAAATACATTTAAGGAATGATACTTTCCCTACCTACAACAAAAATTGTGGTTTGGGGATTATAACTATGTATTAGTGCCAAGTGACAAGGCTAGGAGTGATCCCAAAGGGATCTCGGAAAGCCAGATATTTAGAATCCTTGGCTCGCACTATAGAACCAGAGACAACAATCCTGAATGTACTAAGGAAGAATGTGGCTCTTCAGCATCACTAAGATTTATGTGCAAGAAAGAAGTAGTCAAATGTGAAGTGAAAGAGAATTCCCTGTCAGGTCACACTAAAAAAGAGCAAGAAGTAATTTCTCAAGAGCTGGAGGATTTGGCATAAATGGATAGACAATAAGAAAATTCTCCAGCTGGATTAGGAAGAAATTTTCAAACATGATTAAAACCAATGATCAAAACGGGAAAAGGAAGGCCTCCCCCTCTTTCAAGGGGTAAAGAATGGCAGAGCATGTTTTTTCAAAATGATAAAGAGAAAGCTCTCAAGGGAAGACTAAAGCCAGAGGCTTCAAAGAGAAAAATCTATATCCCCTGCTGCAATATACTTAGTGAAGAACTAGAAGAGACAAAAGTGGCAAAATTGGAGCTGGAATAGTGAAAATCAAAGAGTAAGTGAGAAGTTTGTGTAAATAGAGTGATAACAGAAGAAGGAAGAATAAGAAACCGAAAGATACCACCTACAGGGTATTAAAAGCAGCAGGACTGAAGGAAGAAAAGATGGATGGGGAGCTAGCGAGGAACAAAAGCCACAGGTGGGGATAACACTCAAAGGGAATGATAGGCAAGTTCTGAAAACAAGAAAAGGTAACCTACAAGGAACTCAAGAGGACACACAGATAAACGAGGCATGTTCTTGCTGTCAAGATGCATTTAAGGGGCTTCCCTGGTGGCGCAGTGGTTGAGAGTCCACCTGCCGATGCAGGGGATGAGGGTTCGTGCCCCAGTCCGGGGAGATCCCACATGCCACAGAGCGGCTGGGCCCATGAGCCATGGCTGCTGAGCCTGTGCGTCCAGAACCTGTGCTCTGCAACGGGAGAGGCCACAGCAGTGAGAGGCCCGTGTACCGCAAAAAAAAAAAAAAGATGCTTTTAGGATCATACACCATGATCAAGTGGGGTTTATTCTAGGAATGCAAGGATTATTCAATATATGCAAATCAATCAACGTGATACACCATATTAACAAATTGAAGGAGAAAAACCATACGATCATCTCAATAGATGCAGAGAAAGCTTTCGACAAAATTCAACACCTATTTATGATAAAAACCCTGCAGAAAGTATGCATAGAGGGAACTTTCTTCAACATAACAAAGGCCATATATGACAAACCCACAGCCAACATCGTCCTCAACGGTGAACAACTGAAACCATTTCCACTAAGATCAGGAACAAGACAAGGTTGCCCACTCTCACCACTCTTATTCAACATAGTTTTGGAAGTTTCAGCCACAGCAATCAGAGAAGAAAAGGAAATAAAAGGAATCCAAATCAGAAAAGAAGAAGTAAAGCTGTCACTGTTTGCAGATGACATGATATGTTTGCAGATGACATGATACTATACATAGAGAATTCTAAAGATGCTACCAAAAAACTACTAGAGCTAATCAATGAATTTGGTAAAGTAGCAGGATACAAAATTAATGCTCAGAAATCTCTGGCATTCTTATATACCAATGATGAAAAATCTGAAAGTGAAATCAAGAAAACATTCTCATTTACCATTGCAACAAAAAGAATAAAATATCTAGGAATAAACCTACCTAAGGAGACAAAAGACCTGTATGCAGAAAATTATAAGACACTGATGAAAGAAATTAAAGATGATACCAACAGATGGAGAGATAGACCCACGTTCTTGGATTGGAAGAATCAACATTGTAAAAATGACTCTACTACCCAAAGCAATCTACAGATTCAATGCAATCCCTATCAAACTACCACTGGCATTTTTCACAGAACTAGAACAAAGAATTTCACAATTGGTAGGGACACACAAAAGACCCCGAATAGCCAAAGCAATCTGGAGAAAGAAAAATGGAGCTGGAGGAATCAGGCTCTCAGATTTCAGACTATACTACAAAGCTACAGTAATCAAGACAGTATGGTACTGGCACAAAAACAGAAAGATAGATCAATGGAACAGGACAGAAAGCCCAGAGGTAAACCCACACACATATGGTCAGCTTATCTTTGATAAAGGAGGCAAGACTATACAGTGGAGAAAAGACAGCCTCTTCAATAAGTGGTGCTGGGAAAACTGGACAGGTACATGTAAAAGTATGAAATTAGAACACTCCCTAATACCATAAAGAAAAATAAACTCAAAATGGATGAAAGACCTAAATGTAAGGCCAGACACTATCAAACTCTTAGAGGAAAACACAGGCAGAACACTCTATGACTTAAATCACAGCAAGATCCTTTTTGACCCACCTCCTAGAGAAGTGGAAATAAAAACAAAAATAAGCAAATGGGACCTAATGAAACTTAAAAGCTTTTGCACAGCAAAGGAAGCCGTAAACAAGACCAAAAGACAACCCTCAGAATGGGAGAAAATATTTTCAAATGAAGCAACTGACAAAGGATCAATCTCCATAATTTACAAGCAGCTCATGCAGCTCAATAACAGAAAAACAAACAACCCAATCCAAAAATGGGCAGAAGACCTAAATAGACATTTCTCCAAGGAAGATATACAGATTGCCAACAAACACATGAAAGAATGCTCAACATCATTAATCATTAGAAAAATGCAAATCAAAACTACAATGAGATATCATCTCATACCGGTCAGAATGGCCATCATCAAAAAATCTAGAAACAAGTGCTGGAGAGGGTGTGGAGAAAAGGGAACACTCTTGCACTGTTGGTGGGAATGTAAATTGATACAGCCACTACGGAGAACAGTATGGAGGTTCCTTAAAAAACTACAAACAGAGCTACTATACAACCCAGAGACCCCACTACTGGGCATATACCCTGAGAAAACCATAAGTCAAAAAGAGTCATGTACCAAAATGTTCATTGCAGCTCTATTTACAATAGCCAGGACATGGAAGCAACCTAAGTGTCCATCAACAGAAGAATGGATAAAGAAGATGTGGCTCATATATACAATGGAATGTTACTCAGCCATAAAAAGAAACGAAATTGTGTTATTCGTAGTGAGGTGGATGGACATAGAGTCTGTCATACAGAGTGAAGTAAGTCAGAAAGAGAAAAACAAATACTGTATGCTAACACATATATATGGAATCTAAGGAAAAAAATTAAAAAATAAAAGGTCATGAAGAACCTAGGGGTAAGACAGGAATAAAGACACAGTCCTACTACTAGAGCATGGACTTGAGGATATGGGGAGGGGGAAGGGTAAGCTGTGATAAAGTGAGAGAGTGGCATGGACATATATACACTACCAAACGTAAAATAGTTAGCTAGTGGGAAGCAGCCGCATAGCACAGGGAGATCAGCTAGGTGGTTTGTGACCACCTAGAGGGGTGGGATAGGGAGGGTGGGAGGGAGGGAGACACAAGAGGGAAGACATATGGGAACATAAGTATATGTATAACTGATTCACTTTGTTATAAAGCAGAAACTAACACACCATTGTAAAGCAATTATACTCCAGTAAAGATGTTAAAAAAAAAAAAAAAAAAGAAGCCTCAGTCCTAAAAAAGAAAAGAAAAGGGAAAGGAAAGAAAAGAAAAAGCCTCAGACCCTTTAGCTCTTACTCCTTTGCCCCACAGCCACTCCATAGAAGGAGTTGGTGGGATGATCTGGTTGCATATACTATCTCTCCAGAGAAGAGTAAAATTGGGATTTTTGTCTTAATAAAGTCCTCTATTGCAAGAAACATAAAGAGAACAATCAGGGCCTTTGCTCGTGTGACTCCTGCACCAGCCTCTTTCTTCCTTGCAGCTGAGAACCTTAGAAGCCTTCTTGAGATACTCATCTCAGTTGGACTCCTACCTCACTTCCACTCTTGGTTTGTTTCTTTCATATCCTGTATCATATTACCTTTTGTTTCAACTTAACTTGATTGATGTGTAATTTAAATACAATAAAATGTGCCCATTTTTTTTTTTTAAAAAAAAGATGCTTTTAATCTGGACATGAAGGTCTGTATACAATTACCTTTAATAAAAATTGTGACCTGAAAATACAGGAACACAACACGAGAAAATGTGAATTGAAAAAAGTAGCCTTTGAAATGATCCTTAAGATATATATGGTTTGGGCTGGAGCAGAATTTAGGTAGGAACACTTGGGTAAAAGGTGTTCTAGAAATGGGGAGCAACATGGATAAGGCAGAAAACAGTAAGACAATTTTAAGAGGTCTAACGTAGTCTGAGCTATTGTCAAACGCAAAAGAAGAAAGACTTTTCAGCCAGTTAATAATTAACAAATAGATGATAAATTAAGTAGGATGATCCCATTATTCAATTCGAGCAGAGTTCCTGAGTAAAATGGACTAATCACTAAAATGTAACAGTGCATTGAAATCATCTACCAAGATCATACAAACACAAATTCCTGAAGCCCATCCAAGGAAGATTCTAACTCAATAATTCTAGGGTAAGATTTTTGAGGGGAGCCAGGTAACCTTTCACCATACTTCTGAATGGATAAAATACGAAAAGACAAATGCAACAAAACAAGAATATATTACTGTGGTAAATTAGGTCATTGTTCTCAATTCTTCATAGTCTCTCGTAATAAGACCTTGCAGTGCCCAAGAGTGGGCAGAATATACTTCTCCACTCTACTGATATTGGGTTTGGCCAAAGGAATGTGGATAGAATGACAGTGTCTAGCTCAGAACAAAGGCCTTAAGAAGATGTTCTATCTTTTAAGCACCTGCCATAGACCATGAGAAGAATATGGTCATTGCTTCATTCAGGAAGAATATGGAGACAGGTGGAACAGACCTAAACCCAACCTGGAGCCAAAGTAGCTGACCAGCATCCTGAGGTAGAAATGCCCCAGCTGACCTACAGGCCTATGAATAAGAAAAATAAACGCTTATTGTTGTAAGTCACTGAGTTTTGGCATAGTTTGTTATACCACATTATTACAGCAATAGCTGACTAATACAATAATTAAATTCAAGGCTACGCTGCATCCTAAGCTAAATTCCCATCCCAAATTAATGCACAGTTACTCTATTCAAAATAACTAACTCCCCAAATGTCCTATAGAAATCAAAAGGCAGTATAAAAACACTCCAATATCAAAAACAAAAGGTCAAATAGAACCAGTGTCCATTATCAAATCTATAAGACACTTAAATTCGAAATTCAAATTCTTCGTTTCTTATAAATTAAAGTCCTTAGGAATTCCAAAGGCCAAAAACATTAAAGCCTAAACTTCTGTTTAATCTCATCCAGATGTGTCTCAATATAGCTGCAATTCCTTCAGCAAATGCAGCCTGAGCTCTCTCCCACTGGAATGGTATACCTCCATAACAACTTCTGAAGTTGAATTTCATCAGTCTCAAGTTTTCATGAGTCCAAATTACATTCCCACATTAAACAGAACACAAGTCAATCTCAGCCCCTACCTCATACTCAAAATGACATTCCCAAAAGCATTCCTGGAGAAATCTAACCCCATGCTACTGTTGACAGAGACCAGAACAGAGTCTCAGAGGTAACTAAGGTAAGGAGGGAAGGCCTAGATGATCCTTCGGTTTCAACCCCAGCAGGATGCCAGGGAGTCTATCATAGTCTGTAAATTTCTACATTTGACCCTACACTCAAGTATGAGAAAACTCACATTAAGATATAAGTCTTTAGATGTTGATTATTACCCTATGGTCACCACACATGCTGAGATGGTGTTCTCCCCTCAGAGAATATCATTGAGATATTCATGTCTTCCTGTAAAATTGAAGAATTTGCAATGATGTCAACCCCAATCACCAGATTTTCCTTTAGGGATGCTTTACTACCTTATTCAGTAGATTTAAGTCCTCTTCATTTCTATTTTCTCTTTGAGCCCTGTGTCCCAGCCACATCAGTGCTGAATTAGGAGTGAGCCCTGTCGAGTGAGTTAGCCTTGAGAACACTATTTTAGTCCTGTGCCAAAGGTTTTGGAATTGTTTGAGCCAAGAAAACCTGCCTCCTTATATCCGCATTAGTTTTCTGCTTGAGAATCACCTTTAACAGATTACTGAACTAAAGTTGTCATAGATGGTTCTAGAATCCTGTGCCCCTAAGGGCTCACAGAGAACCAAACCTCTGCCATCATTCTTTTCAAAAGCCTAGGCTTTGCTTGGCCTTTTAATGCTAGGCCTTGAGTAACCATTTCAAAGGCAGCAGAATATTTTCATTTGTCACATCTTTTCTCGCAGCAGTGGGATATGCCTCTGGTATTCTACTTACCTCTTTTATTTCCCTATTCCTTTAAGAAAACTCAGCTGTGTTTTTAACAGCTTATCCTCCTTCTTAGTTTGCTGCCTTTCCTTCTCTACTGAGCATGGGGCAACCTCTGCCCGAAGAGAAATACCTTCCAAGTCTAAAGTACTGTAGTTTGATCCAATTCATTTCAACTGGTTTAAGGGGTTTGGGACTTTAATCATTTGAGGTACTAGATACTATATAATGTATAATTCATAATCAGCCAACCAAAGGGTTGAGTACCCCATAAGTTAAGAGGAAAGTGAAAAAGGCAAAACGAAAGTGATGAAAACTTAGGAATTTTGAGACATTGATATGCTATATGTGTGAAAGTGTTCTGGGCTTTGAGAGTGAGAACACAATATTTAACAAATGTAAATATTTTTAAAACATTTGGGAATCGAATATTATATTACATGTCACAGTGCTTTGTAAAAAGTATTATGTCAGAATAAGGGACTCTTGGTAGCCATCACCATTTTATAAGATGCCATTAATGACTGTATTTATGGAGAGATGTGGGTGGAAGTACTAGCATCGTGGAAACTTTCTGGATGAGAGGCTGTCCTTCCCTTCAAGGTTGGTGAGAGTAAATTAGCATTCACTCTCATGTCTAAGGCTTTGGCACACACAGGTACTCTGTCAAAGTTAATCCAAGGTTTTTCCACCCTGAAAAGGAAATGTCACCTGGTCCCTGCCACTGGCCTGAATTTAGTCAACAAAGAGCTGCCTCCTGGGTCCAGGATAGAGAAGAATAATGGTGGGGATCTGGGCTGTCAGAGCTCAAGGCCAAGTTAGATTCACCAGCTGCATCTATACAAGGGCCCTTCTAGTTGCCGCCAAGAATAAATCAGAGCCTCTGACGCCAAAGCTTCCAGGACACGTGGGGTGGGGGCAGAAGTGAAAATGATATGGAAGAGATTCATCATCATCCTCTCGGGCACTGTTGGATTTGGGTTTGGACCATCCCTACTAATCTGCACAGCCAAACTACGGCGTGAACATGGCAAGGACCAGCACAGTCACTGTCAGGTAAAATCCTCAGGGTGCCCTGCTGTCCCTGCTTTTTTTTTTTTTTTTTTTGCGGTACACGGGCCTCTCACTGTTGTGGCCTCTCCCATTACGGAGCACAGGCTCCGGACGCGCAGGCTCAGCGGCCATGGCTTACAGGCCTAGCCGCTCTGCGGCATGTAGGATCTTCCCGGACCGGGGCACGAACCCATGTCCGCCGCATCGGCAGGCGGACTCTCAACCACTGCGCCACCAGGGAAGCCCCCTGCTTTTTTTGATGGATGAAGCAAATACCTGCCAAGGGACGAGAGGTCCAGAACGAACACCGGCAGGCCCTGGAGTGCTTGGAGACGATCCAGGGAGAACAAGTGTCCATCTTCAAAGCTACAGAGCTAGAGTCTGGTAGAATGGCCTGGTTAGTCTCCAGGCACCTTGGTGGGCAAAAAGCTCAAAGTGTGTCACAAAAAGGTAATGAGGCTGCCTAGGGGTCAGCAAATCCATCAGTCAGAACTGTTGTCCAGGGAGCAGCTGTCCTGGTATTGAGAACCTCGATTTTCCTTGTGACTGGGGACAGGTGACTGATCTATGTCCAGACCTCAGCACACCTAAGCTGCCCAGCCAGACAGCCTGTGTTCCCTGACAAGGAACACTGAGGAGTGATGGGGCACCTGCCTTGGGAAAGTCAGAGTCAGACTCCTTTATGATATAGCTCCTTCTATTTCACTTTCCCAGTGCTGTATACCTCTCACCCAGGGCCCACCCACCTGGCAAATACTGATTAAGCGTCATAGAATTCTGTCCTAGAAGTATAAACAGAAGCTCTCACATGCATTTGAAAACCTGCAGAAAAGGGATCTTTCTGGTATTCACCAAGAAATCACTGCCGGGGCTTTGTCCAAGCTCTTACGTTGTGCTACAGGACATGATCAATGAAGACAAAGTGGATTTTTCTGGCATAACACAGTAGCCTAGAAAAACCAGAATTCCAGTCCTGGCTCCAACACTTACTAGTGGAGTAACCTTAGCTGAATGTCTTCACTCTCTAAGCCCTTGGAAAATGAGGACAGTAACATTTACTCTGCCCATTTCCTACCTCAACAATCTACAGTAAAGATTAAATGGAAAATTCTGTGGCCAAGAAGTTAGTTGTTATTTTTTTAACTTTGAAACACAGACAAATATTAGTATTAGTGGAACTATGTGTCGTCCTATGCTACATCCAATTGGAAGAACTCAAAGGAGTATAAAAGGTGAGACCAAATTAGATAAGACCCTCCCTCAAAACTCTTGGCCTGAAGGTAGTTCCTATCACTAATTAATGGAACAAATGCCCACAGAATCATTGGCATTTATTGTGGAGAGGGAGCTGAGAAACTCTCTAGTAAAAACAGTATAACGTAACAGAGGAAGGTTTGGATTTGGAGTCAGACCTCCTGGCTCTTCTCTTCACTGCCTTGAGCAAACACTGAGTCTTGTTAAATCTCAGCTCCCTGTCTCTAAAATTGCAGTGATAACTGGACCTGGCACATGGGGTTACTTTGGAGATAGACCAAGGTAATGTATATAAAATGCCTAGAATACTGTGCTTAGCATTTAATAAATGCTCGATAAATGATGGCTATCACTGTTTTATGGAGGCCAATTCTGTAGTGCAGAGAAACTAAGTGGTTTATGCAAACAAGAACCTGAAGCCGCAGCCAGTTCTTGCTCCAGGAGCCCACACAGAATTTCATGGTTTCTCTGTGATTCGGGAAACCTGGAGCAGCGTTGGCTGGGCTTCTGGACGTCCTCACCTATCATTGGGAATGTTCCTAACTTCCATGTTCAGTTATGTTTCAGCTCAGGTTCAGTGCTGAAAAAATTTAACATGAATAAAACTAAAGAAAAAAAAAAACAGACCAAGGCAAATTCACAAGAGAAGGCCAGCTCATGATAGCATTATGGATCTTCCTTGCCATCAAAGAGGCCATTTTCTGATGCCAATTTTACACCAGTTTTAAGCAGTATTAAAATGCCAAGAAATAATTTATCTTGAATCTGATCTGTTGCATAGGTGTCTCTATAGATTAATTACTGAGTTTTCTTATGCACGTCTTGGCACTGTCCCTGTCAGTTCAGCTACAATAACTGGAGAAACGTTTCATATAAGGGCACATAATATCTCCAAAGAGATCAGCTTCCTTCCCTCCGCTGGCATCACGGATCTTATGGCACTCAGGAAGCACCTCTGCTTTGCTTCATCACAGATCTGACATAAATGGAAGGTCTTCTCTGTGGCCAGGATGGTTTATGAAGTAAGCAGGGAAAAGGGCCTTTCCTCTGAAGAAGCTACAGCTAAACCAAAAAGTGGAACAAGGAACAGTCTTGTATCTAATCCCTGGAGTTAGCCTGGCTCCTCCTGTTCTCTGTTTGCCAAAAAAATACTTCTCTGATCAAAAGAGACTGTTCTCTCTTCCCATTATTCTCCATCAACCCTGTAAGTCTAGAGCCAACTCTCTCTCTCTCACTGGGTTTTAAAGCATCAGTGCACTGGGAATTCAGTAATTCTGATGCAGACGCTGGCCAGGGGCTCCGATTTATTACTACAACACTGCTTCACTCATGAGATGTCCCTTCGGCATGGTTACCTGAAGAAGGACACGCTCATATTAAAATCCTCCCGCAGGGATATTTCTCTCTGATGAGCCATTGCACTCACTCTCTGCAAAATGTGTTTGGCAACACAACTGTTTCCTAGTGTATCCGTTCTATTGTTATCTCGCTCTGTTTTAATTTTTTTGTAATTTGTCTCGTGCTTGTCTCAACTTGTCTCAACTTTGTCTCGCGCTTGTACCAACTGATTTCAAACTCCTTGAAATCAAATTATATAACGTTGTTATCTGCATTGAGGGTCTTGGCAGTGGTGTTCAGCCAAAGTACCTAGTGTATCTTTGCCTTTAGCAGCCACTCAACTAAAATCTCACACACACACACACACACACACACACACACACACACACACACACAAAATAACTCACTGTAATTGCCTACATACAGATTTTGCCCTCATGTGTCTCCTATATTGTAGAAGAGATTCGCATGAATAAGAATTATAACAGAGTCATAAATAGGTTTCTGCTGCTTGTACCAACACCCAGAAGCTATAACACCTTAAAGTCCCGGAGGGTAACAGTGAATGGTTAGCTCAAAAAAGGTGGGAAATTATGTTAACCACATCATAGTCGATCCACAGGAAGAGATAAATAATGCCCAAACCTACTGTGAAAAGGAACTTTCATAAAATTTTTCTCTCTCCTCCAGACTTCTCCCAACACCTGACGATCTTCACAAGGGAACAACAGAGGTTTCCTGTGTGTGTACTACCCATGAGGCTAAACTCATCGTGACGTATCCGATTGCTTACAACATCCCCAAATTGTCCTTGGCCAGACACCTTAGCAACCAGTCTTCTTTGAAGGTGGTCAGTTTGCTGAAATTTTATATTATCAGCAGGCTCGTGGAAACACCTAAGGAAAGATGCAGAGAATAGCAAAGCTACTATAATACAATTATTTAGAACATCAGAAGAAAGATATTAAATATATGATCCCTCAGAGCTGTTCTCTCTTGAGAGCAATGATGATGGATCCCTCCCTGAGAATTCTGCTCGAACGGGAAATCTTCACATGGTTACGGGGCATCCAGCCTATTAACACACTTCAACATTTCAAACCAGGTCTCTACTCTGATCCTTTGGTGGTTGCTGCCTAGATTGCTGTCCTGAGGATTCTCATAAAAAGATCAGGTTCGGGGCTTCCCTCGTGGCGCAGTGGTTGAGAGCCCGCCTGCCGATGCAGGGGACACAGGTTCGTGCCCCGGTCCGGGAAGATCCCACATGCCGCAGAGCGGCTGGGCCCGTGAGCCATGGCCGCTGAGCCTGCGCGTCCGGAGCCTGTGCTCCGCAACGGGAGAGGTCACAACAGTGAGAGGCCCACGTACCGCAAAACAAACAAACAAAAAATCAGGTTCAACAGGAGAGTGCTATGATAAATTAGCAATGCCTGCCATGAACAAAGATGGCCACGTCAGCATGGGTGCCAGGACGTTGTCAGCCCTAAAATAGATGCTCCACACTGGAATTATTATAAAGTGCCGTGGAAAGTCTGAGGAGGAGCATTAAAAAATATTCCCAAAGGGGTATCATATTTGAGTTAGGCCTTAAAGAGGGATAGGATTTCAGCGTGTGAGTAAGAAGGGTGATCTGGGCAGCTGAAGTACAATAGCATGAGCAAAGGCACGGAAAGAGAGAAACAGTGTATGGTCTGCTGCAGGTGGTGGGTCTAATAGACGCTGCTGGGCCAGGGTCGAGGCCAGTGATGTCCAGTAGAAATACAATGTGAGCCACGTGTATAATTTAAATATTTCCAGTTGCCACAGTTTTGAAAAGTAAAACTTTTAAAATGTGTTTCTTTTCTCTCACAAGCACTCCATTGTGGACAAATCGTTAGAGAACTTGCAGCAGAATTCAAAAGGCTTTCGATTAATAAGAATGGCAGAGCAGCTGAATTATGCCAGCTTGCATGGCAGATACAAGGGGAACCATAAACTATGTGATAAAAACGGTGTCGTAAAATGGAACGAAATAAAAGGAAATCCCGAGCGCTCTGGTTCTGATTGGACTTGCCAATAACAGGAGAGGAGATAAAAAGGAAAGGAGAGGAGGGTATCAGTGCTGTAGGCTTGCTCATCAGCAACATGACAATGGCCTGCTTGGCCCCTATGTATAGGCAGAAGAAATATGAAATTCATTTTTTCTGGGAGGATCTGAGTTATTCCTTGTAAGATAATAACATTGAGGAGATTTTATAGCTGTTCAGCTGGATTAAATCTTCCTTATCTTTATTTAGGGTTCATCTTTTTTTAAATAAATCTCTTTACATTACAATGGGACCTTTACAATGATGATTATTATTACTTCCTAGTCCCTTCTCCCCAAAGTTTCTCCCTGCTACCATCTCTCATACAAAAATGTACCAGATTTGAAACCCCATGAGAAAGTTGGTTAAACTTTAGAGATTATCAGAGATTATGAGGCAGTTAAAAATGCTACAATTAGGCAGCATGACACTGCAGAAATAGCACACACTTCAGAGTTAGTCCAAATTAGGTCTGAAACCTTGTTCTGCCACTTGTTAGCTGTGAAAACTTGGGCTGTTTCCTGAGCCTCACTTAGTCCCAGCTTCATGATTCCTAAAGTGGGCAGGATAATGCCTGTCTTTTAGAGTTTTTGTGAGGATTAACTGAGCTAATATATGTAAAGCCCCAATACAGGATAACACTAAAAGTTCTTAATAATGAGTAGTTCATTCTTGCACTCAGTGAATATGTATTAGGCACCTACAATATGCTAAGCAATGTCCTGGGTGCTGCAGACACAGCCATGAAAAAGATAAAGGCTAACTAATATTGTTTCACAGTATCAACAATAATAATTCCCATTAGTATAAGCTCTCAATACACCAAGAAGATAATGTGACAGTTCCGACCAACATGCCTATGCTAAAACTGACATAGACCCTCTGAAGCTAGATGTTTTCCTTCGAGATTATCCTGTTCTGCTTCTTTGTGAGAGCTATGAGGAAACTTAGCTTCAGGAAATAAAATGGCACTGAAATCCGGGGGTACAAAGATGAGTAAGACTATAGTCTCTATACTGAATCCTGTAATATCACACCAGCATCATCACAAATAGTAATTCTTATTTTTACTCTTGTGACTTTTTCATTCACTCATTCATTCATTCATTGAACATCCATTAAAGGACACTGTGGCACTGTGGAACTGACGTACACAATCTGTTACAGCACTTGCACTCACAAAGTTTATGGTAAGCAGGGAATACGCATAGGTAAAGGAGCGCTCACAATACAGCAGGACACACATTATGACAAGAGAAGTAGAGGGCTCATGGAAACACATAGGAACAGCACTTAGCCCAGCATTCAGGGATCAGGGAGAGTTTCCGAGAAGAAGTCCTGTCCAAACATGGGCTTGAAGAATAAGAATGATCAATGCAGAAGGAACAGCATGTGCAAAGATCTGAAGATGAAAGAGAACACGGAATTTCTTAAGAACGAAATTTAATTTGTTTGGAGTATTAGGTGCAAGGACACAAGTGGTAAAAGGTAAGTCCTGAAAAATCAGCAGGGGTGAGATGATAAAGGACCTTGCAAGACCTTAGAGAGTTTAGATTTGATCCCAACAAAACTCAAAAGATGTGGAAGGGGGCTTCCCTGGTGGTGCAGTGGTTAAGAGTCCGCCTGCCAGTGAAGGGGACAAGGGTTCGAGCCCTGGTCCAGGAACATCCCACATGCCACAGAGCAACTAGCCCGTGCACCACAACTACTGAAGCCCACGCACCTATAGCCCGTGCTCCGTAACAAGAGAAGCCACCGCAATGAGAAGCCCGCACGCGGCAACAAAGACCCAGCACAACCAAAACTAAATAAATAAATTTATATTAAAAAAAAAAAGATGTGGGGCTTCCCTGGTGGCACAGTGTTTGACAGTCTGCCTGCTGATGCAGGGGACACGGGTTCGTGACCCGGTCCGGGAAGATCCCACATGCCGCGGAGCGGCTGGGCCCGTGAGCCATGGCTGCTGAGCCTGTGCTCCGCAACGGGAGAGGCCACAACAGTGAGAGGCCCACGTACAGCAAAAAAAAAAAAAAAGATGTGGAAGGAAATGATGATGATGATGGTGATGATGGTGATGAGGATGAGGATAATGATGACAGGAGGCTAGGAGACAGCAATTTGTCATTACAGGACAAATAAGTGATAGTAGACGTGGCTGCAGCAATAGAATGAGCGTCTCTTGAGCATTGACAATGAGCTAGACTCTGTGATAGGCAATTCCTTAATTAATATTCACAACTCCACAAGAGTAAGCATATAACTTCACTCTGGCTGCTGTGCTAGGAATGGATTAGAAAAAGCCAAAATTGGAAGAGGCTGCCGCTGCCATCTTGAGTTGGGATGTCGTGCAGCCGCTCTGTGCTAGAAACTCTGGTCTGAAGGTGCTGGGTTAGAGGCCTCTGCATGCCGCACCCCATGAGCCAGTGAAACTAGACTAAGCACAAAAGATAAGACAAAAAATAGTGGCCTGGAACCAAACCAGCAATATCTTCAAGGTCTGCCTGTATACAATTTGATGAGTTCGGACATATGCAAACACTCATGAAACCATCACCACGATCAAGTACTGGAAGGTCAATGTCTTTGGGTTCTGTGGAAACAAGCAACCATTGGTCAGGACCTCAATTTTGTCAACAGATCCTGAAAAATACACTAGCCTACCCATAATTCCTGTTTCCTGTGTTGCTTCCCCAATCCTTTGCGGTTGACCCCTTCCAGGAAGCCTTCCTGACCACCCTTCCCCAGCAGGTGACTCCCTCTCCTGTATCTTGCGCCACAAAAGTTGTGTATACAGAATACGCATCACAGATCCATCTCTGAGGGTGAGAAATCAGAAACAACATAAATGGCCATCCAGAAGGACAAACTAAAATACGGTGGGAAGCTGACATGGAAATGACTCTTCTGGAAAGGGATTTTCAAAGTGGACTTTGCTCAAACTCAGCAAATAATTAACTTTTCATTCTCTCATAAAATTGAGACTGTGGCTGGTTCAAAGCCCAGGACCCCAGGCCTTAATTGAATTAACTTGGTTTTCCATCCTTGTGAAGGATCATTCCAAACCATAACATTTAGCAAGGGCTGCCCTCCCTGGCATGAACATAAGTGTCCATTGAGAGGAAGACTGCAGACTCAGGACTGTGGCACACAAATTGGGCCTGAGTGGAAAATGGGACACTCTCCAAAGGGGACAAAGCACTTTCTGTTTCCTACACTTTAAAGTTCAATTTGAATACATCTCCACACTACGCTGTGTCCACCAAAGCAAAGAGAGCGGCCAGTCCCCTGGGCTGCCCAGCCGTGGAGTACACCTGGCTCTTTACTCCTGCGCCTTCTCATCTGCTACTTCCTTCACCTGGAGTGGATGCTCTTGCCTCCCTTCTCTGCATGACTGCCTACCCGCCACCTCCATTCAGACCTCATTTGCTCCAGTCCTCCTTAGCTCTTGCACTTTGATTTTGGCTTCATTCATGCCCGCTCTCCATATGCATTTGCACCCCTCACTTCCTGAAACGAAACGTATTTCACCAACTTCAGATAAAAAGTTGTTATGCACAGAGGAAGTCCAAAAGGTCAGTGATGGAAGTCACTCTCCAAAGCTGGATGAGTCAAAATAAGACAGTCTTCTATTATTTGTGTGTCCAACAACCGTATGTACAGAGGAGCTAAAACAACAATGACAACACATGAAACAAAGGGCTTGCAATTAAACTGTAAGTGCCCTGAGGGCAGAGAGTGGTCTCCTCTTTGTTAAGATCTCTGCTTGCCTTTGCACCCTGCTGTGCATGACTAAAACAACAAATACTTGGTGGAGGACACATAGTCTGCAAACCAAGAATAGGACATCTCCCATGCCTGAACCTGGCACAACTTAGATTCGAAAATACGGCTTTAAGTAAATTTAAATTCTTGAAAGAAAAAATAAAGAAAGAAAGAACCAATTAGGAGGCTACCACAGAATTCAAATTCAAGATCCTGGTGGTTTGGACTAGAGTCAGTAGTCTAGTCCAAATGGGAGACTTCTGAGAAGTACCTGTGTCTAAGATTCAGGACCCTGTGGTTATGACTGAGAACATCAATTCTTACTGTTTGATGGAATCTAGAAAATTTAGGTGATTGTGCTTCATCTGCTTCAAATCCAGACCACACACTTTACATGTCCTTGTTGGTCAAATCTTTCTAAGGAATGTTTTAAATTGTTTCTTTCTTATAACAGTCAAATTCAGAAATAAAAAGCGTTCTGTCTTTTCAGAGCTCTGGTCTGCAGGATTATGATTATTATACATTCTCCCATCAATGGGGAAGAAGCAGAAAGAATTAGATGCTCCCACAGAGACCCACAGACTGCAATGAGGTTGACCTAAATTCTTCTTCAAGAATTCCAGCAAATACCTGGCCTCCAGAGCATTGCTCTAAAGAGGGATACTGAATTTGCCAATGTAATTGCTGTACTCGGTGGGTGATACTGGACAGGGTGCAGTCATAAAGCAACTTTAGTCTTTCTCCTACACCCAGCTCAACTCACTCTGAATCCCCTCCCCCAGCCTGGGACAGCGGTCAAGCCGGCCCCAGGGCTTCCCAGTCCCCTAAGGTCAAGAACAATTTCACTTTAATAATTAAAACGGCTTATCCAATATAACCACCAAAACTCAAAAAAAACTTCATTCGATATAAAATTTCTCCCCTCTCAGCGTCCCCAGCTTCAGGCTTGGAGCCTGCAGTGGGCGCAGGGGCTTGGCTGACCACCTTCGTCCTACTGCTCCCCACTTCTCCCCACACAGTGTGTTTCTAGAAACGGTTTCTAGCTTTCTGGCCATGGGCTCAGAGGGAAAGAGGGGGAGGAGGAAAGGGCACAGTAGGCACAGTCTTTGTGGCAGGGACCGTTGTATCAATAATTTGGTGTTGGGTCCCCAGGGTGTGGAGCTGGTTCTTCCATGGGTCAGTTTGATAGCTTTTTCTGAAATCCTCCAGCTAGGAGCCTTTGCACAGCCCTTCTCCATCTGCCCACTCCACAGGGACTCCCTCTAACAGGGTCTTTTTGTCTTTCCAAGCAGTCCTTTTGAGAGGAAGCCCTCAGAGCTCACACGCACACCCACAGGCTGGCTCCTTACTTCAAGCCAGAAAAACAGGCGTCTTTGCCCCGTGGAACTCACTCCCTGCGCAGCCAAGCTAGCAGCATCACCCAAATAATTTCCTCTCTGATTCCTACTCAATAGAAGTCTTACGCTTTCTAAATTCCAGAGATCACATGTCAAGCTTTCCAAGAGTTCCCCTTGAAGCCCCTCTCACTGAGCCTAAGGTGAAGAGAAGCAGCCCCCAGCCTCCCCCAGCATGGTGGGGGGAAGGCACAGCCCTGACAACTCTCTCCAACCTCTTATACGGGCTACAGGTGGATGGATGGTCACTAGTGCTGGCAAAACCCATTTCACAAACTCACTGGCACGCCCTGCACTGATAGGCCATACTTCATTTCAGGATGGCATTTTACTTGGAACCTAATTGTGCTTTTCTCCCCCTGTAGGACCCCTGCCCGAAGTCTGAAATAGGAAGAGATGCACATAAGATCTGTTACTTTAAAAAAGACTAGGAACAATTACTAAGAATTCTGAGTATAATTATGTTCTCTCTGATCCTGCAGCCTGAATAGCGACCTAGAAAAGAGCACATTCTATGTGAATGACAATCAAGGTGGCTTAGATCTCTGGGTGCTTTGGCCAGCTTTTCAGCAATGACCCAGGACCTTCCCTGCCACATTCCCTAAATGTTTCTGTCCAGCTTTCCTGTTCCCTGACTCCTGATTCTGTCTCCCATTTGCATCCCACTCACTCACTTTGTATTTGTTGACTGATCTTGAATTCACTGACTTATCCCCTCAGTATACACCAAGCAATTTAGCCGAGATTCACATTTGTCTGGGAAGAAATAACAGAATAATTGCTCTAAGCTCAGGGCCCACTTTACTCAAAGTTACAGTAAAAGGTTATGTATTTAGTGTGACATGTGAGACCCTGGGAAAATATCTCCTTCACCTAGTATCTAAAAGTCTTATATTAAAGATTCATTTAATAAATGTGTCTTAATCATCACCTTGTCTTAAGACTCTTTCAAATTTATGTAATACTGATGTGCATTTAGCCAGTAATACATTTAGGCACAAGTTTAAGGGGAACAAGATTTATTCCTTTTAGCCTATAGTTTCGCTTTCACAATTATATGCATATATTTAAAAATACTTCAGTCATTATGTAGTTGCAGAGCTGAATTTTTGACAAACAACAAACTTTTTTTTAGTATAAGTATATGCCAAATAGTGTGTGGAACATACTTATATAAAATATATGTATTTATTATTCATCCGAAATTTAAGTTTTGCTGGGTATCCTCTATTTTAATTGGTAAATCTGACAACCCTAGTCCCCAGACCTTTCAGTCTGACTGCTCATTAGTGGTCCTCAGATGAAATAAGCACCTTCTAAAATACATCGGCAAGTTTTTAAATGGCAGTGATAGATTGGCATAGTAATATGTCAAAGACTGATTCCTTCTCAATTCTGAATCCAAGTGATTGCTAACATCTTTCTTCTGATCTCCCTAACAAAGGAAAAGAAGTTTGACTCCAGATTAGCCAATACGGGAAAAGGGTACCCCAACACATAGTCTTTGCTCTAATTCCACCTCAAGGCTTCCCAGAAAGATTCTTAAAACATATGGGGTCATCAGGAGTATCTTTGGCTGCAAGTAACAGAAAATGTAGACTCGAACTGGCTCAGATAATAAGGAAATGCCAGAAAGCCTATAACTGGAAGCCCAGAAACATAATGATGCCATGCAACCCCATGTTCTCTCTGCCTCTCTTCTCTGTTCTCCTCAACGTCCACTTCCTCGAAGGGCTGCCTTCTCTCCTTACAGCAACATGGCAGCCAGTGGCTGCTGGAGCTGCGTACCTCCCTGTCTGCTTCCAGCAGGAGAGAAAGAAAAGGCTGTCCCTCTGACTGGGCCAACTCAGAACGTTCCGCCCCCACCCCCTTAGACTAGTGACTGCCATCACGGAATGCCACGCATTAATCACCTTAGAAATCAGGGCTCCTCCTGCAGCAGGGAATGGGAAGGAGATATAAACAAAAATGGGCTTCAACAGGAGTTGGAGAGAATGAAAGGCAGCCAGTAGGGCTCACTCAAAACTATCATTAGTTCTTTAATTTTTTATTCAAATAGGCCATTAATTTGATGAAAAAGTTGCCCTTAGTGTGTCTATAAGTAAACTCACTCTGGTTGGTTTGACAAACCCCAGTGAAGCAAAACCAGATGAATTAAGTCTGCCTTTGGGAAAATATACTAATAGCTGTATTAGAAACATAAGTAAACACTTCAAGAATTTATATGAAACACTTTTCCTCTGGGACTGAGCAACACAGACATGTTCAAAGTCATTCCTGAATCTTCCTCTTATGAAGGATAGTAATAATGACACATTAAATTGAATAAATCCTCCTAGAACTATTTCTACATTAATTTCATTTGGGTCTCACTATAACCTAGAGACAGTCCCGTTTTTTCAACAAGGAAACTGAACCCCACCCTGATTTAGGGACCTGTCCAAGGTCACATTCGGTTACACTGGAAATTGGAACGAGAGTGCAGTCCATTTTGTCACACCTTCTTGCTGCACACAGTGGAGGCATGCATCTTTTTATACTGACACAAGAGCTCTGGTCTATATGCAACTTCTGGGCTCAGCATGGCACTGAAGA
The DNA here is from genome assembly GCF_951394435.1 of Stenella coeruleoalba. Lineage (NCBI taxonomy): Eukaryota > Metazoa > Chordata > Mammalia > Artiodactyla > Delphinidae > Stenella > Stenella coeruleoalba. The sequence continues at coordinate 22,042,099 of NC_137154.1, forward strand.
ATGAGTTAGTTGGGGGAGGGGGATACTTTTAGAAATGCTGCTACCTTTTTTTTTTCTTTATACAGCAGGTTCTTATTAGTTATCCATTTTATACATATCAGTTTATGTTATCTCCCAATTCATCAATCTCCCAATTCATCACACCACCGCCACGCCTCCCCACCGCTTTCCCTCCTTGGTGCCCATACATTTGTTCTCTACATCTGTGTCTCAATTTCTGCCCTGCAAACTGGTTCATCTGTACCATTTTTCTAGGTTTCATGTATACGCATTAATATATGATATTTGTTTTTCTGACTTATTTCACTCTGTATGACAGTCTCTAGATTCATATCTTTACAAATGACCCACTTTCATTCCTTTTTATGGCTGAGTAATATTCTATTGTATATATGTACCACATCTTCTTTATCTATGCGTCTGTCGATGGGCATTTAGGTTGCTTCCATGACCTGGCTATTGTAAATAGTGCTGCAATGAACACTGGGGTGCATGTGTCTTTTTGAATTATGGTTTTCTCTGGGTATATGCCCAGTAGTGGGATTGCTGGGTCATATGGTAATTCTATTTTTAGTTTTTTAAGGAATCTCCGTACTGTTCTCCATAGTGGCTGTATAAGTTTACATTCCCACAAACAGTGCAAGAGGGTTCCCTTTTCTCCACACCCTCTCCAGTGAAATGCTGCTACATTCAAATTTAAAATCATTGTATTACATTTTTAGTAGCCTTTACATAACAGAATAATATGGGTAAGAATAAAGTCCATGAAAAGGAATCCTACACAAAGTCTTTATGGCTAAGCCTCTTCTTTTCACCCACTGCCACTATATGAGTTATAAATATTTTTATTAAACATACAGACACACACGCATACACACAATTCACAAAGTATACACTGAACTGGTTTAGGCAGAAGTGTAAATGCACTGGCTCACAAAACTTAAAAGTCTAGGATGTCTCAACTTCAGAGGCTCAAAGAAAGTCACCAGTGTCTGGTAACTTGCCCTCTCCTTGCTCTGCTGTCCTACACATGGGCTTCAGTCTCAGGCTCCACTTGGGGATACAGTAGCTGCCACCTTTTTCGGAAGGAAACCTCTGAGTATCAACACCAACACAAAGGGGAGTGTGCTTCTCTGCCAACACTCCCAGAACTGTCTCCTTGTTACCCACCGGCTCTCAGAGGGCCACATGCCCATCTCTGAAGCAGTCGCTACAGATATAACGACTATAGAATACAGATCTCTGATCAGGCATGCTGGAGTTAGATGCCTACCTATGGGGCCAGGGCTGCAGTCAACTCCATCCAAAGCACATAGATTACATAGTGAAGGGGAAGTGGTTACCTAGAAGAGAAACAGAGTCCTGTTTTCTTTTGATTTTTAATCTTTTTTTACACTTTTAATAAACTTAATATTTTTAGAGCAGTTTTGGGTTCAAAGCAAAATTGAGCAAAATGTTCTGAGAATTCCCAAATACCCCCACCCCCACACATGCACAACCTTGCCAATGTTGACTTCCGACACCACAGTGATCTATTTGTTGCAACTGATGAAGCTAGACTGACACATCACTATTACCCAAAGTCCACAGTTTACACTAGGGTTTACTCTTGGTATTGTACATTGACTGGGTTTTGACAAATGTATGACATGTATCCATCATTGTAGTTTCATACAGAATAATTTCATTGTCTTAAAAATCCTCTGTGCTCCAACTGTTCATCTCACCCTTCATTCTAACTAGACACAATTAATCATTTTACTGTCTCCATAGTTTTGTCTTTTCCAGAATATCACATTTGGAATCACACAGTATGTAACCCTTTCAGATTGGCTTCTTCCACTTATATATGTTTATGTTTCCTCCATTTCTTTTTCATGGCTTGGTAATTTATATCTTTTTAACACTGAATAACATTTCATTCTCTGGATGAACCACCATTTGTTTATCCACTCACCTACTGAAGGACATCTTGGTTGCTTCCAAGTTTTGGCAATTATGAATAAAGTTGCTATAAATACCCATATGCAGGTTTTTGGGTGGACTTAAGTTTTTAGCTCCTTTGGGTAAATACCAAGGAGCACAACTGCAGGGTTGTATAGTAAGAGTATGTTTAGTTTTATAAGGAACTGCCAAACTGTCTTTTAAAGTGGCTGCACCATTTTGTATTTCCATCGGCAATAAAAGAGAGTTCCTGTTTCTCCACATCCTGCCAGTATTTAGTGTTGTCAGTGTTTTGGACTTTGGCCACACTAATAGGTATGTAGTGGTATCTCGTTTGTTTGTTTGTTGGTTGGTTGGTTTGGGTTTTTTTTTTTAATTGGAGTACAGTTGATTTACAAAGCTGTGTTAGTTTCAGGTATACAACAAAGTGAATCGGCTATACATATACATATATTAATAGCCAGGACATGGAAGCAACCTAAATGTCCATCAGCAGAGGAATGTGGTACATATATACAATGGAATATTACTCAGTTATAAAAAAGAACAAAATAATGCCATCTGCAGCAACGTGGATGGACCTAGAGATTGTCATACTGAGTGAAGTAAGTCATACACAGAAAGAGTAATATCATATATCACTTATATGTAGAATCTAAAAATAAGGGTACAAACGAACTTATTTACAAAACAGAGATAGAGTCACAGATGTAGAAAACAAACTTATGGTTACCAGGGGATGGGGGGCAAGGATAAATTGGGAGATTGGGACTGACATATACATGCTACTGTATATAAAATAGATAACTAATAAGAACCTGCTTTATAGCACAGGGGACTCTACTCAATACAGAGTCCTGTGTAAGAAGAAGGGTGATTAGATGCTGGGAGACAAAAATTAATGTATCTATTACATTCATGAGCAAAAACAAGAACTTATTCAACATCATGCTAAACTATATTGTACCATTGCCTATGTAGTGCCTTTTCTCAAGTCTTTAAAGAAACTGAATTAATCATCTGGATTATTCCCTTTTGGGCAACATTTGCACAGGTAATCTGACTCAGGAACAATAAGACACAAACCCTGAGGTTTGAGGTTATATTTTCATTCAAAGAAACTGACTTTGAATGTCGGTTTAATATACATTGCCATTCTTTATCTGATGGCTTAAGAACAATTAACTGGCTGGAGGAGACAAAGTGAAGAAAGGATGAAGCCCCATGCTTCCTAAAGGTTACCAGCATGAAGCAGAGAAGGGCCCTGGTTTATGCTGAGTGTCAGAAACATTTGTCTCTGAAGCTGAAATGATCTCACTGACAGATACAAAATCTGATCATGGGGAGTTTGTAGAAGAACTTGAGCAGCAAGGAAAATCAAAAGCAGTGAAAATCAAGCCAAAAAAACCCCAAAACACTTTCAGAGCTGGTCATCACTTAAGAGTTGTTCACAAAAGCTCTTTTGTCCTCTTAGAAGAACGAACCAACTCCATATTCAAAGATGTGGCTAAAATCTCACTGGCAGCCATCAAGTCTGGAACTTTGCAAACAGCAGTCACCATGGAGATGTTTCAAGTGCCCTCACATGAGCCTGCATCATTTCAGTCCATTTTCCAAATGGATCTAAATTTTATCTTGCTGGGTAAATTGCCTTCTGTCTCACCTCTGTGTCTCTCCCTCTCCTTCACCCATACTTTCTGTCACAATGTTTTTAAAAAGGAAAAATGAATCCCTACCCTCTGAGGTTTCAGGCTCTGGACTAGAGATAGAACCAAGGGGAAGAAAATGAAATTCTCAAGTAGACACTATTTACAATAATATAAAAAGAATCAACTGCCAAAGACTATATCTAACAAAAGATATGCAAGACTTCTACACAGAAAACTACCAAATATTGTTAACAGAAATTTAGTAAGGCCTAAATAAACTGAGTGATATTCCAGGTTTGTAGTTTTGTATGCCCCAATGTTGTAAATCTGGGAATTCTCTACAAATTGATGTGTAAATCTAAAGCAATCTCTATCAAAATCTAAATCTCAGCATCTTTATTTTTAAGAATTTTACAGTGTAGTTTTTAATTTACATAGTAAACAAAAGGCCAAAAATATCCACGATAATGGCAAAAAGGAAGAACAAAGTTGGAAAATGTATACTATGAGACGTTAAGACTTATCATCCCAAGACACTATAAGGCTGCAGTAATTAAAGTGTAAGTACAGGTACAAGCATAGAAAAGTAGAATAATGGAACAGAATAGGGAAACAGACCCCATGTCTACAATCACTGAATTTATGATAAAGATAACTTCAAAACAGAGTAGAGAAAGAGTGGTCTTTTCAATAAACAATGCTAGGTCAATTGGGTATCCATAAAGAGAAAAAGTAAGTTAGAATCATAATTCACACCATACAGACAAGTCAACTGCAGATAGGCTGTAAATTGAATGTGAAAGATAAAATATACATCTTTTAAAAGAATATGAAGGACAATATCTTTATGACCTTGAGGTAAGCAAAATCTCTTAAACAGGACAAAAATACACTAACCATAAGAAAGAAATTAATAAACTGAATGCTGTTTAAATTAAGAAATTCTGCTCTCTAAAAGATACCATTAAGACAGTGAAAAGTCAAGGCACAGAGTGGGAAGAAATATTAAAATATATATATATATATACACATATCCTACAAAAGACTCGCATCCGCAATATATAACTAATGTTTGCAAGAAAAAGACAGATAACCCAATAGTAAAATGGACAAAAATAATTCAACAGGCACTTCACAGAAGGGTTTATCCAAATAGCCAGTATATATGAAGAGATGCTCAACTTCATTAGCCATCCAAAAAAATGAGAATTAAAACCACAATATGGCTAAAATGAAAATCACTGAAAATGCCAAGTGTTGGTAAGGATGTGGAGTATCCAGAACTCTCATACACTGCTAATGAGACGATACATTGATACAACCACTTTAAAAAACTGCATATGTGCCTATCCTGTGATCCAGCAATTTCATCCCACGTAGATGGCCAGCGAAAATGACTACACATATTCACCAAAAGACATGGACAAGAGTGAGCATAAAAGCATGATTCATTACTGCCAAAAACTAGAAAATACCCAAATACCATCCATAGCAGAATTCACAGAATTCATACGGTGGAAAATTGTATTATGGTGTGAACTGTCAGTACAGCTATTACTTTCGTGGGGCTAGTGATGACTGAGTATAAGGGAGGTTTCTGGGATGCTAGTAAAATGTGGGTGCTGATTACACTTATTATAATTATGAACATACAATCCTATGTTCACTTGGTAAAAATTCATTTACAATCTATGCACTTTTCCATATATAGTTATATTTCATAAGGAAATTTCAAATACTGGGGATAAAGAGGGAAAGAATGAAAAGGGAGAAGGGCTTGCAAATGCTCAGGAAATGAGTTAATTGAAACAAGTCCAATATTGGTAACTATTTTCTGCCAACTGGACATGACTTTGTGTGACATGACATGCCAGGCAGAGAGCAGCCCCACCTTGAGGTAGTTCAAACATCAATACCAAACTATGATGATGCCCACATATGCAGAATTCCAGCATTCTCTCTCAGGGTTTGAGGAAGATACAAGAAAGTGTTTTCCCGGTCTGGTAAAGAGGGCCATTCTGCTAACATGTTGTTTTTGGTTTAGCAGGCAGGTCCTATCTACTCAATGACCTCATCCAATCTCACGGTTTCAAATGACATCTAAATGCTGATGATTCCAAAATGTATAAAACCAACTCAGACCTCTCCACTGAACTTCAGAATTATAGAGCTCGAATCATACAAAAGTGCCATTTTTTGTGGGGCTAAAAATGTGTGATTTCAGACAGCTCAACTTATAAATAAACTGCCTAATTTATATTTCTAATAAGCATCTCTAGTATAACTTATCCAAAACCAAATCTTCCTCTCTTGCATCTGCCCACCTCAATACTTGGCAATCGAATTCTTCCTTCGCTCTAGCTAAAAACCTGGAGCCATCGTTGACTCCTCTCTGTCTCTAAAACCACATATTGAATCCATCAACAAATCAACCCTGCCAGACCTGCCTTCAGAGTAGATCCATAGTCAGACAGCTTCTCCCCACCTTCACAATATCACCTCGGTCTAAACCACCATCACTGATTGCATGACTTTTTGCAATAATTCACTCTGCATGCTCCCTTCTCCCTCAACCCCCAAATTTAGTTCATCCCAGCAGCCAGAGTCATCCTTCAAAATGTTAAATCAGATTGTATCACTCTTCTGCTTAAAATCCTCCAGTGGTGTCCCATCTCATTCAGAGTAAAGACCTAAGTCCTACAATTGCCCAAAAAGCCTTACATCACTGGGTTCTCCCATCACCTCTCCAATTCAGACTCCTCCCACTCCTCGCCTTGTTCATTCCACTCCAGACACCCTGGCCTTGTTGCTGTTCCTCCAACATGCCACACAGACTCCCACTCCAGGGCTACCTGCTGTTCCTACGGCTGGAAACACTACCAGATATCCATACTATACTTACTCCTTCCTCTCCTTCAATTCTTTGCTTTTCACTGGGAACTTTCCTAATAACCATGTTTAAAATTCAAAAATTCCCCAACAGGCACTTTTTAACCACTTCCCTGTTCTATGTTCCTTCATAGCACTTATCACCATCTAACATACTATGTATTTTACTTATCTGTTGTTTTATTATAAACAAATTAGTATATGTTTCATAAAGACATGGATTTGTTGGTTTTGTTTACAGCTGTGTTTCCAGTATCTGGAACAGTGCCTGGCACATAGAAGACAGAAATAAATATTCAGTAAATATGCAGTAATGAAAGAAGGAAAGAATATATCAGGGACCCAGAATCCTTCCAGTTTTCCACTCCTCTCTCCTTAGAATATGACCCTTGTCCTCATGGCCCAAGATCACTGCTCAGTCTTTGACATCACATCCACATTTTAAGCAGCAGGATTCAGGAAGGAGGAAGAAAGACATACCCCCTTTATTTTAAGTAGACTTTCAGAAGTCCACGCTTCATTTCTGTTTATATCCCATCATCCATAACCTAAGCCATGCTTTCCCAACCTTGGCATTATTGACATTTTGGACCAGATAATTCTTTGCTATGGAGAGACTGTCCTGTACTTTGTAGGATGTTTAGCAGCATCTCTGCTAGCATTCCACCAGATGCCAGTAGAACATGCCCCTCTCCCCACCTCCAAGTTGTAACAAAATGTCTCCACACATTGCCAAATTTCCCAGGGAAAGAGGGATACCCCTGGTTGAGAACCACTGACTTAAACTGAAAAGAGGTGGTACATATCACAATAGTAAATATCAGGTGGTAAATTTGGAATTCTGTATTTTGAGATACGACAGGGAAATGGATGTTTGCTAAGTATCTAGCAGTCTCTGTTGAGAAAAAAATTACTCCTCCCCAGAGGCAAGCACTGTTGTCACTGTTTGGAGATAATTTCAGAGATATTCAATGCATAAAAAATTGGCTTACTTATATAAAGAGTAGCTTCTGTCATACTAAGCTATTCCTTGCTTTTTTTTCCTTTTAACAAGGCCATTTTTTTCTGGGATAGGATATGGCCTTTCTACCTATGGATTCAAGTATTCTTTTATTTCTGCAAAGTTCTCTTAAATTTCAATTTTAAATCATATCTTTAGGGCTTCCCTGGTGGCACAGTGGTTGAGAGTCCTCCTGCCAATGCAGGGGACACAGGTTTGTGCCCTGGTCTGGGAAGATCCCACATGCCGCGGAGCAGCTGGGCCCGTGAGCGATGGCCGCTGAGCCTGCGCATCCGGAGCCTGTGCTCTGCAACGGGAGAGGCCACAACAGTGAGAGGCCCGTGTACCGCAAAAAAAAAAAAAAAATTATATCTTTAAATATTCGTTCAGTTTCCTTATTTAACCATCATTAACACCAATTATGGGTATTTTAGACTTCCTGTGTCTGTCTTCGATATCTGTTATTTTTGTCCTAATCATTTAAAAAATTTCATGGTACTTTACATTTCACTTTCCTGTGCCTTATGTTCATCAGTGTCTATCCGTTATAGTGTTGCATTCAATCCTTTGTTGAACTTACTTTTCTCCTCCATCTCTTCCCAGAGCTCTGTCAGGTCACAGAGCATCTCTTTTTGGCATCTCATCTTTTTGATCCCTGTTTTCTGGAGGCAATTACTTCATTATGATATTTTTTATTAATGGTGATATGTTTGATCGTAATTTTTGTATCTTGAAGACAATATTTTTCTGGTGAATAGTCTTTATTTGCTATTGGTTGCTTCAATTCCTTTTCTGACTTCTTTCTTCTAGTGTCTTTATATAATGGTCCTGTGACCATTCTCTTTTTGCTGTTACTCATGAGTAAGATGGTTCTTAACTCAATTAAATATTTACAGAAAATATCTCGGGGACTCACCAAGGACTCTGAGCCAAACTAGAAAGAACCCTCTTTTTATATGAAGCTGTAGGTGGAATTAAATGGTTTTAGACTTTTCTTTCCCCCAGTCAGCAGTGACCCATAGCCGTCTGATCTTTTCACAATACAGACTGTCTCTCCCACCCTGCTTCATTTGCAGTTTGCTTCCTGTCAGTATGTCTTGTCTGTGTAATTTCTCATTCAGTCCTGCCTGTCGTCCTCTTTACCACTGAGGTCTAGCAAAGTCCCTGTAACGAGTCCTGACATATTCTCTGTTCCAAACAATAATAAGACCAAGACCACCAGTTGCTACTAACATTCTCTTTTCTTCTTGTTACCAAACCAAACTTGAGTCTGCTCACCTGACATGCAGCAAAGCCAATCTATTGACACTGGGTTGTGTTATTGCAAGGTGCCCACCATGTTGCCAAGGAAGGAGAACAGGCAGTTCATGTTCAAGAGACCCAAACTCCCCAATAGTTTTCAGGGAAGGATTTTTAAAGGCAACGTTAGGGATAAGGATTGTAGGGTGCCTGATCAGCTTGTGAACATTCTTCTAATTGGTTGGTGGTGAGGTAACCAGATGGTATTTTGGGAGTCAACATTATCAACCTTACAGTTCCAACCAGTTTGGGGTCTGTGTGCTGGTTATCAGCATGCAGGTTATTTCTTCCACCTGGTGGGGTATTTAGTATCTGCAAAACAACTCAAGGATATGGCTCAGGATATTATCTGTAGCCCTTGAGGAGGCACTGAAGGTCCTTGACTTTGTTTTACGGCTAAACTATTATTATTTTGTCTTGTTTGACTGTTTTCCTTTGTTTCTGCATTTTCTCACTTCCCTGATTAAATTTGCTCTTTGGAACTCGGGAAAGGCCTAGGAGGCTAAAGCTTCTCTATAAACAAAAGGAAGGGGACACAAGGGTCTGTCCCCAGGAGGCCCCACAGTGTCCCTCTCAGTTTCATTATATCAGAACTTCTCTATTATCGGAGATAGCAATATAAACTGCTAAAAGATTACTTTTTCTGGACTTTGCAGCTGTTTGTGACCATATAATCAGGTTCTAGTGGATATCTTTTGGAGGGAATTCTGGCAAGTCTCTATTAAAATAATACAGACAGCTGGAACAAAACTCTTGTTATCCTCCCTTCTACTGCCTGGAATATGAATGTGATGACTGATGCTCCAGCAAACTCCTGGATCAAGATGGAAGCCACACACCGGGAAAGTGGGCCCAAAAAGCAGAAAACCTGATTTTTTATAACAGTGGAGTCACGACACCAGCTCTGGACAGCAAACCTCTAGACTTCTCTTATGTGAGAGAGAAACAAAGTTCTATCTGTTATTTTGGTTGTTCTGTTAGATGCACTTGAACTTAATCCTAACTGAAACAACAAAGTTTTGTCCCTAAGGGTGTATTAGTGACTTTGAAGAACTGCTCTGCGAGCCTTGTCTGAGATCAGCAGCCAAAGACGTCCTCTCCTGTTGGAATAACCACTATTTGAGTTTTACTCCTTTTGACATCCCTTTCTCAAATATTATAGTTTGGAGTTATAACTGTTTCCTAGTGCTCTTTAAGCTGGAATTTTAGTTTTCTCAATTTTGAGTATTCTCCTTTTTTCTTAAATGAAGGAGTAGACAGATGGAATGCTTCTCTGTTCTACTACTTTAAAACTGGAAGGAGGAGGTTTTTTTTAAGATAGAGAAGAAACAGTTTGAAAACAGCAAAAGGAAATATGAAGGGCACAATCTCTACTTCCAGGCTCTGATTTATGAGACATATAAGCTTCACACAAGAAGTCTGCAGAGTGGGTGATATCATCAGAGGACAGCTAATTTCTTTTAGGGTAAAAATACAGCACTTAAAGTAGATGTTGAGGATACAGAGTTATTAGCTAAATGATAACCTAAGAGTTCCAAAGGCATAACAAAAGCTTAAAAGGACAAGGAAGTGCACTGGGTGGTCAGAATTATATGGTCATTAAGGGTCAAGGTCACAATGGGTGAACTGGGAGACTGGGCTGTCCTGGTGACAGGAAAGCTAGCAAGTATCCTAATAGCCTCCAGAGGAAGGCAGGTTCATCCTTTCATACTACACCAGAGGATGGAGATTTTATATATATATATATATATATTTACTTATTTATTTATATATAGATATAGATAAGATATAGATATAGATATAAAACCTGGGTCCAGGTACTCACATACACAAAGAGCTACTGTCTTCTGAGGTCTTACCATCTCTTTAGAGCCTTAATGTTCAACACCTTCAGTCTCTCATACACTAAAGTTTATAGAAATCTTCCATTTACTCCCTTCCATTCTATTCAAAGATACTTAACTGCATCAGTTAGATGAGACTTATGGAAAACAAATGCCTGGAAGAAAAGTATATTGTAGGTAGCTTCTGCTTTCCACCTCAACACAACCTCTCCTGAGAGAAGGAAACTTAACATCTGGGGGAACTGGGGTGGGGGGAGTGAAAGGGGGGAAATAGAAAAACACAAATTATTACGTCAAATATTATCCTACTCCCAAAGCACTCTCTTGCTTTGATTCTCCACACAAGGTAACCAGCCCCCCTTCTCTGCTGTGACTACAGCCAAATCCTGCTTTTCATGTCGGCAGAGTAGGGACGCCTTCTTGGAGAAAAGTAGGGGACCTCAGAGCCTCTGCACCCCCAGACATCGCCCCCTGCGCCTGGTCCTCAGAGACTCCTTTTAACCCTCATTCTTTGAGAGCAAGGTTTTTAAAATGCTTTTCAAGGAAAATCTTCTCCAAACTTCAAAATAGGGAACCTGTAGAGTGCTGGTGCTCTGGCTGAAGCAGAGGCAGGGACCCCGAGCTCTGTGTACTCAGCCACCTCTTGGCACTGCCGTCAGGGCCTGACCCTCCCTGCCACACACTCACCTCTGCTAAAAACCCTGGACTATGGTGACCAACTCATCCCAGTTTGCCCAGGACTTTCTGGGTTTTAGCACTCAAAATTCCACATCTTGGGAACCCCCTCGGTTCCATGCAAAACAGGATAGTTGGTCACCTAACCCTAAACACACCTCCATGATGGTTTAAAAATCCCCGATTTAGAAAAATTCATTACACTTGTCACAATATAAGCATTTCTAATGCAGGTAACATTTTAAGCCACGGTTGGTCATTGCCAGCGTAGTATGAATTAGTTCATCAGCTACTTTCCAAATGGCAGCCAGGTGAAGAACGGGATTTGACGGTGACAAGGACGGGTACGGCTGCCTCTTAAGCACGCCCCTGCTGACTTAAAAAAAATATGTGCACAACCTGAGAGTTGCGAGTTAAGTTTTATTTGAGGCAAAATGAGGACTGCAGCCCGGGAGACAGCGGTTCAGATAACTCTGAGAAACTGCCCCGAGGCGGCAAGAGGAGGAGCCAGGAGATACAGGAGTTTTGCAGCAAAGAGCAAGTAGTCAGAAGTCAAAAGATTATTGTTAAATAAAGAAAACCAAATGTCTCAAGTTAAGGAATTCAGCGCTTTTCTAGGTATGGGAAGATGCAAGAGTGGGCTCAGTGTAATCATTCCTTTGATATGCACCTCAGCTATCTGGGGCCAGTATCCTGTATTTTCACATCCTGAGTTTCCTCAGGGCTCGCCTTAGGGAGTGGCTGCAGTCTGATGGCTGCTAGATGGCAGGGATCCTTTTCAGCCCTGAGTCACCTCAGGGCTCACCGGCTCACGTTGGAGGGTTGCAATCATTGATGACTGTGCCATCCTTTGTTTATTTATATGGCAGGAAATATTCCATATATAAATATTCCATGCCCTTTATAAGTATTCCACTTATCACCCTGTTGGTCTTGTCAAAGTCAAATTCACTCACCCAGTTTCCTACAGGGACACCCTAGTGGAACACCCCGAACCTGCACCCCCTCCATACCCAAGCAGTGTCTTTGCTCCCCATATGAGGAAAGATGCAGTCAGGGCTGCAGAACAGACTAAAACCAAGGACCCACGCGGGGAATCAAGCCTTGACTTCACTAGAATAACCCCGTAACCAAACTAACCAGCCATAGAGAAGCCTGTATAATTGACTTGGAAGAGCTTTCAGGCACAAGAGTCTCTGACAGCATTGGGAACCAAGGCCCAAACTACAGAATGAGCACCCAGCAGAGAAAGGAACCGTTCAAAGATACCCAGATGACCCCCTTTGCTGGCAAAGTTGTCCAGATGCTCATGCCGCTCGTTAAGCCCAATGCTAATTCATCTGTGACCTTATGAAACTGTTTCCCTGAGCCTTTAACACCTCTCCAGATTCAGACGCCCTTTCCCTCCAAGTAGAATTTGAGGGTCTGTTTTTCTTATTAAGCTTAACTGAAAGATGACTGAACCATGGTCTTTCATAAATAGGGAATTCCCTACCAATAGACCTTGTAGAACAGAGGGGTGGCAAACAGAGACATGATACAGCTTCTACAGTCTGTACAGTGATGAAAGGCTGGGTCCAGCCTGGACCACTTCAAAGTCAACCCATCAGACCTCAGACACTGGATAAACTGAAAGCAGCACATTGTGTTTAGAACAGCCGCATTCGGCGTGGCAGCAATGAGACCGAGGAGAGATGGGCTGAGAGCATGAAGGGATGTGAGAGAGGTGCAGCACAGACAAGGCAGCAGCAGTCAAAGGGGTAAAACCCAACCGCTGTCCTCAAACCCAGGGTTTCCCACTCACATGCCAGGGCACACTGTGTGCTACGAATGACTCACAGGTGTTTCCAGGTGTTATAGCCCCTCTGTACTGGTGGGGCCTTGGGGGAGCTGGAGATGCCAGGCCAGCTGCCTCCAGCTGTGAGCAGCCTTCCGCATGCCCCCGGTGGCTGTAGGAATATAATCCTCCTTACCTGTGCCGTGTTAAATGATGTTGACATCGGGTTTAAAATGTTGGGAAGCACTGATAGAAATCCATTCGTGACCCCCATCTAACTCTGAAGCCGCATCTGTCTTCTTTTCTATCAGAACAAATACCCTCAACAACCACAACTAAGCAACATGGTACAGAGAACGCAGGCTGCTCTAGGAATCACCACGCCTGTTATTTTATCTGTCTAGGATATATTAGGGTGGTCTGTTTTTCAAAGGTTTGTTTTCGAAACTTGAACGCACTTGGGTGGATTTGAGTATGCCACTCTTACCCCAAAGCTTCTAACGAAAGCACTTCTATAGCCTCCTCTTGTTTTTAGGGTAAACATCAAAGTCCTTACCAGGACTTGCAGGACCTTCCAGGGTATGGCTTCTTTGGGGCAGGAGTCTTAGTTGCTCATGACAGACCCACTCTAACTGGACTCAGAGAACCTCTGGGAGAGACAGTCAGAAGGTTCCAGAGCTAGGAACAACAGCCAGCCTCACCCAGACTGCTCCCTGACTCCGTCCCTCACACAGACTTCCCGGTCTACCCCTCCCTTGCCAAGCACTGGACACCAGAACCTCCCCCACTGCTGCTCCTGAAAGCCGCCACTGCCACCATGCTCCCCAGAGGATGAAGTCAGCATGGCTCCCGCTCCCTCACCTTGCTCTCTTCTGAAAAGAAATTGCACTTGGGGGGAGCCCCTAATTGTCAGAGCTTACAACAGGGCTGTGCCCTGTCTGTAAGGGAAGTTGGGGAAAAGAGTATTCTGGTGTCTGCTTTAGGAAGGTGGAGTGCATGGTGTGGGAAATTCCCCAACCGTAGGAAAGACAACCAGCGAGGGTAGACAGTTACCAATTTGACACGTGCCCATTTGCTCCACTGCTTGACACTCCAGCTTCATCTTCCCTGGTCCTTTTCACCCCAGCTACATGGGCTTCTCTCAGTCACTCAAAATATCATCATACCTCCTTAGAGTAGAATAATCCCCCCTCCCAAGGATGTCCACACCCTAATCCTTGAAATCTGTGCACATGTTGTCTTACATGCTGAAAGGAAATTTGTGGATGTAATTAAGGACCTTGAGGCAGGGAGAGCACCCCGGATTGTTCAGGTGGGCCCAATGGAATCACAAGAGAAGCAGGAGCATCAGAAGCAGAGGGGCTATAATAAGAAGTGATAATAGAAGCAGAGAGTGGAGGGCTGCAAGATGGGGCTATGAGCTAAGAAATGCAGCCAGCCTCTGGAAGCCAGAAGAGACAAGGAACAGACTCTCCACTAGAACCTCCAGAAGGAACGCAACCCTGCAGACACCTTCACATTAGCCCCATGAAACCCATTTCAGACTTCTTACCTCCACGGCTGTAAGAGAATAAGCCTGTGTTGTTTTGAGTCATTAAGTTTGTGGAAATCTGTTACAACAGCCATAAGAAATGACTGCAGTCCTGCCTTAGCACATGCTGTTCCTGCCTGGAACACTGACCCTCAGGTCCTCCTGTTCCTTCATAGCTCAGCTCATGTACCCCTTTCTCATAGAAACTGCCTCTAACCTCCCAGACTAGGTCAGTTCCCCTAGTATCTTTTCTTACAGCCCATGAACTTGTACTTTATGGCACTTATGACAATTATAATTTTATGTTGGAGTTATTATTTAATTCTACTCTCACCAGACTGTAAGATACCTAAGAACAGGGGCGTGTCTAGTTTTGCTCTCCACTGTATCTCCATCACCTGGCACAATACCTGGCATACAACAGGTGCTCAAGTAGTGTATGTTGAAAGAATGGATGGATCTCGTACATGCACAGTCAACGCTAGCAGCAAAGCACTTTACAGGGCTTAAGAAGCTGCTTATTCAGAAAAAAATCTAGACACGGCTTCTAAACATGGCAAAGAGCAAGCACTCAATAAACGCTGGACAGATGGACAGATACATGGATGCGTGGATGGCTACACGGACCAACAAAAGAATGGACAGAACGCCCTAATAACCATATACATATCTTAAAAACTTGCTGGAGGATTTATCTTACAGGAATAATATTTTGATCAATAATTGCCTGTATTACAAAATAAACAGTCATGGGGATAAAGTGTACAGCATGGTGACTACAGTTAACAATTATAGTTAATACACAATTAATGGACTGCACAGTTGAAAGTAACTGGGAGAGTGGATCTTGAAAGTTCTCATCATAAGAAAAAAATTTGCAACTACGTATGGCAATGGATGTTAACTAGAGTTACCGTGGATCATTTTGCAATATACACAAATATCAAATCATTATACTGTACACCAGAAACTACTATAATGTGATGTCAAATATACCTCAGTGAAAAAGAATAGATGCTACTCTTAAACCATGACCCTTGAACGCTGAATGATACTCCAGCATTCCTCAATTGCATTCCCAGCCTGTCATTTGTTCACTGCATTCAGAAAACCTTTACTGAGCTCCTACTATGTGGCAAGCATTTCAGAGACACCAGAAAGACCAAAACAAGGTCAAGAATCTCTTGCTCTTCTAGAGCTACGACTCGTCCTTCATTTCATTTAATCCTCACATACCCTGTAAAAGAGATCATTTCCTGCCTGTTGCATCAGGGTGACAGTCGGCCCAGCCTTTGTGGACCCTGCTCTGAGCTCTGTTTAGATGAAGGAAGGGGGATGTAGAGGATGTTATCAGTTGGCATTTTCCAAACACTACTCTGACAGGGATATGGAATCCTGACCTCCTTTGTCAAGGAGCATTGCCTTTTCCTGACAAAAGGACTACTTTGCCACCCAGTTCTTCAGTGTATCACAGGATCCTGAGCCCTTTCTGGAACTTTCCTCTAACCACTGGCAGCCACCTCTCTACAAAACGGAGATACAGACATCGTCTTCTGTGCCCTTCTTGCTCCTCCACTCCTCTTCCTGTGCCTGTCTGTGCCTTTCCCAGTCCAGGTGCCTGACGTAAATCCCACTCCCAAGGGCCTGGACACTCAGGGAGTTTCCAAAATGGTGACGAATGACAGTGCCCTAGGTGTTCGTCCTCTCAGGATGATTTAAATTTTGTAAGATTTCCCCAAATATTAAGTTCTTCAAAGTTAAAAGAAACTAATGGCTAAGGATGATCATTTGCGCATGATGCCTGATGAAGAGAAAAAAAATGTTTAAGGCAGAAAGTCTTGATCAGTGCCTCAGATCATCTCCCAGAGCTGGGCCACGACCTCTGTGCACAATGTTGCACAGCCTGCTTCCCTAAGGGGCCCGAAGCTGAGCCACTGCAATGAAGAGAGAGAGACACAATGATGGGCACCTGCCAGGAGCTTCATTACTAAATGGTGCTTTGCTAGAGATGGCGATGCATACGAGCAAAGGACGAGGCACTTCAGAACAACTGCCCGTGGCCACATCTGGCATTGGTGGATTTTGTGAACAGCTGCCGCCTTAAGCTTTGTTGGCTCAGCCTGGCTGAAATCTGGGGCGGAACAGAATGCCTGGTTCCCAAGGCTGTCCTCCAAGTAGCTGGAATGGCTTATTTTTTTTAGGATTTTTATATCTAAATATTGAAGATATAGTGTGAAAATGAGACTCTATCATTTTTTACAAAAATCCAGAAAGAACAGCCCCATCAATCAAGAAATGATTCTCATTAGTCACTTTCTAGTCTATTGCCTCCAGATTACATTAGGCTGCCAGAAGAGATGTAGGACCACAATTAATAAAACATCATTACAGATACAGGCTGCAACCCCAATGGGCACGATTAGGATTCACACAGAAGCACAAGCATACACCCTGCCCCTCGGCATCTCCAGGCTCCTGTTTTAGGAACCTCCCATTTCTCAAAACTAATCCAATGAGAATGTAAACCCACTACTAGTTCACGTGTGTGAAGTAAGACCTTTCATGAGAGACCCAGAAGACACCAGCTGAATATGATAAACCAGAAACAGCAGGATGTGTAAAGAGCTTGGGCCCTGAAATCAGACTCAGAACTAGGTCTGAATTGGGCTTCTCCACTTACTAGCTGTGTGACCTTGGACGAACTACCTAAGTTCTCTGGGCCTTGGTTTTCCAATCACTAAAACAGTGATAATAATATTGTTTTGTATAGCTGTGGCGAAGGTAAGAGAAAACATGTTCAAAACACATATCCCAGTACCTGTCACTTAATAAATGGTAGCAATTATTATTGGTAATCATGAGTATTGGTAATAAATGAGCATAAGTGTGCTCTCTCTCTCTCCCTCTCCCTCTCTCCACCCTCCCTTTTCTCTCTCTCCCTCCCTGAAGTTGTACCTACCACAGTCCTACTGCTACTTTTCCCTTCGGATGCCTACATGACCAGTCAGTCTCTCAAAATGAATTTATCAACTCAGACCAGGTGCTGAGCAATAAACTAGGTCGTGTTGGAGACACCATTACTACTGTTGTCAGCAATAACTGATTTCAGCTTTTGGACATAAATTTGGCTGTTTTGTGTTCTGCTGCCATCAGGGAGCAATCTTACAATGGGGACCCCTCCCTAATGGAAACATTTGGGAGAAGTGGGAGGGAATCGCTACAAAGCAGGCACAGAACAAAACAGCTGGAAGTGGCCTCCCTAATCGGCATCTTCCCGTATTATGACAGGTTTATGGCAGATTATGACAGCAGAAAGCGGACAGGCAGGGACAGAGTGGCAGACAGCACGTCCTCAGATGGAAGCTTCCCCAGGCTTCCAGATGTAGCCATTCTCTTTAACCTGTATGTTCACAGTGGCTCCAGAGTACGCTTCCCGGGGACTCCCAGGGCCATAGATCATCGTCAGCTTGTCTGCCAAGTCCAGCTGTACAGAAGCACTTGGGAAAGACCAAGCAGCTAATGACAGCAGGGCAATCAAGGGGAAAAGACAGCTGGGCTGGGGGCCGAGGGGACCCTGTGCTCCCATCCTCCCACCACTTGAACTTCTAGCAAGTTCTTGTTTCCCTAAGGGTCGCAGTTTCCTGTCAGCGAGAAGGATGAACTGTATCCCTCCTCTTCCTACATGAGGAATGTTGTCATGGGTGCTCACTTTGCTTATCTGTAGTTTCTACTTTTTCTACACTATATACATATCTTTGAGGAGAGAGATATATAATTTTTGAAGTTTCTTCTGATTGTACTGCTCAGATCTTGTCCACCCCTGAACCAATCAGCAATATGTGTGTGTGTATAGATAGATAGATAGATAGATAGATAGATAGACAGATAGATAGATAGATGATAGATAGATAGAATTGAGAGGTTGTAAAATAATGACTAAAATACTAAGCTCATATTAACTGGGCACTTCCCATGTGCCAATCACAGTGTTAAATGCTTTACGTTCATTAGCACATTTAATCCTGCCAACAACACTGAGAAAAGCTGACTGGACACACCTGCTGTTGGCTGCCCAGCACTCATTTCCCTCTGCCTCCTGGTAACAGTGTTCTGGATTTCCCACGAGAAAACATGCCTCCTCGTCATCTTCCCCCATGTGGTTTCATGGCATTGGCTTCAGCCCCAGCTCTGGAAGTAGATCTTGATTGGCTTCATCATCAGTATATGCCCCCTCCCCTCGCCACAGTGATTGGTTCAAGGGCAGACCACACCTGAGCAGTACAGTCAGAAGAAACCTCAGGAATTTGCCAGGGATCGGGAGATATGGTGTACTTCTTCCCTGCAGGACTTGAACAACCTGAAGCATAGGGTCTCATTATGTGATGTAAGACATTCTGGACGTGTAAGGGGATGCACTTCCATTATGAGAGCCAATGCTGAAGATGCAGAGCTGCGAAATAAAGAGTGAGAAAACCAGGGCTTTGAGATGCTAGATCAAACCTTGCCTGAAGCTACATTTACTCCTGGAATTTATTGTTTAAGCAATTTAATTTGACTTTTTCCATTTCATGCAATCAAAAGCATCCTTATCAATGTAGGCAGGTGTTATTATTATCCCATTTTATACATTAGGAAACTAAGGCTCAATGGAGCTAAGCAAATTGCCCTAGGTCACATAGCAAGTACATAACAGAAACATCACCTGAACACAGGTCCATTTGGGTTCTCTGTCTTCAAAGCGATTAGACTTATTCCCAAAACTGAGCAAAATTACCTGCACAGAAGAGGTACTTACTATTGTTTAAATGAATGAATGAAGAATTCCCCTTAAGGGAAACATCTGCAAGGTGGAAGATAAGGACCACTGAACTAGGAACTAGGGAATCTAATTTCTCACTTGGAGTTCTTCACTTACTAATTATGAGACCTTGAAAGAAGTCATTTATAATTTCTTTCTGCTCCTCATGTTAAACATGGAATAATGAGATGAGATCATCTTTACAGGGTCTAAGGATGAGGATACCATTTAGGAAAATTCTGAAAACTCACATGGACTGACAGTGACTTACAGAGTTTCCTTCATGTGGGTGAGTGGATTCCTCCAAAAACTTACCTAGCCTCTGGGTGATAGTATTAAACGTGTATTTGTTTTTGTCTTCTTAATTATCTCTGTTTTCTAAACTTTCTACACTGACTATGAATTAATTTTGTGGAGCATAATTTTCTAAAGAATGAAGTAATCAGTGAAAAATTACACCCCTGACAAAATAGAATTGCCACAAGATATTCTGACAAAAGGGGGATTCTTCCAGGCTGGACAAGTGAATTTGTGGTAGGGTGAATAATGCCATATGTCCATATCCTAATCCTTGAACCTCTAAATGTTACTCTCCCGGCAAAAGGAATTTGCTGAAGTTATTAAGAATCTTGAGAGGGAGAGATTTTCTTGGATTATCTGGACAGGCCCAAAATAATCACAAGAGTCTTTATAAGAGGGACACAGGAGGAGCCAAAGTTAGAGGAAAAGATAGAAGCAGAGATCGGAGTGATGTGCTTTGAAGCTGGAGGAAGGGGCCACAAGACAAGGAATGCTGGTGGCCACTAGAAGCTTAAAAAGGCCAGGAAATAGGTTCTCTTTCTCAGAGCTGCCAGAGGGAGCTGCCTTGACTCTAGCTCAGTGAAATAAATTTCAGACTTCTGACCTCCAGAACAGTAAGAAAGTACATTTTATTTTTAAATAAACATTTATTTATTTTAAAATAAATACTTATTTTTGAATAAATGTTCTTTAAGCCACAAAGTTTGTGGTAATGTGTTATGGCAGCCATCGAAAACTATTACATCACTCTAAAAGAGTAGACTAACTGAAAAAAAAAGATTTACAGGCATATCTCAGAGACACTGTGGTTTTGGATCCAGACCAGGGCAACAAAGTGAGTCATACGATTTGTTTTGGCTTCCCAGTGCATATAGGAGTTATGTTTACACTACACTGTAGTCTAGTGAGTGTGCAATAGCATTATGTCTAGAAAAAAACCAATGCATATACCATAGTTTTTAAAATAATGCTGTTGGAAAAATGGTGTCAACAGATTTGCTCGACTCAGGGATGACACAAACCAATTTGTAACAAAAGCAGTATCTGCAAGGCATAATAAAGTGAAACACAATGAAACGCAGCATGCCACTATTAGTTTCTGAATTCAGTAAAGAAGAAGAAGCTGAGACCTTCAACTATATAAAGGATGCAAAGGGGGATAAAGATCGGCAGTTTTCATTCTCTTAGCAAAGCGGCATGAGGAGGAATTGGGCCAAAATGAATCGAAGAAATCTCTGGATTAGATGTAAAGAGGAAATTGCTACTAGTCCAAGTTGGTAAGAATTGGAATGCATTTCCAAAGGGAATTGTTGTGCAAAAATCCCTTGATGGGCTTCCTGGAGGACAGTGCACAACAATGCAACAATTACACAGGAGTTAGTCAGACTTGCTGAAATGCAAACTGATGCCTTTGGACACCCTGTGCAGTTCGAAGAGGCTACAGGGCTTCCCTGGTGGCACACTGGTTGAGAATCGGCCTGCCGATGCAAGGGAAACGGGTTCGTGCCTCGGTCCGGGAAGATCCCACATGCCGCGGAGCGGCTGGGCCCGTGAGCCATGGCCGCTGAGCCTGCGCGTCCCTCCGCAACGGGAGAGGCCACAACAGTGAGAGGCCCATGTACCGCAAAAAAAAAAAGAAGAAGAAGAGGCTACAAGTATTAGACTCCTATTCAGTAGTGTTGGGGAGCCAGAGACACCTGTGGTTTCAGCAGATGTGTTTCTAGCACAGGCATGGAATTCAGCGGACCTGGCTGGCTTCTGCTTGTGGACTGGAGGAGAAGCATCAGCTATGAGTAAATGTTCCACCTACTGGCACCAGGGGGACCTTAGGATGGTTTGGAGGTCTGAGTCTATCCATGTGTCAAAACCAAGCAGTTCAGTGTGAGCCCATAAACAATGTCCTATAAGGTCAAGCATATAAGCTTTGAGATCAGACAGTCCTGAATTTGAATCTCAGTTCTGCCACTCTCACGGTGTGACCTTAAGCAAGTTAACATATTTATGTGCTTCAATTTCCTCCCTAGCAAATACTAAGTATCTACCCCATTAGGTTCTTGTGAGGATTAAATGAGATATTACCTATAAAGTAGAATGCCTAGAAAATAGTAAACATTAAAGAAATCGTTATTATTTCTAGCAATGCGAGCAGGACTGGCTGGGAGTCAGAGCAAGGTAATCAGACAAGAGTGGAGGAAGTGCCACGTTAAAGACCCAGAGAGGCAGAGGAATCCAAAAAGCCGAGAGAGAACCAGGAACCAGGAAGCATGTGAGTGGGCAGCAGCAAAACCTCAGCATCAATGTTCAAAGCACCAGCATCCTGTAAGGACTAGCATTTGAGGCACTTTGCAATACCACCTACAGCTGCCCATTCACCCTTGGCTTGGAAGGACAAGGTAGGGACCTAGGAGCAACTCGATAAAGAGAGGAAGGAGACCCCGTGCCTAACTGAGGCTGTTCGGAGGGCTTCCTAGGGTTTCTCATATGCTTTGATCTCTTTACCAGGGATGGCAAGTGCTTGGCTTTCATGCCATCATTTCCTCTCCTCCACTCAGTCCTTTAACAAATATTTATGTGCTGTGTGTAGGGCACATCTAGGTGCTGGAACCCAGCAGTAAATACAACAATATATTGGTTTACAATATAAACCAATCCCTGCCCTAACAGACTCTATAATCTAGTGTGCATGGCAGACATCACTAATCAATGAAGGCACACTTTCCTACTGAGGCCCAAAGCCCCTTCAGTCCTCATCAATGTTGTCCATTCTCCAAAGAGCCACTGCCAATCAATCAGAGTTGGTACTTAAGATGAAAACTCACATTCCTGCTTTGAGCTTCCGTGGTTGCTGAATAGACACACTGATCCCTTCACAGGAATAGGCCGTTATCTGTCTCACAGCCTGGGGCTAACAGGGAAGTGAGACCCCCCAGAGCAACAACAGCCCGCATGCACATTTAGAATCTGATGAAATAATTGCTTTGACGACTATTACTGAAATGGCTGAATATTTTACTGAACCATCGAGTTACTACACTGATCTAGGCTGAATTTATAGGGGGGTTATGTCATAATCCCAATTTTCTTGTATTTATGATCTTCTCTCACATTATAGCTCCAGATCCAGCCTTCATCCACTATTTCTCATTCTTCCCAAATAGACACACGCACACACACACGCGCGCGCACACACACACACACACACACACACACACACACACCCCCAGGAGCCTCGGCAAGGAGACAGATAGAACAGGTGTACACATGCACAGCTGGTGGCCACATGATACGGTAGGAAGTCAACCATGACATGGTAGAGTCAGTGGGGCTGGTTTTCAGGCTGAGCTCTTCCACTGACTCACTATGTGGCATTTTATTCATCTGAAAAATGTGAATAACAAAATTCATATCATGATAACACCAGAGCCAGCTTATCCCACACGGTTCTTTCACGACTCCAATATGATAATACATTACAGGTCAAGACTTCCAATAGCCCTCATGTCACTTAGGCACTAGGAGGAAGTATGCCACCTCCCACCTCCTCACTAAGCCAGAGGGACCAGATGCAATTCCACAGACTGCCCAGGTAGCTGCCCAGAGCATCCCCAGCAGAGAACTCATTAAGGATCTGTTTGCCTTATGGCATCAGAGGGAAGGGACTGGACCAGACAAAATGCACTTTAACATCCCTCTCAACCTATGACCTGGGAAGTAGCCTATGAACTGACAGAAAAGTAAAGAGCAGCATGGTCACTGGACAGCAGACTATGAGAAATAAATTTGCGAGCCCCCTGGATCCACCTCCTAGTGAAGCCAGCTCTCAAGCTCAGCGCCTCTAACACCAGAATATAAGTATGCTCTCCAGCCTCCAAGTTAGAACAGAATTCTGTTTCAGACAGGAGCGGGGAGGTAAGGCATCTGGCCTGGGACCAGGGTCTCCCGACTCTCACACCCGGTCCGGACAAGCAAACAAGCCATTTGACTTTGTGCCTCTGCCTTCCCTCTTCCCTCTCAGGCTTTAGTAAGAAACAGTTTTCCAGTGAGGCTAGAAGGCAAAATAGAGTAACAAAACAATACAGTGGCCACTAGCTACCAGTGGCTACTTAAATTTAATTAATTTAAATGGAATGAAATTAGATATTTACCTTCTCTGTTGTATAGCTCTACGGCCATATGTGGTTAATCACTGGACAGCAGAGAGAGAGAACATTTACTTGTTCTACCAAGCAGCACCGGTCTAGGCCATCAAGGAGTAGTGAATGGACCACATATACCATTCAACTGCTTGACAATGAGCTATATTATGTGTTTATTAGAAGAGCCTGTGGAAAATAAGAAAGGCTTTCGTATGGCAAAACAGAAGATATTACATAAAGGGAAGTGAAAATTTAGGAGAAAATATTCACGAAATAGATTAGGAGAAAATTGTTACTATGCTTCATAAATTAACCTAAGTGGCGAACAAAGCATAACAATAGATAATTCAAGGTAAAGAAATTAAAATGACAACAAAAATGTATGAGGTGATTCTCAGGACATCAATAATTTAAAAATGAAAATAAAAACAATGAGATAAATTAAATGAAACCAGCAAGTTACAGAAGTTGTTTTGCCTGGTGATAACATTTTTGTAAAATACTACATATGTACTGTATATATGATCATGCATATAAAATGTGAGATAGATTTTGAAATGGAAATTTTTTTCAAAAACAAAGGTCTAGGGGCTTCCCTGGTGGCGCAGTGGTTGAGAGTCCGCCTGCCGATGCAGGGGACACGGGTTGTGCCCCGGTCTGGGAGGATCTCACATGCCGCGGAGCGGCTGGGCCCGTGAGCCATGGCCGCTGAGCCTGCGCGTCTGGAGCCTGTGCTCCGCAAAGGGTGAGGCCACAACAGTGAGAGGCCCACGTATCGCAAAAAAAAAAAAAAAAAAAAAAAGATCTAAAGTGTTATATAAATTTTCTTATATTCTTATTATTAATTGACATCATGCTTTCAAATGATGACCAGGCTTTATTTTCCTCTATTTATCATCACTATTATTTCTATATTAAACCTCTTCCCTGCAGCCAATAAAATCAAAATGGACCAGTCGGCCCAAAGCAAGAAGCTTCTTCAAAAGAATGTGGGAGAGTTAATATGTACGAATGTTCTGCTGAGGTTTTTTTTTCTTTTTTTCTCTGAACCTCCACACCCCACCCAAATTGCACATGTTTATTTCTCTATGAGAACACATTA
The DNA here is from genome assembly GCF_951394435.1 of Stenella coeruleoalba. Lineage (NCBI taxonomy): Eukaryota > Metazoa > Chordata > Mammalia > Artiodactyla > Delphinidae > Stenella > Stenella coeruleoalba. The sequence goes on from NC_137154.1 coordinate 22,067,043, forward strand.
TTAATCAGTACTTGAACTTGCTTCAGAAAAATAAATTTATTGGCTCATGGAATTGATGAGTCCAAAAATGGGTCTCACTTCAGGCTCAGTTGGATCCAGGGGCTCAAACTATGTCATCAGGGTTTTTCCTCTCCCCGTCTCTCATTTCTGTTTTCTGCTGTGTATGTTGGCATAATTTTCTTCATCAAAGCTCTTCCTGCATGCAGTCAGGAGGAGGACCACCAAAGCCCCATTTCCCAGCATCCCTGTTTAGCAGTCGCAATGCAAAGGGAGTTTTTGTCTCCTAATTTTCATAGATTAATTCTAGGAATAGAGTCCAATTGGTCCTGCTATGTCTCATGCCCACTCCTCAGACCACTCAATTTCCAGGGGAAGCTGTCCTGTCACACACCACCAGGGGGCAACCTTCACACTGAAATCTACGTCAGTGGTGGCATTTGGCGTTTAAGTAGAGTTGTGCTGCATGGTGGCCCTGCTCCCAAGGATAGGATTTTATGAATGGATAGGCCTGTGTCACATGGTAGTCCTGAGTCCAGGAGGGCAGTGTCTGTTTTCAGAAAAAGCAAATGAAGGGAAAAATGGAGTGCCAAAATAAACCCAGAACCCACCTCAATATACCATCCCAGTGTGAGAAGAAATGAAAATTCCACACCAACCCTCCCTATACCTTCCCTGTGTACAAGGGTAGGGTGGGTGAGGGGTAAACACAGCACTCTTTAAGCCCTCAGAAGAAATCAGTATGTGTCTGCAAGGTATTGCAGTGAGGAGGAGTCTCCTCTTCTTTAAGGAAACATGTACATGTACTCCACATGTACACCACATGTACATCACACACACACACACACACACACGATGGAAAACCTGCTGCAGGTCTGCTACAGAAATGACGAAATCTAGCCTACCTCTTGAAACACAGCTAGCCTCTGCTTCAGGAGCCACTTTGGGTCCTAAGAACATCTTTTAAAGAGCTAAAACTCTAGAAATACGGCCCCAGGACTGGCTCGTGTTTGCAGCATCTCCTCTTTTCCAGTTCTCAACTCTGGGGGGCTCCTGGGTTTCAGGATGTGCCCTTGAGAACCTGTGAATGAATTCAGGCCATCAGCTCCCAGGGTCACGCTGGCAGGCCACCAGAGAGGCAGCAGGGGAGCGCGGCCCACCTGGGTGCACCCAACTCCCTCTGACCCAACTAACCAGCCTTGCACTCCCCCCAGTGCACCCACAGCTGTCAGAGAAAGGGCAACTGCCAGGCGGGGGCAGGCACCCTCCCTCGATCTTCATCCCCGTAGCCCATCTCTCTGTAGTAAATGATGTCTTGTCTTGGCTCCCCTTTTGCATGTTGTGGAAAAAAACAAACAAACCTGAAGTACTTTTTAAAAATTCAGATTCCTGGATCTCCTCTCATACTTTATGATACAAACATCTAGACACAAATGCCTGGGAATCTGTATTTATTTTTAGTCCCCTAAATTGATTTTTCTGTCAAGGTTGAGAACCACTGTAATCACATCTTTGCTTGGCCCTTGTTTGAGACTCAGGCATTACGAACAGAAATTACATAAAATCCTAGAGCAGCTCTAAGCCAGGTCTCCCTCCATGGTCTCTTTTTTGACTTATGTTACTGTTTTCTGCTCAGGCCCATTTATACTCTTAAACGTTATTGAGGACAACAAAGAGCTTTTGTTTATGTGGGTTATACCTATCATGTTGAACACACTAGAAATTACAATGGAAAAAATTTAAATATTTAATAAACTCTTTACCTGCTAACATAAATAATATAGGTTTATTAAAAAAAAAACTTATTTTCCACAATCCAAAAAAATTGATGAGAAGAGTGACATTGTTTGACATTTTTATAAATCTCTTTAATGTATGGTTTAATAGAAGACAGCTGGGTTCTCATACTTGCCTTTGCATTTGATCTGTTGCTATTATCACATATCATGCTGTCTCTGGAAAACTCCATCAGACACTCACGAGAGAATGAGAGAAAGAAAAGCAAATAATGGCTTACTATTACTAGGAACATAATTTTGACTTTAAGGAGACCCCCTTGAAAGGGTCTTCAGGGTCCCCCAGTGATCCGCAGACCACACTTTGAGGACCCCTGTTCTGCATCACCACTTCTCCTACATTCCCTCCACCTTCACATACAGGCTCATTTCTCTAATTTCAGTGTTGGTATATTTCAATGACTTTTAATTTTATGACTCTTCACCTTTTTTCCCTAATTGTGTGCGTATGAAAATCAATAGCCTTAAGAAACAGAAATCCACTCAAGCTAGGTTAAACCAAGGGAGATTTATGGTAAAGATACAAGGGAATCTCACAAAACTCCGTGTGGGAGGTACAGCTAGGTTCCCACTGTGTTTCTTCTCAGACTCCGTGGCTCTGCACATAGGCCGGCTCTGCCCTCTTCATACTGGGGTCCACTTGCAAGGTTCCTTCTCTCCCAAGGAAGTTTCGGGTTACCATGAGGTAACCTGATGCATCACCTTAAAGCTCCGTGTAGGTAACTTCTTACTATCAAGTCTTGATTCTAAAATCCTAGGTGAGAAAGTCTGGTTGGCCAAGCATGAAGAAGTTATCAAGAGGGGTGGTGTAGAGAGACCTTCAAGATGGTGGAGAAGTAAGACGTGGAGATCGTGTTCCTCCCCACAAATACATCAGAAATACATCTACATGTGGAACAACTCCTACAGAACACCTACTGAACGCTGGAGGAAGACCTCAGACCTCCCAAAAGGCAAGAAACTCCCCACGTACCTGGGTAGGGCAAAAGAAAAAAGAAAAAACAGAGACAAAAGAATAGGGACGGGACCTGCACCAGTGGAAGGGAGCTGTGAAGAAGGAAAAGTTTCCACACACTAGGAAGCTCCTTCACTGGTGGAGACTGTGGGTGGCTGCGGGGAAGCTTCGGAGCCACGGAGGAGAGCACAGCAACAGGGGTGCGGGGGGCAAAGTGGAGAGATTCCCGCACAGAGGATCAGGGCTGACCGGCACTCACCAGCCCGAGAGGCTTGTCTGCTCACCCGCCGGGGCGGGCGGGGCTGGGAGCTGAGGCTCGGGCTTCGGAGGTCAGATCCCAGGGAGAGGACTGGGGTTGGCTGCGTGAACACAGCCTGAAGGGGACTAGTGCAAGCCAGGGGGGAGTCCGGAAAAAAGTCTGGACCTGCCTAAGAGGTGAGAGACCATTGTTTTGCGGGGGGCACGAGGAGAGGGGATTCAGAGCACCACCTAAACGAGCTCCAGAGACAGGTGCGAGCTGTGGCTATCAGCGCGGACACCAGAGACGGGCATGAGACGCTAAGGCTGCTGCTGCCGCCACCAAGAAGCCTGTGTGCGAGCACAGGTCACTATCCAGACCTCCCCTCCCGGGAGCCTGTGCAGCCTGCCACTACCAGGGTCCCACGATCCAGGGACAACTTCCCCGGGAGAACACATGGCGCCTCAGGCTGGTGCAACGTCACACTGGCCTCTGCTGCCGCAGGTTCGCCCCACATCCGTACCCCTCCCTCCCCCAGGCCTGAGTGAGCCAGAGCCCCCAAATAAGCTGCTCCTTTAACCCCGTCCTGTCTGGGTGGGAACAGACACCCTCAGGCAGCCTACACACAGAGGCGGGGCCAAACCCAAAGCTGAACCCCAGGAGCTGTGTGAACAAAGAAGAGAAAGGGAAATCTCTCCCAGCAGCCTCAGGAGCAGCGGATTAAATCTCCACAATCAACCTGATGTACCCTGCATCAGTGGAATACCTGAAGAGGCAACAAATCACCCCAAAATTGAATCGGTGGACTTTGGGAGGAACCGTAGAAATGGGGTTTGCTTTCTGCATCTAATTTGTTTCTGGTTTTATGTTAATCTTAGTTTAGTATTTAGAGTTTATTATCATAGGTAGATTTGTTTATTGATTTGCTTGCTCCCTTCCTTTTTTCTTTTTTTTAAATAACATTTTTTTTTCTTTTTGTGAGTGGGTATGTGTATGCTTCTTTGTGTGATTTTGTCTGTATAGCTGTGTTTTACCATTTGTCGTATGGTTCTGTCTGTCCATTTTTTTTGTTTTTTGTTTTTATTTTTTTTAGTATAGTTTTTAGAGCTCGTTATCACTGGTCAATTTGTTTTTGGTTTGGGTGCTCTCTTCTTTTTTTTTTTTCTTTTTTATTACTTTTTAATTTTTTATTTTTAATGTTTTTGTTTTTTGGTTTTTTTTTTTGCGGTATGTGGGCCTCTCACTGCTGTGGCCTCTCCCGTTGCGGAGTACAGGCTCCGGACGTGCAGGCTCAGTGGCCATGGCTCACGGGCCCAGCCGCTCCGTGGCATGTGGGATCCTCCCAGACCGGGGCACGAACCCGTGTCCCCTGCATCGGCAGGCGGACTCTCAACCACTGCGCCACCAGGGAAGCCCCATAAGTTTTTTTTTTAAACATCCTTGCTTTCCTTTTTCTTTTAATTTTATTTATTTATTTATTTATTTTTGGCTGTGTTGGGCCTTCGTTTCTGTGTGTGGGCTTTCTCTAGTTGCAGCGAGCGGGAGCCACTCTTCATCGCGGTGTGCGGGCCTCTCACTGTCGTGGCCTCTCCTGTTGTGGAGCACAAGCTCCAGACGCACAGGCTCAGCAGTTGTGGCTCACAGACCTAGTCGCTCCACGGCATGTGGGACCTTCCCAGACCAGGGCTCGAACCCGTGTCCCCTGCATTGGCAGGCAGATTCTCAACCATTGCGCCACCAGGGAAGCCCTTTAATAAGCTTTAATTTTTTACTTTAATTATTTTATTTTTTCTTTCTTTCTTTTTTTCTCCCTTTTCCTCTGAGCCGTGTGGCTGACACGGTCTTGGTGCTCCAGCTGCGTGTCAGGCCTGAGCCTCTGAGGTGGGAGAGACGACTTCAGGACATTGGTCCACAGAGACCTCCTGGCTCCACGTCACATCAAACAGTGAAAGCTCTCCCAGAGACCTCCATCTCAATGCTAAGACCCAGCTCCACTCAACAACCAGCAAGCTACAGTGCTGGACACCCTATGCCAAAAAACTAGCAAGACAGGAACACAACTCCATCCATTAGCAGAGAGGCTGCCTAAAATCATAATAAGGTCACAGACACCCCAAGACACACTACTGGATGCAGTCCTGTGCACCAGAAAGACAAGACCCAGTATCATCCACCAGAACATGGGCACCAGTCCCCTCCACCAGGAAGCCTACACAACCCACTGAACCAACCTTAGCCACTAGGAGCAGGCACCAAAAAAAACGGGAACTACAAACCTGCAGCCTATGAAAAGCAGACCCCAAACACAGTAACTTAAGCAAAATGAGAAGACAGAGAAACACACAGCAGATGAAGGAGCAAGGAAAAAACCCACCAGACCAAACAAATGAAGAGGAAATAGGCAGTTTACCTGAAAAAAAATTCAGTGTAATGATAGTAAAGATGATCCAAAATCTTGGAAATAGAATGGAGAAATTACAAGAAATGTTTAACAAGGACCGAGAAGAACTAAAGAGCAAACAAACAGTGATGATCAACACAATAAATGAAATTAAAAATTCACTAGAAGGAATCAATAGCAGAATAACTGAGGCAGAAGAACAGATAAGTGACCTGTAAGATAAAATAGTGGAAATAACTACCGCAGAGCAGAAAAAAGAAAAAAGAATGAAAAGACTTGAGGACAGTCTCAGAGACCTCTGGGACAACACTAAACATACCAACATTCGAATTATAGGGGTCCCAGAAGAAGAAGAGAAAAAGAAAGGGTTGAGAAAATATTTGAAGAGATTATAGTTGAAAACATCCCTAATATGGGAAAGGAAATAGTCAATCAAGTCCAGGAAGCACAGAGAGTCCCATACAGGATAAATCCAAGGAGAAACACGCCAAGACACATATTAATCAAACTATCAAAAATTAAATACAAAGAAAAAATACTAAAAGCAGCAAGGGAAAAAAAAAAACAAATAACATACAATGGAATCCCCATAAGGTTAACAGCTGATCTTTCAGGAGAAACTCTGCAAGCCAAAAGGGAGTGGCAGGACATATTTAAAGTGATGAAAGGGAAAAACCTACAACCAAGATTACTCTACCCAGCAAGCATCTCATTCAGATTCGATGGAGAAATTAAAAACATTACAGATAAGCGAAAGTTAAGAGAATTCAGCACCACCAAACCAGCTTTACAACAAATGCTAAAGGAAATTCTCTAGGCAGGAAACACAAGAGAAGGAAAAGGCCTACCAAAACAAACCCAAAACAATTAAGAAAATGGCAATAGGAACATACATATCCATAATTACCTTAAATGTAATTGGATTAAATGCTCCACCCAAAAGACATACTGGATGAATGGATACCAAAACAAGACTCGTACATATGCTGTCTACAAGAGACCCACCTCAGACCTAGGGACACATACAGACTGAAAATGAGAGGATGGAAAAAGGTACTCCATGCAAATGGAAATCAAAAGAAAAATGGAGTAGCAATTCTCATATCTGACAAAATAGACTTTAAACTAAGGACTATTACAAGAGACAAAGAAGTACACTACATAATGATCAAGGGATCAATCCAAGAAGAAGATATAACAATTGTTAATATTTATGCACCCAACATAGGAGCACCTCAATATAATAAGGCAAATGCTAACAGTCATAAAAGGGGAAATCGAGAGTAATTAAATCATAGTAAGGGACTTTAACATCCCACTTTCACCAATGGACAGATCATCCAAAATGAAAATAAATAAGGAAACAGAAGCTTTAAATGACACATTAAACAAGATGGACTTGATTGATATTTATAGGACATTCCATCCAAAAACAACAGAATACACTTTCTTCTCAAGTGCTCATGGAACATTCTCTAGGAGAGACCATATCTTGGGTCACAAATAAACCCTGGTAATTTTAAGAAAACTGAAATCGTATCAAGTATCTTTTCCAACAACAACACTATAAGACTAGATATTAAGTACAGGAAAAAATCTGTAAAATCTACACACACATGGAGGCTAAATAATACGCTAGCAAATAACCAAGAGATCACTAAGGAAATCAAAAAAATACCTAGAAACAAATGACAGTGAAGACACACAGACCCAAAACCTATGGGATGTGGCAAAAGCGTTTCTAAGAGGGAAGTTTATAGGAATAAAATCCTACCTCAAGAAACAAGAAAAACCTCAAATAAACAACCCAGCCTCACACCTATAGCAATTAGAGAAAGAAGAACAAAAAAACCCCAAAGTTAGCAGAAGGAAAGACATCATAAAGATCAGATCAGAAATAAATGAAAAAGAAATGAAGGAAATGATAGCAAAGATCAATAAAACTAAAAGCCGGTTCTTTGAGAGGATGAACAAAGTTGATAAGAAGATAAACAAAGTTGATAAACCATTAGCCAGACTCATCAAGGAAAAAAGGGAGAAGACTCAAATCAATAGAACTAGAAATGAAAAAGGAGAAGTAACAACTGATACTGCAGAAATACAAAAGATCATGAGAGATTAGTACAAGCAACTATATGCCAATAAAATGGACAACCTGGAATAAATGGACAAATTCTTAGAAAAGCACAACCTTCCGAGACTGAACCAGGAAGAAATAGATATCATAAACAGACCAATCACAAGCACTGAAATTGAGACTGTGATGAAAAATATTCCAACAAACAAAAGCCAAGGACCAGATGGCTTCATAGGCAAATTCTATCAAACATTTAGAGAAGAGCTAACACCTATCCTTCTCAAACTCTTCCAAAATATAGCAGAGGGAGGAACACTCCCAAACTTATTCTAAGAGGCCACCATCACCCTGATACCAACACCAGACAAAGACGTCACACAAAAAAGAAAACTACAGGCCAATATCACTGATGAACATAGATGCAAAAATCCTCAACAAAATACTAGCAGACAGAATCCAACAGAACATTAAAAGGATCATACACCATGATCAAAAGGGGTTGATCCCAGGAATGCAAGCAGTCTTCAATAAACGCAAATCAATCAATGTGATAAACCATATTAAGAAACTGAAGGAGAAAAACCATATGGTCATCTCAATAGATGCAGAAAAAGCTTTTGACAAAATTCAACACCCATTTATGATAAAAACCCTCCAGAAAGTAGGCATAGAGGGAACTTACCTCAACATAATAAAGACCATATATGACAAACCCACAGCCAACATCGTTCTCAAAGGTGAAAAATTGAAACCATTTCCTCTATGATCAGGAAAAAGCCAAGGTTGTCCACTCTCGCCACCATTATTTAGCATAGTTTTGGAAGTTTTAGCCACAGCAATCAGAGAAGAAAAAGAAATTAAAGGAATCAAATCAGAAAAGAAGTAAAACTGTCACTGTTTGCAGATGACATGATACTATACATAGAGAATCCTAAAGATGTTACCAGAAAACTACTAGAGCTAATCAATGAATTTGCTAAAGGAGCAGGATACAAAATTAATGCACAGAAATCTCTTGCATTCCTATACACTAACAACGAAAAATCGGAAAGAGAAATTAAGGAAACACTCCCATTTACCATTGCAACAAAAAGAATAAAATACCTAGGAATAAACCTACCTAAGGAGACAAAAGACCTGTATGCAGAAAAAATAAGACACTGATGAAAGAAATTAAAGATGATACCAACAGATGGAGAGATATACCATGTTCTTGGATTGGAAGAATCAACATTGTGGAAATGACTATACTACCCAAAGCAATCTACAGATTCAATGCAATCCCTATCAAACTACCAATGGCATTTTTCACAGAACTAAAACAAAAAATTTCACAATTCGTATGGAAACACAGAAGACCCCAACTAGCCAAAGCAATCTTGAGAAAGAAAAACAGAGCTGGAGGAATCAGGCTCCTGGACTTCAGACTATACTGCAAAGCTACAGTAATCAAGACAGTATGGAACTGGCACAAAAACAGAAACAGAGATCAATGGAACAGGATAGAAAGCCCAGAGATAAACCCACGCACACATGGTCACCTTATTTTTGACAAAGGCGGCAAGAATATACAATGGGGAAAAGACAGCCTCCTCAGTGAGTGGTGCTGGGAAAACTGGACAGCTATATGTAAAAGAATGAAATTAGAACACTTCCTAACACCATACACAAAAATAAACTTAAAAAGGATTAAAGACCTAAATGTAAGGCCAGACACTATAAAACTCTTAGAGGAAAACATAGGCAGAATACTCTATGACTTAAATCACAGCAATATCCTTTTTGACCCACCTCCTAGAGAAATGGAAATAAAAACAAAAATAAACAAATTGGGCCTAATGAAACTTAAAAGCTTTTGTACAGCAAAGGAAACCATAAACAAGACGAAAAGACACCCCTCCGAATGGGAGAAAATATTTGCAAATGAAGCAACAAAGGATTAATCTCCAAAATATACAAGCAGCTCATGCAGCTCAATATCAAAAAACAAACAACCAATCCAAAAATGGGCAGACGACCTAAATAGACATTTCTCCAAAGAAGATATGCAGATCACCAACAAACACAGGAAAGGATGTTCAACATCACTAATCATTAGAGAAATGCAAATCAAAACTACAATGAGGTATCACCTCACACTGGTCAGAATGGCCATCATCAAAAAATCTACAAACAATAAATGTTGGAGAGGATGTGGAGAAAAGGAACCCTCCTGCACTGTAGGTGGCAATGTAAATTGATACAGCTAGTATGGAGAACAGTATGGAGGTTCCTTAAAAATCTAAAAATAGAACTACCATACGACCCAGCAATCCCACCACTGGGCATATACCCTGAGAAAACCATAATTCATAAAGAGTCATGTACCACAATGTTCACTGCAGCTCTATTTACAATAGCCAGGACATAGGGGCAACCTAAGTGTCCATCGACAGATGAATGGTTAAAGATGTGGCACATATATACAATGGAATATTTTTACTGAGCCATAAAAAGAAACCAAATTGAGTTATTTGTAGTGAGGTGGATGGACGTAGAGTCTGTCATACAGAGTGAAGTAAGTCAGAAACAGAAAAACAAATACTTTATTCTAACACATATATATGGAATCTAAAAAAAAAGGTCCTGAAGAACCTAGGGCAGGACAGGAATAAAGATGCAGATGTAGAGAAAGGACTTGAGGACACTGGGAGGGGGAAGGGTAAGCTGGCAGGAAGTGAGAGAGTGGCATGGACATATATACACTACCAAATGTAAAACAGATAGCTAGTGGGAAGCAGCCACATAGCACAGGGAGATCAGTTTGGTGCTCTGTGACCACCTAGAGGGGTGGGATAGGGAGGGTGGGAGGGAGATGCAAGAGGAAGAGATATGGGGTTATATGTATATGTATAGCTGATTCACTTTGTTATAAAGCGGAAACTAGCACACCACTGTAAAGAAATTATACTCCAATAAAGATGTTAAAAAAAAAAAAAGAGGGAAGAGGGGTGGTGGAGCATTTCGGATGTTTTTTTTATATCCATAAAGACAGAGTCTACATCAGGGACCACACAAGTAATCAAATAATAAAACTTGGTTCTTAACCCTGGCTGTTCAACCCTTGCGTAATTAAGTGAGATCATAAGCCAGGGTTACTAGTGCATTGGGTTGCCCCATTTAGGCTGTGTGGTTTCACATCGAACAGGATATGTGTGGTAGAGGCAGCAGGCATCCCTAGCACAGACTGTCAGCGCTGTTCACTAGAAATATAACATGAACCACGTATGCAGTTTAGAATAGTCACATTCAAAAAGTAAAGTAAACTGGTGAAATCAATTTAACATATTTTAACGTAAGGCATCCAATATATTATCTCCACGTCATCAGTATAAAAAAGCAATAATGAGAAATTTTACATCCTTTTGTACTAATGTCTTCAAAATCAGTGTTTATAAAATACATTTTAATCGGTACACTAAATTTTCATCAGACATACTTGATCTGTACTTAGGGTTCATAAAATTTATAGCTGAAAGAGCAAATCCATGTACCCAAGTTGTTCCACACATACTTACATCTTTTCGAGTAGCTGAATCAAGTATCAGTTTTTTACATTTTAATTAATTATAATTGAATTGAATTTAAAATTCCATTCTTCAGCTGCATTAGCCACATTTCAAGAGCTCAACAGCCACATATGACTAGGGGCTACATTTCAGACACTGCAGGACTAGACTGAGAGCCAGAATCTGGTCTTTTCTACTCTTTTGTGCTTCCCACAGCACGGGTACCCAGTAACTACTGTTGATGGAAACGGTCGGAGTTAGAATTGCTGAAATCTAATTGCTGAAGGACCCTTAGAGGTTGCACGTAAATGTTTGGTTTTTTTTAACAAATTGCATCATTTTAAATGCATTAAAGAACCTTGTTAGTTAAAGGAATCCTATAATGATTTAATTCATTCATCAAATAAATCAGCTTTCAGTCATTCGTATTAAAAAAAAAAGATTTTCTTATATTAGGTTTATTTTAGGTGAGGCACAAAGCCAACTGAAGGCCATTCGACAAATGAGTATTCTGAGGAGCCATAAGTCACATCCTCCACCCTCAGGAAGCTGAAGCGAGTTTTGCAGAAGTACTTGAAAACCTGAAACAAAAATGTGTGATTTCTGGTTCTGTTTGTCTGATACTGGCTGCATTTCAGCCCACTGCGAGAGGTGATGGAAATTGTGCACGAAGGTTGGCTAAGCGAGCTAACAGCCTTGAGCTCTTTCCAACAGATGGCACTGTAATCAAAGGGACTGCTCCATGACCCCACAAATCCAGTTTGTACAACCATTTCTGAAATCTGTGCTCATTATATGCTAAAGCTAGCCTATATGGACGCAGCCCATTTTGACTGAACAAAATTCTGTAAAGCTTCCCTTTGTTCAACCAAATAAGCTTTGAATGTTTAGTGTTAGCCAAACAAGCTGTTCATTTCTTCATCAAACCCTTTTTGAGTGCTATCAAGTATCAGGTGCCATGACGGGGATCTAGAAACACAAGGAAAAGTAAAAATAGGTTCTTCCCGTAAGGAGTTCACAGCCTGTTAGGAAAGTTAGACATACACATAAATAACTGCAAAATAGTGAAATTCAGCACTGCGAAAGAAAGATACGACTCTGTGTCAGGAGGGTGGAGAAGAGGAGAACTGAGGAATGTTTTTTGTGTAGGGATACCCTTGAGATGAGTATAGAAAACGGGATAGTTGTCACCAGACGAAGGTGGAGAGGGGGCTGGGGAATGAGCATCCCTGAAATGGGAACTAGATACACGAGAGCCTCCTATGTTCCCCCTGCTTCCACTCTGGCCCCACCGTGGGCTGCCTGGCAGTCACACAACTGTTCTCATGATCCTTTTAAAATGTCAGATTCCATCCCTCCCTGACCTCAAACTTCCAGCAGCTTCCTATCACACCTGGAATAAAATCCAAAGTCCTTGCCGCCGTCTGGGGACCTTACATGACGGATGCATGCTGTATCAGAGACTTCCCTCCTTCAGTGTTCACCATTTCAGCCACACTGACCTTCTTGATGTTCTTCAAACCTTCCAGGCAAGCTCCTTTGCAAACGCCTTTGCAAAGTGCCTTCTTAGACAGTCCTACATACACTAGCGCCCTCCTATCACTCTCTAGCCCGTTGCCCTGCTTTATTTCTCTACATAGCACTCAGGATTATGATGTTATACATGTATTAGCTATTCACCTGTGTATTGTCTAACTACGAGGGCAGGGGTTTGATCTGTTTTGTTCACAGTTGCATCACCAGTGCCTAGGAGAGGCGTGGCAGAAGGTGGGCTCCCCGAAAGTATTTGTAGAATGAGTGAAGAATCAAATGAGCCTAGGAAAACTACGCGTATTTCAAGAGATTGCAAGTATCCAGCATGGCTAGCACATGGGGGAGGAAGGCAGGTAGGAACAGCTAGGAATGGATGGGAGCTCAGTGACCAGGTCATGAAGGGCCCGGTGCTCCTGACTAAGGGATTTGGGCTGTATTCTGAGGATGGTGGGGAGCCAGTGAAGCTTGTTAAGGAAGGGAATGACACAATCAGATCTGCATGTTTAAAAGATGAGTCAGGCTGCCATGTGGTAGGATGGAGAGGTATAGGAGGCAAGAGGGATGTTTGGATACTTTTGCAATCACCTCAGTTTCCCCGTCTGTAAAATGGAGAGAACAACATCATCTGAGTCGCAGGCAACGTGATGACTAAGAGAGTTAAAGCACACAAAACACTTAGCACAGTACCTGGCAATAGGAAGCTAACATTACCCATTATCCATTACCATCAATATTAGGGAAGCTTGGAGGATGGCGTCCACAGGTCAAGACTGACTGCTTGGAGGGTGGTGCCTTTGATCCTGATGGGATCTACAGAAAGAAGAACTCATTTCTGGGAACGGAAAATAAATTCTATTTTGGGCAAGTGCAGTTTGAAAGAGCTGTGGGATATCCAGTGAGATCTATGGTTGGCAGTCTGATATAAAGGTCCGAAGCTCAGAAGGGAAGTTTAAACCAAAGATAAAGATTCAGAGGAATCCTTTACTTTACAGGCAATTGACTTGGTCCCCTGTAAGCAAACTCTGAATCCAAAGTACTCAAAGTAAACTCACCAGAGTAAAAAGCCTCAACAATAAATCATCTTGTTGAGCTGAAAAGCAAAATACCAAGACAGGAATTGACTCTAATTCTGAGCCTCTCAGTAACTCCTATGATGTTCACATAGTCCCCCTTTGCATTTCTTCTGGGCACAGAGAGAAGAACCTCACGTATATAGAGCTTTTCCCACATCCTGCTCCAACTTCCTGTCTTCCAATGTACCCATATAAGAAAAGGCTGAATAAGCTCCAAAAGCCTAAATATTATAGCTGAGAGGCCTCTTAGTTTTGAAGACACTTTCTACTCAGCTGAATGAATTCTAAAACTCACAGTATTCTACTCCTGCTTCAAGGATCGTAGGATTCGTGTGGGAAGTACGGTGTATGGTGCTGGGGTGGGGGGGGGGGCGGGCAGTGACTCTATTGAGTCCCTGGGGCTTGAGGTTTAAGAAGACAAAGATGGAGGTGGCTCTGCAGCAGATGCAGAAAAAAAGGCTTGAGGTTCGAAGACAAACAATCGGCTCTGGTGCCACTGAAAGGGCAGTGGAACTAGGCTCATGCATGCATTCACTCATTCATTAAACAAACAGCCATGTAAAACATAAAATATTCCTCTGCCACCTGCAGAGGAAGCAAGAGTGAACAAGACAGACGTGGTCCTTCATGGAGCTTTGTGTCCTGGTTCCTGTCTCCTGGAATCCTTGCGGATATCTAAAATGTAAGGCAAACCCTCTTAATTTTCATTCATTCATTCAACAAAAATGTTCTGAGAGTGCAGTGTTGCCCTCTAGGGTTATAATGTTGACTAAGACTGTGCAATTACAGTTCAGTTTAAATATCATGGTGAAGCAAATACAGTGTGAAAGTAGAGGCTGTAGGAAGGAGCCTGCGATAGAATAAGCTTGTCCACAAACTCTTTGACATTGCCCCCCACTCACTGAGAGATGTCTGTGTCCTCTTCCCTTCAATCTGGTCTGGTTCTGAGACTGTGTTGACCAGCAGAATATGACAAAAGTGATGCTTCACCCAGCCTTTGAAGAGTAGCAGTATCTTCTCTAGAATGCATGCTCTAGGGAAAGCCAGCTGCCATGTAATGGGTCTGACTGTCCCTGAGGCTGCCATGCTGTGAGAAAGCTCAAGTTGGCTGTGTGGAGAGGCTGTGGGAAGAGGCCCAGTGAGCTCTGGTTATTCAGCTCTTCCAGCCAGGTGACAACAACTGAGGAAAGAAGCTGTCTTGAATATTTCATGTTGGACGGTGCTACGGTCTAAATGTTCGTGTCTCCCCAAAATTCATATGTTGAAATCCTGTACCCAATATGATGGTATCAGGAAGTGGGGCTTTGGGGAGGAGGTCATGAGGGTGGAGCCCTCGTACATGACATTAGTGTTCTTATAAAAGAGACCCCCACAGAGATCTCTCATCCCTTCCGCCATGTCAGGACACAGTAAGAAGGAGTCAGCTATGAACCAGGAAGAGGACCCTCTCCAGACCATACTGGCACCCGGATCTCAGACTTCTAGCCTCCAGCATTTTAAGAAATAAATTTCTGTTGACTATAAGCTTCCCAGTCTGTGGTATTTTGTTATAGAAGCCCAACCGACCTACGACAGGTGGGAAAGGCCTCTCTGAAGAGGTGGCATTTAGTTTAAGACCTAAATGATGAGAAGAGTTTGGATATGCACGGACCAAGGAGAAGAGCAATCCAGGCAGTGGAAAGGGATGTTCAAAGATCCAGAGTTGGGGAAATCCTTGGAGTATTCCAGGAGCTGAGAGTCAGCCAGTGTGGCTGGAGCTTGGGGAGCAAGAGGGAGAGCTGAAGATTAGACCAGCGAGAGGACAGGGACACAGGAGGAAGGCCGTTGGCCATGGCATGGTATCTGAATTGTGTTCTAAGTATAATGGGAAGGCCTGAAACAATTTCAAACACAAAAGCAACATGATCTATACAGATAGCCAAGAGGCACATGAAGAGATGTTGAACATCCCTAATTATTAGAGAAATGCAAATCAAAACTACAGTGAGGTACCAGTATGGAGGTTCCTCAAAAAACTAAAAATAGAGTTGCCATATGATCCAGAAATCCCACTCCTGGGCATATATCTGGAGAAAACTATAAGGAAAAAAAGATACATGCACCCTATGCTCACAGCAGCACTATTCACAATAGCCATGGAAGCAACCTAAGTGTCCATCGACAGAAGAATGGATAAAGAAGATGTGGTACATATATACAGTGGAATATTACTCAGCCATAAAAAAGAATGAAGTAATGTCATCTGCAGCAACAATGGATGGACCTAGAGATTATCATACTAAGTGAATCAAGTCAGAAAGAGAAAGACGAATACCATATGATATCACTTATATGTGGAATCTAAAATGTGACAAAAATGAACATATCTACAAAGCAGAAACAGACTCACAGACACAGATAACAGACTGTGGTTGCCAGGGGGCAGAGGGGTAGGAGAGGGATGGGTTGGGAGTTAGCAGATGCAAACTATCATATATGGAATGGATAAACAACAAGGCCCTACTGTATAGCACAGGGAACTATGTTCAAAATCCTGTGATAAACCGTATCGGAAAAGAATATGAAAAAGAATGTGTATATACGTATAACTGATCACTTTGCTATACAGCAGAAATTAACACAACATTGTAAATCAACTATACTTCAATAAAATATTTTCTTAAAAAAGCAATATGAACTGTATTAAAATCCTAAGAGGATCCCTGTTGCTGCCATGCCAGCTCTGTGAGTACCAGCTCTGTGACTTTGATCACGGCTCTAATTCAGCACTAAATACCTGGCACACAAAAGGTGCCAACTCCCCAGTGCCCCCCCACCAAAAAAATGTTAAATGAATGACTTAAGAATAGACTGGAGAGGGATAAGAGTAAACGCAGGGACACGAGCAAGGAAGTCACTGTAATAGCCCAGGTGAAAGACACTGGACAGGGCTGGAGGTGGAGAGAAGAGGGAAGTGTTGAGAAACAGTCAGAGGTAGAAGAAATTAGACTCAAGTTCCAGCTCTGAGATGTATCAGTCACATGACCTTGAGAAAAGCAAATTCCCCGAGCCCGAGCCCCTAATTCTTCACCAGTAAAATCTCAATATTAGAATCTCTAATTCACATTGGCGTTGTGAGACTCTTACGAGAAAATATAAGGAAAGCACTTTGTCAAACCGCATTGCTGGCTTGTATGAGGAGGCATTACTATGATTATTGCATTTTTTTCCCTCTGACCTGATGGATTAGTCAGAAACATTGTCACTGGTTTTTACAGTATCTCCTAGTTTTCTAGAATAGTGAGTATAGGAGTCCAATCCGTCTGGTCTCCGAGGCTGACAAGATGCTTTCATGAGCCATTCTGCCTCCTGAAGCTCTTCACCAAGGTCATAAGAAGCCAGACATCTTCTATACCACAGGCTTATTTCCCCTTAGAGCAGGAGTTCTCAAACTTGAGCGCGTATCAGGAGTTCCTGGAAACCTTGTTAAAATGCTCACTTCTGAGCCCCACCCCTAGAGCTTCTGATGCAACAGACCTGAGAAGAGGACCAAGAATTCCCATTTCTCGCAAGTGCCCAGGTGAGGCTGATGCTGCTAATTTGGGGTCAGCTTTGAGCACTACCTTAGCTGGGCATGCAATCAATTTCCTTTTCTGATTGGACGGTCTCCTCTATTTCTCAGATGACAGTCCCACAAAAATTCAAGAACCAACCAGAAAAATGTCTTCCAAGTTCTTAATATGAGATCTAGCTATTCTTGTTTTAAACAAGGTAGGTTTTAAAAGCACGGAGCCAAGATGCCTTGTTTCAAAACTGTGAATCAGCTGCGTGACTGGGGCTAAGTACCTACCTTCTAGGATCAACATGAGGATTACGAGTTAATGCACGCAAAGCACTTAGAGACGCAGCTGGTACCAAGTAAGCACTTGATAAATGCTAGCTGTTAGCATTATTATGCCAGAGCGTGACTCATGTAATTGGTTGTATTATGTTTTCCACATAAAATCCAGTAGAAAGTGCAGCTTCAAATTTGTAACCCACCTCTAGAAAACGTATAGGACAGCACAGCAAGCATTTCGGGGAGAAACGTCACTCCCAGCTTCATCTAGCTTTTAACCTACGTTTTCTTAGGACTCAAATTCCCCCACTTCACTTTATCTTATTGAATTATTATATGGGTCTCTGTATGCCACTTTAAATCCTTTCTTAAACCAAGTGGATCCCATGTATAACTAAATAGTTCTCCATTCATTTATGCAGCCACTCCACAAATAATCAAGGTGTTTCAGGGTCAAGATTCCTACACCCCAATTTCTTCAGGTACCCGATCGTTACTGTTTTCCATTCTCAAGCACCTTAAGAGCACAGCAATAATGGTAAACCATATATGCAAACCACACATAAGAATACGGTTGTTTCACATGTATCCACCCAATCAACTTTGTGTCCTATTGTTTCTTGGAATGATAGAGTATGTTCTACAAAGTCAAGCTGCTGTCCAACTTTTGCTGCCTTTCTCCTATGAAGATGTCATTGACCTTCCACTGATAGAACACTGTCTTTCGGTTGTTTTTGTGGCACTGACTCATCCAAGAAGCAGTTACTGAATGTCTAACACATCACACATTGTACAGGGCATCAGGGAGGTGAGAGTGCTCAAGACACCACCTGTCCTCAAGGAATTTAGAATCTAGTGAGCAGACCCCAAAACAGGCAGGTAAGTACCATACTACAAGATGCATATTATGAATAATAAAAGTCAACAACATTTACTGGACATTTGCTACATGCAAGCACTGTTCTGTGCATTTAACAGGAGTGATCTCTTTTATCCTCAACTGACCCTGTGAGGCAGGCACTACCATTTCCCTCACTTTGTAGTTGAGGAAATGGAAGCACAGAAGCTGCAAGGTTACACTGTAAGAGGCAGAATCAGACTTCAAACACAGGCAGTCTGACTCCAGGGCCTGCACCCTGAATCTCTCTCTACTATGCTGCTTTTCTGCTTTTCTGCCATGATGGAGAGTTGGAGAAATAAAGGTTCAAGGGATCTTTGGACCCAGGAATGCAAAAAGGTAACTTTGGACAGAAAAAAATAATTAGTGAGACAAGAGAAGGGCAGGACCTCTGGCAAAGCAGATTAGGTAGCAAAATCAGGTAGCATTCCATGGCATGGAACCATGGGTGGAAAAAAGGCTGAATAAGCATCCTGCAGTAACGACCCAGGGAGCCGTTGGAGGGTGGCCACCGTAGAAAACTGCAGTCCCAGCCCTCAGGAGACCAGTGGGCCCCATACAGGTAGCACTTTTATATAAGGATCAAAATCAGCACTTTCCATGGAGTTCATCAACAGAGCAAGGCCTGGAAGCCTGAGGCCTGAAGAGGCCTCACCTACAGCCTTCACACGGGACAGAAGAGAATGGAGTTTGCAGACAGTCGTTGTCTGAGAATTCTGTGTCTTTATGTGCTCTGTGTTTTTAATGTTGGACTTGTGATATAAAGGATTTCTTAATTATCCTCCAGGTCTAATTTAGGGCCCTGTTCCAGTTACCTTCTGCTACCTAGCAGAGCATCCCCAAACTTAGTACAATAGCCACCATTTTATAAAGTTCACCATTTTGCAAGTTGGGACTCTGTACACACCAGAGCTGGAATGGCTATAGGATGGCTTGAATAACTGGAATTGACTAGGACAACTTGCCTGGGGTCACATGTCTGAGGCCTGGGTTCTGAATTCCAGTTGAATTCCTAGGTTCTTCTCTATGTTATACAAGCTGGGGTTGAAGTATCTGAGATGGCTTCTTCACTCAGATGTTGGCACCTGGCTGGAATGGCTGGATAACCAGAGCTCATGGGTCTCCCTCTTCCCACAGGCTCTCCACCTAGCTATCCTGTGCTTCCTCACAGCGTGCCAGTCTCAGGACAGTGGACCCATTACCTGGCGGCTGGCTTCCACTAGAGCAGGCATTCCAAGAGAGGATGTTGCTACCTCTTTAAAGCTTGGGTGAGGCATCACTTTTTCCATATTCTGATAGCAGGCACAGTCTCAGAACCAGTCCAGATTCAAGGGGAGACGATATAGAAGTCAAAGAATTTGTGAACAAGCTTTCTCTATCACAGGGCCCTTCCTGCAGCTCCCCCTGGTACATTGTACTTGCCTCACTATGACGTTTAAACTGAATTGTGACTTCACAATCTTAGTCAACATTATAACCCAGAGGCCAGCACAGCATCCTCAATAAGGTTTTGTTGAATGAATGAATGAAAATTAAGAGGGTTTGCCCTATATTTTAGATATCACCAAGGGTTCTGAGAATTGGAAAGCAAACCACCCAGAAATATTACCTGAACGAAATCACAAAAAATTTACCAAGGAAGATACCATAGAAATGTGTGTGTATTTGTATTTATACATGTATAATAGACACAGTATGTATATGTATAATTATGATGGTTTTGTGGATGCATGAGAGAACAGAAATAACTGTGCTATTATTAAGTAACTCTGTTTATATAGTGCTTACTATGTGTGCCCAGCACCATACTAAGCCCTTCATAAGAATTACCTCAGTACAGGAAGTTACGCTATATTATGGACTGAATTGTGTCCCCCCAAAAATTCATATGTTGAAGCCCTAACCCCCAGGACCCCAGAATGTGACTGTATTTGGAGAGATGGTCTTTAAGGAGGTATCTGAGTTAAAATGGGGTCATTAGGGTGAGCCCTAATCCAATATGACTGGTGAAAAGGAAACGAAGACATAGACAGAGAGGGAAGACCATGTGAAGACTCAGCAAGAAGACGGCCATTTACAAGCCAAGGAGAGAGGCCTCAGAAGAAACCAACCCTGCTGACACCTTGATCTCAGACTTCTAGTTTCTAGACCTTTAATAAATTTCTATTGTTTAAGCCACCCAGTCTGTGGTACTTTGTTATGGCAGTCCTAGGAAACTAATCCAAGGTCCCAGAAGATGTGGGCAGTAATACTATCAAAAAGGATGAAACTTCCCCTCATTCTTGGTCAAATGCCATGGAAATGAAGGAAGGATTGTGGTTCTTACCCAGAAGCACAAAAGATGACAGCAGCCTGCAGAAGGAGATATCAGACAGCAATGGAAGATGAACAGAGCCATCACTGACTGTTCAGAGGGAGGTGACAAGGAACCACTCCTAAAACTCCAGAGGGCACCATGTCCTGCAACTATGCAAGACAAGGGCTTGAGTTATTCTATTTATCCAGTAAAGAAACAGCCTAGGACTGGAGGACTGAAGGACACTTGGTTTAATACTGAACAGAAAGGTTTTTCTAATATAGTGGAGAACACTACCTATAAAACTTGCCTCTACAAAAGAAATAAGTTCAAAGCTTTACCTTGTATTGTAAAGTGCCAGAAAGCCAACTTTCCCCTGCGATGGACTCAAGAGGTCTCACCCTCCCCCTGCCACCACCAGCCCCACTATTCCTGCGAGCAGGGAGCTCCCCTGCAAATGGGCAGTGGAGGGGAAGATGAGCTGGAAAAGGGATATTATATCAGTTTCCTGTGGCTGCTGTAGAAATCACCCCAAACTTGGCAGCTTAAAAATAACATAAATGTATTCTCTCACAGTACTGGAGGCCAGAATTCCGAAGTCAGTGTCACTGGGCTAAAATCAAGGTGTCAGCAGGGCAGTGTTCCCTCCGAGGCTCTAAGGGATAACCTGCCCCTTGTCTCTGCAGCTTATGGTGGCTGCTGGCATTCCTGGATTTGTGGCTGCATCACTCTGTCTCTCCCTCCTCCCTTTCTGTCTCTGTGCCAGATCTCCCTCTGCCTCTCTCTAACAAGGACACTTACGATGGCGTTTAGAGCCCACCCAGTAATCCAGGATAAGCTCCCCATCTCAAGATCCTTAACTTTACCACATCTGCAAAGACCCATTTTCCATTTGTAAAATAGTTTACAAATGCTTCAAAAATTACAAATTTTTATAATATATTCCATGTGGACCCATAAGGTAACATTTACAGGTGCCAGGGATTATGACCTGAGATTTTAGGGGCCGTGATTCCTCCTTCTAAAGGCATCCTCCACCTCTGCCCGGCAAACAGGATTCCACCAGGCCTGGAGAGACCATTTTTGAGGCTGCTTGGGATGTCTGTCTTGAGATAGACCTAACATATATGATTTTCTGTTTGCGTGTATGATTAGCTGAGCACCGAAATGCTAATTTTCCTAATGATATGAATCTAAACATCTTTCATTCATGTTATGTCTACATCTATCATCTTTTATTTCTTTAAGGCCGCAGGCTGGCTCCAGGCTGCAGCTCAGAGTGCAGGTTCTTCCGACATGCCAAATATACTCAGATCTGCAACTTCTCCCTGATAAAGAGGTTGGAATCCTCTCCACAGCGCAGTTGAGATACACAGGAACTCAAGAGCTGGGGTGAAGGCCAGCACTCAGAGACCTGGGGCAGCAGGATGGAGAGCATGGGTGTGTGATCCTTAGCACGTTAGCACATTTCGATGTGTCAGAGTGTTCTGTGTCCCTTTGCCTACAGCTGGAAACTTTGTTCCCCAGGAGCCTCTTCCCTGTACAGATGTGGGCTAGAGTTGTCAAAAAGAGGAACTTATGGAAGAAATGAAGTCATATTCTCAGGTCACAGCGGGAAGATGCGACGGATGTAGGCGGGACTGGTGGGATCCAGCCTCCGGCTGCTCTTTCTAATGAGGACCCACCAAACAAGAGCAGCCCCAAGCCAATCTCCAGAGCCAGCAGCTGCCCCAGATTTCTCTAGCAGCCCCCTCTGCAGGTCCCCGTGGGCAGATGGCCACCCACAGGTTGTGGGATTTCCTCCAAGCCGTGGCCTGCTCGCCTGGACCAGTGCTTCAGGCTATCATGTTCAGTTACTGTTTCTCTGGTTCTCCGACCTCCCCTGCCAGACTTTCACTTCCTCAGCTCTTCCCACGCTCACTGTGGATGTTCAACCCCTTGTTCCCACAGTGACTTTAGTGGTCCAACTGATGATGGGAGATGGCTTTTCAGATGCACAATTCAGCTTGTAAGTTAGTGAACTGAGAGGTATTTCTCAAAGTTTAGTCCAAGACCCTCCTACGTCAGATATACCTGAAGAGCTTTTTAAAAACAGAACTTCAGGGCTTCCCTGGTGGCGCAGTGGTTGAGAGTCCGCCTGCCGATGCAGGGGACACGGATTCGTGCCCTGGTAGAGGAAGATCCCACATGCCGCGGAGCGGCTAGGCCCGTGAGCCGTGGCCGCTGAGCCTGCGTGTCCGGAGCCTGTGCTCCGCAATGGGAGAGGCCACAACAGTGAGACGCCCGCGTACCGCAAAAAAAAAAAAAAAAAAAAACAGAACTTCAGACCTATGAACCAAAACCTCCAGGGATAGAGCCCAGGAGTCTGCATTGTAACAAGCAAGTCAAGTGGCTCTTGTTCACCTACAGGTTAAAACAACTGTAGTATTGCTAAGATTAAAAACATTGGTGACCCTTAAAAACAGTAAGTAGTTCAGCATAATGTACTAGCAGTATACACTAAGAAATATTATGTTGTACTAAAATGTTAGGTTTCACTTTCACAGCTTTTATTTTATAATGTATGCTTCTGTCGTGGAAGAGAGGCCTCCAGATCTCCAGCTTTTAGGAGAGAGCTTAGAGACAGGTACGGCCTGAAATGGTCCCGGTAAGCACATCACTGAACTATCACTGGTTCCTTGTTATGTGCTACAGACTGGGTGATGACCTGGTGATAATTAAGAGTATCTCTTGTCCTCATGGAGCATACACTCCAGTATGGGCAATGAGAATGTGATAATAACAGTTCATATTTGTCCAACGCTTACTATGTGGCCATTTACATGCATCGTTTCACTAACAACCCTATAAGAGACAGGCTCTTATGAAATTCATTCTCCAGGCAAGAAAGCTGAGGCTTAAAGGGCCTAAGTCCAAATGTCACAACCCAGGACTCCTAACCTCTGTGTCACCCTGCTTCCACAGAATCATGGAAGTGGGTCATGACTGACAGGCACCTTGAGTGTGAGGGCTGAGGAGTGCAACAGAAGGCAGAAACCATAAAGTGAGTAGGAACAACTGACACCATAAAGCAATTTGGGGACAATCTTGAAATTGCATCCATAGCCTTTCCTCTACTTGGGATTTGGTAGTTACGAGGCAGAGTTATTTCATGGCCCTACAAGTCTTCAGACAAATGCCTTACGCCTTCTGTTAGTGCAGACAGCTCTGCTAAGACAGCCTAACAATCCTGCATGTTTCCCTGCGGTATGTATGAGTTAGGCGATTTGATACTCAGAAGTGTGATGCAGGCCCGGCCTGTGGAAGGCCTGAGGCAGTAGCAGGCTGCAGGTGCTACCTGTGGTTGTCACAAGTTTTCACGTGAAGAGTCTTCCCTCCTGTGGGTGCTACCCACCTGGCTCCAAAGCTTGAGACATCAAGCTGCTCTCTCTCCTTGACTTCCTGATGATAATAAAATTGCCAGTTATAACGAAATGCCTTTTTCTTTGCATTTTTGTAGGTGACTCTGGAAACCCCAGCAGGCCATGATTACAAGGAAGAAAGCTATTGGGACTATAAACATCATCATGCTGAGTTAAGTAAGGTTTCCAATCCCGGGAAGCAGTGTCCAACCACAGCCACCAGGCTTCCCTGGAGCTGCTTGAGGCTCCTACACTGCCCAGTTCCCAGGACAATCCTCGAACCTCAGGACACACAGCATCCTGCGGAGCCGTACATCAAGGACACCCTACGTCAAGGACACAGGACAAAAACCCCGGAATCAACCAAGCCCCCATAGCAACTGTTGCCATGGGCTCTCCTAATCTAAACCGGACAGCGCCCCGACTCCATATTAGGTAAAATATTCAGCATGTAGCAACCTTGTAGCATCCTGACCAATCACCTAATGCCATCCTGCCAGCAGGAATTTTCTTTGTCTTAAGGCTATAAAAGTTGGCCACTAGTCCACAAAGGGGGTCGGGCTCTCCCTGGTCTATCAGGAAGTCACCCCACTGTGTTTGCAGTGCCCCTCAGTAACTCTGCTCTTTGTTCTCAAGAAACTCACTCTTTTCTAAAATACTTCATGTCTGGAAATTCTTCTTCCAACCGCGCATGGACCACAACACATCCCTGGACCCTTCCTGTCTGAGCTTCTCCTCTGATGCCCCATTACCATACCAAGTACCCTTGGACCAAAGTATGAGAGACCCAGATTCCCTGTTACCCTGCTAAACACCTTAGTATAAGGTTGGTTACACAGTCCTGAACCCCACCTGGTTCCAGCCACTGAAAGCTAGATCTCTCCTTGTAGATGCCATTGCTGATGGACTCCCTGGTCTTGTTTACTTGATTATTTTTTAACTGATGAACACACTCCCTCAACAGGATTTCTCACAAGAAACAAGTCAGTTTTTACTCCTACTCCTCTAACCAGAGGAATTTAAACCCAATCCAAGGAGCCCAAAGGAAACTGGTACTAAACCATCACTTCATCTTGTTCTTGCCCCCAACCAAAATTCATCCTTCCATTCCCACACCCAACACTCACACCCACGATTTTGTGAACATCTGAGAACAGAACAAACACTTGGAGGAAAGGATGGAGCCATCAGAGTAATAGCACATGATAGGTTTTGTATTGGCAAAT
Source organism: Stenella coeruleoalba (assembly GCF_951394435.1). Lineage (NCBI taxonomy): Eukaryota > Metazoa > Chordata > Mammalia > Artiodactyla > Delphinidae > Stenella > Stenella coeruleoalba. The sequence goes on from NC_137154.1 coordinate 22,092,299, forward strand.
TAAAAGGTTACTTGCCCTCAAAACCCCAGGGCTTCCACACACCTCCCCAAGAACAGCATCAGGAGGTGGATTTTCACCAAATCCTTACTGAAATAAGAAAAGATAAAAAAACGGCGTTTTGTGAAATTAAATTTGTTCAATTTAAATTTCTTTTGGGGATCTGTTTTGATTAGCTACTGTCACAAATATCTTGGTGGTTTATTGCAATAAAAGTATACTTCTTACTGGGCTGGTAATTAAGCTATTGTATCTCTTCTCAAAACCCACCTCTCATACTCAGCTTTATGACGCTGGAGCTGGAATTCAGCAAACCACACTATGCTTTAATGGCTATTTCCTGAAGGTTCTAACAGTACGAGGTCCCACAAGGGGCCTGCAAGGCTGGAGGAGGAATAAGGGATGTGCTCCTTCATGGGCTTGTCTGGGGGTTTTGCTTGTTTTTTCATGTTTTTGTGGGTTGCTTTGTTTTGCTACACCCATCAATGTCACCTGAGCACCACTTCTTACCTGGCGGCAGCTGCTAGTTCTAGAAGCAGTTGGTTCCGGCTTCCAGTTTACTTCCTCTTTCCCAGAAGGAGCCTCACCAAGCTCCCAGAGATATCAGTAGCACACTGCAGGCCACCGTCCCCTCCTCAGAAGTCAGTTACGGCTCCACACTCGCCCACTCAGAATCCAGTGAAAATATTCCGGGTTGACAGTGGCCTTCCACATGGCCTTGTGGGCACTCCGGCTCCAGCTACCCTGTGACTCAGCCACTACCCGGGAACCCGGTCTTTCGCGGGAAGCTTAGCACCTGCCTCCACACGTGGAGGATGAGAGTGAGGAGGATTGTGGGGGATGAAAGTGAGGAGGATTGTGGGGGTTTTTACCGGCCAGGGCCGCGAGCAGTGAGCCTCACTTCTGCCCTATCCCCAGGGCCCGTGTAACTGCAAGGTACGCTGGGAACTGTAGTCCGTCTGTGGCTTGTGCTGAATGCAGGGCAGTCACTGCCCCAGTGTCCTTCCAACACTTGGATGTTAAAAACGTCCTTTCTTTTTTACTGGGAGGAGTTATTCGCGCGCTCCCGGGACAGCAGGGCAGGTCCTGGCACTCACTGGTAAAGAAAGAACAAAATAATGACATTTGCAGCAATATGGATGGACCTAGAGATTGTCATACTGAGTGAAGTAAGTCAGACACAGGAAGACAAATATCATATGATATCACTTATATGTGGAATCTAAAAAAAGGGTACAAATGAACTTATTTGCAAAACACAAGTAGAGTCAGGGATGTAGAAAACAAACTTATGGTTACCAGGGGATGGGGGTGGGGGATAAATTGGGAGATTGAGATTGATATATACACAGTACTATATATGAAATAGATAACTAATAAGAACCTGCTGTATAGCACAGGGAACTCTACTCAATACTCTGTAATGGCCTATATGGGAAAAGAATCTAAAAAAAAAAAAACAAAGAGTGAATATATGTATATGTATAACTGATTCACTTTGCTGTACGCCTGAAACTAACACAACACTGTAAATCAACTATAGGCCAATAAAATTGTTTTAATGTACTTTCATAACTTAGAGTAATAGTAGATAACAGGCTTTGTATTGGCAAAATAAAAGGTTACTTGCCCCCAAAACCCCAGCGTTCCGTATGTCAGTGAAATTCAAAAGACTGAGAACCACTGTTCCTTGCTAACACAGGTGGCCTCAGGTGCCCTTTTCATGCTCACATCAAGTGATGTCCTGGTTCTGTTTATGCTCATTTCCAAGTTACACTCTTTCCTCCTGAACACAGTGATGCCTAAAACATCTCTCCCACTATTGCACAGAAGACCTACATAAGTCATCCTTGATTCCTAACATCATGTTATGATTGCTCTCTGGTGAACTAGCATATTACAGGCTCCAGATGAGTGTTAAAACTGGAACAGCATTGGCCAAATTCTTTGAGCTCCCTGGAAGAGTTTTTCTATCCAAAAAAAAAAAAAAGAAAGAAGAATTACATAGTTTAGAATAGTCTTTAAGTTAGTTTTGGTATTATCCTCTTTTCTACCTTTTGTTAAACTTAGTTTCCAGATAGTTGGTTAAGTTAATGTAATTACACTTGGCTGTTTCATGAATCTTTGCAAACTATGAAATATTTTGCATGAATCCCTACCTACCCATAAATTACTGTTGAACCCATATCAGGTATAGGTCACTGTAAAAGTATAGGTCATCTGACCTTTAGAAGGCAACTCTGATTATGAGGCCCTCTTAGGATATCATCCTCTTGCCTACAAAATAAAAATGAGTTTAGCCTTTGGTGCTATTTCTATTTTAAAAAATAACAATGAACTAAGTTTTCAGGGTGAATAGACAGAGCCCTTGTAATTAGTGTAGGAAGAATTTTTTAAACCTAAATCAGGACTGTGGGAAGTAAAGAGGCAATTAATAGTCTCTTTCTTTATATTCATAACAAAAACATTTAAAAGGAGAAACATCATGCCAGCAGTGTTTTTTATAGACAGCTACTATTTTTTTCTTTTTCTGTAACTCTTGCAAATCCAAGGTGAGCTAGACTGTGCCTGACAATTGCTAGACTATCTTAAGTTCCAATTGCCTCGTGAACATCAAAACCAATGCATTGAAGACCTCTAGAAACCTATACCTCTTCCATTTTTCCTCTCCTATTCAAAGACACATCAACATCCACCAAGTCACCAGAGCTAGAAAACTTAGAATCATTCTTGGCAGCCTCCCATGTACTATTTCTATACACATGTCTATCATTACATGCATGACATTGCATTGGATGTATTCATTATCATACTTGCCTCTCCTTCCAGCTACTGAAACATGGGAACCATTCCTTATTTTTTTTTTTTTTAATCTCTCATGCTTAGTACAGTGCTGGCACAGAGTAACCACCAAGTAAGTGAACTTGAAATCGTCTACTTTCCGAGCTCTTTTTTTAAAAATAAATTTATTTATTTATGGCTGCGTTAAGTCTTCATTGCTGCGTGTCGGCTTTCTCTAGTTTTGGTGAGCAGGAGCTACTCTTCATTGCGGTGCACCAGCTTCCCATTGCGGTGGCCTCTCTTGTTGCGGAGCACAGGCTCTAGGTGCGCAGGCTTCGGTAGTTGTGGCTCGCGGGCTCTAGAGTGCAGGCTCAGTAGTTGTGGCACATGGGCTTAGTTGCTCCGCGGCATGTGGGATCTTCCCGGACCAGGGCTCTTTATTTTTGGTCACTAAGTCCTGCCCATTGTTTCCCTGAAATATCTCTTGAATCCATCCTCTCCCTCCACATTCAGACCCTTGTCACACTCTCACTTGAACTATCCAGAATCTTCTATCAACTGTTCCCTCTGAGTCCAGACTCACCCCACCTCTATCTGCCCTCCAGACAGTTTCCACTTTATCTTTCCAAAATACAAGTCTAATCAAGCTACCCCTTTGCCTAACACTTTCAGTCATTCCCTAGCATCTAAAATCGGGTCCAAATTTCTTAGCATCATTCTCAACACAGCCTACCCCACCAAGTTCGTCTCCAGAAACTTGCCCCTGTGTGTCCTAAGCTCTACTCATTCCAAACAACCGATCATTTAATCAACAAATACTCCTTTGGGCCTCTGTGGTTTTTTCTTTCTCCTTCTTCCATTCAAAATTCCTTTCTGAGAAAACATTTTTTTGCCTCAGAAAACTCCTAATCATCCGTCAACACCTAGATTAAGTGTCACTTCTCTGAAGTCTAATTCTCCAAAATTCTCTAGTCCTCTTCCACTAAATTTTATGCCACTTAGGAATAGGAACCATGTCTAAATTATTATTGTATGCCTCGTGTCCAATTCAGTTTCTGACACCATCAGCATCAACAAATCTTTATTAAGAATAATTGCCAGCCAGGACCTAGGCTTCTTTGGTGTCTGAAATCCTAGTTGGTATCTTCACTTCTACAAAGGCTGGATTCCTGCTCTTCAGGATGACTCCCCCAAGTGTGTTATTATAGTACAAATTGGAAACCCTCCAGTACCTCTGCTCAAAGCCACAGACATAGTAACATCCCTTTTTAAGTAGCTAAGGTAAGTAAATTTACTTCTCTGCAAAAATTAAATAAATAAATAAAATAAAAACCTGCTGGTTGTATAAATCAGAGATGAAGTTAACACATAGTCCTTTTTGGGCTGATCTGCTTTCCTATGAAGATGGATTTGCTAAGAGAAAGGAAGGTGACAAGCTACGTGGGGCATGTAAGAAGCAAAATCCAAGACGTTGTGAGGATGTGTGTGTGTGCAAAGAAGTGGGTCTTACGTCTGGAGAACAGTAGGAAGCCTCTGGACTATGTGACGCAGGGAGGGGACATGATCAATTTGGGGTTTTATAAGGGTGACCATGGTTGCCGTGAAAAAAAGTTTGAAGTGGTGTGAGAGGGGTGTGAGAGACCAGTGAGGCCTTTGCCATTGTTTTTTGCAAAAAGTGATGGAAGTGAGGACTCTGAGAGCAGTAGGGCCAAAGAGAAGGGGGCAGAGTCAACAGATATTCAGGGGCAGAATTACCAGGGCTTTATAATGTTTGGGCCAGGCTGGGAAGGAAGCAGGTAGTGAGCAAGAGGTCCCTGTTTTTCAAAACTGAATGGAGGGAAGTGCTATTCCCTGAGATAGACGGGAAGGAGCAGATTTGGGGAGGAAATAAGTTTCATTTTGGACACGTATGTTTGAAGTATTTTTGACACTGTGAGGATGGTATGTAGACAGTTGAACATGCAGCTCTGGAGTTCAGAGGAGTGGTTTAGTCTGTACTGTTGATTCCATTAAAAAATTGTTAAATAAAATAGTTTGATGAAATATCTCACTTTTCAACCCATAAAAGGTGATGTCCAGAGTAGCATAAGTAGAGCAGGAAAGATTTCTCCAGAATTCAGTTTTTACCAGTCACAGCTCCATCCTTGTAGAACTTGAGGCTGCCAACCCCTCCAGAAAAGACTGCATTCCCCAGTTATTTTATTTTTTTATTGGAGAAATATATGCATTAGAAAAGTTCCCTATCATTTTATTCTCCAGAAATAACCACTGCTAAGTTTTCCTTTTTTTTTTTTTTTTTTTTTGTGTGGTTCGCGGGCCTCTCACTGACGTGGCCTCTCCCGCTGCGGAGCACAGGCTCCGGTCGCGCAGGCTCAGCGGCCATGGCTCACGGGCCCAGCCGCCCCGCGGCATGTGGGATCTTCCCGGACCGGGGCACGAACCCGCATCCCCTGAATCGGCAGGCGGACTCTCAACCACTGCGCCACCAGGGAAGCCCTCCCAACTTATTTTAGAAATGCTGTGGGACGTGGTATTGTTTTTACAAACCCTGCTAAATGACCGTCTGCCTTTGCCACACTTGCCTGCCCGTTTCTCTGCCCCTTTGGCGGGGATGGTCTTAAAATTTCAATCCTTTCTGATTTATATCGCCATCTACTGGCCACTTCCTTGATCTGCAGCCACATGATCTTGAGCCCAGAGCAGACCTAATTAACCTGTAGTCACACACCCCAGTGTCTGTAGGGGCCATGTTTAAACTGAGTCACTGCCCAGCTCCATCCTACTGTCATGTGGAAATAACCAATATTGCTGGAGTTAACAATTTTTAAGAGAAACTGAAACTGTAAGGGTTTTTTTTTCCTAATGAAATCTCTGTACTTCTAAATGTCTAGCTCAGATTTTTTTTTCAGAAGACCACCTGGGCCAAGAAAAACCTCTTACAGTCCCCATTTGTTCCATGGACCATCGATTTGTGACTTTTGGTCTCATGGGTGGCATATGGACAGCATTCATGTATTCATTCATGACTCACCCCTAACTGATACCCTTTCCTACTGAATCTGAATGTATCCTCAGAATCTATCTCAACACAATCCTCCAGGGAGATAATGTTCCAAATATTCAGATCTGCATATGAGTTTAAACTTACTTGCCACGTCTATTCTAGTGGTAACCACAGAATAGATGCTATTCCTCAGAAACATGAGAACATCACAAAATGCCCCAAAGTCCCTCCATTTGCCTCCTATCAAGAAAAACTGCCCTGGGCTTCCCTGGGGGTACAGTGGTTGAGAGTCCGCCTGCCGATGCAGGGGACACGGGTTCGTGCCCCGGTCTGGGAAGATCCCACATGCCGCGGAGCGGCTGGGTCCGTGAGCCATGTCTGCTGAGCCTGCGCGTCCAGAGAGGCCACAACAGTGAGAGGCCCGTGTACCCCCCCCCCCAAAAAAAAGAGAAACTGCCCTGAAGCACACACACAAATGCCAGAATTCTTTCGGTGCCTATTTCTATTAGCAGGTATTGTGTTAGCTGAGTCTACAAACTATTCCCATTTCCTTTGCACCTTGCCTCTGCTTGGTGACCTTTTAAACAGCACTGAAGTTCAGTTGAATCAACATCTTTTTCTTTTTCTATTCACTCTTGGCCTTCACCTCTCCTCTCAGTTTTGTTTTTTTTTTTTTTTGGAAATCTCAAAAGAATTTCCCTGAACACCTTGTTCCTGATTAAAAGCTGGACCTGGACACTTTTCTCTACATAATTCTCTAATGCAATGATAATTGATGGAAAAGCCTTTTCATACCCTGACCTCAGAACTCAAGGGCACTGGGAGAATCTGCAAGCCCTTGTACTTTCTGCAAATTGACTCACTTTGTTTTCACCTGAGTATAAATGAAGAAAGAGTTCCCATTTATTCCAATTAGTAAAAAACAATCATTTTCCCATGTAAAATTAAAGCTTAGCAGACACCTTTCCTTGGGAAGACATGAAGCCGAACACTTTTCATTTAAGCCAAACAAGAGCATTAAGAAGATATATTCCTTCAGAGCTGTACTCCTTCAGGGTCCTTCAATGCCAGTTGTTGGCTTACTTCTTAGCCAAAGTAAAAGATCTTTTTGCTGCTTTCTTGAAGGGTCACCATTAAGAAAAGAATCAGCATTAGGCTTCCCTGGTGGCGCAGTGGTTGAGAGTCTGCCTGGGGATGCGGGTTTGTGCCCCGGTCTGGGAGGATCCCACATGCCGCGGAGCGGCTGTGCCCGTGAGCCATGGCCGCTGAGCCTGCGCGTCCGGGAGGAGGAATTAGAGTCTCATATCTTGGAGAGTGGTTGTATTAGTTTGCTACAGCTGCCATAACAAACCGCCACAGACTGGGTGGCATAAACAACAGAAGTTTATTTTCTCACAATTCTGGCGGCTAGAAGTTCAAGATCAAAGTGTCAGAAGGCTTGGTCCCTCCTGAGGGCCTCTGTCTTTGGCTTGTAGATGGCCACCCTCTCTCTGTGTCTCCACATGAACTTCCCTCAGTGTCTGTCTGTGTCCTAATCTCCTCTTATAAGGATGCCAGTCATATCGGATTAAGGGCCACCCAAATGATCTCATATTAACCTAATTACCTCTTTAAACACCCTAACTCCAAATACTATCACATTCTGAGGTCCTGAGTGTTAGGACTTCAACATATAAGTTTGAGGGGAGGGGACACAATTCATCCCATAAGGGTGGTCTTGAGGATAGTCTATATTAGAGCAGAGTTTAAGTGTTTAGTGACAAGTAATAGAAACTAATTCATGCCAGTGTGAGCAAATCATCATCATAATCATCAAAAGAAAAAAACGGGGGCTTCCCTGGTGGCACAGTGGATGAGAGTCCACCTGCTGATGCAGGGGACACGGGTTCGTGTCCCGGTCCGGGAAGATCCCACATGCCGCGGAGCAGCTGCGCCCGTGAGCCATGGCCACTCAGCCTGCGTGTGCAGAGCCTGTGCTCCGCAACGGGAGAGGCCACAACAGTGAGAGGCCCGCATACCGCAAAAAAAACAAAAACAAAAAACCAAAATAACAAAAAAACGTAAGAAAAAACTCTGAGGCATAAAAACAATCACGCCTCAAGAAGGAAGGAACCAGAAACTGAAAAACTCTCAGGATACTCTCCTTCTCCTCCCTGCTCTCTCTGCAAACAGGCATATTCTCTCTCTACACACCTCTTTTCTCTTCTCCTCATTCCACAGGATAGAAAATGGTCCCTAGACTGCCAAGCTTCCCTAGGAAGGTCCTGCTGTTTATCCAGACTGGCTAGAAAAACTTCAGGACCTATTTCCAGGGTGAGAATCTGATGGTCCCAGCTGAGGTCAGGTGTTCACCATGGTCCAATTAGTTATAACCATGGCGATGTGGTCACCTGTTTCACACCTGACTCGTCTGGGCTCACCGCTGTGAACTGGGGTGGTTCCCATAGGAAAGGGGGGTGGAGATACAAGATCACTGGCCTCTGAATAGGGTAGATGTTCTAAAACTTGCCACTGGGTGGATAAAGATATTTTTTCTGCGTGTCCCACTCTTTTTTTGTCAGACGGTAGTACCTGTTTCTCTCCTGCTAGCTAGCCTAGCTAGATATTTCTCCTCTTGACGCATAGACAATAGGTAACTATAGCAACTGGTGGTACAGGTAATTGCAATAAAACATTGCCCGGGGTTAGAAGCCATGGAGACAGTGATCCCTACATTCAACTGGGACATTAGTTCACAGCTAAGGTGAGTTTCCTGTCTCGAGAACAATCAGTGTTTTACCTTTTAAAATAAAGAAAAGTGTGTGTGCCACAATTCTGTCTGAAAGCTCAGGCACTGAAGTGGGCCCAGGAGATGCAATTTCAAACAAGGCTCACCTTTTCATCTTCCAGATCCATGGCTTGGTTAGGTCTCCGGTACCTCTAATCTTCTCCTTTGTCATCTTGGCTTCAGCTGCCCACCACTTCCAGAAGCAGGCTGATGAGGAAAGACACAGGTTCAATAACATCACCTTTAGACTGGCTAAGACAGCATTCCCTTGGGAATTCCCTGGAGGTCCAGTGGTTAAGACTCCATGCTGCCACTGCAGGGGGCACAGGTTCGATTCCTAGTCGGGGAATTAAGATCCCACATGCCATACAGCACAGCCAAAAAAAATTTTTTTAGTAAATTTTAAAAAGACAGAATTCCCTCAATGTGGTCAATTCATCCTCCGAAGTTCCAGCCAGTAGGGTAGGCATCCCAGAACCTTTTGACTCAAAGTGATCTCCCTCCTCACTCACTCTCACCTGAATTCAAGGACACAAGGACAGTATCCTTCCCTCTCTCTATTTTAAAGTACACATCAAATTGGAGTGACTCACTTTGGAATCGCTGGCATAAAGAAACAGACACAATCCAGGGTTTTACGGACTCGTGCCCTCTCTTGCCAGTCATTTGGGAGACAGCTGAGGGATAACACACGGATCCTGGAGCCAGGCTGCCTAGATTCAAAGCTCTACTACTTACTAGCTCTACCTCAGACAAGTTATCAACCTCTCTGTGCTCAGGTTCCTGATCATTAATGCACCAATGTACATAAAGTGCTTAGAGCTATGTAGTTTATTGCTGCTATTATTACTACTGTTAAAGATCTGTCCTGAAGAGCCACCTCGGGTTGGTCTGTGACAAATGTAAGGGGCACTATTCTCCATTCTTCAGTCGAGGCTCCCAGCTCTCCTGCCTGTTTTTATTGTCTCCTCCCCAGCACCCAAGCATCTGGGGGCCTCATGCAGACTTCCCCATCAGGCCCCACCCAGAACTCCCTCCCATGGCAGCCATACTCTCTGAAAGTGCTGACTCTCTGAGAGAGAGGTAGTTCCCCCATCTTTGGAAAGAATATCCTCAAGGTCTTCTGTCTCCTTTTGTAAGAGCTTTTTCTACTCTTTCTCCAATAACCCCCATGCATCTACAGTTAATCAGGTTATACCAATTTACTAATTATCTTCCAAAGCTGTCCCCTGCCCTCCATACTCACTGCAACTGTCTGAGTTTGGACCCTCACCTGCACCTGTCATCTCTCACCTGCACCATGACATCAGCTTTCCTACTGGGTCACGCTACCAATTTTGTCTCCAATCTGCTGTCTGTAGTGCTAGCATAGGGCTTGTTCTAAAATTTTGATTTGACCACAGATTAAATATTTTTCCAGATTAGATTTTAAGGCTCCCTACTGCCAGAGAGGTATATTTCAAAGTTCTTTGTATGGCCCAGAAACACCCTCCTGACCCCTACCCACTTTTTCAGTCTAATCTCCTATCACTGCACTTACCCATCACCTACACTTTAGCCACAGAAAGCCACACGCTATTGCCATTTTGCTCTAAGTATTCCTATGTGTGGTGTTGTTACTTCCAGCTGGAGTATCCCAGATTTCCACCAATCCACCTGGCTAACTCTTATCCATTTTTCATGATTCAACTCAGCAGATATCTCCTCTAAAAGCCTTCTATGGTTCCCCCCAGAAATAATCAATTACACTCTCCTTAATACAACATACATGAAAAAGCACTGTAAATATTAGTTTTCTAGACTCCCCCCACTCTTTAAATCACTTTATTGAGGTATAGTTAACATGTAAAAGTATAAGAAAATCCTACAACTCCACAGCCAAATTTAAAACTGGGCAAAGGACCTGAACAGGCATTTCTCCAATGATGACATAAACTTGGCCAAAGGAATATGAAAAGGTGCTCAACATCATTAATCATCAGGGAAATGCAAACCACAACCCCAATGAAATATAACCTCAGACCTGTTAGGATAGATATTATTTAAAAAAAAAAAAAAAAGAGGTAACAAGTGTTGGCATGGATGTGGGGAAAAGGGGACCTTGGTACACTACTGGTGGAAATGTAAAATGTTACCGCCATTATGGAGAACAGTATGGAGGCTTCTACCCCACTTTACTGTAAACTCTTTGAGGTCAGGAATTACCTTGTATTGGTCTTAGTATTTCCCTCAGCACCAACCCCAGAAAAGAGTATGAGCTATAATAAACATTGGACAAGTGAAGGAATGAGGGAGGAAGGAGGGAGGTGTTATCCTTTACATACAGCAATAATAGTACTACAACGCTATCGACAGACTTTATCTTTTGGATATGTTTCCAAACACTGGGATGTGTCATAGAGATATATCCATATATTCTCATCCTTGTTACCTTGGAACTAATGATTACAGTATGGCTGAGAGAGAGGTTAGAGCAGTCTCTGACTAGGGACAAAGCCAACCGGCTCCACCCTTAAGGAAATTCTGATCTTGGCCTCCTTATTAGCATTGCTCACTCACTCCCCAGCTGAGCCCAGAGCCTTGAATGAGGTCAGCTGGCAGCACAGCCCGGCGCTGGGATTGAGAAATGTAGCCCAAATCTGCTCCAACCTGCAATGAAACCGGAAAAGCACATGTGCTACATGTCAGTGGATGGAAATCTTTTCCTCCCTTCCTGCCTTCTTTCCTTCCCTCCTTCCCTTCCTTCCTTTCTTTGATACACATTTGCAAATGTGGTGCTAGCGTAAACTTGAAACTAACAACTTTGGTGGTTGATTAAACTCTTCAGTTTCACTCCCCTGCTAATCAACTACCAAAGCCTTCGACATGGCGCACCACCTCAGAGAGGGTTTATCACTTAATTACTATAAAACGACCCCACAGGTTAATGCATGCTTGATCTCGAAGGAGTGGCAGTGACCATTGTGTTTTTATATCAATTGCACAGTAAGAAACAAGGATAGAGAATTCAGGCGTAGAAATATGACACAAGGTCTGATTTAAGGGGATGTGCTTTCTTGGGACTCAAGAAACGCATCCTTGGCTCCCACTACAGCGCCCCGACACTTGACCTACCATTTTGCTGTAATCTGAAATTTTAGGACCAGAAATGTATTCCTTTGGGTTTTTCCTATTAAAAGGCAAATATCATGTAGGATGGATCACATATCAAACTATGGTCAATCATTTATGTCTCAGATAAGTCTAGATTAATTGAGCCATTTTTCTAGGGCACTGGAGTTTATAGAGAATTGAAAGAGAGTAGCTGGAGGCAATGACCTGAGTAGCTGGGGCAGGACCACCACCAAGGGTGGAAAACAAGGCAAAAGAGGAAGGAGGGTCGGAGAAAGCAAGTTTCATATCTGTACCTCCTGCTTGGCATTGATAAAACTGTGGACAATTGTGTGGAAATAAGAGGTTGAGGAGTCTGACTGTAGCTGGCATCCTATTCTGCAGGATTGAGTTACTGAAATTTTCTGCCACTGATTTTGCATCACTAGCATCCCAAGAATGAGGCAGCATGAATTCCAACTCAGTGTTTCCCTTTATACAGTGTATATGCTTCTGACAAGCTCTGGGTAAATAATTTTTCACAAGTCAAATCGTAATGTAGGTATTCTAGGGGAGAATTAGTGAGGAGATCAACTGGAACAGTGAAAATGTCTTGACTGTTTTGTAGAAATGCTTGCTTTCCTACATCAGCCTTGCTTGCGAAGAAGTACACTTACAGTGTGTTTGCCTCTCTCTCTGAAAGGCAGAATGTTTAGAACTCTGTGACAACTACTGATTTAATTTACAAAATGCCTGTTCAGGTGGGCAAGGATCTGCAGGAGCGCCCTGATGATCTCATTATGCCTGTGTGGTGTGCATGAAGTGAATACAATCATCCCCAAACTGCTAAAAGGTTGTTCTTCTGACAAGTTGGTAAAGGAATGAGCAGTCAGTCTCCTCTCTTGGTAAACAGAGAAGATGCCAAGAACTAGATAAGAGGCTTCTTTCAGCTACAGGCTCTTATAGTGAGAACTGACAAAAAGTGTATTTGAACAAAAGCCTCGGTTGCATTGAAATAGTTACTAGAAACTCAAGAAGAATGATGTGTATCATTGTGGTAAATGAAGTTAGACACTCAACTTGCTTGCTACGTGGGTCAACAACCTAAAGGATGTTGTGAATAGAAAAGCATGCTCTGTATCTCATCAACTTAACTGGGTTTGCACAAGATGATCCTTTCATTCAATAAGGAAAATAACTGGCTTTTTAGGCAGTACCTTGGGGACAAAGTGAAGTATGCCCCCAAAGAACAAGGGTGCCCACTGAAAAGCAAACCAAATAAATCAACACGGAACAGGAGAAAGCAAAAAGTCTACCGAGTGCTTTCTGATGCATAATCAATGAAATTGGCACAATGGAACCTTACCTTGACCCAAAAGAAATATTCTTCAAAGCTATCTGCATCCTTTTGCTTTGAATCCTTATTCAACAATCTGCTGATTGATAACTCAGCTCAATGCCTGGTAAAGGGGCCATCCAGGCACAGGCAGGAGTTCTCTCTTGTTGTAAATAATCACATTGGCATTCTAGTTTATCCATCAATCTCAGGTGAATTGACTTAGTGAGTAGCCATCACTTGAAATCTGGTCAATTCTAAGTATACTGATAAGCCCAGTTTCTGTAGCCCCTTACACAGCAGTACATTTACACAGCTGCTGCTACAAAGCACCAAGAAGCCTTTCTATGGCTTTATCCTTTCCTTTACCATTGATCTTTTTCCATTCTTTCACCATTGCTTAAAAGGTTAATTTCCCCTACTGGTTTGACCCATAGGCAGTATCTCTACAATACCAAAAGAGCTAGTTGACCTCTTTGACTTGTTCAATGAAAAACCCAGCCATAATGGTTATTTGGCAGCACAGGCAGAGTTGCAAGGCTAGACTTGAGGTTAACAATAAAACCTGAGGTTAAAATTTTTAGTGCGATAGACCCCTTTAGGAATCTGATAAAAGCTTTGGAGTTTGGGGTGGTCCGTGCATCCCATCTACAGAGTGCTATTTAAGAAACCTGATCTCATGCAAACCCGTCATTTTGTCCATGGGCAAACTGAGGCTTTGTGAAGGGAAATGACTAACCCACGGTTACACAACTAGTTACAGGCAGAAACAGAATTAGGTCTTTAACATCTTCAATCAACGTTCAACTGACCAAATTTTTTTTTTTCAAGTCATATTGACCTCAATTAGACACAGCAATAATGTGGAAATTCTGCTTGGGCACCCACCTCTCCTGAGACAGGAAAAAAGCTCCAACAAGATCTCTTCCCCCAGCTGACCCCCATTCTCTCAGCCAAGCTGCACTGAGTCATCCCGCTCTTCAGTCTTTATTCCTATCTTTTAAAATGGGAGCTGAAAGAGGGAAATAGCTGACCAACCCAATCTGGAGAAGATTCCAGAAGTTATTAGTGCTCCCTCCTGCAACCTGAACTACATATGCAAACTTTAGGTTTGTCCTGTGATTTCAGTCGAATAAATGTGAGACCATGAAACGAGAATAGCCACTCTATCTGAATTCACTAGGCTGGTCAACGAAAACAGGTCATCTTAGGGACCCAGGAAGGCTTCTCCTAAAGCAATTTCTCTGTAAAATATTAACTAACATTTCTATGATGTCTTATATTTCATAAAGTGCTTTCAGGTACATAAATTAACTAAGGAAGGAAAAATAAAAAGGAGCGAGGGATTAGCAAATCTTTAACAATAAATGATTATTCCCGAAACAGCTCTGAAATAAAGATCTCTCTTTTTAACTCGTAAGGAATCAGACTCAGAATGGCTAAGTATTTTGCATGAAGTCACATAGTAACTAGCGGAGCCAGGACTCAAATCCTGACATCTGAGTACAGTCTTATTTGCTAGATGACAAATTGAGGTTCTAAGAGGTTATGTCACTCCTTCTATTCATCCACTGCCTAAGTTATGGTGTTTGTATTTGAACTCGCATCTTTGGATCCTAAAGCAAGCCTTTCGTTCTGTTGAGTTAATGTTTCTCAACATTCTCTGCAAAGCACCTAAATAAGAATCACCAGCTGCCTGTTCTTTAGGAAAAATAGGTCTTGAGTACGGATTCTCAAAATGTTGCACTTGGACAGACAGCTGAGAATACTTGTTAGAAATACAAGTTCTCAGGTGCCACCCAGGACCTACTGCATCAGACAGTCTGGGGGTGGGGGCCGGGAATCTGTGATATAAGTGCTCCAGGTGATTCTGATGCCTGCTAAAATCAGAGAACCACTCACTGATCTAGTGGCATTCTTTCCCTTAACCCCCCCCCCCCAAGACAACTCATTTTTACCTGGACCTTTTCTAGATCAAACAATTCTAACACGTGTACCCTCACTTAAAAAGCACTGAAACGTATTCAGTACTTGACCTAAGTCCATCATACTTCGCAAGACTCCAAACCCTGTGGCATCTGATTCTACCACATAATTTCACTTTAATCTTTTCCTCAAACACTCTCAGAAATCTGAGGACTCAAGAATCTGCTGAAAATCATGGACATAGAGAACAGACTGGTGGTTGTCTCAGGGGAGGGGTTGCAGGAGGGATAGAATGGGAGGTTAGGGTTAGCAGATGTAAGCTTTTATATATAGAGTGTATAAACAACAAGGTCCTACTGTATAGCATGGGGAACTATAATCAATATCCTATGATAAACCATAATGGAAAAGGATATTTAAAAAAAGAATGTATATATATGTATAACTGAACCACTTTGCTGTACAGCAGAAATTAATACAACATTGTAAATCAACTAACTTCGATTAAAAAAAAAAAGAATCTGCTGAAAGAACTCAACCCTGAACGTGTCCTCAGAGACTGTTCCTAATGCAGAGGAAAAAGATGCCCAACAATATCATTTGCTTAGGAACATTTCACAACTCTGAACATAATTTTTAATGGAGATGCTTAGATTAGAAAATAGAGTTTCCTCCAAGAGAACCCACCAGGGTAGGTTGTAAGGCTTTGTTTCAAAGCTGAGCTTGGCGACATGACATTGATGTGTGGGCCTTTCACAGTTTACTTACGTTTTGGTGGGTGGTTTGTTTTATGACATTAAATGTTCTTCTCAAGCAGGTGTTGGCTGGATAGAATAAAACTAATTAGTTTGATCTTGGGGACAACTGAGCCTATGTGACTGGATTTCAGACAGTGTCCACATTTGTTACTTGCTTGAATTACGCAAGCAGTCTAACAAGGGGTGAAAATGTATTACTTTTCCCAGAGTGTGCTATATTTTATCACGGAAAACACAATCAGTGGTACCAAATGCAAGTATAATGTTTGCTGGTTAAACCAACACCATCCTGCATCTCCCAATTTTATTGCTTAGCAATTGAATTTACCCGAGATGGGGCTGTGGGTTAAGCTTTCACAAGGAATGATGCAACACTACCACCATGTGGTTCCCAGATGCAAATGGCTGGGACAGAAGTAATATTCATCCTCATTGAAATAGATGCACTGCTTCCTGGGCCTCCCAACAAGCTTAACTTTTGCATTTTCAGCTTAGAATTCAGCTAGAAGAGGAGAGATAAGGCCTTCTTCCAGATGGACACAAAGTATTAATCAGAAAGCGCAGTAGTAAAAAAAAAAAAAAAAGTGCTGTAGTGCCTGGGTAATCAGGTAACCCTAGGAACCCCCATATTCACCTCTCCTTCAATTCATTCTGTTCTCTCCCCACTGTGTTCCTTTCTTGTTAGCAGCTATTGTTTGACTGCAGCTTAATTTCCGCACATTCCTGAATCTCAGCTGCTGGCCATTCAATGGTGCCCCCCTGAACTCAAAGTATAGGTCCCATTCCCGTTATGTGTCTCTAGGTTTCACAAAGCCCACGTCCAACCACTAGGAACCAACTTTTATCCTGGTCTGTAAGAGGGAAAAAAAGAAAGAGAAGGAAAAAGACGGGAGATTCAGAAAACTAACAATGATCACTTCAGCAGTTGACTTGCCTGTTCTTGGACATTTCTTATCTCTCTATTAATCATGTAGGAGTTTTTAGTTAGTATGAACATCAAAAACTCTCACAAACCATCTGTAACTTTAGGGAAAAAAAGAATTATTTTCCTAAATAAGTTAACGATATATCTCAGGAAGCTTATTTGCAAAGAACAATCCCTAAAACTTGCATTAGTGTACCTTTAGGGTTCCAATATCGTATGGTTACTTACAATCAACTAACGAAAACTGAGCATGTACTATGTGCCAGGCGTAAGTCATGTGTTACTGATAATACACAAAACAGACATGGCCCCAGCTCTCATGTTGCTCACATCCAGGAAGGAAAACACTTAATTTAAAAAATTACAAGGGCTTCCCTGGTGGCGCAGTTGTTGAGAGTCCGCCTGCCGATGCAGGGGACATGGGTTCGTGCCCCGGTCCGGGAAGATCCCACATGCCGTGGAGCGGCTGGGCCCGTGAGCCATGGCCGCTGAACCTGCGCGTCCGGAGCCTGTGCTCCGCAACGGGAGAGGCCACAACAGTGAGAGGCCCCCGTGCCCCCCCCTCAAAAAAAAAATTACAGATGAGATCTGTTCTATAAAGAAGTACAAAGTGTAACTGTTGGCTCCCCCTGAGAGATTTTCTCACCTCTCCCAAAAGGAGGCAGTAAGGGGTAGCAGAAGGAGTAAGTCTTAAATCAGATCTAGGTTCGAATTCAAACCTTCTCACCCGCCAACTGGGGACCTGGGTAGGACTCTTGAAGCTTAAGTTCTCTTTTCAATAGAATCAATACATAAATCTCTAGTTCACGGGGCTAGTAAAAGGACTAAATGAGATATTGCACGAAAAGATGTCAAGCTCTTGGCACAGGGTGGTAGCCCTCTACCCCTTTCAACCAGCATACTTCTGATGAAGAAAAATCTGGTTGCCCTGATTTTTACAGTTTCCCCCTATTACTGATGGCCCTACCGCACACCAAGCCCTGGCTAGGTCCTCCAGGTCCGTGCTACTGCTAATTCCCAGGTTAGGAGTAGAACTTTGGTCTTTTTAAATGCTGCCTTCAAAACTAAATACACACACACAAACACACACACTCACACACACAGTTCTTGTCTGGAAACCTCATTATTTGCAGCGGTGATGGAGAATCTGTTTTGCTCCCATAGTATGGCTGACAGATTTGGAGTTTTCTCGTTTAAATAGGTAAATTCAAAGTGGCTTTTATCTTTGTCCCTGGAGATGAGTTGACATTTAATGCAAAATGAGGCATTTGGGCTGACCATGTGAAGGCAGAGTAGGGGTATTTTCTAAGAGAATAAGCACATTTGCTTGTCTGCTCAGATCTGCTGGCCAGCAGCTTTGGTCAAACCATCGCACTAGTTCTCGCAGCTCACTCTCACCTCACCTGAAGCAACCGGGAAGCTTTCCTCCCCCCGTCCCTCCACCTTGGGAGGCACTGCTTCCTGCTGACACCTATATCAACAGAGGTCTAACTTTGGAGCTTACAGAGAAAGCTAGGACATGTTCATTCCCAGAGCATTTAAAGAAACATAAAACACACCCACACCGTGTAGCAGGATCAATATTCACTTACACTATACTCAGATGTACAGAAACCAAGAGCCTTTTATTCCTCTGTAATTGATCTGCTTCCCTTGAAGACCTTCACCAGGCTGATGGCAGGAGAAGAAAATGAAAGGTTTGTCCAGCCTAGTAATTTAGTCTTGTTTGGTATCCCATCTCGGCTGGGATGGCTTGGATACATGCTGTTTCAGAGTCTGCACCTCCCTTTCCTCTGCTCCTCCTAAGGTGGCACCTTAAAGCCGGAAAGGAAGGGTGTGGCTTTGTGACCTCATGGGGGCAGAGGGGAGATGGCCGGGGTCCTTGAGATGTCAGCCAGCATCTGCTGCGGAGGGCCCAGGCTGGGTTGACCCCTGGACTGGAGACCACTGAGTCATGAACCTATGCTCTGGACATTCTGCTGGTGCCTCTGAGTCTGTTGCTGGCATCACTCAGGGTCTGTTGGACTCGCCTGACCTCAGTTCCTGGTGGCACAGTGGACACACCCCTGAGACTTGGCCAGGAAGCACTGCCCTGCTGTCCTCAGCAACACTGGCTCCTCTGCCCACCAAAGCGGCCCAGGCTCCCCAGACAGGCTCTGCAAAATTCAGTGGCCGGCCCTGCAGACGTGAGGAAATCCTAGGTCCCTTTCAGTCACTTGAGAATTAAGCCTGGTTCAGAAGAAGCAGGCCCTCCTAGGCCTAACCTGGCTGTGCTGACCAGTGTCTTCTGATGAAGCTGTCCACAGGTTCCTGCCAAGGCAGCCTGAGAAACAAATCTACACCCAGAATCCCAACTTACTGCTGGTTACACACACACACACTCACACACACACACACACACACACTCTTCCCATCCCCAGGGCTCAGGCCCAGAAGAAAGGAGATCTCACCCCTTCTTCACTTCCTGTCTCCCCTCCTCTTCTCCCCATCCCCCATGCCAGAGGAGTAGACCACGGATTTTCCATTACCTCTATAAATTATCCTCCTTCTGGACATCAAGTCTTGTGCCCTACCTGTCCTAGGCAGAAGGAGGTGCCTCTACACTTGGAAAATCTTTATGCTTTGATCCATTGAGGCCTCCTCTCGGTAAGCTGGGAGTGAGAGGAACTCCTATGAAAGGAGCCCTAGACTTCTTTTCCCCTCTGGAAAAATGTCTTATCTTACTGCAGAATCAAACATACTACTTTAAATACCAAACCTGGAATATTAGCTCCTTCTTTCCCTTTGCACCCCTGTTGTAACCTTTCTAAGAGGTAGGAAGATGCCTCAAGTAAACTAGGGAGATGATTACATGGAGGGAAGTGTAAAATAAAAAAACATTTCAATATATCCCCTTGTTGTACTACCCCAGCTCTTCAGCTAAATCCTCCAGATCCTTACTGAATACCTGCTACATTCTCAGCATTTGAGAAAGGATACAGGAAGTACAGAAGAGACATAAGACATGGCCGCCACCTCAGGGAACTTTCAGTCTAATGGTAAGAGAGACTTGCGAATAATCAAAGGAAAGACCTGACTTGCACAAATGGGTGGTGAGGGCTATAAAGTGCTCCAGCTGCCAGTTCAGAAGCCACTCTCGGGACTTCTCTGGTGGTCCAGTGGTAAAAAATCCACCTTCCAATACAGGGGACGTGGGTTCGATCCCTGGCTGGGGAACTAAGATCCCATCCCACATGCTGCGGGGCAACTAAGCCCGCGTGCCTCAACTAGAGAGAGAAACCCCGCACACCACAACTAGAGAGAAGCCTGCACGCTGCAACAAAAGATCCCGCATGCCTCAACTAAGACCCGACACAGCCAAAGATAAAATAAAATAAATAAATATTTTTTTAAAAAAAAAGAAGGTACCCTCCTGACCCCTGATTTCCTTCTTCCTCTGGTATTGTGAGTTTCTTCTTCTTCTTTTTTTTTTTTTTAATCTATCTGCTGTTTGAAAGAAAAGCACTGAAGCAGAGAGAAAGCAAGCAACCACTGCATGCTAGTGTCTGCAGACAACCCTATTGTCAGGAACCATCAGTTCCCCAGGGGAACAGGGGAGTAGATGAGGACATCTACTGGGTCTCAATTTTGCATATGCAATTTGTGCCCATAATTATGTTGGTTACTGCACGGGTCACATAAAGCTTGACCAAGCAAACAGCCACTAATTAAATGCTATGCAAAATGTCTCATTCCTGTGCAGGCTTCTATATGTGAAATATAGTCTACTGAAAAAGAAATCTCACATCAAGTGATTTTCACTTGTCTGCTCCACCTGACCTCTCTCTTAAGAGGTCAGTAAGACCTCTTAAGAGAATGGTACACATAGATTTTTTTTAAGTCAACTTTCACAGAGAGAAGACTTAAAAGGACAGAACTAAATATTGCCAGTAATTACTCTGGATCACGTGTGTGTGTGTGTGTGCGTGCGTGTGTGTGTGTGTGTGTGTGTGTTTATGCTTTTAAGATTAACATCAACATTTAATAAGCCAAACAGAGCATGAAAAAGAGTAACGTTTAGAAATCGAAATCTTAGGCGATGCTGATACTGGTGTTGTAAAGGTGAATACAAATAAGAAATAAGAAAAATAATCAATTCACCCTGAGGCAAAGAAAATGGAAAGACACCTTCCTCCAACTCCCTTTTTTCTTTGAGCATTTACCTTAAAACTCATCACTGTAAGCTCTTTCTCTGCCTCCTCGAAATGTATGTAAATTTTTTAGAAGCTAAATAAGCCTCTTGCCAATTTTACAATCCAGGGATGTTTCCTCGAGGATCAGGGAGCCATCTCTTTAAAAAGTAATTATCAAGAAAGATAGAGCTGTGATTTATGTCATAAAGTCTTCTGCCTATGTTTTCCTCTAAGAGTTTTATAGTGTCTGGCTTTACATTTAGGTCTTTAATCCATTTTGAGTTTATTTTTGTGTATGGTGTTAGGGAGTGTTCTAATTTCATTCTTTTACAGGTAGCTGTCCAGTTTTCCCAGCACCACTTATTGAAGAGGCTGTCTTTTCTCCATTGTATATTCTTGCCTCCTTTATTAAAAAAAAGGTGACCATATGTGTGTGGGTTTATCTCTGGGCTTTCTATCCTGTTCCATTTATCTATATATCTGTTTTTGTACCAGTACCATACTGCCTTTATTACTGTAGCTTTGTAGTATAGTCTGAAGTCTGGAACCTGATTCCTCCAGCTCTGTTTTTCTTTCTCAAGATTGCTTTGGCTATTCGGGGTCTTTTGTGTTTCCATACCAATAGTGAAATTTTTTGCTCTAGTTCTGTGAAAAATGCCATTGGTAGTTTGATAGCGATTGCATTGAATCTGTAGATTGCTTTGGGTAGTAGAGTCATTTTCACAATGTTGATTCTTCCAATCCAAGAACATGGTATATCTCTCCATCTGTTTGTATCATCTTTAATTTCTTTCATCAGTGTCTTATAGTTTTCTGCATACAGGTCTTTTGTCTCCTTAGGTAGGTTTATTCCTAGGTATTTTATTCTTTTTGTTGCAATGGTAAATGAAAGTGTTTCCTTAATTTTTCTTTCAGATTTTTCATCATTAGTGTATAGGAATGCAAGATATACCCTGAGAAAACCATAATTCAAAAAGAGTCATGTACCACAATGTTCATTGTAGCTCTATTTACAATAGTCAGGAAGGACATGGAAGCAACCTAAGCGTCCATCAACAGATGAATGGATAAAGAAGATGTGGCACATATACATAATGGACGATTACTCAGCCATAAAAAGAAACGAAATTGAGTTATTTGTAATGAGGTGGATGGACCTAGAGTCTGTCACACAGAGTGAAGTAAGTCAGAAAGAGAAAAACAAATACCATATGCTAACACATATATATGTATGGAATCTAAAAAAAAAAAAAAAAAAGTTCTGAAGAACCTAGGGGCAGGACAGGAATAAAGATGCAGACGTAGAGAATGGACTTGAGGACATGGGGACATGGGGATGGGGAAGGGTAAGCTGGGACGAAGTGAGAGAGTGGCATGGACATATATACACTACCAAATATAAAATAGATAGCTGGTGGGAAGCAGCCACCTAGCACAGGGAGATCAGCTCGGTGCTTTGTGACCACCTGGAGGGGTGGGATAGGGAGGGTGGGAGGGAGGGAGACGCAAGAGGGAAGAGGTATGGGGATATATGTATATGTATTGCTGATTCACTTTGTTATAAAGCAGAAACTAACACAACACTGTAAAGCAGTTATACTCCAATAAAGACGTTAAAAAAGAAAGAAAGAAAGAAAGATAGGGCCCCTAACTCTCAGTTTCCTGGGAGGACAGGAGCCTACCTTCCGGGATTCATGTTGCAAACTTACCTCCTGTCATGAAGATATGAGAAATTTACTTTTCCTTTGGGTACAGGCAACTAGCAGACACAGATGGTTATCCCAACTATAAGGCGAACTATGTGTGGCAAATAGTGCTGTCAAGTCCTCTCATTTGAGTACTAGTCATCGTTTATCTTGAGAACGTGTATGGAACAGGTTGTATCCGCTTGGCTATACAAAATGGTGAGATTTCTTTCTGTTTCTGTAATCTCTTAATGGATTGCCTGCATTAATGGCTGTGCATCACGTTCTTGTTTAATGCTCATTCAGTTAATAAAACTGTTTTTTTCTCTTCTATCTTTGTGGAGAGGTTTTCTGGGTTGGCAGGAAGTTTTGTATTTCCTATGTGTTATTTTTCTTATACTCCAAACTTTCTGTATTGAATAATTAGTACATTTGTGATTTTTAAAATATCTTAATGTTGCACCATGGAATTAATATAAGAATTAAACCCATCTGAATGCTATTTAATTGTCTTGAATTGAAGAAAAACCAAATAGCAATTAACATCAGGAAGGAGGGATAATTCTGGAATATTCTGGATAATCTTTAACATGATTGATTAACTATTATAGACTTTGGTTTCTCCATCTAAAAAATGAGGATTATGTAACTCATGTATTAATCAATTACAGGTTTTGGAAGATGTTTAAACATCTTTTCAATATGTCCCAAAGTATAGTAAACCTCTGGTTTGATAACATACCTATACCTCCAGGCCCTCCTGTCATCTGTAAAAGTTTTCTTGGATGGAGTAAGTCTTCTTTTAAAACTATGGCTTCTGTTAAGAAAAAAACAAAAATGGTTCAGGATTTTTCCAGTGATTTCCAAAGTAAGGATACAAAATGTTTTTTAAAACAATGGGTATCTTTGACATTGGTGTAAATTCATCCCTGTACATTATCTATTCTATTTCTATCAGCAAAATATTCAGAGATTTGGTCACTGGGTATATTCAGTTTCTTTTTTTTTAACACATGTATTTTAAATCCTAGATATAAATACTTCCTATACTTTTACTTAAATTTATAGAATGCCACAGCAATGAATAATGGCCTCATAATAAAGATCGATAATACTTTCTATTGCATTAAATCTTTTATCAACCCTAAATTTGAATACCATCGTACTAAGACAATTATGAGCAAACAAACAAAAGGCTATCTGGTATCTAAGTCCCTACATTAAAACTCACAGGTTAAAAAAAAAAAAAAACCTCCCAGGTAGACTTATAGACTAACCATCATATATATCTTACAAGGTATATTTTGTTATTTACACCACTTAAGATTAATGTTAGCAATTTAGCATTGACCACTAATCATACAAGAAGTCCCCAGATTCCTAAGATCCCAAGACCTGAACAATTAAGAGCATAGATTTGAAATCAAACAGATCTGGCTGAACTGTGAACTAACAGAGTGACCTTGGTTAAGTTATTTAACCTCTCTGAGAAGTTTCCGCAGCTTAAAGTGAGTTACAATTAAATGAGATAATACCCTTAATAAAGTTTAGCCATAAGAGATTGTTACATAATTGCTCTGTCCAGCTCCGTCATTCAAAGTTCTTCTTTGTAGTTGCCAGTGTCTCGGCTTATGACCTTGGTAATTTCTTGTTATCATTTTTTAAAAACAGAAAGAAAACAGGAGAAGTTTGTAAAATGCTCTCACAAATTCTCAGGCAACCAAAAGCCAATAAAACTCAGCCTGACTTCCAAACAAAGGACAGATTTTTCAGTCTGTCCCTTTAAGAAAGCAGAGCTCCGAGTCCACCACTCAGCCAAAAATAAAATAAAAATACAACTGCAGCTCACTCCTATCAGAACGACTTATAGCTCTCAACTCAGTTTCTCATTCTATGGTACAAATCAGCAACATGACAGCATGTTTCAAATTAATTAAAAGACATTCCTTTCCATCCAATTTATAATCAAGGCAATTTATTTCCAAACATAATCAAGAAACTATGTAAAGGAAGATAAAACATATGAAGAATTTTTTCATATGTGAAGTTAATTGATTTTCATATCTTTTTTAGTGTTTCAGATAAGGATTCTAAGAGACTGGGTTTTCCGAAATAACTCAGCAGAGTTTTGAAAAAAACTCTTCAAAGGAGATTACACTTTCCACCAAAAAGAGCGCCCAGGCTACAGGGGACAATGGGGCACTTAGTGAATTTGTTATGGACCTGCAGCAGCTACATTCAGAGTTCCTGGAACTCTTGGCCAGAATTCCTTTGACGAGTCAGAAGAGGGCAAAAAAAATGATGAAAACATGTTCTTTCAGTAAAGCTTGGAGCTGTGTATTTTAACAGGCCAGGTAGGGTTATGGAGAGAAAACTGCTGGCCATGTTTGCTCGTCTTGGATTCACTGGGAAAACAAAACAAAACTGTTCACCTGCAATATTCACTTCCATAAAGAGGATTGGTCCCCTCTATTGAAAGTCAAGTAAGAGCCTTATTGAGACAGCAGACACAGATGCCTCCATTGCAAATGGGGATTGTAAAAACTCTCCCAGTCCCAGATCTCTATGTTCGCATTTCCATGGCCCCTTAAATTTACTCCTGAGTCCCTCCAGTGAACCCCCCTCCGACATAGAAATATTGCAGAGGGCAACATTATGGTCCCATGAGCAGTCATCACCCACGTTTGCCCAATATCTTCACAATTAAGGATCCTTTTTATTGTACCCTTCCCTGAACCTCCATGGAGTCGATGTATTGAAACATCATGCTAATTAATAATAAGCTCATAGCGCTTATTAACAATCCTTTGTTCCGCATTTTTTTAAATTAATGAAGGACACAGAAAATGACAATTTAAATTCTGGTCAGCACCGGATTACCGACATTACCACAGTGAGTTGATATAATCCCAGCCAAAATCCAGTAAGGGGGGTTCAGAGCCCAGACTCTGGAGCCAGGACACCTGGGTTAGAATCCCAGCTCTGCCACTTGTCAGCTGTGCAACTTTGGGCAAGTTATGCAACCTCTCTGTGCCTCAATGGTCTCATCTGTAAACTTCTAGTAATAATAGTACCTATCCATAGGGTTGTTGGAGAGACTAAATGAGCTCAAATATTTAAAGAACTTATAACGGTGCCCGAAAAATAGTAAATGCTAATTTATGCTAGCTCTAATTTTTTAAACAGCTTTATTTCTAGAAATGACTCCAGGAAATACTTCTAGAAACTTGTGTCCCTGGATGTCTGGATCTAAGTGAAGGACTTTACATTAAGGCCTTTTAAAATTTCATCTTGTTTTCAGGTGGCCCACAATTCAGCCATCACCATAGAATTAATCATAGCTTTAATACCATCATTCTTCTTCAGTTGAGGTGAAAATAAATAAAATTATCTGTAATATACTGTGTTAGTTACACTAATGTTAATCATTTAAACTCTAGATCTTTAAAAATCACTATTTCTTCATTCATAAAGTGTCACTAGGACATACATATTATTTCCATTTCCTTCACTTTATTTGGAGACTCAAGATAGAAGCATTTGTCTGATAAAGACAAGCACTTCACGGGGGGCAGAGGAGAGCTAATAGGAAATAGAAGGGCAAGAAGAGCCTACTGGGGGAAATAAGTCAAAATGCCCTAAATGGACAACTATATTACTATGCCCAGAAAAAATGAAGAACGCAATCATCTTAGCATAAGGAAATAACTCTGAAAATGTCAGTGGCCCAATCTTTCCAAGTGAAATGGATAACCACCCAGAGGGTGAGAGAGTTGGGCTATACAGTCCCCATACCTGCCATCCCCAAGGCCACCAGCACCTGCAACACTTTTCCCAAGTGCTACCCTCTAGACAGACACCACCCTCACACCCCAATCAGTTTCTAATACTGGCTCTGTGACCTTAAGAAGTTACTCCATGGCTTGATTTCCTCATTTGTAAAATAGAGATAATATCTGTATCCACCTTATAGGGTTTTATAAGGATTAAATGAGTTAATGTGGGGAAAGCTCCTAGAACAGTGTCTGGCACAAATTGTTACCTAAGTCTAAAATATTATCTTTATTTTTTTAAAAATACAGGTTCCTAAACTTCTCCCCAGTCCTAATGAGTCAGAATCTGCAAATCTGCCCTCAGGCGATTCTGATGTGGATCAGCTTCGAGAACTATGGATGGGCAACTTTATTATTTTAAGTGAGATTATCACTTAGTTATCTCATTTAAAATATCTCCAAATGGGGCTTCCCTGGTGGCGCAGTGGTTGAGAGTCCGCCTGCCGATGCAAGGGACACGGGTTCGTGCCCTGGTCCGGGAAGATCCCACATGCCGCGGAGCGGCTGGGCCCGTGAGCCATGGCCGCTGAGCCTGCGCGTCCGGAGTCTGTGCCCCGCAACGGGAGAGGCCACAACATTGAGAGGCCCGCGTACCGCAAAAAAAAAAAAAAACTGTTTGGGTGTGAAAACCCAGTTTCGTCTTTTTGTCTGATAATTTCCAGTACATCTTAGATGGCTATTTTATAAAACAGAATAAAAGTAAATTACTGGAAAAATGAAATGCGGCTTGGATGTCACAGCAATTTCAATTTGCTATAAAAGCTTCTAAATGTTTGCTCTTATTTCCAGACTTTTCTTGCCAGGGACTTGTAACAAACAGTTCACAGAACCACGTGGGACTACAGACCACACAGAGAGGCATCGCCCTAAATCCCTTTTCAATTCAATTCCAGACATTTATTAGGCAATTTCCAGGTCTATGCTAGGTGCTGTGGCCACCACTGATATTTAGATGACGGGCTTAAAACCTCTTTCAGATGCTGAGATGAATGAGAATGAGGCTGGGCTATTGCAAAGTGAGAGTGTAATTAAATAATCCACAGGTTTCAACTGGAAAAGAGGGAAAATAGCACTTGGCTTGAGAAGTATCACAAGTCAGAAAGATGATGTTTCATAAAGAATGAAACCTCCTACTATATCATAGTGTTATGTTTGGAAGTTCCAGACACATCTCAAGCCCCCATCAACATGTTTTTCTTTACCCTAGCTTTAACCCTCAGAGGTTGGAAGAGAAAACTGTGAAGCATAAATTTAGTATTCAGCCTCAAGTCTTCTCATCCACTCAGCCTCCCCGTATGTAATCCCTCACTTAGTCCCATCAACCCCATCTCCACTATAGGTCCTGAATCCACCCATTCTCTCCACCTTTGCTATTAACACCCAAGCCACCATCGCCCCCCACTTGAATGACTGCAAAACCAGCCACATAGCGGGTCATCTTGCTTCTTCTCCTGACCCCATCTCAACACCAGCAAGCAGAGTTGATCTCTTAAAATATAAAGCACATCAAAGACTTCAAATAAAACCTCCATGGCTTCCTGCAGCACAGAGATTAAAATCCAACTCCCTACCATAACCTCCAGTATCATACAATCTCAGGACCACCCTACCTGCCTCAGTCATCTCCACCAACCCTTGCTTTCTCTCATTACAGTCCAGCCACGCAGGCTTTCCTTACGTTTCTCTGGTCATCAAGCTTTTCCCACTTTAGGGTCTTGTCCTAGCTATTGGCTCAAAAAGGAACACACTTTGTCCTGGTCATTGCAAGCCTGGCCCCATCTTGCCACTATGGTCTCAGCTTACCTGTAACCTCCTTAACGAGGTTTTCCCTTTTCACCCAAATGCTCTCTTTCACTTCATCCAGGTTGGCATTCATCACAGCAGTTATCAGCAATACGCATTCTGTCTTTGCTGCTGCAACTCCAGAGAGCCAGTGCCCTTGCTTATCAGAAGCACTCAATAAATATTTATTGTCTGTAGGAAAACTTTCAGAGCCATCCAGGAGCTTGTGCTTAGTTGCTCCCTAGTATGAAAAATCACAAATTCACTCCAAAAAACAAAAGTGCAATAAAAGAAGCTGAGGGATTTGTTTGCTGACTTACTTGGGATTTAATTACATGGAGGATTTTGAGGAAAAGAAGGAAAAATATTGTAGTACATTATGGTGCTAATGTGTGGGAGTTTTCATTGTTTACTCCTGTCTCCTTCCTGGGGTATTATTAATGAGCCAACTATCTTGTATGTGATAATGTATTACGATGAGTTGTGCTGGGTTGTGGGTCAAGATAAAATGGCAGAGTCCAGTTTAAGCCAAATGACATTTGCTTGGTGAATGGCAGACTCATTTCACGCTTGCTCCTCTTCTTCTGCACTTTAGCTGTGCTCACCCTGTGTTGAACAGAGCCAGCCTCCCTCCCGTCTAGCTGATGGGAGGAGGTAGATGAGCCAGCTGCTCAGCAATCGAATTGGACTTCTGAAAAAACAAGAATCAAGGTGGCCCCTGCAACGGCCACTCATCGCAAAGGCTCACCGCCTTGCATTCGAATGACAGAGGAGTTCTTGACAGCCACCTCTGGTCTTCTGAAAATACGGGCAGGTATTCACCACCTGGCTACTCTCAGAGCAGCTCCTGGGCCAAAGCAGGCCACTGACCCCAGGGAGGTGGCCTTCTAGTTCAACAGACGACCTTCAAAAGACAGGCAGCCCCTTACGCCCACCTGCGTTAACTGTCAGCGGCCCACGAGAGCACAGTGGTGGGAATGCCCCTCTTATCTCCGGCTTTCATCGCTGTGGTGGGGGGAAGCTGCTCTTGGGGGCCCAGAGGGATGGGTTTCAAGGGTTTCTTTGCTTTTGATGTCAACCCTTCACCACTGCAAGATGAACACGTGCCATCTGTGGTGTAGTGTCTGACGGGGGAGGGGGATGGGCAGGGAAATACATACAGATACTGGCATGTGCCACTGATGCCACATCATCCGGATGAGCCATCTCTCCCCAAAAGAACACGGGGCTCAACTTCTAGAAAGTAAGG
This sequence comes from Stenella coeruleoalba, assembly GCF_951394435.1. Classification (NCBI taxonomy): domain Eukaryota; kingdom Metazoa; phylum Chordata; class Mammalia; order Artiodactyla; family Delphinidae; genus Stenella; species Stenella coeruleoalba. Next base: position 22,121,604 of record NC_137154.1, read on the forward strand.
TCTATTTACTTCTCCCCTTAGCTATGGAATGTCAATAACTTATTTGAAGCAATGAGTCTAGCTAGGGTAGTACTAGGTCACCACTGGGCTCCCCAGGATACTGCACTGACTTCTCTTTCCTGTGTCAAAACTGGCCTCTCTGTGATGTTACTAAGTATTTAGCCATTCATTTTTCTTCTCCCACATCTCATCTAATATGATGGTGAACATGCGGTAAACACTCAGTTGACGCTTAGTGTTTTCTTAATACTTTCTATTTTGATTAATTATTACTTAAAATGTAATGGCTGTCAAATTTGGGGGAAATGAATATGGGAGCACACTTTTAGCAAAATGTAATTCATTTCTCATTCTAAACTATGGTGATGGCATTGGACAGGTTATTTGTTTGATATATAGCATATTAGAGCTTAATTTCACCATAATGAGAAGTGATCACTTTGGGTACCATCTGTATGAAACCCTTTGTGATCCTTGAAAATTGAGTACCATAACTAAACAGGACATGGTAGACTCATTTAGGCCAACAAATACAGAAGTCATTATGTAAGTGAAGAAATTTTCCAGAAATACTCTGACCAGCACTTTACTCAGTCCCTGACTTGTAAGGGACTCACATTTCCTTATTGTTTTGAACACAGAAACATCTCAAGTCCAATACCCAAGCCCTCATCTGCAACTTGCACATATTCTTCTTGTTTGTCTTAACTGACAGCCCCTCCTCCAGAGTTCTGGGCACCTGCATAGCAGTAGCCAGGTGTTCAGCTGTTCAAACACGAAACATCCACCAACATGTACCTCTCTCTGTTACACTTATGCTCGGTGGGATCGGGGGAAGCAGAAACCGATGCTATAAGCAAAGCTCACAGGGCAGAACAATAACAGGAATAGAGCTGAAGAAACAAATGCTGCAGGTTTTTTCCCCCAGAGAAAAGTTAGCAAACTCAATTTTAGCAAAACAAAAAGGTAACACAGACTAACCAAACTGTGGATTTCATTCACATTTGAAAATAAGTTGGATTCACTGCAAAATAATATAAATATATATACACATGAAATATATATCATATATATATAGATAGATATAAAAACATCAAGTCATCAGAAGTCATTAGAGTCAATACATCAATAACAGGATAATACTATAACCAAAGCATTTAAAGAAAAGCATAAACTGCTCTCTGGAAACTAAAGTCTCCTCAGGAATCAGTTGACCTTTATTTTTCAAGCTAAGTCCTCTATAAGTTCAAGACAATGACCTTCTTAAACCCAAAGGACTTAGGAAATCATTTTTGCAAAGATATCTGATATCATGGTTTTTTTCCCCCCAAAATGCCCCAATATGTCTGTGATTCAGATACTTTCCAGGTTTTCCCATCTTTGTGGGTAAAAATAAAAAGAATTAGCAGTTTTTTCTGCATGGTTGTTAAACACCCTAATTACTTCATGCACCATTACCACCACTTGCACATAAGCCATCCCTTGAAAATACTTTTTAACCTAAACTAAAATTCATGCTAATTTCTTCTGAGAATATAGCCAATATTAACACAATTTGGAGAGTTATTGGATTTACTTTTTTAATCTTAACAGGGATGTCAATATTCTAAATGCACACAATGGAGATAATCTACTACCATCTGAAGTGGAACCAACAACAAAAATCTCTTTAGAAAGACTGCACATTTTTATAGTGATGCAAAGTATTATAATTATTTATCATGTACCATAACCTTTATTACTGACTTGCCATTATTTTGATACTAAAATGTCTTCATACATTCCCTCATGCAAAATTCACTTACATTAGAATCATATTGTTGGGTCTTTTTTTCCCTCTCATTTTTGTACTGGATGGAATTACTTTTTCTGATTGTTCTCTCAATAAATCAACATTCTGGTGCAGCTTGTGCAGACATTTTGCATTTCTTTTCTTTATCATAAATTCAATGGATTAACAAATCATGACATTAACTATTTGTTTCTAAAAACAAAACGTAACAAAAGAACCAGACAGTAGATAAACATTAGTTGAATGAATAAATCTTAATGGGATCCATTTTTGTGGCACTCTTCCTGGATTTTGTAAGTAAATGAAGCCAGATAAGAACCATAATACATAAGAGACAGTGCTTCCTAAAGATGCAAGAATGAATGAGATTTGGTGTTTGTCTTTGGAGTCGGTGAGGGGGGTGGGTTCCAGTGAGGGGGGAACATGTACACAAGGCAGAATGTGACAAGTAGCAACAGTGTTACAAAGTGATATCCAGGTTCTGGGGAAGATGAAATTATACCTGGTGCATCTTAAAGGATGAGGAGAAATTCACTGGGCAGAAATGAAGGGTGACCATCCAGAAAGAAAGAACAGTAAGAAGAAAAGCGTGAAGGTGGGAGGCAAATTTGGGAACCACGTGTAGTCAGTTTTGTCTGTATCGTGGGGGTACAAGGGAATAGAGCCTTGGATGCTAAATTGAGTTTTTAATAATCAGTAGGCAATGAGCAGCTAGTAGTAGTTTTGAAATAAGATAGTAACATTAAGATGAATATGAAAACAATGCGTAAAACAAGCCAGGATGGAAAGAATAGAGGCATTTAGAGACTAATTGGGAAGTAGGAAGGCTTCCTAGAGGAGATAAGCAAAAATGAAGTCTTGAATAATGGCCAGGGGGGTACAGAGGAGAGATTGGAACGAAAAGGTAGCGCAGAGGCCAAAATAATAGCCTCTGGCAACCAATGTGGTGCCAAAAACAGGAACATCAGGAAGAGAAAAAGGAGCTGCTTTAGAGGATGGAGTGCCTAATACATGAATGCCCCGTACATTCCAAAGGCAACCCAGCCAAAGACCCAGCACCTAATGCATCACTTCCCTCTCTCAGTGTTAGGGATCCTAGAGCTTACCTAGCCTCCACTTGTTCACACCCGACGCTTTCTACAACACGCTGGGAATACCCAAGTCCCTCTTGGAATCTCCATCTCTTACGGCTCATTCATTCAGCCTCATGAACACAAGTGCTTCCCATCAAGGGGCACCATGCTCATCCTTATCAAGGATGAGCTGCTACCTTCACTCTCTCGGTTCTAATCGTCTAGCCCTGATGCAGCTCCGGCATGCTGTCCTGATCACTCTGGATGTGGTTTCTTGGTGTGTGTTTGCTTTTCATGGAATTGGCTTTACTATTTAGCAGATTTAAAAATAATACAAAATTCAAAAAAGAAAATAATACACACCTTGCAATAAAAATGTGGAAGATAAAGTTGAGGAAAACCTCAGAAAACAGAGCAAAGGAAAGAAAACAGAAGAGAGTACGAAAACATTGTAGTAGCATCTAAGAAGTTCAATATCCAAACAGCGAACATTCTAGAAAGAAAGAAAAGAGGAAATGGAAGGAAGCAAGTCATCAAAAAATAATTCAAGACAATTTCCCAGAACTAAGGATGTAGCTTTCCCGACTAAAAGGCTACTGAGTGCCCAGGACAAAAAATGAAAATAGACCTGTGTCAACACAGATCATCGTAAATTTTCAGAATACTGGGGATAACCAAATCATAGAAACGTCCAGAGAGAGAACAATATAACCTGGCACACACGTCCCTCCAGTGGAGTCTTCCCCCAATACAATACAGCCCTACCCCCTTTCCACCATCTCCCCCCGAATGTAAGTCAGATTATGTCTCTCCTCTGTTGAAAAACCTCTTGTGGCTTACATGACACTCAAAATAAATAAAAGTGTAATGAAAATGAGGGAATTAGGCTTTAAGACCACCTCTAAAATGTGATGACTCTTATGAACATTAACATTTTTGAATGAATGGTAAAGGCTTCTGCTTTACAGGCAGCTACCAAAATGGAATTTTTCTCCTTCCTACCTCACTCTTGAAGTTCGGTTTTCTTTTTCCCTTTCCAGTTTTCCTTTAGTCATCAGTCCACACTTTTTAATGTAGAATGTTGGCAATATCAGTATTGTATCACAGGAATGGCTCCTCAATAGGGTTTTTAATGCTAAGAAGTCGTAACAAGGTTTCAAAAGAACAACTGAGAAGTGGGTCAAGTTTCCATGTGAACCAAGAGTCTCTGAATTTTCCATGGAGTTACGGCAAGGAAAAGAAGGAACAGATTGGATGGAACAGTTCAAGCCAATCAGGTGAGGCTTCCCAAATTTGCATGGGCCACCGGATTGTCATGAGTCTAAGAAGTAAGAATATATACCAAAAGTGCTCAGTACATGTCTAACTAAACTGAATCAATGAAATGGACCTCTGGGTTCTTCAAACTAATAAGCTCATACTTTAGGTGTGATTCATTCAGTAAATATTTATTGAACACCTACTTTATTGCAGGTCCTTTTCAGGTGTTGGGGACAAAGCAATAAAAAGACAGAGGAGGTCCATGCCCTCTTGCAGTTTATGATCTAATGGGAGAGTCAGATAAGACACAGACAAGGTAAGATAATGGGATAAACCGGGAAGGAGTGAAGGTTGTAAGAACAGGATTAGATAGGGTGATCAAGAGAGAGACTGGGGAGACACATTTCACCTGAGACCTGAATAATGAGAAGGACCCAGCTACACCAAGACTTGGGAAGGCCAATCAGAAAGAAGAGTGCGAGCTAAGGTGGAAATAAGGTGGAGTGCTTGAAAAACAAAAAAGAATACGAACTTGTTAGAACATAATAAAAAATGAGGAAGAAGGTACAGGATGAGATTGGAGAGGTAAGTAGGGGCCATAGGGTGTAAGGGCTGGGTAGGCCAGGGTGAAAAGTATCGATTTCTCTTCCACATATGGAGAAATATTTTTCTAGGAAATTCTAAGATTGTCTCTTTCATGTCATTTCCCATGCTATTGTACTCAGGTACCTTCAACCTCCAAGAAAAAGCCAACGAAATGAAAATTTTTTGTGTCTTTTTCATATTTTAATTCATCCACACAATTACCTAGCACATAAGGAAAATTTATTCTTTTAAATGAGGATACAGCTCTATCTCATTCAAGGGAAAAGAAATTTCTTGATGAAGGAATCAAGGAAGTTCAATATCAGGTCTAAGTATTTCTTCTCCTTCTCGTGCAAAACTCCCCATAAGATGGATGCTGAAGGAATAAGATTGCTTGGTGTGCCACCACACTGAACAAGCTAGGGCTGGTACTGCAGGCTTGGAGTGAAATTTTCTCCACTCAAGTTTGTTCATGTTGTAACTGCTACCTTATTTCAAGATACCCTTTTTTTCTTCCCTCCCATTTTGGTGTATACATGCAGGAGCTTCTCCTTATCTTCTACTCTTTCTTATCCTCAATGCCACTACCTAATCCGGGTAAGCATTATCTATGAATACAAGCTCAGGCTTCTTCTAAAGGCATTTGGTTAGCGTTTGCCAGCCAACGTAAAATAAACCATTCACATTGATTCAAGGGATCCATAAAGCTGAAAGTCATAGAGGAGTATTTGCTAGTTAGGGGAAGAGTAATGGTATGGTTGAGACAAAACTATTTCATCCAAAGGCCTTAAGGGACCCATTTTCCAGTGTCACTTTTGCTGTAATGCACAGTTGCCCCAAATAATGTAGGAATCAAAAATTTCCAAAGCGGGGGACTTCCCTGGTGGCGCAGTGGTGAAGAATCTGCCTGCCAATGCAGGGGACACGGGTTCCAGCCCTGGTCCGGGAACATCCCACATGCCACGGAGCAACTAAGCCTGTGCACAACTACAGAGCCTACGCTCTAGAGCCCACGAGCCACAGCTACTGAGCACACATACCACAACTACTGAAGCCCGCACACCTAAAGTCTGTGCTCCACAAGAGAAGCCACTGCAATGAGAAGCCTGCACACGGCAACGAAGACCCAATGCACCCAAAAATAAATAAATTAAATTTATTTTTAAAAATTTCCAAAAGGAATGAAGCCAATAATACACCAACTCTACAGATAGAATGCTCTACAGTAACGTTCACCTGCCATCTACCCTGCCTAGTTAATGGAATACTCCACCAAAGTGTAATTCTTTTTGAATACTTAGTTTTGTTTCTTCTATTATAAAACTATTTAAGTACATAGAATTGGGATGTCTTAAAAATGGTGAAGTCTTTCTTCATCTAAAATACCAAAATGCTATGTGTATATATATTGAGTCAAAAGAGATCCTCTGGTCTTACGAACAATTATGTCACAATGCAGTTGTCTCCTCAAGTCAGCATGTGTGTATAGATTGCATGCTAAAATCTTGTTTTAACCTCACAGTTGCTCCCTTGTCCCCTCATTGCATCAATCAAAAATCCTTGCTAGTTCTACATCCAAATCTCTAATCAAATCCATACCTTCCACATCCACTTACACTGCCTTAATTCTGGCTCTTATCTCCCACACAAACTATTCTAATAGCCTCCAATCAAAAAGTCCTACTGATTCTTCCTGGCCAGCCTCAAATGTCGCCTCCTCTTTGAAGATTCTCCAGCTCTCCAAGGCATAATTCAATAACTCCAACTTGCTTTGCCCAGTACCTCTTAGTACACATTACGCTTACAAAACTCATTACACTCTACAGCAGTGCTGTCAAATAAAAATACACAAGCCACACGTGTAATTTTAAATGTTCTAGTAGCCTCATTAAAAAGGTAAAAAGAAATTGGTAATTTTTAATAATATATTTTATTTAACCAGATAGACCCAAAATATTATCATTTCAACATGTAATCAATACAGAAACAACAGTCTATAATTTTTCATATTAATTCTTTGAAATCCAATGTGCATTTTACATTTATAGCATATTTTAGACACTAAGTTGTCATCAAAAGTAAATGATCTGTATTTAGATGTCATAAAATTTACAACTGAAAAAGCAGATTCACATACCCAAGTTGTTCCAAATGGACTTGAGAGTTTTATAATAAGTGCATCAAATATCAACTTTATATTTTAAATGAAAATAAAATTAACATTTAAAAATCAGTTCCTCAGTCACACTAGTGGCTAGTGGCTATGATGTTGGACAGTGCAACTCTACCATAATTATTTGTTTATACATTTGTCTTCCCCACTATGTCAGACCATGTCTAATTTACTTGTATCCTCCCCATTGCCTAGCATAGGCAGCTCTACCATAATTATTTGTTTATACATTTGTCTTCCCCACTATGTCAGACCATGTCTAATTTACTTGTATCCTCCCCATTGCCTAGCATAGGCTTGGCACATAAATGGTGTTTTGTGAAAGTCTTTTGACTAGACAAAGAAAAATAGATGTGGAAACCACCTGACTACAGCAATATTAAATCAAGAGCGTTTTTTGTAAGGAATATAAATGGCACTTTTTATGAATATATACACACACACAAGCACAGGCCTGTATGAAAACTAATTAAGACTAAGTACATTTGAAATTGGTGCAGCTGGTATGGAAAACAGTATGGTGGTTCCTCAAAAAACGAAAAATAGAGTTGCCACATGATCCTGAAATCCCACTCCTGGGCATATATCTAGACAAAATTATAATTCAAAAGGATACACGCATCGCAACGTTCACAGCAGTACCATTGACAATAGCCAAGATATGGAAACAGCCTAAATGTCTATCAACAGATGAATAGATAAAGAAGATATGGTATATATATATATATATAATGGAATACTACTCAGCCATAAAAAAGAATGAAGTAATGTCATCTGCAGCAACAATGGATGGACCTAGAGATTATCATACTAAGTGAACCAAGTCAGAAAGAGAAAGACAAATAACCATATGATATCACTTATATGTGGAATCTAATATATGACACAAATGAACTTATCTAGGAAACAGAAACAGACTCACAGACATAGACAACAGACTTGTGGTTGCCAGGGTGTTGGGGGGGGGCAGGGGAGGAATGGATGGGGAGTTTGGGATTAGCAGATGCAAACTATTATATACAGCAGCAGTCCCCAACATTTTTGGCACCAGGGACCAGTTTCGTGGAAGACAATTTTTCCACAGACTAGGATGGGAGGGGATGGTTTGGGGATGATTCAAGCACATTACATTTATTGTGCACTTTATTTCTGCTATTATTACATTGTAATATATAATGAAATAATTATACAATTCACCATAATGCAGAACCAGTGGGAGCCCTGAGCTTGTTTTCACTTGCCACTCACTGATAGGGTTTTGATATGAGTCTGCAAGCAATTGATTTATTATGGTCTCTGTGCAGTCAAACCTCTCCGCTAATGATAATCTGTATTTGCAGCCGCTCCCCAGTGCTGGCATCACCGCCTCAGCTCCACCCCAGATCATCAGGCATTAGATTCTCATAAGGAGCTCACAACCTAGACCCCTCGTGTGTGCAGTTCACAGTAGGGTTCGCGCTCCTATGAGAATCTAATGCCGCCGCTGATCTAACAGGAGGCAGAGCTCAGGCGATAATGCGAGCGATGGGGAGCGGCTGTAAATACAGATGAAGCTTTGTTTGCTCACCTGCCCACTGTTCACTTCCTGCTGTGCGGCCCGGATCCTAACAGGCCACAGATGGATACTGGTCCATGGCCCGGGGGTTGGGGACCCCTGATATACAGAATGGATAAGCAAGGTCCTACTATATAGCACAGGGAACGATATTCAGTATCCTATAATAAACCATAATGGAAAAGAAAAAATAGAAATAAAATATATACAGTCAAAGAAAAAAAAGACTAAGTACATTTGATGTTACTGATTCCTTCAATGATAAAAGTTACTTCGTACACACTATTCCCCCTTCGTCTGTGCCTTCACCACTTTTTCTCCTCCCTTTAAAGCACTCGTGGGTATTTTACACAATTAGCACTTCCTAATAGTTTCTACATTCTCTAGTTGTCTTCTCTATCCGTGCCTTGCCTTCTCAAATGATACTGTAAACTTCTGGAAATAGAGATCATTCCTTGTACTTTGTAACTTTCCTCACACATGGCTGAACAGCAATAACAAAGTGCAAGAATTTAATATATGACATATAATCAATTCTCAGATGCTTTCTTTTTCAGTAAAGTCTTTTCCCAATCAATCCTAGACGCCCAACCTCTCAGCACTCACATTCATACCACTATCTCTGGACACCTGAGACCATGACCTATCACATAGTCAGTTCTTTGTGTTTTGCATGTTCAATTGCCCTTCCTCCCCAAGGAGGCGGGATGAAATTTCCAGTCTTTGTTACAATACCCCACACTACCTAGTTTCCGCACTCTCATCAGATGGACCCTTCGTTAGGCACTGCTTCCTGTCCCCATTTGCCACCTCCATCTCCCCCGACCAGCCATGGATGCAGCCATGTGACAGAAGAGAACTCTGTAAGGGTAGAGTCTCATAAAACCCTGTAAAGTTTCATCTCCCTACTGACAAATAACTCTGATAAATCAACGCACACACAAATTTCCACAAAAGGGATTATAGTAGGTATATATTTTATTCTAATGTCGCTCGAATAAGAACAAAATAAAAATAAACACGAAGATGTCTTGGTGGATCAGTCCCGGGGTTTCTCTAAGTCTGTGCTCTTTCTCTTTTGCTTGCATAGCTCTTTGATGGTATCTACCTCTGCAGGAGTGAACTTGGGGGTTAGCATCACAGCGTCATAATCAAATTCTTCATCAAGTGAGAAGGGCCGAACTTCACCTCCGACTATCTATAAAAGGTAACAAAGGAGGAAAATAACATATAATCATTGTAAATGAAGATAAAGTTGAAAACATAAACTCTCTATTAATATTTAATTAAACTTTTTTTAGAGTTCAGCACTCTGAGCTGATTAAGCTGTTTTTAAGTAAAGGAATAAATTCAATTATTCAATTTGACCTAATTTAAGCCTCTTAATATGCCCCATTTGTACCATCCTGCATCTGAATTAATATCATTAACTAATTCTGCCCACGGCAAGAGGAATCAGAAAGTCTCTCTTGCACACATTCATTACATTTTTACCATTTGTAGTGTTAGGGCTACAGGCATATGGAAAAACAAAGAGTTATATTCAAATGTGAGAAAATATACCTTAAGATTTTGGTCAACCTTAAGGACACTTTTACCATTTACTAAAAAAGACCTGTAGCAATAAAACATCATTTTCAAAGATAAAAATACTCTCTGCTTAATATACTTACTTCTTCAGATAATACTTGGGCCAATAGCAGCAGGAATTAAAACACATAGTAGCACCCTAAATTAAAAAGTCCAGGATCCTTTCTTCCTACCAAGAATTTTTTAAATATTACAGAATTTATCTGCAACTCAGAGTAGCTGCAAAGAGATGTAATAATTTTGTATCTACTTATTCATAATCTGTCAATTTTAAAGACTTCCTAAAGGAAGGTAGATTAAAAAAAGCATATTTTCCAATAAACAAAAGAGATTTAATGCCTTAAATCTCACTGTATCACCTCTTAAAAGGCCTCTCCAAAAGCAAATGGTGTGTGATACAGTGAAATCACCCAGCACCTCTGTGTCGCTCTCTATTATGTATGGTGATGCTGAAATAATTGAAAAGGATGGCTTATGCAAGAATGAAAAAAATGCCCTGACGCTATAATCAGCTTTCAATATTCTTGCATGGAAAATGATCTCATTTAGTGGCTTTTGCAATGTTCTTGAAAATGGAGCATCTAGCTCAGCAACTGTGTACTGTTACCAAAGGTGCAAAAAAACAAAACAAAACACCCCAAAACATGAAAAGTAGATATCTCCTATCTGTTTAGCAAGCTGCATCTTGTAGTTGGGTGTGCAGTGCTAATAGCAAACACCCAGCCATCTATCATCCTTTCTCGGTAAAACCAGCACGAGAACAAATTTCAGAGACTTGCTCACTTCCTCTTTGTTAGAAAGTGTCTGTGTGCTTTCCTGACAAAGGTAATGATGGGAGCTGCCACTGAGTGAGTCCCCACCACGCGCCAGCCCCAGGACTAGGAACCGTGCAGGCATTAGCAGTAATCTTCAAACAACCCATCTTACAAAGCTCTGAAAGGTTAAGTAACTTGCCAAGGCTACACAGTTAGTAAGGAAGAGAAGCAAGATTTGAATCCCGGGCGACCTGTAGATAAAGCTTCACCTTCGCAACAAAAACACCAGTAAAGATCGACCTTGAAGTTTTCACTAAGCCGAGTCATAGCTCTTTGGGAGAAAAGATATTTTCTAAATAAGCTAAAAAATTCTCACAGCCTATCATAAAAAAATGCACTCAAAAAAAAAAAGAGAAAAAAAAATGCACTCGAGGATCCACATAATACCATGACTATCTTTAAAAGAGCAGCTGTACCCTGGAAGCGACTCAGTCTGCCGAGTGGCTAATCTGTCCATTTAGGTCACTTTCTGAAGATTAAATTTATTGTCACCACAAAGTGACAGTGGGGGTAATATGGCTAAGACCAGCTCAAATGAAGAAACACAGACACAAGGACACAGTATGCTCATTTCCTGAACAGAAGCATCCTCGCCGTCTCTAACTCTATCCAGCAGTAAGCGCTGAGGTTTGCAGGCCTGGTCCTGGCAGAAGACGAGAAAGAGCCCCCTCTCTGCCAGTGCTTCGGTCTGAAGGGATTCTTACTGCCCGTGGACACCTGGTTGAAGACCTGCCATCCACATGTCCACCAAGTTTCAGGCTGCCCATTGCACTAGGACTTTGAACCCTATCCTGAGGTCTCTAAAACCTGCCTAGACCTTACTAGCCACTCTCACTAGATGCGGTCACTTTGCCTTCACCCAGCTCCCTCTGAGGCTGGAAAGCAGGTTCAAATTAGACAAATCCCTTTGCTGAGCTAAAATCCCAGCGAGACCATCATACCATCCTCCCCGCTCCCTCACCCAGCCCGAGCAACCCTCACATGCCGACCTCCCTGCCCTCTACGTGTTCACTCCGTAAACACTCACTGAGTGCTTAATGTGAATTAGACACCGGGAACACAAGGATGAAAAGAAGCAAAATCTGTGCCCACGAGGTTTCATAACTTCAGGGAGAAGACGGAAGTAAATGAGTGATTTCATTATCATGCTCCATGCTCCCCAACAGAGGGATGCAAAAAGGGCTAAAGGAGCACAGAGGGTAAAGTGCTGAAGCTTAACTTAGCCTCAGCTGAGTGTGGCCAATCTCCAGAAAACCCTACTCACCTCCCCACTCATCACCCCACTCAGGACCCACCTTTTATCAGCAACGCAGACAGACTACGGCTTGTATGCTGAACTTCCAGACTCTCTGACGAGGGCTGACTCCTGTGACCAAGTTAGTCCTTTCTCCCAGATAGGGTCCAACCCACCACCTTCTTACTCCTCTCCCTTCCCCACGGTCCCCATACACCTTTCGGCCGTAATATCCAACAGTATGGAACTAGAGATATAGAAATTTATCCTTAAGTGAAAAGTTTTTTATTTTCCTTTAAGTTCTTTTTCATACACTGAAATTTTTCTCTATTGTGGAGCATGATTTCCTTCATCAGTCATTTGTTATTAACCGAAACAGCAACAAGAAATAAGTTTCTAGCTAGCCAATAAACATATGAGGCCAACACAATAATTATTCATTTACAATACACTTAAAAATATAAAAATATACTTATAAATGTCTTCACTTAGAAACTGACTTATTAACAGCAGCTATCATTGTTAGATTAATTCCTTAGGCAATCAGTTAAATGCTGAAATATAAAAGCAAGAAACGAAGAATAATAATAATTTCATATCTGCAATGCCAAAATATGATACTCAAGACCTTTTAAAACATTTTGGGGGTATCACTGTCTCTCTATACTGCAAGGTGGCCAGTACATCTCTGGATCAAAATGTCAGAGGAATAGTCTCCTGCAATCATTCAGATATATTCCATTCTTTCCACAAAGTTTATTAAAGTCTAGGCACTGTGTAGGTGCTGAGGATACAAGGATGCAGACTTGTATGAAATCACAGAGAAATGAGATAGACACATCAACAGATCATTGTAGTAAAATGTAGTAAGTACACATACACATGGTATAGTTAGAGGGTGACAGGAACAGAGAAGGAACACCTAACCCAGCCCAGGTTGGAAGGCACTGGGAAGGATTCAGAGGAGGCTTTCTGGAAGAGGTGCTGTCTAAGCAGAATCTTCAAGGGTAATATTATTTAACAAGGTTGAGGGAAGACGAGCTTTGCAGACAAAAGCAGGTCTCATGAACAGGCCAAGTCAGAAACACACAGAATTTCACATATGTGTATCTGCGAGTAGTTCAGTGTTGTCAGAGCAGAAAATGTCAGGTAGGGAGTGGCAAGAGACGAAGATGGTGCCAGATCATGGCAGGTCTTATATGCTACTTTTCCCAGAGATGACGAAAAGTTGCTGAAGGATTTTTTGAAAGCAGGTAGATACTTGGTATCTGTGCATTTCAAATAAATTCCTTCCTTCATTCAAATGTTAACTGAGCACCTACAATGAGACACAGGCGTGCAGAGAACAGGAGGAGACCCTGCCCTCTTGGAGGGTACATCAAGAAAGATCACTCTGAAGGCTGAACAGAGGGTAGATTGGGAGTCAGGAGACTAGTCGGGAGCCTGCTGAAGCAGTCCAGACAAGATAATGAGAACAGGGCATTGAGAGCAGATATTTTAAAATATTAGAAAGTGAAATTAACAGCACTTGATGACTGATCTGGATATGGAAGGGAAGCTCAGTTTTTAACATGTTGATTTGAATGTACCTCAAGGAATCCAGATAGAATTGTCAACAGGCAATTGAACCCACAAACCTGAAGCTCAGCAAAAGGTCTGAAGCTGGAGATACAGATTTGGAGACATAAGCACAAAAGGTAGTAACCTATAGATGAAAACAGATCCAAGTATGCAAGCGGGAAGAGCTGTAGGTTTAGCATGGAACCCTGAGGAATACCAACTCCTAAGGGAAGCATGGAGGGAAAACCCCCAAAGGAGGCAGGGAAAGAACACTCAGAGAAATACACAAAGAATCTGAGAAGAGCTGGGAAGAGAGAACCAGTGGACCATGTGTGTCAGGGAAAATCAATGGTAAAAAACACAGTAGACAGTCCCATTAAAATAAAGGCTGAAAATTGTCCATTGGGATGATTGGCAATGATAAAGTACCTTTATTCTGAATATGTCCAGGCAGGTGATTAGACCAAGGGCATTTTGCAATGAACTGAATGAGGAGTGAGGGGAAAGGAAGCAGAGTCAACTAGAGGAGTCGAGTCTGTTGGGTTTCTGAAGTCTGTATGAAAAGGGAGAAAAAAGACTAGACAATAGCCAAGGGGGGTCCGAGGTAAAGGGAAGGTTGTTTTTTCTTTAGTTTTCTTTCATTTTGTTAAGGATGGGAGAGACTTAAACATGTTTACACGTTGAGGGCAATGAACCAATAGAGAAGGAAAGAGACAAGGACCCTAACCATCTTATTATACCAGAAAATCACTCCCTATAGCGAGGAAAGTTTCCTGATTATTTGTTCATTCAATACTTATTGCATGTCTCCTATACGCAAAGCACTGAATTCGGCACTAGTTGCGACTTTTTTGCATTTTAATTAAATAACCTTATAGAGACACACACGAGTGAATGTAGGGTCTTGTAAGACAAGGGGCATATACGTAATTCAAAGTGAACCCTGATGTACACTGCAGTTCAGAACACATCACTGTGATCTTCAAAATGACAACTTTTCAAATACTGTAAAGCTGCAGTTCTATTTATGCATTTCAGCTGTTGGCTACTGTGGCGTACTTTGGGAATTCTCTTCTTTCAAGTTAGGTTCATTTTGAGGTTCTAAGATATAAGGCTCCAAGTTTTTTAGATTGCAAACTGAACTTCTGACTTATTTCAAAGAGCAGAATTCGTGCAATGGAACACCAAATCCCCTGCGACGAAACAGAAAACAACTGTGAATTAAGTTATTAACTTGTTATTTTTGCCTAAGGAGCTGAGAGAAACACGTGGATTTCAGGCGTCTAATTTCAAATCTAATTGAAATCTTTTTGTAGTCTCTGAGGGAACAGAATTTGTACACTATTAGAAAATTGCTAGTTTTCTTAAAATTGCTCACATGATTTATTGTAAGAGGGACACTATTACAGAAGGAATCATTTTCATTCACAGTACCATGTAGGCAAATTAAAGGAAATAGAACTAATGCTCAAATCAATAATAGTAGCATTTAGCTGTAGGTTATCTTACACAGTAATATGATAAATAAACTGTCTATACAGGTGAAAAATTTTAGAGTCCCATTTTTTTTTTTTTTTTTTTTGGCAGTATGCGGGCCTCTCACTGCTGTGGCCTCTCCCGTTGCGGAGCACAGGCTCTGGACACGCAGGCTCAGCGGCCATGGCTCACGGGCCCAGCCGCTCCGCGGCATGTGGGATCCTCCCGGACCGGGGCACGAACCCGTGTCCCCTGCATCGGCAGGTGGACTCTCAACCACTGTGCCACCAGGGAAGCCCTAGAGTCCCATTTTGAATTGGAAAAACAGGCAATCTCCCATTAAAATACTACAAAAGTTTCTTCAATGACCTCTTCTATATTTTGGGAAGTAGGACAAGAACTCACAATTTTTCATCTTCTTAATGTGAATTCTTTTTGTTCAGTAAAGTTGTTCAAAACTTCCAAAATTCAGCAAAATAGAGTAACTACGGCAAGAAGTTATTCACAAAGGGAAAGTGGAAGGCTCTTGAAAAACGTTTGACTGTAAGGAGGAAATGCACATGTATAAAAGCAGCGATAAAATTAGGAAAAAAATTAAATAGGTCCAGTCCATATGAGGAAGTTACGGATTCTCATTAGGCAATTAAGAGGAAGTCAGGACATCCAGGATAAGTTTCCTCTTTTGAGATTGACATCACAGAAAGCAACTACCATCTCTCACCCAAAACAGCCCGTTGCATGTGCTGGAAATTGGTGATTATGTTCTTTTACCTACATTGGGTATTTTAAAATAAGATTAATACTATTAAACCAAGGCAGAGTTGGTGTGGTATTGTGACTCTAGACATTCTGAAACATTTCTCTAACAAATAGTGGTTAGAAGTTAAAATCCCACCCAAAATATTACTCTGGATCTTTAAAAAGCAGCAAATTATTCATCTATGTCTCATTTTTGCCAACACAAAAATTGTTCATATCATTTTGATTCGAACACTGAAAAATGTTCACATTCTCTGGGAAGAAATTTATACTCCTTTTAAAGATACAACCATACACAGGGTTTTAACTAGCATTTTACTGGCTATATGATTGATTCCAGAAATCATTCTTTTTTTTTAACCCATCAACTAAAACCATTTTGTAACAATTTCTATAATGGCACTAGGTGCCACTGACCACTGACTGGTCCAATAATTTGTATGGTCACAACTGAAGTCAAGAACATGAACAAGTCTTTAAAAGAAACTGATTCCTGCTAGAAATCACCTTGTAATTATAGTTTCTTAATACTCAGGGAAAGCAATCTATAATTCAAAAAGCACGTTGAAAAGTGGCTATCTCCGCAAGTTTATCTGGTAAACAATTTGGGGTTTAATATAAGTCTGCAAGCATCCTAGATAGACTTCTGTGATGTCAGTGAACAAAAGTTCTATGAGAAAAGGGCAATTTAAAATTGAAATGTGTGGATTACTTCTGATTCAATGACTGCTTCCATAACATCAAGTGACAAGACTAGTACCCAAACAACTAAATAATCACGGAACACCCTAGTGTTTTTATTAGGAAGCAATAATAAAGAGCCCTTAACAACTTCTTGTGCCCCATCCCCTTTCATGCTAGAGTAATAAAGGTGATAAAGGTCACTACCCAGCACCATCAGCAGCCTTGGTTGGCACATGCTTGTTAAGTATATGTAGATGAGTTGCAAATGATGGTGAAAGATGGCTTTCAAGTTGTGCATTTGGGGGCGTTAACATGTGGCAGATTCCATTCTCCTGTGCTGGTGAAGCGCATGTCTAGATGACATTTCCCAGCCTCCCCAGTGACCAGATAGGAACATGTGACTAAGTGGTTGCCAATGGAATGTGAGCAGAGATGAAGAGCCCTGAGTCCTAAGCCCTGGGGGAACTTGCTGCTCCCACATTCTCATCCCTTGCCCCTGCAGGTAGGACAGTGACCTGACTTGGAATATGCACATGAGGACAATGTCCTGAGGTTCAGTGGAGATCCAGAGAGAAGGAACCTGGGCCCTGGTAACCCCAGGGCACAGAAGCACCTGCTCATTTTAAAGGCTCTCTACAGACTGCCACATGAGAGAAATAAACTTCTGTCTCCTTTCAGCCACTGATTTATTGTTGGGATTGCCTACTATAGCAGCCTGGCCTTACCTTAACTAATGAAAAATGTTTTTAGGACCTTGGAAACAATAATAAAAAGAAAAGTGGCCAGTGCAGACTAAAGGAGATAAGAAAACTTTCCATCCTTTCTCTTGCGGAGTCCCCAAGTAGCACTGTCCCTGTAGCATGGCGAACATCATGACACAAACATAGTTTCCACGTAAAAACATTATTGCTCTCTCTGTGTGTTTAAAAGGGATTATACACATTAGAGAGAGATGGCAGTGAGAGGGACCCAATTAAGCAACCTGAACTGTAAATCTTCCCAAATCTCAGAAAAATACAGAAGCACAAGGGTGTAGTGGCATTACTCTGAAAGGACTAGTTACAAAATCAAGGCAATTTCAAGAGGATTGAATTCCCTGTGGAGTACCTCTTCCCTTTGTTCCCCTGCTCCTTTTCCAGTGGGCCTTGGCTTCACTCCAGAGGTAAGAGGCTGGGCCACGGAAGGAATGTAAGAAGGAACACTCATGCTCCTGTCCTGCTCCACCTCTCCTGGAAGCAGCAGCAAATCTGTCGAATACAAAATATTTCACTTGATCCCTTCACCAAGTCCACAATTGACCTAAGTCACCTAAAAGTCTATGATAGTCAAAAAAATGAGCAAACATGCTCAAGTGAAGCAGGTCCATTTCACATTGCCTGTCCTCACTTGGGAACTTGACTCAGGGATTCTCCTTTCTATAAAATAGAAGTCGTCAGTGCGTTGGCTTTTATTTTATAGTTGCAATGTTACAATCCATCCAAAAGGTCTGGGAGAAATGTTGTTTTCGGAATAACTTGATCACGCCTCTCACCCTCAACCCAATTCTACTTCTACAGGAAAGTAAGTCAAGAAGATGCTACTTTTGCCTCATTTTGCCATATTTTCCTGAGGGGGTGAAGAGAAAGAAAATGGAGTGCTGATTTCATCCTGTAACAATATGGCAATATTTCAAAAAAACATATTAAAAAACAATGATGCCAGAAGGAAGGAACTTTAACTTCCAGCAGAAAAATGAAATACTCTGTCATACTCAGAACGCATGGCCCACTTCTCAACGCATGCAAACAACAACAACAATGTGTTTCCGGCTTGTTTAACACAATCACAAGAATTCAAAAGCCAATCTTGGTTTTCTGATCGACCATTAGAAGTGGATGTGTTTCCTTATTTTTGCACGTGTGACAGAACATCGATGCATCACAAACAACTGATGACCTTTCGCAGCTTTCTCTGAAGACAAAAACAAACAGAAGCACAACAGGATCCCTCCTCCGTCTAAGTTTTCGCAGGACCAGAAGGGCTGCGACCAATAACTTGCAGCTGGCGCAAGATGCTGCTGCCTGCTATTCAATGATGATCCTAATTAAAACACTAATTAAGTTCTCAGTGGAAGTGATTAATTAACAACAGGCATGCCTTGGTTGTTGCCAAGGGCAGCATGTATGGGGAGATAACTGAGCAGGTATTGATATTCAAAAACTGAAACTTATTTGAAATACGTCTCTCACCACTACAGCTATCACCTCCACAAAAGACATGATTACAAAATTCTTAAGACTTCAGCAACAGGGAACATGGCAAACAGCCTAGAAACTGAGCACGTGGGCAGGGGGATGGTGAAGAAGGAAGTTCTACTATGATTAATTATTGAAATCATAGAATATGACCTGATTAATTAGGAGAAATAAAAACAATAATAATAGCCGGCATTTTACATGCATTAACTCCGCCAATCCTCTCAACAACTCTGTTATTTCCTCTTTTAGAGGCAATGAGCTCTAACACTGAGAGTCACCCCAGCCACCTCACTCACGGCGCCACAGCTGCAGTCTGTCTGCGGAGCCCATGCTCCTAGCTCATGATGCCACATCATGAACTTACTTTTAAGTAAGCACTTTCACCACATATATTATTTAAAATCTATCAGATTGTACCTCCAAACTCAGGGCCAAGAAATGTCACTACGATAGCACATTAGCGTGATTAGTAAGTGTTCAGGGCATTTTACAATTTTATAACCAGAAGTAATATTTTTTAATATATATTTCTTTTTTAAATTTTCTAAAATTAACTAATTTATTTATTTTGGCTGCGTTGGGTCTTTGCTGCCGCGTGTGGGCTTTCTCTAATTGCGGGGAGCAGGGGCTACTCTTCATTGAGAGTCCAGGCTTCTCATTGTGGTGGCTTCTGTTGCGGAGCACGGGCTCTAGGCGCGTGGGCTTCAGTAATTGCAGCACGTGGGCTCAGTAGTTGTGGCGCACGGGCTTAGTTGCCCCACGGCATGTGAGATCTTCCCGGACCAGGGATTGAACCCGTGTCCCCTGAACTGGCAGGCAGATTCTTAACCACTGCGCCACCAGGGAAGTCCCAGAGAAGTAATATTTTTAAATTCAATAAGGTTGGTGGAAAAAGTGGCTTTCTAAAGTATTCCTTTATGAGTCCAAAGCTAACCTCCCTCACTGGTTAGGGGCCTGCCAACAAGACAGGCAAGAAGAGAAAGGTTCAAGCCTCTTAATGTGAAAACCAATATCTACCATCCCCATTGGCTGCCAGTGCAGACATCCCTTTGAGTGTGAAATCACAATCAATTCTGCTTTCAGAACTATTTAAAATCTGATGGACAGTACTGTGCACCAAGAGGGACAACTCTGTAATTCCTTTGCTGAAACTCTTCACATCCTTCATATGTTTGCGAAGAAGGTAGGGTTTTCAACAAAAATGGTTTATTTCATAAGAATTCCACTGCCATGGGTACAATTCTTTCAAAACAATATGACTCAGTATCCACTGCATTTCCCATTCCTGTCATTTGTTTCTCCAGTGTAAAGGTAAAATGCACAAACGCATAGCTGTTGGAGCCTAACATGACACCTTATATATAGTAAATTGTCAGCACATACTTGCAGAAAGGAAATTAATTTCCTGCATCTCAACTTTTAAACTGAACAGCAAGTATGAAGAGTCTACCTATCCACAGGACATTGTGAATGATGCAAAATATGTATAGTCCTTTCCCTCAAAAACTAAATTTTTTTTTACAGGAGTAGGATTTTTATACATAAAATCAGACAATAGTCAACACAAAAATTGAACTGCTTTAACTCTAAATAGGACAGATTTATAAAAGAGTGAAACCAAGATGCACACGAATAGTCTGATAAGACACAAGTTATAAAGAAGACACAAGTTATCTTTTAGCCATTTTATAATCACTGATGGGTTATTTAAATATTCATTCTCTCAGGGGGAAAATGATTGTATTCATTGATGATGGGGAATGGAATTTCTGAAGTTCTCTGCAAAGCTTTCCCAACTGAAATCTTATCTTTAAGACGCTTCATCTGACCTTATTGTTTCCAAAACAATTAGTTTCCTCCTAGCTAAATACCACCATCTTGACTGATGTGCTTTGTAGAGTTAAGGCAACTCTCGAAAAACGAATCTTGATGTTGGATGGCAAGCCTGGTTGAAAGCATTTCAACCTCTTTCTCAACTACCTGACAAGAACGTCCAACGTTTATAAACTATGTGTTTGTGCCATTTGTCTTTCTGCATTTAGCCAATGACCAGCAAGTCAAAGGCTATAATCATGTAATTTAATACAACATTAAAAAGTAAGCCATCTACCTGACATCTGATAATCTAGACAATAATATTTAGTCTGCCTGTCATATTTATAAAAATTAACCAATCCATTCCTTTGTTGCCATGTAGAAATGGCCAAAATTTCCTGAAATTTTGGGTGTTCCTCAAGACCAAAAAGGATACAGATAAGAAATGCCCTCAGGCCTCCTCTGCACATAGCTTCCAGCTCTGATAGTTTATATCAGGTGGTTCTTTTTCTTAAAATTTTTTGAAGACCCCAAAGAGCTTTTGTTTATGGGAGTGATATCTATCAATATTTACCATATTAGAAATTAAAATTTCAAATATTTGCTTATTGAATCATTAAAATAATACTATCATATATTAAAATAAATATTTTTATTTAAAAAACCTCTTTTCCAAAAACAAAGAAAATAGAAGAGAAGCATTGTTTTACATTGTCTGAATCTTTTAAATGTCTGTCTTAAATAGAAGAACGCTGGATTCTATATTTGCTTCTGCATTGAATTTTTGGAATATGCTGTTTCAGTTGATGAAAATGAAGAAACTCTAGTCTCACACAGATATGTAGCTGGAAAGGGGAGGACTATTTTAATACTCTTTTTATATAACTGGGGATATTATTCTTTGATACACACTAGATATTGACAAATGATAAAGTTTTTAAAAATAATTTCAATGTGCAATATGAAACCCTTTCAGTAAATTTTTCATACTCTTATGTTAAAATCCATTGGTCTATCTTACATGTTGAATGGATTGCGCTCCTGTGCATGATTTTGTAACATCATATATTGGTTATTTGGAAAATGGTGGTTCACTGTGTTATGCAGATCTTTCAAATGTTGACATATTTCATTATGCAATATAAAAATCACATTAGTTAACATTACCAATTTTATCAGAAAAGGCTTTAAATATTGGGAAGCTCTCAAGCTCACAGTACTGGATGTAAGTTTTCCAAAAATCCAATTTTCACTTGACCCATTGCCAATTTTATCATTGGCAATGAATACTGTCAGCTGTTGTCTTGTAGAGACGGGCTCACTTCATTCCTTTTTGAGAACTATACTTTGTCAGTCATTCTTTCAAGTAAAAACGTTGACCCATGAAAGAAAAAACGAAACAAAACAAGTTCAGCACACCCCTCAATTGCACAAGTGTTTTTTCATGAAAAAGTGTTTTTCATTTTTTCCATGAAAAAATTTTCATGTATTTCATGTATATGTGAAATCCAACTGTTGTATTTCAGTATGCAGCAGACGAGGTGTACTCAAGCCTCAAGGTTTAATAAAATTAATAATTTTTACCACTTCATCAAGGACATTTGCAATGGAAACTGGCATTTGCTTTAATTACAAATTCAGGACAGTGAAGATTACAGTGACTACTAGTATAGTTTGGTGCTTCTACCTAGATTCACACTAAGTTACTAGCATCTTTACCCATCATTGCTTTTGCAACATCAGTGCAAACGTCAACTTACTTGACCTTCAGACCTTGGGGTTTTCCAAGGAGCTCCCAGACCACATTTAATATGAGTCTGACCCTCCCACCAAGAACATTAGAAAAGCTGAATAAATGATAAAAAATCAACTACTTAAAGGCATTAGAGAGCTACCAGGGAAGTCCAGAACTTGAGGGGCCAAGATCCTGGAGAGAAGGAAAGTAGTGAAAGTGAATCTAAGAGTCTAAGCTGTTTTTCAACTTATGTCATTTACTGATTTGTAAGCAGAGGCTGAAAAACCAAGAAGTGAAGAAGAAATAGATTAAGAGGCTGAGAAGCTTAGCAGAACTACCAGCAGGTTCACAGTGCTGTGAAGATAAAAAATAGAGTTTGGGATCTCCAAGAAGGAGGGGCTGTGATTTACCTTGAAGGGCTACACCCTAGCAGTAAGCAAGAACTAGAAGTAGAGCAGCCCTCATAAAGCCTGAAACCCAGTTACCAAATCAGCTCAATCCCACATTGGATTAAGATAACCTATGACTACTCTAACTTCTAACAAAATGTTGAAGAGAAGCTTTTCTAAAACAAGATTAAGATAATCATCCAGAGCCTATGTAATATTTTATATACAATGTTCAGCATTCAAACAAAAATTACCAGGTATACAAAGACACCAGATCAAAAGGGAAAATAATATAAATGGACTCACAGGACACCTCAGTTATTGGAATTATGAGACAGGAACTTTAAAATAATTAATATATTCCAATAAATATATTACAAAAATGGAAAATTTTGGCAGGGAACTAAAATCTATAAAAATAGATATTCCAGACCTCTTGAAAACTATAATAACTGAAATATTGATGGCTTTAACATCATATTTGATACAATTCAAGAAAGTATTACTGAACTAGAACATAGATAGTAGAACATATTTGGACTGAAGAAAGAAAGGAAATAAAAAAGGATGGAAAATGCAGGAAAGAGCGTAAATGACATGTGGGACATGGTGAAAAGTCTGGGCACAGGTAATATTTGAAGACATAAGAACTGAGAATTTCCTAACATTTACAAGAATCTACAAACCCCAAACAGAACAAATACAAAGTTAACAATGCCAGGGCATAGTGAAATTACTGACAAACAAAAACAAAGAGAAAATCATAAAAGTAGTCAAATGAGGTAAAAAACATATTACCTTCCAATGTGCAACCATCAGATTGACACTTGGTCTTTCGACAGTTTTCAACAGAGGAAAAATTAACACCATAACAGAATAGAATAACGTCTTAAAAATTCTGAAAAAAAAATAATTACAAACCTAGAATTCTCTACCCAGCAAAAATAAGGGCAATGAAACAATAATATGATAATACTCAATTACTCCAAAATAGGCAAAAAATGAGTGAAGCACATATAACTGGCCGGACAAATAGAGAACAAAATAGTAAGATAAGAGATTTAAAGCCAAATATATCAGCAGCTACATTAAATGTAAATGGATTAAACTCACCAATTAAAAGATGAAGTTTTATTTGTGTGTGTATGTGTGTGTGTGTACATGCATATGAATAAACCATATGCCACTTTCAAGAGACACATTAATGAAAACTTACTTTGAGAAAAAAAATAACTGCAAAATAAATAAAAGTGGAAATGTAAACAGAGGAAGATTACTGCCCATCCAAGGGGAAGGTCAGGAAGGTCAGGGAAGAGTTACTTCATGGGCGGAGTTGGCATTTGACGGTGATAATAAATCATATCCCTCTACTTTAAATACAGAAATAAAAGAAAAATCCATACAGGAGTCAAAAAGATGGGGATCAAAATATGAGCTTTATAACTAATAGAGCTGACTTTGAAAATAGAGCTTGTCCTGCAGTCACAATTTGCCCTCTTACTTATCAAACTTTCCTTCCAAGTCTAGACCTTGGACTACCCCACCTGACAGGGAGTCTGCACAGATGACATGAATCCAGCCAGGTATAAGGAGATCCTCTTCATATCCCTAGAGCCCTTAGAGTAGGGGCTCAGAGAGTGATACCTCCAGACATCTGTCTAGAGATGGTTCTCAGCTTCAAATGCATGTTAGAGTCACCTGGGAAGCTTTAAATACTGCCAATGCCCACGACAAACACCAGACTACTGGGAAAGGATCTCCAAAGGCAGGATCCAGGTATTGTCGTTTTTCTTTAAGCTCCTCAAGTGATTCCAATGTATCTCTCAGGTTGAAAACCACCATGTAAGGCAGACCTGGGCCCCTTTTAAAGTGTGTCTACTATAAGAAAGGTGACACAGGCACAGAAGAGAGGACATACACCTTCCAAACAGCATGAACCCAAAAGAAGAAACAAAATGTCTCATCCATACACATCAGTTTTTTTCCCTAATCTCTCCAATTAGATAATGCCTTCCTTTACCCTTGGGGAGAAATAAATAGAGGAATTATTGAAAGGGTGGAATTATCATCCCAATTCTGTTTCCTTCTCAGGAATGGAGTGGAAGCATTTGCCTTTGTGGTTGATATGGCTTTCAAGTTTGAATTTAATAGATGGATAAGTTTGCACATTAAAAAAAAAAATTGGAGGAACAGCAATAGAGGAACATTTTGAAGCAAGGATTTTTCCCTCTCAATGATCTTTTAGTGATCTTCGAAGCAATGAAAGAATGATTTTTAACAGTCCCAAGTGGAAAGTAAATGAAATGCCTAAACTCTATGTTGGCTGAAATATGCCATCTTCTCCTAGCTCAGGACCTTTACACACACTGTTCTTATGCTGTTCCTATGCTCGTACCCACCCCTCACCCAGTTAATAATTACTCATCCTTTAGATCTCAGGCTCTCAGCACTTTCTCTGATCCATGGACAAATTAAATTCCCCTGCCATATGCTCTCATGAGATCTAGAGCATATGTAATTATATATTTGTGATATGTCTGATTCTTCCAATAAACTATGAATTTCCAAGGACAGGAACCAGATCTGTTTTATTCTTTATTTTATTCCAGGATCCAGTCACAGTTGTTAAATATCTTTGAATAAGAGTCCAGGTCATTCATAGTCTACATAAAGCCTTAAAGTTGCAGATAAGGAAAGAATTTTTTTAAAAAAGAGGGAGAGACAGAGAAAGTGATGCCTTCATTAGAACTGGGAGTACTGGAGAGACTGAAAATGAAAATCAAATAAGGCTGCCAATCTTTGAGCAGGAATCAGTTGCCCATTTTCATCCAACACAATCAACCATAGCATAAGTATACCCACTGGTCAAGAAACTTGTATAAGACAGTATAATTCTGAAAACTAGGCCTCAAAAAATCTCTTTGACCTTCTGCACTCATCCAGAGAACATGCTGGTCCAACTGAGGGGGTAAAAAATAAAGACGACCAGAAGATTCTTCCTACTCCAATGGCCAAAGCATAATAACTAATACCTATTCCAAACAATAATCTTTCCGGGTAACAGTCTGGAGCATGACAGTAACTAACCATCAGGTTAACTATCTTATCTCAAAGGAGGAAAAAATCGTTAATGTGACATCAAATAAACACAGGGCACCAAACTCTGTGGCCAAGGTTCCCTCCAACAACTGGTCAATAGCACGGCACTGAGTTGTCTGCTTGGAAAAACTGTCTCCACCTGGGCTGCCAAAACAATAAGCCAAATATCAGGACAGAAACAAGCGCCTGAATCTTGGAAAATATTTATGAAAATGAAAAAGGTGAACAAATAAAGTTCGCAACTCACTTCCTTGTTGCCCCAAGCAAATCTGTTGCTTAAACAATAACAACAGAATCTAATCAGTAAACCCCTCAGCTGCCAAAATTATACAAGCAACTTGCCTGTTTAAAATGTCACGTTTCCCATCTGATATAAATATTCGCCTTCTGCTCCCATTCCTTAAGTGTCATACAAATCAGACACAATCTAAAATTCACCCTGGCACAACTATTTCTTTTTTCTTTCCTTTCAAATGACCCAGATTGTGCATTATGAAAATTGTGAAGCTTGGTGGTCTTTTTGGTAATTGGAATAGATCACTGAAGTCTAGGTTGCTTTTTAGCCTTGGCTTTTCACATTATTTTACACCTGGGAAGGTCCTGACTAGCTCATCCAAGTCCACTGAGACTTGGTTCAGCCTCAGTAAGCTTTTATACACACAAATGCAAAACTACCTGTTACCTCATTTCCAGAAAAATCATACTAGTGAGACATTTCTTTGCAATTTTTTAAACAACAGAAACAGATCTGGTAAAAAAAAAAAAAAAAAAAACTTAAAAGATGGTTAAAGAGGGACTTCCCTGGTGGTACAGTGGTTGAGAATTCATCTGCCAACGCAGAGGACACAGGTTTGATCCCTGGTCAGGGAAGATCGCACATGCTGCAGAGCAACTAAGCCTGTGTGCCACAACTACTGACCCTGCGCTCTAGAGCCCATGAGCCGCAACTACTGAGCCTGCACTCTAGAGCCCATGAGCCGCAACTACTGAGCCTGCCCGCTGCAACTACTGAAGCCTGTGCGCTCTCGGGCCTGGGTGCCACAACTACTGAGCCTGTGTGCTGCAACTATTGGAGCCTGCACACCTAGAGCCCATGCCTCACAACAAGGGAAGCCACCGCAATGAGAAGCACATGCACCACAGCGAAGAGTAGCCCCCCGTGCACCTCAACTAGAGAAAGACCCAACGCAGCCAAAAAAAAAAAAAAAGTTTAAAGAAAACAATGTGAAAATAATGGAAAAGGTAAGAAGACTAATTTAAAATATTGATACAACCAAAATCAAATTCGCTGGCTATGCAGGATTATGTCAGTATACAGACCTTCTCATTACTGGCAGAAAGCAAGAAGTTTAAACCATCACAAAAATGTTCAACCTGTGCACTTTTGTGCCCTCCTATGAAATTAATTTTATGTTGCAAAGGTATACGTGCAGACTCCAAGTATCACCCACAGATGAACCATATCAGAATCCCCTGGGGTAGTGGTTAAAGATGCAGATCACTAGATGCCACAAAAGACCTTCTGAATTAGACTCTTTCTTAGGAACAGGACCCAGGAATCTGTTCCCTTTCCCCAAATCACCCAAAACCCAGAAAGAGTGGGCTTGCTCTACAAATTTGGCTTCCTCATAAATCCTCAGCAATCCCTTCTAATCCAATCAGAGCCTCTAAACTGCTCTAATAAAGAAATTCAGAGCTGCCTAAGGCATTAAAGTTAAGAGAACCTCTGTGATTCTGTTAGATCTCTGATCTCCCTTGAACCAAGCAAGTACGGAAAAAAATGTGCGAAGTCTACTGGTTAATAGAGTGCTTGAGTAACAGTGCCTTCAACAGAGTAGTGTGATGTTTGGAAGCAGTATAAAAATGTTAATTGCTTCCAATTACCAAAGCCTCTCAAATTCAGGCAGAGAAGCCAAAGCAGAGGCTTATACGGTCAGTTCACAGACAGTGGCCATCCCCCAAGCAACTACACCCTGCACTTTAACTCCTGTGTGATTATAAAGAAGCCCCCTTCCCCAACAATAATGACCATAGTCGCTGTTTATGACCACCTAAGGACTGTAAACACAATCAAGCACCAACAACCAAAACCCCATGGAAACTGCCCCTTCCCTAACATTCAACTAATTTTGAGATATTCTTACACATTAAATTAGGAATGAGAGTTTTCAAAACAAGTAACTCAAATTTTGAACATATTTCAAAGCCCCTTTGAGCAACAAAGGATACCTAGTCTTACACAGAAACGTTAACCAAGAAAGGAAAAGGCCTCATCTACATACACCTCAGAGAAAGCCCCAGAAAAAACATTCACACTATATCTTTAGTTTTAATTGTTTGGTTTACATATTAATAAATATTTATAAAAGCAAAGATTCTGATTTTATTTTTTTGTTTATTTTATGATCAATTCTCATAATTTTTATGATCAACTGATATTTTAAGTAGCACTCAAAAATAATCTCAATTTACAACATGGTGCTTCTAAGAAATAAGGGTTTGACTTAAATGACTCTGAGACAATTATCCAAAAATCAATCACATGGTAAATGGGGGTGGGGGGTGGGAGGAAGAACACCTTTCCTTCATTTAAGACCAAAGACATTACAACCTTCAACAAGTTTTGTATGACCTTTCAGCTGAAATCTTTATTATCAAAAAAGAGACTGCAGGACTCCAGTTTTTCCTATCTTAGGGAAAGCAGAGGTAAGGATTGCCCCCCAAAAAAAGAAAGAAAGAAAAGAAAAGCTGTCTAAAGTCTTATTTGTAGAGAAAAAGGTCAAGCAGTGGTAGAAAGGAAACAGAAAGCATACTCTTACTCATTTGGGGCTTAATCTCTTCATCCAAGTCCAAATCTTCTAAATCAAGGAAGTTGTCTACCTAGAAAAGGATTAACATCATCTTTATGCAAATTAGACCTAGAGAAAAATATGCAATTAAGAATCAGTGAATCCACTTCCACAACACTCAAGTGAGCAAATGAATCTCCTTTTCTCATTAACTTTTGAGTCCCAGATAGAGATCTTTGTGTTCACTGTGCTTTCCCAGAGACATCTGAAAGAAGCACTAAATCTGGAAGTTGGCCGGGATTTCACAGGCACCACAGTAAGATCTCTATACTGAAAGGGAAAAAACAGTCTGGGAAGTTTTTGAAAAGTTTTTGTTCCTGATTCTATCCCAGAATATATACCACCATCAAGACAGTCTGAAACAATGTTTCTATTTTTTGGTTTTCTTTTATTGCTTTTGCTCCTCAAGCAAATGATGGTGGTGGGTCTGGCTATTCTCACAACAGTGCGCTTTAAACTCCAAAGAGAGAGTAGAAACTACAGAAAGCAGGGGAGAAGGTTCATTCAAGACAAAATCATCCTGCCCCAGGTAATCACAAGAGAGGTGAACAGAGCAAAAAATCAAGTGTTCTCTCTTTTGAGCAAATAAAACTGAAAATTACTTCAAAGGTAAAAAGCAGAGCAAATGACCTTTACAGACAGTAGCAGCATTTCAATGTTGCTTTCCACTGCAAGCTGACAATGAGACATTTTAGATTAACAAAATGGTAGCACTTCAGACATGAACGGATTCATCTCAGGTGAATATCAAAGAGTGTGAATAAACAAATGATTTCACCACTGGCACCCGAAGGCAGATCTAGTAAAGGCATGATGTCAAAATGCCTTTTATGCTTATGACCTAAAACATGTACATAACAAAATACCATAAAATTATAAATTTAGATCTCATCATTGGAATTCAAAACACAGCCTGGGTCTTTCTTCCCCACTCTCTACCTGCCAGACCATGGCTTGGAGCTTCCATACTTGGAAGTACATAACTACAGTTATTTTTTGACTTCCAAGGGACAGCAAAAATTTATCTTCCATATGATGGTTTCAGTACTAAAACTTGAGAATCTGTTATATTGTCAGGACGAGAGTCACGTTTCTCTATTGAAGCACCCCTTCCATTTGTAAAGCTTTGAGGAAAAAAGATCCAGAACCCAGGCCACCAAGGACAGTTTAAGATAATCAAACACCACTTTTTTTTTTTAAAGCATATAGACAAAATCTGCTGAATTCTCCAAATTTGTATGACAGACAGCAAATGAGTCCTGTGAGGTTTTTATGCTCTTTCTGGGTTTTGGCCATGGAATAAAATCGAATCATGCCTTACCTTCACCTTTCCTGCCCGATTCAGATCACCCTGAAAGGAACTGCCAACTTTTTGGCCTTCATCCATCACTATCTGGAAAAACAAACAAACAAACAAACAACATTGAGGACATATTGATGGGAAGATGAAACAAGTGAAAATAAAGGAGCTGATGTTGTAGCCCTTCAGGCACTAAAATTCCCTTTCCGCTTTCTGTTAATTAGCTATGCGTGACAAACCATGACACCTTAGTGACAGCAGATTCACTAAGTCATAGCAGCCATCAGGGAATAGGTTCCAGGAGGTCTGACTTCTACTTCTGTCTTCTAGACTCATCTACAGTGTAACCTAGGGTAAATTATTTAACCCCAATTTTTTCATGTGTAAAATATGAACACTCCGCACCTCATTACCCCAGCCCCCGTCCCATCCCACCCCAATGAGCCGCTGAAGGACAAATCAGAGAATGCTAATACAACATTTTCAAGTTACTAGGAAAAAATACCGTGGAACAATTCTTTGCCTCTCACACACTGGTTAAAGACTCAATAGAAAATGTAATTCCAATTGCCAATGATGGCCAGTAGACAGTGAATCCTCTAGAAAGAAAAGTTCTTGTCCCATAATCACCTCACTGGAAATAAGTTATAGAATTAAAGAATTATAGCCCTTCGCTGTATATAAACACACTTCTAACATGGAGATTTTTCTCCCTTGCATAAAACCATAATCTCATATACAATTCTGTCCACAATATCACAGGGAATACACGATGAGATAGAAAGTAGAAACTCAAATGGCTTAAAAAATAGAACAGCTTCCACTAGGATTCCTCGATAGTTAAAAACCATAGCTAAAGAGAATGTGAATATAGTCTATGAAGTCTTGAAGATTAGGAAGAGAGCATCTAACATTTATTTATTGACCAAATCTTGGAAGAACCAAGATAACATATTCTACTTTAAGTCTGAAGGACATGAATCCAGGACAGGTAAAAGAAACTCTCATTTACACAGAGAATTACAAAAAGGAACTCTTTTGTCCCAGAGGACAAGCTAAAATATAGACATAATTTCAAGAAAAATCTGTAGATGGCAGATCCTTAAGAGGTTTTTAACAAAAATTGGGGATAATTAAGTTACTATCATAAAAGTTGGCTGTTGAAATCATGAAATGTAATGATGATTTTCAGTAAAGTATCCCAAAGGCACTCCTTCTAAAATTAGGAATCTGAGTTACTGATCCAATAGTTGTCCGATGTTTCTTATTATGGTCTCTTTCTTTTTTTTTAATTCATGAAAAAATTTTTTTTCTGTTTCCGTAAATGTGCTATGGTATTACCTGTTCCTCTTCTGAACACTGTGACGAAGTACGAAGAAAGATGGCTTTATTGCTAAGATGGTGATCATTTGGTTCATTTCTCTGAGTAAATTTTACTGAAGGAAAATTGTTTTCTGAAGAATTGATTCCAAAGGCTCCTCTTTTGGTCACATTATCTGAAATGATAAATTACATAATATTAGAAAACACCCACCACATCCAGTCTAGTTTATTTTGTGTTTATTGAGAATCTTTCTTCCAAACAAACAAAAAAAATACTTTTCAAAAAAATCTACAAACTGAATGCTTGAAGCATTAAACACTCTTAACCTATAAAGTTATTTCTAAAAATGCATAGAAAGATAACACTATTTCATTCACTATTCAACAAACATTTATAAGTTTGTATCCAGCACTGTTCTCAGCCATTGTTAAGAGGTCAATAAAGTATTTGCAAGACTCTTGGACATTACCGATCTCATTTTTTTTCTAAATTTGAGGTTTTTTTAAAAAAATATGGAGGCAATGTATGGATGATTTTAGAAAATTTGTAAAAGAAAAAGATTAAAATTAGAATATCACTCATAATCCTACAAGACAGAAAAGCTGCAACAAAATTTTTTCAGTGGCTATTTTTCTCATCTTTTATCTATTCACCCATAAACTTCTAAAAGTCAAATGGAATTGTACTGTACATACCATATTATAAGTCAACTTGAGAGCAATATTTTTTTCATACTATTGCATATTCTGCATAATTTTAATGATTATAGAGAATTCCACCGTATATATTTAACATAGTTTATTTAACCAATTCCTATTCTCAACTATTTAAAACTATACACAATGAATACGTTTGTGTTAAATCTTTGCACATTCATGATTATGTCCTTAGGATAAGGAAAGAGTCTAAGATTCATCCTAAATTAAGAGAAAATTATAACATGATGCCATTAACAGAAATGTGGGGGACAAATTCAGATGAGAGAGAATGAATTAACTTTTGTCCATGCTGCACTTGAGGTGCCAGTGGAAACTGTGAGGGAAATGTCCCAGAGGCAGCTGCAAATGTAGGCTAAAATGTGGGAGAGAGATCACAGCAATAGGTAAAGAGCTGGTAGTCGATTACACTGGGGCAGTGGTTTAAGCCATAAAATTATTTTTAATATTAGCAGCAATATTAAAATAAATAAGAGTTAACATTTACTTGAGGGTCAGACTGTCTTTTATTATGCATCTCATAAATCTCATTTAAGCCTCACAACAAGCCTAGAGGTAGGTACTGTTAGTATCCCCATTTTACAGGTGAAGAAACCAAGGCCTACAGAGAGATTAAATAATTTGTTCAAAGTTACACAGCTGGTAAGTAGCAGAGTGGGGATGTGAACCCAGGCCTTCCTAATCCAGCACTCACTGCCGTGCAACTTAGAACAGTACAGTAAATGAAGGGAAAGGGTTCTTAGAGCATAGAAGAATAAAGCAGAAAAAAAAAAGAAATTTTAAAAAGCCCAGAAAGGAGACAAAGAAGAAAAGTTTACAACAGTACCAGAACCCAGGGAGCATGGCACATACTAAAACTAGAACTCCCTTGCTGCAAATGACAATAGCAAAACACAGGAATCTACTTCAAGGATCACTAGAAGAGTGACTAAGGGATTCAAAAGAGGCCAAGTGGCAGAAATCAAGCTACCGTCAGATTAGGGCACCCTGTTCCATCCCCTTACAATACTCCACCATGGAAAGATTCTGGAGACATGGGTTTATTTGTGAACAACCTGGTCAGGTATCTAACTGAAGGGGTTACAAAACAGCCTAACCCACCAAAGTGGCATGTTTCTCTTGAGTCACTGGTTGCATGGCTTCAAAATCAGGAAAGATTGTTGTTGTTCTAATGATCTCGGCCTGGTGCAAGGCAGCCAGAATCCTGTGTTTGCTTCTGAATACCTCATCATTGGTAGAATTAAGACTTGTAGGGGGACTTCCCTGGTGGCACAGTGGCTAAGAATCCGCCTGCCAAAGCAGGAGGCACGGGTTCAGGCCCTGGTCCAGGAAGATCCCACACGCTGCACAGCAACTAAGCCCGTGCGCCACATCTACTGAGCCTGCACCCTAGAGCCTGCGAGCCACAACTACTGAAGCTCACGCGCCTAGAGCCTGTGCCCCGCGACAAGAGAAGCCACTGCAGTGAGAAGCCTGCGCGCCGCAACTAGAGAAAGCCTGCGCGCAGCAACGAAGACCCAACGCAGACAAATAAATAAACACATAAATGTATTTAAAAAAAAAAAGACTTGTAGGGATATCTATAGGACATTAACACAGAAATACTGTTGGGGAGAAGAGATAAGGTAGCCTAGCCTATAATACAGCATTAGCTCAGTAAGCCAGAGAGGGAAAACACAAATATTTAAATGCACCGCTTTTTCTTTCAAAGGGCTTTATTAGCAAACACCACCAGCTCAGGCCAGCTCTCTCTACTGCCTCCTGCACCAGCACCCACGACTCCTAATTAGCTACTACAGGGACGGGTGACCCCTTCCTTGTGCCCCAACAAATCCCTGCAAACTCTGATATGAAGCACTCGCCTTGGCTGCTGGGGGTGGAGGGGCTGAGGGGCTGATTAAGGAAGGTGATGGGAGGGTTACAGGAACACTGCTGGAGTAACCAGCACGATGCCAGGCCACAGAAGTGAGGACAAAATGGTCTTAGGTTTACCCTCCCTGACTTCTTCCTCTTTTACAGCCACAATTATGGCTGTAAAATCATCAGTCCTAGGGCAGAGACAAGCAGTGGCAGCAGCGTGGAGCAAGACAGGCATGGAGATGCTTGGAAACAGGAGTGAGGAGGAATGAAAGGGTCCTTCAAACTTCATCAAAGTTAGAGGCAACCAGTGGCTCCCTGCCATTCCTCAGTGCCCTGTTCTAATAAGACGCGGAATAGTTTCAGTTCTCCTTGCTTATCCTTTAAGTTTAGCACAACCTAAGCCTAGTATTTCCTGAGAAAATGCCGTGTACTCAGCACAACACTACTGTAATAATCTATTGCTTTACATACTTGAAAACCACAGTGATGTCTGGGAAGAACAGATGTTCCGTAAGGACAAGTTCTGTTTGTTCTTATCATCACTCAGTGTGCTCCTCTGCCATTTCCAATAAAACACCAGGTTATTTGACAAATAACCAGATGAAACTCCTTCAAAATAAAGAGCAAAATGTAATGAAGTCCCAGCTTCTGATGCTGATGTGGAGCGATGGTTGAGGTCTCAGATCTAACACAACTTCTTGTTTACTCTTTCAAAACTTCGTCCTTTCATAAACATAAAGCTTTCATTTTTAAAATATGGAAAGATTCAGAAAAGAACTTGTTCCCTCTCTGACTGAACCTACAGTTTCAGACTCCTTTCTAAACCTTGAAAGCAGTTTCACAAGAGAAAGTACTATTTCACTCCAAAGGCCCCGAAGTGCTTCTTACAAATGCTTTTATCATTTTTTAAAAAAACAGCGAAAAAAAAAAAATCTCTTGGCAGCAGAAGATAGGAAAGAAGTTCTTTTTCAATATGATAATGACAAAATGGCAGATGTTGGCACAGCCCAGAATCCGAAGTGGCCTAAAGCCTGATTAGAGTGCCAGATGCTGCTTCCCAGAGTTATCCTGGTGGCCATCCAAACATGCCACCCAAGTGTGCGTTTCATCTTCTTCTGTTTCTGCTTCTCATCAGAGTCCTTTTCTACCTTTTCATCTTATCCCTAATGTTCCTTGCTTTGAAATAAGTGCCAGACATAACACACTTTGGAAATCTAACAGCAATATTTCAGAGAACAAGTCGGTTACTGAGACCTGAAAGAGTGTTTCTTTGGGCATTTCTGAGTCAAAACTTCAATACACATGAAACAAAGGTTTTTTGCTAAAGGTTTCATTATTCTGAAGCAATGGAATTTCAATTTTCTTTTGATACCAAACAGACAAGCTTCCAACAGATCTCCCTTACAAGGTCACCAACTACACCTACAATGTCTAATTTCAGGCCAAAGAAAAAGGTTACACTCCTGCAAAACGCTGAAACTATGGACGCCTCGATAAATTAAACACCAATCGTAAATTGACTGTACATCTTCCAGATGAAAGCGGTCAGTTTCAGAGAACTCGGTTTTGAAAGAAACTTTTTAAAAATTCAAATTCATCCATTCAAAGGCCAGACTAGTGTCCATGAGCTTAGAAGAAAGTTTACACTTTACAGGAAAGTTCTCACAGATCAACACAACCAACATCAGAATTCATGACCTAATTCTCCCAGCAACACCTGAGTGTCCGTTCTTCTGCACCATGGTCAACAGAAATACAAATCAAGAGCATGTTCTCAGTTGTGAAGAGATACTGAATATGTTGTTAAGTAGGAAAGAAACATTCATGGGGGGAAAATTCTGTGCAACACTGGGTAGTTGCCAAAAACCTCCTGCCAAGAGCATAGGGCATAAGCAATCATGCTTATAACAAGACTGGGTCCTTTGAAAGTCAGGGGGGTGATTTTCATATCATACTCCTAGCCTAAAGCAATGTTGCTCTGGACAAAATTTGCCCTTCATCTGCCCAGCCAAACTACTTCACTCCACTGCTTCTTAATCACATACTCCTTGGTATATGGCCTCCCCTGGAGCGACAGTCCTTAGGATTAAATAAGCAATTTAAAAACCAATCAATCATAAATCAGAATAAGTCCAAAGAAGCTAAATTCAGCAGACAAATGTTTTGTCTAAATTCCCTTTGCAGTGGTCTGAATTCCGACTGTTTCATGTTCTTCACTGGAAAGGGCACAGGGAGGAGAGGATTACCTTAGCCTGGCCAGTCAGGAATAATTGTACTTTCCCCGAGGCTGGATGATAATTGACTCATTATTCATAGACATAGCTCTCCAGCTGCCAAGACACAAATGCACAACCCTAGCTCAGAAAAAAAAAAAAGTGTGTCAAAAGTCTAAGATGAGGCACACAATAGCAGTAAGTTGACATTTTGAAATGTCCAGTGTTAGGCACGTAACAGAGAGAAAAAAAGAAGTGAGGATAGTGTAAAGTTGCTGTAAGTTTATTTTCAGGGAGAAAAGCTGAGTGGTAGTTGAGTTATGCAACTTATTCAACCCACAGGTTGTATCATGGGCATCAACTATGTGCAAAGTGACCCAAGATGGGTAAGACCCAGTCCCTGCCCTTATGGAGTCCACGAACTAAGAAGTTTAGCCAGGTATGCAAACCACCCAAATAGAACACAACTAACGCAGAGGATATAAGGGAACACAAAGTTAGAGAAGGGTGAAATCGCAATTGGTTTGGGAGAATCACAGAAGACTTCATATAGGAATGGGGAGTCTGAGCCGGGC
This sequence comes from Stenella coeruleoalba, assembly GCF_951394435.1. NCBI lineage: Eukaryota > Metazoa > Chordata > Mammalia > Artiodactyla > Delphinidae > Stenella > Stenella coeruleoalba. The sequence continues at coordinate 22,158,272 of NC_137154.1, forward strand.
TTTGAAAGACGGCTACGATTTCAGCAGGTGAGCCCTGTGAGGAGGTATCCCACAAAGGGAAAACTGCACAAACAAAGCTCCCAAGGTGGGAACACGTGGGGCCTGAGGAAGAACCACCAAGGCAGGAGCACATATTCTGCGATGCATGGAAGGGCCGCTATTTGCAGGGCTTGACAAAAACTCTGTACTACACCAAGGCCCTTGGGAGTCATAACTAGAGCTGTGCTCTAAGATGAAATGGATGGAAGGCGGCAGAGTGGTTCAGATACTTTCATACTAGAAAGTATGGCGCTACTGTGGCAATCCAGGTGAGAAGTAAAGGGAGCCTCAGCGATGGATTTAAGAAACGAGAAAACAGCTCACAATGTGGGTTCTTTTTGTGTTTCTAGAACAGAAATGAAGACACTATCTCCAAGCGGTTATGTTTCCTCCCTCTAGATATCTCAGAATGTTCACCTTATCTTCCCATGGCAATCTGTATTATTATTTTAGTTTAATTTGGCATGCCCCAGATAACTTAAAAACAACAACAACAACTAAACAATCTCTGTGATGGTGGCAGTAGACATTACAGCATGCTTGCAACCTGTCAAATGGATTACATGTTGGTGCAAAGAGGCCACATATATCATCCCATAATATAAACTCACCTTCCCAACCGCTTTAGTCAAGGCCACAGAAGGGAGCTGGTCCAGCGTGGGAGCAGATGCAGCGTATTTGAGCACAGCTTCCCTGAGCTCCCAGAATGCCTAACAGGGTGACACTGTCTACACAAAGTAGGATCTTGTTTCTTTTTGTATCACTGTCCTTATCTACTTAAAAATTTCAAGGCTATGCACAAATGGTTTATTTTCTTAATAGGAAATATTTATGACAAGCAGCATCCTCCTAGTTCTTCAGCCAAACCCAGAGTCACGAGGCCATATGCTCATCCAGTGAAGCACTGAGGTAAGGATCTAGGTATCCGTGAATAGTAGCTCCACCTCTCCATAGCTTTAGTGAGGTGTATTTATAGAATTCACTTAAGTGTACAATTCAATAATTTTTAACAAATATATAGAGTTGTCCAACCATCACCACAATTACATTTTTAGATCATTTCCATCACCCCAAAAAGTCCCAGGTACTCATCTGTAGCCACTCCCCGTTCCTACTGCCAAACACAGGCAGCCACTAATCTACTTTTTATAGCTAAAGATATGCCTTTCCTAGACATTCCATATAAATACAATCATATGATACATGGTCTTTTGTACCTGACTTCTCTACTTAGAATGACATCTTTGAGGGTCATCCATGTTGTAGTATATGTCAGTATTTCACTCCTTTTTATCGTCAAAAACTATTCCATTATCTGGATAGACCACATTTTGTTTTTCCATTCACCAGTTAATGGACATTTGGATTGTTTCCACATTTGGTACCCCCTTGATTCTAATACTGAGTTGGATCCAAAGACCACCATCACTAATCCAATTCCACGCGGTGCCACGACATGCTGAAATCAACACAAAGGCCAACCACAGAGTTCCAGCTTCCCTTCACACCCCAGCAAGGGGAAAAATGCATATAGTAATTGAAGCTACAACTCTGATCATCTTATTGTCTCATATGGTCACAGCCTTAGAAACATGATCCTGTTTTCTTCTCCAAATGTATCTGAAATCATCTGCAATTACATTTCTTAATTGTCCATGCTCTGTCTCTTCCCACTAAAATGTAAGCCTAAGGAGAATAGGGACCTCTCCATCAGAAACTTACTCACAATTCCTGAAAGGGAAAATGTTGTTTCCCCATTCCCAAGGACATGTAATGATTAAGACTGAAAGGTAGACTGACACACTACACTCCACCCAGTGAGCTCACTGTGTGCTTAGCACCACGCTAGGCTGGAAGACTAGGAATTGGGAAGGTTAAAGGACATGACTTCTGCCTATGAGAAACAGAATCTATCCCCTTAAAACTGTTACTCACTCAAAGGCATAACATTCTGCTTATCTTTCAGCCAGCATTTCCATGTCTAAGAATGTATCCAAAAAAATAATTAAATATGTGGGCAAAGATTTCACTACAAAGCCAAAAATGTCTGACCTATTCCCCTGAAAAGTTTTACTTAATCAAGGCCTTACATTTTTTCATATCTTTGAACGAGCATTTCCATGTGTAAAAATTTATCCAAAGGCCACAAATGAGAAGGGTGCAAAAATGTAGCTACCAAAAATTAATACTACTACTAATACAGCCAAAGTCATTACAAGGACCTACGAGGCTATCCATGCCTCATCCCCCACCCCCACCTCCACACCCCCCGACCTCAGCTTCTCCTCCTCTCACCCCTGCTCAGGCCACTCTGGTCACTCTGGCCTTCTCGTTATTCCCCAACCAGGCCAGGCACTGCTGTCACTAGGCCTCTGCACTAGTTGTTCCCTTGGCCTCAAATGCTTTTCCCTCAAGTCTCTGCAGGCTTAACTCCCTCTCTTCCTTCCAATCCTCACTCGGAGTCTACCTTCCCACGGAGGCCTAACCAAATCCCCCTACATAAAATTGCAACCTCACACCCCTGCTACCAGCACTCATGATCCTCCATACGCTGCACTGTATTATTTTTCTTTCCCAGAGAAATTACTATTTTCTAACACAGATATTTTTCTTATTTGTTGTGTTTATTGTTTGTTGTCTGTCTCCCCCTTACAGGATGCAAATTCCCTGAAGATAATGATCTTTGTCTGTTTTCTTCACTTATGTGAACAGCACTTCACACATACTAGGTGTTCAACGAGCATTAACTGTATGAATGAGGATGTGCAATATAACATCATTTATAGAAGCAAAAAATTTGAAATAACTTGTGTTCAACAAAAAGGATGGCTAAATAAATAATGGCCTATCCATACGATTACATACAATGCAGTCATGAAAAATACTGTTAAATAACCAAATTTATTGACATGGAAAGATGTTTATAACATAAGGTTATATGAAAAAGCAAGTTACAAAAAGAGTATATAGTATGATCACACTGTTACAAAATAATTATAATAAATTTGCTGAATATATAAATGAAAGAAACTATTAGGTTGAGCCCTTACTATAATTCAGGTACTATTAATATAAACAAACATCTATGTGTATGTGTGTTTTACAGATAATTATTTAATTCTAAGAATCAGCCTATGAGGTAGAGCCTATTACATCCATTTTATAGATAATAAAACTGAAACTCAGAGATATTAAATAACTTTCCTAAGACCACCTAATTTGGAAGTAGCAGAGCTTAGGTTCAAATCCTGGTTGTCAACAAGTCTATATTCTTAACTAATAATTGTATACATATATACAAATTAATCAACAGAAAAATTCAGGAAGGACATATAATACACTCATGGTTTATCTCTAAGACACGGGATTATGGCTTTATTAATTAGATATAGGTTTGCCTACATGAAACAGATACCCAAAGTAACAATCAGTTAAACAAGATGGAAGTCTATTTCTCACTCATGCAATAGTACAGGTGTAGATAATTCAGGGCTAATATGGTTGCTCTGCTCCACAAAGTCATCCTAGAACCGAGGCTCCTCCTATCTTTCTGCTCTGCCGTTCCTAAGACACGACCCTTCTCCACATAATCCAGCATGAAGCACCACCACACCCTTGCTCCAAGCAAGAGTATGAAGAAAGAGAAAGAAGCCTGGACGTCTATTTCCCTCTGTTACTAGTGAAGGCGTGGTTTAAGCTACTATATCAAGGAGGCATCAAAATAGAGCAGCTGAAATAAGTATTTTATTTCTCATGTAACAGTTTAGGGCAGGTAGACAGGCTCTGTTCCATGAGATGACCCAGGAATCCAGGAATCAGCACATGGCTTCTACCTTTGGGTCTAAGGAGTTGCTCTAATGACTGCCTAGTTCCTGCCAGGGGAAATGGAATTAAAAGAGTCCAGGGCACATTTCTTAAGGATTTGACCCAGAAGTTACACATATCAGTTCCCCTCACTTCTTACTGGCACATACTTAGTCAAATGACTATACCCAACTGCAAAGGAGAATGAGAAATGTAATCTTCATTCTGAATGACCACAGAGTAGTTAAAAATTTTACTGCTGCAGAAAGAGTATGTTTTTTGTTTTGCTGTATATCTGTATATGCATGTGTTTTGGTGCCTCTCTGTATTTTCTAATTTTCCTACCATGAACAAAAAAATAAACATTCATTTGTAAAGGTGAAAAGCATTTTCTTCAAACCCTCAATCCAGGGAGAACACATACATGCATCTCCTTCCTCCTTAAGAAGTCTTTCCTAGAAATACCAAAGAAAAATATACATATACATATATGATATTTTACACTTACATTTTTTAATATTTTGGATTCATGTTTCCTTTAATATTTAACTTTGAGGTCCCTCTTTTAAATCATAGTTACCCCAATCATAAAATTTTACACTTGAGTACATTTTTTAAAATTACAAAGTACCCTCATGTATGAAATACAGAGCAGAAAAGTTACCAAAAGCACAAAATTATTGGAGGGCCATCTCCTAGAAGTACGTGCAACAAGATGCCTTCATAGCCCAGGTGGTCTCCCAAGTCTCTTGCCTGTGTACTCGCTAATGGCAAAATACTCAGATACTCTTCTGGCAACAGTAGAAGTAGACAGATCTCCCTGTGATTGGGTAACTTTGGCCTGCAGACACATGCACTATAATCCTTCAGACTTGGGACAGAATATATGCTGAACCAAAGCCCACCCTAAAATTCTGTAAGCTATTATATCCTAGCCTCTGTATCAGATTAGCAAGATCAAAGTAAAACCATTCCTGTAGTGCTTTGCTTTGGTAACACAGATACTAAAATTGGAACAATACAGAGAAGTTTAGCATGGCCCCTGCACAAAGATGTCACACAAATGGGTGAAACGTTCCATATTTTTTGAAACTAGAGATTATCATACTAAGCGAAGTAAGTCAGAAAGAAAAAGACAAATACCATATGATATCACTTCCACGTGCAATCTAAAATATGGCACAAGTGAACCTATCTACGAAACAGAAACAGACTCACAGACATAGAGAACAGACTTGTGGTTGCCAAGGGGGAGTGGGGTGGGAGAGGGATGGACTGGGAGTTTGGAGTTAGTAGATGCAAACTACTATATATAGAATGGATAAACAACAAGGTCCTACTGTATAGCACAGGGAACTATACTCAATATCCTGGGATAAACCATAATGGAAAAGAATATAAAAGAACGTATATATGTGTATAACTGAGTCACTCTGCTGTATAGCAGAAATTAACACAACATTGTAAATCAACTATATTTCAATTAAAAAATCATTCCTGTAACATGTCATGCTTTTTCACTGTCAAAGTATCTTTTTTAAATAATATAAAATGATGACATTAAACTAAAGTTATATTTAAAGTAAAATAATTGTTCTTACACTTTGGGTGAAGAGTGTGGACAATTTCATGAAAGCTATGGAACTTATTCCTAGAGAAATACTATATATACAAAAGCACAGAATTTTTTTTTGCCGTAAGCGGGCCTCTCACTGTTGTGGCCTCTCCCGTTGCGGAGCGCAGGCTCAGCAGCCATGGCTCACGGGCCCAGCCGCTCCGCGGCACATGGGATCTTCCCGGACCGGGGCACAAACCGTGTCCCCCGCATCGGCAGGCGGACTCTCAACCACTGCGCCACCAGGGAAGCCCAAAAGCACAGAATTTTGATGAATTCATCCATCTTCCCTCGCCCCTCCTTAATCTCATTTAGGGTGTTTCTCAAAGCTGGTCTGAAAGTCAAGCTTCCTGGGCTGCACACTAGAACTAGTAATTCAGAATTGGGGGACTGATCCCCAGGAAGCTGCATTTTAATAAGCATCTCCCAGGTGATCTTTACATACACTTAAGGTAAGAGTCCCAAGTAAAGATTCTGTGGAGCAGAATCTAAAAATTCAGAATTAAAAAGAAGTTTCTGATACCTCATCTTTGTCAAAGCACATAAATACCTTTGCCTGAAGGTTATGTGTAGACATATTATTTAGTCCATCCACCAGAGGCCGGTGTAGGATTATTCCCTGCATTGTATAGTGTTACACTACACAATACACACTATACATAGATACTACACAATACATACTGCACATAATTGGTTTTAACTACTTCAATGAAGAGATGTGGAAAACTATACTGAAATATATAAAATTTTATTAAAATATAAAATACTGTAGACAGTATTTTACATTTTTTATATTGTATAACCAAGATTTCTTTAATATTTAACCTTGATGTTCCTCTTTTAAATAATAATTAGTCCCCATTGTCATAACACTTGAGTAAATCTTTAAAACTTATCAAGTATCTTCATGTATATTTCATCTGATTCTCTCCATAACCATGAGACACCAAGCAGACAGAATTATCCCTGATTTATAGATTCAGAGAGAGTAAGTGGCAGGACAGCAGTCTCAAAGAGTTAATAAATGCCTGGACCAGGTCTTCTGAATCCTACATTAGAAAAGCATCCTTTCCATTACACTGGTCCTGCCCACAACAAAATAAGAAATATAAGGGCAGTATACTCAATTCTTCATAAAACTAAATTCCTCCAACCTAAGAAATTTCCCTTCACCTTGAGATCATGCCCTTCTGCCTGCCTACACAAAGATGCATCTACTCAAGACAACCTCTTTTATTCATATAGGTTGGAGAAAGCTGGAGTAATTTTCTTCTGTCTCCTTTATAAATAAATGCTTCCTAGAAGTTTTCAAACTTTATGAGGTAGAATAACCTCTTCTATATAAATCTGTAATAATATAGGACTCGTACATTGGCATATGAGAGCAATGCAAGAACAGACTTAAATTATACATGTCTTTCACACTCCCTCGTTTTTTTCAGAGTGCTCCAAGACATCCCTTGAATATAAAAAAACCCTGAAGTAAAAAAAAAGAAAAAGTCTTTAAATCCGCTGTTCTAAGTATTCTTATTGCTCTTTTCTCAACTCGTATTAAGTGTTTATTCAATCTAAAATTGAGACTCGAAAACCAAAGGCAATATTCTAGATACTGTTTTATGCATTGCCTGAGCAGTCAACCTGTAACTGTACATAGTCTACAGACATATAGATTGCTATTGTGCCTTCACACATCTAGAGCATTTGGAACACCCAGCACACAGAAATAAATAAGAACAACATATTTCTGTCTCATTCATCTTGTATTCCCAGATTCTAGCTCAATGCCTGAATTATAGCAGGAATACAGTCAATACAGAAATGACCTCAACATTAGCAAGAACTGGATTGACACTACAATTAGGGACTAAGCCCAATACCCCGAAATTAGATGACTGGCTATAAGTCACACAAAGCCTAATTTGGAGAAGGTGGAAAAAAAAGAGAAAATGGTACTTGATTCACAATCCCTTTTTTCTAATCAGGGATTCACACGCTACAAAAACTAATACAAAGGCAGGCTAAGTCCGGAAAGAACATGAAAATGGTACAATCGTTCCTCACTGTGCTAAGGGAGCAATGGGCTGCAAAAAGAGTAAGCTAACTAGTGTTCACTTCAATCTATCCCACCTGGAATGAATCCAAATAGGAAGGAAAAAAAGACACAAAAAAATCTCATACTAGACTGATTGTGGCTGGATTTTCATATAAGGAAGACATGAGTTCGGTTAAAATAAAGTTTCCTGTTTGTATCCCTTTGTGTTTAGCTGACCGTTTCAAAGAAAATATTATTGTTCTATGGCTGAAAGAACATTTTGCTAAAACCATCCAGATGTGACTATGTACCCATTCACTGAATCAAAGGACACAATCTTATGACCACCTCAGTTTCAAGTCCAGTAATTTACTCTTTTCCATCAAGTATAACAACATATTGACAACAATAAGTAAAAATTAAAGAAAAATGCATATGAAACAAATGTGCATGCACTTAATATTGTTTAAATTGGCTACTTAAAGGTTGATAGTAACCATCTTAAAAGTTTCTTTGGCTACCAGTAATTCTTTGCTTGTGTTTTGGAAAAGTTCAAAATTCCATTTGCCTAAGAAAGTTCACCGAATTTATATGTACATATAAAATATACTATATATGTATATGTGTGTGTATTGAAAAGTTATAAAGAGAGAAATAAAATGATTCATTTATTTGGATATAAGTCAAATTTAAAACTTCACATAATATCTTATGTGTGTTTTACTGAGAAAATACACTAGAAAAGATATTTATTGCAAGAAAATATGTGTTAAAAACACTGCCGAAAATAAATGTAATGATTGTAATTCAAAATGTTGTAAATACTTAAATACATTTTCTTTCCTTATCCAATTACACCTAAATTACAGCAGAGAAGACAAATGACTATCTATGGACCAAATATTCATGTGTAAAATTAATATGAATTGTAACAACTGCGGCTGAAGATTTATGGTAATATCTCTAAAACAAAATGGCTTGATCAGCTCAAAATCCATCATAATTTGAGACGGGGAAATTTCCTTCTGCAACTGAACCAGCAGTTTTCTGTGTTTCATAATTTGTCAATTTGTTCCCGAAGAGAAGTAATTCAGTGATGACAAAAGAAATAGAGAAACAAATGAAAATTGCTTAATGACAGTCTGGGGGACAGTTTGGTCCCCCAAAGAGAAAGAAAAGGTTAAACAGCTGATAATGCTTCTTCCAAAGGACTCTGCTATAAAGTAGTTCACTTCATCCAATACTTTTTTCTCCTTCAGTGTTCTATGTGATATTTGATGTTATTCTGTGATAAATAAGTAACATACAGATAGCTACTAAATGTATGATCAATATAAAACCATGAGCTTTTTTTCTTCTCCTTTTAGTCTTTTCAACAATACCCCCCCCCCCAAAAATCAATCAATCAATCAACTGCTTCCTTATTCTCTCCCCTGGGATACCAGGTTAATTAGGTGGGTTTTTTTTTTTAATTGCCTAGTTGCTTTTATTACCAAGTCCTCATATGATGCCTTCTACAAATTTCTCTTGAATTTAACATCCCAGTGGTCTATATCTTAAGTTAAAGCAAGTTTACTGCTACTTGCTGTACTTGCTATTTTCAATAATGCACTTTACTGTTAAACTCATATTTGCAAAAGTGCTTCCCAAGTTGCCTTTTTTTCTTAATGTGGCTAACGTAAAAAAGGAAACAGAAAGACACTGCAAATGGCCAGTGAACTAAAAACACCGCTCAATATTCAGTAGGGAATTAAATGACTGATAACAACAGCACAGAAAATGTGGCTTACGTGCCACCTGGAAGCATAAAGCTGGTCAGTTCATTTCCAACTTCCGCTGGCAGGCAATCTGCCAGTCGCAAGGGTGTCAAAACAATGCTAAGCCCGCTGGTCTCTATCTAATACTAGACAGAAAACAACTGCAAAAGGCTGCACAGCGAGGATTATTTTTTGTTGTTGTGTTTTCTTTATGAGAGAAAGCTGTTTTTATGCTCTACTGAAATTCCTTTTCTGCTCTGAAATTGGTAAGAGGGCCAGCTGCTTTCTCTATTTTTCTCTGCGGTATTTTTCTACAGCAGATTTTAAATTCATTCTTCAGATGGGGAAAAGACTCTTTGTCCCTCTTTGGAAGTTTAAAGATGCATTTCTAATGTTCAAATTCAAAATAGCTTTGGGGACCAAAATGACATGTCAACTTCGGAAACATGCTGTTTTATGTGCTGTCACCAGTTTCATTTTTAATTACATTTTTCAGAAGTTGTCAAGTGTGAGTGGTGATATTCCTTTGGCTGAACTGACAACTCAAAATGTATCAGTCCAGAAGTATAAACCAAGTCCCAGCCCAAGATCCTGAGCTCTTGACAGAACATACACTCAGTAAGGGAAAAAATAAAAGGCTCCTGAAATGAGAACTTTGAACAAGTCACTTGGCCTCAGTGGGCCTCAGGATCTCCAGGTAAAACACTTGTGACTCATCTTGGTTTCTTTTCCCTAATCCTCTGTCAGTCACCTGTTACCAAGTACTGTCACTCTCACTTGCATCGGCCCTATCTCCTTTCCATTTCCTCCTCCACGGCCCTAGTGGAGTCTGTTGCAACCACATATGCATTTCTGCTCAGCCTCCTAGCTAAGCTAGTCTCCCTGACTCTAGTTGCTTCTCTCCTTTTTTGCCTCTATTTTTCAAAATCCCTTGCAGTATGCGTGTGTGTGTGTGTGTGTGTGTGTGTGTGTGTGTGTGTGTGTTGAAATTCTACTATGGTTCCCAGTTAGAAAGTATATCAAATCCAAACTCGGGGCATCATGACATCGGGGCATCCTTTGGTGGGCTCTTCCTACTGTGCCTAGCCATTAAATGTGTATGTTCTTTAGGGTTTGGTCTGAGGCCCTCCTATCTGTGTTTCTGACATCCTTCATTCTCTTATTTTCTTTTTGTTTCATTTATTCAACAAATATTTATTAAGCATTGATTTATTCTACATTACCAAACACTGCTTTAGACACTAGAATAATAATGGTGAACAAAACCCCCAAGCAATCAGCCATCATGGAGCTTACACTCTGGAGAAGTACAGAGTGTAAGTGTTTTGGGGTAGCACATCCATTCCTATGGCTCACATTATCCACGTGCCAGTGAATCCCAGACCTTGAGAACTGCCCGATGCCGTATGGAAGGCAGAAAAGCAAAATGGTTCCGGGTACGGGCTCTGGAGCCACGATGATTAGGCCCATAATCCAATGTCATCACTAACTAGTTACATGACCTTAGGCAATTCTGTTAGGGCTGCCATAACAAAATAACACAGACCAGGTGGCTGAAACAACACAAATGTATTTTCCCACACTTCTGGAGGCTAGAAGTCTGAGATCAAGGCGTAGGCAGGTCTGGTTTCTCCTGAGGCCCCTCACCTTAGCTTGCAAATGGCTGCCTTCTCACTGTGTCCTCCTGTGGTGTTTTCTCTGTGGACAGGCATCCCTGGTGTTTCTTCTTATGAGGACACCAGTCATACTGAATTAGGACCCCACCTTTATGACCTCATTTAATCTTAATTACCTCTTAAAAGGCTCTGTCTCCAAATACAGTTGCCTTACTGGTTAGGGCTGCAACAGATAAATTTTGAAGGGACACAATTTAGTCCATAACAGCAATTTACTTAACCATAAGCCTTGGTTTCCTCATCTGTAAGTTAAGAATAATAAAAATAAAAATGTAAAAAAGAAATTCACTAGGTAATTACGAAGATTGAGATGACCCAGGTAAAGTGCTAAGCATAATACCTAGTACTTAACAAATGTTAGCTGCTTATCAATAAGAGAAGGTCAAACTCTCTCATGAGTATTAAGATTATTAAAACCTAAGAAAAACTGAAACCTATTCAGAGGTTTTGAAACTAAGAGTTTGGGACAATCAAAGACTAGACCACCACCAGATTATAAAGCCACAGGCCTAGCCGTTTGTCCAGAACATTCAGACACACAATGTTCTACCTAAGGGGGAATTTAATTCAAATATTAACAAGTGTGAAGGGAGAAAGGGAGATTGAGATGACAGGATTTTTTCTTTTCAAATATATGTTGAAAGAACAATAAAATGCTAAAAGCACGAAGTATTGAAAGTGAAATGAGAACAGCATAAAGAAAACAAGAAACAAAATTACACATCAAAATCAGAAACAAGATCTTTGATCTCGACATAAGAAAATAGGTTAAGGTAGATAAATATGGCAGTTGAGTAAAAAGCTATTATTATGGGGTAATATAGAAACAGGTAAATCTGGATTCTAGGGAATCTGGATCCTAGGTATTTTAAGAATGAAATACGAAGTCCTATTTAAGAGTTAATCATAAAATCACAGTAGATTCATTTCAATTTCCAAAGCATTTTAAGCTGAAGTTGGTAAAATTGGCAACCTTAATGGAAATTAATCATTTTACCTGAAGCACAAAATCATAACAATAATGGTGTGTGTGTATGTGTACGTGTGTGTATGTGTGTGTGTGAGACTATGAGTGCTTGAGAACACAAACTATATCTTAATTGTTTTTGAATCCTTAGCATCTAAAACAAGAAACTCAGATCATAACAAGACACAGAGGATTACTGAATGAATAAATGAATGAATGCATTAACAGAAAATCAAGTATAATTATTTATATCTGTGTTTTTGTAACCTAAAAAAAGATGGAAACATAACAGATAAGGAGGAAGAAGCATTTTTCCTTTAGACAAATAGTCCAGTATAAATTAATTATATTCACAAAGAAACTGAAATACCAAAGATTGAAAGTCAGCCTCTTATCATTATCCACAATAATGTCAAAAATATAATGTCTTCACTGATAATGAACAAAACCAAAACCTGCATGCTGATTTTCTAATACAAATCTTAAACTAAGTCTTACTTTCTTGAACTGATGACACTAATTGAGAATTCAATTATAAATGTCTGCTTAAAACTAATAAGTAATATGTCTCTTTAAACATTTTGACAAAACACTGGAATCATCATCAACTATGCACTGTGATTATTAAAACCAGAGCTGCTTTTTAAAAAAACTGCAAGAGCTTCCCTGGTGGCGCAGTGGTTGAGAGTCCGCCTGCAGATGCAGGGGACACGGGTTCGTGCCCTGGTCAGGGAAGATCCCATATGCCGCGGAGCGGCTGGGCCCGTGAGCCATGGCCGCTGAGCCTGCGCGTCCAGAGCCTGTGCTCCGCAATGGGAGAGGCCACAGCAGTGAGAGCCCTGCGTACTGGAAAAAAGAAAAAAAGAAACAAAAAACTGCAAAACATGGTCAACATAAATGTACTACAGTTACAGTTATGGTACAATATTAACAGTTTCCAACTGTTTTCCAAGCATCTGAAGCAGTAATGTGAATTTCTTCAATAAGGCTATAGTTTAATTTTTTCCAGGGAAATATTTTTAATAGGATTACTGACCCCTTTAACACTCTTGGAAAGAAAATGAATCCCATAAACATTCTGGCATATAACTATTATAAAAATAAATAGAACAATCAGTGGAAATGGTAATGTACTTGAGATACTAAACTTACTAAAGAAATGTACATAAGTATATGTGGTGATAGCCAGTTTAACACAGAAAAGATTCCACTTCATATCAGCAAAACAACCAAATACACTAAGACAAATGAAGGGCTGGAAAGAAGGAGAAATCTTTGAAGAAACAGCTTTCATGTCTTCCGTCAAACAGAACTAACAGACAGAACACACTGACTGATCAATTCTGCTGGCTATCATTCAACTCTTAGGCTTGACCCTAAGTACTATTTGGCTTTTCAGAAGGTATTTAAATGTTTCTGGGGGAAAAAAGGACACTTACTGATTTAAGACATATTTTTCCACTCACAAATCTTTGTTGTAGGAGGAATTTTTTCAGGTCATTAGTTTATAATGTGAACTGGCGCCTAGGGACATTTTGAAAGGGAAAAAACTAGTGTGCTTGGAGATGCAGTTTATATGACTTGTATCATCATTTATTTCAGCTCAGTTTGGGGCCTAAAACTGAACTCAAAATGAAGTCACCACATCTGCAACAGTTTCTCTCGGCATGGAATGAGCATACAGAAAATTGAAAAAAGAATTAGACCCCTTATCCCAAAAACAAAAACAGCATAACCTCCTTAGAATATCCAAGTCCTTGCAAGGAGTTCTTAGTCTTTCAGAGTACAAAAATAAAGTCCGCCTTACAAATAAATTTCCGAAATAATCTGGATTATCAAAATGCCACTGGCACACCGAAATGCATTAGTTCTGCCAGTTTTATCCTTGCTTCCACACCCTACCCCAGCCATTCATACTGCCATGCTTGGCTCTGGAAAACATGGAACTAAATCATTAAGCTCAGAGAAAGCAAGCATCTTCCTAAATCCATGTGCATAGACCAAAAGATGATTTGGCCATTATCAAGATTAATTTGATCCACATATCATGTCAAAATAGATCATTCACAGCCCAAGTTAACAAGAATTTCCTAAATTTTCTGTTTCCCTTAAGTGTAAACAAAATAGATAATGATATTCCCACTACCTGGCACAATAAAAGAATCAGGTTGGAATCACTTTTCCTTTTCTTCATTAGAACTACCCTTCTTTTACATTTTTTAAGGACACATGAACTATAACTTCAAATCATGAAGTCAGGTATCCTGAGACTGTCATGACCAGATGCACACTGGACTCCGCTTAAGAGCTGAGTCAACAGTCTCCCGAACGTGGATCCCATGATCCCATGATCCCAAGGTTGAGAGCAAGAACTCAATGCCTACAGGAGCCACTTAAGTGAGGGAAGCAGGCAGGGTATACACAGGTTTTTCGAGTGTGTGAGAGCCAGAGAGTGTGTCACACGAGGGAGGTCACATGGCAAGGGCTCCTGAACTCCAGCTGATATTGCCATCAGGGAAATAAGAGGTAACCGACCTTCTCACTTAATCAGAAAAAAAAAAGCAAATCAAGATCTTTATGTAAAATTTCCAACTTATAACTGTTGGCTCAATAAAACAACAATACTGCATGAGGCAACCAAACACATCACAAGAAACACACAGCACGGGTTTGGCCTTTAGGGTTTTAGTTATCACTCTGGTCTAAAAGGTTATTTCCATTCTACAGAAAACATAGCATCATCATCATCACAACAACAACAACAACAACAATAAAATAATACCTAGCCTTCATTAAGCATGTATGTGCTAGCCACTATGCTAACAGTTTTACATGGATTATCTCAAATAACCTTCATCAACCTTTAAGGTACTATTATTATCCCCTCTTTACTCAGTGACCTCCCCCCAAGGCAGAAAGTGGCTATGGCAGAATCCAAAAGTGTGCAGTGTAACTCCACACCCTACACTATGCTAGATTGCTTCAATGTTTTCAATATGCTTTTAAAAACCTCCACTTTTTTGCACTTGTGTTTCTTCAAAAATAAAACGAAGGGATTACTACTAAATGATTTCTCAAGTCCTCTTAAGTTCTCAAATTCAATGGCTCTGACTCCATAATACAACTCCTGATTGGATAAAAATGTTAGTATTTACATGCATCAGTTGCAAACGCCCTGATGAGAATCACCTGATCAAAGAGATAGAATGAATGAATGCTCATTCAATAGTCTTTCTGAAAAAGACAGCAAAGACATAAAACTATAATAAAATTCATTGTCTCAACTGCTATAGAAAGTTTACTTCTCCATTTTACCTTTTGAAAGATGAGTGAAAGTGCTCAGAAATTCCTCATATGTTTGCTCGTGACAATTCACAAACTTGTCCAAGACTTCTTCAATGTGCCGATCTTCATCCATCACCTCCAATTCTGGTATCCGGCAGGCATTCCTATTCATGAAGCCACTTTCTCTGTAAGACAAAGAAAAACATGAGCTACAGAGAGCTGTGCGGTACCAGCCTCTCCTAAAAATACTCCAGATGTGTAGGTAGAAGAATTCCAAGGCCCTAAAAGGACAAGTCAAGATAGTTAGTAGAGCAATAAACCCTAGTTCAAGAGACCAGAGTTTTATTCCTATCTCAACTGCTAAACTGTTAACTATCACAATTTTATTTTTGCTTCAGTTCCTCATTTCCATCTTCTTAATTCACAGGAATATCACCACAGTTACACAATCAGAAACCCAAAATCTTTCAAGGTAAGGTGAACTTCAAAGAATATGTCAAACAACCACCCTTCCAATGACAACAATAGTGGCTAACATTTATTAGTTCCTTTTGAGCACGTGTTAGGTAACAGGTGCTGTTCCAAGCACTTCATAACAATTCTAGCTCAGATCACAGAGCCAGTAGGCAGAAGTGTCAGTTCTAGAAGTGTGATCCTAGAACCCATGCCCTTAAGTACTTCACTATGTTTCTCTAATCATTGCATGACACACACATACCCCTCCATACTATTGTACTATTGCTGCCGAACAGCTGACTTGTCTGTGCTCTAACACATCCAGACACTGGGAACTCTGAATGTTCCAAAGAAGCCTTTGGACAGCTCTATTAAAGCCTCCTTCTAAGACTGAGCCTAAATCTGTCTCCCTGTACCCTACCCCAACTGGTCCTGAGTCCCTGGATGGGACTGAATAATTTCAATCCTTTTTATCCGTGATATCCTTTCAAATATTTGAACAAGCCTATACTGTCCTTTCTCAATCTTCTCATTTCATTCACTTCATTTCTTTTTCAAACTCCAGTTCAGAATTCAGTTTCTCTTTGAAAGCTTTAGCTTCCCATCTCCCATCATCACAGGAAGAGCAAATCATAATTTCTGTGCTGCCTCTTTATAAGCGGTGTCTACTGTTCCACTTATCACATTGTATTGTAAATAGTTATATACATTTCTGTGTCCTCTGTTAGACTTAGAGCCCGTGAAAGGCAGGGTCCATGTCTTTTCATAGCTCAGGAGGTGGCATAGAGCTGGCAGTCCATCAGTCTTAAGCTAAAATTATGCATTTCAGCAGGTACTATAGTCAGATATTGCTAGAAGCTGGCAAAAGACTCAACTAAACCTGCCCAATACTATATCTGTACCTTGTATGACATGGCTTTGGGTCCTTTCACCCTTTTGATCAATCTACCTGGAAAAGATTTCAAGTGCCTGCATCCCTTTAAAATATGCCATCCAGAAATGAAGACAAGACTCCAGGTATGGTCTGGAGACACTAAGATTTGACTAACTCTCACGTTCCAAATGTTACACTCCTGCTTTATACCTGAAGATCACGTTCACATGCTAGTGCCGCTTCACATGGTCAGCTCATTCATTGACTGCTTCGCTAACTAAATGCTTGTCAGCTAAGACACAACACCTCAATCCCTGCGGAGTTTGAACTTTGTTTTTGGTTGTGATATTTCATCTTGTTAAATTCCATTCATTCTGTGTGAAATATGATTCTTACACAGCTTTGAGAAAAAATGACTATCTACACAAAGCAGAAGAATAATGACAGCCTAAGCACCCAGTGTAATTCATGGGGGATAATAAAAAGGAGGGGTTCTCTGATACTGTATAGACACCATGTTCTTCTATTTTTCCAAAACAAGGGTGAAAATCTGGTGTCTGTTATTAACTTTATTTGGTATTTACCAAAAAGCTCAGAAAAAAAAATAATAAAACAAAAATGTATTCATAAGATGATACCCAAAGTCACCTAGTGGCAAGACCTGACCTGAATTAATATGAAAGTGTTTATGACTTTTATTTATTCTGTTTAAATAGTATAACTATTCATATCCTGAAAAAATACTAATGGGCTTGCTTTTGAGGTGCTTTCCTGATCTCACTGGAGATTTTCTGCAATACGTGGCATTTGCCCTGATTACCTTTCTAAACTCCAAAAACTTCTGAATTCTGAAAGACATCTGACCCCAAGGGTTTTAAACTGGAATTGTGAAGCTACAAGAACCTCCCAAGATTGCTATGAGGATTAGATGAATATACATGGGGCCTCAAGAAATGTTAGCTGTGATGATGATGATGATGATAATGGATCACTCTTAGTACTCTGTCCTTTGTCTACATGAAGACATGTTCTGACTGTGACCCCTTTGACTTTGAAGGTACTAATATTACCCAAAGATCAATCAAGAGAATTCGTGATGCATTACAACCCTAGATAAAACATGGTATTGTAGAAGTCCAAGTGAAAATAAAAAGTGTAGCTATGTGCCAACCCAAAGTGAAAGAAACTGTTTCAAGCTATTTGTACCTGAAAATTAGATATAGGAAAAAGCACCAGTTATAGTGTATGCAAATTTACCTATAATACTGCCAGGCTTCAGTAACCCATAGTTTAATATATTATGCTTTCAGTTGCTAAATAATAAATAATGATAAATTCAAAGGTGGCTATTATTTTACTATCAGTAGGACATGTACTTAATTACAAACACTTCTGCTCTTCCAGAAGTGCATCCCAGCAAGATTCCAACACTGTACTATATCAATCTCTTTCTCAAGGCTTCTCAGGTAATCTACTTCTACAGGCAAAATATCAAACAGAAGCAGCCAGGTTGTGTTTTATATTGCTGTAAATGCCTTCTTGTGGATGCTTTAAGGGTGATAATAGAAATTCCTTCAAACTTCCTTTGCAATTCTCAAATTGGTGTATTTTGAATATTTAGCCTTAACACATCTCAGCTTTACTAAAAGGCAAACAATCAACAGGCTGTACACAGCACAAATTCAAAATCTTTCAATGCCTTTAATTTTATTCATGTGGTTACCAGAATACAGGAGAGGTTATGTTTTTACTGACTTTTTAAAGACTTTTGGAAAATCCAGTTTTACAAGCTGTCATTGTTTAGAGAGTTTAAAAGATACCCACCTTCAAATTTAGAACTTTCCTTATCTATAAAAATATAAATAACCTCATGTTAAAAGTCCCCAGAGACTGACAGAGCAGATAATCATTTACCAGACAGTCAAGTGGTTTATGCAAATCCTAGTGGTTTTCTAGAAAGAAGCAATGCTTTTTCAGTTACCGTTCACATTAGTTTGTGTTTTTACCATAAAGTACTTTTCTAAAACAGAAAAAGGAAGAGAGAGAGAGACACACATGCTTGGACAACAGGATTCTTTGTTTTGGTTTGGTGTTTTGTTTTAAGGCTTAAAGCTCCACATAAAAGACCCAGAGCATATTGTGATGATAACTAAAACTAAATGTATAACAACGCCCACTTGTAAATCAGAAGTAACACTTTCACAGTCACAGCACCCAGAAGAACCACTGGGAGGATGTATTGCTCTGCTTTGACTACTGAATTTCACAGGGAGACCACAAGCTTCCTTAGGAACATGGCTCTCTTCTTACTGAGTCACTGGGAGCTAGCAAGAAAGTCACATAACCTTCCTGGAGTCCCCTTTCTTACTAACAAATAACGAAACTAACGACCACTCAAGCCGGTTAGTGTCACCTGCTCTCTGAAAGGACATGTAACTAGATGAGGCTGGTACTGAACACAAGTTTGACTGCTCACTGCTGGAAAGACCAATACTTGAGAGACAAGTGTTGGTGAAAACGGAAAAGTTGCTTTATTCAGGAGCTGATGCCATGGCTATAATTCCCCACTGTCAACCCTTCATTCCACTGCTAGGGAATAGCAGGGACGTCTGTCTTTTGTAACTTTTTCTAGGAGAGAGCAAAAGCAATGGTTGCAACATTGTATTATATACTCAGAGCCTCCGTGATGGTTTAGGAGTTTCAGTTTTTAATTGATCCTGGCGTGTCATCAAGTTCAGGTCCACTTGGGGCCAGCTGGTTGAACCCACAGGACATTATCTCCGACAGTCTGGGGTCATAAATCAAGGCATTGGTTTAAGATAACAATCATGAAAAAATTAACTTGGGCTTGTACTTCCTTTGTTTGTAAATTCCCTCACTTCCCTAGTTAGTAGCTGTTTGAATCTGCTCTTTGGAACTCAGGGAAGATCTAGGAGACTAGAGCCTTTTTACAAACAAGAGGCAGGCAGAGGACATGGGGTGGGGAGGGGGGTGTCTGTCCCAGGAAGGTCCCTGTAAAGGGTACCTGCTCCTTTACAGACATTATTATAAAATTCGGTATGTGGAATTATCACCATCGCTGTAGCATATCTTTGATGCTTATCTTCACATCCCTGCTTCATGAGACTTAGCTAAACAAAACACAACTGTCAGAGACGAGGGTGATAAACCTTAAGAAACAAGTCACCCTGAGCTAGTGTCCCCTCCCAAAGTACATAACCTGCTTTCTAACAGCCCAGAAAGGTGTAAGTCTGCAAAAAGGTTTGTTTGTGTTTTTTTAAATTGTGAGGTTTACCACTGATGCTTGAAAGTAATAAATAATAACACATTTTTAAAGAGTTGTGCAGGGGCTATCAAAGCCCACATTCTCAAATTCTCATAGTTCTTCTTCATAAGAAGCTCCTGCTGTGTGAAACGTAAAATGGGATATTTTAAAAAGAATTCATCTAGCCTGAGGAATGAAACCATCAACCTTGAGACTTCAAAGGCTAGGTCTCCTTTTATACTTTGGAAAATGGACAAATCTCAAAAGACCAAATTATACTGTACGGGTATAGATTTATCGACATGATAGAAGAGATTCGGTGTGAACTGATGGCTTCTGCCTTGACTGAACAACAACTATTTTGCATCCTATAATACTTTTTATGTCGTTTAGATCATATTAAGGAGTACGAAATCCAAGGACAGAAATTGCCAAAGATTCTCAGAGTTGAGAGAAATCTAAAGGTCATCTAGTCCAATCACAGAGAACAAATAAAGGAATCTGGTAAAGAAACTGTAAGTGAGGTTTTTGTCAACTAATGACTCTACTGATGAGCAGTATTATGTGGTTCTCATATCATAAACAGTAATGAGATGTGCTTGATTATGACTTTTAAGGCATACATGAAGTCATCAGGAACTTAAACAAAAAGCGGCAATCTCACCCTGGTTGGATGTATCCATGCGTCTGACTACAAGCACATTCTGTACCCCAATAACATACAAAACATCTTGAGACAAAGCACACACACACACAGACACATATGCATATATACCATTGTTTTAGACATCTACCAGTAGGAACAAGAAAACAAAGGAAAAGAGGAAGGCATAAATACAAAACACCTTACAAAACAGAAAAGGATCTAAACTCCTTTACAGTTTATCAGGATGAGGTAAAGACATACATTCTAGCATCTAAGAATACACAGCATTTCAATTTATAAGCTTCTCCCAACAAGCCTTTTTTAATACGTTAAAAAGCATGGAATTCTCCATTATCACCGAAAAAGCTGACAGTATAAGCCTCTGGACTTCCATATAAACTCCCCTAGGTACCAGCCTCTGCAGTGAATATTATGGAAAGCATTTGTGGGAGGCAGGAGAGGCTTAGGGCTGAACGTTGATTACAAAGCTTTAGAAGACAGAAGTTGTGTATTGTCATCTGTGCAGAGGTCTCAGAAGTACGCATGTCTTTGTTTTACTCTTTCCTTGACAAAAGATCTCACCTTAAGGAAAAGAGAAAGAGAAGACACCCAGTAGAAGTTTACCAAGAAATGTTGGAACTCAGGCGTGTTGATTGTTTTCCTCTTGCAGAAAGCTCTGGAGGATGGGAATAATACTGATCTATAAAATTACATGTTTAAGCAGAAACTTTCCTCTTGAAATATTTGCTTCCCCCTTTCCTGATCATCCATCCAAGTTACTGCAATGGGGTTTCTTGAGGCTATCATTCATTAAGCCCTGTTGTTCATCAGCAGACTGTATAAAATCAATTTTATTTCCCCAAAATATACTCTTCCTCCAAGCTGTTTAAGTCAACCCAGAAACGTCTGCATTGACTCACTGAGGCAGGTCAACTATTAGACTGTTTTCAACTACACAGTTATTAATTCCATTAAACAAAAATGCCAACAGTTAAGCATTCAGAACTGCCTCTCCCTGCT
This sequence comes from Stenella coeruleoalba, assembly GCF_951394435.1. NCBI lineage: Eukaryota > Metazoa > Chordata > Mammalia > Artiodactyla > Delphinidae > Stenella > Stenella coeruleoalba. Next base: position 22,179,708 of record NC_137154.1, read on the forward strand.
CACTCCCTATTGTTTTTTTAAAAAGCAAATTACCTGTGGACATGGAAGCTGAAGGATATACCCATAAGACAAATTTCAGAAAATCCATTGTTTTTGAAAGCAGAAAGATACCTTTTCACTAACATTTTTTGTTTCTTAATTTGCTTTTTTGAAAAATTTAAGAGTCGTGTAATCACAAGTCAATACCCTACCTTCACCCCCTAACAAAACTCCTACAAGCATATTAACTGACCTCTAGACTAATACATTTTATCAAGAAAAATGTACAATACACATATTTCAATCTTATTCAAAACTGATCTCCTAGCCTCAGAAATGTGATCAACTACCTCAGTGAGTTACAGACAGTAACAGTGAGTTTTTCAGTGCACATTTTTTCAAGGCCCCTGATAAAGCTGTGAATCCATAAGGCAGTAGAGTTTCTAAGTTAACTTTAGAGCTCTATAATCACCCAATAAGATTTCAATCATAAAAGATTTATTAGCTCAATTGCAATCCCACCTTCCCGTGGGACGCAATGTCCCATTATCGCTCATTTTATCTGTACTGCATAACTACTGTGGCACAAAGGCATCTACTCTCAATTAAAATCATCCCTTCTTCTCCAGCTCCGGAGCCTGTCGGCCACATGCACAGTGCACAGCACTTTCACAAAACCAGAAAGCCTGCTTTAAAGCAACACCTGCACAGTTAGTTAGGAGCAGGTGTAGACCAACCAAACTAAATCAACTCTGCTTTTAGGAATTCATTTCCAAGTGTTTTGAAATGCCAGATCTTGCAAATAAAGCTGACCTTTTCATCTGACGTTATCTTAAAAGAAACAAGATTTTAAAATATATTTCTCAGCTATTTTTGATTCTAAATTCCTATGACCATGGAATAATAAATGGGCCTTAAGAAGTAATACAGTGCTTCCCTAGCTTCCAATTTCTCTCAGCATTTTTTTTTTTCTCTCAGCATTTTATTTGCAATTTTGCCTTGATGTACACCACATAACATACACACACACCAACATAAAAACAATTTCTTTTTGCCATCATGGTTTCTATACTCAAAGGTAGAAATTAACATACACAAATTCCCTCCTTCTCTAAGAATAAAAATTTTAAGTGCATTTTCTTTCTAGTACAACATTGTAAAACACCTCTGAAATTTTGCTCCATTTTATTTTACAACTAAGTGTCCACCTTACATCACGGAACATTCTGGTCAGGTGGCTGTATTTAATTCATTACTTTAAATAAAAAATGACAAGTCACTTGTCACATTCTTCTCTTGACAACCCATCATACTAACTGTAGATTGCTTCCTTCTATACATTTCCTTTTCCTTCCTCTTTTCTCCTCTTGGCTAGTTTCAATTGTGGCTTCTATCATGGGATTCATTCAACAAGCCAAACATCTCCCTTTCCCACACTATTTACATTATTTCCTGAAAAACCAGCCACTTATTAAAGAAGTAAAAATTGTCTATGCCTTTTTTTTTTTTTTTTTTTTTTTTTTCGGTACGCAGGCCTCTCCCGTTGCGGAGTACAGGCTGTGGACGCGCAGGCTCAGCGGCCATGGCTCACGGGCCCCACCGCTCCGCGGCATGTGGGATCTTCCCGGACCAGGGCACGATCCCGTGTCCCCTGCATCGGCAGGCGGACTCTCAACCACTGCGCCACCAGGGAAGCCCTGTCTATGCCTATTTGAATGCTATGAAAAGCTGCCACTGACCTCATTTCAAACACTTGCTAACCCATTGAGCAACAATGTCATTTAAGTTTTTTCTCCATTTATATGATGGGGATGGAAATGCTTGAGAGGTCACTGCACTTCTTAAGAAACACCGTCATGAGTTCTCAAAACTGTGCTCCTCCCCTGCCCTCCTCCACCCACTATGTACACACACCCCTGCAGCTATGTTACCCTTTCAAGTTATTTAACTTTTCTAGCCTTAAGCAGTTTGAATGTAGGTATAAGGGGACTGGACTTGAAGCTGTCTTCCACCTCTGACGTTCTATTTTTCTCCAATTATGCTTCCTTTTCATTCAATTACTATGTCAGTATATCCCATTACTAAGTTTTTTATCTCCTCTGTGGAATAAAACTTATTCTACTCTGTAATGACACTGACTTGTATTCTTTAATTGTCCATAGTCTTTGGATTTAAGGCACAAGAAATCCATATATTTCGGTAGGAATTTGGCTCTGCCCCTATAACTGTGATTTCTTGGTGAACTTTTAAGAAAGGGTGAGCATAGGAAGAATGTAAAACATGTTTATCCTCAATCAAAAAGTTGCTTCATCCTGCTATCATGCATGTTTCTTAAGGGCAAGAGCTGAGTCTGTGATTTTTTTTCCTAATTCTCCGCATGACTCTATACATAGTGGATACTCAATAAATATTGTTCATGACTTCACATTTAGTTTCTATGCTGAGGACTCTGGTAGACGGGGGGCTCTGAAGGAGCTCACTGCGAGTCTAATGCTCTCTTAATGTGTGGCAAGGGCTCAGGGTTTAAAAATCCATTTCCAAATATGTTGGTAATTTCCAGTCTCTTTAGGAGACAACTAACCCATTTAGCAAAAAACTGCCTGTTTTCTGGTGTTAGTAGAATTCAAAGGCTAAAACACTTACCTAAACCTACCCCTGGTTTCTAGGTTGCATTTCTTACTTTATATTTACTGTGGAGCTGTCACTGATGCTGGAATCTCAAGTGCCAGGATCATTATACACCATAAACAGGTTAGAGAAATAACCCAGTACTCGTTTGCAGACAAAGAAAAAAAAGTCATCATGGAAGTAACAGAAGAGATGATGACACTTTTTTAAGGCATGGACCAACATTCCAAATGCCAAGAATCAGCCAAACAACTGAGCTACTTGTCAGTTTTTTAAAAGTCAACCCTGAAAATATATCCTAAAATTTGGCAAAAAATGAAAACCTTCACTTACACAAATATATTTATGGCACCATCATCATTACACAAGATCTACTGAGTACACTCTTTAAAACAGTTTATATCCATTAATCCTCCCAGTAAGGCAGGTATCGTCCCTGTTTTAGAGATAAGGAAATTGAAGGTCAAAAAGGCCATTCAGCTAGTAACTGGCAGAACTAAGACCCAACTCCAAATCTGTCTACCTCTGATCCCTGCATTCTATCATCTAAGCCACATAGAACCTGATTAAATGACCAACAATACTGAATGGTCAGATATATTTACTTAATGGAATTTTAGGCAACTATTAAAAATTTTGGAAATAAAATATACATTTCATAGTATATATGAAATAATGTTACATTAAAAAGATAAAACAAAATTTAAATACATTCTTATCATAACTAAGTAAAAATATGTATACATTTGGAAAAAAATTAGAATAGAGCACAAAGAAATGAAAAGTTTTATGGTCGGGAAATGGGCTTAATAAATGGTATATATTTTTCTTGATGTAACTGTTTTTAATGAATTGTTTAAAATTAGGTCAGCTACAGTAATCAAGACAGTGTGGTATCGGTGAAAGAATATACAAATACATCAATGGAACAGAATAGAGAACCCAGAAATAGACCCACATAAGTATAGCTAACTGATCTTTGACCAAGGAGCAAAGGCAATACAATGGAGCAAAGACAGTCTTTTCAACAAAGGGTTCTGGAACAACTAGACATCCACATGCAAAAACAGGAATCTAGACACAGACTTTATACCCTTCACAAGAATTAACTCAGAGTGGATCACAGACGTAAGTGTTAACAACAAAAATTATAAAACTCCTAGAAGATAACATAGAAGAAAACCTAGATGACCTTGGGTATGGCAATGACGTTTTAGATATAACAGTAAAGGCACGATCCATGAAGGAAATAATTGATAAGCTGAACTTCATAAAAATTAAAAACTTATACTCTCCAAAAGACACTAACAGGACTTCCCTGGTGGCACAGTGGTTAAGAATCCACCTGCCAATTCAGGGGACACGGGTTCGATCCCTGGTCCGGGAAGATCCCACATGCCACAGAGCAACTAAGCCCGTGCACCACAACTCCTGAGCCTGTGCTCTAGAGCCCATGAGCCACAACTACTGAAGCCCACGTGCGACAACTACTGAAGCCCGTGAGCTCTAGGGCCCACGTGCTGCAACTACTGAGGCTGTGTGCTGCAACTACTGAAGCCTGCGCACCTAGAGCCCGTGCTCCACAACAAGAAAAACCACCACAAAAAGAAGCCCGCTGCAACAGAGAAGCCCCCGCTCACCGCAACTAGAGAAAGCCCATGCACAGCAATGAAGACCCAACGCAGCCGAATAAATAAATAAATAAAACTATAAAAAAATAAAATAACAAAAGACACTGACAAGAGAATGAAAAGAAAAGCCACATGATAGCAGAGAATACTTGCAAAAGACACATCTGGTAAAGAACCGTTATCCAAAATATACATAGAACTCTTAAAATACAATAATAAGAAGACAAACAACTTGATTTAAAAATGGACCAAACGCCTTACTAGACACCTCACTAAAGAAGACATAGAGATGACAAATAAGCAAATGAAAAGATGCTCCGCATCATATGTCATGAGGAAAATGAAAATTAAAACAAGATAACTACTACACACCTATTAGAATGGCCAAAATCCAGAACACTGACAACACCAACTGCTGGCTAGGATGTACGGCAACATGAACTCTCATTCATTGGTGGTGGTTATGCAAAATCATACGGCCACTTTGGAAGACAGTCTGGAGGTTTCTAACACAACTAAACATACTCTTACCATATGAATTATCAGTAGTGCTCCTTGGTATTTACCCAAAGGAGCTGAAAACTTATGTCCACACAAAAACCTGCACATGGATGTTTACAGCAGCTTTATTCATAATTGCCAAAACCTGAAAGCAACCAAGATGTCCTTCAGTAGGAAAATACAATAGATAAACTGTGGAATATCCAGACAATGGAATATTATTCAGAGCTAAAAAGAAATGAGCTATCGAGTCATAAAAAGACTAGGAGGAAACGTAAATGTATATTACTAAGTGAAAGAAGCCAATCTGAAAACTATATGACGTTCTGGAGTATGCAAAACTATGGAAACAGTAAAAAGATCAGTGGTTACCATGGATTGAGGGGAGGGAGCAACAAATAGGTGGTGCACAGAAAATTTTTAGGGCAGTGAAATTATTCTGCATGATACTATAATAGTAGATACACGCCATTATACATTTGTCCAAAGCCATCGAATGTACAACACCAAGAGTGAATGTTAATGTAACTTTGGGTGATAATAGTGTGTCAATGTAGGTTCATCGATTGTAACAAATGTACCTCTGGTGGGAGATGTTGGTAATGAGGGAGGCTATGAGTGAGTGGGGGGCACGAGGTATATGGGAACCCTCTGTACCTTCCACACAATTTTACTGCAAACCTAAAACTGCTCTAAAAACTTAGGTCTATTAAAAAAAATTAAGTCAGCTTTTTCATCTGTTCTCAACCTTTTGGTTTATTCTTCCTTTGATTATGAAACTTTGGAGTGGGAATGGGGAGGCTACTATCATAGTTTTTAAGACCACTGTGGAATATTTCCCTTGGCTAAGCACTTCAAAGACTTTATCTCATCTAGTCTTTTTGCAACAATCTTTTGACGTAAATATTTCTATCCCCATTTCAGAGGTGGGGAAAAAGAGGCTTAAGGATTAAGATGACTCCACCTGGAAAACGGCAAAGCTGGCAGAGAAAACCAGGTCAGCTTGACTCTAAAGCCCATTTTCTTAATCATTCCACTATACAATGTTACACAGCAGTTCCCTGACACAAAGTTGGTGGTAGGCCTCCCATAATCAGAACTCCTTCTGAGCCTTGCATTAAAGAAAATGAGACCACTGAGGAGCAATTCACAGTCAAAATAACTGATATTCGTATTAGTAGTCTCTGCTTTAGTAAAAATAATTTCCCATTCGAATCATACAGTATTTTTAAAATAATGTTAATTATTTAAACATTAAATATTAGTGTTTAAATAATAAACATTATTATTAATGTTTATTAATTATATAAACATTATTATATTATTAATGTTTATTAAGTGTTTAAATAATAAACACTTAATAAACATATTAAACATTCTAAAATGTTTTTAATATATCAGGATTTTACGAGTTTTTTGTGGTTTTTTTGGTCTTTACAGATAATAGATTATGTTTCCATTGTTCACCAGTAAGGAAACAGTTAAATCTTGAGGGTACACCCTGGTTGGATATCTCCCTTAACCATCTAAAGAAAAAAAAAAAGGTCACAGTCAGTTACTCCCGTTAGATCAGTGTTCACTGGAACATCTGTAGGCACACATACATACTCTCTTTACTGTCATCCTTCTGCAGGCCACAGTCAGCGTGAGCAGTCAGTGAATCTTCCCCAAGCGCTGACATTTAATACCTGGTTTAGCGGCAAAGATTCAGAGAGGGGTGAGCTGCGCCCCTGGCCTTCAGGTAGGTCCAATAACTTCATTTCTACCAGAGCTAAAATATGGGAGCCTACGTTTGTCAACTTTAAGGGAAAGATGCCCCCCTTCAGCAGTATGTTAGTTCCAGGTGGACTGGGTGTCCAGATGGGGAAGGGATGATGTAGAATTTGGAGAGAGAGGGGCTTTCTGGTCTCAGGCTGCTGCAAGGATTTTATTTCTGTGGCATCAGTGTTGAAATTTTAATCTTAGTGCATAAATGCTTCTCTGGCATAAGTGTCAGAAGGAAGACCTAATCCTGGTTTTACTGCCAGCAAAAAAGTCAAACACTGTATGCCTCAAACCTGATTAACCATGCAAGAGAGTGTTAGTTCGTACACGAAAAGACTGCAGTTACACGAGGTTACCTGCTCTTTTGGAGCAATCAGGAAAACGGGCAACACTGATCAGCAAGATTTAATCCTTCCGAGTACAGTAGCTTCCTTTGGAAGGAAAAGAGTGTCAGTTCAGACACAGGAAACTACAAACCCAGACCTTACATCATTAGCCCTTTTTTGATTCTCAACTATGCCCTCGCTTCACAGTGAATAAATGAAAATCTCCCTGCTGAGGAATGTTAGCATGGGGTTGGGAGACTTGTATAAATTTATTGGTCCTATATTTCTGACCTTTATAAAGAATCTTTGATGTGTTGACTTTGAAACTTCTTTCGGTCACAGAACAGTGTCTTTTTTTTCCAAATCTGCCTGTGTTTATCTGGCCTATTTAAAGAAAACCACTTCAGTAGATTTAGTTCTAGTGTCACCTTTTAAAAACCAAGATGTGATGAATAGAGTCATAGTAAAACCGTGGAAAATATACTATAGTCTATTCCTGTAAAGACATACTTAAGTTAGTGAAGCAAAATTGCAAAATAAACAAGTATGGCAAAATAATGTGAAAACACTTTCAATGTTCTTGTTCATTCTTTAAATACATAAGTCATCTGCCCATAGTTTAAAATGAATAATCTAAAAATTAAATACACAGATTCTTGAACTGTGTTACAAGAAGAGGTAATTCATCTTAACAGTAATCAACTTTACCACTATTTTTAGGGCCCTGAAATTATGAGGTGAGCCAAATAGCAGGGCACCAAAGGGAGAACAGGTCAGAAATCTTTGGGGACCCAAAATAAGCTACAAAAAGAGGTAGTATTCCTTATGTCTTGCCCAAGAAAATATTTCTGTTTAATCTACAATAACAGTGTTTTCACTTATGAGAAGCCAAAATCCCTATGAACTTTAAAATGAAGCCAACGGGCTACAATGAAAACATTTTATTTTTAATTTTCCATTTAAAAGCAAGTGTTCTTATTGTATGGTCACCCCTTGGGATCTGGGACCCATTACCTCTGTAGAGCTTGCTTTCTATCCCAATAACAGTCTTCACAGGTGTTTACAACAAGCAGGCTTTGGTGCTCCCTCAGCCCAAACGTGAGCAACTCTCTAAAAATCATCACACATCATGCTGAGTGTAATCGCGTATGGTTTTCCTTTACCAAACTGAGCGCCAAGAACACTTCCTTTCAGTTCCCATGGAGAGCATTTTCTTAGTTGCACAGATGCCTTCTCTCATGTATACCTGGATAGGCCACGAGTAAATAAAACACTTGCCCAGCTTATTTCATAAGCAAGGCAAGTTGCTGAACCTACAAACCACCATGGTCTGAGGAAGAAAAACGCTTGCTTTCATAACCTTAGTAATAATCCTTCTCATTCACCAGTTCCTCACTTGGTTTAATAACCCACAGATGATTATTAAAATATCACACCTTGAGGAGTCTCCCAAGTAAGCTAAACATAAGTAGAAGAGAATAATTAGCAATTAATTACACCTGATCTTCAAGGCAAACAGCCCCACCAAGATCTCATTAGACTGACCATAAACTCCACACGGTCCAAAGAACCTTTGCAAGGGGAATAAAAATAAATTACATCATCAATTAACATTTCTTCAATACTTATTATGTGCCAGCATATATGATCACATATGTGCTATGTGATTTACATGTGTCACCCCATTTATTCTCAAAAATAACTCAATGAATAGGTACTAATATTATCCCCATTTTGCAGATTAAAAAAGAGACAAAAAACTTGCCCCAAATAGTTACACAGCAAATAACTTTTAGAGCCCAAATTTGGACTCAGACATTCCAACTTCAGAGTCTGCATATTTAATGAGGGGTTAGAGAAAGGGTAACAAGAATGAAATATTTCCTGTTATTTAAACTGAACCTACCACCAACTCTTCTGTTGTATATGTTTATCTAATTCTCACTAGTCTAAAAAATTATCAGTCTACACCCACTAACCAGATTCCCAGATCCTAAAGCCCTTCTAATCATCTCCAACATTATAAACATCCATCATCTGCCATGACTGGCAGGTAACTGTGCATTAACAACCTTACTTTTTATAAGTTCAAGCATAATCGTCACAGCTATGACCTACAGTGTATAAAGCCCTGTCCTAAGTGCTTTGCATGTATTAACTTACTAACCACAACTTACATCAACCTGTAAGGTAGGTAAAATTATTATTTCATTTTACAGATGAGGAAACTGAGACACAAAGAGGTTGAATTACTTGCCCAAGGTCACACAGTAAGTGACAGAGCCAGGATTTGAATCCAGCCAGCCTTCAGAGCCCATACTCTTAGACACTGTTTTATACTGTTTTTGAAGCATATTAACAATTTACTCTTAAAAGTCAAGGAATCTGTGCTATTTTGTTTCCTTTAATCTTTAGTGCCTAGGACCTCACTCTGCAAACAGGGCGTGCATTTCCCATTAAGGCTCCTGACATCTCTCCAAGGTAAGTAGTAACTTTTCTAAAAATTAAAATTTATCGGGCTTCCCTGGTGTCGCAGTGGTTGAGAGTCCGCCTGCCAGTGCAGGGGACACGGGTTCGTGCCCCGGTCAGGGAAGATCCCACATGCCGCGGAGCGGCTGGGCCCGTGAGCCATGGCCGCTGAGCCTGCGCGTCCGGAGCCTGTGCTCCGCAACGGGAGAGGCCACAACAGTGAGAGGCCCGCATACCGCAAAAAAAAGAAAAATTTAAATTTATCAAGCTTACTCCATCTAGTAAATACCTGTTTTAAAAAATCATACAAATATTACATTCTGAATAATTCTGGCACCTCTTTGCTTAATGCCTGCTTACAACAGAATTACTAATTACTTCCAAGGTTCTGGGGCTGGAAAGAGAGATCTGAAATAACAGCCACTAACTCTATTTTCTTATCCAAAAAGAGGGAGGAGTGGGGGCTAGGGGAGGAAGGGAGAAGGAGAGGTGTTTAGGAAACTTCTCTGCATCCCTAAAAGAACTCTAAAAACCGGAAGAGCAGCTGAGAAAACAAATGGCCTTTGGCGTGGTACCCGCTAAAGTCTCATTACTGTGTTTCCATGACTAAATACAGGAGTGGTAAAAAAACCATTATCAGGTAAATTCTCCCCTGCACCCCAGGTATTCAGAGACTAATCTTTCGGTTCCGCAAAATAGTCATAGCTTTTTATTCTCTGTGCCCCCGTCACACCCCCGCCCCATTAAGCTAAGGAGGCCCGGGGGTGCAATTTTTTTTTTTTTTTTTTTTTTTTTTTTGGCGGTACGCGGGCCTCTCACTGTTGCGGCCTCTCCCGTTGCGGAGCACAGGCTCCGGACGCGCTAGCTCAGCGGCCGTGGCTCACGGGCCTAGCCGCTCCGCGGCATGTGGAATCCTCCCGGACCGGGGCACGAACTCGCGTGCCCTGAATCGGCAGGCGGACTCTCAACCACTGCGCCACCAGGGAAGCCCGGGGGTGCAATTTTGACTCGAGCTCCAAAGAAGTCCGTGAGGACACCTGGGCCGGGAGTCTCTTCGGGCTGCGGTTTCCAGGCAACCCCGCTCTAGCCACAAGCAGCCCTGCTTCCTACTGGGTCACCTGTTAATAAGAGTCCCCAGGAGACGCTCCAACAACACCCGGGCGGGGGTAGCCTGACGCCGCTCCCGGTGCCGCAGCTTTCCCGTAAGCTAGATGTTGGGTCTGCGTCAGCCATTCTCACCTCTTCTTCCCTAGTTTTACGTCTTGGCTCCCATCTAGTCACTTCGCATTTTTGGCGTCTCTATTCAAACAGACTCCTCTCGCGGAGCCACAGAGACAAACTATCGTAGCCACGCATCCCATAGAGAACGGATTTCTGGGAAATGTAGTTCTTTCTGCTGGCAAGCGGCGAATCTTTAAGGGAAAAGGACTACAATTCCCAGAAGTCTAAGGGACGCTAGTCCATGTCTAAAACGGGTCCCAGCTTCTTGAATGGTATTAAGCTGGAAGGTTCTGTTTCTCTTTGCTTACCTAGCTGCGTGAATTTTTGCTATTTTGCGAATTCAGGCCACTACGAGCTTGTGGGACAGCTCTTTTCTTAAAATGCATCTTACGTGTGAGGGGATCTAAACACAGTGATTTTATATGAAGGGATGTAGTAAGGCAAAAAAATTTTGTAATTCTTTCAGGTAAAAGATCTATCCACCATCAGAAAATATGTCACTACAAATGGTAACAGTCGGTAATAACATAGCCTTAATTCAACCAGGCTTCTCATTAATGAATTTTGATGGGCAAGTTTTCTTCTTTGGCCAAAAAGGCTGGCCCAAAAGGTCCTGCCCCACTGGAGTTTTCCATTTTGATATAAAGCATAACCATCTCAAACTGAAGCCTGCAGTTTTCTCTAAGGACTCCTGTTACCTTCCTCCTCTTCGTTACCCAGCCACTTGCACATTCAAAGGCAACTTAGAGTCTGAAAAGCATCAGTACATCATCCATGGAGGGAAAACACCAAACAATGAGCTTTCAGATAAGATCTATATCATGTCTGTTGTTTGCAAGAACAACAAAAAAGTTACTTTTCGCTGCACAGAGAAAGACTTGGTAGGAGATGTTCCTGAAGGCAGGTATGGTCATTCCATTGATGTGGTGTATAGTCGCGGAAAAAGTGTGGGTGTTCTCTTTGGAGGACGGTCATACATACCTTCCGCCCAAAGAACCACAGAAAAATGGAACAGTGTAGCTGACTGCCTGCCCCATGTTTTCTTGGTGGATTTTGAATTTGGGTGTTCTACATCATACATTCTTCCAGAACTTCAGGATGGGCTATCTTTTCACGTCTCCATTGCCAGAAATGATACCATTTATATTTTAGGAGGCCATTCACTTGCCAATAACATCCGCCCTGCCAACCTATACAGAATAAGGGTTGATCTCCCTCTGGGTAGCCCAGCTGTGAATTGCACAGTCATGCCAGGAGGAATCTCTGTCTCCAGTGCAATCCTGACTCAAATAAGCAATGATGAATTTGTTATCGTTGGTGGCTATCAGCTTGAAAATCAAAAAAGGATGGTCTGCAACATCATCTCTTTTGAGGACAACAAGATGGAAATTCGTGAGATGGAAACCCCAGATTGGACCCCAGATATTAAGCACAGCAAGATATGGTTTGGAAGCAACATGGGAAATGGAACTATTTTCCTCGGCATACCAGGAGACAATAAACAGGTTGTTTCAGAAGCATTCTATTTCTATACATTGAAATGTGCTGAAGACGATGTGAATGAAGATCAGAAAACATTCACAAATAGTCAGACATCAACAGAAGACCCAGGGGACTCCACTCCCTTTGAAGACTCAGAAGAATTTTGTTTCAGTGCAGAAGCAAATAGTTTTGATGGTGATGATGAATTTGACACCTATAATGAAGATGATGAGGAAGATGAGTCTGAAACGGGCTATTGGATTACATGCTGCCCTACCTGTGATGTGGATATCAACACTTGGGTACCATTTTATTCAACTGAGCTCAACAAACCTGCCATGATTTACTGCTCTCATGGAGATGGGCATTGGGTCCATGCCCAGTGTATGGATCTGGCAGAAAGCACACTCATCCATCTGTCAGAAGGAAGCAACAAATATTATTGCAACGAGCATGTGGAGATAGCAAGAGCACTGCAAACCCCCAAAAGAGTTCTACCCTTAAAAAAGCCTCCACTGAAATCCCTCCACAAAAAGGGTTCTGGGAAAATTATTACTCCTGCCAAGAAATCCTTTCTTAGAAGGTTGTTTGATTAGTTCAACAAGAGCCTTTCAGATTCAAGTGCATCAAATTTTTAAACCTATTTTAAAGAATCATAACAATGATAAAATTTATATTCCTAATTTTGTTTATTGAAAATGTCTAATGTTTTCTTTTAGTTATATGAATGAAGTGCCAGGGAAAAGTGCTTATAATACAATTCTAACTACAGTCATTGTATTTAGACCTATACAGGACCTATAACCTATATTTTGAAAATATTTTACTCAGTTATCTTAATGAGAATTTATGATCTGAATTTTTTATTCAAGGGATCTTAAACACAGAAGCAGTAATAATAATCAAGCTATGCTTATATCCCTTATAGGACTTTTGATAACAAATAATCCATAGAGCAGTTAAAACAAATTTAACTAGTAAAGAAACTAACACTCAAAGAAATTAAATAAATTATTTTGTGAACTATAGCAATTTGGTAGTTGACCAAAAATTAAGACTGAATCACCTGTATCCCACACAAATGTTCTTTGTACACCTCTAAGATGGCCACTTGACTATGCCCATGTACAGAAAACGCTATGAGGAGCTAGGTAGGTAGGTAGGTAGATAGATAGATAGATAGGAAGAAATAAATAATCTCCATTGACATGAAGGAAGAGAAAAAGAATCTACATCGTTTGTTACATTTTATCAAACTATCCACATGCACTTTCTTCAAAGGACCCCCCCCCCCATCATATGGTCCACAGATGATGAACCAGAGCTAGGCACTTGAACCAATTCTTTGAGAGATTTAATGAAAACTGCAGTCCACTGCTTCTTAGCTCTCCGAAACAGGGCACTAAGAAAGAACCACCAGATAAATCTCATGGAGAGGTTATTTCCCCAAGTAATATTGATTACTCACCCAAATAATAAAAGTTTAGAGAATTTGATAAAGTTAATAGGTAGATGATTTTTAAAGAGAAAAAAGAAATGTGTGTGTGTTTATGAGTCTAGTTAATATGTGGAGTTTGCTGCCAATGAAAATTATAAAATCAGTGAGCTTGCTAAGTTTCAATTAGATACTTGCTAGAATTGAAATTAAAAGGACTGTTAATTTTGAGGCTTCGCATCATCAATTGATAATTAGATGACCTTAGATACAAATGTCTTCCCTCCTGGAATATTTTTCTGGAAAAGTATTTCACTTTAGCCTAAGAGCTTAAACCATAACCTCTTATTCATCAGTTTTCACTAAGAGTCCACAGTGTATAAGTTCTTATTGCCAAATTTAGGGGAAATATGAACCATACAGGAGATGAAATCCTGGAACAAAAGTTCTTCTGCTAATAGTTCCATGTTTCAGATACTGAAATTAGTTTGAAAAAATTAAATCATGTTCACTTTGTTTCAGTAATGTTGCTTGATGAATATAGCTTTTGAATAATTGCTTGATGAATATACCTTTTGAATAATTTGCTGTACCACTGTTTTGATTTTTGTTGTTTCCATCACCTATATAAAACTAATAAAATATGAAAATGTCTTCTGTTTATATTGATTTATTTCAATTATTAACATTTGTAGTTACCCAGTTGCAGGCAAAATGATACTGTTTAATTTTCTCAGGAGTTCTCTGTTTTATTTTTTATCTATTAGTAGGAAGTAGCACAAGTTGGAACTGAGACACCCTCCACAGGGTTCAAAAGGGTTATTCCCTCAAGTACTATATACGTTCTCTTATTTTGACTTGTCTTCAGTGACCAAGTGGCTAAAAAACAATTACCCATATTTTTTTTGTAATCAGTGAGATCAACATATGGTAATCTGAGTGATTCAATTATAAACTCACTGGGTTCTACAGTCAAGCTCAGATCTCATTAGCATAGCTGTTTTTTTTGGGGGGTGGGTGTCAAGAGCAAGTACTTTGGTTTTACTTACCATAAATTTTTGTAAAAATAGGTCTTTTAAGTCATCTCACCAATGAGTCCACCAGATGTGATTTTATGATAATAAGGTTTCTTTTCTACTAAGCACATGCAAACTTTCAAATGAACCACATTAGAAGAGTATTCACTTATCCCAATGGTATAATGCTTTTGCCGAAAACATTTCTAGGACTCACTTTTCAATCACCGTCAGAGCCTATGTTTCATTCCTTTGAAGATACTCAATAGTTAGAGATGGATTTGGTTTCTGGAAACAGACAAATGTCCAAAGGCTAGTAGGGCGTAACTCTCAGTATTATTGGCACTTTAGGCCCAAAAATGAAGTCTGAGATAACAAAATGGGTTTTCTGATATGCCTCACAAATGAGTGCTAAAGGTAAGTCCCAAAACGCTTTACACAAGAATAATATCAATAAATAAGTATATGGCTTTCCAGCGTGACTATTTTAAGGGACTCTACTCATCTACAAGTACAAATGAGTTCAATGTGTTAGGAGGAGGGAAAGCATAGTGGAAAAGGAGTAGTTTGTCTAAAGGGTGAGATGAAGCTTGTCACGTTTGAGGAACTGAAAGTACATCAGTCTGGGGAGCACACAGTAAACAAGGGGAGCAAGGAGTGGCATACGCAGGGAGAGGTGAGCAGGGCAGGGGCCCCCAGCTTTTCATCAGTACAATAAAATCACATACAATTTCATTCCTATCATGTTGACCTGTCCCCTACTGCTTACCTCTCTGTTTTACTACTCTCTTCACACTTTGTGCTCAGTCTCCAAAAATGCTGAACTGATAACATTTCTGGTGAGCAGCCCTAGTTGTTTCACGCGTACTCAGGGCCTTGGGGCAACCCATTCCTTCTGCAGGGCACTCTTTCCCTCCTGTACTTTATAACACCTGCCAATACCCTAGTCCATCTGGCCCATTCCTATCCACTCTTTACATCCCAGTTCAGACACCTGCTTCTCCTCCAGGAAGCCTCCTCCGAGCGCCATCGCCTCCTTAATAGCTGTAATGCTTGCAAATCTCTGCTTATAGACTCAGAGTTACAAGAAATAAAACTATTTTTCTATAAATCAACTCACATTACATTATGCATCCCTTTTACTGTGCGTTGGAAATTTAGCTTTAATAAATTTAGAGCTCTCTGTGTTCACCCAACTTTTTCTCCAAGTTCCAGAAGAAATATAACGCTGAGGTGTCAAGAGTAGGAACGAGTGAGGGTGAAGTATCTGGTACTTAGGGTCATTGTCCCGCCTCACTAGCTGCTTCTCAACATCCACACTCCCACCTGGCCTGAGGTTAGCTTGGAAGATGACTCCTGGGTTGCACCTCAGCCTTAACCACAAGGTATTATAAGGTCTAGAATGCTCTCACTCTCTCTCTCCCTCCCTCTCTCCTTCTCTCCCTTTCTCTCTCTCTCTCTCTCTCTCTCTCTGCCGCTTTCAGGTCCCTTCTGGGCTCACATGATGAGGAGATCTTTCTGCCCCTTCCTTTCCCAGCGTGGCCACAGTTCTCTCTGTGAGACCATCTAGGACTTGTCTGTTTTCTGTACCACCCCTGGGCACATCTTCCTGCTCTTGCACCTTTACTGGGTCACAGAACCTCTTCCCAAGTTTCTCTGGCTAAACCACTTCATCACCATTTCGCCTCTGAAAGTCACTTGCTTCTTCTACTCTGTCAGGAAAGTGAGGTGCACCTTCGCTCTGCTCCTGACTTCCCCAAGCTTATCTGGGGTTTCTACTGTTCTCCCAACTCCACAGTTCAACCCAAGGTATAGGATACTTTGTAATTTCTGTATACCTAGCACTTAGCATAATGCCTGGCATATTATAGGCACTTAAATTGTCATTGAAATGAACTGAATCAAATTCTTCAGTGAGTTGCATCTGTATTCCAGTATGGGCAGTCAAAGAGAACTATTCATTGCCTAGCTTAACACTGATATAGATATTTAGAGTAAAATAGAGTGAATAAATTATACTAACTGAATAAGCAAGAGATGTAAGAATAAATGGAACCAACAAACCTCTGAATGACCCCATAGATGAGAATAAGAAAATAAGTATGTCAGGATAATTGACACTGGCTGTGCTAGCAAAAAAAATCCCAAACACCAGTAAATTGTCACGAAGTTTATTTCTCACTCAAGCAGGTTGCAATGCAGGTTTCCCTTATTAAGCTATCCATCTGAGTGGCATTCCTCCAAGATGTGTCCCAGGGAATCAGGCTTTTTCTGTTTGGCAACTTTACCATCTTCATCTTTATCTTGGATCCTGAAGACTTCAGATACAAGGAAAAGAAAGAACACAGAGAAGGCACACCCTCGTGCAAATGTTTCAGCCTGCAAGTGATAGATTATTTCCTCTGACATTCCACTGATTAAAAAAACAAAACAAAACAAAAAAACAAAAACTAGTTGTATGTCCCCACCTAGATGCAAAGGGGCTGGGAAATGGGAAACATAGTTTAACTGTGTGCCCAGAAAAGGGAAATGGATGTGGTAAGCACGAAGCCAATACCTGCTATAGCATATATTTAAACAACCAGATGAAATAGTCACAAGTACCTGGAAGTTATAATGAAGGGTACTAACAGCGTCCTGTTAAAGTAGAAACAAAGCCCCATGCTCTGCAGACTCATTGCCCCTGTCTGTATTATCTTGTGTTTAGACTGTTTAAACAACTTTCTGACTTGGTCTCCCTGCCTCCACCATGGCCCCTCCAATCATCTGACTGTTCTGAGACCACAGAAATCATCCCAAAATGACATTACATAGGTGAAAACTTTCCTGTGATTCCCCATCTCCCATGAGGAAAAAAGATCCAAATGCCTCAGTATTAAATGGGATGATTCTCTAGGCTCATCCCTCCTCTCCCCTTACCCATTTTGTACATGATTCCTCATCAAAGCTGAACTTCTTCCGTCAGGAAAACCCTTTCCCCTGGTGAATGATTACCATCCTTCAAGATTTGATTCAATCTGGAGGTTCTCAGTGAAGACTTCAGCCCAAGCAGAGCAAAGCACTCACGTTTGTGGCCAAGCCATCCCGCTTTCCCCACTGCTTGCCCTCATAGCATTTATCCACTTACATGACATTTATATGCCTGCCTTCTCTATTTGGCAATGGGCTCCTAGAAAGCAACTTTGTATCCTTGGTACCAAGCATGGTTTCTGTTACATTATAGTTGCTCTGAAAATGTTTCTTGAATTAAGCTCACTGTATATGAACTGAAATGTACTCACTTCTGCAGTTGTCCTTCTATCTTTCCAGTCTTTAATAAATGAAGGATGAGATATGGAAATAAATCTGTGTTCTAAATATCTTGATCAATCAAACTATCACATCTCATAGAACTTGGGAACAAAAAGTATGGTGAAATTCACAGAAAGAGACGAGGTGAGGTCTTGGGTTAAAATTATTCTCTTTTCTAGTGAAAAGAGTTCACACAAGATTAGAATGGATATCATGGTATATTTAGATAGAACAGGCGGTCATTCTAATCCACAGTGCCAAGAATTCCAAATTATTTATATGCCACCAAATTCCATTCCAGCATAGAATATTGCTTTTTGTCTTGGAATTTACCATTTCCCAAAACTAATTCTGTCAGGAAACATCTAATATAGCCCACTTATTCCTAAGAGAACTAATACCTCATTCTGAAAGCCAGGAAGGAAAAGAAATTTCCGTGAAAAAGAAGGGAAAATGTCAGGGGAAGAAATGCTAACTTTATGAACAGGTGAGGCTGTCAAGTTGAGGATACTGCAGAATCTCCCTGCATCTTCTCCAGCCTAGAGTTGGACACAGTCACCTAACTAAGGGAGTGAGACATATGAATTAGCAGGCAGTGTGTGACCGATGTCAAAAATGTTTGAAATAGCTACCCCATCATTTAAATTTATATGCATAACCTTCTCAATCTTGGAAATCCTTTCACATTTAATACCTTCCAAAAACATTTCACTGGTGTCCCTCTCCTGGCGTGACATGGATTGCAACAGTTACCTGCCTCAAACTCCGCAATGGTTTCCATTTGCACTTGGGGTAGGATCCAAAGTCTTTACCAAACCACAGAGTCCTACATTTTGAGGCATCTGCCTGATTCTCTAGACTCATGCAGCACCCTCTTCCTCTCTGTCTGCTTCTGCCACACAGACCTTCCTTCAGTTCCTAAACACCTCCAATCACTCTCCCACGTCAGTCTTCCCATAGGCTAAGTTGACCCAGGTCTATCACCTCTCACCTGCCCTCACCCCACTCATCCTACCAGTCTCCATTAAAGGTTCCTTCTTCCGAGACACTTCTCTGATTCCCCAGTTTAAATTCCATTGTCTTACTGTACTTTGATTGTACCTAGTACTTTTCCTTCATAACACATACTAGACTGTGGAGTCATGCATTTGTTAGGCTTATAGTTGATTCAATGTCTACCTCCACACAGTTCTTTGTGAGCGGAAACCATCCGTGTTCACCGCTATATCTCTGGTGTGTGCCAAACACACGTTGCCTGCTCATAGAAGACATCCTATAAATATTTGTTTTAAAAATAGGCTGAAGTAGTTACAAAGGGTATTGGGAATGATATAGAAATTAGCTGGACCTTAAAGTGTGAGAAGATGCTTCATTCTCAAATGCAGGGGGTAATGTTCAAATACTTGGTCAAAGGGTACAAACTTTCAGTTATGAGTAAGTTCTGAGGATCTGATGTGCAGCTTGGTGACTATATTAATGACACTGTACTGCCTTGTACACTTAAAATTTGTTAAAAGCGTAGATCTTAAGTGTTCTCACCGCACGCACAAGAGGTAACTGTGTGAGGCACTGGATGAGCTAATTAACTTGATTGCGAAAAGTATTTTACAATGTATATTTATATCAAATCATCACTTTAAATAAATACAATTTTATTTGTCAATAATACCTCAATAAAGCTGGGAAAAAATAGTACAAGGCAAGGATAATAGGAGTTTTTTAAAAAAATGAGTGAAAAAAGAGGGTGCAGGAGCAGGTCCTTAAGGCTCCCTGCTGTGCCAAAAGTTAACTTGTTAGATGCTGGATCTGAGATCCTGGGGGACGGGGAGGGGCTGCAGGAACAGGGCCTTTGGGGAACAGGCTACCTACCTACAAGTACAAACATATTTCTGTATTAAAAAAACTGGTATGGTTGCATGGAAGCAGCCGGGCTAAATCTGTGTTCTGAGTAGGAGGGAGCTTGGAAGTCTCCAGAAAGTGGCACTAAGTTACTTGAAATTTCACGGATGATGTGGAGATGACAGACTAGTATGAAGGTAAGATGGACAGAACTAGGGGGAAGATTGCCAAGACGTGGTTCTGCCATTTTCTGGCTGAGATAAGCTTCAGGGACCATGTGTATAACATGAAGAAAATAGTGGTACTGACTCCAAAAGGATCCAATGAGAAAACCATATGCAAAGTGTCCACCACACTGTTTGGTCAGTGGTAGCTATCATTACTGTTGTTGTTACTGCTGCTTTTGTTGTTATCACTAGGAAAAGAACTGGTCAAAAGAACCTGGGCTCTAGCTCACTTCTACCATTATCTGTGTGGCCCTGGACAAGTCAACTACTCTGACCAAAATGTTGGTATATGAATGTGTGAATTTTCTGGGGAACAGGGTCATATTTTTATCAGACTCTCAAAGGAGTTTAAATACAACTCATTTTCACATCCTACATTTACCTTAAGTATCTGGAACCAAATCGTCTCTCCTATAGTAGTATAAATTATACTCATTGTCACCATTCTGTTGCTTTTTATTATAAGATCATCAAATTTATTTTGTATTTCCCTCAAAAAAAAGTTATTTCATTTTTTTAAATGTTGCACTCAATATTATTATTTGAATACAAATCACAATACTCACTATTTTCAAATTTTAAACTTTTATTTCAAATACTTAAACATAAAGTTGTTAACAATAACCATAACATTAATAAGGAATGAAAATATTAAAATATAAAAATAAGTATTGAAACACATATTTTAATTGAAATCATTTGACATGAAAATACAGGTCCTTTGCATCAAATCACCAAATAAAACAATTGCATCCTGGTACCTGAATTTTTCCTAAAGCAAACACGAAAAAAAGAAGAAGAAGAGTCTTAGAAGCCAGTAAACAAACTTTACAATTATTTGTATGAAAATAAAGTGAAGTGCAATTCCACAAAAAGAAAAATCTCACCAAAAACGAATGAGGTATATATTTATGTAGATTACTATGGTTAAATGAAAAAAATAAAATAGGGACAAAATAACTACTTTTATTAAAAAACCTCTTAACATTGAAAGAATAGTACTGCCTCCCATGCAATAACTGAAGACACATACATATCTGCAAGCAAAAATCACTTGCAGGGCTTCCCTGGTAGCGCAGTGGTTGAGAGTCCGCCTGCCGATGCAGGGGACGCGGGTTCGTGCCCCGGTCCGGGAAGATCCCACATGCCGCGGAGCGGTTGGGCCCGTGAGCCATGGCCGCTGGGCCTGCGCGTCCGGAGCCTGTGCTCCGCAATGGGAGAGGCCACAACAGTGAGAGGCCCGCGTACCGCAAAAAAAAAAAAAAATCACTTGCATCTAAATGATGATTCATTCTCCCGACCACCACTGGTGCTTACAAACTCTACCTCCTAGCTGTGTGTAATCTGAATTCTGTTTGAACTAATGCGAGACCCACAAGCTCAACCAAAAAAATCTTTATCTTCATCTATATTTTGTGAAAACAAATGGAAGCAAAATTAAATTTCAGTTCACCTGGAAGGAAAAGGCATCTTTTCCTCCTGCTCTTGCTTCTTGGTACATATTTATTAATCCCAAAGCACTTTTTGGCCTCATACTGACCATTCATCAATTTTCATCAGCCATTATCACTGGTCCCTGCAGGGCACCTCAGTGGGTTGGCAGGAGAACTTGTAGAATCAGGTTTCATGGGAGAAAAATGCATTGCACGTCTCGTCTCAGTCTATACTTAAAAACAAAACAAAACAAAACAAAAACTCCACTCATTGTGGTGAATTTCCCTAGAGTGTGTGGCTGCATTTACAGTGGGCATTGTCAAAAATAAAACTTGAATATAAAACCAGGGTCTAGTATATTACAATCTCAACCGTGAGGGCAAAAACAACCATAGGCAGCATTTCTACATATTGAAATTCCTGCAGCCAGATGTTCCTGGGGTTTGTCAAAATGTGATCTGATTAAGGGATTATTGGGAGGGTTGTGCTATAAATCATGCTGTTACTCACATGCATTCAGAATAGTTCCTAAATGCTAGAAAAGTTGAATTTAATATTGGAAAGTATTTACATTGCCACCAATCGAGTAACAGAGTAGAAGTGGGAAAAAAATCTACAAACCAGCACCAGCATGCTTCAGGGAGTAAGATGATTACATGAATTTATCTGTTTATTCGTGCAGAGACATGCTGTAAGGATTAAATGGGATGAAGGAAAGTCATGGCTTCAAAGCCCATTTGTTTACAAAATGCAAAACTTAAACATTTTCAAGAAAAAATAAAATTAAAATATGTATATCTTTTTGAAAACTAAATTACAAATGTCTTTGTAATTTATGTATTCTATATATAAAGCAAGAAAAAAACGCTGTATTTTTTAAATGGAAAAATACCAGGTTCAATCCCTGTAAAAGGACCAAATGCATACCATTTAGGATAATATCACTGATGCACGTTTGACAACCAAATTACAAAGCTCTTTGATATACTCTGTATGAAGAGTGGCAATTAAGACCAATAAAATCAAAGGAAGAAAAAAACTAATTAACACTAACATATCATTATGACTCACTAGCATATAAAATCCCATGCCTGCTCTAAACTGCCAACAATTGGCAATTCCCAAATTTCTAAGGATACAGACAATAGTTTCCCAAAACTGGAGCCACCAGAGGTTTGGGAGGCTCTTGGGAATTTTGGCAATTCTTTCTTCCAGCAAAAGGCCCAAAGCACACCAAGGACTTAAAACCCACCCATCCCTGCCCCCAAGAAATGTAATCCCAAGATTACAAACTATAGTGATTAGTTGTAGATTCTAAATAAATTATATTACTTCCTTATTAAAAAAGGAAAAAATTTAAAAAAAAAGTGGTTAATTTTCGTGGTAGAAACAACGTGGAATTTGGAGACAAAAGGACTGTGTTCAAATTCCAGATCAGGTATGTACTATCCCTGTAACTTTGGGCAAATCATTTAACTCTCCACCAAATGAAAATCATAACCATGCCTACCCCACAGAGTTGTAGTGAGGAAAAATGAGGCAAAATGAATGTGGAAATATTCTAAAAGTGGCAAAAAAAAAAAAAAAAAACCCTCTACAAATATTAACTCTTCCACTGTACCACGAGCAGGCTCCATGTAAACTTAGCAGGTGAGAAAAGTACAAAGATATCCTGCTACAAAAATCTTAATACACTGAAAGTAAGCTGATCGTAATAGAAAAAAATAACACATTGTAAAGGGAAAAACTCCATGAAAAGTGGATTTAGTAAAATTGACCCAGGTTTCAAATGAAGAAAACCTGGCAGAAATTTTCAGCAAGACTGTTTTCATACAGTAAACAAAACCGATTTTAATAGCCTCTGTGGCTTTGAGATTTTATGGAAAAGCATTTGGAGGATCTAAATTAATTAAAAGTAAAAAATAAAAATCATACCTGGTTACTGATAGCTAAGTAAACATGTATTATCACAAGATTTAGTAACCAACTGCAGCTAACAGTTTTATTCTCCCTTTATAATTGAAAAATCCATGGTACCAGATGATCTCCTAAACTCCAAGAGTTACAACAGAGACATCATTTAAATCCAGAAAAGGACTGATTTTCCAAAAATATTCTGGATGTAGGGTATTTCTGCATAAGTGTACCAAATGACAAAAGGCACCAGGAGCATTGTCAAGGTCATTGTGCCATACAAATGTAAGATATGATTATTAGAGAGATCTGAAAAGCTTTCCCGAATCTTGTAGAATAAGCCAAAATATGTGAAATATATAAAATAAATAATTCTGCAAAAATGATATAGAAAACACACATCTCAATATAGAAAACACATCTCAATATAAACTAGAATAACCGGGGAGGTGGTGGTAGATGGAAACCACAAGTCAAATTCCTTTCCTGCCTTCACTGGCTGTCCTTTGACAACCTTGACTTTGATTTTCACGTCACACGGTCACACATACACGTATCTTTGTTCATCTCTGGTCCCCCGCAGTGACTCCTGTTCTCAGCTATTGAGCTTTCAAATAACTGATTCCTCCTGTTGCTTTTCTGAACTCCCTAAATGGCTCAAGCAATCAGCTCACCAGTTATCCATTCCTGACATGGGTTCAGCATCTGTGGCCTCTCCAACCTACCACCGCTTGGGTGGTGAAGCCCCGTACACAGGAGTGAAGGGTACCAGGAGGTGGTCACCATGCCACCCAGAGGAAAATTTATTTGCAAAATCAACTCATAAGGGGCTGCCCTGCTTAAAATTCCATTGAATTTTGAGATTCCGGAGAGTCCTCTAGGTCTAGTGAGTCCCCTAAGCTTCCCTGGGAGTTTATGGTAAACCCTGAAGTTTTCAATGCATTATGAGCATTCATAAACTTCTGCAGGTATTTGGAGGTATACAACCAGTGATGTTTCAAGACATCTTCCATTTCGTAGCACTTGGACTGCCTGGCATTCATTTTCCGGAAGCGCCTAAACAGTTTGTTGCCAGACTCGTTTCCCTCACTTGCCCAGGCCCCAATGGAGCCATCCCTCTCAATAATTTCAGGGACGTGAGCCAGGGTTTTGTGAAAATAATTGGTGATTTTGCCCTCGTATCTATACTTGAACTTGGTGGAGAGGAGCTCAGCGAAACGCTGTGAATTGAAGCTATACTGGCAGAGGGATTCTGGGCACTCCTTAGCAGGGCATGATGATCGCCAGACGGGTTTCATCTTCAAATAAAGGTCCATTAGTTCCCTCAGAGCTTCGTGCCTCTCCTCGGAGGGAATTAATTCACAAACTGCTTCAACCGTCTCTTTGGTCATGAGCTTCCTGGCAAAGTTGCCATTCATCCTCATGATTGGTTTCAGATTCATCTTCTTCCGGAGGTGCTTGTCCAAGGCAGCCTGCCATCTTTTCCTCTCCTCTTTGGAGGCACTGGGGTTCTTATACACCTCCCCTATCTCCAGCTGGAAAATCTTGTAGAACTCAGCTGCGTTGCCGATGTCGCAGTGGAGTGCATCTATGGAAGGGACCGTCTCAATGAAGGGTTTGGCCGAGACCCCCTTCACCCGGTCCCGCAGTTCCTCCACCGTCTCATGGTATGGGTTGGAACGCCAGACCTCATAGCGTTCCAGATTATCAACGTGGCTTCTGGTGATGGAGTGGAAGACAAGATTTTGAGAGGCTTCCAGGCGGGTGGCATCACAAAGGGTACAAATGTAGACTGAGCCGGAAGCCTCGAGTCCTTCCACTTCCCGGACAAGTTTCTCATCATACCCGGTGCCCCTAAAGATGAACTTGAAAGTCCGGAGGATGCCTCCCATCTCAAGCATTAATCTGCTGCTCTTCATGGCCTCCCTCTCGGCAATGAGAGGGCTCAGGATGGCCGTCAGGGTCTCGTGGTCAGACTCATCTGCCAGCATGAGGCACAAGGGCTTGCAACACAGTTCAGAGTTAGGCTTGGCTTCCTCAAACACCTTCACATTCTGTGACCCGTGAGCGATGGTGATTTTCATGATCGTGAAGGAAAACCGAACTGCCTTCTCCGGAACTGCTGGCCCACTGCCATGCTTCTCACCCACGTCTCCCATCCCATCACAAGACTCCTTCACCACTACGGTGAAGGGGCCATTCAGGTAGTCCTCAAGGTCTTGGTCTCTCATGCCCGCCAGGATGTCTTCTTCCATGTCCATCAGAGCAGACACCAAAGCTGAATCATAGCGGAAGCGCTTGGCGATGGTGTCCACCGGGTAGTCATCCACAGAGGAGGACAGTCCAGACAGTCCATCAATAATGCCCACGTCAGTGCTGGAAGACACGTTCTTCAGAGGTGGCTGCCACTCGAAGGGGTGGTGGCCTGGCAGAAGGACCTTCTCAGCACTCCGAAGGGCGTGCAAAGGCTGGAAGATCTGCCTGCCTGTGATGGCCTTCACAGTCCTGTACATCTTGTGGTACTGGCTGCAGCTGAGGAAGGTGTTGACACGGATGGCCAAGCAAACAGCCGGCTGCAGGCCGGAGCCCCGTCCCTGCATGATGGCCTCCAGCTCGTCGGCTTGTCTGTGCTCATTCCTTGCCCTCAGAGCCAGCAGGAACAAGGTCAGGCACACCGCTTTCACATCTCCACCTTCTTCTTTGTCAGCGAAAGCCTTGACTTGCAGCTTGAGCTCCCTCAGACGGTGTTTCTGAGCCCTCCGGGTCAGGGACAGGAGATGCTGGCGGGGCCGGCCCCCTTTATTAATATGCACGAAAGTCTCTTTCGATTCCTTGTGGCTTGAGACATGGTGATTATATTTTTCCAAGCTGACCTCCTCATTACACTCTTTGGCTGGACATTTCACCATCAGGGAATTCAAGATGCTCAGAAAAGACTTCACTGGACTCTCCAGGTCAGTAGGGAAGCAGGGGTACCGGCAAGAAGGACAATAATTTCCCATGACTTTGAGGCATCTGAGAATGCAGATCCTGCAAAATACATGCTTACAGCTGGTCTCTACAGGGTCCGCCAGAATGTGTTCACAAACCTGGCAGGAGACAGATTTCACAAAGTGTGCCGGGAAGTCCAGTGCCAGGAGCTGGGTACTGAGATGTATCTTACTGCAGTTGGCGATTTTCTTCTTCAGTTCCTTGCTGCTGATCCCGGCCTGGGCTCTCCTCTTGCGCCGACGGACTTCTCGAGCTCGGGCAATCACAGTTCTGAGTTTTTTGCTGAGCTGCGCGCTTGGCTGATGACCCTTCCTCTTGAGTCCCTGACGGGCAATGTGGCAGATGTCACAGGGTGTTGTGTGGGAGGACCACTCCATGGTTGCATTCCTTGGGGAGTAAGCCTCACACGGGGCACTGCTAAACCTCCTGTGCATGAAGATCCAGCAGTTATGGCAGAACTCAGTGGGATGAATCGAGTCCACATCGGCCTTCACATCGATCCGGAAAACCTTGGCAATGAGGTCTGGCCAGGACGTGGCCCTCTTTTCCTTCTTTCGTAAAAGGACTTGGGTTTTACCATCCACAGGCCCATGGACTGGGTATCTCCTATTGTGCCCATCGGCTTTGAAAGGATTCCCGCAGATGCGGCAGAGATGTCGCAGGTTGGCTTGGTGCATGGCTTTGTCTCTTGCTTTCCTGTCATCATGGGATCTCTTCAGAAACTTTGGGTGGGGCTTCAATGCCAGTTGAGTCAGAGCTGATTTCTGACCACCAGGCGTGTCCAGGACTGCTGGAGATTGCTCTAGAGAGGGTTTCCCTTCGGAGGAATCTTGCTTTTCCCCTTGAGCATTTTCAGGTGCCTTTTCAAAGGATCTCACCCTGAATAGCTTAAATTTCCAATCTGAAAATTTAATATGTGGGTGCTGGAGTTCGTCTGGGGCGGAACTGAGTCCCAGGGTGGGTGGCAAAGAGACAGCCATGCTGACTGAGGTACCTGGAAACAATAAAAACAAGTCAGATTAGGAAAAAATTTCAATATCTCACTGATGTGCATTGGAAGGAATACAAATGAGTACATTCAATTATTCACTTATTAAATCATCCAAAAAGATAATTATTAAACCTCCTATTTTAATATACTATGTTAGGTGCTGATCATATAGCGGAGAGAGAGTCATTCCCTGTTCTGACAGGGCTGATGGTCATTTATACCATGTATCTAATTACATGCAACACCATGGTTTATTTCACATATATATGTACAAACTTATTTTTTTAACTTATTATTTTTTGTTGAGGTATAGTTGATGTACACTATTATATATGTACAATATTATTTCCCTTCCGGTGAAATCTTAAGGTCTTTGAGGACAGAATCCTTGAGTGATTTATCTCTGTCTCCCCAAGTTTCCTAGCACACATTATGTGCTCAATAGTTATTTGCTGAATAAATGCAAGGAAAAGCTGTCTACTAAACCAAAGAAAAGTCATATTTTCTGCATTGTATCAGTCTCATTGCATTAGCTGGACAATATATTTCCAGCTTTTTAAAGCTGTCTCCCGGGAGGTTGGTTGTTGATTTCTTCCAAATGGAACATAAAGGGATGATAAAGCTACAAATCCAAAGAAACTAATTACTCAGGACGTGAAAGGATGAAGTGAATTTTGAGCTTTATGAATGCACGCTAATAATAAGTATCATGGATAGTAATTATGCTTACAATTTTAATTAGCGAACGCTGCTGTAAATTATAAGCTTGTTTCTCCATCAGGAATAAAACCCACAGAACTCTCTAAACCTGCAACAAACCACAGTGTGCATGTACAAAGATTCTGAAGAATTTTAAGATGAAAATTTCAAGTATTTTCAGATAAAATTACACAGGCCATCCTGAAAGTCATTACGGGGCACTGGTCATTAGCTCTATAGTTTGTAATAAGAAGAGGTGGGAGTAATATTTTTCTTCTTTGAAAAACATTAGCAATTATACATTCCAGGAAACCCTAGCAATCTGGCTTGTGGTGTAGACATCATGGAGCAGCAGAAAAAAGTCTCAAAATGCCATTTGAGTGTCTCTAGACCCAATTAGCCCAATATTCTCAAAATTCTTCAGTACACATAACTGAGAAAACAGCAACTGTATTTTCAGACTATCATCTATATTTCTCATATTTGCCTGGGTTAATGCTCTTGACCTGCCAATTTTATCAAACAAGGTTTCCCCCTCGATTAACTAACTAACCAAACTGATGATAATTTTTCTAGTCATGTGATCGTGGAGACTAATCCTCAGATGAACACACTTTGCCCAGAGGTGGGATTTGGAGGTAGGGGTGGGAGAGGAAGCCACAAGGGTTGTCCTGACAGCTGCTAACAAAGCTTCCTGTCAGATCGCCCCTTTAAACCACTGAATTTTGTTGCATCTTGCATGCGTTATGCTTCAGAGGTTTATGTTTTTCATAAAAACTAAAAGCCAACTTCCAGTCTTTGTTGAAAAGGAAATCCTGTTACCTTGTTCTATATGCAGAACTGTGTGAGAACCAAACAGTTCCAAACCATTTCAAAGGTCTCATTAACATCAGAAGTATTCAATATTTCATCTGCAGCCCAACCAACACCTCAGAGCTGTTTACAGTTCTATTATGTTCCTAAATTCTGTCCTGGGTCAGGGCCGAGGACTTTCCGTGTCCCCTGCCCTCTGCCCTATTGCTTTGAACTCATTCCCAAGTGTCTTTTTTATTTCTTTAGGCTTTCCCTTCCCTGTCTTTTTCTGCACTAGTTCTCTGGAATTCCAAGATAATATTTTGAGTTCTTCTTTAAAAAAAAAATGCATGCATGACCCTCTTTACAGCTACTCAAGTTAAATACTGAACTTTCACAATGAGTAAGTCAACCACAAGGCATGTTGGAAGGCTCCCTAGAACTCTCTCCCCTCCCTACCCACCCTCTCCTGACTGGCATTGGCCTGAAATGTTGGGTGAAAATCTGCCAAAATACATTTGTGTAACTACTCCCATGGAAAGAGTACCATCACCAAGCAGTTATTAGCCATTGACATCCAGATCAAATTTATTTATTAGATTGTTTTTCTACTTAATTGCTAAAAGTTTATCCAAACTAGAAGTAAGAGGGAGTGGGAGAAATGTGTTATTCTTCTTATTTTTAGGGGAACATACACCAAGATGCTAATAGTGGTGATCTGTGAAAGCTATAGATGTTTTATATTTTTTATCTTTATCTATGATTTTTACTTCCTCTGAAATAAACTTATATTACTTTTAGAAGATAGAACTTTTAATAACTAGTTCTAATAAGGTATCGTTTGTCTATCTGATTAGCAAAAATTAAAAATATTGATATTAATCAGCATTAATATAGGCATGGGGATTGCAGATATCTTCATACAGTCTTGGGAGAAGTGTAAATTGGTATAATATTTCTAGTGGAAATGTGGCAATGTCTTTAAATTTTTTAAATATATATTATCTTTTGTGCAATAAATTTCCTTTTAGAAATTATCCTATAGAAACATTCCCACAGGTTATTCCCACAGTGACATTTATATGGAGAGAGACAGAGAGAGAGAGAAAGAAAAAAATTAAAAATCTGTTTAAAAGATCTGTTTGTTACTTTGAAAAATAGAAAACAGCATAAATGATCACCAATAGGGCATTATTAAATAAACTCTGGTCCAGATATACAATGGAAAACAACACAGAAATTTTAAATTTCTATATGCATTGATACATATGTGCAATTTCTATATACGTCAAGATACAAAGAGATGCCCACATGACAAAGCAGAGAGCAGAAGAACAATAGCAAGTATAGTAAGACTTCATTTATGCATGTTTGTATATATCTGAAAATACAGAAAATCTGGAAGGATATGCACTAAAACCTTAACAATGTTAACTCTCTAGAAAATAGAATTGGCACTGGTAAGGAGATCTCTAATTTTCTATTTAATTCATTTTTATATCATTAGAATGTTTCACAACAAATACAGATTATTTTTTTAATTTTTGTGATATATTCACTTTAGGGAAAAAATGTTGTAAAGGCTAGATTTCTATGTACCCATAGTCCCTTTTCCATATTTCTTCCTAAATTTCCACCCAGAAAAGTTTAAGATTTGGCTAAGACTCAAATCTGACCACCATTCTTAGCTTATCTTTCTTTTCTGGTAAACATGTTGAAAGGGGACTGAAATATGGACCTGCAGACAACATGAAGTTAGGACTATGAAAGAGTTATCTTGTCAGTCATGGATTTTTTTTGTTTTTGACACTCAGGAATCTTGCAGATGCTTGATCTCCTCTCTTCTAACAAAAGGTCTCAGCAGTGGACCAGCCTCAGGCTCTACAAGGCGGGGTGGTTGTTGCTGGCTCAGCCCTGTTCCCATGGGCTCTGCCCTCTCAGCACTGCCATCACCTGCTATCACAGCTACAGGGCTCCTTTTCCCCACAGGGCGTGGATTCATTTTGACAAGCCAGTCTGGGGTGGCTTGGCTGGGGCAGAAGTGTCATTTTTATGAGTGCATCCTTAGTTATTTCCGGAGGTAGAACCACAGCAGCACCACCCGTGACTCCCAACCCAGCCCTACACACACACACCCTACACACCCACCCTACACACCCACCCTACACACTCAGACCCTACACACACACACCCTACACACACACACCCTACACACACACACACCCTACACACACACCCTACACACACAGACCGTACACACTCAGACCCTACACGCACAGACCATACACACTCAGACCCTACACACACATACACCCTACACACTCAGACCCTACACACACACACCCTACACACACAAACGTACTGGCACTTGGTCCACAATCTCTCCTCTTAACATCTTCAACTTGGTCCGTATACAATGTTCAAGTGACTACTGTGTGGCCCAGAGTTACCCCTTATTGTCACTGTCCCACTCATTTATTCGTTCATTCACTCCACAAATACTATTGTCTACTATTTGCCAAACACCAGCATCAAAAAGCTGAAAGCATCAAAAGACTTTTTATGTCTCAGGCATCCACAAAATGACCTGAAGATTCTGGTTCTTCCTCCAGGCAACTTCTTGCTTGAACCACTTCAGAAAGAGAAGTGCACTGTCACAGCCCATGTTCAGGAATCCCATTCAAGAACGTAACCTCTGTGTAGCATCTCTACAGTGGCAATTCTCAAAATTGCCATGTATCAGAATCACTAGGGAGCTTGTGTTGAAAAAAAATATCATCAGGTCCCAGCAAGTCTGATTCTCCATCTGGGATGGAGTCCAGAAATCATATTTTTTAACAAACATTTCAGTGATCCTGCTACTAGGGGCCCACAGGTCATGCTTGGAGAAATACTCGTCTTCTGCTTAGTCTGATCTAGTTCAGGAAATTCCTGGCAGTGCTTGGCAAATACCTGAGCAAGTATACATTTCCTCCAACCCCAGAATTTGTTTGCTCCTGATTATTTTTCTTGCCTGGACCAGCATGGTATTTTTTTCCAAGTACCTCACACCTTTCCTTCTGCTGATTCATTTTACAAATCCATTCAAGAAACACTCCTTAGGGAATTCCCTGGCAGTCCACTAGTTAGTACTCTGAGCTTCCGCACCGGGGGCCCACATTCGATCCCTGGTCGGGGAACTAATATCCCCAGGTGTGGTGTGGACAAAGAAAAAAGGCACTCCTTAAACGCTTCCTTTGCCTGCAGCACTCATTTACAGTAATTCAGATATTTTGCATCTTCTCTATGAACCTACAGTGTCTTCCTCAACTTGGTTTTTTGTTCCTTTCCTATTTTCATAGATTAGAGAGAAAAACCAAATGTACGTCAGCTTCCCTTGCTCCCTCCTCTCATTCCCTACAAGGGAAAAAGCCCAAGTACTTCTAAGTAGAAACATAAAAATGTAATAAATATTGTGACTCAAGGCGTGAAAAATATGAGGGTTACCTTGCTCAGCAGGCTGCCTGGACAAAGTGTTGGGATGTCTGCAATTTGGTTGATATTACTTGATATCAAAGAGAAGGCAGAGTGTGTCCTCCTGTCTTTCAGAGCAGACTGCTGCAATATTTATCAGCCTCCACTGTCCTTCCCAGCCTCCCGCACCACACAGGGCTAACCACAAATGATGGCAGCCAATGACAGGCCAGGAGCCCCCAGCTCCAGCTGGCACCTGGCTCCTCAGGAAGCTTCGCTGGGGGGCCTGAGTGTAGAACCACACATGGGCGTGTGCTGGAACACTGCCAAGGCTGCCAGTTCACTCCCCAGGACTGTTTGGTTGGAAATGATCTTGTCAACATAATTTGGGGCTTCTGCCAGTGTTCTATAGCTCTGCGCCTCAGTTTCCTCATCTGTAAGATGGAAATACGAACTGTATATACCTCAAAGAGTCAATGAGGTTATACAGTGAGAGTTATTATAAGAAAATACTTGGAACAGTGTCTGCCTTTAGTAGGTACTCATCAAATGCTAACCATATGATCATTTTTATCATAATTTTGAAATGACCTACCTGGTCAGTTCTCAGTCAGGGAAGTTTGTGCTCCTTGTAACAACATTACGTTTACATTACTAGAGTTTTGAAGTCACAGACCAGGATTTAAATCTTGCCTCAGGTCTTGGATTTATTACTTAAACTTTATGAGGTTCCATCTCCTCATCTACAACCCAGGATTGACAATATTAGCCCCTAGTTATCCAGAGCAATAGGCCAAGCTTCCATGTGCTTTACATATCACTTATTTTTCACAACAATTCTACGCGTTTGATATTATTTTCTCCAAAGAAAAGCAACAGAAGTTTAGAGAAATGGAGAAACTTACCCACAGATACACTTCACTAAATAATGAAGTGGGTTTCAAAGTGCATGTCCTTAACCACTTCACTATTCTGTAAAAGGAGAATACGGAAAGCCATTGGTACCAATAGTGTGAGGATGACTCAAAAATGAGTCATCAGTCTACCTAGGACAGTCTCTGTTTCAAATCCCCTTTATAATTCTTAGACCAGCTTTATCCCTCAAGTGAGGGTGGCCTTGCTCTCATTTCATCTTCAGCAAAACTGTCAAAGAAGCAGGTGCAAGGATTTCTCCGTGCTGTGCCACCCTCTTTAGATACTTCTTGTATATCCCCACTATTTTATACCCAGGCCTGTCCAATCACACAACAGTCCTGGGGGACACAGCTTTCTGCTCACTAAGATAAAGAGTGAGCAGAAGCCACTGCAATAATATGTGAGAGATGGCCTGTGGCTTTCAGGAGCTTCTGTTTGTTTATACCCAAGGTTCATATGACATCATGAGGCTGGGCAGGTGGGAGCTGAGAAGTTCCTGAAGATGGAGTCCATGTTCAAATCAGCAGGAAGTAGGGTCTCTGGGATGTGGCTTTATGGGTCTTCATGTCCTCTGTGTACAAGGGGTCAAGTGGAGAGGAGTCACAGCATGGCTGACGTGGAAGAAGATTCCCTTCCCATCCATCCTCCCACACTGCAAAACCCTGCATCTCCACCGGACTCCCAGAAAGAAGAAGGGCCAGAGGTTCTTGCTTCACCTTAAAGGAAACAGGAAAACAGTAACAGCTCACAGAATTGGAACAAAGCATCAAGTCCCAGCTTCAGAGGATCAGGCTCCAGATCCATAGACCCACTTAGATGTTAAGTGACACTAGAGTGACCAACTGTCCCACTTCGTTTGGAACTTTCCTGGGTTCAGCCCTGAAAGTCCAAGGCAAACAGGGTCAGGGGGTCATCTTCAACCCCAAGCCAGAGTTGGAAAATTTCTCCATCTCAAACATTCATAAATGGAGTCCTTTTCAATTTTTTTTAGGAAAGTTGGATGTTTAAAGAGACTCATTGAAGAATACACACCAGGCCATAGGGGTCAGGGGCATAAGTGTCAGACCAGATTAAACAAGAGCTTTATCTTTTTTGTATCATATTTACCAAAAATTTCTGTACTGTTTAATTTTTTATCAGTCATATGTCCCTTTTAAAATAGAAAAAAAGATACACAATAAATTATTAATAATTAATTTTAAATGAAGCAAAATAAAATATTGGGTGCATATGAAGAAACTCTTCTATTCTTTTATATTTGAAAATCTGGATTTTTATACACCAGATTCTTCAAGAGCAGGATTTCCCATGTTTTCTTGTCCTTCCCCGTTACACCTGGGGACCTCTTTCTCCCATCCATGTTGAAATCATGTCGCTCTCCCCTGTGCCCTGCTGAGAGATGACCTCCACTGGATTACCAGGAAAACATGCCGAGCCCCTTTTCCTGGTCACTAAAATTCCACCCACTATTCTCGTTTCAAATCTTTTCCATGTGACAGACCCCACCTAGAGCAAACCCTGACTTCCATCATGAAACAGCAAAGTCAAAGCTGCCAGGATTTCCACGTTGTTCCAAGCAAATTAAAAATAAAATATGGCCGACAGATCTTGGCTAAATTTAGCAGTAGGAAAAGGGCAAACTAGAGTTTGGATGATTTGATGCCAGGTCCCAGTGTTGAGTAGAGCCCTCCCGGCTGAGCGACTAGCTGTGGTTAATCCTAGAAGTGCGGACAGTGTCTGCACTGGCCCTGCTCCCTCTGGGCACATGCACTCTGCTGTCCCTCCCTTAACCTGTCTCTCCACCCAAGCCCCAAACCTGTAGGCAGGTTGCCTACACTTATTCCCCTGGGCTCCCTGCAGGCCCTTTTAAAAGACCTTTTCAAATTCAATTTCCTCCCAGACAGCCTGGAACTCCAGTTGCTGATATCAATCAAAATCTACTCCTGCAGCTGTGGTCTGAGCGTGTGAACACTGCATTTTGTGCTCTTATCATAATCCAGCAGATGCTGTTTACTGACACTGTGATTACATATATAAGCATGTATCTACATATTTCTAGCTCACAAAACTCTTGTCTTCTAACATCACCAAATCGAATGCCAGAGCTAGAAGGGAATTTAGAGATTATCTGACCCAATGGATGTATCTTAGAGGTGAGAAACAGTACCTGAAGGGCAAAGTGTCCTGTTCAATGTCACAGGAGGGAATTAGTAGCAAAAAGAGCATCACAAGCTGGTCTCTGGAGTCCCAAGACAATATTCTTCCCAGTGAAAAGGGAGCATCCCTCCCCCACCCACCCCGATGCCTTCTTGCTTCTCTTAGCCTGGAAAGGAACTCGACTTGGCATCAAAGCAGAACCGTAACAGGTCATTGCTAGATTAGAGCCTTCAGTGATAATGCAAACTTGCCACAGCGCTGGTGGTAGAAAGAGAGCATCCCCACACGCTCGTTTCTCCCCCACTTCTCCAGTCTTAAAATTACTTTCTAATTAACTCAATGTGGATTACCCCTGTTGGTAAATTTTCTAATGTGTTATTAATTGCTGTCAACGTCAGCTGCAGCTCTTTCGCCACAAATTCAAGAGTGCCTTGGCGGGCTTTCTGCCGTTAGCTTAGCTGTTTTCTAAACAACTAGTGCCATCATGTGGGCAAAAAAAGGCTATATCATTGAGTTATCAGGAAAAGTCTCAAGTCCATGAACTAGTTCAGTAGTCAATAAGTTTGGTTCTCTTCTCTCCTCCATTTATCCCAACCTCTATCTTCCCTACCCATCCCCTCCACCATCACCTGCCTCTGTAGGAATCTCCCATAATTCCTATTGACTATGAAACAACATCAAAAGCTGAGACGGTCAAAGTAACTTGCTCAGGACCCCAGACCTAGTTAACTCTAGTCTTCCACTAAAATCAAGGGTCTAACATGGAACTCACTATTTTGCTACTGCTAACTGGTCCCAGAAAATATGTAATAAATGCCTTCTCTCCATTCCTCAAACAAGTAAAGATGTAAGGAACATGTCTTCATGAGGGAGTCTGAGGAATGAGAAGTGATGTCCAGTGTTTCGGACTCTACTAGACATCCTTTCTAAACTGGAGACATCTGTTCCATTTTCAGACCCCAAATATAGAAATCCATTTCTTTCCTCCTCATCTCATTCAGCTGTATAAGGTCTAAGAATGAGTTCAAACATCAATGTAGAATGAATTTGATCTAAATGTCTCAGGGTTAGAATTCAAGTTTGAGAAATGGGCTTTCTCAAGCCTAGAGTAAACATAATGGCCTGAAACGACTAATTGCAGGACAGCAACAGATATCTTTACAAAAAGCCAAACTGGGCAACTATCCCAAGCTCTACAGTTTGGGGGTTCCAAAAATTTCATAATTGTTTTTGGAGAGTGAGAAAGGAATACTTTTAAACAAAGGTGATTTAACTATAATTTAATTTGACTTGTGTTTCTATCTATAGTTACTATGTGGCTTAATTTTCTATCTAATGAGAACAATTGCTAAGTTTTTAATAAATTTTAATTAAAAACTATATTCCTTTTCAACTTATGAATAGTGGTTCTGGAAAGGCATAGGTAGAATCAGCTTCTAATTATATTTGTTCAAAAACCTGCCATTGAATTGTCGATAACATGTTTATAAAAAAAAACTTTAAAAATTACTATGTGATTTAAATGTATATCTTGTTATAAGTTTTTCCTGGGACATTCCTCCCTCCCAAAAAGAGTACAATTTTCAAATGTGGATAAAAGCGCCCTTTACCACTATCATTACAGAAAGAAGTCTGTATTTTATTTCCACATCTGAAGATAGTATTACTAATAGTAATACTTTATTTATTTCATTATATAAGTTTCTATAAAAAAAAGTCTGGATTCTACTCTTTCTTGTCTCCATGTTAGTTCTAAAAAGTAGCTTTGGGGAATTCCCTGACGGTCCAGTGTGTAGGGCTCTGCACTTCCACTGCCTTGGGCCTGGATTCGATCCCTCGTCAGGGAACTAAGATCCCACAAGCTACACAGTGTGGCCTCAAAAAATAAAAAATTAAAATTAAAAAAATAATAAAGTTTTCAAATAATAAAGATAAAAAGTAACTTTGCTTTGTGACAAATAAGGGGAGACCAGAGAATTCAGCTTTAACTGAGATTGGTTGTTCTTTGTACTTCTTTCAAAGAAGAATTTACCTTCATTCTCCTCAAGCCCCTCTCAACGTTTCCAGGATCTCCAACGCCCCCTTCAATCCCCCAAAATCACCAGCCATAACAAAAATCCATGATTATCTCTAATATGTACATATTACATATGTTATACTAGGAAAAAAAAAGGTTCTTAGTAACATGATATCAGAATAGTCCTCAGACCTCCTCAGGGCCTTTGTGGCTTCTCTGTTCCTCATGGACCACAGACCATTATGTAGAGACTTGCATAAAATTCCAGGAATCAACTCCAGGTTCCAGGGCCTTTTGGTCACCTGGATACATAGCTCCCTTTCTCCAACAAAGCTATTTCTCCTGGTAGTAATCAATAATAACATAGTGTAATGTTGAAGTAACTTGTGGTTTATGCCTATTGATCTAAAGGTAGGCTGAATTACGTTCTCCTCAATTCATATGCTGAAATCCTAACCCCCAGTACCTCAAAATGTGACTATATTTCAAGATAGAGCCTTGAAAGGAGTGATTAAGTTAAAATAAGGTCATTAGAGTGATCCCTAGTCCAATTTGACTGATGTCCTTACAAGAAGAAATTGGGACACACTGAGGCATGTGCAAGCACAGAGGAAAGACCATGTGAGGGCACAGTGAGAAGGTGGCTGTCTACAAGCCAAGGAGAGAGGCCTCGGAAGAAACCGACCTGAAGACCCCTTGATATCTGACTTCTAGCCTCCAGACCTGTGAGAAAATAAATTTCTATTGTTTAAGCCACCCAGTCTGTGGTATTTTGTTTCGGCAGCCCGAGAAGACTAAGAAAGTAGAGATCAGTCTCTCATCTTGTACACTCTTTTCACTCATCCACTCAAGGAAGAAGAGTTTCTTTGGATGGTCAAGTCTGAGGACGCTCACTGGACCTCAGTCTTGATGAGCAAATATGGCTATCATGGCCACTATTATCCGTATAATGTTGGGCTCTGGTGTGGAGTACCCCAGGCTTTGGAGTGACATAAACCTGGGTTTAAATTCTAGCATCACCTCTTGCAAGCTGTGTGACCTTGGGTATATTTCTTAACCTCTCTGACTCCATTTTGTCATTTAAAAATGGGAATAATAATATGTACCTGGTAATGTTCTCAGGAGAATTAAATGAGTTAATACATGTAAGCTGCTTAGCACATTGTTAAGCACAACGTTGCCTCAAGAACCCCCAATCCTGCCGCTCAAAACCACCCTCCGGAGCCACAACCTTTTTCATCAAAGGTAAATCCCCATTTCAAGGCAAACTCTTAAAGTCATCCTTCATTTCTTTCTTTCTCTAAATCCTCACATCCAATCAGTCACCAAATTCTCATCTTATTCATTTTACTTCTCTGATCAAAATCCTCCTGTTGTTCCCCATCCTGGGTTAAAGTAAAAGCCAAGGACCTCACAAGGACTAACAAGGAGCA
This sequence comes from Stenella coeruleoalba, assembly GCF_951394435.1. Taxonomy (NCBI): domain Eukaryota; kingdom Metazoa; phylum Chordata; class Mammalia; order Artiodactyla; family Delphinidae; genus Stenella; species Stenella coeruleoalba. Next base: position 22,218,313 of record NC_137154.1, read on the forward strand.
TTTCTTCTTCTACCCACTTCACTACAGACACACTGGCCTCTGTGCTGGTCCTCAAAAAGTCCATATATGCTGCTACTTGCTATTCTCTCTGCCTGAACTATTAGATTAGACACCGCCATGTTAGGGCTCTCCAGAGAAACAGAACCTGTAGGAGATATCTCTATCCTAGCTATCTAGGAGAGAAGTTTATTACGAGGAATTGGCTCACATGATCGTGGAAACTGAGAAGTCCCATGGTGTGCCATCTGTAAGCTAGAGACCCAGGAAAGCCAGTGGTGTAAGACCCAGTCCGAGGGCAGGAGAAAACGGACGTCCTACCTCAAACAGTGAGAGAGAGAGAAGGGGGCGGGAAGGGAGAGAAAGTGCTCAAATTCTCCCTTTCTCCACATTTCTGTTCTATTCAGGCCCTTAACAGATTGGACGGTGCATGCCCACCCACGTTGAGGAGGGCAAGTTGCTTTACTCAGTCTACTGATTCAAATGATTTTCTCATCCAGCAACATCCTCACAGACACACCTAAAAATAACGTTTAGTCAAATATCTGGGCACCTGTGATCCAGTCAAGTTGTCACATAAAATTAACCATCACAGCTGCCTTTGACTTCTAGGGACTTGCAGTCTAATGTGGAATTAAGATAGACCTGGAGTAGTAGGTAGGGTAGATAGAGATAATGAGATAGAGAGTCAAGAGTCAAGGGATACGAGATGTGCTTTCTGTTCTGTCACTATGGACTGTGTGACTTTGAACCATTCATGTAACCACTCGAGTGAGGATTTTCTCAGTTTAGTTTCTATAAAAATGGGTAACACCTACTTTCCAGCATCCCTTGGGGATCAAATAATTAAATGAAAATGCCTGGCCCAAGAGTCTGACACTTGGTAAGTACTTAATAAGTATTAAGCGCTAGAAGGAGGGGAGGTGAGAATAGAACCACGTCCCAACAAGTTTTGGGATCTGAGAGCACAGAGTAACTTCCCGGGTTGAGCCTGGGAAAATGAGCAAACTCCCACAGTTTCACTGCTGCATGATTGCATGAGGTCACACAGCAGAGCTGATAACACCGTGTGGGGCGCTGGGGATCAGAGGTCGGAGACAAGCCACGGGTTCTCTGATGCTGGAACAGTGAAAGGGACACAGACAGGTCAAGAGAGGACTTCACCACCACAAGGAGGAGAAGGCTGAGCTAGAGTCAGATGACCGGTGATGAAAAAGAGTTACGTCTGCAGATTCTGGGATGTGATCGAGATCACACCCAACAACCTGAACAGATGTCAGCCAGGTCCCTACCCTCCATCTCCAGCCATGATGTCAGACATGTAGTAGCCACCAGGGAAGAAGGAGAGAGAGAACAAGAGAGAAAATCACAAGGACTGGCTAGTTTCATCTCAAATGACAGGCATTGTTAGATTAAGTTTCCTGTCTTTGGACTGAATGGGGGCTCCTAATGGTAAGGCTGCCGGCTTCTGAAAATAGACCTTCACTTATGTGCAACTGAACTGTGTAAGTGCTCTGCACATGATTGTATATATAGTTTCCATTTTTTCATATTTTTCTACATTGAAGGTAAGTAAAATTTATAACAATAATTATTTGATTGATCAATTAAAAGGGAAAAATCAAAAATATAATTTAAGGCCCCAAGTTCAACTATTGACACCAAGCTCTATTGCCTTCACACAGCACGGCCAGCTCTTATGCCCCTTTGATATGACTGAAAGTACCAGGTTTCTCATGCCTCTTAATGCCATGAAGACCACACTCCCAAATACTAACATGCTTTCTCCTAGCAAAGAGACCAGTGGAAGGGTGGCTGGCCAGAGACCCTCCCTGTGTGTCAGGCATTGCCATAGTGAAGGTCCAATGCCAAGCTCTGGTTACTTCCGGAGCAGCCTCTTTTTCCTCTTGGGCATACTGGTCATAACAGGTGCCACTAGTCAATTACCTCGACTCTCCCAACTCAGCCTCCCAGTGAAACATTACAAAAGAGGCCTCAGTTTCTTCATTTGTAGAAGCAAAAGGGAGGGGATGGGGTGTCAGTATCTTTATAATTTCACTCTGTACCACATTCACGATTTTTGCCTTATCCAAATACCACCTGCACTATTATTTGTTTAATATTTGTCTTTAAATGAAGTTACCTCGTTTACTTACATCAATTTACTTAGAGAAGGATTTTATACGTTATCAAAGGTTTGTAGCAGAAATACAATGTAGGAAGGAAAATGCTCTCACTGTTAGAAAGAAAGGTGAGTGAGTGTCAAGGTTTACTGGCATCAAATAGACACTTTTTCCTTCCCAAATTAAAAAGGATTGAAAGAAAACTGGAAAAGCAATTCAACGTTAACCTGCACCCAATGTTGATATGTCTCCACCTGAAGTCATCTTGTGTGCTACCTAAACTCATTTCATGCACCGCAATGAGACTCTGTTAAACGTCAGGGGATGTGGTGTCTGAGAATCCTCCCAACTCTAAGAAGCTGAGACTTGTGTCTGTTACAAACCATTGCACACCCGTCGCTGAGCAGCTGACTGCGGAAAGTCAATTTGGGAACATGACCAGTGGGTGGCAGGATTGAGACAGTGCCGTAGATGGAGACCTTTCTTAATATAGCTCCCCTTGTTTACAGCTCTCAGCCGGCCCGCAGCCCTTCCTCTTCATCTGCTGTTTGTCTACATCTGCCTCGAGGTCCCCGAGGAAACAACAGACCAGCACATCACTTCATGTGGAAACCAGACTGGGGGCTCCAAAATGCACAAATTTGTTGGAAGAAGCCCCCAGTTCCTTCACTCCTCATGGAATCTGCCTTCACCATTTAAACATAGGAAACTGAAAGGATCAAGAAGATCTCTGTGCCCTGGATCCAATTCGAGGTTTTAAACCAATCAACCAAATCTTCAGCATTTTGAAGCATAAGTATTGTGTTAGACAGAGATTAAAAAACTTAATAACCGGCTGCTTGCGAGCTAGGTTATTTGGGCAGATGATATTAAAGCTGTCGCTATCCATGAATGGAACAGATGGGGCATAACTGCTAAATTACATGCTAGAGACCATGAGAAATATAAAGTTTCAGAGGAGATTGAGGGAAGGCCAAGGGAGCCCTTCTTCCCAATGCCCAATGAAAGTGCCCACAAAATCATTCAACATTTCAGCAGTACCAGATATAAGTGATAAAAATTAGACATATGCCAAGATCCCCAGAAGGAGTCTCTACAGATGAGCAGAATGATGATAGGGTCTGTATTAGTTTTCTAGGGCTGCCATAACAAAATACAGACTGGGTGACTTAACCAGTAGAAATTTATTTCGGACAGTTCTGGAGGCTGGAAGCCCAAGATCAAGGTGTCATCAGCATTGGTTTCTCCCAGAACCTCTCTCTTTGGCTTGCAGGCCACTTGCTTGCTGTGTCCCCACATGATCTTTCCCCTGTGCTTACACATCCCTGCTGTCTCTTCTACTTCTTAAAAGGACACCAGTCCAATTGAATTAGGGTCCATTCACATGATCCCATTAAACCTTAATTACCCCTTTAAAGGCCCTATCTCCAAATATAGCCACATTGGCAGTTAGGGCTTCAACGTGTGAATTTGGGGGGCGGATATAATTCAGTCCATAACAGGGTTCCAATGCACTCTTCAATTTTTGCAGAGAAAATAGTCTGGAAAGAAAATAGTCAAGAAAGGGGGAGGGAGGGGAGGAGGAGAAAAGGGAGGAAAGGGAAAGCTCATTGAGGATTGACCTGAAGCCCCCTTCTTGACAGCCTCAGGGATACCGTCCAACTTGGAGATGGGAAGGGAGGCTGCCCTGATGAACAGGGTTGCCCAAAGCAGAAAGGCAAAGATCAGGATAGAGAATCAGCTTCGAGAAGCAGCTGTTCCAAGTATCTAGAAGCCAACTCCAAAGGCAAGAATAAAAATCCATTTCAGGCAAGCAGCAATGCACTAGCCATGAAATCAGGCAGAGGGGACAGGTTAAGGAGTCCCTCATGAAGCTTCTCCCTAAAACCCCTTTTGCCTAACCACAGCTTTAGAGGCATATAAAAGTTTTCTCAGTTCAATGATGGTGTATTTGTCTTACCATACTAAAAACTATGTTACGAAACTAAAAGGAGCCTGCAGAATATACGATAAGCCAGGAACCTATCCCTATTTGTCTTCTTATCCTGTCAAACAAGAACCCTTTAATCAAGTAAGAACAATTTTACTGAGACTCTTTGCATTTGCATTCAAGAGCTTTAAGTTTGGAAAGAAAGCTACCATTGTTTTTTCTTACAGGGAGACCTCATTTGTATTGCACATCACTTTATTGCACTTCACAGATGCTGCAGTTTTTTACAAATCGAAGGTTTTGACAACCTTCCATTGAGCAAGTCTATCAGTGCCATTTTTCCAACAGCATTGGCTCACTTCGTGTCCCTGTCACAATTTGGTAGTTCTCACAATATTTCAAACTTTTTCATATTCGTTATGGAGATCTGTGATCAGTGATCTTTGATGCTACTACTGTAATTGTTTTGGGGCTCCATGAACCACGCCCAAATGAGATAGTGAACTTAATTGATACATGTTGTGTGTACGCTGACTGCTCCATCAACCAGCTGTTCTCCCACCTCTCTCCCTCTCCTTGGGCCTCCTTGTTCCCTGAGACAATTTTCAAAATTAGGCCAATCAATAACCTTGCAATGGCTTCTAAGTGTTCAAGTGAAAGGAAGGGTTGCATGTCTCTTACTGTAAATCAAAAACTAGAAATGATTAAGCTTTCCTGACATGTGAGGAAGGCATGTCAAAGCTGAGATAGGTCTAAAGCTAGGCCTTTTACATGAAACTGTTCGCCAAGTTGTGACTGCAAAGGAAAACTTCTTGAAGGAAATTAAAAGTGATACTCCAGTGAACACACAAAGGAAAATAGCCTTATTGCTGATATGGAGAAAGTTTGAGTGATCTGGATAGAAGATCAAACCAGCCACAACTTTCCTTTAAACTAAAGCCTAATCCACAGCAAGGCCCTAACTCTCTTCAATTCTCTGAAGGCTGAGAGATGAGGAAGCTGCAGAAAGAATGTTTGAAGCTAGCAGAGGTTGGTTGATGAGGTTTAAGAAAAGAAGCCACCTCCATAACGTAAAAGTGCACTGAAGCAGAAAGTGCTGATGTAGAAGCTGCAGCAAATTATCCAGAAGATCTAGCTAAGGTAAATAATTAAGGTAGCTACACTAAACAACAGATTTTCAAGGTAGACAAAATAGCCTTATATTGGAAGAAGATGCCATCTAAGACTTTCATAGCTAGAGAGGAAAAGTCAATGCTTGGCACCAAAGCTTCAAAGGATGGGCTTTTTCTGAAACAGAAGACAAAAGGGAAAATATCCTATATTCCTATAAGGAATTGCCTCTGTTGAACAAGCAGTGTTCTTGATGAGAAGAAACCAAGATAAGAAGCACGTGTAATGAAACTAACACCCAAGGAGAAGACATACAATGAATACATTGGATGCCATAAGAGACAAATTTGCAACTTACTGATATAGAAAACAAACTGGAGAAAAACTCTGAGATCACATAGGAAGTGAATGCAGAGACGAAAATAATGAGGAAAAGGTTAGGGATAGATATTATAGAATAAGTGAAATAGTGAAATGAAACACACAGGATGGTGGGTGTTCCCCCAAAGATAATTGAATCCAGTCAAATCACGTGGAATAAAAGCATTACTCAAGATAACATTGAATTTTCCAGCACTAAACAGAGCTTTAGCTCTAGGAGAGCTCACCACCATACTCTGAAAAAGATAATGAATAGAGAGATCTCTTCCAAAGTGTAGGCTATTAAAATGTCAACACTTAAAGAATAATAAAGATCATGAAAATATCCATTCATGGAAAAAAATCACCTTTGAAAAGGAAAAGTTAAGAAATATGATCAATATAAAATGACCTTCATTATGCCAGTTATGCTTTTTCCTTGATTTCTACTGTGGTTAGGATAACTCTTGCTGCCCTGCATTGGTTTATTTTCATTTTTAATTTACCATAGATGATGATGATGAAGATAGATAGATGATAGATAAATAGACAAACAGACTGACTCCATCCTTTTTTCTATCTATGCTACTTTTCTTTTTAACTTATTTTTTTAATGTGCTATAAAATATATTACACATACAGTAGAGTGCATAAAAACATTCATGTGTAAATCTCTTCCCCTTGAATTCAGATAGAAACTGTGACTTGATGTAAGCAAGGGAATATGGCAAAGGTGACAATTATGTCTTTGACTATGCTACATCATATAGGACCCTGTCTTAGTAGCCCAGAGAGAGAAAGTTTTCTTTCTCACTGGTTGGAAGAAGTAAGCTTCCACATTGCAAGAGGGCCTATGGAGAATGTCGTCAGACAGGGAAAGGCCTCTCTTAACTGAGAGCAGGCCATCAGGCAATAGCCAGCAAAAAAATAGAGATCTCAATCCTATAACCTCAAGGATCTGAATTCTGCCAACAGCCTGAGCTTGAAGCAGATTTTTCCCCAGTCAAGTTTCTGATGAAATTGCAGCCCAGTGAAACTCTGGGTATAGCTAAGCCTTGCCTGAATTCCTAACATACAGAAACAATAAGATAATGCAATAGCCAAGGGGTGAAAGCAACCCTTGTTTCCATCAAAGAATGACTGGGTAAACAAAATGTGATATATATATACAATGGAATATTATTATGCAGCCTTAAAAAAGAAGGACTTTTTTTTTTTTTTTTTTTCAGTACTTGGGCCTCTCACTGTTGTGGCCTCTCCTGTCGCGGAGCACAGGCTCCGGACGTGCAGGCTCTTAATCCACGTTTTGTTGGATTTTTACCTAGTTTTTCAGTTTTTTGAGCTATTGTAAATGATATTATATTTTAAATTCCAGTGTGTACAGGCTCACTGCTAGCATAATGAAGTACAACATTTTTTAATGGTTATCTTATATCCTGAGATCTCCTGACTCATTTTTTTAATTCTAGGAAGTGTGTGTGTGTGTATCCTGTAAGATTTTCTACATAGATAATCATATCGTCTGCAAGTAGGGACAGTTTTATTTCTTTTTTTGTGATTTGTATGCCTTCTACTTCCTTTTCTTGCCTTATTGCATTGACTACAACTTCCAGAACTATGTAATATAAGAGCAGTGCCATTGGCTATCCTTGCCTTGTTCCCAATCTTATGGGAAAGCATTTAGTCTTTCACCATTAAGTATGTTAGATGTAGGTTCTTGTAAACACTCTATCAAGTTGAAAAAGTCCAAAGTGCTGATGAAAGAAATCATAGAGGATGTAAATAGATATACTATGTTCATTAGTTGAAAGATTCAACATAATAAAGATGTCAGTTCTCCCACAAATTGAAACATAGGTTTAACACAATTCCTATCAAAATCCCAGTAAAATATTTTGCAGATAGGCAATATTATTCTAAAATTTATATGGAAAAGCAAGGGAACTAGAATAGCTAAAGCAGTTTTTAAAATGAAATCAAAAGTAAGAGGACCTCATCTATTTGATTTCATGACAATATATAACTACAATAATCAAGACTCTGTGGTATTATTGGAGAGATAGACATAGAGATCAATGGGATAGAATAAAGGAACCCAAAATAGACCCACACAAATATACCCAACTCATTTATTTTACAAAGGTGCAAAAACAATTCAATGGAGGAAAGATAGCCTTTTTTTTTTTTTTGCGGTACGTGGGCCTCTCACTGTTGTGGCCTCTCGCATTGCGAAGCACAGGCTCCGGATGCGCAGGCTCAGCGGCCATGGCTCACAGGCCTAGCCGCTCCGTGGCATGTGGGATCTTCCCAGACCGGGGCACGAACCCGTGTCCCCTGCATCTGCAGGCGGACTCTCAACCACTGCACCACCAGGGAAGCCCTGGAAAGATAGCCTTTTAAACAAGTGATGGTGGAGTAATTGGACATCCAAAGGCAAGGAAAGAAAGTAGCAAGAAATGGAAGGGGAGGAGGGAGGAAAGAAGGAAGGAAGGAAGGAAGGAAAGAAAGAAACCTAGTCTCACACCTTATACAAAAACTAATTCAAAATGGATCACAGTAAAAAGACTAAGAATATAATTAGAAAATAGGCAAAAGACATGAAGAGACATTTTGCCAAAGAGAATGTACAGGTGGCAATAAGCACAGGGAAAGGTGCTGCACATCATCAGCCATTAAGGGAGTGAAAACTACAACCACAGTAATACATCACTACACATCTATCAGAAAGGCTAATGCAAGAAACCTGAATCACACATACATTGTTGGTGAGAATGTGTAATGACAGAGCCACTCTGGAAAACGAGTTGGCGGTTTCTTAAAAAGCTAAAATACAAATACCATATGACTCAGTGATTGTACTCCTGGACATAAATTAAAATTTATGTTCACACAAAAAACCTTATAGGAATGTTTATAACCAATTCCAATGCAAAAGTTTCCATACTATGTGATTCCATTCATGTGACATTGTTGAAATGGTAAAATTATAGAAATGGAGAACAGATTAGTGGTTCCCAGTGTACAAGGGGGGTACAAGGAGGAGGGAACTAGGTATGGCTATAAAAGGGCAACATGGGGGATCCTCGTGGTGATGGAAATATTCAGTATCTTGACTGGATCAATATCAAGATATTGTGATATTGTGCTATAGTTGTACAAGATGTTACCATTGGTGGAAATTGGGTAAAGGGTAAATGAGATTTCTCTGTATTATATCTTACAATTGCATATGAATCTACAATCATCTCAAAATTAAAGTTTATTTTTTTAAAGATTATATAATGACAAGCAAATGCAATTGCAAACTTGGGCTGGACCCTGGATGGAAAATCAAACCGAGGTAACAGCTCTAAAGGATTATTGGGGTAGAACTGAGGAGATTTAAATATGGTTGTATGTTAGATAATATTTATTGTACAAGTTAAATTTCTGAGTGTGATAATGGTGTGTGATAATGGCGTCTGAGTGTGATATATAGGAACCTATATAATCGTCCTTGTTCTTAGTACACTGAATTATTTAGGGACAATATGATAATATGCAACTAGTTCTCAAGTAATTCATAAATAAGTTTTTTTTTAAACTCTCAAATAATTAAGGGAGGGGGGAGAACGAGGGAAAAAGAGATTGAGCAAGCCAGCCAGCCAACATGGAACATTCCTGAAAGATAAGCAAGTAGGCAAGAGTGATGATGAGGGAAACAGCTTCCATAATCAGTAGTTATGAACTCTGTCCCATACTAAGAATCTTTAATGTCCTATTTGCCTAGACAGACACTATCTCCTTTTCTAGTCCTTTAGATAAATGCTGTAAACTTTTTATAAATCTTAAACATTTTACTGATCAGCTACTGTACCTGTTTCAGTACCTTTAAATAGGCTTTTTCAAGTTTGCCAACTTATGTCTCCGAAGTATACATTCCCCTCCGTCCTGGGGTCTCATCTTCCCCAGTGGAATGTCAGTAAGCTGCTAGGCAATTCCTAAAGGTGGCTTTAGATTGTACTAATTAAAGTGTTGTGACGTTGATGAATGCAGGGATTGGGGTGTAGTGGTCCCCAGGTCTGAGCAATAAGCACTCTCCTCCTTCCAGAATGTAGTCATATAGATAGCAAGGCCATGTTTAAAAACGTTAAGTTAGTCATTTTTTTTCCTTCACAGTGGTTTCTTCAGGAAAGTAGAACTGAGTTTCAAAAATGTAAGGGGACATTTTTTCTTTTATATTTTTTACCTTCTGTCATGAATATTTTATCTTGTATGTGAGTTTTAATTTCTTTTTACAGTTATTGGGGTATGTGGTATATGCGTGTGTGTGCATTTGTTTTTTAAAATAATACACTAACCTAGAATCCTGGGGAGAATGAGTAAGATACATACCAAGAACTAGATGGAACAAAAATTGACAGTCTTTCTGGGAAGTCATTTGAAACAGAAGTCATAAATATCCATAGCCTTTGACCTACCAATTTCCACTGAAGAAACCCATCTTAAAGTCGTAGTTTGAAATGTGGGCAAAGATTCATCCGCAAAAGTTCACTGACAAATTATAAAAGCAAATACTATAATAGAAATAATCTGATATTCAAACTTAGAGGAATAGTTAATTTATTATAGATTCAGGCATTTAGATAGGAAACTGCACATTTTTAAATATTATCTTGAGGCATTTTTAATTAATTAGGAAATGCTTGATGTAAGAAATGAGATCAATATAAACTATTTTATGGGCAAAAGAACTAAAGCTGATGAATCATTTCCAGTTTCCGATCGTGTTCCAATTTCTAATACTTTGTTTCCTCTTTGGAGTCTGTTATTTGGCACTTTTCCAAATTTAGTTTTGAGGAATTTCCTCTCAGAAAACAATGCCTCTCTGGTCATGGGCAAAATGATCTCTCGTTTATTGATTTCTAGTGTTGACCCTTTATATCCCTAGTTCACTGGTGCAGAAAACAAAAAATGCAAATGACCCTTAATAAATGCCTTGAGAAGAAATTACCACCACCATCCTCAAGAAACCATTTTGGAAATCTTCCAATGTGCACATGTAGAATCTTCAAAGGTCATTATTAATTTAACAGAATTCTTACATGTTGTACCCCTTACAGAAACTCCTTCAGGAAAGCCTAGAGGATTAGCTATCATTCAGAACATGAAGATTACTTTGTTATAAGAAAGTAGTCAGTCCCATGTTATTCATCAAAGCAATGTTTTATTTAGAAAATCCAGAAAGAAATATATTCTGTTCTGGCAGAAACTGAGGTGAAAGTATGATATTTTTGGTGGATGAAATGCTGAAAGTTCAATTTGAAACTGAAAATTGTTTCATCTTAACAATCACAAGCCATTAACAACAGCACCATATGAAAAGGGCAAACGTGGACACAGGCTTCAGGAACCTGGAATGTGTCCTACTCTATGCGATGAAAAACTTAGAGTGACAGCATTAACCCCCAAGCACACACACCCCTTCCATTCCCTTTCATAGTAAAGCAGCTTTTAATTTACTTAATTTTGTCATTGTAATAATCCTCATTTAGGCTGTTTCCAACCTATAAAAGAATTGTATATTCTCCCCAAAGCATTTTTATTGAGTTATTTGCAACAAACTACATATTCTATAAAAACAATATTATTAATTGGGACTGGCTTTCCCTCTCTCCACCACTGTCTGCCCCACAAAAGACTATTTGACTCATAATGTATCTGAAAAAATGTTTGCAGTGAAAGAGATACAATTATGGAAAATAATACTGTTGCATAAAAGACACATTATTTCAACTTCAATTGTGGGCAATTCAGGGAAACTAAACATTTATTTATTTAACTGTCTTTTGGGGAAATTATATTATAAAATCTAATGAGGAACAGTGGAAATATATCTCCTGTTCTTCCCACCAAGCAAGCTCACACCACAGTTCTGAACACTTCCTCTTTTGTGCTTCAGATTTTCTCTGCTTTCCACTGCCTCTGTGAGAGTTTCTACACCTGGCAACGTGCAGGAACTCACACACGAGACTTTTGAACTCAAGAGCCTTCCTGAATGGTAATCCTCTATTGTTTCAAAATATAAATAAGCCAAACGCTTAACTATACATTTTTGATTTTGTGTTCCAGTGCCATGATTAAGGTTTTTGTTTTGTTTTGTTTTTTAAGGATCCTAATGTCCTGAAAGGTTTAACGTTCTTCCATTCAAACATCAACCATGCAAAAATCTGACTGAGAAATTCATTCAATATGCAGATGTTGTATAGAAGCAGAGTTAAGCAGGAATGTTGTAATGATAAAGTACAATTTTCAAAAACTTCAACACAAGACTGCCACAGAAATCGAGAATGAACACATTCTAAGATTTTAGTCAGCCCATTAATTAATGAGAGAATTAGTAAGATGATAAAGCTGGTCCAAAGGAAGTTTGGAGAAACAGATATTAAAGTCAGTCAAAGGAATGCTGAAATTTACCAGCCCATACAAATTAGTTAATATCCCATAGTGCATTAACCTCAGGGTGTGTGTTTTTTTTACTGGAAGGAAATCTATGAGTTAATGTATAACCTCAGTGTCTGGTCTCTAATCAAATAGTAAAATAGCAAAGTCAAACAGGAGAATTCTCAGACATAGATAATTAATTATTAGGCAAACATGTTAAACAGTGTCACTGTTGCCTTCCTCTTACTTTATTTCAGGTTTTGGATGACTTTTCTTCATAGTAATGCTTTTTTTTTTTTTCAGTACACGGGCCTCTCACTGTTGTGGTCTCTCCCATTGCGGAGCACAGGCTCCGGACGCGCAGGCTCAGCGGCCATGGCTCAGGGCCCAGCCGCTCCGCAGCACGTGGAATCTTCCCAGACCCGGGCACGAACCCGTGTCCCCTGCAACGGCAGGTGGACTCTCAACCACTGCGCCACCAGGGAAGCCCCATAGTAATGCTTTTTAAAGTGTTTAGAAGAGACTGTACCAAGAGAAATCATAAGGTATTGTTTACCTTGGTGAAATACTCTGACCCTTAGCTCTGTAAGTTCAAAAGCTGATTTTTTTTCCACCCAGTGTGCCTATACACTAACTCAGCTCGCAGGAGACAAATCTACAAATCAGACAAAAGCAATTTGTTTTCATTAAAAATATATGAATAGATCAGATTCTTATATTCTATGGCTGGTACATTCTTTCCCCCAAGGAAAGCAGTAAATTGGGTCCACTTACCATCTCAGTGTTGCTTGATGATCTCTAGTGAAACTTGCTAGGAAAATCTAGCTGCAGTGCAGTGGAAATGTCCCCACCCTCCTCATTTACCCAAATGAAGGGCGGAAAAAGATCTCCTCCTTTCTCCAAGAGCAGGAAAAATGAGTATGGCCACAAAAAGTCTAGGTTCTTGCTTGGGATTTGGGAAGAGGGTGGAGAGGAATGGTGAGTATTTTCACTCCTTGCCAGTGGGTAGGCTTTACCAAAGAAAACTCTGCCGTGGACAATATTGGGAAATTCCATAGATTCCAAGGTAGGTTCCAAAACTAAGCTTCTGCCTCCTAGTGGCTCAGAGTCTGCTCTCAACCTAGACAGTGAAATGAGCCAAGGGCATAGTCCCAAATCCTGTTATTAGTGTCTGCAGTCTCCCTAGGAGCCTCCCCATACACAACCACATGTCCACACACCTCACTCATCTTCCTTTATTGCCCATCTCCTTCATTTCTCATCACCCATGCCCTCCTCTGCTCTGAGAACTTTCCCTTATTTTGTTGGAGTGGGGTGGGAGGAGAGAGGCAGAAACGGTGAAGGAGGCTACCCTGAAACTTATTGTACTCGGAGTATATTCCAAGACCGGAACCCTCTGTTGGGTAAGCTTCCTTCCTGTGCTCCTCTGGCTTCACTTAGCTACTGTTAGTGACCATGAAATCATTCAATAGGTAAATTGCTTTCGCAACTCAACGATTAATGACATCAGGACATCTCCAAAACTCCTGCCTTTGAACATGGATAGCTAAAGGGAGATTTTGATTCAGGACACTTCCTCCCCCAAACTGAATGTACATGGGAGATGCCCGACTGGATCTCTTTGACCTTTTCTAGGTTCCATCATATCTAATGCCTCCTCTGACTGACTCAGTCTTCCTTGGTCTGTAATTTTATCCAAGGTTATAACATATTTACTTTCTTGCTCTTCCTGCTTCTGGTATGAGAAAGTTTCTGACTCTAAAGTGCTTTTGTAAGATGATATATTCCATTGCATGCTCTTAGGTTGGCATGTGTAAATTTTTTTATGTTAAGTTTAAATAATTGCGAAAGATGTAATTCTACCATACTGTATATTTTACAAGTCTGTACATATATTTTTTTTTTTTTTCTCTTGTACGCGGGCCTCTCACTGTTGCGGCCTCTCCCGTTGCGGAGCACAGGCTCCGGACGCGCAGGCTCAGCGGCCATGGCTCACGGGCCCAGCCGCTCCGCGGCATGTGGGATCTTCCCGGACCGGGGCACGAACCCACGTCCCCTGCATCGGCAGGCGGACTCCCAACCACTGCGCCACCAGGGAAGCCCTGTACATATTTTTTGACAAAACTCTGCACATTTAGCTCACTCAAGTCTCATTCCATTTATGGAGGAAATCTACTACACAACCTAATTAATAAAGCGAGTCCTTATTGACAAACCATTTCAACCAATCAGATTCACTCTCCATCAGTTTTCAATCAAAATAAATCTAATAATATGCATCATGAAAACCATCTCATTTATGAATTTTAACTCTAAAATAGACATATCAGATATCCACATAGATGGGTAGATAGACAAATGGATGGATGTGAAAGAAAGACAGGAAGGAAGGAAGGAAAGGAGAGAGAGAAATGATAGAGCACTGAGACTTGTTTTGAGTTTGTTACCTAAATAAAATAAGATGGAATCACTTAGAATATTTCTTACTGAATCTGTCCTTGTTCACGAACAAATTCTCCCTTGCCAGCTATGAATTCTTTATTTGGTTCCTTTGGAACGCTGGAGACAACCTAGCCTAGGAAGTCACATTCTGTCATTTTCACAGCATCCTATTGGTTGTACCCTATTCATTGTGCAAGGGGATCACATATGGGCATAAATAGCATCTTCAAGGCTGACTGCCACCCATACATGATGGTTGTTCAGTAAATATGGTTTGAATTAAAGAACTGTGCTCTACTTTTATCATTTAAAACTTAGAGAGCCATCCTTTTTCTAAATGGGGGAAAATCTCTCACCCTCCCACTCCTACCTGGGACAGCCTACAAGGTGAATCTTATTTCAGTTTTCAAATAGAGTGTGAAAAACAGCAACCCAGAAATGATACCATGATGATATTTTTGCCCACTTTGAATACTTATATAGGACACTGGAAAATATTTTAAATTAGTGACATTTCAGGAAACCTAGGTACTGTGGTTGCTGTACATATCAGATAACCCTACTGATCAGAATACTCAGTTCCTGCCACCTGTATAGAGCTTCCTAGTTTACAAAGAGTTTTCACATGTATCTCATTTGAACTAATAAAGTCTCTGAGAAGGAGACAGGATGGATTTTATTCCAACTTTACAGATGAGGATACTTGACCAGGTCCAATTTTAATAAGAGGCAGAGCCAAGAGGAAAATTTTGTTTTCTGATTCCTAGTCCAGTAGGGGTGTGAACGATCAGAGGAGACTTTAAGGAGGAATTTGCATAGGATAGGCTGGGTTGTGCGGCAGAAAAGACAGCCCTAACATCTCAATGGCTCGAAACAACAGAGATCTGTTTCCTGCTCATAGGAGTCCAATGAAGGTGGATTGACTTTCCAAGGCAACTGCCCTCCATACAGCAATTTAGCGATCCAGCCTCTTACAGCTGCCCCATGGTTGTCACATGGGGAAGTCGGTCTTTCAATGAAAATCAAATACTTTGGTCTTAAAATGACACACCTCCCTTGCCCTGAACAGCCTGTGGGTCAGAACTAGTCATATGGCACTGTCTGACTGCAAGGGGACAGTGTAAGTCTCCTGTGTGCCCAGGGCATGGGTGAGCGCCAACACTCTCTACCAGTATAAACAGGGAAGAATGAATAGAATCTGTAGAAGTAGGAGGAAGCCCCTCAAGGACACGTGTGAAAATCGTGAAATACACGCACAACACCTAATCTTTCTGAAAGCCCAGTGCTGGGTTCTCTCACGTACATTTTTATTAGTTGATGCTGACAACAGCCTGGAAGGTAAATATTATCCCCTAGTTTATGGTTTAGGAAACTGAAGTTCGTAGAAGTTACAAAACTTGCCCCAGAGCACATATTAATACGTGGAGGAAAGTCTACCTCCCTTGTTCTTCTTTTTCGCCATCTCTCAGTTTTATATCATGATCTCTTCACCATCACATAGGGGATTTATTTTTACAGGGCCCTGGGAATCAGTGGGGAGGGATGCACAAGAGCTGGCAATTCTACCGGCAATGTTTTATTTATTGAGCTGGGTGGTGAGCACACAGATGTGTGTATAATTCTGTTTATGTCTTAACTATTTCAAAGTACTTTTTAAAAAGAGGGGTGGCAGAGTGAGTTTGAAAACTTGTGACAGTTTCTTATCTTAAAAACATAAGTATTTTTTATGAATATCAGCAGCCAGAAAGCAGGAAATACAGTATTGTTAACATTTATTGAGCACATACTATGTCCTAGTTTTAAATAATTTATTAACACGTACTAACTTATGTTTCCCTTCCAACAATGCTACCAATGAGGTAGGTACTATCATTATCCTTATTTTAATGAGATGAAAAAATTGAAGTCAGGTTAAGTAAATTATTTAAAGTCAAATAATTTATAAAGGGGAAAAACTAGATTGGAATGAAGCACTCTGGTTTCAGGACATGTACATATGAAACCCAACACCCTGTAATACCTCCCCCAAGAGGTGAAGGATGAGTCAGATTTGCAGAGGTGAGCCAAAATCTTTCACGCATCTTCTTGTTACATTCCTTAGAGGTTTGCATGCAGTTAAACAGGGAATTAAAAATAGCTTTCTTGTGACGTTGACCGAAAAAGAGATGATGTGTTTGGCAGCAGTTTCAAAGAAATATTTAAATATATGGGTTTGACTCCCTTGGACTTGTTGAAGGGGAAGGACCAGGTGATAAGAGAGGGCTCTACATATCTTGTAAACTTCCTTGTCAAGGAAGGTGGAGTTAGGGAAGGAGTGAAGGCTTTTCGAAGGTCAAGTAATCTCGCCGAGTTGGGGTTTTTCTCCTGCTTGGATTGGGAAACTATAAAAACACAGTTTGGGATTACTGCTGTTGCTGCTGCTCACTAGATCACAGTTACTCCGGGACAGATCTCACTTCAGGATTGCAGGGTAAGGAATTCCTAGGTGGGATCCGCACCCAAGCGAGGCGGAAACGCAGCGGGAGAGCTCTAGATTGACGGCTGGACCTGCCCGCGCCGGCACCGCAGCGCGCGCCTGTGGAGGACCGCCGCCAGGGGACGCCCACGCCCGGCTGGGCCGCTCTGTCTACTCCCCTGCCCGCTCCCCGCCCCTCGCTCGCCCGGGCGAGCGGAGAAGGCGGAAGTAGGGGCATCCGCGGATGGGGCTCGGGCTTCCGGGGGATTCAGTAACGGCGGCCTTCGGGTCAAGAGATTGGCGTCCTGGCACCCTCGGCTTGGAGTGCGGTGCCTTTCTCTCCTGGCACCTCGGCTGAGTGGAGTCCTGCGGCCGGGCGTAGTCGGCGGCCCAGCGGACCGGAGTGGTGAGTCTCTTTCTGACGGCTCCCGGCGGTGGCGGCCTCTCTCCCCACGGGCTGGGATGCCGCCTCCTCTCCTGTTTCTCACTTGGGGACGCCGCCCCTGGCCCCTAGCTTCCCACGGGTTGGGGACGCAGCCTCCTCTCCCCTGGGTTCCCACAGGTTGGAGACGCCGCCCCCTGTCCCCTCACCTCTGCTCCGCCGGCCGGTGGGGACCACCTCCCCGGCTCACTCCATCCCCCAGCTGGAATCTCGCGCCAACTTTCTCGGCCCGACTTCCCCCACCCCGCGCATTCCCCTTCCCAGAAAAGGAAATCGCCTCCTGTATTTTCCTATTGCTCGGATGGTACCGGCTTAAAAAAATCCCTTTTAGGTTCTCAGCGACTCCCTCTGTCACTGTCATGGGAGAGCTATTTTTGGGTTCCCTGTTGAACTCAAATAGACGTCCCAGGCAGCAAGTGTTTTTTTTTTTTGAAAGAAAAGGTTCAGCTGACACGAATGTTCCTCCCCCGCCCTTGCACGCGGCAGTTCTAGCGATTGTTCCAGACGCTGGGTTGATAAAGCTGTTCCTAGTATTTGGCTTCAGGGGAACTCCAGCTGAGTTAGGACTGTCTTGAATGTGAACAGAAAGCACCTACAAATTTTAGGAGCTTCATACAACGTATAGTATTTGCGTGTTTTCTCTGGTTTCTCGGGAGTGTAAATCACTAAATGTCTTGCTACACAGGCATAGAAACAAGAAAAACTTGAAATTCTGAGTGTTGGCCTTGTGAACCTGGCCACTGGTATTTTATCCATTCCCTTGTGATTACTCGGGAAGGGAGAAGGGGCTTTTCTGATGTTGATATGGGAGTGGGGTGAGGACGCTGTGGCTTTTTTTGTGACTCAAGGAAGGAATGTGTCTCAGGCCCTTGTTGCCCATGTGATGATCAGAGTTTGAACCTGCACGCACTATATACATCACAGTATTTAAGAATTGTATCTTGAAGTCTTTTCTGTGACAAATTTGGATACGTGATGCTGATAAATTTTTGGCCACTTAGATTTTGAAAGAAGTTCAAATCTTTGCCTCCTGGAGGAGAACAAATCATCCCTAGGAAAGGGAATGTCCCCTCAAATTTATGTTCAAAAATAAGGCATAGTAGTTGACTCTTTTGCAGCACCTTCGCCATTGCAGCCCTTTTGCAGGTCTTTGCAATTTTAAGAATAGATCTTAAGGATTTGGTAAATAGTTCTTGTTTCTAAAGCTAGTAGCAAATTAAAGGTAATTTCTCAGTGTTTTGTATTATGTGGTTTTACTTTAAAACTTAAAATTGACCAGTTCAAGACATAACTTACTGATTTTTTAGCTTGGTACGTTTCTCTCATTAGCATCTGTTGATCTTAAAGGAACAAAGTTTTGTGTATCGCTCTACTCCCCTTCCCACAAGATACTTAACAGTATACTCTTTGGAGCATAATATATAACCCCATACTAATAGGTGAATTTAAGCCATGATTTCTTATAAGGCTATTTTTGATATTCATTTTGCAGTCAAAATAAGTTGGCAGTGGTTACATCCCACAATATTTAATTAACTCAGTGCTTACTGTACTAGATTCACAATTACAAAGAGGGAATTACAGTCATGAAGCTCTTAACGTACTAAGGAACCATTTAACCTTTGTGCTGTCTCTTCCATTAATTCATATAGAAAGCCACATGAATTCTGAATGTTAGAATAGAAACGAGGCCAAAGAAATCTTTGAAGGTAAGAATATCTGTTTACTCTTATCTATTTTAGCTTATGTAAAGCCAAGCGTATGTAAAGCTTATGTAAAGCCAAGCGTACCTCTGTAGCATCTCATGAAGTGGATACCTAAGGCACCATATGAGGTTAAAAAAAAAAATACTAATAAAGCATAGTATTGCCAGATCATCATCATCTTCTTTTTTTAAAAAATTATTTACTTATTTATTTTTGGCTGTGTTGGGTCTTTCGTTGCTGCACGAGGACTTTCTCTAGTTGCAGCCAGTGCGGGCTACTGTTCATTGCAGTGCACGGGCTTCTCATTGCGGTGGCTTCTCTTGTTGCTGAGCACAGGCTCTAGGTGCGCAGGCTTCGGTAATTGTGGCTCGCGGGCTAAATAGTTGTGGCTTGTGGGCTCTAGAGTGCAGGCTCAGTAGTTGTGGCCCATGGGCTTAGTTGCTACGCAGCATGTGGGATCTTCCCCGACCAGCGCTCGAACCTGTGTCCCCTGCATTGGCAGGTGGATTCTCAGCCACTGCGCCACCAGGGAACCCCCCCAGACCATCTTCTATAGCTGACTCTAAGCACTTTTTGGGTTTTTTTCTTGGTGTTAATTAAAATAGTTACTCACTGTAGTTAAGAAAGTGATTTTCAATTAAGTCATCGCAGTCCCTAAAAGTAAAAGGAAAAAACGTTTTAACTTGCCAAAAAGAAAGAGTAAACCTAAAAATACTGAATGGCACTCAGAATACTGCTTTAGCTTAATTTTCCCTTTGTAGTATAGTTACATGGGACTACATACTGTAGACAGAGTGACTACCTAAAAAAGTTTATTTGAAAGATGAAAAGCTTCTGTATTACTTACAGCATGAAAAATAATGGCATCTATATTTTTAAGAGTGCTCACTTTCATGTCTTGACACTGCATTCCTGCAGTGGAGTTCCTTTTAAGGAATTGTGACTGGACAGATTTTCTTAGTAACACATTTGCTATAAAAGGTCTCTAAATCTAAAGACCTGCAAGTCTTTTGGACTGGATAGCAAGAGGGCAGTTTATCGACTATCCAATAAACTGAATTTTAACTGGACATTTGGGCAGAAAAGGTAGACTTAGCTCAGGGACTTTTGCTTTTGTCTCCTGGCTAGCATTTTGATATATGCTGTACAACCAAACGAATATTAATTTCTCAAAAGTGATTTTACTTTAAAAAAAAATGGTTAAAGTTTCAAAAGGTAACTATAAGACAAATACCGTATGCTAACACATATATATGGAATTTAAGAAAAAAAATGTCATGAAGAGCCTAGGGGTAAAGAAGGAATAAAGACGCAGACCTCCTAGAGAACGGACTTGAGGTTATGGGGAGGGGGAAGGGTGAGCTGTGACAGGGCGAAAGAGAGTCATGGGCATATACACACTAACAAACGTAGTAAGGTAGATAGCTAGTGGGAAGCAGCCGCATGGCACAGGGATATTGGCTCGGTGCTTTGTGACAGCCTGGAGGGGTGGGATAGGGAGGGTGGGAGGGAGGGAGACGCAAGAGGGAAGACATATGGGAACATATGTTTATGTATGACTGATTCACTTTGTTATAAAGCAGAAACTAACACACCATTGTAAACCAATTATACCCCAATAAAGATGTTAAAAAAAAAAAAGGTAACTATACCTGGAATTATCAAAGGTATATAAAATGTGTTCTCATACTTACTCTGCTTTTGGGAGTGGGAATTATAAAGCCTTTGATATTGGATATCAAAACATATCATATTGGATAACCAGCATCTATCAGAAACTATAAAAAGTTATATACTTTTTGACCTAATAATTCTACTTCTAAGAAATTTAACTAAGGTAGTAATTGAACACAAAAATGTATATGGGAAGAAAAATAACAAAGGATATAAACCCTAGTATAGCATTACAGTGTTATCTAGCAACAGATTTGGAGGGTATAACAGGGGCCTTATAACCCCATCCTGGAGCACAGGCGTAATAACTAGTTCTGCTCTTTGCCATTGTCTTGCCATCCCTTCCTCCTTATCAACTTGTACTGAGTCTTCCACGGGATTCTGCATTAGTTATAACAAGGCTTTGCAAACTGTTTTTAACTTTTCAAAAATATTATCGAAACTAAAAAAGTAGAACAAAACATGAGTTTTTCTTTACTGATTTTTTGGAATTCTGTCAACCCAACCTGATAACACTGGACAGCTCATGTTTAACAGAAGCTGTGGTCAGCATCTTAGTCTAGTGTAATAAAAATAAATGGAAAGAAATTTTAAATTCAGCTTTATAGACAAAGTTATCAAAACATAGACAAACATAGGATAGTACAAATTGCACAGGCTCTGGGTGAAGTAGTCTTGGGTTCTGATTCTAACTCTGTTTCTTATTAGTTGGGTAATCCTTGGCAAGTTACTTAGCCTTTTAAAGCTTCAGAGTTTCCACTTTGATAACCGGGGGGGGGGGGGCAATAAAATTGTTAAATAAAATAACTCTATAGAGGTACACATAATAACAACTCATTTTTACTTCCAGGCACAGTTCTAAGTGCTTTGCACATATTAACACATTTAATCCTCTCGGTAATTCTGAGGTGGATTCTTTTGTTACCCCCATTTACAGATGAGGAAACTGAAGCACAGAAAGGTTATATAGTTTGCCCAGGTCATACACTAAATGATGGAGACAAGAGTTAAACCCAGATCATCCGATTCCAGCATCTAAGCTCTTCACCACTTCATGATATTGCCTCTCCAGCCAGAACAGTGCTTCATCCTTTGTAGGTGGTCATCAAATGCTACTCAAAATCTTTTTGAGAAGAAGAAAAAGGTATCTATAGTGGTAAAAAATAGAGGATTACTGTCTTAACCCACTATTTGACATGGTGGCAGCCAGGATTTTTATATAAGAATGAGACAGGCGGGGGATACCTTGTCTACCATATTGGCTGGAGGCTTACATTCTGTTTTCTAGAACTCTGGTTGACGCTTGAACAACATAGGTTTGAACTGGATGAGTCCACTTATACATGGATTTTTTCCAATAAATACTACAGCACTACATTATCAGAGGTTGGTTGAATCAGTGGATATAGAACCATAGACACAGAGGGCAAGCTGTAACGTTATATGTGGATTTTTGACTGCGTGGGTGTCGGCACCCCAACCCCTGTGTTCAAGGTCAACTGTATATCTGGTACATAGTGGGAATTTTCTATACATGTAATTACCTACAAGAGAGACCTGGTTAATTAGGCTGTGAACTGCTTTTAGACCTTAGCTTCTCACTTGTAAATTCTGGTAATGGTTTAGAATTTGAAAGCATCCCACCTACCATGAAAGCAATAGTTTTCCATAGGCAAACAAAACCTCACTTGTTTTTCCAGTCATTAATAATGAAACATAGTCACTTGACATGACTGAAGGCACGAGGACATACAGATATACTTTTTCAATTCCGTTCTTTCTGTGTAATAGAAATTGCCACACTGAACATTTGGAGGTACAGTTGACCCCTTGAACAACACAGGTTTGAACTACACAGGTCCACTTAAATGCAAATTTTTTTCAGTAAAGGATCTGTGGTTATTGACTCCGAGGATGTGGAACTTTGGGAACAGAGGGCCAAGTCGGATTTTCTATTGCTCGGGTGTCGGCCTCCCTAACACCTGCCTTGTTCAGGGCTCAACTGTAGTCAATAGAGTTTTAGATCTAGAAGAAGAAACTGAGATCCAAATGGTTAGTTGCCCAAAATCACATAACTAATAGTTTCTCATGATCATCTGATCCTTTGTGCATTGTTCGTCCTCACACTGCCTGCTGGTCGAGCTGTTCTCTTCAGCTCTGGATACTTGAAGGAAGTTCAGCAGCATAATTAAGTTCTTCAGCAGCTCCCTAATGAGCACCTGTTAGGTGAAAGCTCGTGCTGAGTACTGAGGAAATGAACATTCTTGAAACTGCAGTCATAGAAAACAGACATTTAAACAGATAATTATGCTAATTATTACAGTTGAGGTATGTTTCTTCTTTTAACCTTATATTCCATCCATCCTACTAGATCATGAACTCCTTAACTTGTAAAATAGTAGTCATGAAGCAAAGCTGAAAAAACTTTGAAAGTTTTCTGTAAATAATATTAACAGAGCTAATGTTTATCAACTAAAAGGTGGCTTGCATAGATAGCTATGATACGTGTGTGTGTGTGTGTGTATGTGTATGTATGTGTGTATGTGAAGGCATTTTTTGTCTTGCTATTTCTTCAGAGCAGTCGATAATCACCTTACTATGAGTCTGCTACACTGGGAAAACAGCTGTGGATCCAGCCAGTCTGAGAGCGACTGCTGTGCTGCCATGGCCGCCAGCTCCTGTGGTGCTGCAGCAAAAGATGACAGTGTGAGTGGAACTGCCAGCACAGTGAATCTTTCCAGCTCTTTTATGGAAGAGATCCAGGGATATGACGTGGAATTTGACCCACCCCTGGAAAGCAAGTATGAATGCCCCATCTGCTTGATGGCATTACGGGAAGCAGTGCAAACACCATGCGGCCACAGGTTCTGCAAAGCCTGCATCATCAAATCAATAAGGTACGTGAGCATAAGAATGAACCTATAACAACCAAATAGAACATTATCACATAGAACACAGGGCATCCCAAGAATAGTCTTATACATAAAAAGCTACTTCAGGAAGAAGAACACTGAACAGAAAACTGAGAAATTTACATTCTTATTCCAGTTCCTACTGTAGTATGAAAGGTAATTACTATGTCCTCCCCTCCTTTGACCCTCAGATAAATAAACAATAAGTAGCTACTTCTACTTAAAGCAGTTGTATTGTAGACTAGGGTGTGTCTCTAAGCTTTAAGAAAATAATTTAAAATAATGTACCTTAAATGATGATCCTACTAGAATACGATAATCTCAATACAAATAATGCTGACTTTATGAGTAATCGTTATTCTCATTTTAGCCACATTAAATTGTGTCTGCTACCTGCTGCCTATGGACAACTGTAAAATAACCAGTATTTTTAAAGAAAGTATTGATTGATGGCTCTGCCTTCATAATATATCCAGAATTCAATCCCTGCCTCACCCTGTTCTGAATCACCATCAACTCTCTCACAGGCCTCCCTACTTCCACCCTTGCCTTCTTCCAGGCTGTTCTCAATATAGCAGCCAGAATGAACCTGGTAAAATAAGTAAGATGATGTCATCTCTGCTCAGAGCATTGCAGCAGGTCGTCTGGGAGTAAAAGCCAAAGCCCTTGTAAGGCCTTATATGATAGGTCCGTAAATTTTCTGATCATCTCTCTATTAGGCTCCCCTCCCCTCTACCAATTCACTCTTTGCTGTTCCTTGAACTTGTGAAGCATGCTCTTGGGGAGTTGGCTTCAGTTGTTCTCTCTGCATCTTACTTCAGTTAACTGCTTAGTCAGTGCCCTTTTCTCCCTCCAGTGTGGCTCAGATCTCACCTTCTCGTAGGTACCTTGGCTACCCTGTTTATACCGCAGCATGCCTTTCCCCACCTCTTCCCACACTCTCTATCTCCCTTACCTACCTTTCTTTTTTTCTCTAACACTTTTCATATTTAAAAATATAGATAATTTGTGTGTTTATTGTCTGCTTGCTCACCTGGAGTATAAGCTCCTTGAGAGCAGGGGTTGAGATCTATTTTAGTTCTTGATATTTCCTAAGTGCCAGGAGTAGCACCTGATACATAGTAGGTGCTCAGTAAGTCATGATTGCATCAACTGAACAAAAGTAGATGGGGTTTCCGCAAATGATTAAAATTCATCTCCTAAGAAATAGATACATTTTACTATAATTCAAAAGTTAGATGGGAATATTTTTAGGTGACTAAGGAGTTCTATACAGGACAAAAAAAATGGAAGAAGTGGGGGAATTTTAGGTTCTTCAACTAATAAGCATCTAGTCATATTGGTGAAATCATTTTTAAGTCGGTTAGCTGGCTGTTCACTCATCTTGTAAGTTTTTTTCTTTCGACTTTTTTTTTTTTTTTTTTTGCGGTACGCGGGCCTCTCACTGCTGTGGTCTCTCCCGTTGCGGAGCACAGGCTCCGGACGCGCAGGCTCAGCGGCCATGGCTCACGGGCCCAGCCGCTCCACGGCATGTGGGATCTTCCTGGACTGGGGCACGAACCCGTGTCCCTTGCATCGGCAGGCGGACTCTCAACCACTGCGCCACCAGGGGGAGCCCTGTTGGGAGGTTTTTGATTACTGATTCACTCTCCTTACTAGTAATGTAGTCTGTTCAGATTTTCTGTTTCTTTATGGTTCAGTCTTGGTAGGTTGCATGTTTCTGGGAATTTATCCATTTCTTTTAGGTTGTCAAATCTGTTGCCATATAAGTGTTCATAGTAGTCTCTTTTGATCCTTTGTATCTGTGGTATCAGTTGTGATGTCTCCTCTTTCATTTCTGATTTTATTTGAGTCCTCTCTTTTTTTTTTCTTGTTAGTCTAGCTAAACTTTTCTATAAAATTTGAATTTGTGGTAACTACATCCATACTTGGGAATTGGCTTAACTTAAGTTACAAGGGAGCATGTGTCTTGTTTCAATTTGGGGGAAAAATATGTTACCCAATGGTGAATTGGCAATATCTCTCTAGAGTTGGTGTTCTCATCCTCCACACTATTGGCATTTTGAGCCAGATACTTCTTTGTTGTAGAAGAATGTCCTGATGTTGTAGGGTGCTTAACAGCATTCCTGGCCTCTGCTCACTGGATGGTGAAATAGCCCCACCTTCCCAGTTGTGAGACCCAGAGTGTCTCCAGATGTTGCCAGATGTCCCCTGTGGTCAAAATTGCCCTAGTTGAGACCACTGGTTTAGGGTATACATGAGAGCAGTGTTAAAGGCTCACCTTTTTTTTCTGTTTATAATGATTTTCAATTTATATTGTATTTAGGTAGAAATAGGACCATATTATGGATCGTTGATTTTCCTGTAGGTGAAGATGTACAGAAAAAACCCAAGTGTCACCCATGCCCAGGAAGGTAGCTAATCTTTAGCAGTTTTTTAATAGCAAGATATTCATGAAAATAGTGGAACAATGGTCTGAAAAGGAAGTAAAACCTACAAAAGGAAGTGTGAGGCTTTTTTTTTTTTTCTATCTCCCTCTAAGCTAGAAATGACCACTTACTTCAACTTTAATGTTCTTAAAGGAATGGCTCGGAAATTTCTCATCGGTTATAGTCATTCGGAGAATCAAAAGGCAGCATCTCAATCCAATTCCATTTTCCTTTGGAGTGATTGCTAATGCGGTGGATAATGGTTTCCAGTTTACTTTGAAAGGTTCTTATTTTCTCTTAGATATCCATCACTTACGTTTGGGGAATATATTTCAATAAACTTGTTTACGTCCCTGGTTCTCAAAAAATATTCGACAGTAGGATAATATGCAGTGTGAGAGAAGCCCTATAAAGACTGACTATGTCGGTCACATTTTGTAGTTCTAAGGCATTTGACAGCAGACTCCCATTTTCAACAACTTCACGTGCACAAGAACCACCACTGTTGCTTTACACGTAGGAGGTGTACAACAAATGTTTGAGTGATTGACGCTCTGTAGCCTATCTGACCTGCCACATTTCGTGAGTGAAGATTGAAACATCCCAAAAAGTTAAAGGGGAATGACAGACCCAAGCTTCCTGGGGTAGTTTTTCCCATCGTAAGGTAGAATAAACCATTGGGAAGCAGGACATAGAGGTCCTTTAACTCCTGATTGCATTGTATGTACCCTAGACATAAAAATAAAGGAAACCTTTGTTGCCCGTGAGCCAGTGTTGATGACTGTTCAAAGTAAACCTTAAAATGTGGCCTCCTGGGGCTACTTACTGCTAATTGGTTAATTTTTACTTATGACTAATAACTATAGACATGTTATTAGTATATTCTGAGCAGCATATAATTAGTTACATATCCCTAGTATGTTGAATAGCTGCTGATAGAGGCCTGCTAGACTGCCAAAATTCCCATCCTTAACTTTCACTTCATTTGTGTTGTTCAAAATATGATTTTATTCAATTTCTCATTTTTTGGTTGAAATCTATCCCACAATCTAAAATCCCATACTAGTTTTTGATAGATAATCCATATGGTGCTAGTTGTATCCATTTCATAAAAGAATGGTTCATAAACTGTCTGTAAAAGGACAGTTTATTTTAGTGATATTATACAATATAATGTGTTCATTTATTTTCTATAGGAAATAAGTAGAGAATTTATATGTGGTGAATTAAAGTTGTGTGTATTTTCTAATGTGAATGTTTAAAATCTACCAAATAATATGTATTTTATTTGTTTCTTTTAGGGATGCAGGTCACAAATGTCCAGTTGACAATGAAATACTGCTGGAAAATCAACTATTTCCTGACAATTTTGCAAAACGAGAGATTCTTTCTCTGATGGTGAAGTGTCCAAATGAAGGTTGTCTGCACAAGATGGAACTGAGGCATCTTGAGGTATTAAAGTTATTTTCTAGCTGTTAGCATATAGGCAGGGAAGTTCCTAGAGAATAGGAACTTTGCTGTGTCCATCTGGATATTGCCAGTGCCTAGCATATAGTGATTGGTTAGCAAATTCTTGCTGAATTGATACCAACCCTTTCCCTTTCATTATTGAGTATAAATATGAGTAGAAACTAGAAATTTCTTTTTCTATCTACTCTGGCTTTGCCCCAGTGATGATAAAAAATAAATCAGTATTCTATAAGTTTTTTGGGTGAGCATTATCTGCAATAAAACTGAAGAGCATTTTAAATACAAGTGTCACATTTTAATTCCATAGCTTCATTTCTCTCATTTTGAAATAAGCAGCAAGTCACATGTAGCCATCATCTTAGCGCCATCGTCTTAGCACCCTCATACTTTTTTCTCTGGTTTTCTAAATTATTCATTTTATTATGAACTATAATATAGTTCTCCTATAGCTTGAGATTAACTGAATCCACGAGATAAAATAATTTGCTTTTAAATTAATCAGTCCTTAGTGTGGTAGTTTTACAAGAAGTTAAATATTGCTTATGTTCCATTTGAAATTAAGCATTTAAAATATATTTGTAACTTGCCCCCTTTACTTAGCTCCTTTTGGAGGAGCGGCCTTTCGACACTACTAAATTGATAATGAGAAAATCTGACTTCTTTCCAACTCTCTTCCCTAATTGGATACATGAACCTGAAAAGTCACATCCTTTGTATAAGCTTTCCATTCACAACCATTCTTTGGAAAAAACCCATTAAGGCCTTCATATTGTGGTTCTGTGGTGTGTACTAAACAAAGTAGGTTCAGTGGACAATTCTATAGAAGAGAACAGTATATTCTTTGAAGAGATTATATTTAGATTTCTTAAGGATTGGCAAATACTAATTGATAATTTTTTTCCATCATAGGATCATCGAGCACATTGTGAGTTTGCTCTTATGAATTGTCCCCAATGCCAACGTCCCTTCCAAAAATGCCAACTTAATATTCACATTGTCAAGGAGTGTCCAAGGAGACAGGTTTCTTGTGTAAACTGTGCTGTATCGATGGCATTTGAAGATAAAGAGGCATGTACTAACTTGGATTTGTTAATTCCACTACTATTTTTTTTTTAATGTACAGTGGAGGGGGTTAGCAGTAGATGAAGATGTTAATCCAGTTCTGAGTCTGTATTATAAGTTGTGAGAAGACTGATTTTTTAAGGAAGTAAGTTCAATAAACCATTCTAGTAAATGAGTGTAGAGTTTATATTTTCATCTCTTTCTGAGAAAGCATTGTTTCTACTGCTTACTACAGTAGTAGATCTACAAGTAACAAGTTTTTAGGAAAGGTATATGCTGATCTGTTTCCCTATGTGATATTTTAATGACCAGTCTTGGATTAGAGACAAATAAATAAAAGAATTACTGTATAAGACTTATATTTTTCTCTTTAAAAAAGAGAATGAGTGGTTAAAACTTTTAGGAGATTAAGTTAAATCCTACAAAGTGTGTTCCTTTGGTGATACTTCGTCAAAACATATGATGAATTCACTTATCTGTACTTATGTTATACTTCAATTAAAACATTTATTTTTAAAAAGAAACTTCATGGCACTTGACAGCGTCATGATCATAGAATATTTTTCCCATTTATAAACTGGGATGTAGAGAGATTAAGTAATTTTATATTAATATTATCAATGGCAAAGCTAGCACTGAGATCCTGGATCCTGGATCCGTATCCTGTGTCCCTTTTACTAAAATAGAGTACATACAATTTATGTTCTTTTGTAACTATTAAGATACTTCCTTAAACTGTATTTCTTACAAATTTATCTTGTTAATTTTCCCTACTTTCTTATGAGATCAAGCATATTATGCTCTTTAAGTTGATGAATTATTCAAAAAAATGTCAGCTAACTTGCTAAAAAGTCTGAGGCATAATTAGAGCAAATTGGTGTCTTCTTAAACTTCAGTAAATTAAGTGGACCTAACCAGAAGGGTTAATTATTTCTTAAATTTTTTGTATTCTAGAAAACAAGGCTCACCTTTCTGGGGCCTTTGAGAACATGGGCCTCCTGCCCTAATCATGCTTCTGTTCTTTACCCTCCTGATAAGAGTTTTAATTGAATCATGCTGCTGCTGGAAGTTTTTGGAAAGGTGTCTTTGGAGAATTATAATGTTGTTAAATGATGCTCAAACAGTCACAGATGCATCTTTTGTATACTATCATATTCTGTTAAAGAGCTGGAGGGTGAGATGAATCTCATTACTACACTGGCAAAGGGAGAGAAAATAACCTTTATAGATTATTCTCACATTTTTGTTTTACACACATCAAAAAAAAATAGGTTGGTGTTGCCTTTTCAGGTTTTCTCACTTTTTTTCTTATATTTCTTTAATAAAATTTAGATTCATGACCAGAACTGTCCTTTGGCAAATGTCATCTGTGAATACTGCAACACCATGCTCATCAGAGAACAGGTATAATGATTCCCTTTCATAAATCAGTATTTCCATAAACAGGTTAAAGAAGTGAATTAGGTTTTTAACTGAAAATTTAAATCAGTAAGGCAAAATGAACACAGGTTGAAGAAGAATTAAAACTATGTGAATTTTAAATGCAAATCAGAATCACAATGAGGTATCACCTCACACACTATCATCAAAAAGTCTACAAATAATATTCTGGAGAGGGTGTGGGGAAAAGAGAACCCTCCTTCACTGTTGGTGGGAATGTAAATTGGTGCAGCCACTATGGAAAACAGTATGGAGTTTCCTTAAAAAACTAAAAGTAGAACTACCATATGATCCAGCAATCTCACTCATGGGCATATATCCCCAAAAGACGAAAACTCTTAATTTGAGAAGGTACACGGGGAATTCCCTGGCGGTCTGGTGGTTAGGACTCTGCGCTTTCACTGCCGAGGGCCCAGGTTCAGTTCCTGGTCGGGGAACTAAGATCCTGCAGGTTGTGCGGCACGGCCAAAAAAAAAGAAAAAAGAAAAGGTACATGCACCCCAGTGTTTATAGCAGCATTATTTATAATAGCCAAGACTTGGAAACAACCGATTGGTTTAAGAAGATGTGATATATATAGATAATAGAATATTACTCAGCCATAAAAAAGAATGAAATACTTCCATTTGCAGCAACATGGATGGACCTAGAGAATATTATACTAAGTGAAGTAAGTCAAAGACAATTGCTTTATGTTACCACTTATATATGGAATCTAAAAAATACAAATGAATCTTATATACGAAACAAATAGACTCACAGACATAGAAAACAAACTTAGGGTTACCAAAGGGGAAAGGGAAGTGGGGAGGGATAAATTAGTATAGATTAATAGATACCAACTACTATACATAAAATAGATAAGCAACAAGGATATACATAACACAGTAGGGAACTATATTCAATACCTTGTAACAACCTATAATGGAAAGTAATCTGAAAAATATAAATATATACATAGCTGAATCACTTTGTTATATACTTGAAACTAACACAGTATTGTAAATCTGTATTTCAATTTTAAGAAAACTGAATTTTTTCAAATAATATAATGAATAATTTCAGAAAGAACAAAATACTCAGCCCTGAGTACTTAAAATTCCTAAGTCATTAACATAATACCTGTGTTTATATATATTCATAGAAGTTCCAAAGCCAAGTAATTTTTAGATAAAAATAATTTAAAATGCTCATTTAAACACCAGAAACTTTATAAGAAATATCAATACATCTTTAGACTCTGTGAAATAAGGATCTTAGGTATCCAGAAACCAGTTGAAAAAGTAAGAACAATGAAATAGAAGGAAACAAGTCTATTCAGTAGCAGGATGTTATTTGTAGCCATGTCCCCGAGGCATGTTGGGAGATTTTGAGATTTCCAGGATCTGTAGCCCCTCTGTTCAGTTGCCTGTAGACCACTGATGGGGCATCATCAGAAGTAGTAGTTATATTAGAAAACTATTCATTTTTTTTATTAATAGAGAAAGGAAAATTCCATCTGATTGCTATCTTCTGACATTTGGAGGGTTTACCCACAAAATATGAATATTAGTCACTAAATATTTATACACATGAAATCTGCAAACCCAGAGATCATAATTGATTACCTTACTAAGTAGGAACAAGCAAAACCTGTCCCTCAACTAAACTTTTCCATTCATTTGTTAAGAGTCCTTTAGGTTTTTTTCCAACAGGGCCTTAATTTGAAGGTGTAAGTAACTTTTTGCTTGTGAAGTCTCATCTCCCGGGTTTTGCTTTTTGCTCTGTTTTAATACTTAAAGGAAACCACACAGCACATCTAAAATCCAGCAAAAGTAAAACTTAATGTAGGAAAAAACCCTAGGTTTAGAGTCAGAAAAACCTAGATTTTAACCCTGACTGTGCCACTACTTGCCCACTGATCTCTGACAAGAAAGTGGACATTCTAGATCAGGGATCAGCAAACCAGCCCACCAGCCAAATCTGGCTGCTGCCTGCTTTTTAAAATAAGTTTTATTGGAACACAGCCATGCCCATGTGTTGTATGTGGCTGGTTTTGTGCCACAATGGTAGAGCTGAGTACTTGGGACAGACTCCATAGGGCTTACAAGGCTGAAAATATTTACTATATGACCCTTCACAAAAAATTTTATTGACCACCTAGATTATGCGAAATGAAGGACTGGATTAAATGGTCTCTGATGTTGTTTCTGCTTGAAATATCTATGATTACAGCTAAACTAAATTTCTAAAGGAAATTTAGTACCACTTTCAAAGAACATGATTCTACATAATGGATCTTACCTTAAAGAACTTAGAGTCCCCAAATCAAAGCCTGAGACTTTCTTTAAAACTTTTATTAAAGTGCTTAAAATATCTTCTAACATCTGAGTCTCCCCATTGTAGTCAAAGCATGCGCAGGTTAACAAAAAGTAAGAAGATTTATGAAAGGTGGTCATGAGGGAAAGACAGGGTGCAGTCAGTGGCTCTAACGTATATAGTTTATTGAATAGGGATTCAGTGGCCTGGACCACAGTGAGAGTCTTAGTTGGGTCATGGTTGACATCAGAAGGTACTTTTTCTTTATAATGCCGCTAGAGGGTGCCAGTTCCCTGGCAATAGGAATAAATTCATTTTCTTGAAATGAATTTTGAGTGATTTGGGGGCATGGTATGAGACGTTGATATTTCCTTCCTTTGTGACTTTTGGAAGTAAATATCATTTTTTAAGTTGATAAAATACATTTTATGTTGATGCAAAGCCAGTCTAAATCAGCTAAGTCTCAATTATAAAATAAGCTTAACAGAGCTGCAAAACAACTTTTATATATATGCACTAGCCAATCTAAATCCAGCCAGGTATTGCTTTGAAGAGGCCCTTAGATACCTGGAGTTAATTTGAAAATGAAGAAAAAATTGGTTAAGAACATCATATTGCAGTTCCTGTTCAAGACAGCTATGTATTGGATTGGCCAAAAAGTTCGTTCGGATTTTCCATAAAATGTTCGGGAAAACCCGAACGAACTTTTTGGCCAACTCAATATGATGCCTGTGAATTCACCTCCTCCCAAGAGTCTACAGCTACACATGGAACAACTTCCTCTTATAAAAACCTAAAAGGCTGGCTGAGTAATGACTACACATTAGGCAAATGAGAAGAAAATCACATCAAAGTGGGTAGGAAAGGCTAGGAAACAATCTCACCATATACCCACAAGCAGGAGGGAACTCAAACCCTGGAGCTTCTCCCTGAGGACTGAAGGGTCCAAACCCACTCCTCAGGCATTTCAACTTTTAAGACATACACTGGAGAGATAAGCTCCCCAAATATCTGACTCTGAAAACCAACAGGGCTCATGTTCCTAGACCCACCAGACTCTAGTGATCTTGGAAGCTGCTCTTTTTTTTTTTTCCTTTTTAACATCTTTATTGGAGTATAATTGCTTTACAATGGTGTGTTAGTTTCTGCTTTGTAACAAAGTGAATCAGCTACACATATACGTATATCCCCATATCTCCTCCCTCTTGCGTCTCCCTCCCACCCTCCCTATCCCACTCCTCTAGGTGGTCACAAAGCAGCAAGCTCATCTCCCTGTGCTATGCAGCTGCTTCCCACTAGCTATCTATTTTACATTTGGTAGTGTGTATACATCAATGCTACTCTCTCATTTTGTCCCAGCTTTCTCTTCCCCCTCCCGTGTGCTCAAGTCCATTCTCTGTCTGCATCTTTATTCCTGTCCTGCCCCTAGGTTCTTCAGAACCTTTTTTTTTTTAATTCCGTGTATATGTGTTAGCATACAGTATTTGTTTTTCACTTTCTGACTTCACTCTGTATGACAGACTCTAGGTCCATCAACCTCACTACAAATAACTTAATTTTGTTTCTTTTTATGGCTGAGTAATATTCCATTGTATATATGTGCCACATCTTCTTTATCCATTCATCTGTCAACGGACACAGGTAGCTTCCACATCCTGGCTATTGTAAATAGAGCTGCAGTGAACATTGTGATACATGCGTCTTTCTGAATTATGGTTTTCTGAGGATATATGCCCAGTAGTGGGATTGCTGGGTCGTATGGTAGTTCTATTTTTAGTTTTTTAAGGAACCTCCATACTGTTCTCCATAGTGGCTGTATCAATTTACATTCCCACCAACAGTGCAAGAGAGTTCCCTTTTCTCCACACCCTCTCCAGCATTTATTGTTTCCAGATTTTTTGATGATGGCCATTCTGACAGGTGTGAGGTGATACTTCATTGTAGTTTTGATTTGCATTTCTCTAATGATTAGTGATGTTGAGCATACTTTCATGTGTTGGCAATCTGTATATCTTCTTTGGAGAAATGTCTATTTAGGTCTTCGGCCCATTTTTGGATTGGGTTGTTTGTTTCTTTGATATTGAGCTGCATGAGCTGCTTGTAAATTTTGGAGATTAATCCTCTGTCAGTTGCTTCATTTGCAAATATTTTCTCCCATTCTGAGGGTTGTCTTTTCATCTTGTTTATGGTTTCCTTTGCTGTGCAAAAGCTTTTAAGTTTCATTAGATCCCATTTGTTTATTTTTCTTTTTATTTCCATTTCGCTAGGAGGTGGTCAAGAAGGATCTTGCTGTGATTTATGTCATAGAGTGTTCTTCCTATGTTTTCCTCTAAGAGTTTTATAGTGTCTGGCCTTACATTTAGGTCTTTAATCCATTTTGAGTTTATTTTTGTGTATGGCGTTAGGGAGTGTTCTAATTTCATTCTTTTACATATAGCTGTCCAGTTTTCCCAATACCACTTACTGAATAGGCTGTTTTTTCTCCGTTGTGTATTCTTGCCTCCTTTATCAAAAATAAGGTGACCATGTGTGCGTGGGTTTATCTCTGGGCTTTTGATCCTGTTCCACTGATGTATATTTCTGTTTTTGTGCCAGTACCATACTGTCTTGATTACTGTAGCTTTGTAGTATAGTTTGAAGTCAGGGAACCTGATTCCTCTAGCTCTGATTCTCTTTCTCAAGATTACTTTGGCTCTTTGGGGTCTTTAGTGTATCCATACAAATTGTGAAAATTTTTGTTCTAGTTCTGTGAAAAATGCCATTGGTAGTTTGATAGGGATTGCATTGAATCTGTAGATTGCTTTGGGTAGTAGAGTCATTTTCACAATGTTGATTCTTCCAATCCAAGAGCATGGTATATCTCTTCATCTGTTTGCATCATTTTTAATTTCTTTCATCAGTGTCTTACAGTTTACTGCATATAGGTCTTCTGTCTCCTTAGGTAGCTTTATTCCTAGGTATTTTATTCTTTTTGTTGCAGTGGTAAATGGGAGTGTTTCCTTAATTTCTCTTGCAGATTTTTCATCATTAGTGTATAGGAATGCAAGAGATTTCTGTGCATTAATTTTGTGTCCCGCTACTTTACCAAATTCATTGAATTAGCTCTAGTAGTTTTTTGGTGGGATCTTTAGGATTCTCTATGTATAGTATCATGTCATCTGCAAACAGTGACAGCTTTACTTCTTTTCTGATTTGGATTCCTCTTATTTCTTTTTCTTTTCTGATTGCTGTGGCTAAAACTTCCATAACTATGTTGAATAATAGTGGTGAGAATGGACAACCTTGTCTTGTTCTGGATCCTAGAGGGGGTGGTTTCAGTTTTTCCCCATCGAGAATGATGTTGGCTGTGGGTTTGTCATATATGGTCTTTATAGTGTTGAGGTAGGTTCCCTCTATGCCTACTTTCTGGAGGGTTTTTGTCATAATGGGTGTTGAATTTTGTCACAAGCTTCTTCTGCATCTATTGAAATGATTATATGGTTTCTATCCTTCAGTTTGTTGATATGGCTTATCACATTGATTGACTTGTGTATACTGAAGAATCCTTGCATTCCTGGGATAAACTCCACTTGATCATGGTGTATGTCCTTTTAATGTGCTGTTGGATTCTGTTTGCTAGTATTTTGTTGAGGATTTTTGCATCTATGTTCATCAGTGATATTGGCCTGTAGTTTTCTTTCTTTGTGACATCTTTGTCTGGTTTTGGTATCAGGGTGATGGTGGCCTCATAGAATGAGTTTGGGAGCGTTCCTCCCTCTGCTATATTTTGGAAGAGTTTGAAAAGGATAGGTGTTAGCTCTTCTCTAAATTGATAGAATTTACCTGTGAAGCCATCTGGTCCTGGGCTTTTGTTTGTTGGAAGAGTTTTAATCACAGTCTCAATTTCAGTGCTTGTGATTGGTCTGTTTATAATTTCTATTTCTTCGTGGTTCAGTCTCGGAAGGTTGTGCTTTTCTAAGAATTTGTCCATTTCTTCCAGGTTGTCCATTTTATTGGCATATAGTTGCTTGTAGTAATCTCTCATGATCCTTTGTATTTCTACAGTGTCAGCTGTTACTTCTTTTTCATTTCTAATTCTATTGATTTGAGTCTTCTCCCTTTTTTTCTTGATGAGTCTGGCTAATGGTTTATCAATTTCGTTTATTTTCTCAAAGAACCAGCTTTTAGTTTTATTGATCTTTGCTATTGTTTCCTTCATTTCTTTTTCATTTATTTCTGGTCTGATCTTTATGATTTCTTTCCTTCTGCTGACTTTGGGGTTTTTTTGTTCTTCTTTCTCTAATTGCTTTAGATGTAAGGTTAGGTTGTTTATTTGAGATGTTTCTTGAGGAAGGATTGTATTGTTATAAACTTCCCTCTCAGAATTGCTTTTGCTTCATCCCATAGGTTTTGGGTCATCGTGTTTTCATTGTCGTTTGATTCTAGGTATTTTTTGATTTCCTCTTTGATTTCTTTAGTGATTGGTTGGTTATTAAGTAGTGTATTGTTTAGCCTCCATGTGTTTGTATTTTTTACAGATTTTTTTCCTGTAATTGATATCTAGTCTTATAGTGCTGTGGTCCGAAAAGATACTTGATATGATTTCAATTTTCTTAAATTTACCAAGGCTTGATTTGTGACCCAAGATAATGATCTATCCTGGAGAATGTTCCATGAGCACTTGAGAAGAAAGTGTATTCTGTTGTCTTTGAATGGAATGTCCTATAAATATCAATTAAGTCCATCTTGTTTAATGTGTCATTTAAAGCTTGTGTTTCCTTATTTATTTTCATTTTGGATGATCTGTCCATTGGTGAAAGTGGGGTGTTAAAGTCCCCTTCTATGATTGTGTTACTGCCAGTTTCCTCTTTAATGGCTCTTAGCATTTGCCTTATGTATTGAGGTGCTCCTGTGTTGGGTGCATAAATATTTACAGTTGTTATATCTTCTTCTTGGATTGATACCTTGATCCTTATGTAGTGTCCTTCTTTGTCTCTCGTAACAGTCTTTATTTTAAAGTCTATTTTGTCTGATACGAGAATTGCTGCTCCAGCTTTCTTTTGATTTCCATTTGCATGGAATATCTTTTTCCCTCCCCTCACTTTCAGTCTGTATGTGTCCCTAGGTCTGAAGTGGGTCTCTTGTAGACAGCATATATACGGGTCTTCTTTTTGTATCCATTCAGCCAGTCTTCGTCTTTTGGTTGGAGTATTCAGTCCATTTACATTTAAGGTAGTTATCGATATGTATGGTCCTATTACCATTTTCTTAATTGTTTTGGGTTTGTTATTGTAGGTCTTTTCCTTCTCTTGTGTTTCCTGCCTAGAGAAGTTCCTTTAACATTTGTTGTAAAGCTGGTTTGGTGGTGCTGAATTCTCTTAGCTTTTGCTAGTCTGTAAAGGTTTTAATATTTCTGTCGAATCTGAATGAGATCCTTGCTGGGTAGAGTAATCTTGTTTGTAGGTTTTTCCCTTTCAGCACTTCAAATATGTCCTGCCACTTCCTTCTGGCTTGCAGTGTTTCTGCTGAAAGATCAGCTGTTAACCTTATGGGGATTCCCTCGTATGTTATTTGTTGTTTTTCCCTTGCTGCTTTTAATATTTTTTCTTTGTATTTAATTTTTGATAGTTTGATGAATATGTGTCTTGGCGTGTTTCTCCTTGGATTTGTCCTGTATGGGACTCTCTGCTCTTCCTGGACTTGATTAACTATTTCCTTTCCCATATTAGGAAAGTTTTCAATTATAATCTCTTCAAATATCTTCTCAGTCCCTGTCTCTTTCTCTACTTCTGGGACCCCTGTAATTCGAATGTTGGTGTGTTTAATATTGTCCCAGAGGTCTCTAAGACAGTCCTCAATTCTTTTCATTCTTTTTTCTTTATTCTGACCTGCAGTAGTTATTTCCACTATTTTGTCTTCCAGGTCACTTATCCGTTCTTCTGCCTCAATTATTCTGCTATTGATTCCTTCTAGAGAATTTTTAATTTCATTTATTGTGTTGTTTATCATTGTTTGTTTGCTCTTTAGTTCTTCTAGGTCTTTGTTAACCGTTTCTTGTATTTTCTCCATTCTATTTCTAAGATTTTGGATCATCTTTATTATCATTACTCTGAATTCTTTTTCAGGTAGACTGCCTGTTTCCTCTTCATTTGTTTGGTCTGGTGGGTTTTTACCTTGCTCCTTCATCTGCTGTGTGTTTCTCTGTCTTCTCATTTTGCTTAACTAACTGTGTTTGGGGTCTCCTTTTTGAAGGCTGCAGGTTTGTAGTTCCCGTTGTTTTTGGTGTCTGTCCCCAGTGGCTAAACTTGGTTCAGTGGGTTGTGTAGGCTTCCTGGTGGAGGGGACTGGTGCCTGTGTTCTGGTGGATGAGGCTAGATCTTGTCTTTCTGGTGGGCAGGACCGCATCTGGGGGTGTGTTTTGGGGTGCCTGTGACCTTATTATGATTTTAGGCAGCCTCTCTGCTAATGGGTGGGGTTGTGTTCCTGTCTTGCTAGTTGTTTGGCATGGGGTGTCCAGCACTGTAGCTTGCTGGTCATTGAGTGGAGCTGGGTCTTAGCATTGAGATGGAGATCCCTGGGAGAGCTTTCGCCATTTGATGTGACATGGAGCCAGGAGGTCTCTGGTGGACCAGTGTCCTGAACTTGGCTCTGCCACCTCAGAGACACAGGCCTGACACCCACCCGAGCACCAAGACCCTACCAGTCACAGAGCTGTTCTCCCAGGTACCAAGCTGATCCTCTCACAATCATTTTACACTGAATCAGGCTTTTTCAAATGCCAATCTGATCATCTCATCAGCTACAGATATTTCAGTGACATCTTATTGTTCCTAATTATTCTTTCCAGTGGTGGACCAACAGTGGGGCAGGGAGAGTGGTTTGTCCAAGCTAAAATCCAGCTGGAGGATGTCCGTAAATATCATTTTAATCTTTGTGGGCTAACTGGTTTCTGTTGCAACTATTCACTCAGCCATTGTAACAAAGTCAGCCACTGACAGTATATGATTTTGTTTAGATGAAGTGTAACTCTTCATTTCAAGTATGATCTTGTCAAACTAGACTATGATATGCAGGGTAAAATATTTTTCAACCTTTGTTTTGGTTTTCAGATGCCTAATCATTATGATCTAGACTGTCCTACAGCCCCAGTTCCATGCACATTCAGTACTTTTGGTTGCCATGAAAAGGTAAGGTTTATTTTTTTCCCTTTTAATTCTTGAATATAGATCAAGAAAATTAAGTTATATAGTGTAGTGGAGGATACCAGTGGATTGGAGATGGCCAACACACATTGTTTATGTGGTCTTAAGCTCCAAGAAATTGGGACTCAGAATATTAATTTTGAGAAATAGTTGGTGATGATAATGGGAGGTGTGATTGGGATCATATAGAGAGTACAGGAAAGAGAAGTAGAACAGGAAAGGAGCCATGAATGAACAGTCTCAGACGTTGATGAAACAGGCAAGGAGAAGTTATTGTTATGATCTCCAAAATTAGTTTCAAGACTTAGCGATCAGTTGTGTCAAATGTCGGAGAGGGAGCATTGTTTATGATAAGTTGATCTTTCTGGAGAGTGCGATTACACTTCGGCTTTTCCACTGTGCCTTTTTATCTGACTTTTTTTACAGTAAGTATGTGTTTAATAATTAAAAAAATAAAATGAGCAAATAGTGTATAGTATGGTTACACTTTGTGAGAAAATTCTGTATTGTTTGTGTGCGT
Source organism: Stenella coeruleoalba (assembly GCF_951394435.1). NCBI lineage: Eukaryota > Metazoa > Chordata > Mammalia > Artiodactyla > Delphinidae > Stenella > Stenella coeruleoalba. The sequence goes on from NC_137154.1 coordinate 22,258,287, forward strand.
AGAGACAAAGACTTAAAGGAAATGTATCAAAATGTTAATGGTAGTTAGGTGAGATAATAGGTAACTTATTTTCTTTTTGATCATCTACACTTCCTATTTTTCTGTAATATACATGAATTACCCTTACAATAAAAATTGTTATATGATTTTTTTTTCATATAACAGGCTATTCTTGATGATCTTAGAAGAGTATGAAGACAGGGAAGATTCCACTTTGCAACAGATTTGTAAAAATAAGTGAGGGATTGGGGGCAGGCAGTGCAGGTGGACTCCTCTTGGTTATAAAAGGAGAAGGGAGAAAATGATACTAGCTAGAGGGAGATACAAGATCAATAGAGAGGTTTGCCCCTTTTTTTAAACAGGAAAGACTTTACTAATTCTGTTCTGAGGGGAAGGGTTAAGAGGAGAGAATGTTTGAAAATAAAGGAGAAAGGGGATAGCTAAGCAGAATCTCTGAGGTGTTGAAAAGGGGCAGGTGCCAGTTAGAGCCCAGGTGAAGCATTAATCTAGGACAAGAGGAGAGTCAGCTCTGAATCAGAAAAGAAGGATGAGTATAGATCCTGATACTTTTACAGGTAGGAGGGAGGTTTTTTTCTGAGTCCCTGAACGATTATTCAGCAGATAGCCTCTCGGTTTTTCAGGGAATTAGGAGGCAAGATCATCTTACTGGATCGAGAATCTGATGAAATCAAAGAAGATTGTAGGGGATTGAGGGAAGTGATGACATGGCTTAAAAACCTTTTATTTGGCTTGGCTAGGTCCCTTTCCTGGTGCTCACGTCTCTGTTCCTAACCTAAGGCCTGTGCATGATTTTCAGATGCAGAGGAATCACTTGGCACGCCACCTGCAAGAGGATACCCAGTCGCACATGAGAATGATGGCCCAGGCTGTTCAGACTTTAAGCCTTGCGATAGCTCCCGCACCTCAGCGTGGCATGCTGCCATGTGATTCTGCCTCTCTGCCCCGGATTTCCTCTGGGTGTCACTCAGAGGTCCAGAATTTCCAAGAAACCATTCAACAGTTAGAGGGTCGCCTTGTAAGACAAGACCATCAAATCCGGGAGCTGACTGCAAAAATGGAAACTCAGAGCGCGTATGTAAGTGAGCTAAAACGAACTATTCGAACCCTTGAGGACAAAGTTGCTGAAATAGAAGCACAGCAGTGCAATGGAATATACATCTGGAAGATTGGCAATTTTGGGATGCACTTGAAATCTCAAGAAGAGGAGAAACCTGTTGTCATTCACAGCCCCGGATTCTACACAGGCAAACCCGGCTACAAACTATGCATGCGCCTGCACCTGCAGCTACCGACTGCACAGCGCTGTGCCAACTACATATCCCTCTTTGTTCACACGATGCAAGGAGAGTATGACAGCCACCTCCCTTGGCCCTTCCAGGGTACGATACGCCTTACCATCCTTGATCAGTCTGAAGCACCTGTAAGGCAAAACCATGAAGAGATAATGGACGCCAAACCAGAGCTGCTTGCCTTCCAGAGACCCACAATCCCACGGAACCCCAAAGGGTTTGGCTATGTGACCTTTATGCATCTGGAAGCCCTAAGACAAAGAACCTTCATCAAGGACGACACGTTATTAGTACGCTGTGAGGTCTCCACCCGCTTTGACATGGGCAGTCTTCGGAGGGAGGGTTTTCAACCACGAAGTACTGACTTGGGGATATAGCATCCCCTCATTTGTTTAAGAAACAAAACAACAGAAAAAACATTTGGAGAAAACTTGCCCTGTTTTCAATAACATACAAACAAAAAAAGCAATGGGGAAGGTATACCCACCAGTGAATGTGGTTAGAGAGGTCACTTGCCACTTTCCTGTTAAAAATATCTGAAGCAGGGCTTCCCTGGTGGCGCAGTGGTTGAGAGTCCACCTGCCGATGCAGGGGACACGGGTTCATGCCCCGGTCCGGGAAGATCTCACATGCCACAGAGCAGCTAGGCCCGTGAGCCATGGCCGCTGAGCCTGCGCGTCCGGAGCCTGTGCTCCGCAACGGGAGAGGCCACAACAGTGAGAGACCCGCGTTATCGCAAAAAAAAAAAAAAAAAAAAAAATATCTGAAGCAGTTTTCTCGGGAATGTACGTGTTCCCTGCCTTTTCAAAATGGTTACACTCAAAGTGCCTGTGGCTTATGGCAGCAGTTGTTTGTCTAGTAGGATATCTCTCTGTTTTATTTTCATGGGCTCTTGCTCCAGGGGGGTTTATTGTCAAACCCAGGTTAGGAGTAGTAAAGCTCAAACCTTTTAATAATAATGGACGTTCCATAAAATTTCCACGTATTCTTATAGTGTTAGATGCAATATATTAAGCTTGAGAATCACTACCGCCTCGCGCTGGTGCCAGCGAGAATAATTATTATTCTTGAGTTCTCATTTTATTTGAACTCCTGTAGATTTCAGAGGATTTGAACCATAATCCTTGGAAAGTTTAAGTTCTCATTAACCCTGTTTTTTCCGCCTGCAGGGTGTTTTTAAGGATATTCAGGGACTAGTTTAAACCCTAAATATAAGCTTACTAAGTGTGGATATGTTGTTTGTTGAATAATTCTTGTTTCATTGTACCTTGCTTATTTACTTGAGGCTACAAAGTAGCATCTTGTCCAGAGTTTAGAACTCTGAGAACCATGTGGAAACCAGCTGCTGGGTGTTATGCTATAAATCCCTTTTGTCTATTCCAGGCAGAGTGAATTCCACAGCCCTACCTATGTTCTCTGTTGCCTAATGGTTGTAGGACAAGGAGATGCACACACATAATCACCAACAAAAATTTTAAATGGCTCAACTAGTCAACCAATAGGGCAGCTCATTGGTGGTGAGAAAAGCTATTTGAGCCAGAAATTTTCAGCTCTTTTGAACACCTTCTGGTTTAGTTCAATTAATGGAAGAAAATTGCTGTCCTAAATGCAGAATTTCTTAATACTTGGGAGATCATTGGTGTACCTGAGAGGTCACTAAACCAAGGTTGGAAGTCATAGTGATTATATCAGGACTTGGCTGGAGCGGGTGGCTTTAGTCCCACAGTTCATACCTGAGGAGGATCACGTGGAATGTATTGAAGTGGTCAGTTGTTCCTAACAGGGAGGGATGGGTTTTGTGCCACTAGATACTTGTTAAAAGCCTTAGATACTAAAGATTATGCTGAAATGTAGTTCTCAGGGAGTCCCACAACTAGTACAGGCTCTTATGAAGAATCTGAGAGGACCCCTACACCATGCTGTTTACACAAGATTGTTTAAAGTTGTCTGAGGTAGTCCTGCAACTCCAGAGAGGCCAAATCAGAGCCCCTGGCCGGTGTTCAAGATCAGCCTTCATTTCAAGAGGAAGCCAAGAGACCGTGCAAAGGAATGGTCTCGGTTCCGGGCAGACCCAGCAAGTGCCACTCTGACCTTCCCTTTACTTTTCTGTCTACTCTCCTTACCCACCCCACATCCAGGCTCCTGCGCTGGTGGGTTTATTCTGTAAAGTGGGGGAAAGAGAAGGTCATACAGGGACCCTGTTCCCAGTGCCACCATCAGCGGCAGCTGCCCGTCGCTAGCTCACAGTTGGCTTGCTGACAGTTCGTGCTCCTTGGCCCCTGAGCTCTGCAGCCAGCTCCCGAGGATCACTGCGGCACGGCCCTCTAGGTGAGGAGCCCGGCACCGCTGCTGTTCCTGTGATGGTTTTCCAGAAATAAATTGCTGTCCAGTTCCATGTGAAAAATAAATGGCAGTTACTCTTGTATAGAAACAAAAAAGCCTGGAGGAAATATACTAAACTCTTTTTGATGACTTATTTTCTTCTTTGTGCTTTCTTACATGTTTTATATTTTTTTACAGTAAACATGTCCTTTTCTCGGAGAAAAAAATGTTGCCAGAAAACATTCAACCCTCACAGAGAAGGAAATAGCATTTAAAAGCTTCCTGGTCAAATTTCTATTAAAAGCATGGCTGTGCATTAGGTACTGAGGCGAGCCATTTCCTGCTTTGGTTATGTTATTTTTTTCTACTAACTTGGGAGCCTTAATCCAAACAAAAACAGTTTTTTGCCTCACTTCAACTTTTAGCTTCAGGTTTCGCTGAAGGAGTTGAATTAGCTATTTCTAAGGTCCATGCCAACCATAAAATTCTGTTTTAAGAAATGAAGTGCTAACCAGCAGAAAGTTGGCAATATCTACAAGAGGATTTTGCCAGTAGAAAAATTGCTTTATTTTTTTTGCTGACATAATACTTCAATTTAGTATCAATTTAGGGTCTCCTTTTAATTTGAACAATTTTTTTTAACCCCCAACATTTGGCATTTTGTAATAAACCTGCCACTTATTTTATACTGGTCGTTCATTGTGACTATAGAGTAAAAGTAATGGTCAAACTCTCCATATATAAACTTTTGGTGACTTCAACTCAGAATCCACTCTTAGCTGGAAAGTGGCTCTCTTCCGTTCATTTTTCAAACCTCCTGCCTCACTCTGCAACATGCTGGTTTCACCCAGTTGGCTAACAAGTATTTGAGCTGTGTATTTATGTTTTATTAACCTTTTAACATTTATCTTTGGACATTGCTTTTAGACATTGTTAAATTAAAAATAAATTGTTTTTTTCTTTTCCCAGAGGTGTCCAACCCAGTGTTGGATGAAACTTGCTGCAGGTCATACCCTTTGTTACTGGAAAACAAAGTCAGGATGTTGTGGTAGTTTGGTAGTTTTTTACTGTCTGTTAGCGGTTGCAGCAATGACAGTTTCTGGCTGTACTACAAAATGATTAAACTTTTATTGGGGGGAATAAAAATAGAATAGAAAAAAGTGAAATAGGATGAAAATTGAGGGGTTTTCCCCCTAAAGACGGACTAACAGAGATGTTGAATGATCTCTAGCATTTAGTTTTTGTGGCAGGTATAAAATTATAAAATTGTCCCCCATTGCTGTTTTTATACCATAAGTCTTAGCTAAACTAAGAGCATGTTTATGAATTATGCATGCAGTTAGAGTACATTCTCACCAAAAAGGAGCAGTTGCCTGTCATTCCTTTATCCAGGGAATCCTCAAGTCTCTGGTGACCAGAAAACATTTTTAATTATTAGAGAGGTTTTTCTAACTTAAGGCTTTGAAATAGCTTTCCTTAATTCAGTTACTGCTGTTCTTGTTTTGCCTCAGTTAAATTCTACTCACGGTTTTATGAGAAATACCATCAGGTGTTTTTGTGATGCCTAGTTCCATAGAACCTAAGCAGTGCAGTGCCTTGAGGAAATGAAAAAGGGACAATAGTCATTTGTGTTTTTCCTTTGAAATACATTTTTTAAAAATTCCCGGGTGCATATATATGATAAGCTGTAGTTAGTTTCACAGTCGCTATTGTAGAGTCTAGAATGGAGTTGGCACTTCCAAATTCCTAGTATCCAAAAAGGTGATCTGATGAAATCAAATCAGATGCATCTCTGCAGATCATGATGTTCAATCACAGCCCTCACTTTTAGTCAAAGGCAAATACCTGCAAGGAGATGCCCAGTTGCTTCGCTAAGATGTGGTCTCTCAAAGGGAGAACCTCCTCTTGATAGAGCTTCCCTGTCTCTGCTGATGAATTGCATTTATCCCAGCTTTCTCCCAGATAGATTTCAGGATAAAAGCTAAATAGAATGCCAGTGGGAAGAAGGGCAGATGGATTTCTGTATTCCAAGGAAGAGATGCTATCAGTGGCCCTGAGGGGAACATCAACTGAGCGGCAGGGGCAAGGTTCTGTCCATAGCTGAAACCCCAGACTTAGCACAGTGCCTGGCACACAGCACACACTCAAATATTAACAATGAACATTTAGTGAAAATACTGGTTGAGGTGCACCACTTTTTGGCAGGTTATTTGTCATGTGAGTTCTCGGTGATAAGAAATAAATGTTACTTTTATTTTGCTTTTTTCCCCCAGCACTTTATTATGAAATTTTCCAAACATGCAGAATTGTTGCAAGAATTGTAACATGGCCATCTACTACCTGGAATCCACAAATAGCATTTTGTTACATTTGCCTTACCACTTCAGAGATGCTCCTTTTAATGAGACTTATTAAGGTTGGTTTCTCTTTAAAAATTGCACTGCTAAGATAATTGAACACCTTTAATTCAGTTGTCTTAAGCTCCTCCGGGAAACATGATATTTGCTTTATAGCTAAAATTGTAGTCCTTAATTTAAGCTAGTTTAAACTTGTAAATCTGTCATGCTGAATTTCAATCTTATTTATTTTGCCTGAAGGGATGTTTTTTATAATAGAATTATTTGAAAGTCCTTGATCAATTGTACAGAATATTCTAATGTTATTTCCACACTTGATTAATTATCCAATTAATTTCTCTGGTGAGAGTGCAATTTTGGCCCCATTTTGCTTATGCAGCATTCCAGGATTATGTTCCCAGAGGGCTTGAAGAGGCAGGGTAATTTAGTGTATAAACCAGTAAATTAGGAGCTAAGAGATTTAGATTTTATTCCTGACTGACCATAGGCAAATCACTTCTCTTTGTGTCCATTTATCTACTTGTAAAGTGGGGACTAGAATTTGAAATTTAGATATTATTAAGTAATGGGTAACATTTATTAATGCTTGGATCTATTAAGAAAGACACTTTAAAAAGAAAGAAAAAATACACTGTGAATCCGGGGAGGCTCTTATAATGCTCTAACTGTATGACAAGCTACGGAATGAACTCTGACTTTTGAAAAATTGAAGCATGGGAAACGGTCAAAGTGTCTTATCAAAAACCCGCTGTTGCTTAGAACTTACTATTGCTACAGAATTTATGAGTGTTCTCCTAATCCATAATCCATCTGAACTCTGAAAATAATGTATTTTGTGTGTGGTGGGGTGGTGAATACAAAGATGGGAGGAGGCAGACATTCAACACAGAAAGATAGAAAATCAGTGTTCAGTTTAAGAACAGGTTGTGTGGAAGGGCTGGGCTTAACGCAGTCATCCCGATGCACTGCCACACCCTCCTCTGCTCCCCGAGCATCAACCCACACCACACACAGCACCAGCCCTGCTCCTGCCAGCCCGGCCTCAGGTGGTCTCCATCAGGTCGATGAGATGAAATTACAGGGTCGGCCGAGGGCTAAGCAGGGTCTCTGTTCTCCATTTAGCAGGTGAGTGTGCTCTGTTCTTTCTAAGCCCAGGTGATGGATGTAGATTCACGTTTATCTCCAAAGGCACTTGGAGTTTTTACCGTAGATAGCATCTTAGTAGTGGTTGCAAAGATATGACCAAAACAGTGCTCCTTGATTGGGATCTTGTTGAATATTAATTTAGATGAAAACAAATGCCAGACTGACACACCTAACCCCTCCTGTCTATTGTTATAATGCAGCTTATCTAGTGTGGAGACAATGCTTATTCTTCACAGTCGTTGGTTACAATATTAGAATTTTCTTAAATGAAAGGAAATTGGTTACTGGTTACTTCATATCAATTTGGGGGAACAATTTAAGTTTTGCTTATGATTTTCAGAGGCATAAGCAAGAAGTGACTCAGGTCAAGTTAGCCTTGCTTGTCTTGCAAAATAAGCTAAATTAAGCTTTTCTTGTATGACCAAACTGGTTGTGTCTGCTCAGAGAGTTTTCAAGTGTGGTCTTCATTTGTGTTTAACAACACGTCTTTCTTCTAGTCCATTCTTACGGATGTCTGTTACGCTGTTGTCACATTTTCAAAATTAACTTTTGTAATTAAGGGACCAGCAGGAACAGGATTACTTTATAAAGTGACAGTTGTAGCCGCGGCAGAAAATAAGGCAAAATCACAGAATGTTTGCTTGGTCTGGGTAGGGATTTGTACATTTTAATACAAAAGTGGGTCAGCAACTCTGATCTTCACAGAATTTATACTGCTGAAAGATAAATAATAAAACTGCGCTGAAAAGTAGATCTCAAACTCCTGAAAAATCATCCTTCCCCTCCTTACCCCACCTTCCCACTGGCTGGTCTATCCTGACTGGCAGGCAGGGGTTGATTTAAAAATAGTGAGCTTCTGTCTGAGGAGGTCTGGCCTCTTTGTCTCAATCCCAGGTTCCTTTCCCCCGGCTGCTCCTTTCTCTTGAGGTGTCTAGCTAAAGTAGACGAAGCCCCCCCAAAAGTGCTTAAAGATGGTAACTAGTCATTCCCTTTAGACTAGTTCGGAGCCTGAAAGTAAGATTTTTTCCAGTCTAATCTGAAATTCCTTTGGAGCCATTGTGAAAGAAGAGGAAAGAAGGCAGGTTTATTGAATACAGCTAGACCGATAGAACAGAAATTGACTGTTTATTAATGCTTTTAGGATCAGTTTTGCAATCTTTTTTTCTCACTACCCACAGTAAATTAGATAGAGATAAATGAATAAATAATATATACACCAACTCACCTGACACAAAAGGTTTCTGAAACACTTGCTTTTACTACACCTGATCCGTTCTGACATTTTCTGTTCTTTCTTCACTTTTAAAATGTAGCCCCCAGAACACAAACGACTTTAACAGAATGCAGCTTGCCTCATGAGTCAAGATCTGAGGGTTTTAAATAGCCCAGAAGGCTAGAGGCCAAATTCATTCCCACACACACGCATGCACACACACGCGCACACGTGTCCACTGGGCTTAGCGGGGCCTTCCGGCCTGTGCCTTGCTCTTGTTCCATCCACCCCGACCCTGCAGCGTTGCCTCTCAGGGCCTGGTCCTGATGCTCCTGCCTCCCTCTCCTTCTCTCAGCCTGAGGGAACCCCATGCTTCCGTAGAAGGAAAAGTCCACTTCCTGTTTCTCCAAGATTCAGGTCCTCTCCTGCTCCACTGCTCCTCTGAACTCTTCTGTGGGCTGAAGCTTTACTAGAACAAAACCCAGAAAGATTTACAAAATCCTCAGTTGTTGCCTTTTGTTTTGCTTTTGCCATATACCTCCCTCCCCTGAGGAAAAGAGGTGGCATGCTACCTGAAAGAGGCAGATGGGGTACAGGGAGAGGAGGGGAGGATTTCTTAATATCTCAAAGAGTTATTGGCAGCACTGAGTGTCTTCTCAATCAGACTATGAGCTTTCAAGGAAAGGAATCAGATGGGGATCAGAGATCTCTAATATGATCCTGGCCTTTGTTAAAGGATAATTTTCAAAAAAGAGTCAAATTACGGTTCTCATACAGATATCAAATGAGCATGTGTTAAAGATTTTCTCTAACTCTTAATGAGGGAAGCAGGCAGATGCTATAACCGTCCAAATGAGAACCCAAGGAACAGACACACCTAGAGATGAGGAACATTTACATGAATGTCCAAATGGAAGCAAACCCAGCTTCTTCCTTGGTGTGGGGCGGGGGGTGGGGGGGAGTCAAGCAAATCTCACAGGACATAATTTCCGTTTCTAGAAATAAGAATCATTTTGCATTGCTCTCGGTTATCTACAGGACAGAGCTGTAAAGTAGCTTCCTTAGAATGAGACTCAGAACCCTGAAGGGTGTGCTTTGGACTAGACAATGCATAGTGTTCATCAAAGCACAAAATGCCCCTGCACTGACGAGAATTCACTGCAGTGTGTGAATGATGGTTAAACACATCTGTGGGGGCCCATTCCCGCCTAGAATTGGACTGCTCCAACTGGCGTGGGATGACAGCGGGTTCTAGCTTCTACAAAACTCCAAACTGAAAGACCGGCCTGAGTAGAGCAAAGCCAGCTGGAGCCTCATTTGGCAGTAGGGGGCAGCAGAGCTTCATCCCTAAAGCAAGCAACCTTCAGAAGGAAATCTGTAAACTAGGATTAGCCTGGAGTCCTTGCACTTTTAAGGAGTCCATAAATTCCCCTAGATTGTATGCAAAAAGTTGTACTTTGTGGCTTTTTAGGGGAAGAGAGTCCTTAATTTTTTTTTGCTTTGAGTCTGATGAATGCTACAAAGCACTTTCCCCCATATTAGAAATTACACCCCCAACTATCATATTCACAGGTTGGTTGCCAAATCAGCTTCAAATTAGAAACACCTGAGGAATTATTAGGTCGACCCATACAAAATCACCTTTTTTGTAAGGTCAATAAAGAGTTGAGTATCAGCAATTTCTCGAGGTTCAACTTATGTGTTCAGATTCCTGGTCACCCCCACTCCTCTGCCCCTGTTCTGATATAGCCAATGGGTAGATGAACATTGGAGATCAACTGCTGTCTCCAAGCTGAAGTTTAGGAAAATGGACTATTGGACTCTAGCACATCCCAAGGCCTCAACCTTTAACCCCGGTTATCTTTGTCCTGGCTGAACAGTGAGAATCAAGTCAGCATTAGTACCATGCAGTTCACTGGGGGCTTTCACGAGGTGTCTGGGTCTGAGGACCATCAGCCTCCGAATCTTCTGGGGTGCTTATTAAAATGCATATTATTGGGCCTTGGCCAAACCCCCAGAATTAGACTTTTTGAGCGGTGGGCTGGGGAATCTGCATTCTAAACAGGCTCTCCAGGGGGACTCTTCACAGGAGATGGAAGGAGAGAGTATGATCTGAGGTCTACCAGCTAAATCAAAGTATAATTGTTAAGATGGTAAAATCATGGCTCTCATTCAAATATAGAATATGTCAAAGGTTTTGTTCAGCTCATTAATTTATGACGGAACCGTTAGATGGTAAAGCTGATTCCAAGAGCATCTGGGTAAAAAGAGTTTATATAATCAGGAAAAGCATTTTCAAAACAACAAAAAAAGAATGTTAGAATTAAATGGCTAGGTTACAGAAGAAACTGGTTAATGTCTTACAAGCTAATAAAGCCATAACCTTTGGGGTTATCTTTCCTATGAAATAGAAAAATACAAATTAACATAACTTTGCAGTATCTGGGCTATGATCAAATAATAAATAGCAAAGTCAAACAGAGAAATATTCTCCCAGAAAATTAAATAATCCTCGGGCAACTTGTTAAATAATTCCCCAGTGTGGCTCTAAAAGGACATACAGCCCAACTTTTTGCCTTATTTTCAAGTTTCGGTTAATTCTTTTTTGCAGTGAATAAAGACAGCAGAACATAGAACGTGTGGACTCCACACCTCTGGGTGAAAAAATTCAGGCTGGAGCAGATATATTCAAAAACAAGAACCAGTTAATTCAAGGGAGGAGAAAACTGACAGATACTCAGAATTCATGTGTAACCTCCTTGGATTTATTTTAGACGCTAGCTACAATCACTTCCTCCTGCTTTGAAAGTGATCTGTCATTTTTGTAGTTACTTGGCTTACAAACTAGTCATTCCCTAATAATTTCTCTTAGAAGTTTATCTTATAAGTTGGCTGAGGTTTTTTGTTTTTTTTAATTAATTTATTTATTTATTAATTAATTTATTTATTTATGGCTGTGTTGGGTCTTCGTTTCTGTGAGAGGGCTTTCTCCAGTTGGGGCAAGCGGGGGCCATTCTTCATCGCGGTGCACGGGCCTCTCGCTGTCGCGGCACAGGCTCCAGACGCACAGGCTCAGTAGTTCTGGCTCACGGGCCCAGTTGCTCCGCGGCATGTGGGATCCTCCCAGACCAGGGCTCGAACCCGTGTCCCCTGCATCGGCAGGCAGACTCTCAACCACTGTGCCACCAGGGAAGCCCCTGGCTGAGGTTTTCAACGTTCTTTGTTTTTCATCTAAAAATTCAGGTACTTAATTTTTTTAAACATCAGAAATATCCTCTATTTTTATGAAACAGTTGTCCATCTGGGAGATTAAACTTTGACCATTAAGAAACATGAACTGAAATAGAAAAACCATGGGTCCCAACCCAACCTCAATATTTTCTCATAACTTTTTTTTTTGCCTTTAGAGAGAGAGTTTAGGAATGAATCTCTCTGTTCTAGATAAACATCTGAAGTTCAGCAACTTCTTCAGTTCAGTTCAGTTCCTTCTACTAATTTCAAGTAAAATTAAAATTTGGTAGTTCTTGTAGTCTTTCAACGGTTTATCTCCAAGTGAGATTACAGATTTTTTTTTCGTACTTTTCTGTATTTTTCCTTTTTCTAAACCATGTCTTTTTTTTTTTTTCTTTTTTTGCGGTCCGTGGGCCTCTCACTGCTGCGGCCTCTCCCGTTGCGGAGCACAGGCTTCGGATGTGCAGGCCCAGCAGCCATGGCTCACGGTCCCAGCCGCTCCGCGGCATGTGGGATCTTCCTGGACTGGGGCACGAACTCGCGTCCCCTGCATCAGCAGGCGGACTCTCAACCACTACGCCACCAGGGAAGCCCTAAACCATGTCTTTTTTATTAAATTAATTTTATTTTTAAAAACTCACTTCATTGATCAAATTTGCCACTCTAAGTTATTGATATAACAGCATCTACCATTTATTGGCTCTTTAAATTTTGGGAAAAAAGGTTTTATTTTAAATAACTTTACTGAGATATGTTTTACTTATCACAAACCCTACCAGTTTCGAGATATTTACACAGCAATATTCATAGCAGTATTATTCACAATAATCAAAAGATGGAAATAACACAAATGTCCATTAAGGGATTAATGAATAAACAAAATGTGGTACATACATACACGGGAATATTTCTCAGCCTTAAAAAGGAAGGACAGGGCTTCCCTGGTGGTGCAGTGGTTGAGAGTCCGCCTGCCAATGCAGGGGACACGGGTTCGTGCCCCGGTCCGGGAGGATCCCACATACCGCGGAGCGCCATGGCCGCTGAGCCTGCATGTCCGGAGCCTGTGCTCCGCAACAGGAGAGGCCACAACGGTGAGAGGCCCGCGTACCGCCAAAAAAAAAGGAAGGACATTTTGACACATGCTACAACATAGATGAACTTTGAAAACATTATCCTGAGCAAAATAAGCCAGTCACAGAAGGACAGAGATTGTATGATTCCTCTTACATCAGGAGCCTAGAACAAATTCATAGAGATAGAAAGAGTGGTGGCTGCCAGGGGCTGGGGCAGGGAAATAGGGAATAATTGTTTAATGGGGACAGAGTTTCAGCTGGGGAAGATGAAAATGGTCCGGAGATGGATGCTGGTGATGGTTGTACAACAATGTGAAGGTACTTAATGCCACTGATCTATACACCTAAAAAAGATGAAAATAGCAAATTTTATGTATATTTTACCACAATAAAAAAAAAAGAAAAATGCAATTTCAGGTGTGCAGTTCAAATGACTTTTAGTAACTTAACCAAGTGGTGCAACCATCATCATAACTCAGTTTTAGGACATTTTCCTCCCTGCAGTAAGACCCCTGATGCCCGTGTATCGTTAATCCCCACTCCCGTTCCCCACCCCAGGCAACCATTAATCTGCCTTCTGTCTCTATAAATGTGCCTTTTCTGGACATTTCATATAAATGGAATCATACAGTGTATGGTCTCCTATGTCTGTCTCTTTCACTTAGCATGACATTTTTGAAGTCTGTCCATTGTGTAGCATGTGTCAGTAGTTTATTCCTTTTTTGTTGCCAAGTAGAACTTCACTGTGTGGATGTATCTCGTTTTGTCTCGCCGTTCATCAATCGACAGATGTTGTGGTTTCCAGTTTTTGGCCATTACACAGAAGGCTGCTATGAACACTAATGATTTTACCTAACCCGGAGACAGCCTGGACCTTTTCTATGCCATCTGTATGCATGCATGTGTGTGTATGTATGTGTATATGTGTGTATATGTGTGTGCATGCACATATATATATTTTTTTCCTCTAATCTTGCAGGGTAGGCATAATTAGTTGCGTTTTGTGGAAGAAAAGAGAGGTTAAGTAACTTTTCAAAGGTCACCAGCTAGTTTTGCTGGGCATAGAAAAAGGTCTGTCTGACTGCAGTGGAGCAGGACAGAGGAGAAAGAGATTGAAACTACAGATAGTGGCCCTGGTTTCCCTGTGGAGTTAATTCTCTTCCTGTGCTCACCGCCTCTCCGGGGGCAATTTGGGGGGCCGAGCCTCAGGGCAGCTCTCACACACTGGTGAGGAGCCTCAAGAGGGAATTTCCCTCCAGTGGAACAACTTCTCTATGGAAAATCAGGGGCTTCGAGGGGCCACCCAGCAAGCTCTCACTTTCAGTGATTTTGGGTAAAACCCTTTGGAAAAACCAGGATGAATGTGAAGTTTTGCCTCATTTGTTTCCCTTCTCTTAGGGATCATAGCAGTTCAGATCCTGCCTGCACTGGGTGCTCTCCAATTCCTTTGACCATTTGCTTTATATATTTTATCCAGGTTTTATAATTATTTTGGCAAAAAGATTCATCTGATACAAGCCATTCCCCTATGGCCAGAACCAGGAGCCGTATGTTATTTCCACCTATTGAGCCCTTCTCAAAACTGCCTTGGAGTGGGCAGCAAACGTTTCTGTTGGCAGGCAATTGACTTGATCCTAGTTCAGTTTACAGAGGATGGAATGACCTCATAACTTCGACCCCAGACAAAGCTATCTGAGATATATAACTGATATCAGACTGAAGTTAGGTATTTGTTAAAAGTTATGTGTTCCTGAGAGTATGAAAGAATTCAGGCGACTGTTAGGTTCAAGATATTTACAGTGCTTAGTATTCTTCTCAAAGATCATTAGACTTAGGCCAGAAAAACCAAGGAAATTAAGAACCAATTTAATGAGTGACTTGGTGAGAAGGGCATACTTCTGCAGGTAGACTGAAGAAGTAGGCAATTGTCTTATGCTCTTTTAGGTTTTGAAGTCATTGACTAAATCATAAATAGCACCCAGTGTCTCTTGGGGATGCTGACAAGAATCAAGTACAATTTGCTCATAATTTCAAGAATGCTGAGGAACAATCACCAAAATTACTTGAAATACTACGGTTTCCTTAGGTGGAGGTGAGAAGAATCGCTCTGAATGTCTGCAGGTCTGAGTCTCACGTCCAAAGGAAATTTCTGGTAATGCATCACCTTGGTTAACTGGGATGGTTACTGTCTTCTTTAGCAGGCATGTAGTTTTCAACCCTGGTTCATCAGTCTGGGTCTAGTCAGGGGCAAAAGCCATATCCATCATTTTAACAGAGCATTTAATAGGAAGAATTATTCATCAGGTATTGAACAAGTAAAACGGCAAAGAGTGGACACTGAGGAAATCACTACAGTAACTACAGGAGGCAACGACCACCCTTAGAAGGAAGAGCTGGGGATGACTGAGATGTAAAGGGTTGGAGGATGGCCGCAGAGAGCTGGGCTGCAGACGTCTGAGGGGGGCCCAGGCCAGCGGTGCTGCTGTCTCTGAGCAGGAATGTTGAGGCGGGTTCTGGGGGGGAGGAAAACCTGCAAACTGGAGGTAGCTACTGCCACTGGACCCAACTGTCAGTACAATGCTGACAGGACAGGAAGCAGAGACTCCACCAGCCTCCCAGGCTCCCTCTAGTGGCCCCCACTGGGAGAGCTAACAGGGACCCAGCTAACAATCGGATGTGTTATGTGCAGGATCCCAGCCCCAGAATCCCCAAATATAGAAAAGTCTCGAAGCTGAGACAATAGCTTAACAACCACCACACCAGGAAGACTGAGGCTTAAGTGGAGAAAGATTTAAGACAGAACTATAGCTCTAATATTTTTATGTTAGAAAGCAAACGGCATATTTGGTATTTTAGACACGTGATATTTAAGAGAATAAGGTCCGTTAGAATGACAGTTTTATAATTCCACTTTAAAATGTATAACTGAGTAATTAATTTAGACTTGTGATTTTTTTATGGTGATATCTAAGTTTAAGTAGAGTATGAAAACATTTAAAGTTTCCCTTATTTATAAGTTTAATTTATTAGTTCCTATAAGAACTTAGGATTGGGGGACATTTTGCATGCTGTCATAAAAACTGAAGTACTTTGAAGAGAAATTAATATATTAAATTTATAAATGCATTTAAAAGCGTTTCAAGTGCTGAGCCTAGCTTGTAAATAGGACCAAGCATTATGCAGAAGTCTCCTCCAAAGTTACTGCTACAATCTGCTAGACTTAAAAATAGAATAATAAAATTCGTAGGATAATAAAATTAAAAGCCTGAAAAAGTTTAACTTGTATCTTGATTCTAATGACAAAATTATTAATTGTATTACTTATTAAATGATTACTAATTATTAAACTTATTAAAATAGTATTTCAAAGCCAAAATTAAACTCATTAATAAAAATATCCATTGAAATCTTTCCTACATAAGAAATCCACTTTCCTGGGTCCCCCTCCCCACTCTCTACTCTCAGGTTTTCTAGAAATAGCTAGAGAAGAGCAAGAGAGGCAGCTTTGTTTCTTTGCTTTTCTGGAAACCCTGAAACCGTCTCACCTTGCAGCAGGCAGAGGAGATTATGCCCCTGGCTTATCTGTTTTGCTTTCTCACTTTCTAAAGCTGGGATACCCCATGGAATAGATAGGGATGACCACTGGATTTGAGGTGAAAGAACCTGGGGTTGAGTCCCAGCTCCATTGCTTAAAGAACCCAAGCCTCAGTTTCCCCATCTGCAAAATGAGGGGACACCTGCCTTGCAAGGTTGCCATGAGGATCAGCACAGTGCGGGGCACACCAGGGTGGCGGCATTGGAACCTCCCCTGTGCTGGATCCTGAGGGCAGGGGGCTTAGGACAAGGAGGTTCTTGCTTGAGCACAGGGGCCTAGGCCGCTCCCTCTTACTTTGTGGCAGGAGGGTTTCTTCAAGGAGATGGCCCTGCGACAAACAAGGGCTTTCTCTCTCCCTCAGGCACAAGGTCCAGGCTCCGAAGGAATTTCTCACCACAGACAGAAAGGGGAAAGGCCAAGAAAGAGGTGGCTGGCTCAGCAGCAAGGTAGCAGCCCTGCAGACAGGGGTAGCTGTCCACAGGGCCACGGCAGCCACTGGCTGCAGCAGGAGGGGGCAGGGATACAGGGACGGACTCAGACCTGCCTCCAACCCCTGCCTTGCTCACAGGGTCACCTGGCCACGCAGCCTCAGTTGGAACATCCCTAGAGAGCATCATGGGGAAGGTCCCCACGGAGGAAGAAAGGAAGGGGGATGAGGGTGCTTTTCATAAATACCTGGGAGGGAGGGGGTCAGATCAGAATTATCACCACCCCATTAATTCATTCAATGCACAAGACTTGGATCCCTCTCTGTATTGCTAGGCTCCAGGCATGCAAACAGAAATCCTACACATCCTCACCTTCCTAGGACAGTACCTGAGAGTGTGTAGAGGCTTCTACCTGGATGAGGGAGAAGGACCAGCAGAGGCAAGGCGGAGGGTGTGGAGGTGGAAGGCAGCTTCCTGGGATAACGGACAGTCAGGGAGCAATGAAGGAGGCGGGAAAGGCAGGTGGGGATCAGCTTGGAAAGGCAAGTTCAGGTGTGTGGATTTTATTGGAAGCCAGGGAGAAGTTTTAAGCAGGGATTGCATTTTAGAAAGATCAGCTGGGGCGTGTCCATAGGGTGAAATGGGACCTGGAGACCAATTCAGGGAGTACCAAGTCATACAAGTGCATTCGAGGGATGATGTGGGCCTGACAGGCATATGAGATGGGAAATAAGATTTGAGTGAAGAACCCCAGCATCATGGTCACCATGGGAGTCTGGGCCAGTGGGTAGAAATCAGGCTTAAAGGCCCCTGGGCTAGGTGGGCCAGTCTCCCTGGAGACCAGCACCCACCTGCTCGACACCGCCTCATCTTCTCGGGGTCCCCAGCATACCAGGTGGCTGGCCTTTCTCCCACTGAGACATCAGCAGAGGGGGCGGGAGAGGCCTTGCCCATAGAAATCTTGAGATAAAGATTATCCAGGTGGGCCCAATGGAATCACAAGTGTCTTTAAAAGTGGAAGAAGGAGGCAGAACGGAGGCTGGCATGAGGGATTCAACCCACTGTTGCTGGTGTTGAAGATGAAGAGGCCATGGGTGGCCTCTAGAAGCAGGCAAAGGTGAGGAAATGGATTCTCCCTCAGAGTCTCCAGAAAGGAACTCGGCCCTGCCAACACCTTGACTTCTAGCCCAGGGAGACCCAGGTCAGACTTCCAGCCTACAGAACTGTGAGATTAGAAGTGTTCGCTGTTTTAAGCCACTTATTCGTGGGAATTTATTATGGCAGCGAGCGGAAACAAAAGCAGGTTGTAAAGCCGGCTGCAACTTTAGAGAGACCTTCTCTAGCCACCTGACCTAGGGTCACCTTCGCATCACCCTCTAGTCACTGCATTTTGCCATTCTGTGTCATCCAGTGTTGTTCATTTTTTGAAATGCCTGTGTTGACCCGATTGCCAGCCTTCCCGCATTCAATGGTAAGCTCCAAGAGAGCAGGCACGCAGCTTATCCATCATCACTGCATCCCCAGCACACACAAGTGCCTACAAAGCAGTGGCAGTTCCGCAAATCCTTGGCCGGAAGCTGAGTGGCTGGCTGAGTGAATACAGGTGGTGCCCCAATGGCATGAAATCTACCAAGGCAGAATGCTCAGGGTTCATAGTTCACACTTCCAGCCTCTGAAGGCACAATAAAAAGTGTGAACGCTCTCCTTGACCTCCTCCAGGATCTTCAGTCAGTTCAGGTCACGCCTCTCTGAAGCCTGTTACAAAGCCTTCAGGGGTCTCAAGCCAACACTGCTGCAGCCCTCCCAGGAAAATACTGGATTGGCCAAAAAGTTCGATCGGGTTTTCCATCGGCTCGCATGGAAAAACCTGAATGAACTTTTTGGCTAGCCCAATGTATGTGGAGAGCAAAATATTATAAACTGCCTCTGCGGGATATATGTATATGTATAACTGATTCACTTTGCTGTACACCTGAAACTAACACAACATTGTAAATCAACTATACTCCAATAAAAATTTAAAAAATAAATAAATAGCCTCTACCCAACAGAACCGAAGGGGCATATATGAGGAGATGGTTTACAAGTAAATACGGTAAGTGCCCCCTCCAGGTCAAACACTCAGGAAAGAGACCAAGCTGGCTTCAGAAGAGGCCTTGCCTTCTCCGACTTTGTTCGGTGTTTTCCAAGCTTCTTTGCAGACAGGCTGTTCCTCCAGGAAATGACTTGCCAATCCAGACAAGGATGGCAAGCCAAGCCCAGGGGAGACTGGCTGAGGTCAGGCTGCTGCCTAACCCTGGGGTGGGGGCAACAGGAAACGGAACATGGCGCCAGGGAAGGCAGGCTCCTCACACAGGGAGTGTGAGGACAGGAGGCAGAAAAGATCTAACGGACGCTCTGCGCTTGCAAATTCAATCAAGACACGCAGCCTGGGAACAGGGCAGCATGTACAAAATGACGTTTATTGAATCCATTTGAAACGGACAGCATAAAAGGTTTTTGGTTTCGAGCCCACTCGGAGTTTAAGAGTCATGATCATTTCCTGTCATTAAACCTCAGCCACCGGAAGATCCTAGCTTAAATAACAAAAACGAATCTTCATCTTGTGAAGGGGAGAAAAAGTGGTTAAAAACACTACGTTGGACTTCCCTGGTGGCGCAGTGGTTAAGAATCCGCCTGCCGATGCAGGGCACACGGGTTCAAGCCCTGGTCCGGGAAGATCCCACATGCCGCGCAGCAACTAAGCCCGTGCGCCACAGCTACTGAGCCCGTGTGCCACAACTGTTGAAACCGGCGCACCTAGAGCCCGTGCTCCACAACAAGAGAAGCCACCGCAATGAGAAGCCCGCACAACACAACGAAGCGTAGCCCCGGCTCGCCAAAACTAGAGAAAGCCTGCACGCAACTACAAAGGTCCAATGCAGCCAAAAATAATATAAAATTAAAACAAAAAAACAAAAAACAACACTACGGTTGTCGCTCTTGCAATAGCTCTGATGGCTAGAATGCTCATAGACATCAGCACAATTTTTATATGTACAGTGTGAAATACTGTACAAATATCAGGTGTGTACATCAAAGGCAAAGTTGTAAACTGGCTAACATTCATTAGCAATTAAGTACACTGGGTCTGTACTGACACTCCCATTCTCGGCCTAAGAGCTTACATATTTAACTGATGACTGATGTCCCCATCAGGGGCATTTAGTGTGTGGAAAAAGCATTTAAAGACATATATATCATTCAGGTTGTAAACTAAAAAAGCAAACCCAAGCATGATTAATTACTTTGCCTGGATCAATAAATACTAGTCCCAAGTGCTAAGTGTACCAATAAGGACAGAAGCCATCAGTTAAAATAAATCATCATGTTGTTACCTACTGATACCTGTTAGTGAATTTGTGGACTTTATCCAACGCATACACAGATTATTTTTTGTTTGAAATTCTCAGAAGATCTCCTTTGGACATTTCTCTTCCATCAATCTCTTAAAAGGCTGAAAACAAAACAACTTTTTAAACAAAATTTCCAAATCAAAAGCCATCAAAAGCATGCCTCTGGTCATATTTCAAATCTTCACCCAGAAGGGAAATGCTGTCAAGGCTTAGATGAGCTTAGAAGCTTTCCTCCTCTGTTGGCAGCTTAAACTGTCCTCATTCTCTCCCGGCCACCTCCTGCCATATTGGAAGCCAAACTGGCTCATGTCTCTGACATTTCATAAACAAAGTTTCCAAAGATTAACAGGATACCTAGAAGGTGCCAGAAGGGCCCAGGGGCCTTCTCTTTTTTCTGGAGCTGTTATCAGCGGGGCCAACAGGCAAATACTAAAAGAACAGGGAGGTCAACGGAGATAAAAAGCCCAGACCTGGATGGAGGGAGGAGTGCTGAGGATATATATAGCACAGTACCAAAGCCCGCTGCCCCCCAAAACATGTCAAGGCCCCACAGGTTATACATTCCAGGCACTTCTTTAATCACAGGGAATGGACATCTCTCCAAAAGGTCCTGCCCACATCTTTCCCAGCTCCCTGCACTGTAGAGCGCTGAGACATCCCATTTGCTAGAACTCTCAGCTCATGAGACAAGCTGAGTCTCTCTATCTCAATGCAACTTTTCCTATAAACCACAACACTCACAAACACAGGCCACACTGGATTCAAGTCCAGCTGCTTCCAGAGCTCTGCGGCCTCTAAGCCCTGCCCACCACGGATCACTTTCACCCTGGACCACTTCCAGTCTCCTTTCTTAGGGGGCTTGCTGTTTTTCAGTTTGAAGACACACCCCATTGGAAATGAGCGGTACAAGATCCTACGTGCAAATACTTGCAAGCAATTTATTTTTGAAACGATGCACATTTAAAAAATTCAAGTCAAATCCAGGAACAGACTGGTTGGTTGGTATCAGCTGGCCCCAACCCCACAATAGGAAAAGGGTCGGTTTCTGAAATGAGAAAGGGAGGGAGGCACCAGCTACTCCACCGGGAAGGTTAGTTCCGTGAGTCGGGGAGGAAGCCTGAGAGGGGAATGCTGAGGCTTAATCAAAGACGGGGTTCCTCCAGCACTGTGGCCCTCCTGGGCCAAAAGCCAAGGGCAGCACATAGGGTCTGGATATAGGTGAGGACAGACCCTCACCCACCGGTGGGGCCACTCTTTCCCAGTAATTCTGAAACTGAAACGAAAGCTGCATTCCCAGAGTCAGGCTTGGGAGGGGCCGCAGTCTACTTTTACTCCACACAAGACGGAGAGAAGAGGTACCTCTCTATTGCCTCTTTTCACCCATCGGCCTCTGTATCACAAGGACCCTCAAGGGGAACTCCACACGCCAACACATCCTTGCTGGCTGTGTGTGTGGGTCGGACGACTTCCTGCTATAGGAACGCCAGGGGCACTGCAATATAGGGCTGGGAGGATCAGATAGTCCAATATCTGAGGGGAAAAGCTCAGAGAGGAGGATTTGAGTTGAGTCAGGCAGGCAAGGCTGAAAGTCAGAAGGTGAACATTAGGCAGTTGGATCTGTGTGGCCGCCAAGAGGTAGGTGGTCACAGTCACGAAAATGGAGATGCTCACGACGGGGATTTTCCCAAGGGTGCTCACACTAGCCTGTACCTGGAAAGGCATAAGGCGGCATTGCCCAAAGGAAGAGCTCCCCTCGGCGGTCCTCGCGGATGAAGCCGCCCTCATCCTGGTGGCCAGGCAGGAGCTGGGAGGTCCCAGAGGCGGGCATTCAGCTGAGGGATGAACAGTTCAGCTCTGAGTCCTCCTGGCTGCCCGCTGCCACCTGCTCCGGTTCATCGGGGCCATCAGTGATGTTGGGCTCACTGGAGCACTGCCGGTGGGGCGGCGGGAAGCTGGGTGGCAGAAGCAGGCACTTGTCCTCGCCGCCAGGCTCCTCCCCTAAGCCCGAGTGCATCCTGGTGGCCATGGCCAGCAGCTGGATGTCCGAGTGGGCATTGGCCACCGTGTGTCGCCGGACACTGCCACACTTCTCTAGGTAGGCCTCGCCCTCTTGCTCCGTCAGAGGGGTCAGGGCCATCTCGTTCAGGGGCCGGCTGACGGCGGTCATCGGGGAGGCGTAGCTCAAGAGCGTGACCTTGGGCCGGGCCCTGGAGTGGCGCCTGGCTGCAAGAGAAAGACCAGCAAAGGTTGTGATTGCAGAGGGGTTAGTGGGGGTCAAAAACTCCTAATGAATTTGGGGGACGAGGGAGGCGGTGGCCCCGCCTTCAGAGAGAGCTTTAGATGAAGCCCTAAAACGTAAGGGAAGAACTTGGCTATGTCTAAAGGCTTCTGTTGTATCTTTACTTGTTTATGCCTGATATGCCCCCCACAGTAGGGGTCACCAAAGGACTTTCCATGGTTGATTAGGTCCAAGGGAGTCTCCCCCCGCTTTCCCCGCTGCTGCCCGAGCTTCATGGGATTTGCCCTCAATTCCCTTTCAACCAGTCTCCTCTGAAGACCCGGGCACTGGCTGGACCAGCTGCCAAAAGAGGCCCTCGGCTCTATTCAGCATGATGTGCTCTCTGCAGTGTCAACAGAGGAAGTGGAAAAGGCCTCATAAGCTTAGGTCTGGAGGAACAGGTTACTGGGGGGAGCTCGGCTATCAAAGCGAGGGCAGTGGGACGTCCTCCAGCTCGTCCTGAAGCTGGACTATCAACGCTCCCAGCAGGTCAGTGGTCTGACACCCGTGTTCTGTTCAAGTCAATACTCTGGAGTCAACCAGCCTTTCACAGCACCAAAGAATGGATGACGCTCTGTGGCTCGCCCCACTGAGGAAGACAGAGAGAAGGCTGGACAGGAATTATTATAAAACTGCTGCTTCTTGAATTCTCACCACACTCTAGAAAATATGCTCAACCTCCACATGCTTTTGTCTTTTGAATCCTCCTTAAACTGAACCTAAGTTATGATCATTTTCTCATCTGTAAAGTGGGAGACAATATGAATATCAGAGAGGTGGTAACAAGCCTACGCTCACACGGAGAGAACGTAGTAAAGCTGGGATGCAAACAAGGTCTGTCTCACTCCAGACCTCACTCTTGCAAGCTGCCCACACAACGTACACATAGTGAGACTGAGCATCTCGTGGGAAGGACAAGCCAAGTACATGGGGTTCAAATCCAGGGAGAAGACTCCACAGGAGGAAGCACGTGTACCAGCAACACCCAGTTCCGAGGGCCTCTCATCTCCCGCCTTCACAAGGACCAGGCCAGTCCAGAGACCTACAGTGTGGCCGGAGTAGGGACCAGGGTAAGCCTGCATCCCCAAGGTCCCAGGGAAGCCTCCTCTGCAGGCACTGTCCTCTTCTCCTGCTCAGGCACTGTGTCTGCATCACGAACTGGATGAAAGACCCCAGCGAGGCAGAGGAGTTGAGGATGGAGGGCCGAGGAACGGCGGGTTCTGTTCAAAGCCTTTCCTCCTTTGCTTTGGCCCTCTTCCTGCCAGTGCACACGTCTCCCAGCCTTCCAACCGCCCACCTCGTTGCGTGTGTCACTGCTTTCCCCAGCTCCGTCATCCCTGAGACCTCAAAGACCACTAACACATCCCTCTCTCAGCAGGGGATGCCGTGGGGAGAAATAGAGAAGGGTTGACTGCACTGGTACTCCCAGCACCCTGACAGGATCACAGAGGGGGAGGGGGAAAACTCGTCTCTAAAGGGAGAGCAGACAGCGCTCACTGGTCACACGCTGGCCTTGGGGACACTCGGCCCATGCTGCTCTAGCTGAGTGTCAGCTCTTCCCATGGATCTGGAGGCCCTGATACGTGCTCTCAGCATGTGCTCCTAGATGGGCATTGCAGTGAGGCGGCCATGTCCCTCTGCAAAGCTCTCAGCAGTTCCCAGCACTGCACGATTTTCCATGTCCATATATGCACATGTGTAGTTACGTATATGTGCATATGCATATACATACATGTGTCTATATGTATACATATACATATACACACATATATATACACACACATATACACACGCACATAGGTATAAACAATGACAAGAGAATGAAATGCTAACCCTTAGGACTAAGTTCACCAAGACTACTGGCTCAGAGCCCCAGGGGAGCTGTTTGGTGCTAATAGCAATAACTGATATTTCTCAAAACCAAAGAATAATACATAGAATTTAGAGCTTACTGAGAGTGTTCCCATCTGCCGTCTCACCGTTGAATCCCAATCTCCCTCTGAAACACTAGGACGGCTCTCATCATCCCCATTGCTCGGAGGAGGAAGACTGAGACTTGGCCCAGCCCTCTGAGGCTCTAAATGGCGGTGCCCAGACGCCCCCCACTACACGCTACTGCCTCTCAGGGCTCTGCCGCTGCGCTTGAGCCGGCCCACCCTCTGAATTCAGGTAACAGCAAACACGGCCTCCAGTAGTGCCAGACAGAGGCTGCGTCATCAGCCCCTTCTCTGGGGAAGAACGAATAGGAGACAGAATGCCAAGGAGCCACCAGGACAGAAGAATCGATGCCAGACGTCGGCAGAGGTCCTCTCAAGCATGGGCGCTTGTACGTGCCAAGCCGCACATTTCTATAATGTTCCCACGTTTTTACAATAACCATGTATTACTTTTATGATCACAGAAATCGGTAACTGTAAAGCAGGAGCACCGGAAGAGTTCAGAGAAGCAGGGACCTCATTAAAGAACCATCCATTACAAAATGCCCTTGAAAACAATTCATTTCTCTCCTGCTGCTCTTAAAAGCAAGCACACTCTAGGTTGGCAGTGGCAAGACCCAGGTTGTGGCCCTACAACCAGCCTGGCAGGAGACTGGGCTGGACTGTTCGGTGAGCATTTACTACGTGCAGATCCAGGAAGAGGAAAGAGGTAGGACAGAGCCCAGGCCCAGGACATGGGATGAGGTGAGGGCCTGGGGGACAGATGTGCATGGTGGACACACACAGAAGCTCTGGGGGAAAGAATTCGTTTGATGATTTCCATAGTAGAACGAGCTAGCAAGGTGTCTCAGATGGGGGCTTGGGCATTGTCCATCTCTCACACTGTTAGTTCAGCACCCCAAAGGCCCTGGAGGGTTCAACAGGCAGCAAACTGACAAGACAGGCCACTTGGGCTGCTGCGGAGAGATGGAGCCAGAGGGAGGGCGGCCAGCCTGGAGGAAGGGGTCCCCATGACATCTGCCCCCTCTTTCAGCAAACACATCTTGAACTTTGTGCAAGATGCTGTGCGCACTGCTGAGAGCGAGAGAAATGTAAATCTGATATGGGGCCTGCACAGGGCCTGGAGCGCAGGGGGTACGTGCGTTGGAGAGGGGTAGAGTCTCAGGCGCAATCGTTAACTGAGCCTCTACTCTGCACTGTATCAAAAAAGGAGAAGCTTCACTGACATGATCTCCTGCTAACTATTTTGCCGAAAAGGAACCTGAGGTTGAGATGCTATATCATTTTACAGTCACGATTAGTGATGAAACCGGGATTCAAACCCAAGGCTGACAGCACAGCCCTTGCTCCTGACCTCTGGGAGGCCTGCACACGAATCAGTGTCAAATGGCAGGGCAGGGCTACAGACAGAGCACTCTGGGGATTCAGAGGAGGAGTCGTGAAGAGGGGTCGTTAGAGATGGGCCTGCTGCTTTGAGAGGGATGGACAGCCTGCACCCCAGCTGGTGGTTCATTTATCCCCTCCCTCGGAGGAGAGGTCTATGCCAGGCCTGGGATACAGGTGAGCCACATGCAACGAGCTCCCGGTCTAAGGGGGAGAACAACAAATAATCAGGCCATGACCACACACCATGGTAAGGGCCAGAATGTGGTTTGGGGTCCAGAGAAGGGAAGGGCAGGCACATACAACTCCTCACCTGGGGTGATTCCACAGGCCCCAGGCCATTCTATCTGGGGCCCATAATACAGCAGGTGGCAGCTCTGCCTGGGCCCTGCCCTGAGACAGGGAGTCTCCTTCCTCCTCTGTGCTCGGCCCTCTGCAGCTCAGAGACGTTAAGTAACTTACTCCAGGGCACACAGCTGAAGCCCAGCCCTTGTGGTTTCCAGGGCCCCACTCCTGCGGCTGGCCTCACCTCTCTCCTTAGGGCTGTTGCCTGACGCTGACTGAGAGGCCTCCAGCTCTTCCTCCTGCATTCTGGGTGGAATGTGTTGGCTCCCAAGACTGGGTGTGGGCACAGCCGAGACCACAGGGGCCGCTGGGCTGTGTGAGTCCCCTGGGCAGACAGTGTGTCCTTACGAAGCTCCCACTGGATTCCAGAGCCAACCCCAGGACAAGTATACGCCAAGCTGTGTCCCGGCGAGGTCAGACCCCGCTAGGGCCCCCTGGGAGGCCTTAAAACTGAAGAGCAGGCCTGGAGCTGACAGTGGCCTCCCCACACCGTGACTGCTTGCTCTCTTTTCCCTCTTTTTCTCATCTGTATCAGGGAAAGCTGGGCCCTGCCACTCAGAGAAGGAAATTTCCATTAAGGGACTGACTAAGCTGTGGACCTCCCCTGGGGCCTAAAAACTGGTCCCTCCCCTGAAGGGGGCCCTTGGAGCAGGGAGAGGGGCTGGGCCCTGCCACCTCCTGTACCCACTTCCAGGCCTCCTCCCGCCTGTCACATGGGGTATGGCGAGGGGAGCCTTTGTTCCCCCCTCACTCCCCAGGCGCCCCGCTGAGCCCTGGCATTCATCCCTCTGCTCCGGAGCCAGACGTGGCAGCTCCTTTCAACTCCCCAGAGAGAAGCAAAGCCTGGAGGAGGCGGTCCTTTCTTGGGGACTCAGTTCCCAGGCCTTTGATCTCCCAGGCTCGCCGGCCGGGCCCCACTGGAGTGGCCCCCATAAGGCAGGCATGTGATCCCTGCCCACCACGTCCACGGTGGGCGTCCCTCTTCAGGCCCCGGCACCTGAAAGCCCATGAATGCCTACTGGGCACGGGGACGAGTTACAGTATGTTGAGGAAAAGGGCCCTCCCCCGAGGGAGGACACAATGGGGATACATGGGTGGGAGGCCAGGCTTCCATGTGGGAGACACTGCGCACTACCCAGGCCAGGGCAGCGGCCTGCAAACTTGGGAAACCAGAAAGGTAGAAACACGGGCCTGACCTCTGACAAAGCAGCCTGGATTTTTTTGTTTTCTTGGGTTTTTTTAAGATTTCATTATCTTCCTCCTCTTCCCCACACTCCGTCTGCCCGAGAAAAGTGACAGCTTCGGCAGGGAGGACACACACACACACACACAAACACACTCTCACTCCATCACGGCCTTGGACTCATCTTTTCTCTCTGAAGCGAGCCTTGCACATCTGCAGGGTGAGGCTTAACTCTCAGACCCATCGGCCTGGCCAGTAGGAAGAGGGCCTGCCCTTGAGTCCCCAGATCAACCCGTGTGGGCACGTGGGTGCAGTGGGGAGCCCCCTGGAAAACCACTTCTCTGGCTCTGGTCACCTACCCCATGTGACCCGGGGGGCGTTTCTTACCAACGCTGAGTCTGAGGTCATGACAGCAGGCACCCTCGCAGCGGACATGCCAAGCCCTTGCTCAGGGCCTGGAAGGTGACGAGCATTTGATAAGGGGTGGCTTTGGAGATGACGGTCC
This sequence comes from Stenella coeruleoalba, assembly GCF_951394435.1. Taxonomy (NCBI): domain Eukaryota; kingdom Metazoa; phylum Chordata; class Mammalia; order Artiodactyla; family Delphinidae; genus Stenella; species Stenella coeruleoalba. Next base: position 22,285,988 of record NC_137154.1, read on the forward strand.
CAGCTGCCCTTGACCCCTCCCACCGAGTCAGGCCCAGAGCAGCCGTGGCAAAGCCCTCCCGAGGGTCCAGGGATCTCTCATGTCCGCTCCATCTCCTCAGTCTTTACCTCGGCCGGCCGTCATAACAGGCAGCTGCCTTTTCCACAGGCAGGAGAAATGTCATTGCCTCCAACCGACTGAGGGGAAGACTGAGGCCCAGAGACTCCTCTCTTTATCTAGAAAGGGGTGTCCTCGATAAGGAAGGGCACCTTCGTGGCCGTGTTAGCTTTTTGGTATCCAGGGGTTTGGGATGACATGTCGGTCTCGGACACCTCTTGGGCTAAGGAGTGTGTGGACAAAGAATGTCGGCTGCCGTGTCAGTAAACAAAGGAGTTGTGGCCATCAAGCCCTCAGCCACAGAAGCTGCCCCCTGAGGGGATTCAGGATGGAGAAGAGCAGGATACTGGCCCTAGAGAGTTAAGGTGGGTATCAAAGGAATGATTTCAATGAGCCCAGACTCTTGCATCTTCCCATATGCAGAAAAGCGCAAAATTCACTGACTTGAGACGTCTATTTTTCTTTAACAGTATTCTCTCAATGTTCCGACTACCTGGTCTTTGTTGCAAAAACTTCTGCATATCCTGGCTCCTCCCTTACCTCATTGGAACAGTCCCTCAGAGCTCTCTGAGAAGCTGTCTTCTGCACTTAAGTCCTCAGTGTGTCCGTCGAATAAAACATAATTCTCAACTTTCAGGTTGTATATTTTTTTCAGTCGACAACTGAGAGGGAAAGACCAGCTCCTCCGCTGTCCCTCAGTGAAATCAGTCACCTCCTAGGAGTTGACGGGGTGGGTGGGGTGTGGGTGGAGTGTGGGGAAAAGCTGGTAAAGGGCAAACAGCTCCGGGCTTTGGAAGCCTGTCTCCAATAGCCAAGCGACCTTGACCTTCATTCACCTCCCCTGTGCGTGGGAAGGTGGTATCCAGCCCACCCGCACAGTGCCCAGGATGTGGTCTGTGTCCCGGGGCTTTCCCTGCCATCAGCCACGCTAAAACTCTAAGGCCCTCTCAGTTCCTCCAATGCTTCACCCTCCTGCTCCCCGCCCTCCTCCCCCCAACTCCAAAACCCTCCCAAAGATCCTTCCCTTTGCCCGGGACAGTCTTCCTTTCCCGTTTACTCAGCTAACTTATATTCATCCTCCAGGTCCCACTGCAGATACCACTTCCTCCAGGGAGTCCTCCCTGATTTCCCAGTCCCGGTGAAGTCCTCCTGCCGTGGGCCCTGGACTTCCCCACTCAGAGCACTCGTACACTGATGAGTCATCGTCTATTGCTTGTGACTTCCTCACCAGACCCTGCATCCCACAGGGCAGGGATGGGTCAGTTTTGTCACAGATAAACCTGCAGCACCTCACAAGGTGCCAGGGACAGGGTCTCAGTACACATTTGCTGAAACAATAATATAATAAAAAAATAATCAAAAGAAGGTCATTTCCTTCCCTCTCTGCCCCTACTGTGACAACGCCCCAGAGAAAAGGATTGTCCTTGGTATAAGAATAAAACCTCAGCCCTTTGGTTTACAATTTGATGAAAGTATGTTTTAGTCTTATTATAGCTGAAAAGTTGAAGGTATCCCTTCTTAGAGCAAGTCCTCACCGAACAAACTTCCAAATCTATTCTTGTTCCCGGCTCTAGGCCCAGAGGATGGTGGGGTCCGTGCCATGGCCTGGCTAACCCGCTGACATCTTGACACCTGCCCCAAAAACTCGGGGGGCCAGTTGCTGGGCCAAAGCCGGAAGGTGGCGCCCAGGCCTCCTCACGGGGAGGGCAGGGGACTGTTTTCCTTCAGCCGGGTGGAATGAGGGAGGGAGGCAGAGAAGGAGGGAGTGTGGAGGACCAGGCTCGGGCCAGCACCCTCGGATCTGTGGTGGCTGTGGTTATACTGGTGTCTCCAGAGAAGCATAAACGGGGCCTGAAAACTGTGGCCGGCCCTGCCTTTCTCTGCAGTCCTGAGGCCCAGGAAGGGGCGGGAAGCCTGCTGGAGGCTGCTCCTCCCCCCTTTTCTTTGAAGCTCAGCTAGGTCTCCATGCAAGCAAGAAGAGGGGGCAAAAGGTTCCAAATTTGGGGAATCCCTTTCCGCCTCTGCACCTGTCTGTGGATGCTGGTCACCCAGCCCCAGGTACAGACGCCGCCCATCCGTCTAACAAATATAGTTTTTTGAGTGCCTACTGTGTGTCAGGCACCATCCTGGATGCTGGAGATAGAACCACAAACCCGAAGTTCATGCATTTGGGGGATTTTCATTTCAGAGGGGAACTGAGCCATATCTTTTATGATATTCTGTAGCTATTTTCCCATCTAGGCCGTGGTCTCCCTGAGAGAAGGAACAGACCCAATTCATCTCTAGATTCGCCAGGGTGACTAGTACAGAGCCTGAATGCTAGCTTTACAGCCACTGAAAAAGGCCACAACGGGATCTGTCCCCCAGTCCAGGAGCCCCTGTCCTTGGCGTGAAGGCCCCGGTGGTAACTATAGAAATGTAGTGGGCAGCCAGCAGCTGTACCTCCAGCCACACACACAGTGAGCTGGCTTCACATTCTGAGCTGCTTTCAAAGGGAAATTCATCACTGGTGGTTTTTCCACTCATGGGGGGATGGGGTGCAGTAAGGCTGTTTCTGGTATGAGATACAGGAAAATTAACATCGCAAACACCGAAAAAGATCAAAGCCACCAATCAAAGATGCGGATCAAACGAGCGCCGCCACGGAGGTACGGTAACAGCGCCTTGGGAGGAATTGCCAAGAGGGGAGGTTACCGAGACACAGGCCAGCGGGAAACATGAGCGATGGACATGCAGAGATTTGCACGACCCACATGGGAAGCAAAGGGCTTGGGGTATAATCGGGGCTCAGTAAAACACAGCTGGTATCATTGCCACGGAGGCTCCTGGCAGCTTGAGAGCCGTGCCCCTTACCCAGTGTGTACGTGGGGCCTGAGACGCTGCGGTCCTCGCTGATGCCGAGGAAAGGAGAAACGACCTGCTTCACCAGCTCCTCCAGCTGCAAATAACCCTCGCTTGGGCCTGTGGGCTCGTGGACACTCTGGAAATAAACACCCAAGAGAGACAAAGGTCAGTCAAAGTCCAACTGCCCTCCTACTATATTCAAGGCAGGCCGCATCCTTGTGGCTGAAAGGAAGGACAGCCAGGACTGAAGCCTCAGGCCCTTGTCATGGGGGGCGGTCATCGGCACCGCGCACGGAGAGCACCGTGGCCTCTGCGGTTGGATCCCACCCCGATGCGGGGCCCGTGGGAACTGTCCCCACCCCAGCTCCAGGGCTGAGGTCTGAGCGGTTCCAACCGTAGCACTCTCACCCGCACTGTCACAATGACTGTTTCACACCTGGCACACAGGCGCATTATATAAGCACTTCACGTGTATCAGAGCACAGAGGCCTCCCAACAGCCCTCATCATCTGCCTTATACACATGAGGAAAGTAAGACCCAGAAAGCTCATGTAACTTGCCCAGGGAGACACAGCTGGACAGCGGCAAAAACCTGGGACCGGAACACAAGCTGTCTGGCTCCAAGCCCGTCTTACTGCCCCTTGTTAATTAGCTCGAAAAGAAAGGGGAACAGAATTTGGAGAAGTCCAGAACAGTAGAAGAAAGGGGGTGTCACTGTGGAACTAGACACACATTTAGCACCAAGATGAAGGATCAGTTCAAGAGCCCAGCGCGACAGGAGTCCTCAGAGCTGAAAGGAGCCAGAAGGTCACCAAGGTTTTCTAGAAAACCAGCAGACTCCAAGGGAATTCAGTTTCTCACTGGAAAGCCCTGGAAGCCAGGTGGTCATGCTGAGGGGCTGCAGGGGAGCAGAGACAAGGCTCTGCGGGGGCTTTGCTCAGCCCAAAGGGTGGTCCCATCGAATTCTCAACGCGGAATAGATTTTATGTCACCCTCACTTGAAAAGTGAAAACTCTCCACTGCACTGGAGTTTTGGAGGCTGGGCCATGAAGGGGGAAGGGCCAGTCCTACAGGCTGGAGATCGCTGGGTGAGGTGTAAGAAGCCCCCAAGGAAACTGGCTGACGTGGTCCCTCGTCAGCTCCATCACCGTGCGAAGGAGGTGGCTGGGGGCAGTGGGAGGGAGGGGGAAGCTTAAGGAAACACAGAGGACGCTGAGGAGGGGCTGTGATGCAGAAGACTTGGGAGTTAGGGCTGGGAAGGGCCTGGAAAAGAAATGAAGAGAAAATGCAAGTGGGGCTGCCTGGTGCTTGAAGTGGGTGATGATGGGGAGACAACTTGGTGGTTTTTCACGCCCCCAGGTTCCAATACTGCTTAGCAGGAGCTGAAGCATTGGGAAAGGCCAGCAGTAGAAATAAGATGCTTCACACACAAATCTGCCCAAATGGAAAGGGATCCTCCAGGCAACAGAAGGGCGCGGGGAGCCTTATTCATGCTCCCAGAGACCCAACCCCGGCCTCAAAAGTGGACCAGTTTCAGCCCCAAAACCACCTTGGTTGGGTTTCAGAGCTGAGGAAACTTTTTTTTCTCATTTTTTTAATGCCTTGATATTTCTCATCTAAGCCTCTCCTCCTCTACAATTCCTAAGCACTAAACAGAGAGGGATGACAGAATAAGGACAAGAGGAAGGAGGTGGGAAGAAAATGCTTAACTAACAAACGCACTGATCCGGAGCTGGATGGTTCTCTCCCTGGGCTGAGAACTTGACTTGCACACAGCCCTCTAGGAGGGAGCTGCCCTCAGCCCTTGGCCTGGCCGCTGGACGGGCTACGTATCTGCAAGGCCCAGTGCAAGAGGAAAACGTGGGGTTCCTGGTTCAAAACTTGTTAAAGAGTTTCCCGATGGCGACAGGAGACAATTAAACCAAGCACGGGGCCCTGCTGAGACTGGGGGCCCTGGGGGCTGGCCCGGCAGGGAGCACTCCTGCTCGGCTTGGCAGATCCCCTAGGAAGGGACCATTCTAGGATGGTCTCAGACTTGTCTGCCACTGCCAGGGGGAACCGGATCTCCACAGTGGTCAAGATCTCTGGCTCAGCCTCTTCCTGGACAGCCTAAGGACAGGAGTTCATGGCCCACAGGAGTTTGAACCCCTTGTATATTCTGGGGAGGGAGGGGTTTGTTCAGGGACATTTTGGAAGAGCACTGGGAAAGGGAGAGATGGCCTGAGAAATGGCTCTTTTCTCCATATGAGTTAGGCAGGGAAAAACCAGCCCCAGATCTCATGGCGCTGTGGGAAGTAGGGGCCCAGGGAGAGAGCAGAGCAATTCTAACTACTGGGGCCTAAATTTCCTGTGGCAGGAATGGTCCCAGGGTAGTACAACCTGCACGCTCCATTCAGATCCAGAAGCTGCCGCCCCTGCCACCCAAGGAGCTGGACCTGGACTGGGGAGAAACCTGCCGTGGTCACTGTCACACCCCCGCCTCTGGCTTCCTGGCTCCCAGAGTGTAGAAGAACGTGGACCAGGGAACCAGTCCCAGGAGGCCCTCGGGGAAATGAGGCCAAATGTCCTGTGTTAAAGAGACCACCTCAGAAGCTCATGGGGCGTCTCCAAGTACCCTGGGAGGCTGCGGGAGGGGAGGCAGTGGTAGCCGGGAGAGGCTAGGTGGGAAGGTAGAAAGAGCGAGAGCTGAGGAATGGGTGACAAATCCAGCTCGCTCACAAATCAGCACGTGACCTTGAGTTCGTTTGCCAACCTCTCTGAACCTCCACCTCATCTGTGAAATGGGAAAACAGAGACTGTTTCCTTGCCCGACTTCCCACAATATAAATGGAAATGGAAGTGTGGAAGCCCAACTTTCCTTTCCTAATCTTCCTCTCCGAATCCCAGAGGCCTCCTTTTCTAGACTCCTTCTTCAGGACCCAAGCCCTATTTTATGCTTCACAGACCTGAGCTGCATACGCATGCTTTCCTATCCCCATTCCTTCTCCTTCCTTTTCATAAAAATACTTGACCTGGTATTCTAGCCAATGACACCCCCTCTTGTTCTGTTAGGTAAGCCTTCCTCCTCTCTGACCTCAGGAAAGGGGGAGAAGGCCCAGAAGGATGGCCCAGCTAGAGAACCGGAAGAAAACAGCAGCTGGTGGGGAGGGAGCGATCAGGGGTTCCACACCTGACGTTCCACCCCTACCGAGACGGCAGCCAGGGAACCTCACCAGCCTGACCAAGAATGAAACTGTCTTCCCTGAGGACGGGCTCAGAGCTGAGGCTGCAGCATCTGAACTTGGTACAGAGGTCAGAGAGGCATAGCAGCCGCATTTTGGGGGATGTCCTTAGGCCACAAGCCTTGTTTCTTGGAACTGTGCACCCCTATCCACAGAACCGGGCTCACGGAGGCCATGTTTATTCTATGTGATCCTATTCAAGGTCCTAGCCGATTGCGCAAAGGGGAGTCACGTAGCCCGAGCTGGGCCAATCAGTCTTTCCCCTGAGCGTACATGGTTCTAAATCTTACTACCTCGTGCTGCGGGACCTCAGGCGAACACATAAACTTCCTGGGTTTCGGTCTCCTCGTCTGTAAGATGGCACTAACAACAGTGTCCAGCTCATAAGGTTTGGATTATCTGATTCAGAAAGCAACACGCTTTAAGTCCTTGGCCCATGCCTGGCAGATAGCCGGGAACCAACCAGGGTTAGCTCATCTTCCTATCGTTGATCTAGAATTGGGATCAAGAGATGCTGGCAGCCACCTGGGTCATCTCTTGGTGGAAACATGCAAGCCGTGGGATGCCACGTTTGTCGGCGCAAACTGAAGCACTGACTGCAACTCTGCACAGAGAGAGAGAGAGAGAGAGACCAACTCCAAGAAGGCCAGGAGTGGCAGGGTCAGAGAGAAGCCAGGTGGACCAGATACGAGTAGAGACCAGTAAGTGGAGAGAGGCTGGCAGCTTTGTGGCCTGACGTGGTCTCACTTGTGGCTGTAGCCCCTGAGGACCTTTCCTGTGGGTTCCTGGTCTGGCTTGAGCTGGGATGAAGTGGGTTCTGGTCGTAACTTACAACACGAGGCTCCCTGACATGACAGGATGGGGGAGAAGGGTGTCCACTCCCTGAAGGACGGGGCAGTGTTCCTCTGGCTTCCCCCCGGATCCCAGCACCCAGCACAGCACCAGGGACCTTGACGGTGCACAGTGGACACACAGCAAATGGACAAATGAACTGGAACGTGACCGATGACACTAAAGGACACTAAACTGAGCCAGGGTGCTCTGGCCACAGGGCCCTTTCCCCCTCCACCTGCGGTGATGTCTCCGCCCAGCCTCACCTGCAGGATGAGCAACATCTGGACGATGGACGAGGGCAGCTGGGGCTGGGCCAGCAGCAGCAAGTCATCCAGCTTCACCTTCAGCAGGACCAGGTCGCGGAAGCCCAGCAGGGAGATCTGGCGGATGGTCAGCTCCTGGCCCTGGCAGGAGAGAAGAAGCAGCAGCGTCGGGAGGTGAGAGCTGGCGGGATCTGCCACCCACCACGTGGGGGCCAGCAAAACAAATGGATGGTCGGGGGGAACGAGGTGTCTGCAAGGCCCAGGGGGCTGTCAAACAGTCACAGACTTGGCCCCCGTCCTTCAGAACAAAAGCTTCATTTACGATAAGGTGTGACTCACTGATTCGAAAAGATCCATGCACCCCAATATTCATAGCAGCACTATTTACAATAGCCAAGATGTGAACACAACCTAAATGCCATAGGCAGATCGCTGGATAAAGAAGGTGTGGTGTGTGTATATAAATACACACACACACACACGCACACGCACACACACACACAAAGGAATACTACTCAGCCATAAAAAGGAATGAAATTTTGCCATTTGTAACAACATGGATGAAACTGAAGGGTATTACGCTTAGTGAAATAAGTCAGACAGAGAAAGACAAATGTTGTACCTTATCACTTATATGTGGAATCTAAAAAATAAAACAAACTAATGAATATAGCAAAACAGAAACGGACTCATAGATACAGAGAACAAAGTAGTGGTTACCAGTGGGGAGAGGGAAGAGGGCAGGGGTAACACAGGGGTAGGGGATGAAGAGGTACAAACTACTAGGTATAAAATAAATAAGATACAAGGATATATTGTACAGCACAGGGAATATAGCCAATATTTTATAATAACTTTAAATGGAGTATAATCTGTAAAAACATGGAATCACTATGCTGTACAACATTGTAAACTAATATTGTAAATCAATTATACTTCAGATAAGGTGCGACTCAACCTGCCTAGATGACCCGAAGGTGATACAAGACACGTACAGTGGGGGCCATGGTGTGCTAGTGGTCAGAAAGGAGGAAGATGAGGAGAAACCAGACGGAAGGTCAACAGCGCCTCCCTACAGGCAAGGCTGCTTCCTCAGCTTCACCCATTCAATACCTGCTCACCTATCATGTGCCAGGCAAAGAAGGAAACACAGGACCTGTTAGACTCTTCTGCAAATGCAAGAAACACAGGAAGAAAAATCACTGGGAAAGGAGAAGAAAGGGACTTGTTCAACCATGTAGGCTGGGGGCAGAGGATGAAAACAGTAAGTAATGATCATAAGAGCTGTGACCCTTCCTAAGCTCTGACCATGTGCTAGGCTTGATTCTCAATATCCTAGATGTAAATGGCACATTTAATCCTCACGACCACCTCTGAGATAGATACTACTCTAAAACCTGCTCCACAGATGAAAAACCCTACACCCAGAGTGACAGCAATTTACCCAAGATAGAGCTGGATCTCAAACCTAAACTATTTGATTTTAGAGCTCCTAAAGTTTCCCAAAACAGAAAGGGAAAGGAGGGCCCATTTCCTGGACTCTCCTCTGCACATATACATACAGCACACAACAAAAATCACCTTGGTAGAGGTGAGGCATCACTAGGGTATCCTCCCAAAGACGACATAGCTTCCCATCCCTCAAGTTGACCAAGGTTTAAGGTAGTTTTGCACTTCCTGCAACTCCTTAGGGTTTTACAGAAACATGGGCAAGAGAGGTTTTGCCATCCCCACATCCCCCTACCCTCCAGTCCCAAGAGATGCACGCCACCCATGCTTCACAGGCTCAGCTTAACCACTCCTGGATTGCCTTCCCCAACCACCTCCAATGACAGCAGTCCCCCCACTTTCCTCAAGGTCCTACAGTTTCTATTCTTTACACCACATCCCAGCACTCGGCACTGACTTTCTATCTCATAGGTATCTGTACCCTCGCTTCATCGCCAGGACTCCTTTCACTTTACAAGACAGAAAAAGGCAAGCAAAGTTCCACACCCTTGAACACAGTGGGCATGCAAACACATCGTCCAGTGAGGAAGCAGGTCTCACACAGACACTTACACAGCGAGAAGGACCTAGCTGGACAAACAGACACCTCTGGGGGTGTCACTACCAGCGGTAAGAGTCCCTAACTCAGGGGTTCTCAGAGTGGGGTGTCTGGACCAGCAGTAGCACTTGGGAAATTGTGTGGGGGAGGGGCAGACAGGGGCAAGAGCAACCCTTGCTAGATCTTAGAATTTTTCAAGAGAAGCAGGACAGTACCATCCTCAGACTCATGCAGCTGGGCTCCTGCCTGGATCTGAGGCTAAGAGGGCCCCTCTTGGGCCTCCAATGACTGCACGGGGCCAGGCCCGCTCAGATCCCTCCCCCCCATTCTAAATCCATCCGGGTATCCGCACCTTGGAGTTCCCTGCCCAAATGGTCCTAAGGGGGACCTAGGTCTACACCCCCTCTCCAGTAGGACTGCCAAATAAAGCAGAGGCTGTCCAGTTAAATTTGAATCGTTTTTTAGCATAAGTATATCCCAAATACTGCATTATTCATGGTTTATCTGAAATTTAACTCAGCATCCTGTATTTTGATTTGCGAAATCTGCCAACCCTACCTCCCTGGTGTGTCTTCTTAAGACCCACTGTTGGCCGAAGAGTGAGTATTGCAGAGAAGGGAGAAGTCTGTGGACACAGGGAGTGAACCATCCACATAAATGCTTCAAATCCTCTCGCAGGGGTGCAGGGTGGAGCTGAGGATGAGATGAAAAGAGCAGTGCGCTGCAGGCCAGACACTTCTCCTGGAATCGTTAGGGGCAAACCTGAATTGGAGATGGACTCTGAAGGCATAACCTCCCAATTTTTAAATATTTGACATGTATTTAAAAGAATTCCAACTTCCTTGAAAACACCACTCAGAGCAAACAAAGCACGTGGGCCCTTACCTCTGGTCCAAGGTAATTCCTACCTTTGCTAATGGCTGCATGGTTGCAGCGCCCACGCCTGCACTTCAACAAACCTGATTAGATATGATGCCTTAACCGCAGTGGGAGGAGCGCTCGTGAGCACATAGCAGCATAAGCGTGTGACAGAGACATACGTTTTGGAGAGGAATATTTATTGGTCAGTCTGCCTGAGAAGCTGTCCATTCTGACCCGGCACTGACCAGTCCTGCTATTGGCCCCTTCAGGAAGGTAGAGGGAAACCAACGCATGTGGTAGAATGAGCTGAGCTCACAGAATAAGAAGCATAAGAGATGCTACTCGGTTTTACTCTAAATTCCTCATTCTGCAGGAGATGAAACAGAGCTGTGCCTAGAAACAGGAAATGAGTTTGCCCAAACCCAGCTACTGATTCTAGGTCCCCAGTTCTTTCTGCAACATCATGGGCCTTCTCGTACTCAGGAATCCCTTACAAGGGGCGAGGAACATTGTCCCTTTCCCACAATTTGGGAGCCACAGAAAACGTGCCAGAAAATTGTGCTTCAAAGAAGAGGGTGGAGAAAAGAAAGAAAAGGAAAGAAAAAGTCTCCTTGCCCCACCTTCCCTACTTCTGGAAAGTAAGAAGAAACAACCCACTCCAAGAATATACAGACATACTCGAAACCAAGAGGGAAGAGAGCGCCTACAAATTGCTAGGTCTGCAGGCACTGCTCGTTGCTTGAGGTTAGATGCTGACTATAGAACAGAGTGGCCTTCCAAGGATGTCCGAGGTCCTGAGCCGGCTCAGGCAGCGCCCAATCCCCTGGTTTTCCCCCATTCACTGGCAGGCCCCAGGGGGCAAAGGCCAAGGAATAAGACAGGCTGCCCAGACCGGCAGGAGGATGTTCCCCAGTAAGACTGACCTGAACTGGATAGAATATTGCCTGCAGGGTGGGGAGCGTCTCAGTGAAGAAGTGGTCCCAGACGTCAGCCAGAACCTCCATGCGATTTTCACCTACATGAGGGCGAGAAGACGGGAGGGGAGGAAGAAAGAAAAGACCTTGGTCATTACTTGCAGGAGAGGCCAGGAGACAGTTCCACGTCAGACGGAGCATGGCATGGTCGTGAGAGGAAGCTCATTACCTACTTTTGATCCACAAGTGTTACTACAGTAAACATGGGATTGGATGGGAAAACTCGACCGAAAATATGCCTTCTCTCCCTTAATCCAGAAAAGGGAGCTGAATTTTGAAAAGCACGCCATAACTGCTATCGTCACGAGAATGGTTACAACATTATCAGGCCCTGTGCTAGATTATTTATCTATAAGCTATCTCACGAGTAGACGCTATTACCCCACTTTACAGCTCAGACAGGCCAGGTATCTGGGCTCAAAGTCACACAGGTAGAAGGCCAAGCTGGGATTCCAGAACCCGTGCTCTTGCCCGTACAATCCAGAAAGATCATGTGCACAGTTATAAATTATTTTGTTTTTCATAATCACTAAGACACTGGCTTTTCAGTCTAGATTTGAGCTGTCACTTGAGAGAGATGGAAAGAGGGCGTAGAAACTATCGCCTCCACCCACTGTAACCAGCAGGGCATTACTCTCTGAACAGTCACCTGCAAAACGCGGGACCCACCTCCTGACGCTATGCCTACCTCATCCCCCGGATCAGGAAGCCCAAGCCCTGGCCAAGCGCCACCCCCAGGCTAGATGGACATAGGTCACCCAACGCCACCGGAAGGCTGCTCGAGGGACTTTGCACCTGCAGGAAAGGCGGGCACTGGCAGAGCAGAGCCTGCACGGTGCCTGCTGTTTAATGACCTAGATAACAGAGCTGACTGGGCACTATCTCTGCTCAGCTGAGGCAGGGAAACTGGGTCAGCCAAGATTAGACCCCGAGAGATGCGTCTGGCAATGCACGGCGAGTTCCACTGAGCCGATCTTGAAAGAGTCATTTAGTGTTGTCCATCTATTAATTTAACGGACAACAAAAGCAGTGGCTGGCAGAGAAAACAGAACGAGGGCGTGACTAGTAGCTAGCAGGGCCAAAGCTGTGCAGATTTTGAAAGGTCAGAGTGAAATACACTGGAGAGAAATGCAAAACCCTCTCCTTTCCCCCACCGTGTGCTAATTACACGTTGTTGGAATCGCTCATTTACTTCTCTCTGTCTCCTCCACTAGAATGGGAGTGAAGGCCCCGGCCCTGTCTGTGCTGCTCACCATTCTATTTCTAGCACTTAGCCAGACACATCAGTAAATCAATGTTTGGAAATCTTTAAATGAATGAATGGCAAGTACCGAGTGCATAGGTTTTTGCAGATACTAGGGCTGGTGAGTGGAAGGAGGTTACCTTTTAACCCAAATATGGGACAGGACAGAGCAGGACTTAATAGCTATAGCTCCAACACTTTCCTTTGCTCTTAGATAAAGAAACCACAGCATAGGCAATCTGGCTGGGGAGAGTCTGCTTCCTTCTTCTGTGTCTCCATCCTCTTCTGTATTCCCCTTGTATGCGACTTTTATTTCAGCCCCTCGTGCTCACCATGCCCCCTCCATGCCACAGGGCCTTTGCACGTTCTACTTCCTTTGGCTAGACTGTTCTCGCTCTCCTCTCTTTGCCTAACGTACATCCGTTTATCTTAATATTTTCAACTCCAGCATTACTTCCACAAGAAAGTCTCCCCCACTGGCCAAATCCCCCTATTATGGATTGTATTCTTAGTACTTGTCCCAGTTGGGGTTTTATATCTGATGGTGATTTGATTAATACCTGTCTCCACTACCAGGTAGTGAGGGCCTCGAGGACCTGAAATCCTATGAAGTTTTGTTCACCACTGTGTCCCTAGCACCTAGCAAAGTACCTGGTAAACAGTAGATAATCAAGGACTTCCCTGGTGGCACAGTGGTTAAGAATCCGCCTGCCAATGCAGGGTATATGGGTTCGAGCCCTGGTCCAGGAAGATCTCACATGCCATGGAGCAACTTAACCCATGCGCCACAACTACTGAGCCTGCACTCTCGAGCCAGCGAGCCACAACTACTGAGCCCGTGTGCCACAACTACTGAAGCCTGTGCGCCTAGACCCCATGCTCTGCAACAAGAGAAGCCACTGCAGTGAGAAGCCCACACACCACAACAAAGAGTAGCCCCCGCTCGCCGCAACTAGAGAAAGCCCGCGCACAGCGACGAAGACCCAACGCAGCCAAAAAAAAAAAAAAAAAAAGTAGATAATCAATAAATGTTTGAATGAATGTGTCAATCACCATTCTCTTTTCAAAGGTAGGCTAGTTCACTGCAGGGAAGAGGTCAGGAAGTCAAGAGGATGGTCTGAAATGTTAGGGCATCCTGGTGCCTAAAACCAAGGTGAATTCCAACACCTGGAGAGTGTATCTCAAAGGAGAAAAGGCTACGCCAGCTCCTTTATTGATGGCCCTTATCCTAAGTCTTCCATCAGAAAGACAAGCAGAGGCCCTCCCGACTGGAAGGAAGTGACAGAGAAGCCTGCTGTTCAGTGCTGGTGCCTACTTACTCCCCTTCACCTCCAAGATGGAATACTCATCAGCAATGAAGTCATCCTTCAACCTGGCAGCAGGAAGGCGCCTCTCCTGGGAACCTGCTGCAAATCTCAGAGAGGAGTGAAGGTTTTGGAAAGTGTTCAGAGAAGAACATCAGAGAGACACAGGCTAACAAAACAGGGTAGCCCTGGGAAGAAAGACTTAAAGGAAGGAGGTGACCCCATCTCCAAGAGCAGCCCACAAGTCAAGGCCTTAGCCCCCTGCAAAGATGAAATGGGTTTGGATGGGAGGTTCTAGATGACTGTCCTATAAAAACTGTCCTCTAGTTGCCATAGAAGTTTAGATCACCAGAGGTATAGAAGAGGTATGAGAAACTTCTTTAAAGCCAAGGTCACTAAAGCTCTAGAAAAGATTATGGAAAGTAACAAGGCATATTCTGTCCACGAAAGAGTACCACATAATGAGGGGTTACCTCTGTCCCTTCCGCAGCTGTCAGGTAGAGTGGATGTGTACAAGCCAGGTCAATAAAGTAAAGGTTGTTCAGTGATAAGATGGATCAAAACTCTATTTTATAGCAAAAGAATCCTTTTATCCAAATAAAATCTTTCTTGGAGTTGTAACACACAAAATGAAAAAGTAGAGCTGTTCTGGTTAAAGATGTGAAAGACCCTTATAGGTTCCCACCTGCCCCTTCACTGTGCAGAAAGAACCTTGCCACCCAGACCCCAGGACAAGAAGGGACCCAGCAAGAATATCCCGGCCCACTGCTCTCTAGTCGTGCTTTGGGGCAGAAACACAGAAACTTGGATGCCCTTTGTTTATCCCGTCTAGCTCTGTGCCTGAGTTTTCACTCTGAACGTAGCTATGTTAAGTGTCACTTGGATGACACACAGTCAACTTTCCCTTTTAAGGGTCCTTGACACTCTGGTTTTGCTCAGCATCTCTTTCATAATGCTGGCCTTCCGCATTTCCAGGAGCACGGAATAACTCCAAACGACTTACTACCGGGCAGGCAGCCACCTTTCACACTGGTGTACTAGCCTAACTCCAACACGCAAAAGGGCCACGAAGCTCTTGTCAAAGCCGGTCACTCAAAAATAAGGCCTCGGGTTACTGGGTATCTCTAAGGTTGAAAAAAATCTCAGCGTAGTTGCATTGGAGGGAAACAAGGCTGCAGGCTCAGTCAGTTCTTGAATAGACAGAGGTTAATTTCAAACCTCTCATTTTCCAAAGGTTTGGTGAGCACTCACTGTGTGCTGGGCACTGGGACCTTGCAGTGTCAATTTCTCATGTTTCTTCCTACTTTGTCTTTCTAGGAGACACTTCACTGGACACAAGTGTCTCTCCCAGGGAAGGGGAAGAAAAAAGGAATGATCTACTGCCTGATAAGTCTGAATCTAGAAGTAAACTTGACCTACAGATGGAGGTCTCTAGGCTGGAATAGGAAAAAAAAAAAAAAAAGAAGGAACCAGTTTGCTTACCTACTATGTGCCAGGTATGGAGCTATGCCAGTTATACTTCTTATACTCCCTACGATCCCTAGTCCCATTTTATAATTTTAAAAATTATTTTAAAAAACCAAGGCTCAAAGAAACGAGAAACTTGCCAAAAGTTACCCAAGAAGTAGGTGGTGAGCTGCGTCAGGATCCACATCGGTGGGAGCTGAGATTAGCCGTTGGTGGAGCCATGGGGTCGGTCGACTCTTGCCTTTGACTGCCTCCCAGATCCATTCAGTGCCTTTCTACCCTGTCAGCTTGACTCTAACAATTTTTTTTTTTTTTTTTTTTTTTTTTTTTTTTGCAGTACGCGGGCCTCTCACTGCTGTGGCCTCTCCCGTTGCAGAGCACAGGCTCCGGACGCGCAGGCTCAGTAGCCATGGCTCACGGGCCCAGCCGCTCCGCGGCATGTGGGATCCTCTCGGACCGGGGCACGAACCCGCGTCCCCTGCATCGGCAGGCGGACTCTCAACCACTGCGCCACCAGGGAAGCCCTTTTCTTTGTTTAGTAAATCACCCCCCATTGAGTAGGTGCCTGCTTAGCCTCCTGTCCCTCAAGTGGGTTGGCCTCCTGACATGCACCACCTCAAGAAACAGTATTATACAAAGGCCAATAGGAAATAGCCTGGATCAAACCAGAGGGAACAGCGTGGCAGGATCTGCAGTATAAGTTGTCCCTTCAAAGGAGACCACCAGCATGCATCCCATGAAAACCCCCCTTAACGGGGGTCTCCAAAGAGGCCACCCTAATTCCCCCGCAGTTCCCAAAACACAGTCTGACTTGCATTGCCGGGAGTGGCGAACTCGGGCGGAAATGCTGCCCCCTAGCTGGAGAAGGGACGGCCGGGGTGAGGCACGCGCCTCTCTTGGACAGAAGCGTTCTAGCTATCCGAGCATCAAAGGCTGAGTCAGGGGCCCGCTGGACGGGGGCCGCCTTGTACTTGCCTTCACACAGCTTAATCTTCTCCTCCACAAACAGCAGTCCTTTTGCTAGAAGCTGGTTCTGCCGAAAGAGAACAAAGGACACAAGAGTTGGGCTACTTCACCGCGTGACAAACCCAGATCCACTCCCAGTGGGCGAGGGCACAGGGTTCCAGGCACTCGGGCGCTGCCCAAGCCTCCAGGCTGAAAAAGCCTTCTATCCTCTAGGAAGGCCGAGGCTTCCGGAGGCATCAGTGAGACAGCCCAAAGCAAAGGAAGGAGACGAGAGCCAAACCCAAGTGCCATCCCCATCCCTCCGACCAGGGAATGGGCTGCCCCAAGCTTGGCTGAATTCTCTGGAAGGACTAGGGCAGACACCCAATGTCCTTCAAGCCCTTCGAGTAAAACTCAGAAAAGGGAGCACGGAGGCAATGGGAAATCATGCAGAAATAATGGATTTGTTTTATAAAAATGATTTTTTATAAAAATGCTAAATCTCTCACGCTAGCATGAAAGAGACTGCCCACAAGATTTTAAGCAGCAGTGAGTGTGGGTCCGTCAATGAGTGTGTGCGTGGGAAAGCTGTGGAAAGAGGAAGTCCCTTTGCAATTACAACTAACAATTGCTGAGTGTTTTGCACGTATCAGAGCGTTTATATTCTTCAGCTCATCTAATTCTGACCCTCCCAACAGTCCGGTCAAGTTGGTGCCATTACCCTGACTTCACTGATGGTCGGGGGAGAGGCTGGAGCACAGGACGCAGAGCTGGTCTTCCTATCTGCACAAGCCATGTTCTGCCCACTCTGCTTTGCTGCCTTCCAGCAAGTCTTCCCACCCAGACCCCTCCTTCCCTCAGAAGGCTACAGCTGGTCCCACATGACGCGGGCAGCCCCTCCAAAGGTCACAGAAGCTCAGAGAGTAAGAATGCCTCCCCACTCACCACACATCTTTAGATTAGCAGAGGCCTATGCTTATAGGGTAGGGGGTACACAGTGGTATATATCCTACCCCAAGCCTAATGCGTTTCTTAGTACTCTCCTTTATAAAACTCTAAACCCTGTTACGGTGATGATGAGAGCATACATGGCAGAGAAGAAAGAACCTGGACATCAGACAGGCGTTCAAGTCCCAGCTCAGCGACTTTCTAGCTGTGTGACCTTGGACTTCATTTCCCTGAGTCTTGAGTCCCTCATCTACAACACGGCGTCACAACAGCAATTATCATAAAGTTCTTATAATAATTAACCATTATAAATACACACACACACACACAAAAACACACACGGTGTTTTATGTTCCCAGTAATCAGTGGAATTGGGTAGTGATGAAAAGAGTTGCTCCTTTAGCCCAGCTATCTTCACAAAAGGAGTGGGAGGTAAAGAGAGTCAGTAATGAATGGACTTACATCAAATATATTAAAGTATTTGATCAAAGGTACTATCACATTCCTGTGACTAATACATATACACCAGAGTTTATAGATCCTATGAAAATTCACAAGCTATAACCTAATTTAAAAAGTAATTGGCCACCCTTCAGTTTCAAGATGGAACCCCAACTCAAAGTTAGAGTGACATCCTATAGGGGTCTACCAACTCTGTTAAAGGAAAAAAAAAAAATCAATTCCTTTACTAGGAATCATGGAACAGACAGGTACTTAAGGTGAAACTCTGTGTTCTCTACCTTCTAGCCAAGCACACGAATCCCAGCAGCAAGAAAACACCACAGCACCAAACTGAAACGATCCAAGTCAGGACTTTGTGCCACCGAGCTGGGCAGGAATGGACGGTGGAGGTGTTTCCAGATGGCAGTCACTCCCCCTGAATGGTTCTGAGCAAAGATCCCAATTGAGGTCTGAAGTGTCTGCCCGGGTCCCTTCCACTGGACGAGGGCCTCAGGGAGTCCCCTTGGCACTCCGTGCAAGGACTCCTCATGCATTGTTCTCTGTCCCCGCCTCTACTGCCAACACGGACACCTCAGCTTTCTTCCAGAACACCTACAAACCCTCCTTAATTTCATGTTTCTGAGATGCACCTACAAATGTAAGAGAGACTCCTCCCTACGACGCATAATTTTGTTCCATCACTGTAATTATCTACATTTTAAAGGTAGGGGGGGCTAACCAAGGCACTGAGAGAAATAAAAGCTTAGTCCAGGTTATATCATTAGTTAATAACGGAAATTAATTCAAACCCTATATCCTATGTGTTAGGATTTTAGGTCCTTAGGAGTGAGGACCACTTAATTTAGTCCCCCTGGCTCTGAGAACAGTGCCTAGATCATAGGAGAAGCTAATAAATATTGAGTATATATTGCCTGTTTTGATGTTACAGACCATTCTTTGGTTTTAAGAAATCAAGATAAGAGAATATTTGTAAGAGGAGAGACAGTGAGTCTCTGACAGGAGTGACAGGTCCTTAAAATTCTAACACCCCTATGCATTTGTACACCTTGCTCTTATTTTAAAAATGGTATTTATTTTCATTTGATAAAAACTACTTTGCATCTTACGACATAAACTTTAAAAAGTGGCCTAGGTTCTCCTTCCTCCTCTTTTCTATGTCTTCCCCCTTCAAGGAGACATTTGGGGCAAAAAAAGAAATTTTTTTCAAGGAGAAGAAGTTATTTGTGTACTATGGAGAAATGGAAAACATTCATTTTAAAATTTCTCATGATACACGGCATAGAAATTCTGTAGCTTAGACCAAAATAACAGTAACAAAAACTTAAAAGGGGCCTTAAAAATCATCTAGTCATTCTCCCCTCTCCCCAGCCCTGTGGTCCAAATCAACAGGTCACATACAGTTTCCATAATTTTTAGGTGGACATATTTTCCAGGAAGCTAAAGCACCTTTCAAAAGCATCTTGAAAATGTTTATACCCCTACGCTTTGTAGATTTTGCTCTCATTTTACAGTTGAATAAACTGCAGCTAGAAGCACGGTCTCCATCTTTTATTTGGCATGTGCTAAGTGAGTTAGGATCTTCTGGGCCAGCCTGGCTCTAAGCCCCGCTTCCCTATCTCGCATGCTCGAACCATTTGGATCTAGCCTGCATCTTCAGCTTAGCTGATTGGCTTGGTGCCTGCCCTCCACCCCACCTGGGTCTCAAACTGAGCCAATCATTTTCTCCCCTGGGAATCTGTAGTCACATGGGCCCCCTATGTCCCCAAGGGCCCTGTAATCCTGAGGGCCCGGTGCTCTGAAGGGCCTCATGCTTGGGGTTTAATGCTCTGCAGGTGCATCTTCACTTCTTAATAGTCTTAGCTTTGAATCTGTGTTTTGTAAGTGAAGCCTGCTGGGGAAACGGAACACGGCGCAGGGGCCCAGCCTCAGCTCACTCATGGTCCTGCCTTCTACAGTCACCCCAGGAGGGATTATCAGGCCCCTGCTCCGCACCCCCATTGCTGCTCTCCACCCTGCTGGCCTCCCCTGCCCTGCCCTACCACTGCCATCCTTCTATTCCCAAGGTGGTGACAGGGTTGCGTCGGCAGGGGCCCAGGCCCTGGTGCTCTGTGGCATCTTGGGGAGAGGCCTGGTGGCAGCCCCCCCTCCCTGCCCTGGGCTGGCAGAGCTCTGGCTTGAGTGCTGATGACTCAGCTGGGGGCCTCTCGACCACCCCTGAGCTATGTACCGAGAGCATGTACCGAGAACAAGGTTACAATCTCTTGGGGGCCCCCTGTCCATGACGCGTTGTGGCCACAGGTCCATGGGAAGGGGAGTACCTTCCTCACCCTGGTGGGAGCCACATTTGCATCCTGCACTGGGCCCTGCAAATTACGAAGCCCACCCTGTCTGCTGGTCACTTCACCTAAGGACACACCAACTGGACATCTGTGGGGCTTAAGGCTGCTGAGACCTAAAAGAAAGAAAGAAAAAAGAAAAGAAAACCAGCCTGGATTTAGACAGCTATCTTGCATTGTTTGTCTTTCGAAGTGTCTGTCCCCACTGGCCTCACCTGCCAGTATTCCCAGCCCCAGACAAATGCCTGACTGTAGAAGGTGCTGAGAAAATGTATGGGAACCGAGCTGGAGAAGATCCTGACTTTTCTCTTGTCCCACTCCCTGCCTGATGGTACCAACCGCATCACCTCCCCAGCCCAAAGGCTTCAAGCCAAAGAACATTACACGTTAACGTTACTCATTAACGTAACTAGCTAACATTACTAGTTACATTCAATAGCAGCCACCTAGGAAATGGGCCCATTGTCACTTCATGCAGCCCCCATAAATGAACTTGGACGGGGAATACACAGCACTCTAAGGAAGTGGCAGAGGATCCGGAAGTCAAAAACAGCTGACCTATCTGTTTTTATTAAGACATCAAAAACGGGCTGCCAACAGAAGAACAAGGCTCAAAGGAAAAATGCAAAAAACAAGGATGTCTGTGGAAAGGCATCCAAAACCATGGAGCCTTCAGTGGGTTGGAAGGACCGAGCTCATCCTGGGTAATCACGGAGGGTGGGCAGGACGAGGCGAGGACGGCAGAGGAGAGGGTGGGCTGCTGTAGTGCAGGGCTTGTCAATGTCAACCACATGCATCTTCAGTCAAGCAGGCTCCTCCTCGACCCGGCCGGAAGAACTCAGGAAAAGGGGGAACCAACAAGCTAGGGGGTGAGGAGAATGATGCTATTCCCACACAAGGTAGGAATTCTGTAAATGCTTAAGGCTGCCAGCCACCTGTTACTTCTAATGCTTTAGCAGTGATGATAATAATGAGAACACAAAGAATGACGGTGGAGTTTTTTTATCGTTTTATTCTTTGTCAGGCACTGTATTATACCCTTCTCATGCATTACCTCACTCTACCTTTGCCACAAACTTATCCCCTTTATATAGATGAAGAAACAGAGGTTCAGAGAAGCAACTAGCAAATGTGAGACCAGAATTTGCACCCAGGTTGGCTGGAATCCAAAGCCCCAATCTTGCCCCCAGGATATTACTCTGGTTTACTTCAACAATGATTAAAAAAATACTAAGGTGAAGAGCTATCATTCATTCACTGCTCACTTTTTGTACAAAGCACCTGATATACGTCATCTCATCTAGTCACTGCATCAACCTTTTGAGGTAGGTACTACGATTACAACTAGATTACCACTAAGAAGACTGAGGTTCAGAGAGGTTAAGTAACATGCCTACAGTCACACAGCCAGTAAGTGTTCTAGCAAGGACTGGGATCCAGACCTTCCTGGCAGAAAGGCTGGTGCTTTTAGGCATCACACTCTTCTGCCCTCTCAGTTGGAGAGGTTTTCAATGCCCTTGCCCACAAGGGAAAGTAGATGAGATCCACTCGGTTCAGATACTGGGGGCAGCTGGCTTGGCAATTTCAGGCCATGTAACTGGGTTCCGCCAAAGCTTCCATCCAGCTGGGTCATTGCTGCTGCCCAATCCTGCTACTAGCTTCTCAACTTCCGCCTCTCCAAAAGTACTTTCCCGGGGTCTCCCTCTCCACTACCATATGTGATGTCTGGCAAGGCGTCCACCTGGCTCCCAGGTGGATGCTATTCCCAAATGAGACATTCTTTCCCATCCCAGAGGCGTCTGGCAGCATGTCACTCTGCCTACTGCGAACTTGTATTCACCAATCATTCCATTCTAGGCATTTGTTTCCAGGGATAGCAATGTCTGCAAAAGTTGCTGTTGTTGGCACCAAGCCAGTGATGGAAATCATGGGCCACCTCCATTTTTTTTCTCTTCTGTAACTTTGAAAGTACAGCCATCATCTCTTAGGATGTCTACATTTCCTGTGAACCTGGATGCCTTCCTAGATAAGCAACAAAAAGTCTTATAAACACAACTCACCCCCAGGACCAGAGAGTTCTTAATAAACCAGTCCTGGGGTTGTGTGTGTGGGTGTGATGAGACCAGAGAGAAAGCCCCAGATGGGGAATGAAGAAAATTTGAAACTTGGAACAAGTTTAATCTTCATTTAGCACATTTTGCTGGTAAAAGGGTAAAATTCACTAAAAGGGTGAATTTGGGCTTTTTTCAAAGTTATTTTACAAGGAAGCAGGAAAATGGTCCCACGTCTGTTTTGCTGGATCCTAAAAAAATAAAGTAAAATTAAATTTAAAAGCACTGAAACTTCTCTTCTCTGGGGTTTTCAGGGGATATCTTCCAAGCATTTTTAACATTTAAAGTATAATCCAAAAGATTTTCTTCTGTGGCCAGATGGCCTGGGTTTGATCTCCGCTCTACCTTTTACTAGCTGTATGACTGTGGATAACCTTCCTTTACCCAGGTTCAGCTGCCGTATATGCTAAACGGTAATAATGAAATTTTCCCCATCAGCTGTCAGGAGGAATACATGGCAGGAAGGATGCTTAGAGCAGTTCTCAGACTTGAGCACACATGAGAATCTCAGAGGACTTGCTAAAACACAGGCGGCTGGGCCGCAGTCCCCTCAGCTTCTGACTTAGTTCATCTGAGGTGGGGCCTGAGAATTTGCTTTTCTGACACATTCTCAGGTGATGCTGAAGACGCAGGTCCAGGGACCACACTTTGAGAACCAACCGCTCAGAACTGTTGAACAATGCCTGGCACATAAATGCTTGAAAATATTAGCTGTTGTTACAATGATGGCTATTTTAGTCTTCCTTATAGCTGTGAAACAGCCTCCAAGAAAGGTCGCCCGTTGCTTTCCAAGTCTAACAAATATTTCTCAGACCTCCTACCTCAGTCCTTACTTCTTATGGCCAGCGAGTTGCTGGATGTTTCCACGTATTTGGATGTGTCCACTTTTCCAGCATCTACCCCTGCCTTCCATCCCTTCCCCCAATGGTTCCCTAAACCTGTCTCCTGCCATTTCCGGCCTAGTCTACTTGGAAGTCACCCAATTTCATCCATTATGGGTTCCTGAAAACACATACCCATGTGGACCCAGACACTTACCTGATATCAGGGGGAGTTCTGTTCCCACAGAGCCAAAAAGGATGATAAAATCCCTAACTACACCTCATTTTCAGAGCTAGTCTTCAGGTGATATATTTGCAGCATTTTGTACCTACATGTTCCCTCCTTAACAACGGAATGTGTAATAACCTCAGTACAATGAGGCCAAAGAGTTGCCATTTCCGCATATACCCATTGATGTCCATCCTTCTCTCAATTATATTAAGATCAGTGGTTATCAATTTCAAGACTCATTTTTCCATTTTTCTTCATAAAATTGCAGGAAAGTCCAATAAAAATATTCAAATAATTGCATAAAATTCAAGTAATTGCCGAGGAGGGCAGCCTGAAGCATCCAGGGGTCCTCCTGGCAGCCCCCAGACTAGCACCTTTTCTCTCCCCTCTCAACAGCCAAGGGGAGCTTTAAGCCACCCCAATGTTCACAGACTCCCCAAGGCCTCTCTTCCAAGTACTGGCCAAATGCAAGATGCAACTTCTAACGACCTTCTCACCTAAAGACATCATCCTCTCCCCTCTTGCTTGTCCTCTCACTGGAGCCCAGCTCCTCTTGTTCAAAGTCCCTCTGTATACTGGCCCCAATTCTACCTTCAAAGCAGAGTATATGGGAATTGTGCCTTACTACCTTCTGCCCACCTAATTATCTCTTTTCCCCTTTTGGGAATCCCGTTTGTTTTAGAAGCCTTCCCAGGTGGATTAAAGAAGATTATTATTTAATAGTCTTAAAGATTATTAAAATAATCTTTAAGATTATTATTAATCTTAAATAATAAGATTATTATTAATAATAAAGATTGATAATCTTAAAGAATAGTAAAGATTATACTGGGCCTGTTTTTAAGCCTTTACCATCCACTCGGGGTTTCAGTTAACACGATGCCGTGTGTCCCCTATACGGATGCATCTACCTCCCTGCACTTCAGTTTCAAACTCCATGGTGACCAGGATGCTTCTGTGGGTCTCTCCTTCAGCTCCCTGCCACATGCCACACGCCCTTAATGAATCTTCTCTGATAATGATGAGCTAAGGGGAAAGTGGCCTCTTGTGACTGCCACAGATACGAGCAGTAGATGGAAACCTTTACATCAAACATTTACATCATCCGTGCCCTACTGACAAGTATGGCGGCCAAATTTCTCCTTTTCTTAGGTACTATCTTATTCAAAGCCACTGACTACAAACTGAGTCTCTGTATCAAGCGAAACTCTAGTTCCACCAAAAATAATTTAACTGTCTGGGCTTGGGGGAAAGCTTTCGACAGACACAACACAACCAGCAGATGCAGAAGCACAGAAAGTATGATCTGCCACCTCTCGCATCCCCAGGCCCCGGACCACCAAGGCACCTAATCAGGTAAGAGAAAAATGCAGAGCATTTCCTGTCAACCATTTCCAAAGATAAAAGGAACCAATTACCCCGCAGAGCTGTCTCTAGGATATAGAGTTCCTGTCGGAAACCCCAATTTTCCTTCCGGGTGCAATTCAAAACAGACGGAGGAAAAAGGAAAATCAATACTGGAAATGTCAAAGATTTTTCTGGCCTCTGTCATATGGAAATCTATCTGTGCTTTTGTCAATCAAACAGCCTGTCTTCTCTGTGTGCAGACACAAGATAAGCACCATCTTTCCGCCTGCTCTGCCCCTGCCCTCACCTCGGGTCATTTTCATTATTCTTCACTGAAGACAATCTTTCTGTGAGTCTTTCTTCAAAGCTGCAAAATGAGAATGTTCACTTTCAAAAGCGGAGCCACGGTGATGGCTTTTACAGGTAGCAGTCTCTGGGGTGGGGGGTCTGGGTCCCAGGAGACAGACCTCATTGCTGAGTCCAGATGTCCAGGCGGGGTGGGGGTGGGGTGGCCATCTCATCCTCCACACGAAGGAACCCACTCGTCACCTTCCCCAACAGCCACGTCCATGGCATTTGGGTCTTACCTGTCCACCCCCCTGGTTCTGCTCCTCACTTGTCCCCAGACCTTCCCCTCTCCTCCTTGCTGGAGGAATGTTCTTTCTGGAGCCCATTCTGACTTTCCCTCTTGAAACTACATCCGGTAGTTGAGTGTGAAGGCTGAGGTCACCTCTATCAGCCTTGCCTCCTGGATTTCCCTCTTCATCTGAAAACCTCTTCTTGGTGTGGCTTTGAAACCAGCCCATTTTCAAGAGTGCCTAGCGAAGGACTTTCCACACCTGAGTCTCTCTTGAACCACCTTCACCACTTGGTCACAGCCAGGGCCACATACACTATTATTCTTTGTATACTATTTTTCTTCAATCAATCCACTTTTTTAAAAACATAAATATGTTTATAAAAGAAACCACAGCAACACCATTTACCATAAATAGAATGTAACTCAAGGATCAACTCAATCTCAACAAAATGATGTTATTTAATCCTAATTATAGACATTGCTTCTAGCTGAAGACACTAATTTTGAAACCTGCTCTCTCTTCCTTAAACAAGAGAGATCACCAAGTCTTGCAGAAGTGTAACAGACACAATGGCACAAACGAAGACTCTCCCTGGCACGATCAGAAGTGCTAAAGGAAAATAAGGAAAGGAAACACTTACCACAAAGGCGAATGTTATTTAATACCATTGTGTGCAACTCCTAAAATCTCTCATGTATCTGTGGTGGGCAACCCCTCCCTCTCTCCCAATAAAGTTTATTGAGCATCTACTATGTGCTAGGTAATTTCTAGGGACTGGAGAACCAAACACATTTTTAAAAAGGCTCTGTGCCTACATGAGACTTAAAACCTACATTTTAATAAACAGTGTCTAGGATAGGCTTTTCTCCAGTCTAGCACCTTAAACTAAGGAAAAACCCAGATTCAAAACTGTGAAAACCAGTTCATACCCCACACCCCCAGAAAGAGACTCGATATTCACCAAGCAGTTTCTCTGATTAAGCACTCGATAAAAAATGACATGTGGTTACCAGCTGTTAAGTGTCTGGCATACTTTGTAAGCAGCACTTACTGCCCCCAAAACCTCAGGGCTTTCCAGATAAATAAATCCCCACCCAAATGCCCTTCCCCACCCATCCGAGGGGTAGCCCCCAAAGCCAAGACATGACTGACATTTCAAACTTGACTGAAACCACACAGAACCCTGTCTATTTTAAATGTCAATGAGGAAGGCAGCTGGGCTGGCAGGTTTCACCAGGAGGGATTGAAAAACCACTTCTCTGTAGTTGGATTTAAAACTCAATCACTAGAGACAGCAAGAGAAGAGAGTGAGGACAAGACTGACCTTTGAGTCGAGGGCAACTGAAATGATTCACATTTGTGACTAATTATCTCTTTTTTAATCTTTGTTTGTCTCTCCCTGGACAGGGGTTTTCTTTCAAGCAGCTGAGACATTTGCCCTGATTGAATTCCAGGCTTCTGCTGGGTCTTGCTTTGTCCAGATATAGAGTGGCCAAGTGGTCATTTTCTGGTGTGTGTGGGTGTGTGTGTGCATGTGAGAGAGAGAGACAACTGACATCTGTCATTCTTTTAAAGTGCACATAAAAGTTTAAGCTTCCTGATTTATGGAAGGAAAATGGAAGGATGCCTGTGTTGTTTTTAAAAGCTAAAAACTCTTTAAACTGTCTTAAAAGTACGCTCACCTGGGATACAGAATAATATCACCAACCTGAAACCAATTTATTATGGATTTTTATGTCACCTTCCCATTAAAAGGGATGGATTACACTTTAGAATAACAAATATGTATAGAGTTGACCCTTGAACAACGCGAGGGGTTAGGGGCACCAACCCTCCGTGTAGCCGAGAATCTGCATATAATTTATAGTTGTCCCTCCGTATCTGAGGTTTTTTTGTATCCACAGATTCAACCAACCATGGATCCTGCAGTACTATAGTATTGACTATTGAAAAAAATCTGTGTGGGGACTTCCCACCACGTGTCTTTGGATGGAGTCAGAAAGGCATCTCGCGTCAGTGGATTAGAAACCATCCTGACTGCACCTGGAATCTTGAACTCATTAGCTGCCTAACAACAGTGTCTAGGCAGGAGGGATGTTAGCTTATCTGATTCAATTCTATCTTTAACAGAACAGACCGAGAGGCTTAGTGACAAGAAAGAACTTGGCTAAAGGGACATAGCATTACACTCAATTAGGTACCATACGCGGAGTGGGAGGGAATGGCACTAGGAAAGCAGTTCTCCAAGTGTGGTTTGGGGTCTCCTGAGGGATCACCCAGACCTTTTCCACATGGTCAAAACGATTTCCTTAACAACACTAAGCTGTTATTTGCCTTGCATCCTCCGTTGAGTGTACTGTCGAATTTTCCAGAGACTAGGTGCAATATTTTCCAGATGGGCAATATCACAATAGACTGACTATGAAGCAGATATGAGGATCCAGTCTGCAGGTAGAGATTTGCAGACATATAAAACAATACCACTCTCCTATCCTTTTATTTTCAGAAAGTTATTTTTCATAAAAATGCCGTTTATGCTAACATGTAGTAGGTTTATTATTTGAATGAATTAAGGCACACAGTAAATTTTCTCAGGCTTAATTTCTAATATGGTGAAAATACATAGAGATAACCCAAATAAATGATCATTTTTAAGAGCGTAACAGGGTCCTTGAGACCAAAAAGCCTGAGAACCGCTGTCTGAGGCTATAGTCTCCATAAGAGCAGGGACCACGCTTGCCCTGTACGCCTCCACTGTCACTGCACTGCAGTGCCCAGCACGCAGTAGGGCTGCACTGCAATGCCCAGCATGTAGTAGGAACTCGGGATACATAATTTTGGATGTTGAAGCCATGTCCAGGTGTACAGTATCGGTCACTCCTTTAGGTACATGTACCCACGTGCACAATATAACACAAGCTCAGACCCACACAGCTTACCTGAAAATAGTCTGTAATGAACGATCCAAGTTCACTCTTCAGCAGCCTCCTGGAAAGAGAGAAAAACTGTCAAGCAGCCCTTGATGCTATAGCTCCTGGAGTTCACAGATGCTTGGTGAATTGCCGTGCTCACCAGTGGCACAGGGGCCGAGGCCAGGCCTGAGCCGGAAGTGTGCTTTCCTAGGTGCCAGTATACCCCACCCCCACCAAGGCCATTAGGGAATTGGGGCAGATGGAACTCCTAGAAAGCATCTGCTCCTTAGTTCACTTTAACAGATAAAGCATCTCAAGAGGGCAGCCACAGGATATCCCAATTCTAACAGAGGTGGAGGCAGGCAGGGGCACCTGGCTTCATGTGCAGCAAAACATAAGGAAGAGAAAGGCCATGGTTTTGTAATTCCCCCTCATTTGCAGACTTTACGGTTTAAAATGCATTTTTCATACATTCTTCACCCAAGTATTGCAAAGTATGTGTGTGTGTTGGGGAGCAATTATTATCTCTCGTGTATAGATAAAGAAATTGAGGCTCAGAGAGGTCTCCCAAATAAGTCAGTGGCAGAGTGAAGATTCAAACCCAGACCTTCTGCAAATTCAACATCTCTTTGCATAACCCTACCCCGTCTCGCCTCCAAATCCATCGGAGACACTGAGCTTGGTGCCGTGGTTTCAGTGGCCTCACTGCCCATCCCAAAGGGACTTAAAAGTCCTTCAAAGGAGGACAGATGGATTTTATTTATGCAGCACAAACATTTATTCAGCTGCTCTCTATGAGCCAGACGTTGTTCTAGCACCAGGCTTGCAGAAGTGAACAAGACAGGCGAGGTCTCTGCTCTCAGGGAGCTTACATTCTTGTGGGGAGGGGTGTGGAGAGCTAGCAGGTTAATCGATACACTCCCGAGGTAAGTGCAAAGAGTCTTAAGTGCTTAAAAAATAAAAATAAAACATGGTGGTATTGGCACCAGACCTCCTTCTCCCTGAGATAAATCATGGGACTATCCCTACTGCTCTTTCTTTAATTTGATCCAAGTAAGGTGAGGAAGCTAAAACCAAGGATCCAGGAAAAAAAAAACTCTTCAGGACTTCCAATAATTTCATTCACGCATCCCACCGGACACGGTTACTAAAGAGCAAACACTCAAGCTTCTGACAACACCTGCCGGGTTTTAACTCCTCAAAAAATGCATTCTCACGTGTCGCTGTAGGATAAACGGGAAGTTACAACAAGATGCCACAGTGTGCAGAAGATAGATACAATAAGACTGAGTCACAAGAAGAAGAAACAACCAAGTTCTAAATTTCTGCACCAGAAAGAGTCCTGGAAAGCTGAAAACTCATGCTGAGCAAGGAAGATACCTTCCTTTTGCCAGGACAGAAAACGTATCTGTGGTGGACACCGCACTTTGAGATCCAAGTGAATGGCAGGCTCTCAGAAGGCCATCCCATCCACAGAACCCAGGGGTTCACCCAGATGTGGGTGGGTCTGACAGAGACAGGGGAGCCTTCGTCGGTCACTGGGCCAAGAGCAGGTGGGTCACGGCTGGTCTTCGAGGCCAGAGGCGTCGCTCAGACGGGACACAGAAATCAAGTGGGCAGCCCCAGAGGGAGGCCCTGAAACAGGAAGAGGCAGGGAGGCTGCTTCTGGCTGCTGGAAAGAGAAGTACCTCCCAACAAAGTCTTCATGGCCACTGGGAAGTCTCAAAACCATAGGTGAAGAAGCCAAGCTTCATCAAAAAGTGGAAAAGCAGGGCTTCCCTGGTGGTGCAGTGGTTGAGAGTCCGCCTGCCGATGCAGGGGACACGGGTTCGTGCCCCGGTCCGGGAAGATCCCACATGCCGCGGAGCGGCTGGGCCCGTGAGCCATGGCCGCTGAGCCTGCGCGTCCGGAGCCTGTGCTCCGCAACGGGAGAGGCCACAACAGTGAGAGGCCCGCGTACCGCAAAAAAAAAAAAAAAAAAAAAAGTGGAAAAACAAGTCCTCATAACGGGCTACTACTAACAGTTTCTTAAGCATTATCTCGGGCACTTACAATGTTAAGGGGTCAACACGGTTCTGAGACTAAAACGCAGGCTATGGAATTGGTGTCCCGAGGAAGCCACGCTGGGAGGACACTGTGTTCATGTAGACGCTTCAGGTAAAATGGAAAGAGACAGAGGTCGTCAGTACAGGTGAGCCTTCAGGGTCAAGAGCTATGGAAACCCACTTGGAGCAAGGCGGAGGAGTAACAATTGTGAACTGGGGCTGGACGTGATTAGACAGGTGGTACCCCAGGAGCACTGTGATGCTACACAGCTGAGGAATCCAAGAGATCTCCTCCCCTACCTATCAGGGAGGACGGAAAGGCTGCAGACTGCAGTGACAGGAACCCTTAAGTTACAGCCGGGACTGCAGCAATTCTGGCCAAGGCCAGAATTCTGCAGGGCATTACGGGAAGACAAAGCTTGAGGCAGAAATCAGCTGATAAAGGAGCAGAGATTAAAGAGTGAACTTGTTGCAACTGCCAAGACAAAGGCATAGCAAAAAGGACCCAGAAGCTAGCAGCAGCCGTACCAGGGGCAGCAAGATGGTGATGGATAAGAATAAAGAGGCAGGATAGGAAGAGGTGCTCCCACCACACTGATAAGAGTGGTCCTCGGTCCTTTACTGAAGCGGAACCACACACAGGTGTGGCAATCTGCTTTATATATGTTACATGTAATAGACTGTAAGCAGGTATTGTAAGAGAATTCCATGTTCAAAACCCTCTCTACTAGGTATTGTCGTACAGAATTATCAGAACAGAATAGACACTAGCTGATCATTTAAGTCAATATTCCATTGTCCTGGGTGGGTAAATCAGTAAGCTACCCTGTTCCTTACAAAATCCTGTCTTATTTCTGTCTGCACATGTTACGAGTTAGACAAGGTCGATACATACATGTACAGCACTTCCGCTGTGGTGAAATATGGAATCAACGTAAATGTGCGCCAATAAAGTGCTCATCAAAACCTGGTTCATTCGTACAATGACGTTCTAAGCAGCCGTAAAAAAACAAAAGGGAATAAGGAAGTGCTCTTAAGTAATGATATGAAAATATCTACATTACGTTACGTCAAAAAGAAGCAAGATGCAGAACAGTGTGTATAATGTGCTACCTTGTGAGAAGGGAAGAGAAAATATATGTATTTTTTATTTACACGAGAGCAACAAATTCACTTGTCAAATCTGCTCTAACTTGCTGTTCTGTCACAACTATGATTTGGTTTCCAAGAGACCCTTTGAACTGAAATATACAGTACCTTGATTTTTTTTTTCAGTATCTTGATTTTTAAACACACAAAACATACATGCATTTTCAAAATTATATGTAAATGCACTGGGTTGTGTCTCCTCCTCTCCATCTTCCCAAGTAGGAGGCTGGAGAAGGTTGAAGCTGTTACTGGAAATTCAGTAGGGCAACAAAACACTTTAGCAAACTTTATCCCCTGAAGTTGGGAAACGCTGTGCTAGAGACACCAAACCACCTCGTTAGACCCTAGTCTGTGGACCTCGTATAAAGTGTCAAGTATCCCCCGCTGCTTTTCCACAAATATTCCTCATATATGCGTAAAGAAGCTCTGGAAGAATAACCAATAAACTACTGTAATAAAAGTTACCTTTGGCAGGGGAGTAGGAGCTGGGTTTCTGGAGTACAAGGCAGGGAGATTCTTCAATGCATACCTCGTTGTATATATAAATTTTTAGTACACTGTGAACACATCCTACTCAAAAACATTAAAAAAATTTTTTTTGAATTAACAATAACCACCATCAGGGTTACCAACAGATGGCTTGAGGCCGAGAAGGAATTGTGGGAGTGCATTCCCACATCAAGGGCACAATATCAGGAAGCAGACTGTCCTAGGGGATCAGAGAATCCCACAAGTCCTGAGAATCTGCCAATGCAAACCCACCCCAGGCTGGTAACCCGAGAACTTAATGCAGAGAGAGGGGGGTGAGGAGAGGACAGAGCCAAGCTGAGGACAGTCTGCGCTGAGCCACAGTGCGAGATCCACCATCTATTTCTATATTCTGTGTTTATTCTGCTTGCACTTGGATTACAAGGAAAGGGTACTTCTCAAAAACTCTACCCTGGTCTTAGCTGAACTGAGAGAAAGGGATTTTCCACCCCTCTACCTTGAGGTACCATCTCCAGGGGGAACTCATCAGTAGCTTCCCTCCAAAACAGGAACGGGTGACTGATAGAACATCGGGACCCCATGAGTTATTTCATTGAATCACAAACGTCTACTGAAAACCTACTCTGTGTCAGATGTGGTGTGAGGTGCTAGGAGAGAAGGATGGAAGAGCTCAGACAATGACTTCCTGCCCATCGGGACCCCTCTCCCAGGAGACAGGGGTACCATCTCGTCCAAAAAATGGAAAGTATCAAGGCATTAGGGATGCACAGACCTAAATTCACAGAGGGACCACTCACCCTATAATCATCCTCACTACATTTGCCAGTTAAGCTTGTAAAGCACGAGAAAGAAGAGGAAAGCAGAAGAAAGACAACAGAATCGAAGAGCCCGTGCTTGGGTTCCCTAGATACGGAAGAGATGGAAATCCTGATTCCCAAAACCTAGGACATATGTTCCTCCTGGGCACAGAGGCACAGAAACCGGCAGCCTTCCTTCCACTTTTTCCATCCTTTCCTAGGGTCTTTTCCCAGGAAATAGGAAAGTTATTACATATTGGAGCAAATAATAATAATAAACAAAAAACAAATTGCTCCTAGGATGGAGCCTAGCTTTTTTCCCAATTAAGGTTTACTAAGCACTTACTAAGTGCCAGGCACCATTGTCAACAACGTATATGTATTTCCTCATTTAAGCGTAAAACAAAACCGCTTTTTATACACAAGAAAATGGAACGGCAGAGGTTACTGAGGAGGGCATGCAGCAAGCTCAGGATGGAGAGGAGAGAAGTCTCACTGAATGTAAGGGTCTGGAGGCAGCCGCCTGGGTCCGAAGCCTGTGGTCAGCAGTAACCTTTGCAAGTTAACTGTACAGTTTAGTCCCTTGTAACTGTTTCCTCAACTGGAATTTGGGGATAGTAAGGGTAGCCACTCCACAGGATTATTGCAAGGGCTAAACGAATTAATCCTTGAATGGTATGCTCCCGGGATACAGCAAGGCTCAGCAAGTGTCACTACCACCATCATCACCACCATCAGGACCATGATCACCACCACCACCATCACCACCACCACCACCATCATCACCACCACCATCACTATCATCACCACCACCACCATCACCACCACCACCATCACCACCATCACTACCACCATGATCACCATCACCACCATCAGCACCACCACCACCATCACCATCACCATCACCATCACCACCACCATCACCACCACCAGCACCATCATCACCACCACCACCATCACCACCACCACCATCACCACCATCACCACCACCATGATCACCACCATCACCACCACTACCACCACCATCATCACCACCAGCACCATCACCACCACCACCACCACCACCATCACCACCATCATCACCACCATCACCACCACCACCACCACCACCATCACCATCATCACCACCACCACCATCACCATCATCACCACCACTACCATCACCACCATCACTACCACCATGATCACCATCACCACCATCACCACCACCATCACCATCATCACCATCATCACCACCATCACCACCACCATCACCACCACCACCACCACCATCACCACCACCACCACCATCACCATCACCACCACCATCATCAACACCATCACCACCATTGTCACCACCATCATCATCACCACCGTCACCACCATCAGCCATTGAGCTAGAAAGAGAAGGAAGTGGGGACCTGAGAGTAATGGGAAGTGAATGCTTATGTGGGACTCAACCCAAAAGGGAAATGGGGCATGAAATTCAGTCAGAAGCCAAAAGGGCAGTCATAAGGAGAAATGAGGAACCACTCACACGCTGATCTCACACGCTATCTCACCCCCTTTTCCTCCAGGCTGACTGGGTGAGACACCACCCCAGATGACAGGATTTCCTGTTATTATACAGACTGTCATCTCACCCCGCACCATCTTGTCAACTCAACTTCCCACTTCTGTGGGCTTGAAGGTAAACGAGGCACAGCCCAAGCTGGATCTAGCTGGTTATGAGGTACAGGGAGGACCAGATGGCAGGCAGGGCATGGAGAGGCAGAAATGATGTAGACAATCACCTTAGATGTGAGCCACAATCTCTCTTGTGCACAGGGAAAGCCCCAAGGCAGCAAAATCCCAAAGGATAATGAAACAGCTTGGAGACAGGTGCCACAGGGCTAAAGTTTAGCCAGCACGAGTGGGGACACCATATCAGTTGTGAAGTATTTCTGTGCCATTTGGCAATCCGGGGCTGCCGCAAGTACCCAGGCCTTTTGGTGGGATCTAGCCAGACGTCCTCATGGTCTAGGAACAGCAGGGGGCCTCAGGGTCCTGTGCCTGACGCTATAGCTCGTCAGTCAGTGCCTGTCCAACCTGATCATTAAATCCTCCTGAGATCACCCACCTTGCTTCTGCAATAGGACACGTTTCAAGGAGGTGGCGTCTTTTAAGCAGTAACACAGGGAAACATCCCTTTCCTCTGCTGGCCCATTCTATGGGGGCCTATCAGAGGTTGTGTGCGTAACTCAGATAAAATGCTAGGATTCTCACACCTCTCTGTTTTCTGCACCCCAGTGGGTGGCAGTGGGGACAGTGAAAAAGATGGAGAAAACCAACAAAAAGCATTTCCAGAGCTCCTAATTATGTCACATGTACACTGCTAAGCAGATGGCACAAAGCATCTTGAATTCTCCAATAGCCTCTAAGGTAGGAATTTATTTTGCAGATGAGGCGACTGTTGCTCAGAGCCTTCCCTGAGGCCATACGCTGGCAGATCCCAACTCAAACAGAGGCCCATCTGAACATCAGGCAGTGGTACCCCCATCCCCACAGGGGCAGGCAGGTAAGGTGAGTGAGGGAAGCAGACGGGCACAGACAGTGGGGCTGCAGCAAACTCCACTGAAGCCAGCAGCCAGGCCTCGCTCCCACTGACCAGTTCCAGATGCGGCGTTGCCCGATGCAGACTTTCCAGAGAGGCCTGGATCTTCAGGTGGGATGTCCAGATTTCCAAACACTGTGCAGGCCGACCACTTCATGGGCCAATCCCAGAGGTTTCTGATTCACTACTTCCCTTCAACTAGTCTTCCTGCCCCCAGAGATGAGTCTGTTTCTCAACTAGAGCAGACACAAGGTATCAACACACGGCCAGGCAGAGCGACCTGGGCCAAAAAGAGAAGATCTCGCCTGCAGGCCTCCCAAACGAGGGCCCTCAGAAGACGATGCCCCACTCATCTGATGATCTGTTCATGAATCCACATCCAGGAGCATCAGGCCTAAATCTGGACAATGCCAGGCATGTGCCTCTTGCAGCCCACTTACTGTGTGTTGAGGAACATGGGAAGCTCAAGTTCAAGTCCCAGGTAAGCTACTAACTAGCTCTGCGACTCTGGGCAAGTTATTCCAGTCCTCTGTGCCTCTATTTCCTCATCTGTAAGATAGGGATACAGTGGCACCCGGCTCACAGGGGCGTGGTGAGTTTTACAAGAGTTAACACACAGAGCCCGGCACGCACTAAATAAATGTTCTGCTGACGTCTACTGTTATTACTACGGCACAGAATCTTGACTCAGCCTGGTCCCTTCTGCCAGCCTGTGGGTTCCATCCGGCCTCTCCTCTCCTCTCCTCCCCTCCCAGCTCTGCCCGCAGCTGTGGGTCCCAGTACAGTCAACAGACTCCCTCACAGAGCTGGAAGCATCTGAGGTGGCGCTCCCTTCCGGGACTCAGACAGCCAACTGACTCAGAACCAGGACGTTTCAGCTCCGACCTGTCAGAGACCGAGCTCAATTCTTGGAACCTCGTCTTTCCTTGAAAATCTCTGGGGTTTCCTTCATGACACCTCCCTCCCAACAAGAACAGAAGCAGGGTGGTTGGAGAGAGAAGGAAAATGTGAGTTTCCTGCCTCAGGCCAGCTGCAGATAACTCATCTCTGGTTTCCGGAAACCTCATCTCTGAGCATTTATTTCTGCTGAGAAAAAAAAAAAAAAAAACCAGGAAGAAGGAGGGGTGAAAGAGTATGGAGAGAGTAGTGGCAAGGTCTTTATATCCTCACTTGCCCTTTCTACCTGATTCCCACCTGTTCATCCTGCAGATTTCAAAGGAGGCATGGCTTTCTCCCATATTTAATCACGTGCCCAGCCCCTCACATTCCCCAACACTCTGGGTTCTACTACCACCCCACTTAGAACATCATACGATAACTGCCTATTCAGTTCCCCACTCTCACTCTGCCGTAAGTTCCCCAAGGGCAAGAACAACCCACCTCAATGGCTGCCCCAGAACCTGGCCCAGTACCTGGCAGAGTCCACAAATATTCACTGATTAAATGAAGAAAAGCATCAATGACCCCTCCCTCTACACGTACCCCCCCCACTCCCACCAGCCAACCAAAAAGTGAAAGCACTTTTCAGAAACTACTTGCGTAGGTTCTTATAAGAACCAGTACAAATAAATCATGGCTTTCTCACGCTTTCCTAACTTTCTATCATCAGTGGAATAGTTGCCGAAAGGCATGTTTAGCAAGGGCATGCTTCTGTGTCAGAGTTTGGCCACTCTTGTTCCTGGGAAAGCTCGTGAAACCCAGACCTCTAACAGAGACGTGTGCCCATTGCCAAAATGCAGCCACGTTAGAATTGAGGCTGGAGAGGGGCGTTCAAAACCACATCGATGCCCCAGAGAGAATTTAAACCAAGAAGACACTCAGGTCCAGCCCACACCAGTGCAGACGGACACTCAGGGCGGGCAGAATTGAGGCTGGAGAGGGGCGTTCAAAACCACATCGATGCCCATAGAGAATTTAAACCAAGAAGACACTCAGGTCCAGCCCACACCAGGGCAGACGGACACTCAGGGCGGGCAGAATTGAGGCTGGAGAGGGGCGTTCAAAACCACATCGATGCCCATAGAGAATTTAAACCAAGAAGACACTCAGGTCCAGCCCACACCAGTGCAGACGGACACTCAGGGCGGGCAGAATTGAGGCTGGAGAGGGGCGTTCAAAACCACATCGATGCCCATAGAGAATTTAAACCAAGAAGACACTCAGGTCCAGCCCACACCAGGGCAGACGGACACTCAGGGCGGGCAGAACTGTAGATTGTGATGACGAGGGATTTCACTAGAATATGTCTATGCTGAGGGGTGATTTTCAATAGAAAAGATTCTGGTTTATGGTCTTCATATTGACAGACCATGAGCCCTGACTTTAATTTGGGGAAAATTGGCCACTTGATTGAGGTGTGACATTCCTGATGAATTTGTTCTTAAAAGGTCTCTGCACCTGAATAGACATTTCTCCAAAGAAGACATACAGATGGCCAAGAAGCACACGAAAAGCTGCTCAACATCACTAATTATTAGAGAAATGCAAATCAAAACTACAATGAGGTATCACCTCACACCGGTTAGAATGGGCATCATAGAAAATGTACAAGCAATAAATGCTGGAGAGGGTGTGGAGAAAAGGGAACCCTCTTGCACTGCTGGTGGGAATGTAAATTGATACAGTCACTGTGGAGAACAGTATGGAGGTTCCTTAAAAAACTAAAAATAGAATTACCATATGATCCAGCAATCCCACTACTGGGCATATACCCTGAGAAAACCATAACTCAAAAAGACACATGCACCCCAATATTCATTGCAGCACTATTTACAATAGCCAGGTCATGGAAGCAACCTAAATGCCCATCGACAGACGAATGGATAAAGAAGATGTGGTACATGTATACAATGGAATATTACTCAGCCATAAAAAGGAACGAAATTGGGTCATTTGTTGAGACGTGGATGGATCTAGAGACTGTCATACGGAGTGAAGTAAGTCAGAAAGAGAAAAACAAATATCGTGTATTAATGCATATATGTGGAACCTAGAAAAATGGTACAGATGAACCGGTTTGCAGGGCAGAAATTGAGACACAGATGTAGAGAACAAACGTATGGACATCAAGCGGGGAAAGCGGCGGGGGTTGGGGTGGGGGTGGTGTGATGAATTGGACGATTGGGATTGACATGTATACACTGATGTGGATAAAATGGATGACTAATGAGAACCTGCTGTATAAAAGAATAAATAAAATTAAATAAAAAAAAAACTAATGAGGAAATAAGTGCTAATGAGAAATGGGGTTAAGATCATGTGGAGTTAGATGACAAAAATCCTATATCCTGGCTTCTGCATCAGGAGGTAAACTGGCTCACTGTGAGCAAAAGTTGTTTTTAAATTAATATTTAAGAAAAAGCATGAAATTTCAGACTGCTAATTTTACCGTAATTACCATGCATGTTATCACAAATGTCCTTATTTTTTTAACCTGTTTATTATTTTTGTAAAAAATCTTTGAGTAAATTTGGTGATCCAGAAATATGTGCAATTAACAGCAAAGGCGATAGTGAAGGACTCTTAGCTCCATCCATAGGGTGTGGACAATGTATCAATAGCATATTTTGTTATGTTCTTTCAACAGCTATATAAATATACCAGTGAGATTAGACCACCACTTCCAGGGTCGTGTTCAGAAGCATATCTGTTCTTGGCAATAATAATGGGTAGCGTGAGAACCACATTTCCATTGTTAGCTTGAGGAACACTATATAAGGAATTTTCTTGTTTTCTAAAACACATAATATACACAAGCATATTGTATCCTTTAAGTTGCTAATCAATGTGGACACAAGTGCATGGAAAGGCATTATCTCTGTACCTCCAATAATTTTCATTTCAATAAAAATGTAAACTATGGCTGGACACTTTCCAGTCTTTTTTTCAAAAAAAAAAGGTCTCCGCATCCTTCTCTTGATCTAGTAATGTGTTTTAGAAGTTGAACATGCTTAGTCCAGAGTTCTTCCTCAGAGATACCCCAAAGTCTATCTACTTAAGTTTAAACTGAAGTTCATTTTTAAGACATGGAGACACGTCTTAGAAGAAAAGATCAATTGTTTGTAACGACTGCATTTCAGAACCCAGTTATATAAAACTTACCTTCCTGGTCATCCTTCGCATTGGCTAATATTTACACAAATTCATATTTCCCAGGGAACACACTAACTCCACAGTTAGAAAGATGGCCAGGGCTGGCTGGGGTGACCCGGGAAAGCTGATTTAGGCTTTGACATTGGACTTGGATAATCCATCAAAGTTTATTACTGTTTGGCTGGAGTAGAATGAAGAACTGAGAGAGTCATTTCCTCTTGTTCTTTCCTCTGCAGAAAGGAGAAACAGCTGGCTCTCCTTGTAAGAACTTAGCCTCACCCACACTTCCAGGCCAGCACATTCTTGGAAGGGCCTGTCCTGGACCTCTCTAGTTCAAAGTCAGCTCACCTCATCCAAACAGCTAGAGAACTTTGTATACAGTACTGTTTATGGGGCAATTCATCACACTACCCTGTGCTCTCACGCATGGTACTCAGCCAGCATTTATCACTTTATTATTGCTCAAGTTTCATAACAGGAATAATAATGGCTAACATGTATTCGGCACCAGATCTTATAATAATGACATTTTTAGCATTATCTCAGACCTCCCAACCACTATGATGTTCATGTCATTATTTTCCCCGTTTCATAAAAGAAAAAACAGAGATTGATAAATGAAGTAACTTGCCCATGTCACACAGCTGGCCTAATTTTGATCCCTCGTCTCTCCGAATCCAAAAGCCACTCTCTTAACAAGTTAAACTATTCTCTCGAATCTGGCAGGGATCTTCTTGCACATAGAACCGTCATAATTGATTGAAAAATGGGCTTGAGATGAATAGCCTTCTCTCCTTTGGCATCTTCTTCCCTCATCCCTACCGCCTCTGCCCCTCACCCCACCTGGTCGGGCCTCAACGCTGGCCAGTTTGCCATTGTGTTCTGCGAACAGGTCTTTTCACAGAAAAAAGAGAGTGAAGAAAAACCAAAACCTGTCTATTTAAATGTAACCAGAGAGTAGTATGTCTGTTTTGGTGTTTTAATTACTGAAATAAAGGCAGCTGTGTTTATTCCCATGTTGGCTCTTGCAGACGTGGGTTCACTTTATTTTACTTGGGACGACCAGGTCATACATATACCTGGGGTGTGTTTCATGTTCTCAGTGATACTCTGAGTGTCTGTGCTGGGAAAGCCCATCTCTGTTCTAACCACCATCCTAAAGAAGGACAGAGGGCAGACGGTCCAGGACATGGTCATCGAAGCTCTGGCTTTTGACAGCTTTGAGTTGTTCACATCCAGGCAATTACTTTCAAACCCCAACCATATGTGTTTCTCACTAGCCTGAAAATTGCTCCAAACATAGAGAGGAACATCCAACAGCCCCCACTAAACCCAATACTGGAAAGGAGTGTTGGAGGAGTGATGTGATCCTTGGAGGGATGTTAAGAATCACAGCACATGGTACAGATGGAGTCCCAGAGGCCTTGGGAAAGGAACAAAGGCAGAAAGAAAGATCAAGACCATTGGCTTAACACTTCTTCCAGCCTAGAACCTCTCTCTCTGACACTACGATACAGTGCAAAGAGCACAGATTCCACTGGGGACTGAATTGTGTCCCCTCACCCCCCAAATTCATATGTTGAAGCCCTACACCCACAATGTGACACTATTTGGAGGTGGGGCCTTTGGGAAGTAATTAGGTTCTGATGAGGTCATGACGGTAGGACCCTCAACACTCATGTTGGGATTAGCATCCTTATAAGAAGGGACACCAGAGAGCTTGCCCTCTCCCCATCGCGTACACAAAGAGGCCGTGCGAGGACACAGCAAGATGGCAGCCAGGAAGAGAGTTCTCACCAGGAACCCAATCTGCCAGCACCTCGACCTTGGACTTCCCAGTTTCCAGAACAGTGAGAAATAAACATCTATCGTTTAAGCCTCCCAGTCTATAGTTACAAAAGCCATTCGGCAGCCTGAGCAAACTAACATAGGTGCCTACGTCAGACAGGGGTTCACATCCTGACTCTATCGTTCATAGCTGCGTGACCTTGGACGAGCTATTTTGTTTCTCTTGCCCATCATTTTGCCGATAAGCTATGCACTGAGAACAATGATTGTCTCTCAGGGCTGTGAGGAGGGCTGCATATGATGTATGTGAAAGGTGCCTGGCACTTTTCCTGGCACCTCCATCCACGTCAGTTCCCTTCTCCCCCACTTGGGTGTCCTTAGCGCTAGAATCTGGGACACGACACCCCATCAGAGATGCCGCCCCATGTATGCTATGGCCGATCTCATAAATGGGCAGCCCGTTGGTCAACTTCAGCCCACAGATGTGTTTTGTTTGGCCTGTACCAATGTTTGGGGACATTTGGATTACTTATCAACTTTTAAAAGACAAAATTTCACATAAAAATCTCAATTTCTGGTTCTTCTTGAGAAATAAGACGGTATGTCACTGGACCTGCATTGTTCTGGGCAGGGGGGATCCCCTTAGACAGAGGGTGAGCTCTCACCTCCACTCTCCAGGCCGGCTTCACCCACTTAGACCTGCTGGCTACCTGTGGGCTTCTGAGTGAGCAGCCCGGGGTTAACAGGGCTGTTGAAATCTAGCGTGGCCCGTATTTTTCCTAGCTGCCCACAAAGGTTTTAAGTACAATTTCAGGATCAGTCCCCTGATGTGAGGAACAATTAGCACGTTCCTGAGTCACCGTTTTATTTATTTATACATCTATTGTGAGCTAAGGAACGTTCACGGAAAAGACCGAGATCTTAGTTCTTGGAGTAAAATTCAGCTCTTGCAAGCTGGGGGGTTGGCCGACCCAACTTTGCCCTTGTCACTCAACATCTCAGGGCCTCAGTTTCCTCCTCTGTAAAAGGAGGGCTTGGGTGAGATGATCTCTATTGTCTCTTTCCATATTTGTGTAACTATTAGGTGAAATTCAAGTGCCTGGCTAGAAATTTGACACAACTCTGTTTGCTTCCAAGCTCTAAACGTTTTAATGAAAGCAGAGCTCTTAGAACACCTCACTGACCCTTAACACAGGTCTTAACTAAATGTAAACAAGACCTGAATAATGGCCTTTTTTAATGTTCTGCCCATTCCAGGGTTAGGTCTTCACCCTTGATGTTCTGCACTTAACACACCCAAGAGGAATGAACACCAGGGCATTAAAAGACCTGATGTTCAACCTCCTGTCCCAGGAGACCTCGGGGCTCTGGGCCCTGCTTGCCTCTCTGCCCGCATTTCACCAAAACACAAACCCAACCGCACCACCACCCAACCTCCAGTACTCTGCGCACGTGGGCCTTCTTTCAGTTCCTTGCTCGTTGCTACCACTGGACCTTTGCACGTGCAGTTGCCCCCACCTGGAGCCCTCTTCATCTAGTTAATTCCCACCGATCCTTCAGATGACAGCACAAGTATCACATCACCATTCCTGGCCTCCTTGGCAAGATCAAGTCCTACTAACATACACTTTCATCACATCAGCTGTGTTGTAGTAGCTGTCACAGGTGCATAATATTACATTTTACATGTGTGATCAGT
This sequence comes from Stenella coeruleoalba, assembly GCF_951394435.1. Lineage (NCBI taxonomy): Eukaryota > Metazoa > Chordata > Mammalia > Artiodactyla > Delphinidae > Stenella > Stenella coeruleoalba. The sequence continues at coordinate 22,328,468 of NC_137154.1, forward strand.
TGACTAATGATTATCTCCTCAACTGAACATCAATTCCAGGAGAGCAGGGGCCACATCTGTCTTTCCTCATTGTTGTTTTTCCAGTGCCTGGCTAATAGGGAGGCACTCATATATTTGATGAATGAAAGAACAAGTAGTGGACACTACTGGGAAGATTCTCAAAGACATTAAACTCCTCAAGGACCATGTCTTATTGAGGGTTTCATCACCAAAACCTAACAGCAATGACAGTAACGATGATGATAAGAGCCCCAAGTACCAAATACTTGGTGTGTTCCAACCCTGTTCTTACAGACTATTTATGTAGTAACTCAATAACTCACAAGAATCTTGTGCACTGGAAGTAGGTGCATTTCCTATCTCTGTTTCACAGAAGAGGAAACCAAGGCACAAAGAAGTTGGCGAGCTACTTAGTAAAAGGAAGGACAGTAATAAAATCCCAAGCCGTCTGCTACCAACTGCTAGGCCACCCTGGCCTAATATGGCACCTAAGAATCAAGCAGGGCACAAGAAATGTTTACAGAATAAACGGCAGCTACCAGATGTCAGCCCTCTACCCCTGCACCCCAGTGACCCAAACATACATTACATACATGGACAAATGGACGAGCCCTCTCTGGAGCAGAAGTCTAGACAGATAAGGGCCTCAGAACTTAACAGTTACAAGAGTCTCATTAAAGCCAACAGAAGCAGCAATAGGACCAAGCAGAAAACAGAACTTAAGGTAAAGCTCCTGGGGGTGGGGTAGCTCCTTCCACCCCAGCTCAGGCGCACGGTGGGAGGGTCCCGGCCTGGCCAGCCACATACCTGATGTTTTCGTTCAGCGTGTAGAGCTCATTGCTTTGCAAGCCGCCCCCTTTAAAGACATTGATCACGGCAGTCTGGACGCTGCAGGGAAATAGAAGCGACCCCTGGTGAGTGGATCTGTCTCCCCGGGGCCGTTTCCTCAAGCAGCTCAGAGCTGAAGGTGGGTGGAAGGGCCGGGAAGCCTGTGGCACAAACACGGCCATGTTTTCTGTCCCTGGAATCCGTCACTTCCATCTGAGGGTCCTTGGAGAGGAAGGGAGACTGAGGCCAGGAGGACCCAAAAGTAGGCCCTCACCCCCGCCCCCGCACTTTCTCGCAGGCTGGCAGCCCTGCTGGGGGGCGGCCTTAATGAAGGGCAGGCAGTGGGATCTACTCTCAGGAAACTGCGTGGCCACCGCCGCTGGGCCTGAAAGAATCCCCAGTGGCAGTAACTGCAAGCAGGAGACGACTCAGGTCTGGGGTCCTTTCACTCAGGAGACCTGTCTTCACAGGGCAGCCTGGAGACCCAGGGCCAATAGGAAAGGATAATTCCTTGCCTTTTTAAAATGTTTAATTTAAAAAAAAATTCAAATATGGATTTTAATTGTCCTTGCCTTTTAATAGTACCCTCTGGGAAGAACTCCAGAGGGGCTGGCCTCACTTCCCCGGCCACTCCCACTCCTGCCACGGTCTAGGCAGAAGGGTTAATCCGTTGAGGGGCCCAGGTAAGTCTTGACTCCACGTTCTCTGGACCCCAGCCCAACATTTCAGCAAGGAGCTGATCACAAGCTTGTCTTTACCAAAGGTTCTAGGCCTTTTTCAATGGACAAGCCTCCATTTAACATCAAAACATTTCGGACACCTCCTCCCTCCCCATCATAAGGGTTGGGCATTCATTGAAAAAATCCATAATAATCCAAATGACAAAGAATTCCATAATGCTTTAAAATAGTGATGCATTGATTTATCCAAAAAGGAACCACACAGATTTGAAAAACAGCTCAGAGAAGGGCGAGACATACAACGGATTCAGTCTCTACTCAGTGCTGGGTGCACAATAGTTCAGCTGAACGCCTTACAAAGGCTAAGTGTCTCCTCTCCCAGCCACCTGTGGCTCCCAGGTATGGATCACCCCTGCTTTACGCTGCTTAGTTAGCTTTCCACAGATACTGTCTTAGCTCTCCGAAGGGGTAACAGGTGACTTGAGGTTACTTATATGTTCCCACCCCCGGGTCCTCTTACAATTGGCATGTGACTAATGGGCATGAACGGTAACTGTAAGTTCTGATCCAACTGTCCCGGGCTGGTTAACTGACTCTGAGAGCCCAGAGGCCCCCAGTGGTCTGCTTGCCCTCTACTAAAACAAGGAAACCTGGGGAGAGGGAGAGGGAGGGGGAGGGGGACAAATTAGGAGTATGGGATTCACAAACTCCTACACATAAAATAAATAGGCAACAGGATTTACTGTATAGCACAGGGAACGATATTCAATATCTTGGAATAACCTATAATGGAACACAATCAGAAAAAAGAAAACTGAATCCCTATGCAGTGCACCTGAAACTAACACAACATTGGAAATCAACTATACTTCAATAAAAAAAGAAAAAAATATTTTTTAACAAAGGAAAGTGAATGGATACAGTTGCCGTAGGGAAAGCACTCTCTTCATCAATCAACCCTACACTCACGACCTTCTGGAGCTGAGGTATCAGGAGATGCTGAAGCTCAGCCAGCCCCTGGCCCTGCTCTGGTGCTGGCAGCGCCCCTGTGCCCGCCCGTGCCTCCTGTACCTGTTCCAGGCCGAGTTGGAGCTCAGCTGCAGAGCCTGGCGGGCTGCCTGGAAGCGGGGCAGGTCGCTGAGCGCCGGGGAGCTCATGAAGCGTGGTCTGGGCCTGCGGAAAGAGCCCATCTTGGGGAACTCGACAGGCAGGCTGGGGGCGAAGCCGCGGGTCATAAGTCCAGGTGAGGGGACGGCTTCTCCTCTGGACCTGAAGGTTCCGACTGCCCACCCAGAGGGCTTCTCCCAGGACTGCTTTCTGGCCCTCAGGCTTTCTCAAAACCACAACGTGAGCCAACACCTGAAAAGAGAGGGCAGCTTTTGTTGAAAACGCCTAGGCTGAGCAGACCCCAACTTGGAGGAAGCTGGCTGGGGCTTCCTGGCCAAACTATCCTAAAAACAATTCCAGGACCCCACGGCACTATCTATACCCTGCAGGGTCCCATTCACAAGCGTTTACAGGCCTCTTGTTAGTTTTGGTCACTTCCCAAAATGGGAAGCCAGCGACAGTGGGTTGAGGCCAGTGCTACAGAAAAGTGATTTCTAAGCTGTACTTGACTAGGTTCCCATGCACACTCATCAGAGTTTGGGTGCTGGCTGGGTTTCTGTAGACCCCACGATGCTGCACGTTAAGAGATGGCTTCTTAAAAAACAGAGAACACAAGAGTTCTTTGTCCTGGCACTGAAGACTGCCCATGACATGCCCTGACCACGGCAGCCCATGTGTACTGCTCAGTATTTCCCAAAGTGTCAGTGCCTCTTCACTCAGGCTCATCTCCTCACTCTCTCTTACCTGCTGTTCATTCATTCATTCCATCAGAACATATTTATTGGTTACTATTTATTAACCACGTGAGCTGTGGGGCATCCAAAGATTTCTAAGACCTAGTCCCTGCCTTCCAGAGGCTCATGAGGAAGATGACTGGTCATGTATTTGTTCACACAATAAATATTTATTGAGCACCTACTATGCTCCAGGCACTCAGGTACTGGGGATACAATGGTGGCCCTGGAGAATGTGGTCCCTGCCCCAAGGAGCTTACAACTGGCAGGCAATGCTCCATGCCAGGCTGACTCCCTCCCAGGCTTTTGATTGTATCTACCGTTTCCCTTGCCCAGAACCCCCTCCCTCTTCCTCTCTGCTTGTCTAAATCTAACTTACCCTGAAGGGTTGGGTTCAAGGATACTGTCTCCTGGAAACCTTTGAGGCTCCATGGTTAATGGCAGTGACTTTGAGTGAATCTGGGTTTGAGTCTTAACAAGGCCACTCCCAAGCTGTGTGACTTTTGAGCTCATTAAGTCTGAGAGTCCACACCTGTTAGCACTGCCAACTTCCCAGGACTGATGAGAGAGGAAATGAGATGGTGTGACATGCCCAGCAGAACAGCAGACCCAAGGCTCTCAAGCATCAGCTGTTTCTGTTCAGACTCATCTCCTTCTTTCCTCGGCACTTTGAACCTGTCCTTTCAGTCTTTTCATCTTTAGCGAGCCTCAAGTCCAAACTGACGACTTAAAGTGAGTTTTGAAACTGGTCAGAGTGAAGGACAGAAGGAAACCACCAAGGTCATAGTTACTTTTTCCTTCCAAGGCTTTAAGGTTTAGCCCAGAAGTATTCTCACTGGCACCTCTCTCACCAGCTTACTCTGCTATGATCCCGAAAACGATGCTGAAAGAAAAAGACATTCCAGCCATAAATGCCAACTTTCAGGTTGGCAGGAGGGGTAGGTTCTGCAGGTCCAACTGCAGCGTCAGAAGAAGGAGGAACTGAGGTGCCTACTTTTAATGAAACACGCTGCTCTGGTCAGAAGGGGAGTGAGGCTGCTAGATGGGCACGGAGGCCGTCCATCCAGAGGGTGTGGGCGGTGCTAGCACTGTGGCACAGTGACAGTGAACTTGTAAAACCAAGAGCCAAAAAAGGAATGACTCCGCCCACCTCATACAGTTTTTTAAAGGAAAGCAGACTTGTGTCCCATTTTCTTTTACAATCTCCTGCCCTTCGACCCATTCTCAGACTGAGCAAATAGTGACTAAACTTTACCAGTAAATGCTGGGGAAGTTGTAACAAGCCCGCTCAGTTTCAGAGGGTCTCAATACTTCCCCAAGTGCCCCTGCAAGGTGGAAAGATCTGTGCAAATCAGTGAGTGAGGCAAAGAAGTAACACAACCACAGAAGCCCCTTCAGAAGCCTGAAACCAGCCGGCTTTGGGATTTGATTTGCCCGGTAAAGGTCACACTATTAAGAGAGGCTCTGTTTCACTGCCCTTCTTTAAACGGGCCTGTTAAGTGCAATTCATCTGTGTAATTACGGGCTATTAACTCCTTTTATGAGCATCCTAAACTCCAGGTGATGCAGTTGCCTCCCACTCAGGGGCACTTGTACGGGGAAGCAGAAAGGTGAGCAGAACGGATCGATCAGGGGTTCAGCTTCCGGCTTCCTGTTGAAACACCACTTCTCCAGGAGGCTGGGCGACACTGAGGGTCCCAGGGTGGGCTCCCGTCCCCACCCTGGCCCCGCCCGACTTCTCAGCTAACGCCTCCCACCAGGCCGCCTGCTCCAAGCCGTGTGTGCATCCTGCAAGACGCATGGGCAGACCCATGCACACACGTGACCTTTTTAACTAAGGGTAATTTTCAGCCAAAGGGATGATGACCACAGCCTCCTCGGCCTTGCATTAGCCCCACAGTAACACACAACAAGCAGCACCTCTGACTCATTCGTCGCCGGCAAAACCTGCCACCCTCAGATACAGACAATGCAAAGCTGTCTGGGTCTCAACAATTCTCACTTCTGGACGGAGCCAAGAGGACTCCCCAGAGCACGCAGAGGAAGCTGCTGGGCGTGCTGACAAGAGCAGTCCAAAGGGAAAAGCTGACACACCCTGCATCCACCTGCTACGGCGCTGGCTCCTCGGACATCGGTTTGTCCTGACCTAAATAGGACAAATCAGAAAGTGACAAGACGGATGGGGCTTTGGGGTGAAGCCAGTCCAGGCCCCCATTTACAGGTGACGAAAGTGAGGCCCAGGGCTTCTCTGGCGGCGCAGTGGTTGAGAGTCCGCCTGCCGATGCAGGGGACATGGGTTCGTGCCCCGGTCCGGGAAGATCCCACGTGCCGCGGAGCGGCTAGGCCTGTGAGCCATGGCCGCTGAGCCTGCGCGTCCGGAGCCTGTGCTCCGCAACGGGAGAGGCCACAACGGTGAGAGGACCCCGTACTGCAAAAAAAAAAAAAAAAAAAGAAAAAGTGAGGCCCAGAGGAGCAGGGAAACGTCCAATGTGTCTGAGGGAGGAGAGAGCCAGGACTGGCTAGAACTCAGGTTCCCTGACTCCCACCTAAGCCATTTGTAAACTCCTTGAAGATGGGCATCGGGACTTACTCATCTCTGTTACCTCAAGCCTAAGCACAGTGCTCAAGGTAAAAATGAAGAAAAGGACAGCAGCTAATAAGGCACCACTGCCTGCCTGACATGATGACAAGCACTGTCACAGTAGGGAAACTTACTCAACAGGGAAACCCTGGCATCAGTGCTCATTCTGCCACCCACTGACTGTATGAGGCAGAAAAACTGGCCCCCAAAGATATAGTCACTTTTTAGTTCTTAGAACCTGTGAGTATTACCTCGGGTGGCAAAAGATGTGATTAGGTCAAGGATCTTGAGAGAAGGAGCTTAGCCTGGATTATCCAGGTGGGCCCATAAATACAATGACGTATCCTGATAAAAGGGATGCAGGAGATGGGAGACAGAAGAGGAGGAGACACAGATACACACAGAGAAGGTATGAAGATGGAGTCAGAGACTGGAGAGATTCAGCCACAAGCCACCTGTGTGACCTTGGCAAGTTTCTTGACCTCTCTGAGGCTCCATTTCCCCCTGCAAGAGATGAGCTTGCTAGCATGACAACCTCAGGGTTGAAGGAGGATAAAGTGAGTACATATTTGTAAAGCACTTAGATAGAACAGCGCATGGCAAAGAGCAAATGCTTCATAAGTGCTTGTCAAATAAATAAAATAACTTGTTGTTACTTCTAAATCTCCAAGCAATGACAGCAGTAGACACAGAGCAACACTTCCTCTAGCTTATGGCGACCTCACAAACATCTGGAAAATACTCCACTTGGGAGCAGGCCAGGCCTCTGAGCTCCCATGGTGGTCACAGTGCATCAGGGTCTTTGGTAACTCACGATGTTATTTATTGAGGCATGATGACTCTCAACTCCTTTCCTGCAGCGTTCTTTCTGGGCTGCAGCGGGGGTGGGTGTTGGTCACAGAGTGAAGCAAGCTAAGAATTACCAGCCCTTTGGCCCAGCAGTTCCACTTCTAAGAATGCACCCTACAGACATGGTCACGTGTCCCCAAAGACTGGCAGATGTGCTCATTCTTTGCAGTAACGAAAAACTGGAAACTACCAAAATATCCACCCAAAGGGGAAAGGTTAAATCAAGTATGGTACCCCCTAAATGGAAGAGTTAACATACCATTAAAATTAATGCGAATGCCTGTAGTTCTGAAGGAGCAGTGGTCACTAGAAGCTTTGGAATCAGACAAACCCTGGCATCAATGCTCATTCTGCCACTCACTGACTGTATGAGGCAGAAAAACTGGCCCCCAAAGATATGTCACATTTTAGTTCTTAGAACCTGTGAATATTACCTCGGGTGGCAAAAGATGGGATTAGGTCAAGGATCTTGAGAGAAGGAGCTTAGCCTGGATTATCCAGGTGGGCCCATAAATACAACGACATGTAACCTGATAAAAGGGATGCAGGAGATGGGAGACAGAAGAGGAGGAGACACAGATACACACAGAGAAGGTATGAAGATGGAGTCAGAGACTGGAGAGATTCAGCCACAAGCCAAGGAATGCTGGCAGCCACCAGAGGAAGCTGAGAGAGGAAAGAAATAGATTCTCCCAATGCAGCTCGAAGTTGATATACTGTGAAAAAAAGAAAAAGAGATTCACCCCTAGAGCCTCCGGAAGGAGTGTGACCCGTGACACATTGATTCTGGACTTTTGACTCCAGAACTGTGAGAGAATACATTTCTGATGTTCTAAGGCACCACGGTTGTGGGAATTTGCTATTGCAGCCAACAGAAAGAGAAGATACTCACTCTGTGTCCCTGAACCACTCTAAACTGCAGTCTCTACCTCTAAAACACGGGAACTTGGAGAGTTGTGGTGCCGATGAGAAAGATTATCTACGAGGTGCTTGGCAGGGTTCCTGGAACTATGCAGGTGCTACCACAGGTGCAGTGGCGGTTCAGAGCAAAGGGGCCAGAGCCAGGCCCCATGTCACCACTTCCAGCCAAGGCAGGCGATTTAGGATTGGTGGGGGGCTGGATGAGATGATTCAAGTAAGGCTGAAAATAGTCTTGGTATGCAGCAAGTGCTTGATATATGCTACCTATTGTTTATTTTTATTACTGCCACCATCACTGCTGTATTAGCCTGCTCAGTCTGCTATAACCAAATACCACAGATGGGATGGTTAAAGCAACAGAAATTTATTTTCTTGCAGTTCAGGAGATACAAGTTCAAGATCAAGGTGTCAGCAAGGTCGGTTTCTCCTGAGGCCTCTCTCCTTGGCTTGCAGATGGCCACCTTCTCCCTGTGTCCTCACGTGGCCTTTCCTCTGTGTACATGCATCCCCTGGTGTCTCTTTGTGTGTCCAAATCTTCTCTTCTTATGAGGACACCAGTCAGATTGGCTTAGGGCCCACCCGAACAAGCTCATTTTAACTCAGTCACCTCTGTAAAGGCCCTATCTCCAAATACAGTCACATTCAAAGGTACTAGGCGCTAGGTCTCAACATATGAATTTGGGGGGGGACACACTTCAGCTACAACCCCCACCATCATCATTGTCACCGCCACAAAACCTTCTTTGCCTAAAGTCTCTGAGTTACAGAAGCCACAGTGTCTCAGTAGATATTCCCTTGTGAAGGACCGATGAGGTTACTAACATTTAGAAAAATGTGCTTCTAAGATGATTTAAGGGGTTAAGTTTTGGGTGCTGGAAGCGTTCACTTCAGTAATCTGGAAAGCCGGGGTCCTGTGTCCATGATGCGTGAGGCAGTTAGAGGGTTACTGGGTGCTGCCACTGGTCTTGCTCTCCCAGGCTCACTGCACAGGGGTCTCTTTGGAAACCTCTGCACTCACGATCCAGAATGTGTTTCTTGGAGAAAAAGAATGTGGTTTCTTGCCTTCTCCTCCCAGCTTCCAGGGCCAGGGCACGGAGAGGGGTGGCAGCTTTCGGGCCGGGCCAGTAGGCAGAAGAAGGTGGTACACTCAGTGGAAAATGCAAATGAATTCTACTAAGGCTCCAGCCCTCGACTCTGAAAAGGGAAGTAGGACCATGGCACAACTTAAAATAAAGAAGTGGGTGGCTTACAATGACTCTGAGGCTTCCAGGAAAAAGCCATTCTGAGTGTAACTAACAAAGAAGTCAAAGAAAACTGGGTACTCAGTCTGATGTGGCCGCCCAGAAAATGGAAAACGAGGAGAAACCAGTTCCCAGGGAAACCAGACAGAGAGCCCATCTGACACGTCCCCCCACCCCCGCCCCCAGGAGACCCTGCAGGCAGGAAGCCCAGTGTGGAGCTCCTTCCCTGGGACACAAACACAGAAATGAAGAGGCAACGTCCTTAAGCTGAGTCAGGATTTAGATACTGTCATTCAAGTTCACCCATCCATTCTCTAACTGTGGCCAGAGAGATCTTTATAATGATGAGAGCGGAGAATGATAGCACGTTCGCTGAGGGCGAAGTAAGGTGCAGGTACTTGACATGTATGATCTCAGTGTTTCTAAAATAAATTTAGGGGATCTTGACCAAAAACCTTTAATGATATAGATTAGAACAGAAAATATCAGAGTGCACTGCATTTGGGAGAAACGTGTGTATTACACGCGCACTCGTACTGAGTCTAAATGTACCAGTATTTCCTACTGTCTGTAACATTCAAAATGTTTGGAAAGCCCTGTGTGCCATCGCCATCCCCATCTTACAGAGAAGGAAATGGAGGTGCTGCTTAGGACAAGAACCCGACAGCCCAGTGCCTGTGATGCTTATGGCTGATGTTGCTTCAATGACTTCAAAGGCTCCCCACAGGTCTTAGAATAAATCCCCAAACCCCAACCTCACACTCTCACCTCCCTTCACTCTGCATGCCAGCTCACTGACTTTCCTTCATTTCCCCTAATACCACCCACTCTTTCCTGCCCCAGGACCTTTGCACATGCTGTACCCTCTGTGTGAAATACTTCCCACTCACTTCTCCAGGCTCAAACCTGTACACCCTTTATTGTCTAAACTTCCTTTGCTCAGACAGGCCCTCCTCCCCCTCCCCCATGATCAGGTCACATCACCCCATAGAGCACCCTCCTCACCTCCTTTGTTGTCGTATCACAATCCACCTCAATAAATCACTACAGAATTGTTTCTTATTGTTTTTATGAGGTCCATAAGGTCAGGGACTATGTCTATCTTGTTCTCAAGTGCATCCCCAGAGCTTGGTATAGTGCAGGAATTCCACAGATATTTGATAAATGAGCAAATGAACCAGCCCCCTGAGAGGTACTATTGCTGGGAGACACAGAAACTATAAGCAAGTGTCAGCTGAGGATACCGACACCTCAAATTACATACGGCTTTACTGTATGAAAACATCCTGGTATTGAAATCTGACAAACGTGGGTTCAAATCCAGCCTCTACAATTTATTAACTGGGTGACCTGGATAAATGGCTCAACCTCTCTGAATCTCAGTTTCCTCATCTGTCAAATGACTGTGATACTTACCTCGATGTTGTTAACATTAAATGAGACAGCCCAGACCATGGCCTGGCCCACAGTAGGGGTCCCCCCAATTGTAGCTAGTATTAAAATTTTTATAGAACACTGCTCTTCACGAAGCCCTCATAGGTCCCAAAAGGTGACACCCAGCCATGGTGTGGGGCAACAGGCACTCTCACGCCCTGCTGGAGGGACAGCAGTCTGGGGCAGCTGCTATGGAGGGAAATTTGACAAGGTCTACCAAAATAACAACGGCTGTACCCTCAGACACAGCAAGTCTACTCCCAGTAATGTTATTCCAGGCATGTCAAGTGGCTTACGGAACCAGGGTTTTTACTACAGCCTTCTTCATAACAGCAATGGGTGGGGAAGACCCTAAATGCTCAGCAACAGAGGACTGACTATGTCAACTATGGGATCCCATACTCTGGAATCTAAGAAAAAAGGGTAGAGACAGGGACGCTCTCCAGGGGACACTCTGAGTGAAGCGTGTTGAAAAGCTAAACATAGAATCATTTGTATATTAGGCTCCCATCTACATAAAAAACATGAAAAAGAGTATTTGCATATTTTTGCATGAGCATAAAGTATCTCTGAAAGGACAAACCAGGAACTGGTAACACAGGTTTTCCCCAGGAAAGGAGCTGGGTGGTAGGGATACAGAGGGCAACACTTTTCTCTATAAACCCTTTTGTACCTTTTGAATTTTGAAACATGAAGATGTATTACTTATTCAAATAAATAAGTAAAAACAACAGTGACCGCCTCCTACTTCCCTCCCTCCTCCAAAAGTAAAAATCAGTAGCGCTTATATGATTTGTTCAAAGTCACTCAGCTATCGGGGGGAGTCGGGATTCAAGCCTGGCTCCTGTTCCCCAGCGCAGCCCTCTATCCGTAACTATCCATTCACTCATTCATTCAACGCAAATTTATTTATTCAGCACACTTACGCTATAAAAGGAGCTGCCTTGTTAGGGATACGTGGGCCAGAAAATAAACCCTGGTAAGAAAAGAAGATGAAAGGAAGAACCAATTTCTTTCTGTCTTTGCATCATGCATCACAAACAAGCCCAAAGGGCTGAGCCTGGCACATCCCAGAGAGTGGGCAGGACCAACCCAGGCTAAAGGAGCCAGCCATTGCTCAATCCAATCTGGTTTTTGCCATCTCAGTATAAAAGCCCAGCAGTCCCAGATCTGAATTTTCGAAGAGAAGCCCCAAATCCAGACTTTTTAAAATGTTGAAATCACTTGATATGTAAGTTTGGCAACTAATTCACCAGGCCGACTAACACTTTGGGGGCCTCACATATAGGTTGGTGACCTTTATTTTATCCCATCGTAGCTATGACCACCAAACCTTCGCACACCTTTTACCCAGAGCCTAACGGGGGTGTAACGTAAGCCAGCACTTACCCAGCCACTGTGGCCTTGGGTAAGTCACTTCCCTTCCCTAAATCTAGTGACTTCTCAGCTAGTTAAGAGTTTGGCTTTGCTGATGGCCATGATAACCTCTCAGCATCACCAGCCATGCATTCAGTCCCTACCCTGTAAGCCACACAAAAACGGGTGCCTTTGACAGACTTGGAGGGGGATCAGACCCTGACACAGTGCATACACAGAACCAGCCCTCAGCCAATGTATCAGCTCCTACCTGCCACATCATCTAGTTGACCAGCCTCTTTAACCAGCCAGTTCTCTCTCTTATCTCACTCTTACCCCATCATCAATTCCTCGGTAGAGCCACAAGCAACCCCCCACCCCCATATCACATACACACCGAGGTATACTCTTCACCAAGGAGAGCCAGCAGCACCTGGGATTTCACTGAAAGAAACACACACCAAACAGAACCCTCTAAGCCGACCTAGGAAACCAGATTTGAACTACCCAGCCTCCGCCCATGGGATGGAAACCAAGTCAGAGGTAGGTTTTTAAGAGCAGTGGGACCATTTTGCAAATCAATTGCCTACCGTGCCGATTTTGCTATTGGTGTTGCTCCTAAGAATATACTAACCATCATCAGAGGCTGGTCACGACGGTGGCACGGTGCCGAGCCTCTACGGGCATCTATCACCTTAGTTCATTTCCACCCTAAACCAGCCTACAGGAAGTAGGTTTTGTTATTCCCATTTTGCAGAGGAAGAAACTGAAGCCTGGAAATTAACTTGCCCAAGGTCAGAAGACTACTAAGTGGGACCAAAAGTCAAATCCTACCTGATTCCAGGGCCTGAACTCCCAACCCTCTGTTTTAACAACATTCCTGTCCGCCACACAGTCACCACCCATGCCTTCCCTTCTCAACCATCACCAACAGCTTCTTACCAGGTTCAGGCAGCCTGTATGCTCTGTCCCTTACAGGAAGGAAGCTTCGTTTCTTCATGGTACCTTCAAGCGAGCTGAAGTCATTGTGTTTACTTGTTCACTGTCTGACTGGCCCTGAGAGCACGTAAGTTCCTTAAAGACCTGTAAGACCTTGCTTGTCTCGTTCACTGCTGGATCCCGCTATGAGCACAAGGCTGGGCATATAAAAGGTGCCCAGCAAATAATTTTGAATGATGGGATGAAATGTGGACTTCCAAGCCAGCAGAAAGAGCAGCCCTCCCGTTTCTGGGGGACCAGAAAAATGCCCTTCCTTCTGCCTGAACTGGGGTCCGCCTAAGCATTATTGGACCTGGGTCACGCGGGCACAGAGTCCTGGGTCTGCATGCTGGTCAGCGGATCCTACAAACACAGCAGAGGAAGGTGACTCTGCAGAGCACAGCACGCTCGTTGGGATTAAGGACAAAACTTCGCAACTTTGAGGAGACAAAAGACAGCCGAGAGACAGACACTCCCACAAACAAGAAAATGTTAAGGGTCAAGTCTGGACTATGGAAAAGGCTCAACAGGAAGAATGAGGCAACTTTCTCAGCGCTCCACTGGAAACCGAGCGCAGACAGAAGAGTCTGGGAGCCTGAATTTGTGCAAGAGTAAATATCGGCACCAACAGGATGCAGGCGCATGTTTCTCTGTTTCAAAGTGTTGCCTAAATGTCCACAGGACTCAGAGCACTGACAATTCAGATCCATCTAGAAGTGATTATTTCATCCCATCATCATCATCACCCAGGCCTCAAACCACAGTATAATCACCAGAAAAATCCCCTCCCGTGATACAAGTCAAGCAAAACTGTGGGGAATAACCACACATCTTATCACCCCCTCTATAAGCCTCACTTTGAAGAGGGCGGTTCTTGGAGTGCAGATTGTTTGGGTGTGGCCTATAAACGCCATCCAGAGCAATTCTGCAGTGCCTCCCAGAGGATAAACCAAAAGGCTAGACACCAGCAGTAGCCGAGACCGACCGTGATGTCTGCAATTACATCGCTGACATGGAACATACATAAATCCCTGGGGGGTGACACAGCGGTCAAAAGCTACTGTCTGGCAGCCAACAAGAGTTTTCAGTGTGGGGAAATGTGCTCTAGATTAACATGTGCGATTTATTAAAAAATTAGCTTCACTCTCCCGTTGCAGAAACAGGATGGAGTGCTTTTTCGTAAGAAAAGGAGACGAAGGGAAAGGGCACTTCTTCCTATGTCACGGGGCCAAGTGTAAACAGCACTGGATAGAGAGTCAGAAGCCTGAAGGGGCTCTTGGGATATGATCATTTCAGGGAGGTCATGGGTTCGATTCAAGTTCATGCAACCACCACATGTTAGAAGGTCCGCTGTGCGCCAGGATCTAAGTAGAGGAAGCCATATGGGGCAAAGAAGAATAAAGTATCTGCCCCCAAGGGGCTCAGGGGCTCGCAGGAAATACTCAGAAGTAATGTTATAAATGCAAGTCGACACTGAGGGCTGTAACTGAAGATGGACAGTTGAGACAAGATTGACGCACAAAGGTTAAATCACCTTCTCCAGTTACAAAGTAAAGTTAATGAAAGGTCAACCGAAAATACATGCTCTCCATTTTCTTGTGTTTCTCTAAAGAATATGGGCGCTGGACACTGGAAAGGAAATTTGGGGAAGGAAAAGCAAGCTTTCAAAGGTAAAGCTCAATGAGTATCCTTTTTTTTTTCATCTGTGACAGAAAAGGATGGGACAGAATATCGCATTTTAATAAATAGCTAGTGAGTATCCACTACCCAGGATGCAAAGAGGAGCCAGATGTTGTCCTACCAGTGATAAAGAAAAGAGAAAAGAGGAAGAGTAATTTGGTCACGATGAAAGAAAAACACAGGAAGGCCTAAAGCTGAGATGGCAAACTCAGTGCCTACAGGGGCCAAGGCAGAAAACACAACCACGCTTAGAAGGCCAGGTGGGGACCATACCAAACTGAAGAGAACATTCAGTCTTCTTTTTGTATTGTTAAAGAAAAACTGGAAACCTGTGTTTATATGTCAAATCTCCCAATTTTTAAATACTGGAAAAAATAATCTTTTTTTTTTCCAAAACACGACTCAAACCAAACAAGACATTTCTGATGCCAAAGTTTGGCTCCCGGGCTGCCAGTTTTCGACTGCAGAAAAACACGCACAGCTCCTAACTACCAGCACTGGAGGAATAATGAGGGAAAAGTGTGGAGGTCACTTCGGCAGACCTGTGGGAAGATGAATCCAGTCCTGGGAAAAATAAATAAAGTAATTGAACAAATAAAATGAAACTCCAGGGGCCTGTGGTATAACACTCACCACTGACATCTGCACAGCACTTTATACAGTCAGCCTTACCTATCTGCGGGTTCTGAGCCCTCGGGTACAGAGGGCCGAACGTAAAGAACTTGAGCATCCTTGGATTTCGGTATAGGGAAGCAGGGAGAGGTCCTGGAACCAGTGCCCTGAAGATACCGAGGGATGACTGTAGTTTCTAAAGCTCATTTCATGTCATCTCAGTTGATCTTCCCAACAACCCTGAGAAGTAGGCATCATTATGACCTCTATTTTAGAAGTGAAGAGTTTCTGTTTGGGAGGCCAGAGGAACAACTGGTCCCACAGCTATGGAAGGATAATAGCACCACGACTCAAGTCTGGGACTAGTACTTTTCCAGAATTTCAGAGAAGAACTCCAGACTATTGTATTTTCTAGACATCTTCCAGGGGATTCTGAGGTACAGCCAGGATTGATAACACTGTTCTAGGGAGAACCAATGTTCTCAACCAGGGGTGATTTTGCCCTCCTCTCCTCCTGCAGGAGACATTCAGCAACGTCTGGAGGTATTTTTTGGCTGCCATACTGGGGAGGTGTGAAGGGTACTACAGGCATCTAGCAGGTAGAGGTCAGGGATGCTGTTAAACTTCCTACAATGCACAGGACAGCTTCCCACAACAAAGAATTGTTCAGCCCCAAGTGTCAATAGGGCCAAGGTTGAGAGACCCTGGTCCAGACTCTAGTGCCTGGCTACATAACCAGCAACCTGAGAATCAGCGGAGTCAGCATCACCTGGGAGCTTGTTAGTCATTCAGGCCCCAACCCAGACCCACTGAATCAGGTTCTGTGGCTTAACAAGGTCCCCAACCGGGTAGGCACTTGGAGAAGCACTGCTCTAAACCACACTTCCTTGGCCATCACAGAATTTTAGAATAGGAAGGAACCTTCACGGGAGACCAATCTCGTTATTTTGTAGAGAGGAACACTGAGCAACTGGCCCAGGGTCAGACAGCTTGCCCACAGCAGAGTCAGGATCAGATTCCAGATCTCAAATCCCCGACCTGTGTTGTCTCCAAGATGCCAGTTAGGACCAATGCGTGCCCTCTCTGAACAACTCTCCCCTCTGCAAAGTTGATTCCAACCTTTGGGGGTGTCTTGGGGGCTTCTCTGAAGCCTGAAAGGAATCGATTATCCTGTTGGTCCAGTTTTTTTTTTTTTAATTATCTTAGAACGCTGCAAAGGATTACCATGTTCACCCACTACTTTTGCGTCCAGATATTTTATGAAAGTGGCCATACAGCTGCACAGTGATGGACTCCAGCGGCCAGCAAGTCGTAGTGCAGTTCTCCAAAATGACAGTAGCAGCTGACGTGCTCTCCCCCAAAGACATCCGGGGAATGATGCTGAACCCGTTCCAGAGGAGTATTTAGAGTTCAACAGCAAGCGTAAAAGGGTTTACACGGAGGATTTACGCAGCTGAGGTCACGAGCAGGTTGTAACAGGGTTTGAGGCAGCTTAGTTCAGAATAATACAGACACACATCAGAGGCCTTGCTGGATTTTTGCCCCCAGTCCTTGGGAAGAAGAGGAAAACAAATTCCTTCACGTATTCTCCCAGGCTCAGCTTAAATGGACATATACTCTAGTTCCTGAATGGCCAAGGGAGCCCCTAAGTGTCCCCTTAATCCTAGTATTTGCTAGAAACCTAACCTCTGTCACAGAGGCCTTCAACAAAACACAGAACTTGGCCTGTGTCCAAAAGAACCAGCAAAGTTGAAGGAAGTTCTGTAAGAATTGAGAGAAGCAAGAAACTGGAGGTGTTGCTGGTGTTTGGTGATCAGCTAAAGTGAAACCAGAACACTGATGAGTGCCTGAGAGAAATCTCACATTTACACCCTAAAATTGAGGTGAGGGAAAGAGTATGAAAGCTTAGAGGTAAATACACGCTTTTGGTAACATATGATTATATGCAAAATAAATTGTACCAATAATTATGAGAGGCTGTTTGGGCAGTGGCAGGGGTAGATGTCGACCTGGATTTTCCATAGGTCATGGTCAAGAGGGAGAGAGATCTCTCCAGAACCCTTCTGGGCACAGTTCACCATAAGCACAGCAGGGCTGGGAAGAGGGAGAGGCGAGTGAGGCATCTCTCTCAGGGCCACGCTCTTGATGCCGCACTTGCCTCACCTTAGTCCCAGCCCCAAAGCACACACACCACCCACTTTGATAAAGAACGTTCATATTTTTGACTCAAAGCTTCCACACAGAGTAAAGGTGGCTGATTTTCATTCTAAGCCTAACTTTTTACTACAGAGAAAAACACGCGAGCCATACTCCACCCTGAAAGCCTAACATAGGTGTCTCTACATTTCTGACAAAGAACTCGGTTAACTGACTCGCTCTCCAGCCAGCCAGGGCCGGCTGAACCTGGCTATGAGCTTCTGCTTTTTAACCAAGCCAGTATATAATAATATCATTTATTATCCTGTTACAGAAATGTAATCTTTTTTAAAGGGAGGAGGCAGAGACTGTCCTCCACACATTTGAAGAATATATAAAAAGCCCCCAAACTTCCAGAATATGTTAAGGCTGCAACTATCAGAAGGCCAAAAAAAAAAAGAGAAAGAAAGAAAAAAAGTCAGCTTAAATTTAATAGACCGTTTAAATTCCTAGTTGATGGTAATTAGAGAGCAAGTAGTATTTCTTTAAACGGCTGCTAGACAGAGCTTAATCCAATTTAGATAATCACTAACCTTCGCTCTATTTTTTCTTCCTCTTTCTCTCTCTCGCCTCTAAATGAAATCCAAGGATTGATCTACAAAGGCCATAAACTGGCAAAACGTAAGAAAAGAATAAAGAGAGAGATTGGGCGACTGTTACCTCAAAGAGCCGAGTCCAATTAAAATGGAAACAGGTCTCACGGACTCCCTAATTTATATCGACTATAACCTGGGGTTTCTAACAAGGCCTCTTCACAACAGAAGCCATGCCGAGGGAGGTGGCAGTACTTCCTCCCCCATTTTCCCCTCTCAGCACCTTGTCGGGCAGGCTAATCACCAGGTCTTGCCGAGCAATGTGACAGCCATCCCCAGCCAGACCAATGCCAGTAATTCTTAAATTCACAATACCTTCTGGGCCTCTCTCCTTCTTCCATGGGATAACTACTGTCAGAATTATCCAGACTGTCCCTTTAGTTCCTCCATTGTTCACCCAACTCCTGTGCCCTCATTTGAGTGCTACCACACTGCTCTGATCCAGAAACTTCCAGAAACTTCCATGTGAACAAGTAGGACCTTCTTGAGTACTTGGGACCCTGGGTTCTTCATGGAAGGCCTTCAAGGGTAGATATCAAAATGAACTAGAAAGAACAAGGGGCTTTAGTTAATAGCTGTGTGACATCAGGAAAGTAATTAACCTCTCTGAGCCTTCATTTTCACATCTTAAAATAGAGAAAAGAATAGCTACCTGCACAGTTGTTGGGAGGTTCAAATAACATTACCATGGCTGGACCTGGCTCACAGTTATTGGCCAGTAAATAAGTTGGCTCGTTTAACTGTACAAGTTTCAAGGTAAACCTTGCCTTGGATCTTCAGCCCCTGACAAAAGCGTAAATAACTCAAGTTCACCTCTGATGCCCCATTATTGCTTTGTATCGTCTATGCTCCCAACCTCCTTCTTAGCTCCAAAGGGGAATCTTCCCTTGTAAAACAGTACCTTCTGCTTAACAGGGTACCACTGTCTCTGTTCCAAAATCACTAACCTCATACCCCACACAAAGCCCACAAAATACTTTATTCCCAACTTTCAGCAACTGAAATATTAATTCCCACTGACTTGTTCACAAATGGTACTTTCTATAAGCATTGCTTTTAGCAAGCATTTACATTTTGCACATACAGAGGCAACTCTAGGGAATAAACTTTCAATGATGAACGCTAAACACAGTAGGGATCTTTCATAGGACCTCACACTCTATTTCTCAAATCAATTCTGTATTGGTCTAGCGCTGCAAAAAAAGATGAACATGAAAAAGGCTACAATTCAAGAAAGATTTCAGTATATTTTACCTTGTACAAGGGCAATACAAAAAGAATGACCACAGCGGATTACACACGTGCACACCTACAAATCCCCTAAGATAGAGAAATCATTAAGAAATCCACAAAGCCCTTACTAATTTCAATTTTCTGCAGATGAATGGTCTAAATGTTGCACATACATTGTCGATGAACGAATTGAAGATTCTGACATTAGCTCTGGATTTCCAGCATGAAATTTTCAGATAGCAGAGTGATAGTTTTCTAAAGACAAGACTGGGATTATTTTTTTCAGTTATTGAGCCACTCGGTGATATTATGTGACATTTAAAGAAAAAAGCCGCCAAGTTAATCAACTATAAGATGATCTAATTAACAACTGAGGCCCTGAAAGGAAAGACATCTCCAGAACAGGCTGGCACTACAAGGCTGCAGTAACAGATCCGGAACCCATTCTCAGCTCCACCCCTGTGTGTGTTGCTTTGGACAAATTACTTAAGTTCTCTAAGCCTCAGTGGGCTTATCTATGTAATGCAGATATGATAGTACCTATTTCATCATTGTTTTGGTGCAGATTATATAATATTATCAGAGTCTGTTAGTGCAAAGTTTAAGACATATTAAGGCCACAATAGGCGCTTGCCCCCTTTTTTAAAATAAAGGGAACATTTTTGTAATGTTCAAACACAGACCATTACTGAAATTTCACCCATTGAAATAAATACACACCCATGACCCTCTGGATCTGAAAGAAACGAGGTCTCCTCGAGAAATAATTTTGTCTATAAACTAAGCCCTTGAGAAAGAACCCAGTCAAGCAAGCCTATTTCTAACGCCTTTCTTTTTTACACTACTAATGGTTCCGGCTGTCAGAAGCTTCAGTAAAACACTGAAAGGACAATGGTTGGAGCTGAAAAAACCAAAGACAACTTTGAGGACTGACCAAGCATTGTTTCCCTTATCTGCTACATTCTACAAAAACACTCTGAACAGCACCCTTGGTCAGATTCTTGGGCTGAATGCAACCAGAGAAGACGGGCCAGCCAGGTTCCACAGAGAGGAGGGCTGCACTTTCCTCAGTCTACTAGGAACCTCATCAGGGGCTAAATTTAAAATGTGGCTAAATTAGTTTCTGCAAGTTCCATCTCTCCTCCTGACCCGCTTGCTGCTTCATGTTGTCAGTAACAGCGCCTTCCAGCCAGAGAGCAATTTACCAGGGCGCAGCACCGTGAAATACTGCACCATGTAGGCCAGTGAAATGTCATGACTGCACCCACGATGGTCACTAAAGGGCAGTCTCTGAGGCTTGATCAGCGAGCACCCTTTGATGGGGGAGGGGCAGGGGATGGAGACAATCTGGAGTTGTCGTCCTTGACTGCTTTGGTCCTTTGCAATGGGTCATTTGGATTTGCACGTACCGTCTGGGCAACAGGTCCAGAACTCTGCCCCAGCAAGGATGCCAGCAGACTCCGGCCCAGAACTATTTCCAAGCGAGTCTCTGGAGCAGACCTGCCGCTGAGCCGCCTCGCGTGAGCCTTCCGTCCTGTGGGGCGCATCGCAGTAATTGAAACCTTGCACTCCGCAGACTGTAGTGCGTCTATAAATACTCACCGCCTTACTGCTGACAAACAAAACGCGGGCTCCCGGCACCGCGGGGGAAGAGGCGGTGGCATGTGACCAAAGGCAGGTGGGTAGAACAAGGGGAAAACCCTGTTGCCAACCACAGGGGCACCCCACAGCCGATTCCTGAAGCACGATTTGCAAGTAACACAACCTGGTCTGCCCTCGGACGGCCGCCCCTCAGAAAAGGGGCGGAAGGCTGGGGACAAGAGGGTGCGGGCTGCAGGGGCGGAGGCTCCAGGGCGCCCCCTGTGCGCGCAAGGAGCTCTGCGCGCGCGCGCACAGTAGGCGCACAGGGGAAAGCCTCCCCAAAGGGAGGTCTGGCGGGAAAGGTGAAGCAGAAAGGGAATGCCGCCGGCGAGGAGGGCCGCCCGCCCCGCCGGGTCTCCGCAAGCTGCGCCCGGGCCCGCCCCAGTCGGCAGAGCGCGCACGTCCAGCGGCGCTCGGGACAAAGCGGCTCACTTCTCTGGCCTCCCCTCCCACGCCTCTCTCCGGAAAAGGGGGAAATGGCAGGAAAAGATGGGGTGTTTCGGGGCGCTGAATCGCCCGCGCCCGAGTAGGGGCAGCTCTTTAGATCCGCCCCTCAGGCCAAAGAGGAGAACGAGAAAGACCGACAAGCAAACTTTCTTTTTCGATCTCCTGGCACAGCCTGGGTCCCAGGATCGGCGGCGTCCCGCGTTCCACCCCACAGCGATCCCTCGCGCACCCTAAGGTGCGGACGCTGGGCGCGTTTCCCGCCCCCCCCCCGCGCCCCCCACGGTGGTCGCGAGCCCCTTCCTCTGTACCCGCCTGCAGCGTCCAATCGGAGGATCCTTAAACACGCGGGGGCCCCCACCCGGTTGCCCCAAATGTAACGCTTTCCCCAAGGCCCCTCCCCGTGCCCCGCCGGATTGTGCGCGGTGTGCCCGGCGATTTTGTTCTCGATCCCGTGCCGCTGCTGAGCCTGACTCCAGCCCCTCCCGAGTCACCTCGAGTCACGCACACCCTCAGCTCGCCTCCGCCCCAGACTCCGCGCGCCCAGGGAAAAGTTTCCGGTCTTCCCGAGAAAGTTTTCTCACCCGAGAGCAGTGAGCGACCTGGATGGCTCTCGCCGCCGCACTCTGCCCAGCCTCCTTCTCTCCCTCCTCTCCCGGCTCTGCCCTCCGCGGGGTCCGGTCCAGACTCAAGTCCTCTCCCGCGCGAGTCCACAAACGCGGCGGCAGCGGAGCTCCCGGAGCCGAGCTGGTGACACGTTTCCCTCCTCTCTCATCTTACGACCTCCTCCTCCCCCCTCCTTCCTCCTCCTCCCACTTTTCCTGTCCTGTGCTCATCGCTTCAGTTTCTCTCCAACAGCCCCCATCCCAGCCCCACCTCACCTCCTCCCACTTCTCCTCCCCAGCAGCAACCCTCACCTTGCTAGGGAGGGGGGCAGGGGAAAGGGGGCGCCTGCGCTTAGATCCAGTTCAACAATTTCAGGAAATCCAGCGCTTTAACTTGAAAAGCTGGAGAGGATGCAACAGGTCATGGGAGCTTGGCTCTGCGTTCCCGTCGCACAAGACGAGACCCCCCACCTACCTCCACCCCTACGAAGAGAAACTCTACCGAGAAGCCAAGGGAGTGATCCAGGGCGCACTAGAGGACTAGAGCCTGGGGCTTTTGTCGTTGCTTTAAGGAGCAGTCCTGAGGCTGATTCCAGGAGAAGTTGTTTTAAGTGCATCAATGAAAATATAATTCCAGTGAATTCTCTCACTTAGATTTGCAAAACTCTCTTAAAATTCCCCAATTCTCTTTCCAACGGAAGGTTTAGTGAACTGGAGGGTCCTTCAGAGTTTGAAACAGCAGAAAACCAACCAATCCCCAAATTAAAAACAATGAAAAATTATTCTCAAACCTTTTTTTATTTTTGCAGGTGTTAAGAATTTGATGCAGCTGTTTTCAGGACTTACTGGCTTGCATAATTTCACCCTATGGCTGAGCAGGAAATACTTTACAAATGCTGCCCGTTCACACATCACACTTAGGCTTTGAAACCACAGTGACATTTGCTGAAAAAAGATGTCTTTTTATGTCAAAACTGAGAAAAAAAAATTCGTGTTTATTTTGATCACTGTGACCTTACAAAACCGAGGTAAGGGTGGCTGGTCAGAGTGTGCCCAAGGAGGGTTTCGTGAAGCTCTGGGTGCCCCCCTCCCTTGTCCAGTGATATCAGATAAAGCTAAAGTATTCTCAACAAACCCCAGGATGATAAAGAGACTTTAAACCTCATGCCAAGAATCAGAGTCAATGAAAGGCACTGGACAAAGCACGTGCCTGGGAAAGAAACGCTTGAGAGGGCAGTGGTCAACGAGGAGACTTGGGAGATGCGCTGAAAAGCAGCTGTGTTGAGCATTTGAGAGCCAAAGCCTAGAGCCAAAGCCTGGAGCCAGAAGGTCAGGGTTAGTCGACCACCATCTCTTACTAGTTGCATGATAGTAGCCAACTTACTTAACCGCTCCCCCTGAGTGTGCTCCTATGAAAATGGGGATAAAAGTAGTAGCTAGCTCAGGGTTGTTATGAGGATTTAATGAATTTCATACAGAGAAAGTGCTTAGAATCTCTGCTGGGATTCCACAGATACTAAGCTATTATTATTACTATTATTATCCTGCAGGTCTGGGAAGTGGAAAGGGAGTCGTTCAATGAGGCCTACCCTATTCAGTCTATTTAAAATTGTAGCTCACTCTTCCCTCCCAATCCCCTTCATTCAACTCTACTCTTCCTTTTTTCCATTGTATCTATCACCTTGTAACATTTTATGTGATTTACTTTTTAAAGAAATTTATTGTCTCTCCCACCACCTCTTGTTTCTGCGCTAGAACATCAGCTCTACAAGAACGTGGATTTGCTGATAATACTCAAGATCCTAGGAGAGTTCCTGGCATATAGTATCTCCCCAGTAAATATCGTATGAAAGAATACGTGAATAGATTTCCTTTAGCAAATTTATGCTATGCTGCCTGCATGTGGTGGGTTGGGCTCTGTGCAATAAGAAAAAACTTACTCACCAGGCTACCGAGGATAAACGTGGCTCCCTTTACACTCCCTGTAAAGAGAAGTATTCACAATATAGGCGATGCCAGCTTGGTGGGGACGCCATAAAAGAATATTCAAAGATTGGAAGGGAGGTTTAAAGAGGTTAAACTCTCTTCTAACCCGAAGGGTTTTGCTAATTTTGTGAACAGAATTTTCTTAAAATAAGAAGGAGCCAACATTTTGGTGCAAATCAGAGCTTTGCTCTAAGGACCATTAATACCAATATATTATACTTGTCACCACCCGCATTTTTACCGAAATTCTAACTAAATATCAGTGGAACATTGCTTTTTCTTATTAAGAAATAGAATTTTGTTAGAAGAAACCAATACAGATCATGCTACTTAAATATTCATTTATGGAGGAGGAAATTCTAGTTCTTTGTTAGCTATATCAGTCACACAGCTTACCATGGCTACAGCCTCTGAAATGGAAGTTGGCCCAATCAAGGCTCCTGCTGCAAGGGTAGGCCTTAGGCAGCGCCAGTGGTCACTGACCCCATTGCAGCCAAACTCTGTGATAAACTCCTCTGAGAAACTCTGGCCTGAAAAGGTACATTGGGCCAATCAGATTCCATTTCAGGAATGTGAAAACACACACACACACACACACACACACACACACATACACACACACGTACCTAGTATCCAGAACAAAAGCTGAAAGGTCATGACTTTATCTGAACTCTAGTTTCTAAAAACTGTCTGTAGACTAACTAGATATATATTAGATGTATACTGTTTGAACCCCATGGTGTCAACATTTTCTAAATTACTTGCCAACACGTAAAAAGCAGCAAACTTCATGCAAAAATGTGGGTTTTCAGCTTGCCTGGAAAAATCTGGATGACCTGGCATTGTCCATGGTGCAGGCCCGCACAGCCACAATTAGCTGGTGCCACAGTGCTTCTTTCCTGTTAAACAGGGCATGCACTTTCCAGTTTGCCACAAGCCCAGCCACTCCCTACTCTCTACTTCTCTTGTTCCCAGCCTGCTTCACCCACTTCCCTGCCACTCAGATGCAGCTAGAAAAGGGATGCTGGCATATAGTTGGAGGGGCGGGGGTGGGGGAGGGGGGCAGAGGTCTGAGTCAGCAGACATTATGTAAGAGGATGGCATTGGTTCAAACCATTTTTCTCCCAGCAAGAGAACGCCTTTATAAACAAACTTTGCATGGAATTGCAGAATTTGAATACTACTGAGGTGAAGGAAGCTATGGGGTAGGTAGGGAGGCAAGTGGGCGCGGGGAGCAGCAGAGGCCCCCACTAGGGCTGCCTTGGGATCAAAGCCACCATCCAATTCTTGCTCTTCCAGAGGTCTGTTGTTCCTACTTTTCCTTTGTTCCCATGACAATGCCTACCCCTCCCAATCCATTACTCATTTCTACCCCCCCAAGCCTAATCAGACCAAGTTTAGGAAGGGTTAGATGACTTGTCTAAAA
Source organism: Stenella coeruleoalba (assembly GCF_951394435.1). Taxonomy (NCBI): domain Eukaryota; kingdom Metazoa; phylum Chordata; class Mammalia; order Artiodactyla; family Delphinidae; genus Stenella; species Stenella coeruleoalba. The sequence goes on from NC_137154.1 coordinate 22,353,593, forward strand.
ATATACACAAACAAGGAAGGACAAAGCAGGGACCCTTAATGCCAATTCAGGACTCTTGTTCTATACTATACTCCCTCTTGGTCTCATTAACTGCTTCCTCTCTAAATAATAATTAAAATTACTTCAATTTGCAGAAGCATAGCATGTAGTAGCTTAAGGGTCTGGTATATAATAGGTATGAAATAAACATCTGCTGAATTTAGGTGTTTAAGCTCTGATCTCCAGTTCAGACCTCCTTCCATGACACCTCAAGGTCTCATATCGTATCATAAAAGTATTCCAATGAAGAAAAAAATCATCAAATCATTCCATAAGTTTTCTCCTCTTTATAGATAGAAAGCTGGAGGCCCAGAAAATCCAAGATCCTTTGCTAATGGCTGGTACAGAGCTTGCGAGGAGCACAGGTAGGTGCCCAGGCATATGCAGTTTCGAACACATAGTTTTTCAGGTCCTTGGAGCTCTGGTCATAAAATAAGTTAATGTAGTTACTCATGATAAATGCCAATCTAGATACAGAACTTGCATAAGCCCTCAATATATGTCCACAGCACTGCACCATCCATAAAAACAGGACCATTTGAAAAATAAGCTCAGCATCTGATCTAACACCGGGGTATAAAATCAGTGACCTTTGGCCTAGCAGGAGGACTTAACACACCAATGAAAACCCTTGCTCTCCTTCTGCCCTCTCTTTAACTTCCACAGTAAGAAAAACTGAGAACCTTGAAGTTTGTTTTCGGGAAGAATTTTGGATGATACAAAAAACAATTGTTTTCGTTCGCTTCATTCTTTGTTTGATAGCAATGGGCTGTTTCTGGTGTGTTGGGTTTTTTTCTATCAATTTTATCTTTTAGTATTGGGAAGTGCCTCTCCATTCTAAAGGGGTTGGTATTTAATTCAGTATGAATGTGTTTTGAGAATAACTTGAATGAGCAAATCTTAAAAGTGAGAAGAACTTTAGCAATCCTACGTGAATTTTCCCCAGATAATCCAGACTTCAATTATTCCTTCCCACAATTCCAAGTCAGTCAGTTGGTCGACAAATATTGAACCATCACTTATTGGTGTCAGGTACTGGGCATGCCACAGTGAGCAAAAAAGACAAAGTCCCTGCCATCAAGAGGCAGAAAACAAACAATAAACGTGGAAACGAACACATAAAGGTAGTTTCACATAATTTCAGGTACTGATCTGTGCTATGATGAGGATAAAATGGGGTATTAGAGTGATTGGAGGGAAGAAGAGAAATGCTTTATCTTTGGTTATCATGGATGGTCTCTCAGAGAAGGTAGCTTTGGAGTTGAGATTTAAATGATGACAAGAGGCAGCCATAGGAACAGAAGAATGTTCCAAACAGAAGAGAAGGTCAGTGTAGAGGCCTTGAGTCAAGAAGAAGCCTATCAAGTTAGAGGGATAAAAAGAAGGGCAGTATGGTTGAAGCCTAGCAAACAGGTCCAAGAAATAGATCAGGGTCAGATCGTATGGGACCTGGAAAGTCATGGTAAGAGTTGGGTCACAGTGGGAAGTTATTGGAGGGTTTTAGATAGGAAGTAATGTGATCTGATTTCTGTATTAGAAAGATCCCTGTGGCTGATATGTGGTTCATAAACTAGGAAAAGTGAGGGCTGGCAGTCCCTTAAAGGAGGTGGGCACAGTAGACCAAAGAAGAGATGATGACGCTTGAATTAGTTTGAAGCAATAATGTTTGTAAAACATTATAGAATTAAAGATGATGAGCCTTTCTGATAGATTGGATGTGTGAAGTAAAGACAACCGTCATGGGTGGTACTTCCATTTTTTTGTTTGAGCAATGGGGTGGATAGTGGTACCATTTACTGAGATGGCAAGGACAGGATGGAGAGTGAAGTTAGAAGGAGAATTAGTAGTTCTGCTTTAGCCATGTTACGTTTGAAATGCCTGAAGTGAGAGCCAAGCAGAGATGTTAAAGAGACATTGGAATACATGAGATGGCATTGAGGGCTGGAGAGAGAAATAGGAGACTTTTCAGTGTATATAGATGGTACTGAAAACCAAGGAACTAGGTATGATGCCTTGGACAGTATGAATGGAGAAGAGAAGCCAGGAAGAATAGAGGAGTCTAGTGAAAGAGGAGGAACCAGCAGAATAGAAAGAAATGAGTTGCTAATGAGACAGGGAAATCCAAGGGAGTGTGATATAGAAGCTTCGAGAAGATATCCCAAGAAGGAAGGATTGATCAAGTATGTCCCGTGCTGTCAAAATGTCAAGTAAAATGAAAACAGAGAATAACATTTCTTTGGCAAAATGTAGGTCATTGGTGACCTTGATAAGGGTCCTTTCAGGGGAGTGGTATGGAAGGAAATTCCATCAGAGTGGACTGGGAAGAGAAAGAGAATTGAAGAAATGGAGAAAGGGAATACTAACAACTTTTTCAAAGAGTTTTGCTATGAAGGGGAGCAGAGAAATGGGGCTGTACCTGGAGGGTGCACGGTCAAAAGATAGTCTGCTGGTTTGATTGATGGTTTATTTTTAAATGGGTGATAAATAGCAAGGCATGTTTTAAAGGCTGATGAGAATTATCCAGTAGAGAGGGAAATTGATTTATATCCCTACACACATTTTGGTGGGAGGGGCTAGGGAAATAAATGCTCTTGTTGAACACATTCTCCAAACGTGGCACCATTTAAACATATTTTAAATGCAATAAATTGACATGTTGAGACTATGACGAAAAGATGTTAGAGGAAACCATGTGGAAGTAAGATACTGACATGCACAGGGAAAGTTCTCACATCAGAGCTTTTGCATTTCACAGCTGCAAAAAAACATCAGTCCCTTAGACCACAGTGCGAATGGTATCTTTTAGAAGTTGTGCAATATGGCAGACTTAACCTTAAGACTGTTTGGGCTAGATCCTCTACCAACCAACCACTGGTGCAGACCCATGCCCAAATTTTCTTTGCAGATTTAAGAATCTGACTACATACATCAACCCACTCACCACTGGCACCTCCAAAGATGCTGCCATTGTATTGCCCGATGCACCTCTCAGAAGGTCTTTTGCGTCCAGAGGCAATGGAATACATTCATGGTAAACCATATACCCCAGTTTTCATGTCACAGTGTAAACTCTGCACACACCCAGTCCATCTCTGCACCTTCAGGCAGAACTGAGTTAGAAAAATTCCAAATAATCAAAGTTGTTCCAAAAATATTTTTTTTATTTTCCTCCATCATTGTAGCAAGCATTTGAGAATGACTGCCCAGACCATACTCCCTTCTCTAAGAACCATCACACTCAGATTCCACAGAATAGGGCAGCAGATCATCCTGTGACTTGTGACAGGTGACTGGTCCTGGGAGTAGGCAGATGAGCAGTGCCTATCAGGCTGCCCTCTAAAAATTCAGACTGAGGTGCCCAGATACCATATAAGTCAGCTTCATGCCTCGCACAGTGCTCCTGGCTTCCCGGAAATGCTCACACCACTCTATGCCTTCAACGTGAGAAGCCAGGGCTCAAGATCACCATTAATCCTCCAGACTGCCATCACCACATTGGGTCTTTCCATTCCCATTTCTGACCTGTCTCCCAGCCCTTCCCCATTCCCCAACGCCTTCTGTTGTGTGCTCTGGAACCCGGAGTCCATCATCAGCAAAATCCCCTTTATGTTCAACTTCTCTGAACATTTCATTAGCCTTTATGCCATAACCTTGTAGTTCTCAGGCATTTGGGTCTCAGGACCCCCCAAAAAACTTTTGTTTGTGTGTGTTATATCTATCCATACTTACTGGATTTGAAACACAACATTTAAATTAACTTATTAATTTCAAATAACTATAGTAAAACCATCAGGTATTTTATGAAAAATAACTTCACATATGTGTATCTTTTTAAGTCACAGGAAGCATGACATTGTTTTACATTTCTGCACATCTCTTGAACTTCCAGCTTAATGGAAGACAGCTGGATTCTTCTGGCCACTCCTGCATTCAATCTGTTGTGTTATCACACATCACGTAGCCTCTGGAAAATTCCACCGTAGACTTGTGAGAGAATGAGAGCAAAAAGGCAAATAATATCTTAGTGTCGCTATGAAAATAGTTTTTGACTTATGGATCTCTGACAGGGTCTTGGAGACTCCCTGGGGCTCCTGAACTACACTTTGAGAATCACTATTCTAAATGAACACTGGTTCTCCCCTGAGGGCCTTGCCTCCTCCAAAGTCCTCTCAAATGGTGGTGTTTTTTCTCCCGCACGCCTTGTATCACTGAATTTTGAGGGAGAGTACTTGTCTTCCTTGTTCCTTACACCACTTCCAGACCATAGTTCCTCCTAAAAATCCCATCAAACCATCAGATTATTCTACCCACTTTCCTTCCTTGTTGTGGTCATTGCCATCTCGTGGGTTATCCTTCTCTTTCCTTGAAGCTTTCACTCCCAGTTCAAGGTCACTCTCTTAGGTATTGCTCTTGGTGCTTTCAATGTCCATTCAATGTCCATTGAAGAATCATCTTGGTGATTTCAATATCCATAGATAGAATCCTTCCAGTATCCTCAATGCTCAGTTCCTTGACCTCTGCTCCAATGACCTTGTCCTTCACTCTACCACAGCCACTCACTCTCTTGGTCAACCTTGACCTTGTCATTTCCTATTGCCTGCCACTCTCTCCCACTCTCTAACTTTCACTTCTCTCCCTCTAGTTCCCTGACTCCCATAATTCTTCAACTCCCTGGGATATACTACCTTTTCATGGCTCTCAACCCCTCAGGTCCTCACTTCCCTCCTCATTCAGATTAGATTCCATTATTATATTAACTTCTTCACATACGCCCTAGACTGCCTTGCCCCTTTCTCGTTGCATTGCTTGGCTAAGCCAAGGTTGTTCAATCCAATTCTCCTCTACTCAGTGCCTACATCAGTATAAACAGCTGGAGAAATACAGGCAACCGTGTGTTCACACCTACCACCCTCCTGGGCCCCTAACGCCACTCAGCACCTGCACCAAATGTCTCTAGTCCTTTCACGCTTCTACTGTCTCCCACATTCCAAAGTTTTCTTCCTCATCCTCACTCTTATCTGAGAACCTTCATTCCTCCTTTGCACGATAATATAAGAACATCTAATAACAATTTCAATAATGCTTTGGACTGAATGATTATGTCCCCCCAAATTCATATGTTGAACCTCTAGTTCCCAATGTGATGGTATTTGGAGGTGGGGCCTTTGGGAGTTAATTAAGGTTAAATGAGGTCATGACGTTGGGGCCCTCATGAAAAAACTAATGCCTTTATAAAGAGAGAAAGAGACACAAAAGTGATATGTCTTTCTGTTTTTCTGTATTTCTCTGTCTCTCTCTCTCTCAAAAAAGAAAATCCATTGGGCTTCCCTGGTGGCGCAGTGGTCGAGAGTCTGCCTGCCAATGCAGGGGACACTGGTTCAAGCCCTGGTCTGGGAAGATCCCACATGCCGCGGAGCAACTGGGTCCATGAGCCACAACTACGGAGCCTGCACATCTGTAGCCTGTGCTCCGCAACAAGAGAGGCCGCGACAGTGAGAGGCCCGCGCACCGCGATGAAGAGTGGCCCCCGCTCGCCGCAACTAGAGAAAGCCCTCGCACAGAAACAAAGACCCAAAACAGCCAAAAGTAAAATTAATTAATTTTTAAAAAAAGAAAATCCATGTGAACATACAGTGAGAAAGCAGCACCTGCAAGCTGTGATGAGAGCCCTCACTAAGAATCAAACCTGCTGGTACCTTGATCTTGAACGTCCCAGTCTCTACAACTGTGAGAAGATGGATGTCTGCTGTTTAAGCCCCCCAGTCTATGGTATTTATTACAGCAGCCTGAGCTGACCGACACACATACCACCACTGCTGTACCTATGCACCTGCTACAATCTGTAGCCATATTCCGCCTCCCTCCTATTGCTGGAGATGGACTGCCAGTGCCAAATCTGAGGCTAGACCCTCCATTGTGCAACTGATCCCATCCCCCCACATCTCCTAGCGGGGTGTTACTCCACTCCCACCCTTCCAGCTTGAAAGATTTTTCCATATTCATTGTCCCTAATACTTATTCTCTTTTTCTTTCTTTGACCCTCTCCCATCAGGCTTTCATCTTCTCCATTCTGCTGAAACTACTTGTCAACATTGTTCATGATCTCCATGTCGCATAGGAACTCAAATACTTGTTGAAGGAATGAATGAATGAATTCTCAGAGAGTGAGGATCTCCCAACAGAAAAGTCACACATGTGTGTGCGTGCACACACACACACGCACAGATGGAGGGGGAGGGGCAGAGAGAGGGAGAAGGACAGAGAGAGAGAGAACTCTTCCTGGCCCCGGCTCCCACAAAGCCTGGCTTGGCTTTATGTCTTCGAGAGGCCTCTTTTATTTAAGAGTGGCGTAGGAGTAAGGCTGTCCTTTGCAACACAGGTATCTTGACCAGAACAGTCATCTCTTCTAGTATTGATATAACCCAAATCTTACCATCAAGAAATGCTTCCTTGTGGGGAGGAAACCTAAACCTTGATTTAGACCTAGTAGCATTATTTCAGGGCAGTTCCTTAATCCATGAGAGTCTCAGCTGCAGACACAATCTGGTTTTCAGGGATTTTATAAAGTCGAAATGAAGTTTATGAGAGTTATGTGAAATATTTGACATAGTGCTTGGCACACTGCAGTACATTTTTTTAGTAGCAATAGGAAAGCAATGAGGCATCATATTCAAAACAGGAGATCTTGTGTGTTTATTGTCTATAGCGTTTGTTTCCCTAGATAAATAATCCCAATTCCTTTATGATAAAGCCTAGTATTGAGCTTGATTCCCAGTTTGATTCACATATATTTCAGCCTTTCTTTATTCTCTAATGTTTATTGTATTACCGCAATACAAATATACTCTTGTATTAAAAAATACTGTTGAGTATAAAGGAGACTTCAACAAGTGGTCCAAGAATATGGAAATCAAATGGTAATCATAAAATGTGACATTCACATGCTCCCCACTTCAAAAATAGATCAAATAAAAATAAGGAGCAGAATCACATAAATATAAGGACATAAGATAGTAGTCTTCATTGGTTATATACAAAGACAAATGGAATAAGTAGGAGTGTGTTTATGCTTATTCATTCCTGTTGGGGTAGGGCAAGGGAAAGGAAGAGGGGAGGATAAGAAAGGGAAGAGTGTGGAAGAGGAGAAAGAAAAAGACAGGGGGAGAGAGATGGTTTTGGCCAGTGAAAGAGTTCTGGCCAGGAGAGTTCATCTAGGCTACAGTCAGAGGCCTGCTGAAAAAAATCCCTCAAGGCAATCTATCCCCCTTTCCTCAGAGTCAGTGCCCATCTCTCAAGTCTCTAACCACAAATTCAGTGTCCTGGGTACCACGATGCAGCCGCAAGATGTATCCCATGCAAAGTAAGCTTCTGGGGATTGACTCATGCTAACTAAATTCTCCAGAGCCTGATGTATAAACTAACATACTAATTAATATGTAACCAGTAATTTTGGTTTCTAGGACTCTGCCTAGAATCACATTGATAAATTTTCTCTTTTTCCTGCATTAGTAGGAAATTTATTCACTTTCCATTTTAATCTAAATCTTCCTCTGCACGATGGAATTCCCATTATACCCTAAACATTGCATCCTGTGCCACTCTCTTCCCTCCTCCCTCTCTGCTTCTTCCCTTCCTTCCTTCCTTCCTTCCTTCCTCCCTTCCTTCCCCCCCCCCACACAAATGTGGAATCTACAATAACAACAGTTACAACTGATATTAATATTAATTGCAGACATACGATATACTGGCCCTGTGTCAGGTGCTTTGCAAGCAGTGTCTCACACCTCAGACAACACTATGACATGGGTGCTACTATTAACCCCATTTTACAGATGAAGAATTGAGGCTTAAATGAACGCTTTAGTGCTTTCCCAAGGTCACCCAGCTTGTCAGAAGTAGAAATAACCACAAATTACAAGGTTTTCTTTCCCACTGTAAGTTCCTCCCTACCCTGAGTCATCTCGACCTCCCAATTTAGGGAGAGGAAGTTACAGAGCTGTTTGGGGAAGATAAATATTCTCATCCAAACCACCAACTGTAGGGAGGTTTTCTGCTGGACATGGGAAAGGAGAATTCTGCAGTAGGAGAAAGTGGGCAGAGCCAGGATGCCCTGTCCCTTTGGACAACTGTCCCTAGCAGCTGGGTCAAGGTGAGCCAAGCCAGCGCATGGATGGCCGTGGCTCAGAGAGAACTCTCTGTTCATTCTCTGGCATTAAGTGGGGCAGTTCTGATCTGACATCACTCAATGTCTGTTCCACTTCTCCTAAGTATGGTACTCATGTTACCAGAGTTTGGGTGTTTCAGCCTGGCTTTCATCAGTGAAGTCTAACTTAGGGCATTTCTCAAGCTCTCCTCTGAGGAAGAGTAAACCACAAGCTGTTGCTAGTGTTACTGGAAAAAGGTTCTTCACTCAAATAATTTTTGGATATATCGTGCACACAATATCATAACATGCATCTGTATGTTAAGAACTTGGGGGCGGTCTGCAGGAAAGAAACATTCAGTAATGTAACTTCTTTTCATGGACTACTATTAAGAGTTTAGGGATATAGTTTTCCACAGAACACCATCGGGAAAATGCTGTCCTAGATGGGAGAATTGCACGTCAGTCAAATTTGCTTTGAAGAGGTCCCAGAACTAAATAAGATCAACGGGAGTTCTTAACGGAATCTACTCAGCCGACTTTGCTTTCAGTTTTTTAATCTCTTGAATGACTAATCTACGGATACTATCCAAATTTACAGGGAAGTGTCTCCCTCCTTCACTTTCCACTGCAGAAACCAAATGAGTAACCTTCACAATCATTTCCTCTGACCCGCCTATGCATCTCATCTGGGATGGAGAAAAGAATAAGACCCAGCCACCTCCTTCATGAGAAAGGCTGTTGAGACCCGATGGAGATGTGATCAAGGGCATTTGATCGTAAATTAGCACGAGCAGCCATAGTTACTGAGAGCACGTACCGGGCCCAGGCTAGGCCCCCAGCAGAGAGTGGGTGACCTGTTTAACTGTACAGCCTGCCTGTGATGCCTCACGGGCCTGTACATTTGGGGAATACCCAGAACCTAGCACTGTGCCTCCACTGAGTAGACACTCAATAAATATTTATTAAAGGAAGGAAGGGTGGGAGGAAGGAAACAAACTGAGGTTTCGAGATGCTAACTTGCCCAACATCACACCTCTAGCAAGCAGGAGAGCCAGGATTTAAATGCCAAATAGCTGAGCTCTCCCACATCTGACCAACCGCCAAGCTTTTTGTTAATTAGCGCACAACCAGCTTTGAGGAGCTGGTGTGAGGCTCTGGCCACGTGTGCTCTGTGCATTAGCTTTGGCATTACTGTAGTTTATGCAATCAAAATTGCACTTTTTTTTGGAGTGCCTGGTAATAACAGCTAAAATTTATTGAGCACTTACTATGTACCACTTACTACACTGAAAACATGACACAGCTCATTCCCCATGACATCCTAAGAAGAAAGTACAATTATAAACCCATTTTACAGATGCGAAAACTGAGGAGCAGAGAGATTTAGATGACAATCTCTAATTAAGTGGTGGAGTCAGGATTTGAACTGAGGCAGTTTGACCCTCAAATCCCTGCTTTTAGCCTCTTTGCTACATCTATTCCCTCAGTCCAATGATAGACATCCCAAGAGAAGGAATAGACAGAGGCACGTACCACCCACAGCTGGATAATTAAATATATTTATTTTATTAATTTAACCCTGAAAAATGTTTACATATTTCTAAGCACATCACCAGTATCAACTCATTTAATTCTTATAATACCGCAAAAGAGTATGAGGCTGGTACTATTATTATTTCCATTTCGTAGATGAAAAAACCGAGGCACAGAGAGTTTAGTGACTTGCCCAAAGTCACACAGCAAGTGGCAGAGCTGGGAGTCAAACCCAGGCAGTCTGGATCCCTAGTCCTTGTGCTTAACTGCTATGGGGTGCTGCCCAATGGGAACAGGCAGACACCTCATTTAAAAGTGAAATAGCCTCCCAAGACCAGTGGCTAAAATGATCTCGAAGAGGAACTCAGAGCCATCTGCAGTCCTGGAAGTTAAACGGGGGCCAGGGAGCTTTAGATTTCCTGGCTAAAAATGTTTCTGCTCATCCTACTAGAAATTAATAGCCGATTGTTTTTTGCATTCCTGCAGGAGGGGTGGGCCATTCTCCCTGGGCCCCCGCTGTCTCTGGAAGAGTAAGCTCTCAGCCAGCGTCAGCCAGGGCAAGACTGGTAGGTGAAGGGACCAAATCTCTTTGTCGAGAGAACCCGGCAGAGATGGGTCGGCTCCTGCTTTCTGCTGGTCTAGGAGCTGGGCCCCTTCCTCCTCTCTTTGCAGGAAACCTGCCTTGGGTCAGTTCACAGCCCTTCTGCACCTCTGACAGAGGGAGCTGGGGGAAGGAAAGGATGAAAGAAAAGATGTGAGTCAGGTTATTTGTTAGGACAAGGGGCAAAAGGTCTTCAAAGGAAGCATGAGAAGCTGCAAACACAGCATCTAAGAAATGACATTGAACCATTAACAGTGAATCCTGCCTAGCTCACTAAGTCTTCCCCCAGCTGTGCTGGACAGGCGTGAGCTCCGAGACAGGGTGGGAGTGATGTCTGTCCGGGCACAGGGCAGGGGCTCAATGAATATGTGCCAAATAACTTGTAACATGAATATAAGTGAACAGCCCCTTAAAACTTCGGGTTTTACTTTTCTCTGGTCCATAAATGTTTGCCTCCTTTTTCTGTTTACCAGTATGACTGAAGGGATGCTATATATAGGCTGGACCCCAGCCTCATTCCCAGCCACTCTTCCTTCTTGCCCACCCCACCCTACGCCAAGTCACACTAAGCTGCTTGCGTTCTTGGAAAGGCAGGACTGCATTCAGGTCAAGGGTTCAGGTGATGGAGACAAGCCAGATTTCAGTGCTCATCCAGCAACATACCATTGTGAACTTGGGCCCGTTACTTAACCTCTCTGGGCCTGGAGCACCCTGTTCTCCTGCTCCCCCGTATAAGTACCCACTTCCCCCTCCAGGGGCCAGGGCAGGACTGCGCTTCCCCTCCCCACGGGGCGGCCTGCCCAGCACTTTGCACACCCTCCCCTCAGCGTGGACCTCAGCGTGTTGCGGGGATCAGTTCTCCTGCTTGGCTTGAGGCTGCTTTCTGAAACCTTTGATGCTAAAACTCTCAATTCTAATGACATTTATTATGTGGTCTAATTATAAATCCTGGTGCTGCTGTAAGGACAAATAGGGCCACCTGAAGTTCTATCTGAGCGAGCCATTGATATAATCAGTCAGTGCCTTGATCCCATTGCCATGATGTTTTTATTTGGTCTCATTATAAAATATGTTTTAAAATATACAAGTTTATACAAAACTGAAGTCATCTTTAATCCTACCATTACCACCTGGTAAACTCCTATACAAAAATTTATAGAACCCAGTTGGGACCATTTTGTATATTCATTTATTCTTTCTTTCATTTATTCTCTCAACAAATGCTGCTGGCTCCTCTTCTGCCAAGATTCCACAGTAAGCAAGAGAGACAAAGGCCCTGCCCTCATGGAGCTGACATCTTACTGGGGAAAAGAGGCAAACACACACATTTTTACTCTTCACAACCAACCAACGCGTGAGAATGAGAGTGGAAAAGGCAAATAAAGTAAGATTATTATCCTCCTCATCGTCATCATTATTAGTATTATTAAAATAGTTCAGGGCTTCCCTGGTGGCGCAGTGGTTGAGAGTCCACCTGCCGATGCAGGGGACACGGGTTCGTGCCCCAGTCCGGGAAGATCCCACATGCCGCAGAGCAGCTGGGCCCGTGAGCCATGGCCGCTGAGCCTGCGCGTCCGGAGCCTGTGCTCCACAACGGGAGAGGCCACAACAGTGAGAGGCCCGCGTACCGCAAAAAAAAAAAAAAAAAAGTTTTGAACTCATGCACCCCACGAAGGGGTCTCAAGCAACTAAGACCAGCTACATGATTTGCAAACTGAAAATGGCTGGTGGGGGTTGTGTGTCTCTTATTCAAAAGTTACTTCGAATTTCAAGACAGCCACAGCACAGCATTAAACAGAGCACCAGTCCTTCTGATCAGGGGGCCCTGAATGACTGCACAGGTCCTGAGGGCTACTTCAAAGGTTCCTGAATCACACTTTGAGAACTGCTACTGCAGAATATGACCTGCATCTTGCATCAAGTGGTTGACTTAGGCCCACAAGTATACACCAAAACGCTATAGAGGTAGCAGTCTGCGTGTGTGTGTGTGTGTGTGTGTGTGTGTGTGTGTGTGTGTGTGCGCATTGTTTAAGCTTCTGGATCACCAGGCATAAGTGTTCTTGATCAGTTGTGCACGTTTTTCCTTTGGGTGCCTTCCACATAATCTGCCCTGTTCAGTCTGTTACACACACACACACACACACACACACACACACACACACACACACACATACACACACACACACACCCCTCTAGCTGAAAGCTTGCACCCCTTGTGTTCCAAATGGCTGCACACCCGATATTCATCATAGTTTCCTGTTTTGTGTTTTTATTGTGGTTGCAGGCTTTGATCAGCCGAACTGATGTCTATCACCCCCATTTTCCTGTTTGGTGCCTAACACACAGTAGGCACTCTATGCTTTTGCTGAGCTGAATTTTATAATTCCAGTGGCTGGGGGGATATTCTACTTACTAAATGCTGTTAACAACACAAATGCAGCAATTGGTCCTCCCTCCCGAGAACCAGGCTCTTCCAGAGATCAGCAACCCCATGACCAATGGGTGGACTTGTGCATTCAAATGATGATACATCATTTTCCTGAAACAAGTGAGCAATGTTACCTGATATTCCTGAGGCTCAGATATGTATATAGCTAATAAAGGGCCTAAGTTTTTATAGTATTTAGAAGGATGCCCTTAGATTCCTGGTAACAAATCAGTCTATTTTAATGAACATTATATACGTTTATAAATAAAATACAGAGCCATTTACAATTCTGGTCAAATCACCTCTCTCTCCAGCACAGAGGGAAGGGACTGTGACCTCTCTCTCACTCTAAGACAAAAATCACACAATAGAGGTATTAATCCTTCACCTAAAATAGACCTTCTTCTACTCATATGAGAAGTTAGTACTGCTGCCAAGTGCAAAGGACCCAGGACCTTGAGTTCAAATCTGCCACTTTACAGGATGGGGAAATTGAGGCTCAGAGATAAGAAGTGACTTTTTTGTCCAAGATCACAGAGCTGTTTAATAGCGGCTGTGGGACACACACCCAACTCTCCAAACAGTTAGATAATGGACCACCCACACCAGAATAATGTGGGCTTTCAGCACAGTGTGGGTCCAGATTACTGAAAATGTAACCACTGCTTCATCCGGGATCATTAACAAGTAGGGCCTGAAATATCTTTTCCAAATCCAGCTGGACGTCAAACCCTCCACTAGTGCCCTGAGTACCATCCCTTTCCCAATGTTCGTTTGAAACATCTTTCCTCCATTTTCAGCACCTTTATCCTCTTCCCTCCCACTGGCCCCTTTTCCTTCCCTCCAATGCGTATTTATTGCCTCGGGGAGAAGAAAAAACAGGACTTCATAAGGCTAGCTGCCCCTCGTGGTTATAATTCTATTTCTTTCTCGGTTGTTACTGCCAAACTCCTGCAAGTGATATATACATCGAGGCCTCCCTTTTCTCACCTCCCTTGACTCCTGTAAGCCCTTGCAGTCTGGCTGCCATCCCAGCGCTTAACAGAAACCAAGGGTCAATGATGCGCTTGTCCTAAATCAAAAGTCTTTGACTTGGTCGTAATTCTCCTTGACGTCAATGACCATGCTTCCCTAATAGTGATAGTCGTCGTGATAATACAGAAGCTTTTATACTTAAAAATAGGTCAGGTCTTAAAAAGCCATTTGTAAGTTCAGTATTTAAAAGGGCTTTGGAGCCAGACGGCCTCGTTCATCTCTTGCTTGCCCCATCGACTAGCAGGATGCCTTGGGCCGCAGCCTCCATAGTGATAAACTGGGAACATAACAGGACCTAGCTCACAGAGTTTGGGTGAAAGTCCATGGAATATGTTTAGAACACTGTCTGGCACATAGTACATGCTCAATAAATGTAAGTTGCTATTGTCGGTATAATATTTGTAAATCTAAGATGACCGAGAGGAGTTTACGTTTGCAATATCCATTCACATACCCACCAGATGGAAGCATTGGTTGATGCTGTGACATTTCTGTTTCTCCTTGCTGCTGTCATACAACTTTCTCGGGTATATTTCCTTAAAACAGGTCAATTTGGAAATCTGTAGAGGCAATTGACTCTCCTTCCCCAGATGGTCTCTATGGGATCCATACCCCTAATCACCCAAGGTTCATTTTAATGAGGAACAGATTCATATGAACTTTAAATTTATGGAAAACCCAGGCTTGCAACAAAAAAGCTCCAAGTGGGCTTCCCTGGTGGCTCAGTGGTTAAGAATCCGCCTGCCAATGCAGGGGACACGGGTTCGAGCCCTGGTCCGGGAAGATCCCACATGCCACGGAGCAACGAAGCTTGTGTGCCACATCTACTAAGCCTGCGCTCTAGAGACCGCGAGCCACAAGTACTGAAGCCTGTGTGCCTAGAGCCTGTGCTCCGCAACAAGAGAAGCCACCACGATGAGAAGCCCACACACCACAACCAAGAGTAAACCCCACTCTCCGCAACTAGAGAGAGCCCACGTGCAGCAACGAAGACCCAATGCAGTCTAAAATAAATAAAATAAATAAATTTATTTTTTTTTAAACAAAAATCTCCAAGCAGCGCTTTCCGCTTCCGCAAGCTAAGCCCTTGCATTTTCCGTTGCCCAGCCGGCTCCTAAACTTGCACGAGGCTTCAGGGGTTGATGCTCTGCTCCAGCCTCTCCTAATTGAGCTTTTTTTCTATTTTGCTCTTCATTTTTTCTTGCTGCAGGTTGATAACTGTAGAGTACATGACTCAACAATTTCCACATACTATATGATCCCCTCTTTATTCTATGTGGTGATGATTTGATGATGATGACAAGGATGGAAGATATTTCTTTTTTCTTTTTTTTTTTGCGGTACGCGGGCCTCTCACTGTTGTGGCCTCTCCCGTTGGGGAGCACAGGCTCCAGACGCGCAGGCTCAGCGGCCATGGCTCATAGGCCCAGCTGCTCCGTGGCATGTGGGATCCTCCCGGACCGGGGCACGAACCCGTGTCCCCTCAATCGGCAGGTGGACCCTCAACCACTGCACCACCAGGGAAGCCCAGAAGATATTTCTTGAGTGCTTACTATGTGCCCAGCTCGGTTCTCAGCACTTTAAATGCATCATTTGTCCCCCCATCCCCACTTCACCTCAAATGCACATGTAGAATTCTTTTTCTTACTTTCAATTTTTAAAAACGGCTTCTACTTTCATTTCCATTATGAGTGAGTCTCGAAGTAACATGTTTAACACTCCCTGCTTTTGTGCATATAGGAAATAAAAGATTTAGTAATATTCATAAGACACCTCAAAACCAAGGACACACGCAACCAACAAGCCATAAATAAGGGACAATCAAAAGGCTGAAACTAAAGTAACTGCCCCGTTGACTCCCTCCTCTCTTTGGTGGCAGTGCATACGCTTTTGTCCAGAGCACGACTTTGTTCCTAAGTGTAAAATAAGCTGAAAGATGATCAGAGAAGCTTCTGTAGGATTGTTGAGTGTTTACCAAGTCCCAGGCTCTGTGCTAAGAGCTTTACACACATTATCTTCTTGAATCTTCAAAACAATCATGAACTGAGTATCCTTAGTGTCTCCATTCTACAGATAAGGACACTGAGGTTAAGAAGATAATTTGCCCAAGTCATATTGGGCCAAGATTCAGACACAGGTGCATCTGCCTTCAAAGCCCATGCTCTCAGCAGCTCAATGCCTAGGCTGATTTCTGCAGCAGTATGTTCTCCAAGTTTTCCCAGAGAGAAAAGACACCTGACTGCCAATGTCTTTTCTGCTTTCTCTCCCTTCTCCCATTCCCCGTGGGACTCTTCAAGTCCTGGAGGAGATCATTCACTTTCACGTTATCACCAATCTTGACTATAAACATTTTAAAGTCATCTCATTCACTCCTATCTCTCTAAAGACGTCCATAACTCCTGGCACGTAGTACATAACCAAGATATATTTGTTGAATAATTGAACAAATCATCTTTCTAAAGATTATTTGAAAACTGCTAATCATTTTATTCTTGAGGAATGATCTAAGAGCTTCAACCTTTAAGGTTTTATGGGTTTGGGCCCATGCGATGTTGGAGCTCATTGTAAGCACATTGATGCAAAGCATTGGTTCTCAACCCTGGGTGATTTTATACCCTCATCTCCACTATGCTGGTGACATTTAGCAGTGTCAGAAACATTTTTAATTCTCACGACTGGTGGTGGGGGGAAGGGAAGAGGACGCCAATGGCATCTAGTGGTAAGGATGCCCTTAAACATCCTACAATACACAGGAGAGTCGCCCATGATAAAGAACACAATCTGGCCCAAAATGTCAATAGTGCTGAGGTTGAGAAGCCTGATATAAGGGTTTGTTCTTCCTGAAGCTGGTGTCCTGGTGGCTGAGATGGGGCAGGGATGTATAAACCGTCTGTTTATCTGAGTGCCAACTGCCATAATCCAGGGTCAGTATTGCCTCTTATTTGAATGGAAGGAACAGGGAAAAACTGGGGATCCAGCTTGAGGATCCAGAGATGTAACTCCTGTTCCTAAAACCTGGAACTAACATGATTTAGTGCCATAGACAAGGGGCTGGGCTCAACTTTTCATCTGTAAAACGGGTGTGGATGGGGGTGACCCCTTTTAGCTCTAAAATCCTCAGGTTTTAACACATTTTGAAAATTGATCTTTTCTTTCTTTTTTAATGTATCCTTCACATCCAATCCCAGGTCAAGTTTTTTGTCTACTTTTAAGACACGCCTGCAATTTTCTCCTTTTCACTTCTCTGTACCTCCCCTTCCCCACCACACACACCCACTTCCTCCACCCAGACAGTCATTGTCACCACCTGGATTACAGGATGAAATTTCTAATCGACCTCCTTCTCTCCAGGCTAAATCCTCAAGAGGTTCAGGAGCTTGACCTGGAGGCCCCGTATCCCCTAATCTGTGACATAAGGCATGTTTTCTCCCCTCTTCATTTTCTCTCCACCTTTCCTGGAGAACAGCTGATGCTTCAGAATCCTTCTTCATGGAAGTTTCCCCCAAGTCAGCAGAATTGCCTCTCCTTTGCTCACACTCTAGTAACACTTTTTATCTAAAAGCAGGGCATAAATTTCCCTGGAGAAAGGTGCCCTCCTGGTACCAAGAAGAAAAGAACATTCTTATTGCCTGAGATGGGGAGTTGAGGCGAAATGAGCCTGCACAAATAAACATTATTAAAATAACCCTTATCGTCCCATATATTCTCTAGTCACTTTCCCGTAATTTACCACCCCTAGAAGCCCAAACCCCTTTCCTTTGTCTAGTCACTTCTCCACAATTTATCCCCCTTTGTTAAAATGGTATCTAACCCCCAAATCTAACTGCTTCTTGAGATTTCCACTTCTTTTCTATGAAGCTCCCCATGCCACATAAAAATATTAATATCAAATAAAATTTGTGTGCTTTTCTCCTGTTACTCTGTCATTTGTCAGCTTAATTCACAGTCCTGAGTCTCAGAACCTAAGAGGGTAGAGGAAAAGTTTTTCTTCCCCTACAAAGCCAAAATTATTAGAAAACTACTGACTGCAGCTATTTCTACACAATGAGCACATTGAGGGGCACTGTCCATTGTTCCAGTGGTGGGGGAGTGGGAAGGATCTTCTGTTTAGAAAATCATGGTGATGAGCCTTTAGGTATAAAAAGTTATCTGGGGCTTCCCTGCTGGCACAGTGGTTAAGAATCTGCCTGCCAGTGCAGGGGACACGGGTTCGAGCCCTGGTCCAGGAAGATCCCACATGCCATGGAGCAGCTAAGCCCGTGCTCCACAACTACGGAGCCTGCGCTCTAGAGACTGCGAGCCACAAGTACTGAAGCCTGCGTGCCTAGATCCCATGCTCCACAACAAAAGAAGCCACCGCCATGAGAAGCCCACGCACCGCAACGAAGAGTAGCCCCCGCTCGCCACAACTAGAGAAAGCCCGTGCGCAGCAACAAAGACTCAAAGCAGCCAAAAATAAATTAATTATTTTTTTTAAAAACTTATCTGGTTCTGACTGGAATGAGGAAGCAGAAATAAAGGAAGCTAAAAGTGTTCTCCAGAATAAGGTAACAAGAATTCTCTGTTTTTCCCTTGAAGCCTGAGCCACAGGGATATTGGAGGGGCTCAGGAGTCATATAACAGAAGAAAATGAAAGCAGCTGCTCTTCAGGGTGAAGGTGGGTACAGGCCCCAGCAACAGAGAAACGGACCAGGTCAAAGACAGAGATGACCTAGATGCTATGTTAAATAACATTGCTGTGTTATTAATTCCACTTGTATTATTTATTATCACTATTTTATAGACAAGGACACTGAGGCACAGAGAAGTTAAGTGACTTACTTCACATCACACAACTGGTAGGAGGCACAGCTGGGATTTGAACCCGGGCAGTCTGACTTGAAGATCTGTGCTTTTAATGACTTTACTATATTGCAGGTGGGTGTGCTTGCTCTGTGATGTAATTCTATTAGCTCAGAAAAATATGGGAAGTAAAACTGGGAGAGAATGAAATCTATTCTCTTTAGCCTGGGGGCTAAGTGGTACAGAGAGCTGAAAGCAGCCCCCAGCATCAGTGAGGATGGGTAAGAGGTAATGGAGGAAAAGCAGATGGCAGGAGGTCAAAGCCAGAGATGGTGTTGGGCTCTCTCCTTTGCTGAATCCTCTGTGGGGATGGGTAGGTCTCACAGTATTTTTTCTGGTTATTGGAGGAAAGAGTGAGACCAGTTCCATCTGGACCACCCCAAGATGCCTTAGGTAGAGTAGGGTTCAAAAAGTGATAAGTTTTAAAAAAGTGATAAGCTAAACTTGCTTGTCCTTGCCGTCCAGGAGAAAACGTAGGTAGCTGCATACCACTCCACCCCAATCCCCACCATGACGCGCATTCCCTCCTCATTCCTCCTCCCTCCTCCAGGGGGAAGAGTGGAGAGTTCCCTGGAGGATGTGGAGGTTTGGGGCCGGGAATGGGGGAGGTGCTAATTATTCTCACCCACTATAAAGTGTGAGCATCACGGGATTCCGGAGAGAGAACAGAAGGCCCCTTGCTTTCCTTCCCCTGAACAATCGACCAGAAGGAAGTTGGGACACTCAGCCCCTGGATTTCCCTGCAGGAAACCCAGGCCCTATGAGGGCCTCCTGCTTCCCGTCCCTCTCTGCCCTGGTTCAGCTCCAGGTGAGCGCTCTGCCTGTTTGGTAAACAGACAGAAAGGACCGAGTGCAATTCATACATTTTGTTGTTGTTGTTAATTTTAACTTAGTTGCTTTATAGAAATAACAATTTTTTAAATCTCAAATTCATCAGAGAGGGGTACAGTAAGTCCACTACATACGAACGAGTTCTATTCCGAGAGCACGTTCATAAGTCCAATTTGTTCATAAGTCCAACAAAGTTAGCCTAGGTACACAACTAACACAATCGGCTATACAGTACTGTACTGTAATAGGTTTATAATACTTTTCACACAAATAATACATAAAAAACAAACACAAAAAAATAAAGAAAACATTTTGAATGTTATAGTACAGTACCTTGAAAAGCACAGTAGTCCAGTACCACAGCCCAGTACCACAGCTGGCACACAGGGGCTGGCATCGAGTGAACAGGCAAGAAGAGTTACTGACTGAGGAGGGAGAGGAGGTGGGAGATGGTAGAGCTGAGGGATCGTCAGCAATAGGAGGTGGAGGGCAAGCTGCAATTTCACTTACGCCTGACGTACGTTGGTGGCACAGGTTCTGGTTCCTTGCTGGAACCGGATGCACACTTTTTTTTTTTTTTTTTTTTTTTTTGCGGTACGCGGGCCTCTCACTGTTGTGGCCTCTCCCGTTGCGGAGCACAGGCTCCGGACGCGCAGGCTCAGCGGCCATGGCTCACGGGCCCAGCCGCTCCGCGGCATGTGGGATCTTCCCAGACCGGGGCACGAACCCGTGTCCCCTGCATCGGCAGGCGGACTCTCAACCACTGCGCCACCAGGGAAGCCCACATTTGCATCTTTGAAAGTTCACAACTTGAAGGTTTGTATGTCGGGGACTTACTAAATATTACTTCATATTTACCCTGAACCTCGTGTGTGCTGATACTCGGCACTAAGAAAGTAGGAGAGTCGGCCTCTTAATATACTTGAGGGGTACTAAGTACTAGAGCTACTTAATGACTTTCCTGAACCCCATTTTTCCTCAGTAGGGTGGGAACATTGATACCTACCTTACAGAGGTGTTGTGATATTAAATTGAAATTCCGTGTGAGGGCGTCTAGCACCATATCCGACACAGAGCAATCGCCTTGAATTGAGCATCTATGATTGGTTTTTAATTCATCTCTTATTAATAGTTATCCACTTGAAAATACATAAGACAAAGTCCCGCCTCTCCAAGAGCTCACTTTTTGTCGTGACACATCCATTTGAAATGATTCTTCAGGATACAAGGTACTAGGGTGGGTGGAGCACTACCAATGCACACGGGCCAGGCAGACAGTATGCCCGAAAGTCCCGAGAAGGGAGACATCTGTGTGGTCAGAAGAAGCAGGACTTGAGCTGTTGAAGGAGGAGCACGATTGGGTCCCAAGAAAGGTGAGGCGGGGACCTCCCGGCGTTGGGTACCATGTCACCTTCCGTTTGTATCCTTCCTCCTACTCTCCCAGTGCCCATGCCCAGGGTCTTTCATACCTCATCTGCCTGATTAAATAGGGACAACGGGTGCCAGGAAGTCTGCTGTATGGGTGAGAAACTGAGCCCCAGAGAAAGAAATGCAGCCAAGCCAATACCAGCCTCATTTCGTCAAAGATCAGGCGACGAAACGTTAACAAAAGGCTACCACGGCTTCAGGAGTCAACCGAGTCATCTGGCCGTTGTTGTGTAACAACCACAATGATAAATGTCACGACAACAATTAACATCTACTAAGCACTTATTCACTGTACCAGGCGTCATGGAAAGTGCTAAATGTGTGTTGGCTTATTTCGTTCTCATAACGTCTATGAAATCGGTGGTGGTATTATATTATTATTATTATTACTTTCTCTCCTTTACAGAGGAAATATTAAGGCTGAGAGAGGTTCAGAAACTTGCCTCAAGGTTGCTGGGCTCGTCACTGGCAGGGCCAGCTGCAAGCCCAGGTCTGTCCACCCCAAAGCTCAGGCCCTGAGCTCAGGCCCATAGAAACTGCCCCCAGAGTCCTGCCGAGACCAGCTTGTTCTGGGCTATTTCAGAAAGGGGCCGTGTAAGGATCACCTAGTCTTCTCCCAGCCAATAGTCCCTGTGGCTGAACTGTCCTCTGCTTGACAAGAGACGATGGGGCACAGACTCTGGGGCTCGGGTGAGTGGATCCTCTCTCCTCTCCACTGTGTCAGAGCAGCTGTCTCATCCTCCACGCTACCCTCTTTGCTTCAGGCTCAGCAGACTCTGCGCCTCTCGAAAGAACTCCCTGGTCCTTTGCCTTGCCAGCCTCCGTCCTCAGTGGTCATCTAGTTTGCCCGTGTCTGCCTTACACTCCAGCACCCCAAGCTCGGAAGAGAGCCCTGGATGTGGCTTGACTGATACAAAGAACAGTGAGAGTGACCCTCTATTTATCATCAAGCTTTTGGCAGGAAAGAGCTCTCTGCGGGAGGCGCCCTTTTGGCTTGTCACTAACTTTAAACCAGGCGCCCCCATGCCCTACTCATCTCCAGCCCTAGCACACCTTTCAGATCTTTTGATCACACAATAAGTAATGAATAGATGACCAGATCTCTTCCCCAGCTTCCCCTTCAGTAACCTCGTGAACAAATTCTGTGAACAATAGAGCACCTAAAGAAAAATCACAAGACGTCAACACAGACCTGCACACAGTGAGGGACGGTAATGACTCTGACCTCCTTTTTCAATGATTAACTGAGATCACTTCCCTTTTTCCCTTTAAAAACTTTCATGGCTGAGCAGAATCTTCAGAGATGGTTTCTGGGGGGCACTGAGTCCACCATCTCCCCAGATTGCCGACATTCTGATTAAAAGCAACTTTCTACCAACATTTGTCTCTCTCTCGAGTATTGATTTTTGAGTGGTGAGCAGCCAGACTTGATTCGGTAACACTTTCATTATGTCTCAAACTGGGTTAGGTTTTTTTTTTTCTTTTTTTTTTTTTTTTTTTTTTAGCAATTACTGATTTCTCTGGAGCTTGTGACTAACTGAAACCTCCTTATGCCACAATTTTCCCATTCTACGGGCAGAAACACTCAGCTGTGCAGCTGAGAATTCCCAATCCTTAATTACGTCATTTGGGGAATTCAAAAAAGAAATTACAAAATCTATACATGTGTTCCATCTCAAATCACACAAAACAGAAATGAATAAAGAAAAATGAATAATCTCCCTGCTCCCCATTCCGCCCTTTTTCTCCCCAAGGTAACCAATATTAACAGCTTGGACCCTATCTTTACGAAATATAGACACAATGTTCAAGGGTTCTTTTCAAAAAGATCACACTCTATGCCAAGTGTCAGAAAACTATGGTCTGCAGACTAATCTGACCCACTGGCTGCTTTTGTAAATAATGTTCTATTAGAACACAGCCAAGCCTGTTCGTTTACACATTGTGTATAGCTGCTTTTACGCTACAAAGGCAGGAGCCTAAAATATTTGCTATTTGGCTCATTTCAGAAAACATGTGCCCATTTCTGCCCTATGCACTACACTCCAACCTGTATTTTCACTTAAAGAAAGTATCATGGCCGCCTCTTAGGTCATTGCATATGGATCTAACATTCTTTTTTAAAGCTATTTAATGTTTCATAATATGGATGAATTATAATTTATTCTATCATTTCACTATTTGTGATATTATGATATAATAAGAAATATATATTTCATCTTTCTCCCTGGTTCCTGGCACAGGGTTCCTAAAACCCTAGTAATTTCCTGCATAATAGGGGCAACAGGAGTGTCTTTTGTTATTTATAATAAGCCCCTGTCAACCAAACCTGAGCTGATGCTAATAAGGTGACCCTCGGTGGGTCCCTAGGTCATTTCAGGATGGTGACCGGTTGCCAGAGGAACCAACCACGTGATTAAAGAGTTGGAACTTTCTACCATGCCCCTACCTCCAGGGACGGTGGTGTGTGTGTGTGTGTGTGTGTGTGTGTGTGTGTGTGTGTGTGCTGGGGATTGAGTTAATTACCAATGACCAGTGATTTAATGAATCATGCCTATGTAACGGAACCTTGTAAAACACGACATGGAGGGGTTTGGAGAGCAACTGGTTGGTAAGTACATCCACGTGCTGGGAGGGCGGCACATCCCAAACTCCATAGGGACAGAACCTCCTGTGTTCAGGATCCTTCCAGACCCCACTCTAAATACCTCTTCATCTGGCTGTTCATTTGTATCCTTTATAATATCCTTTATAATAAACTGGTAATCGTAAGTAAAGTGTTTCCGCAGGTTCTGTGAACCGTTATAGCAAATTATCAAACCTAAGGAGGGGGTCGTGGGAACCCCCAATTTGTAGCCAGGTCAGACAGAAGCCTGGGTAATCTGGGAACCCACTACTTTCAATTGGCATCTGAAGTGAGGCAGGCAATTTGGTGGGGCTGAACCCTTAACCTGTGGTTTGGGCTAACTCAGGGTAATTAGTGTCAAAATTGAATTGACTTGTAGGACACCCAGTTGGTGTCCACAGAGAACAGGAGAATTGCTTGGTGTGGAAAATCCACACGTTTGGGATCGAAACTGGAGTGTGGGTAAAAAACTGATCATAGCAGTTGTACTATTGATGGACTCTCAGATTGTTCACAGGTTCCTGCCACTATAGTCAATGCTGTAATAAATGTTTATTTTTTAGAATTACAGTGTGATCCAGCAATCCCAATCCTAGGCACCTATCCAGACAAAACTATAATTCAAAAAGATATGTGCACCTCTACGTTCATAGCAGCACTATTCACAATAGCCAAGACATGGAAACAACCTAAATGTCCATCGACAGATGAATGGATAAAGAAGATGTGGTACATATATACAATGGAATACTACTCAGCCATAAAAAGAATGAAATAATGCCATCTGCAGCAACATGAATGCAACTAGAGATTATCACACTAAATGAAGTAAGTCAGAAAGAGAAAGAATACCATATGATATCACTCATATGTGGAATCTAAAATATGACAAAAATGAACCTATCTATGAAACAGAAACAGAATCACAGACATAGAGAACAGAATGGTGGTTGCCAAGGGGGGTGGGTGGGGAAGGGATGGAGGTTAGGGTTAGCAGATGTATAAGCTTTTATATATAGAATGGATAAACAACAAGGTCCTACTGTATAGCACAGGAGAACTATATTCAATATCCTACGATAAACCATAATGGAAAAGAATAAAAAAAAGAATGTGTATATTATATATACATATATATATAACTGAATATATATATATAAAACCGAATCACTTTGCTATACAGCAGTAATTAACACAACATTGTAAATCAACTATACTTCAATAAAAAATTTAAAAATTAAAAAAAATGTCTATTTTTAAAATGCTCCAGAAGAAATGGGATGTAACAAACAGATCCACAGGCTCAAACATGAAGCTCTCACTGTGCCAGTAAGCCTCTTCAAGCAGCAGTTCTAGTCAGGCTTGGGTGTTGCCAGGCTTACACGGGAGGAATTTAACTTTTAGAAAAGAGAGCACAGCTCCAAGCAGAAATTTTGTCCTGACAGATTCACCTAGATGCTTCCCAGCTTTCAGCTGTGCCAAAGAGCTTTCCCCTGGGCATCCAGTCTCTGCCACCTGAGCCACCCACGCCTCCTGCTAAGCCCTCCACCACCCAGGACTTAGGCTGGGGCACCCCACCGTTCCAGCCAGGCAGGGTTTTCTGCCACTTGTGGGGAAAGAGGTGCCTTTGAAACAGGGCAGAAGGAGTTCAGCTCTAGAGAGAGAGAGTGCCTTTAATCCTAGAGATGGAGGCAATGTATACAGATTACTTGTTTCTAATCTTTTTGGGGTCATAGACTCCTGAAAGCTATAGATCTTTCCTCCCGGAAAAACATGTCTATTTTTCTGTAAGGGTTCTGTGCAAATTCAGGGTATGAACAAACTTTCATGGCACGCAGTCCTCAGGTCAGCAGCCCCGGCTCCAGGTACACTGCAATCATGTTCTTTACTGTGGCTTACCCAGCCCTTGTCATGAGTTTGACACAGCGTGTTTCTCTATGATTCATTAACGCTTTCCTTTCTCGCATCACCGACCTTGTGCCTGCCATTCTAAAGGTCTTCCACAGGCTGGCTGTCATGTGCCTCCTTCTTCCTCTGGCTATCCTGTTTGGGAAGATAAACCCACTTCCCAGCCCTCAGACACCTCTCGCTGGGCACAGAACGCCATCATCAATCCCACGGATCAACACCATTCTTCCTGCTGTTGCTATTACCATGACCTGCTTTCCTAGCCTTGGGTGCAAGCCCACACTGGAAAGACACTTTTCTTTCTAGCCTTTTGCCATCTGGATCAGTCTTCCAGAACCTTCCTGAAAGCTGTAAATCTTTCAACTAAACTAGATATTCTTCTCTGGCCCCTGCCTGTAAATGTGATGACTTTGTTGTTGCTAAATTTTTACAAAGGAAGTTTGGCCACACACAAAAAAATGCTGCAAAAATGTCAAATTCAATGACCAAGGAGGATCTCCGTTGGTATTTGTTTGTGCTGCCCCCTCCTGGTTAGAAAAGAAGCACTAAATAAACCTGATGGCCGGTTAGTCCTTTCTTACTGAAAATCCTCAGTTTTAATTTTTCTTGATTTTTAATCAGAGTCTTAGAAAGTCATGCTGGTCTTTGTTATTTACAAAGGCAGGGTACACTGTGGTTTTTTTTTAATATAAAGTAATGTAATTTATTTATTTATTTTTGGCTGCGTTGGGTCTTCGCGGCTGCGCATGGGCTTTCTCTAGTTGGGGAGAGCAGGGGCTACTCTTTGTTGCGGTGCGCGGGCTTCTCATTGCAGTGGCTTCTCTCGCTGTGGAGCACGGGCTCTGGGTGCTCGGGCTTCAGTAATTGTGGCTCGCGGTCTCTAGAGAGCAGGCTCAGTAGTTGTGGCGCACAGGCTTAGTGATTCCGGGGCATGTGGGATCTTCCCAAACCAGGGCTCGAACCCGTGTCTCGTGCACTGGCAGGCAGATTCTTAATCACTGCGCCACCAGGGAAGTCCCTCACCGTGGTCTATTTCAATCCTTCATAATGTCCATTAAATGTTCTTGCCTTTGATCCAGAAATTTCCTTTCCAGGAATCTGCCCTGAAGAAACAGCGAGAAATGTAAACAAGAGATTACCTTCAGAGATGGCCATCTTGTTGCTGATGGTAGTAAAATACAGAAGGAGGTTAAATGTCCAACAACAGGTGGTATAACAGAGCCATAGGGTGGAATATTATGTTCACCTTAAAATGATGTTCATGGAGGCTTCTTAATGATATGAAGAAACATTTATAATATGTTAAGTAAAACAGGACACAAAACCATAAGCACTATACAATCACAACTAAATATGCATAAAAAAAGAAATCTGGAAGTAAAACATCAAAGCTTAATCCGGTTTTCTCTGAGTAGTGGAATTATGCTATTTTATACATTCATATGTTTTCCAGCTTTCCTGTGAGTATGTGATATTTGTAAAATCAAGAAAAAAACTGGGACTTCCCTAGTGGCGCACTGGTTAAGAATCCGCCTGCCAATGCAGGGAACACGGGTTCGAGCCCTGGTCCAGGAAGATCCCACATGCCATGAAGCAACTAAGCCTGTGAGCCACAGCTACTGAGCCTGCGCTCTAGAGCCCGTGCTCCACAGCAAGAGAAGCCACCGCAATAAGAAGCCCATGCACCGCAACGGAGAGTAGCCCCCGCTCGACACAACTAGAGAAAGCCAGCACGCAGCAACAAAGACCCAAGGCAACCAAAAATAAAATAAATAAATAAAAATTTAAATTAAAAAAAAGAAACAAATCATAAAACTTATATCTGCATGGTAGAAAGAGCATGGAGTTTAGAATCAAATGACCTAGATTTATATCCTGACTCTGTGTCCTTAGAGTGATTCAATCTCTCCAGATGTGTTTCCTCAGCAATAAGTGAAGGTAATAATAATGCCTGCATCACAGAATTATTGTGAGACTTGAACCAGCGTAACACACGTTTCTAAACAACTCTTGTCTTCCATTTGTTCCCCCCATATATTTACCTTCCCACAACTTACCACCTAGAAGCCCAAACCCCTTTCCCTTTGTCTTGCCACTTCTCCACAATTTATCACCCTTTATTAAAATGGTATATAAGCTCCCAGGCCTAGCCACCTTGTGGGTTTTCATCTTTTTTCTATGAGGCCCTCCATGTGCATATGAAATAAACCTTTTCTCCTGTTCATCTTTTTGTCGGTTTAATTCACAGGTCCCAGATACTGAACCTAAGAAGATAGAGAAGTTCTTTTTTTCTCCCTTACACTACCAACATCTGCAAACTTTTATCAGTGAGCAGGAATATGTAGTTCCTATAACCTGTGCTGTATGCTCAGTTGAAGTCCCTTATTGCTGTCTTTTTAGCTGCTCAGACCAACTACCACCTTGCATGAAACGATCCCCAAGGCAGTTGAAACAATATTTCAGAGGTAGGATTGTAGAACCCTTCTAGCCAGCCTCAGACAACCAAGAAATTTTCCAAATAGTTAGATAGAGAGCCATCTGGGGGTAAAGACTTGAATTCGTATATATTTTTCACACAAGGGTGGGGGTATCAATAATAAAACATTTTAGCCAATTTATAGATCTTGAATACCACTCACTGATAGTAATTGAGTTTCTAGCATCCATTATAGCTATCAACAGGCTACTAATTTCACCAGTGAAAATCTATTTCTGACAGTTTGCTAACCGGTAAAACTCTTGGTGTTTCTCAGAGGTAAAGATAGCTGAAGCACTTAAAATGGTCTCTTCTGGAGTGGTATTTTTCTGACATAATTCTAATTGACTACCCATGGAGAGGAGACGCCTGATTAGAATGGTAGCTGCCCTGGGGTGTCACTTCAAATAGTGTACACAAATATCGCAGGACCTATGCTGAAGTGTTTTAGAGTTAATCACACATATAACACCTGTAAAGTAATAAAAGCCCTGAAACATGTAAACACACCACAATTATGTGATTATTAAATCTGATGCAAACATTCTAGGTAGCTCCATATTCTGAATTTTGCATTTCTTTTTTTTTTTCTCTTTTTTTTTTTTTTCTGAATTTTGCATTTCTTACATGTACTCCCTTACAGATTTTGAACCCTGGAACTGGAAAAAGGAAACCTCACTTAAAATGGAGTCAAGGAGGCCAGAGAGGAGTTCTCATGCCTTACTACCTCTTTCTCTCTGCAGACCCCAATCAGGAAGAGACTCGCCTTGCATCTCCCACTGGAAGGTTACTGCTTTACAACCTCCGCAGGAAAAAGGAAGATTTTCTCCTCGCCTGGCAACAGCTCAGCCAATGAGAGACTGTCACAACTCAGCCAATGAAAAGCCACCACACTTTGCACTCCCAGTATCCTCCAATAGACTCTTCGTTTGTAACAGCCCCTCCGAACGTCCCCTTTTCCTCTATGAAATAAGGGTCCTCTCCTTTGTCTCTCAGGACTTGCTTTCAGTTTTTGCTAGAGCATGCTGGTCCCGAATTACAATTCTCTGCCATTCCTGAATAAACCCATTTTACTGGTAAAATACCTGGCTGTATTATGTTTTAAGGTCAAACAGATTAAGGTTTTGTTCTTTTTTTTTTTTTTCAGTGAATTTCTATTTTCCCATTCTTTTGTGAAATGTGGCCATGTTGAATGGGGCAAGAAGCCTGGATGGTAAAAGGTCTCCATTCAGAATACTGAAAGGCAAGAGTCAGTGCTGATGCCCACGTTCCTAGGGCCACAAAGTTAACCTCCCACCCACACCCACTCCAGGGCTCACTGCACCTCAGGAATCCCATTAAAAGGCCTCCTTCGGTGTTCTGAGAGCTCTCCATTCAGGGTAGTTTTATCAGAGGAATTAAACCAGAAAGTATGCAGCTCAGATAACAGGATTAATTAACATTCTTCTCATTCTGCAGACAACCGGGAGGAGGGCCACCTATGTCTTGCCGGCCTCACTGAGGTGGGCTGCCCACGGCTGGCCTGGGATTTCCTGCAGCTGGCTCTGCAGAATGCTAGCCTTCTCTAGGAACGGTGCGTTGTAAGAAAACTTCTCTTTGTTCTCATGGGGCATTTTCCCCCTCCTGTCGGCCCCACTCGTTTTCAGCTTTGTATTTCCAGGTTGGTGTTGATAGATGGGACCTGGCGGCATAAGAATGATTATGGCAATAAGAGCGGGCACTAACACTTATGGAACCTTCCCTGCAGACCCCCACAAGGCATTCACGAACTCCACATGGAGTGAGCCTTCACTGGAGGGTCTCAGCTCTCACCACCAGCCCACCCTGAGTCTGTGGCATCCTCCCAAAAGATCTGCCTCTAGCAAGGCGTTTGTGAGCAGTGGCTCTTCCACTGAACACCCAAGCAGAGGTGGACATGTGGTCTTCGAATCACAGGGTGTTTAAGCATTTCCCAATAGCTGTCTCCTCTCACCACCATCCCCAAATTTCTCTCCTCTTGTCTCTTACTTGTCTTTTCATTTCTCTTCTTTCTCTTCCCCACCCTCAGGCTTTATAATTCCCTTGATCTTCCAGAGCAGTAGCCCTCACCTTGCTAAACTCACCTGACATCTCAGGTCAGGAAAGCCAGGTTCATCCCCAGAACCCAACTACCTGGTCTCAAGCACCTCCCTCATGGGGAGGGGGTTCTCAGCATGTTCTGGACACTATACTATCTGACATAATCCTCATGACAGTCTTGAGAGGGAAGAACTGGGGTCTGTAATCATTCCCATTTTAGACAACGAGAAAAAGGCTCAGCGGTTTACCTGCCCACAGTCACTCAGCCAGATTCGGGATCAAGAAATCCAGAGCCATGAGTGGTCTTAATGGCTCACCTTACTGTGATCATATGTCCCAGTTAGCCCTGGAGAGTTCCAGTTTAAGTCAGTGTTCTTCACTCTCCACAGTGCCCTGGTCTGGAATCTTACGATCACCCTAACGACGCCATAGACTTGTCTATCTTTATATCCACAGCGCCTGGAATCTGGAAGTGCTCAGTAGCTTCAGAGACACTTCCCCAGACGGGTCTTGAGACAGCCATCACCCACCTGAAACAGCCATACAGCCCTTGCCTCTGCCTCAGAGCATATGAAGAGGGCTGTTTCCCGAGGCTGTCAGGCAGTTAGCCTGTAAGTGAATCTCTCTCTGTGCTGCAGGCTCCATTTATCTCTCTGTAGACTCTGCAGACCAGTGGGGCTCAGACAGCCTCGGTGACCACCGTAGACACCTTCAGGAAGGCTGAGATGTTTGTTCAGCCTGGTATCATATTTCATCCCCACCTCCCTCGCTGGGAGACAATCAGGATAGAGATGGATTACACTTGTTTATGGGCTAACGTTTCAAGTGAGAGTTGGATGCAGGCTTGATCGAATTAATTAATTCTCTGTGTTCCAAGAAGGAAGGGAAAAGGAGATAAGGGAAAACTCTCCACCACAGCTGGCTCTTAGATGGACCCAAAGACACTGGCAGGTGCTCATTAGTTTCTTTCGCTGCCCTGATTTCCTCTGGGGCAAGGTTAGCTTTGTTCAGAGCAATATGGAAAAGCAGCCTTTCCCTGCTTACTTGTTATTTGTATAGGAAATCAGATCTGTGGGTTTGGATTTTCAATGTATCGCCTTTAGGCAGCATAGGGGCCAGGTCCCCTTCCCACCTCCCTCTCCCTTTAGAGCAGGGACACAATGCCTACAGGAGAGGTAGAAGGCAAAGACAGTGGGGCTAGAATGCCTGGCTAAGAGTCCCAGCCCTCACACTATTACTAGTGTGGGTCTTCATGTCCTCATCTGTAAAATGGGGATAGTAATAGTACCTCTCCCAAAGGTGACTGTGACAATGAAAGGTGAAGCCCTTAGAACAGTATCTGACATATAGTGCTACATACATATGCTATTTGCTGCTGGCTGGTAAGGAAGATGAATGTGGCTGAAGGTGTCTGGGTAATAGAGAGCGGGGCACTTTGCCATTTAGACAGAACGTGCTCCATCTGAACTTGGCAGCCTGAGCCTGTGGGCATACACACCCAGTGTTTCCAAAATCTTCCAGCTTTTCAAAAGAAGCCCCAAATCCAGATTTTGTGTGACGTCTTCTAATCTGTAAATGCTGACGGTGAATTTAAAAAAACATTAAATGCTGGGCTGCACAGGACGAAACAAGTCAGTGAGCCTGATCCAGCTGGGAGCCTCCAGACTGCAACCTCTCCCTACTTACTGCATGCTGTCACTGCAGAATGGACGAGATCAAAGCCATGCAGCTTCCATGAAATACAGAGGTGGATGAATTGCTTTTATTGCATCCAAAGTAGGATTTGACAATCAAAAGGGAAGAGAGGGGACAGGGGTGAGCAGCTGAGACTCAGGTAGTGGAGTGCCCAGCCCCAGGGGAATTCCATGGGGAAGAGGCATCCCAGCCTAGGCAAGCTTCCTGCTGGGACAGGGTGGCAGGCAAAGTCCAAATTATGGATGGCTATTTAAATGATGTCACTAAATCTTCAAATCACAAGACCACCCTTACTTTCCAGTCACCTTCTTACTACATGACCAAGAGCCTGGGCTCAGGCATCAAGCTGCCTGGATTAGATGACATCCTGACTCAACCCCTTATCAGCTGTGTGACTTCGAACAATTAACTTCACCTCTCTGTGCCTCAGTTTTAGTTGTAAAAATTAATAGCGCCTGTCTCACAGCTGTCCTAAGAAACAAAGTGATGTGTGTGAAAAGCTAGCACAGTACCTAGCACATCATAATTAATAAATATTACTACGAATATAACAGTCACTTAAATAAATGTTAGCTTTTATTACTCACAAAGCAACAGAAATTTATGAAGCACTTAATGAGTCCAAGTTTTAAAACCAGACTTCATGGGATATATTAGGACTCTGAAGAGAGGCCCTGAGTCTTACTCACTAGTAAATCCCCAACATGGAGCACAGTGTGGACCGTGAGGTAAGAGGCCAATGAATGTTCATTGAATAAAGGGCTCCTGTCCTCTGGGGATCTACAGAGTAGGGGGTGGCGGAGGGGGGACAAGACCTGAATGTGTAGAACATTAACAGTGAAAGATTTACACTAGTCAAGTCATCAAAAGAAGGGAGTCTGGAGCAGAAGGGTGGGGAATCTGAAAGAATCAATACAATTGCATTGCTGGAATGTTCAGTTTCAGAGGACATCATCTCAGGTTCAAGCAGTCAGGGGAAAGTCTCATGGAAACAGAGGTGCGGCTTGGACATGAAGCAAAAAGGCATTCCGAGAGGGCTGAGTCCATGGAGAGATGGTGATGAAGTACTAGGTGTGTTTCAGGGACAGTGAGCAAAGGAACTCCATGGGGACAGAGTGTTCCAAACAGCTAGTAAGTGAAGGAAATCTGGAAAAGCTGAATTGACATTTTATTGAAAAAGACCTTCAATGCCAGGCTATGATAGGGATTGCTAGATGTCTCTTTTTCTTCCTTTTAAACAGAATACCTAAAATATACTGCCCCAAATATACTGTACTTCTCAGCCAAACTGGTAGGTGGGGGCAGCCATGTGACTAAAATCTGATTTTAGTTAAGGCCAATGGGACTTAAGAGAAAGTCTTATGTGCAAATTCTGGGATGTTGACACAATGGCTGGAGCTTTAGCAGCCATCTTAGGTCAGGAGGCAGAAAGCTAAGGCTGTTGGCTGGGGAAGGAAGGAACCAAGCACCCTGATAACTATATCAGCCTCAGATATTCTACCTCTGAAAGGTTACACAAGAGAGAAATAAACCTTACTGTTTAAGTCACTGTTATTTGGGGTCTATTTTAACCTGCAGCCAAACCTAAGGCTGACTGATACACGAGCCAAAGACTGTATGCTTTATCCTGGGGCATCAAGCAACCATTGGAAATTTGTGGGCAGGCAAGTGACAAGATGAATATTTGGTGTGGAGGATACAATGCAGAACAGTCTGGAAGCAACTGTGCAATAGAGATGAGGGCAGGGAGAATCCAGAGGCTGAGAGCTCAGGGAGGAGGTTAATGTAGTAATTTAGGCAAAATGAATAAATGAGTGTATTAGTTTGGGTTCGTCAGAGAAAAAGAATGAATAGAATTTATATATATTCTAATAAAATTCTAACACAACTAATAGAATTATATATATAATAAGGAATTGGCTCACACAGTTATGGAGGCTGAGAAATCCTCAAATCTGTGGTTGACAAGCTAGAAACCCAGGAGAGTCAATGGTACAGTTTCAGTCCAAGTCCAAGTCCAAAGGCAGGAGAAGACCAATGTGCCAGCTCAAAGACAGGCTGAGAGAGGAAATTCTCTCTTCCTCAGCGCTTTTTGTTTTTCTCACATTAGGGAGCACAATCTGCTTTACTCAGTCTGTGGATTCGAATGTCAATCTCATCCAAAAATAAACCCCACAGACACACTCAGAATAATGTTTGACCAAATATCTGGGTACCCTCTGGCCAGTCAAGTTGATGCATAAAATTAACCAACACAAATGAGCATGTGCTGAAACCTGTTCTGAGGGAAAATCATTCTAAAAACTGGAATAAAAAAGTAAAAACTACACAGAGTATAATGTTCTTTGATAATGTTGAAAAAAGTTGTTGCTTCTTAATCAATCTAACTAAAATCTCACCTTAGTGGCGCAGGCTGGACCTGAGAAAAATCAAGTAATATCATATAACATTTTAAAAGGAGGGCTCCTGAGTTAGACGGCTTGGGTTCAAATCCTGGCTGCTTCAGTTACCAGCTCTGCAACCTTTGGCAAGTTATTTACCTCTGTGCCTTGGTTTCTTCTTCATCTCTATGACAATGGAGAGGATATCCATAGTTTACATGCTAGAGTTACTGTAAGCATTAAATGAGGAAGACATTCATTCATGGGTTGTTATACCTGCTATGTGCCCCACACTGTGCTAGGCGCTGGGGATACAGGGATGGACAAAACAATTAAGAACGGTGTTGCTTATCTAGTGAGTGAGAAAGGCAGTAAGTAAGTAATGAAATGAAATCATTTCTGCAGTGACAATTCCTATGTGGCTGAGAAAAGTATGGTCCACAGTATATATTGCTGGTGGCATGCAAGAAGATTTTACATGGGAAGCAGATGAACATTTTTAATTGTTTGTAATAGTTGTAGATTGACAAAGTATCTTAAAGAAATACTTGCTTTTCTTTTTTTTTTTTATAAACTTATTTATTTATTTTTGGCTGCATTGGGTCTTTGTTGCTGCATGCGGGCTTTCTCCAGTTGCGGAGAACAGGGACTACTCTTTGTTGTGGTGCGCAGGTTTCTCATCGCGGTGGCTTTTTTGTTGCGGAGCAAGGACTCTAGGCGTGTGGGCTTCAGTAGTTGCAGCATTGGGCTCAGTAGTTGTGGCTTGTGGGCTCTAGAGCGCAGGCTCAGTAGTTGTGGAGCACAGGCTTAGTTGCTCTGCAGCATGTGGGATCTTCCTGGCCCAGGGATCGAACCCATGACCCCTGCATTGGCAGGTGGATTCTTAACCACTGCGCCACCAGGGAAGTCCAGAAATACTTGCTTTTCTATTGATGACAATGACATTTATTCATTCAACAAATCTTGAGTACCGGAGACTTCCCTGGTGGTCCAGTGGTAAAGAATCCGCCTTCCAATACAGGGGACTCGGGTTCGATCCCTGGTCGGGGAACTAAGATCCCACATGCCACAGGGTAACCAAGCCCGCGTGCACCACAACAACTGAGCTCGCGCACCTCAGTGAGAGAGCCCGCGTGCCACAACTATAGAGCCCACGCACCCTGGAGCCCTCACGCCACAGCTAGAGAGGGAAAACCCACACGCCACAACTAGAGAGAAGCCCGTGTGCTGCAAGAAAAAGATCCCACATGCCTCAACGAAGATCCCATGCTGCAATGAAGACCCGATGCAGCCAAAAATATAAATTAAACAACAAGAACAAAAACCTTGAGTACCTACCAAGCACTTTATTAGGCAGTTAGGGAATATAGCAGAAAGCAAAACAGAAAAATCCTTGAACTGCTGGGGCCGGCGTTATAAATTTTCATTTACAATTAACTATGGTTTTCCTTTCTAAGTAAATTTAACTTTGAAAAGTAGAATCCATCTTACTAAGTGAACAATACCTTGTTGGTGTGCAGACATGGCAAAAACTAGTGAAAGTGGTGTAAAATGAGCCACATCAGGGATGCCCTGGGCCTGAAGTTAGCGCTTACAGTACGGAGTTCCCAGATGGGCGCTTTCACAAGAAGGGCTAGGCTCCGCCCCCACTCCCACTCCCCCCTCTTCCTCTGTTTATATCTCCTCTTTTATTTATTTATTTGACTGTGTTTTGAGGTGTATGCAAGATTAAGTCAGAGTATTTCCATTTTGAAATTACAAGAAAACCCACTCATTGGATTAACTAGCAAAGCTTTGTAAATCAAGGAAACTTGGAATAGGAAAATATTTATAAAGAAAAGTGATTTTCACTTTTGCTAATTATCTAGTTGGCTAACCACGAGTTGCCTTATGGAGAACCTGTTTTTCTGAATCTATTAATATCCTATAACTATCCTGTCAAAGCTTCCATTTAAGTAGACCATATCATATCTGCATTCTAAATAAATACCATGTACTTGAAAATAATCTGTCCCTCAGGTAGATCAACATGGTCTTGCCTCCCTAATTAAATGAACAACATAAACACATTAAAGCATACTGCTACCCCTCCCCCATTTCATTATTTTGAAAATAAGAGTAATCTTACCTTGATTAGCTTTGATCAGAATGGGGGTGATTGTAGAGAGCAATTTTATGTGTCGATGGAAAACTATCATCCACCCTTGTGGGTTATCAGATTCTAGTTCTGTTCATTGAGCTTATGTCACCTCTTTGTAAACTGGATCCTGCTATACCACACATTTTGTCAGTAATTAATGTTTCCAGTTTTTCTCCCACTCTCTTGTCTTGGCATCGCTGAGAACTAAAATGTCCTTTTTCCAAAGCCTTGCATGCTGAACTGGGCGACTTGACATAACTTCAAAAGATTTATCACCAGAACACTGTGGGCCACTCAGAAAGTTCACCAGAACACTTGCTTCTTCCATGGTCCCCTCCGGGGAACAGCCATGACTGTGACATTGCCACTACCATCATCAGGCTACCACCCAAAGACATTTTGAGCTCAACATTTAGAAATTTCAACTGGCTGCACTCTGGACCAGGAAGGAAAGAAAAGAAAAGAAAAAAGAAAGAAGAGAGAAGCTCCAACCATAAATCTTTGTTTTTCTTTTGTTTTCATAGAAATGCTCCTCATTAAATGCCTGATTGCTTGCACCATATAAAGGCCTAATTTTGGCCCCACTTCCCTCTGCACCATCACCTCCTAAAATGACACAAAACTTTAACTGGACTGATCTGTTCCCAGGACTGAGAGGCTGGGTCAGTGGAATACGGGCCAATCAGATAACTCAGCTCCTTATCTGTGAAACTTCTAGGGAAGTTTCAGATGCGGTAAATGAAGGGATCTGGAATATACCATTGTGAAGAGTCTTTGTTCTGAATTCCCCTTATCTGCGTAAAAGCAGAACCTTCCGAAAGAATTAAACTGTCATAAACCTCTGCGCCAGGAATTCACAACCAGCGAAGATTGACTCCTATCATTGGAGATGAGAAATTGGCACCAGAATAAGAAATTACTTAAATAGACATGATCACAAAACAATCATATCTCTCAAGTAATTCCTAAGGGCCCATTTATCTTTTCTAAAAGTCGTTTGTTTTTCCATAAACGCCCTTCTCCTCCTCTGTCCTCTATTAAGTTGGTTCATGAGCTCCACATTCTGTCTCCTTGAGTCACGTTTTTCTGTGAATTCCCACATACATGTGTGAATAAAAATCTGCCTTTTCTCTTGCTAATCTATCTTTTGTCAGATTAATTTGCAGAGCTCCAAATGCTGAACATAAGAGTGTAGATGAGAAGTTTTTTCTCCCCAGCAGGTTAATTGAAACAGAGACTGACTGCCTTGCAGGTGGTATTAAATGGATAGCTACCCATCTTATCATCATTCTGCTCTTTGTCTGATGACTCCAGCTGTGGGGCACAGAGCTGGAAAGCTCACTAAGTAAATATAGAATGACTTTGGCTTATGTCTTAAAGACGTCATACCACCTCTATATTTCCTCTCCCACTGGCCTCGAGGGGAATATACGCAGACGAGGATAACAGGGTTTTATTTTTATTGCCCCTAACTAAAGCAAGGTTTTAACAGTCACTTACCCTGACATTTAATTGGGTCCTTAAGGATGGTTTAGATTCTTTAAATAGTTAGTCTTTCCAGGGGACATTTAAAAAGTCATTTCAAGAGCTTAGCAACTTTAAGGGAAATAGTCTAATGGAGCCGTTGCCACTTACCATCTGGTGGGGAGATAGGGGAGGGAGGAATGCGTTGAGGATCCCACAGGGGTGCAGTCAGTCAAATGAGGAATGGGGCCCAGATGAGGAATATAGGACAAGTGACTGACCAGAGACTTCAAATAAATGGAATTTGGGGGGAAAGAGAGGAGAGGGGAAACTGTTAGCCATTAAAAGACACAAGAGATAGATCAATCAAGTGCAACGTTGGTTTGGATCCTGATTCCAATAAAGCAAGTGTTAACAATTCTTTTTTGAAAATAGGGGGAAACTGAATGGATTGTGTTAATTTAATTGTGTGTTATTGGTTTGGATTTGCTTATCTATTGGAGATACATACTAAAGTATTTATGGACGAAAAGCTACATCTATAGTTTATATCAGGAAAGAAAAAAATGATGCATGTTGGTGGGGGAGAGAGGATGCAGATTGACCAAGAATAGCAAAATGATGATTATTAAAGTTGGGTAATACGGACACGAGAGTTCACCATACTATCAGATCTTTGCATGTTTGATATTTTAAATAATTAAAAGTCAAATAAAATGGCATACATCATTGCTGGTAGTGAAAATTAATAAACCTTTTGGAAACCCATTTGGAATACATATCAAAAGTAATAAAAATGTTTACCTCGTAAAAAAAAAATTGTCGATTTTGTTAACTTTGACAATTGACTCACAGGAATCCATCCTAAGGAAATAATCCCAGGCCGGCAATGGTAGACACTCAGAATCCTCAGCTGCAATTTACAGTTCAAGAGAATGGGAAGTGGGCTTCCCTGGTGGCGCAGTGGTTGAGAGTCCGCCTGCCGATGCAGGGGACGCGGGTCTGTGCCCCGGTCCGGGAGGATCCCGCATGCCGCAGAGCGGCTAGGCCCATGAGCCATGGCCGCTGAGCCTGCGCGTCCGGAGCCTGTGCTCTGCAACGGGAGAGGCCACAGCGGTGAGAGGCCCGCGAACAGCAAAAAAAAAGAGAGAATGGGAAGTGTATCAATTCCCTAAGGCTTCTGTAACAAAGTACCACAAACTGGATTGCTTAAAATAACAGAAATGTAGTTTCTCGCGGTTCTGGAGGCTAGAAGTCTGAAATCAAGGTGTTCACATGGACATGCTCTCTCTGAGGGCTGCCGGGGAGAATCTGCCCATGTCTCTCTCAGCTTCTGGTACAGCTGCAATCCTTAGTGTTCCTCGGCTTGTAGACCCCACTGGCTTATGGCATCATTCCAGTCTCTGCTTCCATCCTTATATGGTGTTCTCCTCATGTGCCTCTGTTTCTCTTCTCTTCTTTTTTTCTGCCATTATTATTCCTATTTATTTATTTATTTAATTGTAGTATAGTTGATTTACAATGTTGTGTCAGTTTCAGGTATACAGCAAAGTGATTCAGATATATATGTGTATATATATATATATATATATTCTTTTTCAGATTCTTTTCTCTTATAGGTTATTACAAATTATTGAGTATAGCTCCCTGTGCTATCCAGTAGGTCCTTGTTGGTTATCTATTTCATATATAGCAGTGTGTATCTGACACATACTTCTCTTCTTATAAGGACACCAGTCATATTGGATTAGGGCCCCCACCGTAACAGAGGATGACTTCATCTTAATTTGATTCTATCTATAAAGACCATATTTCCAAATAAGGTCACATTCACAGGTAGCAGGGTTTAGGACTTCAACATATCTTTTGGGGGGACACAATCCAACCTGCAACAGGAGGGCCACCCTCCCCCTCCAATTTCTAACATCCGGGTAAGTCCTGACTTGGGCCATGTGCCCAGTCCTTCAGCTAATCACCTTGTCCTGAGGATGCAACCGCCTGCTTAACCCTGTGATGAGGCCAGAGGTGCGTGGTGGTGGGCCGTGGGCAATGATTTGACTGTCATGTACCCAAAAGTCACATGGAGTTGAGAAAATTCCTCAAAAAAAAACAAAAGAAATGGTATGACCAAAGTGTGCTAGGTGGATGAAAATAAAAGCTGCCATAGTTCACTCTAAACCATTATGTCAAATCATTCCATTTTCTGGGGTTATGTTTATTACCAGTTCATTTTGAGAGGTTCACCAAGAATTTATGTTGGGTATATTTTACTTTTCAAATATAGGTGCCCAAATTACTGGTAACACCTGCCTTAAAACTTTTCTAAGGTGAAATTGTCAGGTGCGTGAAACATTTCCTGACTCTTGAGAGAATCTCATGGATAAAACAGCTGTCTTAATCTCTGAGGCAAAGTCAGTGTAGGTTCATTTCAAAGAATGTTTTTGGAATAATTATGAACTATAGTTATGCAACAAGCCTTTAAAAAATAGTTATTTTGAGGAGTAGTCTTGGAAGCTGGGAATTGTTACGGGCTAAATTGTGTCCCCCCAGGGCTTCCCTGGTGGTGCAGTGGTTGAGAGTCCGCCTGCCGATGCAGGGGACACGGGTTCGTGCCCTGGTCCGGGAAGATCCCACATGCCGCAGAGCGGCTGGGCCCGTGAGCCATGGCCGCTGAACCTGCGCGTCCGGAGCCTGTGCTCCGCAACGGGAGAGGCCACAACAGTGAGAGGCCCGCGTACTGCGCAAAAAAAAAAAAAAAAAAAAAAAAATTTGTGTCCCCCCAAACTCATATGTAGAAATCCTAACCCCCAGGACCTCAGAATGTGACTGTATTGGAGATACGGTCTTTAAAGAGGTAATTAAGGTAAAATGATGTCCTTAGGGTGGATCCTAATCTACTATAAGTGGTAACCTTATAAGAAGAGGAGATTAGGACCAAACACACACAGAGGAAGACAAGGTGAAGACACAGGGAGAAGGCAGCCACCTGTCAGCCAAGGAGCGAGCGAGGCCTCAGAAGAAACCAACCCCGCCAATGCCCTGATCTTGGATTTTTAGCGTCCAGAATTGGGAGGAAATAAATTTATGTTGTTTAAACCACGCAGTGTGTGGTACTTTGCTATGGCAGCCGTAGCAAACTAATACAGGGACTTAGAAACAACACAGAGGATCAAAACAGAGGTGGTGGACATGAGCCAGCGCTCTGCCCTTACCATTCAGTCCTGGCACAAATTTCCCTGGAGCCTGCCTCTTCTGCGTCCTCAGTGTGCTGGGCGGACCGTCAGGCAGCTTCAGAGGTGGGTCTGAAGATTGGGTTAAACACAGTAACCTCTGGGGGCACAATTTCTCTCAGGCATGAGTGAATGACCTCATCTGGGCAAATAAGGCTTGAAAAGACATTTGTTAGAGGCTTATGGGAAAGCAGCTTTCTTGCTTTTCTGAGAACGCCACTGGGAGACACCTTTTCTCTTTCTGAAGGATGTGGAAGAAGAAGCAGGTAACCCCTGGATCTACTGGCAACCATCTTATGGCCATGATTTGAGATCGTTTTAACATGAAATAGTCCGTACAGAAGGCAGAGTGTAGTGAGAGGAAGAAAACAATCTTGGGTGACATTTTCGAGTGCTATATTAAGCCTTAGATGACTTTGCAATTGCATGGGCCAATAAATGCCCTTTCTCATATAAATCTGTTACTTTAACTGAAAGCATCCTACTATAATGGTTAGAAAATCAAATTTAAAAAAAAATAGGCCTGGATTACTTTCACAAGTTTAGAGAAATAACTAAAAGCAACTGACAGCAAAACCCAAAGAATTACTTTTGAAAAATTCCATAATGAGAAAAGTAAAAAGCAGGAGGAATTTTCTATCAGGAACTTATTTCTAAAAACCGAATACAATCATGATAAGCAAATATAATAAACAGTTACTCTTTACAGATGATCTACTGTGTGCCAGGCTCTACACTAAGCATGTCACATGCAGTGGCTCATTTAATCTACACAACACTCCTGTGAAGAGAATTCTACAAATATCCCCACTTTACAGATGAGGAAACAAAGATTCCAAGAGTTTAAATAACCTGCTCAATGGTACAGTAAAAAAGGCTAAAGAAGAATTGGACCCAGCTAGTCTAACTCCAAAGCCCCACCTTGAACGAGTGCACACACTGCCTTCCAATCATCCATCAATCTAATCCTTACACCACTTTCCAGGGTGGGACCCGTAACGGATGAGGAAATTCATATTCACAGAAATTAAGTAACAGGTGGGAGCTCCCTCAGCTCATGATTATGCAAAAAAGGTGAACCAGAGGGCACAGAGTATTAAGTCTTAGAGACCAACAGGCAAGATAACTGATATGTGGAAAGAACCGCCAAAACTGGGCACTCAGCAAGCCCTTAAAAGATTCCTGGCTCATCACCTTCTTTTAGTACTTGAAGAGCTAAGGCCCAGAGAAGTTTCATATCTTGCCCAGGGAAACACAGCATGTTAGTGGCAGAGGTACAACTAGGACACACTTCTTCTGTCAAGGAGACCTATTTTCTAGGGCTTCCCTGGTGGCGCAGTGGTTAAGAATCCGCCTGCCAATGCAGGGGACACGGGTTCGAGCCCTGGTCCGGGAAGATCCCACATGCCGTGGAGCAAATAAGCCTGTGCGCCACAGCTACTGAGCCTGCGCTCTAGAGACCGCGAGCCACAAGTACTGAAGCCTGCGCGCCTAGAGCCCGTGCTCCACAACAAGAGAAGCCACCGCCATGAGAAGCCTGCGCACTGCAACGAAGAGTGGCCCCCAGTCGCCGCAATTAGAGAAAGCCCGTGCACGGCAACAAAGACTCAAAGCAGCCAAAAATAAATAAATAAATTTATTAAAAAAAAAAAAGGAGAGCTATTTTCTAACACACAAAAGTTCCTTTGATGAGCTGCGTGTACAGGGTGTCTGCTAAATGTGCTTAATTCCGGGACTTTTCCCCTGTCTTATTGGAGTAGATTGAGCCTCCAGGGCCTGTTCATCTGATTATAGCCCCTTAATTTTCCCTGTGGAAACAACCCCTTCCCCCCACACGTGGTCTTGGAAGGACTTGTAAATCTCCCTCCCTTAGAGATGTGACTTGAGCTAGAACAATGGGAATCTCTCTCCTGGGAATTTAAATTTTGGCTACCATTTCTTTTAATAATAAATCTCTGTTTTTCCTTAAGGAATTCAGAGTCCATTTGTATTGTTCACAACCCATGAACCTGGATTAGTTAAGGCTTTTCCAGTTACAAGTGTTAGAAAACCAAGCCAAATATGCTTGAGCAAAAAAGGGAATTCATTGCCTTAGATGCAGTATCTGCAAATTATTGCTCTTGGGCCAAA
This sequence comes from Stenella coeruleoalba, assembly GCF_951394435.1. Taxonomy (NCBI): domain Eukaryota; kingdom Metazoa; phylum Chordata; class Mammalia; order Artiodactyla; family Delphinidae; genus Stenella; species Stenella coeruleoalba. The sequence goes on from NC_137154.1 coordinate 22,396,584, forward strand.
TCCTGCCCACCACCTGCCCTTGTAAATAGTTTTATTGGAACTCAGTTATGCCCACTGGTTTATGTATTGGTTATGGCCTTTACACTGTAATAGCTGAGATGAGTAGCCCTGACAGAAACCTTTCCTATCCGGCCCCTTATAGCAAAAGTCTGCTGATCTCTGATTTAGGCAGACTCAAAGTCAGGTGCTGCTTGATTCTGGGGTTTAATGATACTTCCAAAATCCAGGCCTTCCATCTCTCAGCTTCTGTCTGCTTTCCTCCATGTGTTAGCTTGATTCTTGGACTAGCTCTCCCCTTGCGGTTGCAACCCATGCAGGGACGAGAGCTTCATCCCCTCCACAGGAAAGTAAAAGTCTTGGGTCAGGCATTCATTGGCCCAAATCAGCCTTTCAGTGTGGGCAGAGGAACAGGCCTTACTAATTGGTTTAAGTCTGTAAGGACTGACCCCCTGAAGCTAAGAGTGGGGTAAACCAGGATTCTACAGGGGCGTGGGAGCCCTGATTTGCCAGATTTGTGGTGTAAATACTCCTACCATGGCCTTCTTCAAGCCATCAACACGTCACTAAATGCAAAGTTGGGAGGAGATGCACAGTAGCACACCATTAAATAGTATTTCCACCACAGATACAATAGACATAAATATCTCAAGGGCTGAGGTAATAACAAAGTGCAGCAAAATAATTAGGAAGTGGTGAACTTTGAACATTGATTACTAACTGCACATTTATATAATTTAATTTTTAATAATGGCCGTGTTTGACAACTGACAGATACTTAACAGCCAGCTCCAGCACAGCACACAACATTATGGAGACTTCTGTTACCAGAATAAAAATAAATAGCTATTAGATGCTAAATAGACAAACAAAAAATAAAATAAAAACCCACACAAGTATCCACTGTGGAAAAACTGATCAAGGGCATGTAACACTAAGGAAAAAAAATATATGCACCTGTGGGTGAATCCAACCGTGGTGGGAAGCTAGAGTCTGGCCCTGTGAGGCTAGAGATGTGTGTGCTTATACAGGCTTCCCACGGCCCCTCAAGGAGCTCCATAAAGTATTGGTTTATGCTGACTTCAGGTGGGCCCCCAAAGTAGGAAAGTAACCCATTAGGCGGCCATACTGAGAGGTGATCCAGAAAGCTCCATTAGAAAGCAATCAGGCCATTTAGGAGAGCCAGACTCCAAGGAAATCTAAAAGCACAATACCACAGAAATACATATAAGTGTTAAATGCTGTTCCTACGGAACACAGTTCACTGATGACACAAAAGGTCTCTGGGAGTATTAATCATAAGAGAATTAAGAAATGTCTTAGATCTGTATGGTCCTTGAAAGCTCTCAAAGGACAATCCTAAGCACCATCTGATTTTAGCCCCATGCTCACTCTCTGGGGCTTTACAGATGAGAAAATAGAAACGTGAACATAGTTATAGCTGATAAGTGACTGAGCTGTGCCTATAATTCTAGTCTTTTGATTCCAGACTCGACTCTATGAGCTGTAAGCCCACAAATAGCATGCTTTTGCCTTGGGATATGTACACACACATAAACAGGTCCAAACTAAAGAACCAAGTCACCACAAGAAAAAATACCAAGATGATAAATGCTTCTATTCTGGGATTTATTTTCACAGGCTAATGAGTCCATTAATGTACTTTGCTTAATGACATACGTTAATGCCCAAATGGGGTAGGTAAATTTGGCTCCATCATTTGACTTTCAAAGCAGTAGATTCCAACGCTATTAGCATGGATAAATAGTGGTTCAGAGTTCAGATTCTAGAGACAGGCTGCCTGGATTTGAATCCCAGCTCTAGCACTGCTAGCTGGAGGATGTTGTTTAACCTCCTTGTGGCTTAATTTCCTCATCTGTAAAATGGGGACAATAATGGTGCTTAACTCAAGATTGTTTGAAGATTAATTGAAATAATGCTTAGAACGGTGCCTGGCACATGGTAAGCACTTGATAGATGTTAGCGGTTAGTACTTTTATCTTAATCAACACTATTGATTTTACTTTGCTCAAATATTAGCTTTGGAAGTCAAACTTTAAATGGATATGCTGCATTTGGGACTTGTTTATTCCTGCTATGATCTTTAGTAGTGAAAACACCATACACTCATATCCACATCTTTTTTACGTTGTCCGAAACCTTTCTGAAAATATTCTCTCATTTACTCCACCAATAACAAGAGGACTGGCATCACTTCCACACTAGACAGTTAAGGGATCTGAGACTAAGAAAGGTTGGATAACCTAACCGTTAAGTACTGGAGCCGCAATCTGGCCAGGCTTCCTGACTCCAGCAGTTACCAAGCAAAGCTCCACTTTCTCAGCCTTTTAGCTGCTAAATCCCTGTGCTGTTCTTTGCTCACAAAGCTTCCCTGATGCACCCACGTTCCCTTGCTAGGTTCAATGGCCGGTCTCTGATGCCTCTCCAGCGTCAGCACCCTTCCTTTCATGGGAGAATCCACTCCTCCCCCATTCTCAGCCATGCAGTTTGGGCAGGACCAACTCCACACTCAGCTCCACATAGGATCCTGACTGTCTGACACAATTAGCCTGCCTTAGACTCTTGGCCACGTGATTGGGCATGACCTGGGCACCTGACCCAGTATGGGCCAGTGAGAGGTTGTGAATGCTAGGTCTTCAGCAGGAGTCGTTAGAGAGATTCCCAGTCTTCCTGAGTCCAGTATGGGTTGAGGGCTGCAACTGCTATAGTTATGTTGTTCTCGTGATGCGGGAGCAGGAAACTACCAGGAGATTCGGGTTTGCATATAAGCAAAGGATGAGGTCAACAGTAATGAAGGCACAGTGAAGATATGGCGGAAATCTCAATCCTTGATGACATCATATGAGCTGCTAGAAATTGCCTCACTGGAGGCGAGCACCCACTCTAGACTTTTCAGTTATTAGAATCAAAAATGTCCTTTTACCATTGAAGCCTTCAAGTTGGGTTTTCAGTCATTTGCAAACAAGAGTTCTGTCTGATAGAATGGGCCTTCCAATATGACCCACACAGAACCCTCAAAGAAAAGGAGGCTAGACTAGCTCTATAATCTTGACATGGGATGTGTATACTCTTCACAGTGCTTGCTGCTGGTTCTAAATTTCCTTTTTTCCCTTTTTTTCATACAGTACCTATTGAAGAGTTAATAACCCATTTTATTTCCCATCAGGAGAGGAAAAAAAGTGATGGGAATTAAGTGCCTCTATTATTAAAAAAAATTATTGCTATGTGATTTGGTCTATCAGAGCTTTTCTAGCTAAGAAAAAAAAAAAGGAAAATTCAAGGAAACCAGCTCTCAGCAGGCCAAGCTCCCAAGAACACCTCCTTTTGCTATATTTGAGTCTCTGACATTTGCTACCAAATGTAAACCTTCTCTTCTGCCTTTTCCCCCATCTCCCTTCCCTCTGACCTATCCTGTGATCCACTCCCTCTGATTCCTTTTCACTTTTCCAGATATCCAGGACACTTCCTTGGCTGTACTGCATGGTTGTTCAAACCTCCTTCTCACTATACTCATCCCTGAAATCCTGTCCTAGTGCAGGCTGTGCACTCCAAAATGTCCACCCTCAGGGTCCTTAATGATTCACCGCTGACAGCAGCCCCACACATCCATATACACCTTTTCCAGGTGTGTTGAAAATGAACCCAAATGAACACCAACTGGATGGGTTTCATAGATTCATCACATCTCAGGATTGGAAGGAAATTATTTAGCTAATCCAATGGTTCTAACTGGTGTGTATTCATCAGCTGTGTGAAGTGTTTTAAGCAAGGTGGTGAAAATAATACCAAATAATTTACTTAAATCATTGAACTTAAAAAGGTAAGAAAAGAGTGATAAGAAGAACTATATTCAAATCAGGGACTTCTGTTTATCAGAAAGCACCTGGAACGGCTAAGCTTCTCATATCCAGACTCCACGAAGAATTTCTGCAAACCAGGAAGAAACCTGGCACCTCAACAGGCACTTTCCAGAAGAGGGTATTCAAATGGCACACAGACTCATCACTGTCTTGGGAGACACCAGTGAAAACCGCCAGAAACCAGAATGATAAACAACTGAAACTCTCCTAAGAAGTCTCATGGGAATGCAAATAGGTATAGCCATTTTGGAAACCCACTTAGTGTCTACTAAGCAGTTTAGTATCTACTCTAGCTGGACACAGACAACCCATGACCCAACAACTCCACTTCTACGTATATCGTAGAATTAATCAAATAATGCTAAACAGACCCAATTTATGGGGAGTTGTATTCTAAAGTCTGTGTGAGAGGTAAAAAAAAAAAACCCAAAAGGCAAAATCACTCCTGAGGCTCCCTTAAACTGCCCATAAAATACAGCATGCAGACCATTTCATGCGCGCTGAACGCTTCACATCACAAAGTTCATTTAACCCTCATAACTCTGAGATGGGTTCTATCACCCCAATTTTACAGATGGGCTCGGAGGGGTAGAATAACTTGCCCAAGCTACATCAGGAGGGCGCTAGGGTTTAACCTGATCCAGTCTGTCCCCACACCTTTATCCATTCTGTACCACCTTTGCCACTGGTTGCCTTCACTGAGGTAGGCAAGCCCTGTGAAGGAGGGGAAGAGGAAAGGGGGTTTGAGGTTTCCCTGTGCTCTGGGTTCCCACACCCCTATTTCATCCACCAACACAGATGCAAGCCTGCTTCAGGAACTTGTTGATTCGGGCTCTCCTCTTTTCCAGGTTCCCATCCAGAGCCTTAGCCTAGGCCAGGAATCCACAACTACAGCCCAAGGGCCAAATCCACCCCTTCTCCTGTTTCTTTAAATAAAGTTTTATTGGAACACAGCCCACCTCATTAGCCTGTGTATAGACTATGGTTGCTTTTTTTTTTTTTTTTTTTTTTGCAGTATGCGGGCCTCTCACTGTTGTGGCCTCTCCCGTTGCAGAGCACAGGCTCCGGACGCGCAGGCTCAACGGCCATGGCTCATGGGCCCAGCCGCTCCGTGGCACGTGGGAATCTTCCCAGACCGGGGCACGAACCCGTGTCCCCTGCATCGGCAGGCGGACTCTCAGCCACTGCGCCACCAGGGAAGCCCGACTATGGTTGCTTTTGCCCTGCAATGGTAGCCTTGAGTCCTTGCAACGCAGAGGGCTGCATATGGCCCTCTATAAGCGCCTATTACATTTATTATCTGACTCTTTACAGAAGAAGTTTGCTGACCCCTGCCTAGACTAATACACTTCCTTTGCAGCCAAACCCCTGTAAGAAGCAGGAGGAGGTTGATTTCATCATGTCCTGGTCCTAAACAATAAGCCTCTGTGTCACCTAGGCCCCATCCCAAAAGAGACACATCTGGCTGCTCTGGGTTCAGGAGAACTGAGGCACCCCAAAGCTCCTTTCTGCTCCTAGCAGACCCATCCCTTCTCTGGTAGCGAATCCTGGAAGGACTCGTTTGGGGGCAAGGTAACTACGGTCATCTGTGTGAACTGCATTTACGTCTAATTAGTCCGCAGCACAATACTGATTTTGCATATCCTTTACAACGTCATATTAAATTTATTACAAGCCTTATTTGATCCCAACACTGAACTCTGCTCATGCACATTCTATCTTCATAACTAGTTGCTTGTGGAATATGGCCAACTGCTCATAATTTACACAAAATCAAAGGGAACTCTGGTCAGGAGTGCTGGGCTATTAGCTCGTACCCCAAATTAATTCTTAATGTGCAGCTGATGAAAGGAAATGACTACAAAGCTAACAGCCCCCAAAGAATTTATGAATTCCAAAACTAAATATCAAGAGAAAACCATTAGGAAGTTTATGAATTGTGTAATGATTTAAAATTTCTAAAGCCAGAGCTATCAGCTTAAATTAATCAATTTCTGTCTTGACTAAAGCCTTTAGTAAAATAGCATTGGGATTTCCTAAATACATCTGAACTTCGCAAATGTGAATTTTATACCAGGAAATGAGGCAAATATACTCTCCTGTCCTAATAGTTCAATTCAAGGCATAAGCTTTTAATAATAATAGCTACAGTTTCTTAAACTTTTAACTTGGACAAGTCTTTGTCTTTACGTGCATTATTGATTTAATCTTCCCAACAGCCATATGAAAAGGTACTATTATTATCCCTATTTTACGATAGAGGAAACTAATGTGCAGAGTGATTAAGTAACTTACAAAAAAAGTTCCCAATGTCATCTAGATAGCCCTAACCGTTCCCTCGTTTGTGCTCTTAATGCCTCATACGCATCTTATAAAAAAGTTCACGATGCCCATTTTCCACTGAGAGAAATCCCATTTATGTTTTGTGAGCACTCAGGCTATGATTTATTCAAAAAGCATAGATTGCATTTCTATCAAACACGAGGCACTGTTTCGTGTTTTGCAGGAATGATTTCACTTTGTCTTCACAACAGCCGTGTCAGTCCTATCATTATCTTCATTCCTTAGGTGACTAGCCTGAGATTCAGAGAGGTTGAGTACCTTGTCCGCCATCACAGAGTTAGTAAAGACCAGAGCGGTAGGTTTTCAATAAGGGAAATGGGCACCTGGATGTTTGCGAAGTGCTCTGAAGCCCCTTAAGGAGAGCAACATCTTGATCCATCCGATGAGTCAAGTTGAGGATGTCGGGCTATGATGCTCTCAATTGGGTAAGTTGGTGTGCTGGAGCCAGGGCAGGGCCAAACGGCCCTGCTTATTTAAAAAGTAAAGAATTTAAAGTTCCCAAGAGGCAGAGAGAGGAGAACACCATTGGAGGCTGGTGTGGGGAAAAGGGCACCAAAGGAAACCCTCAAAACACAGCCAGGCAGGGACTTTGGAGGGAAGAAATCCTGAGGGGGAAGAAGTTGCTGCAATGGTGTGTGTATGTATGCACTCAACATACACCCCTCATCCCCTCCTCAGACCTCGCCAGGATATTGTCAGTAAAGTCCACCTTGCTCACCGATGTGTGAGGAGACTCTTTTAGGGTAACTTAGTCAGGTGCCAAGATCCGGATTATTGCAAAGCAAAAACAGATACAGCACATGTGATGCAAGAGCCCAAGCCCAAGGGGTCAACCGACATCCATGCAGGTTACACAGTCCTCTACAGGGAGTTCATTTCAGTTCCTTCTTGCCAACCACCTGATTCAACAGTACTCTTTAGTACCGAATTAAGTACTCTTTAGTATCAGGTACTAAACAAGAAAAAAAAAAAAAAAAGACTCCTTACAGGGTATTTGAGACCAAACTTCTATATCACTCACTATGAAACAGGTACTTTACCAATTTTTATTTTTTGCATTTGCCCATTGACTTTATTTCAGGAGTTGAAGACACTCATAGTCATTCAAAGCTATATAAACGAAACTTCAGACCAAGCTTCACAATTCTAAAGCCCCATAGGTTAGCAATTTCCTGCATGAGTTTCCTCAAGAACCATCCATTTTCAGGATCTCCTCCTCTCACATTGCTTTTTTGTTAGTCATGACATAAACACCAATTATCAACTCATTTGTTTCTCACAATTATGGAAGAGAAACTGAGGCACAGAGAAGTTAAGCAACTGGGTCAAAACCACACAGCAGCTAGGAAGAAGTATGGCTGGGACTTGAACTCAGACAATCCAGCTTCAGAGTCCAGGATCTGAATGACTACACTAAACCGCCCAGCACACTCCGCCTGGAGTACACTGCATGGAGAATTCAGTAGTGACACTAATTGCAGGGCCCTCTATCCTCCCACATCTGGGTCCTGAGTCATCCAGACTCAAGCTTGTATTCCCCCTTAGCTGGATTTCATTGGCAGTGCAGGGGAGGTCAGTGATGTTTGGCTGCTGCCGGGCCCCTATTTTGAGGCGTTCATAAAGAAAAAGACCCCGGGGATGCGATGGGTCTCACAAACCCCATGTCCAGTCCCCAGGCCTCTCCCTGGCCAGAGCACAGCCTTCTCGGTCTGATTACATCAGATTACATCAGCACGGCAGGCTTGTCTGTCATTGGCTCACCTTCTGCTTCAAAAGGCGACAGCTTGGCCTTCCCTGGTGGCGCAGTGGTTGAGAGTCCGCCTGCGGATGCACGGGACACGGGTTCGTGACCCGGTCCGCGAAGATTCCACGTGCCGCGGAGCGGCTGGGCCCGTGAGCCATGGCCGCTGAGCCTGCGCGTCCAGAGCCTGCTCCGCAACAGGAGAGGCCACAACAGGGAGAGGCCACAACAGTGAGAGGCCCGCGTACAGCAAGAAAAAAAAAAAGCACACAGCTTTTGGCCACAGGACAAAGCAAAGCTTATCTCCCACCAGAACCTGAGGACCAGGACAAAACTAACTCTGATGTACTCAATGTTTCTAAAATCCGAAACACACTTAAATTAACTCTTTGAACCTTGCACGTTGGTGTGGCTTAAAACTTCTTTCACAAAGTGGGGTTAAAAAAAAAAGTAACAATGTTAAGAGTGGGAAATCCCCAATAACTTGGCTTACCCTGGCTTTACTTTTTCTCCCGGGCCCCCTGCCCGGATCAAGATGAGATCAACACAAACAAAACTCCAAGTAAGTTTCTAGCCCAGGGTGGAGTCCCGGGTTTGTTGTTTCTTTCCCTGAGGCTGAAAGAAGACGGAGAAAGATAAGCTGGTGCAGTTAATGGGAGGAGGGCTCTCCTATTAGGGGAACCATTAACTTTTAGAGTCATTTTCACAATAACATTAAGCCATTTACTTTGCTGTTATGCAGGGAATAAACACCGATAGGGTGTTCCGTGAGTACAGCTGCACGCCAGCATCTGGCGTTACCTCTGGAATCCTAGCAGACACGCCTGCCAGCAAAGCGGCTTCTCTGGAGAGACCCCTTGGAAGTTGGACGGGAAAGGCAGCTGCGTCATCAGCCAGTGAAGTCAGGAAGGGGCGGGTTGCCCGGACCACGCAAGGAACTCTGGACTCTGTTCTGTGTTATATAGAGAGTCAGGGTCTGTGCTCCTGGCCACAGAAAGAATGACTAAACTAGTAAAAATAAACACCCAAAGTGATTGAGCACCTTAATGGGCCAGGCGCTGTCCTGTGCACTCTGTACGTGTCGCTTTGTAACAGTGAGCTGGGTGCTAGTGTTATTGCTGTTTAACGAGTGAGAAAGGAATTCTCAAGCCCACATACCTAGTTAGTGGCAGAGCCGAGACTTGATGCTAGATCCCATGCTTTTAACCATCACCATATGCTAACTCCCAAGTGGGTGGTCATGAAGAGGTGTGCCAACACATTGTGCATGGGAAGTGTCACCTGCTATTTCAGTAAACGAAGAATGTGGTGGCCAGCAGGCCACAAGCCACTGCAGCCACCCCTAAGTGTGTACCCTGAGGGGATTCAGGATGGAGAAGAGCAGGATACTGGCCCTAGAGAGTTAAGGTGGGTATCAAAGGAATGATTTCAATGAGCCCAGACTCTTGCATCTTCCCCTATGTAGAAAAGCACTAAATTCATTAACTTGAGATGTCTGTTGTTTTTTTTTTTTAAATTAACAGTATTCTTCCGATGTTCTGACTACCTGGTCTTTGTTGCAAAACTTCTATATATCCTGGTTCTGCCCTTCCCTCTTCGGAGCTGTCCCTCAGAGCTCTCTGAGAGGCTGTCTTCTGTTCTCAAGTCCTCAGCAAGTCCACCAAAGAAAACATAATTCTTAAAGTTTAGGTTCTGCATTTTTTTTTTTTCAGTTGACAAGATTCTACAGCACTCTGGCTGGCTTGAACCCCAGCAGTCATATTTCCGAGCACCTACTCAGTGTCAAGCACACTCAGTGGACTGAAATGTTGGGAGCACAGCAGTGGCATGATCAGCAGATGGAGATGGTGCTCTGCACCTCAGGCAGAGCACCCACCCCACCCTCTGCTCTTCACTTGTGGCTTCTCAAATTTTCAACCTACCCTTTTCCTTCTCCCTTTCCCAAAGTCATGGTAAGAGGCAGGTGACTTAACGGTGAGAGGCAAAGCAACTATTTTAATCCATCCCCTCTACGTCTTCCCCTCTCTGAGTCATTCTCTAGATCTCTAGATATATACAGGTAATATATTTATGTACGTGTTTCCCAAAAATGGCATTCAGTGAAAAGTCTCCCCCCACCCACCCTGTTCCCATCCCCAAGCTCTACCTATTAATATTTTCTTGTGATTCCTTCCAAACTTACACATATATATGTAAGACACTACAGACTTAGTAGTTATTAACCCCTCTCACTCCTGCCCATTGTCTTGGAGCTCTTGCCATGTGAATACTTAGAGCATCTTCATTCTTTTTTATAGTTGCATAGTATTCCATTTTATGGCTATGTCATATTTACTCAAGCTTAACAGACATTCTGATGGTCAACAACTTTGTCTATTCATAAGTTGATACTTTGACTCCTTGCGTTCAGATCTCAATTGTTTAGAACTCCGTGAATAGGAGGGAGGTTGATGGGCATCCCCAAATTCCGACATGGTCTACCACTACAGTCTATCAGAGCAAAGAAGCAAAACACACTCAGCAAGAGCCCCATTCTAAGAAGATCTTACTCTGCCAGGAGAGACTGCCATGTCCACCTTTTCCCAAATATTCCATTTCCCCTCAGCCCAGAAAAAACCTGACATCTTGAACTAGGTACTCTATACGTAGAACATTTTTTAACTATAATTTCGGGGGGTGGGTTATTGATATAATATAAAACATAACCCAGCCTAGCCTACAACTCAGGAGGAAGCCAAACAGGGAGGCCTTTCCTTTGCCTCTCTGGCTGGATCCATTAGGGGCTGAGCAATAGTCCTCTCCACTAAGACATTCGCTTCCCCAGCCCTCCTTCATCCAAGCCAGAGATGCATACCCGCAGTTGTGAAAATATCCAGCACATCAGTGCTAGATTTGTCACCAAGAAATGGTATGTGCTTCTTCTCTTACCCCTTTAAGACTTTTACTAAAAACAGCTGTGCCAACAGCCACACCTTAGAATGGGACCAGCACTAAAATAATAAGAATTAGCACAATTTGGATGCCCTTCGGTTTGTCCTAATATCCTTGCCTTCCCTAAACTCAGTCACTGCATTCTCAAGCTGTCTCCTCTCTCCTCCCACCCTGCAGTTGATGTTGGTGCCCTGCCCACATTCTCTTAGGTGGTACCATTTCAGGGCACACTGGCCTGGCTTTCGATGACCAGCATCAGCATCTCTTTGCCCAAGGGCTTTCCCAGCTACCAGTGTCCACTCTGCGCATGTGCAGGGCAGGCTGGAAGGGCTCAGTAGTTAATATCACTACCACCACCACCGCCCCAGCAGCCCTCAACCAATGACTGACCAAAGCTGATATAAATAAATAACCCAGCTCCTTTGCCCCTCAGGTGGGAAAACTCAAAGTATTCTGTTTTATATTGTTTACAAGTATTCCCCAGCAGGATTAAGCTCATTGTAATAACTTGCTTGATAAGGTACCATTTACTGGACTTCTCTTGCCTGTCTCACTTCCCCACTCCCTGCTGGTGCTTCCTTCTTTTGTCAAATGAACTCCTGGTACTGGAATCCTTGTCTCAAGGTCTTCTTGGTACCAGAAGTGCTCCTAAGAAACAGAATCTCAGGATGGGATTCTGGGAGGTGGATCCCTTGATGGCTGGATGGCAGCAAGGACCAATTGCTGGTGGTAGGTGAGGTGCTGCTAATCCCTAGGGTGCTGTAACATCAAAGGACTAAGACTCTGGTTAGTGAATGGGGGTGAGACACAGGTGGAAGGGAATGCAATATCCAGCATTGGAGAGATATGGGAGTAAGCGTCATTGTAAAGACTGTGGAGCTGGTTGATTGATTAGAGGTTGAGTTCAATAGGAGAACTGAAGGAAGAAAATGATGCGCTCCAATCATTCAACTAGCAACTCAAGTTATGATGTAAAAGCCAGGAGTCCCTACAAGCTCCTAAGGAGAGCCTCATCTCCTGCAGCCGGAGAGAAGATTGTGCTTAAAATCAAGCACAGGATCTGATTGTGTGAATAGCAACGTTGCAAAGCATGTTGAATTCATAGCCCCAGCAAGTCTCCTATAGTAAAGTCAAAGCCCTGGTAGGGAAGAGGTACTGGAACTAACAATATATTGTTATAAGTATGGATTTGCCTTTCCTGGTTGCACTGCCTCAGATAACAGTACTGTTCGAGGGCTCACAGAATGTCTGATTTATTGTCATGGAATCTTGCATAGCATTGCCTTGCCAAGGGACTCGCTTTACAGCAAAGGAGATATTACAATAACCAAAAGATCTACTGGTCTTACTTTATACCACATCACCCAGAAGCTATTTGTCTAATATAAGATTAGAATGACCTCTTAAAAATGCAGGGAAGATGCCAGCTTCAAGAGGACACCTTGTGGGGTGGGAATGCTTCAAAATGTAGCGTGTACTTTGAACCAATGATCATTATATGGTGCTGTGTCCCCAGTAACTAGGCTACACAGGTTTGGATACCAAGGAGTTTAAATAAGAGTGGCTCCTCTTGCCATCATTCCCAATGATCCACTTAGAGAATTTGTACTTCTTATTCTTCTCACCTGAGGATCTGCCAGGTTCTGGTGCAGAGGTGCATACCAGAACTTTGGCAGTGACTGTGTTGTAATTATAGTTGACTTGGTGAGTGTGGTTGAGTCTCTTCATCCCTTCAAACTTAAAAGTGTTCCAAAACACTCTCAAAAAGCTTTAATTGTGGCTTTCAGCTTATAGTCAATGAGAGAAATCTGGGAGGAAGAGAAGACAAGGAAACATTTTGAGAGACTGAAATCACACACCACTACCACCACCACCATCATCACCATCATCACCACCACCACCATCATCACCACCACTATCACCACCACCATCACTATCATCACCACCACCACCATCATCACCATCATCACCACCACCATCACCATCATCACCACCACCACCATCACCATCATAACCACCACCATCACCATCATCACCACCACTATCACCACCACCATCACCATCATCATCACCACTATCACCACCATCATCACCACCACCATCACCATCATCACCACCACTATCACCACCACCACCACAACCATCACCATCATCACCACCACCACCACCATCATCACCACCACTATCACCACCACCATCACCATCATCACCACCACCATCACCATCATAACCACCACCATCACCATCATCACCACCACTATCACCACCACCATCACCACCATCATCACTATCATCACCACCATCATCACCATCATCACCACAACCATCACCATCATCACCACCACCACCACCATCATCACCACCATCATCACCACCACTATCACCACCACCATCACCACCATCACCATCATCACCACCACCATCACCATCATCACCATCATCACCACCATCATCACCACCACCACCACCATCAACATCATCACCACCACCATCACTATCATCATCACCACCACCATTACCACCACCACCACCATCATCACCATCACCACTACCACTATCACAACCATCACCATCACTCTCACCACCACCATCACCACTACCACCACCACCGGCATTTGTAGAGGAATTTCACCGTAAGTTGTTTTCAAACTGGGCTGTAGGAAACCCTAAGGACTCTGAGAAGGTAGCTGGCAGGTTCTGCCAACAATGAAAGACATGGTGCCAAATAATGAGTATTTAAACTGCCTGTGGTAGCCAGTTATCAATTTTATATATCGATTTTGAAAAAGAACTCCAACTAACCAAAAGTACAATTTGAAAAACATAACTCTACATGATCATTTTATTTTTATAACCACACCCAACTTGCAGGTGAGGAAAATGAGATTCAGAGAGTTTACATGACTTACCCAAAGTCACAGACTAGACACGAGCTGCACTTCGGTATAAAACCACAGCATGCTCAGTGCTCTTTCCCTTACAATTCTACTACATTTGAGCACTGATGATGAAACACGTGGTGTAGCAATTTATTGGCCGTGAAGATTGTTTTGGTGAGAATGGGTCAGAGAACAGTTGATAGAAAGTTCTTAGAATTTGGGCTGTTCCAAGAAATTCACCAAAACATCTCCCTCCCTGAGTTATATTCAGCACGTGCTATTCTGTGCCATGTGGCCTGTGGGATCCCAGTTCCCTGACCAGGGATCAAAACCCACGCTCTTAGCAGTGAAAGCATGGAGTCCTAACCACTGGGCCACCAGGGAACGCTCCCAGGGGTTGCTTTAATGGGACATGTTCTCACATCTTCTCCTACAAGACTGCCACACCATCCATACCTTTTGAGCGACACTCAAAAACATCACCTGTAGCAGTCCCCTATGGCTGCTCCACTGCTGCCAAATAAAAACTTGCAACTTATGAAAACAAGCATTTATTTTCCTTATTCACAGGTCTGCAGATTGGCTAAGGTGACCCTGCTTCAGTCTGGGTTTGGATCTGTTCCATGCGACTAATCGTGGGATCCAGAGAGAAGGGGCACTGGCTATCCAAGTCATGCTCTTCTCATAGTGGTTACAAGGGAAGCCAGACAGTGTAAGCATTATTTAAAGGCTCTGCTAGAGTCATAGCCACTCACATTCCATCGGCTAAAGCAAATCCGTGGCCAAGCCCAAAGTCACTGGGGCAAGAAACATACTATGTCCCAAGCTGCAAGGGAGATGAGTGAAGATTTGCTGAATAAAACTCCAATCTATCACGTTAGCTAAAAGCGTGATTCCCAGGACGCGAGGTCAAGTACATCCTCCCAAAGCCCTCTAACTCTACAAACTGATAATGTCTTATTAATCAAGTCAGTCCTGTAAGCTACCAAGAGGAGACCATCCCAAAGGGACCTTTCTTGAGAGACCCAAGGGGAATGTGAAATGGCAGTCTCCCAGACTAGAGATCACCAAGGTAGAAAGTATCTAGTTGAACTGGGATATTTTAAAAACCCACTACCTCAGTCCGCATGATCTGCCCTAAATCAAGCTTTCAAGCCCCCCCTTCAGAGAGCATGGGACCTTCAGGCAGAGAGAAGAGGCAGATGTGGGTGATTCATAAGCGTCACCCTAAATAATCAATGTCTAGCAATGGAAGTCTTGGCCAAGATGCAGAACAGTGCAGTGGCCAGGAATAGAGACTCCTGAGTGTGACAACATAAGCTTGAATCTCTTCTTAAGTGGATACTGTGGGTTTCCCCACCCAGCTCCCCAACATCCATTTCCCCTTCTGCCTTCCAAGAAGAATCTTAATTTTGCTCAGGGAACTCCCCTCCTCAGGGAACAATGACCCACTTCCAACACAAACCTCAGACTAATTAACTTGGGGTAATTCTATTCCCTTTGCCAGTGATTGGTTTGAGAATAGGTAATGACCTGGAATGGGCCGATGAGACAAACACTGTGCCTGTGGGGAGAGTTTGCTGGAAGGAAAACATTCCTTCACTGTAAAGAGAAAGCCCTAGAAAGAAACTGACCCTCTCTTCTTTCCCTGAACCTTGTTATGTCTAAATGTCACTGCTAGAGCCCTCTGTCTTTCCAAAGATGAAAACAACCGGAAGATGGCAAAGCAGAGAGATGGAAAGAACAAATGTCCTGAGGACAGCACTGAACTGCTGAATCAACTTCCCATGAATCTGGCCCTAACCATGTCCTCGCTTTTCAGTGAGATCATAAAAGATCCCAGTTCCTGACTCTTGACTCACAGCTTAACCAGTATCTACCTCAGCCACTGACCAGCACTGTGTCCTTGGGCAAGTCACTTAACTCCTCTGACTCCATTTTTGCACCAGTACCTATGGCATAGAATTGTTGTCAGGGTTAAATGACAATGAACATGAAGCATCTGAAAACTTGCAGTGTCTGGTGCCTGGTAAGGGTGCAAATGGCTCACAAGCAAGGTTTTTATTACAGGGTTTTGGGATACCATCAAGCAAGAAAGTGCAGGCCTGGGCTAATAACTGCAACTTCTGTACTTCTCAATGTTTACAGTTGTCGCCCTCTGGCTGTTTCTTCTAGAAAGTTACAATAAAACCTGCCTTTAGGATGGACTGATAAATATAAGTTGTCCTACCTGAACCTCTGAAGACTGTGGGGGGTAAAAGTCCCTTGGTGAAGAGTAGAAGGGGGATACGTTTATGTTTTATTTTTTAAACATTATGTAATTAATATATTCTCCTTTTAATATGACAAAATGCAGATAAGCAATATGGGAAAAAGAAAAGAAAATTCACATGTTACCCAGTCACCCAAAGGAAACCACTGTGAACACTGATGTGTATGTTTTTCCGAACTTCTTGGTGGTGACTTCTTTGAAAAGAAGAAGAAAAGAGAAAAACAGGCATCCTTGTATGCTACTTTTGAGGGTGAATTGGTGAAGACTGTTTTTGGAGGGCAACTTTGCAGAGTCTTTGAAAATTAAAATTTTTTTTTAAAATGCACCTACACTTTGGCTTGAAAATTCTGCTTCTAGGAATCCATTCCCCAGAAACAACAAGAGTGGTGGATACTTGGATAGAGCTTACAGAATGCCAGGCACTGTTCTCCACATTTTTATGTTATCTCAGTTAATCCTCACAACCCATGAGGGAGATACTCTAGTTTTTATAACAGTTCAATTGAGATACAATTCACATACCATACTATTTGCCCACTTAAAGTGTACAACTCAATAGTTTTTAGTATACTCATAGAGTTGTGTAACCATCACCACAATTTCAGAACATTTTCATCACCCCCAAAAGAGACCCTCATTGGTAGTCCTTCCTCACTGCCTCAAGCCTTCAACCCCCTGGCAACCACCAATCTACTTTCTGTCTCTATGGATTTGCCTATGCTGAACATTTCTTATAAATAAAATCATTCAATGTATGGTCTTTTTTGACTGGCTTCTTTCCGTTAGTGTAATGTTTTCAAGATTCATTCATAGTGTAGCTTGTGTCAGAACTTTATATCTTGTTAATGCCAAATAATATTCCATTGTATAGATACACTGCATTGTGTTTATCCATTTATCAGTTGATGGGCATTTGGGTTGTTTCTCTCTTCTTGTTAATATGAATAAAGCTGCTATGAATATTTGTGTACAAGTTTTTGTGTGGACTTGTGTTACCATTTATCACGGGTATATACATCTGAGTAGAATTGTTGGGTCCTATGGAAATTCTATGTTTAACCTTTTGAGGAGCTGCCAAACTTTTTTCTAACGTGGCTGCATCATTTTACGTTCCCACCAGCAGTGTACAAGGGTTCCAGTTTCTTTATATCCTCACCAACCAACACTTGTTATTATCTGTTTTTTGATTATAGGCATCTGAGTGGATGCGAAGTGGCATCTCACTGTGGTTAATTTGCACCTTCCGTGATGAGTAGCGAGAGGTACTATTATTATACTTATTTCGTACATGAATACACTGAGGCACAGAGAGGTTAATGATCTTACCCACGGTTACTCAGCAAGTGTACAGACTCTGGCGGACACAATAGTGTATGCAGAAGAAAGTTTGCTGCAGCACTGCCGGCTTGGAAAAAAAATTAGAGCAACCTGTATGTCTATCTGTAGGGGTTTATCTCTACAGAAAACCATTATCCAGCTTTCAAAGAATGAGGAAGGCCCATTTATTCTGACATGAAAGAAACCCCAAGACATTTGTTGGTGAAAAGTCCAGTCACAGAATCATGTGTACAACATGAACCTACAGATACAGAACTACAGACATCGATATAGTGACAGATATAAATGATATAAATATAGATTGGAAGGCTACACACCAAGCTCCTTAGGAATAAACTCCAGAAGAGCAGGGCTCTTTTCATTTTGTGCGCTGTTGTATCACCAATGCCCAGAACTGGATGTAGCACATAGTAGCAGTTAAATAAATATTTGCTGTTAAATGAGCAATTCTTTCGGAGAGAGGAATGGAAGGAAGGAGTACACACAGAAGAGCTCATGTTTCACTCTGCAGAGCCATGTCCCCTGGGCATGAATTCATGTAGTAGTTGTATCATTTTTGACACAGGAAAAAAAAATAACCTGGATAAATATAGGTAGCAGCGCAGGGGTGATCTCTGCTTCCTGTACCTTGACATGCCAAAGGCTCTCCTAATACTCTACATTCAAACTGAAGAGGAAAATTGAAACCTCTAATGTAGCTGCTGTATTTACGAATATTAATGAATAAAAACTGCTTGGATGGTTTAAAAAAATTAAAAATTAGAAAAGAATTTTTTTTAATCTGGAATTCTTGGGGCTTTTAGCAAGAAAAAAAACGAGGCCCCCAGAGTGTTGGTATGGAACTGATACACAGCCTCCGTGGCTTGCTGGGATACACGAGGACCTTCCTGGGCCGCAGTGCCCCTCTCTTCAAGTGAATATGGCTCCCTCCCAGTGGCGCTCCATCTCTGGGGCTGATCACCTGCGGGGGACACTGGCTGCTCCTGCCCTGCTTGGTATCCCCTGCCTGGTCAATAACCCGCTCTTCCAGTTAACAGGAATCCAGTGTCAAGATGCCAGCTGTGAATCTTGTTTTCATGCCTAAGAAGATCTTAAAAATCAATAAGCATTAGAAGGACACAGCCAAGTAATTTTCCTTCTACTGTTTTTCAATATTTGTTTAATTTATCGGCCCTGTGAGCCCTCTGAAGAGTTCTAAGGATCCAGGGCTGCTGGTGAAACAGCACAGGTGTTCACAGCATTCAAAGGGAACAGCGTGCCGGGTGGGTTAGGAAACAATTAGGAAAGGGACCAGGGGCTGTGGCCTAACTGTGCTGGTAAACTTAGGGTACAGGACTGACCTACAGATTACAACAGCTGCAGATGACAAAATTCAAACAGTGAAAATGTCAAGTTGTACCAAAAGAGATGGTTAGCAGAGTCCAGGGCAAGAGAAACGTGAGTTGGACGTACAGCAGCCTGCTCCTCACAGATGAAGGGGATGTTAGGGGCCTACTGACACCCTCTGCATTATTATGAGGATATCTCTTCTCTGACTACGGGACATCCTCTGTACGTCCCACGGCGCAGGCCAAGAGGGGGCGGGTCCTCAGTGGGGTAGGGTTTGGCACCCTCTTGGACTCTCCCTGCACACAACTGTTTCATCACCAAGTCTTGTTGATTTCACTCCAAAATGACTATCCTGTCCATTTTCTCCATCTCCACTGTTACTGTTTTAGTTCAAGTCACCATCACCACATGCCTGGGCGTGTGCAACCACTTCCTAAGCAGACTTCCTGCTTTCCTCCAATTCCTCCTTCACACAGAGAGTGACAGGACTTGAGAGGTAGTACTGCCTAGTGGTTAAGAACATGGACTCTGGGGACCGGGAGATCCTGGCTCCTCCAGGCTCCTCCGGATCTGTGACCTTGGGCAGGTGACTGAACCCTACTGTGCCTCAATTTGCCTCATCTCTAAAATAGAGATGCTGATTTTGTAGGTCCCTGGAAAAGGCACAGTGAGGATTAAGTGAACTAATCTAGACAAAGCGCTTAGAACAGTGGCTGCCACATGCTAACAGCTCAACACTCATTAGGGACATCATTCTGAAACGCAACCTCCTTGCTCACACCAGTGTCAGGACAAAATCCAAGCCTTCCTACCACCCCACAACGCTGCAGGACCAGCTCTCCTTTCCCATCTCACCTCTTGGTGACTCCCTGCTTCTCACTCTATACTCACATTCAATGTCTTTTTGTTCCTCTAGCAAAACAGACTACCAGGCCTTCACACGTGCTATTACGTCCACCTAGAACACTCTCCGGTAAGTTCTCCCCAGTCCCCCTTGCCCATCGACAACTCATCTCTCAGGTCTTACATATTTTCTTTGGGAAGCTTCTCTCACCCATCAAATTCAAGTAGCGGCAACTATGGTGAATTGTTATCAGTTGTTGGGAATATATGAGAGTTCGTTGTACTCTTGTACTGTTCTTTTGGCTTTTGACTTTTCTGTGTGAAATCTTTCATAATAAAAATTTAAAAATATAAAGTAGCAAGTGCATTGACGGGAAGTAAGGATACTGTGGGAACACAAAGAAGGGCCCCTACTTGGATTTGATGCTCTCTTGTTTCCAAGTACATTACAGACATCATGACCTTTCAACTCTAAACATTTCAACTTGCACCTTCGAAAAAGAAAAAAGGCTGAGGGCTATTCTCCAACCTAAACTATAATACCATAATAACACTTACAAAAAATGAGTCATTCTCTAATAACTGAATACTTGGTCTGTATCCAAATTTCCCCAGCCCCTCCCTAATTCCCTTCTTCTGTCTTTCTGCTACATTGCATTTGAATTGCTCCTTTCCTTGGGCTGTGAGCTCCGAGAGGAATGGAATGTGTCCCTTCGCTTCCCTCACCCTGGCACTCAGCCCTCAGTAGGTATTTGTTGAGAGGAGTCCCACTTCCTCCTGCTAAGGTCTTCAGCCTCCTGCAGTCCCAGCCCAGCTTTCCCTCTCCACACACATGCACACAGATACAGATACACACACACACACACACACACACATACACACTCGCTCAGCATGTCTTCAGTGGTCCAAGTCAGAAACCAGAGGGGCATTTCTAGAGGCTTTGGTTGACCTCACATGGCTCTCATATTCTCTCGGGCCAAACCCCTTCCCCTTTTCATTCTTTTTTTTTTTTTTTTTTGCGGTACGCGGGCCTCTCACTGTTGTGGCCTCTGCCGTTGCGGAGCACAGGCTCCGGACGCGCAGGCTCAGCGGCCATGGCTCACGGGCCCAGCCGCTCCGCGGCATGTGGGATCTTCCTGGACCGGGGCACGAACCCGTGTCCCCTGCATCGGCAGGCGGACTCCCAACCACTGCACCACCAGGGAAGCCCCCCTTTTCATTCTTGAGGCCAAGGCTTCGGTTTGGCCCTTCATGCTGTCTTGCCCGGCTCCCAGAATGCTGACCCCTCCACTTCTCCAATGCATCCCTGTCCTGCCTCGACAAGGCAAACCCACTTGGGGGCTTCTCTGTTGAAAGCCCTGTTGGGTTCCCACTTGGGCCCTCCCTCTCCAGCCTCAGGTGTAATCTCCCAGCTTCTCCCTTCTCCCTGTCCCTGCTGCTGCACCCTCACCCTTGATCTCTGGCCATTCCAAGCCATCTGCTGGCCTCCAAGCACATGATGCTTTTCCATTCCCTCCACCTGAAACACCCTCCTTCTAGCGTTTTGTCTTCCTCTGAGAACCCAGAGAGAAGCTCGGACTTCACTTTTTCCAGGGCCCCATTCAATGACCCATCCCTTCCTGGCAGAGTGCCCACAAAGGCCTTGGACATAATAGTTGTTCATTAAATAATTGCTCAGTGGATGAACAGGAATATCATCATCCGCTTCCTCCCTGGTCCAAGTCAGCTGCAGCCCCAGCCCATCCCAGTCCAGTCCCCTGGGCCCCCGATGCCACCCAGCCCAGCCCAGCCCAGCACCGGGCTGCCTCCAATGGACCCTGGACACAGCCTTAGCACGCAACTTCTGAACAGCTGCCAGACACATTTTTCATCCTCGCTTTCCTAGGAAATTGTGCAAGGATGGGCAATGGCAGGCCTGGACTTTTTATATTTAAAGAAAATAATTAAAAGTCTATACAAAAAAAAGGTTTCTTAAAAATAAATTAGGAGTTTGGGATTAACCTATACACGCTACTATATATAAAATAGATAATTGACAAGGACCTACTGTGTAGCACAGGGAATTCTACTCAGTACTCTGTAATAACCTATATGGGAAAAGAATCTGAAAAAGAATGGATATATGTATAACTGAATCACTTTGCTGTACACCTGAAACTAATACAACATTGTAAATCAACTATACTCCAATATAAAATAAAATTTTAAAAAATCTTTATATTTTAAGGTCTTTGTTAGGTAGAGTACCTCCTAGGAGACAGAAGGTGAGATGATATGGCCCCTTCTGCCTCGAATAAGGTTTTCAGAACACAATATTGCTTTGATGCACTTCTACAAAAAAAATATATTCCACCCATGTCATGGTTCCACTGATTAAATTATACTGGGGGAGGGGCAAGGGTTTCAAGCAGAGATCTTTTGGTACCTAGAGCTAATCTCACACTGGACCTGTGAACCTTCCTGGTGTACTTGTCACCCCTGGCACCAGCCCCTATGTTACAACTGGAGCACAAACAAGGATTTCACCTTTTTATCTTTACAACATTCTACTTAAAAGGAAATTTTTACCAGCACAGAACAAAATTCGGCAGGTAAAAGCTCTAAGAACCCAGAGTGGTGAAGGCCCAGAGAAGGGTTAGTAAAGTGGATTAAAGCTGCAATCTACACCCCTTTTCTCTGCTAGCTGAACAATCTAACGTGGGTAAGTTCCCTAAGCTTTCTGAGCTGCAGATTCTTCTCCTTCAGCTGTACATGGATAATATTACCTTTCTCATAGGGATCTTCATGAAAATTAAAGGAGATGCTGTATGTGTAGCAGGATGAAAAAAATGATTTTAGTCTCTGTTTCTGCTGAAGCCACAAGACAATGGATTATGCATTCCAAAGTGAGCTATGACACCATCATGTAGGACTCGTGAAAGAAAACCCTCTCCCCCTTATCCGACCACCTCCAGCCCACAAAGAAGGGTTGGATGGGGAAAACTGTGGGAGAGCAGAGGAGGAATTTTGGAGTGAGCAGTAGGTACCCTCCAAGTCCCAACTGCCCAGTCGTTACTTCTCAGGAGTGATCTCAAAGGCACTGTGTCCCTGGAGCTTGGATGTCATCAGGGGCTGGTGTCTAAATCATGCCTTAGAAACTGAGGATGCAGGAGAGATGGGTGGCCAGCTGGAGTGGGAGGGGGGGCTTTGTTTTGGCCAGGGGAGAGGGGAGTTGAGTATTTTCTATAAGCCAGAGGTGTGCAACAGGCAACCTTGTGTGTTGTGTAGATCCTTTAAGAACAACCACCAGGAAGAAACTTCCACAGAAAGAAACTGACAGCTGGGAATTCCCTGGCAGTCCAGTGGTTAGGACTCAGTCCAAGGGGGCCCAGGTTCAAACCCTGGTCAGGGAACTAGCATCCAAAAAAAAAAAAAAAAGAAAGAAAGAAGCTGACAGCATCTGTTATGGCTAAATTGTGTGCCCCCAAATTCATATGTTGAAGCCCTAATCCCCAGAACCTCAGAATGTAGCTATATTTGCTGACAGGGCTTTAAAGCGGTGATTAAGTTAAAATGAAGCCTGTAGAGTGGGCCCCAGTCCAATCTTTACAAAAAGAGGGATCTGGACACACAAAGAGACACCAGGGATGCACATACACAGAGCAAAGGCCACGTGAGGACACAGGGAGAAGATGCCGTCTACACGCCAAGGAGAGAGGCCTCAGGCGAAACCAGCCCTACTCACACCTTGATCTCGGACTCCTAGCCCTCAGAACTGTGAGCACATAAATTTGTGGTTTAAGCCACCTAGTTTGTGTTATTTGTTTTGGCAGCCCTAGCTGACTAATACAGACTGCTCAGATTCTGGGAAGCTAAGGAAAGAGTCTTAGGCACCTGCTTCAAGGGACCAGCAGCTTAGAAATCTCCACAGTTAAGGAAGGAGGGTGTTCTCTGAAGTAGCCACAAAACTGTACCAAGAGATAAAGAAGCAGGTTTCACACCCACCAGGCCCAGCCAGTGGGATGCCAGCTTCCCACAGTGTCAACCAGGTAAGAACTTCCTGCTCCTCTCCCCGCCAGGGGCCAGAATCCCCAGTCAGCCAGATGGAAGCACAAGGGGGGAAGCAAGAAACTGACCACTGACCCCCTTTCCCAGCTCCAGGCCCCACTGGAGGAGGATCCACTGGGAAGGAAGTTTGAAGGTCTGGGTTATTGCACAGACCTGGATGTATCAATTACTGACCTGAGACAGTGCTGGAACTAGAAAGGTAACCAGAAGAGTCAAGGACCTGCCCTAATTTTCATCCCAGGGCAAGGAAAGAGTGGGATGCCACAAAAAAATTCAGGGGCAGTGACAGACACGAATAAAGTTGGCTTCCTGAATACACCTGGTGACTCCTGCTTATTTAACATCTGTTCTCCTACATACGTGGCAGCTTAGCCTGTCTCTGGCCAGGTAAGCAACGGCATTCATTGAGCAATTATTATCATTCTAAATTCCTTCCCTGTCACCGTTGGACAATTCCATCTTCCTCAAGCTCGGCAAATCTAAGGACGACAGGCAAACCATTTAAGAGCTTCTGCGCTCCTGGAGCTGACAACGCAAGTGCTGATGTCCTACAAAGCCATGGCCAGAACACCGCCCTCCATACCTCATGACCCAGAGAAGGAAACTAACTCCAAACCAGCCACAGGGCTGGGCAAGCTTTAGAGTCAGCTCCAGAGAAAACCGAGTTCAAATCCTGACTCTGCCACCTGACAGCTGTGTGACCCTGGGCAAGTTACTTAATATCTCTGTTACTTCAATTTCCTCATCTATAAAATGGAGATGATTAAAGTACCGTAGAGTTATTATGTGGAATAAATGAGGAAATAGATGCAAAACATTTAGGACCTTGCCTGACACGATAGTTAGCATATACATAGTTACACACAGTTAGCATTATAGGTCAGTGCCCCTCAGGGTGAAACCTTGCAATAACCTCGGTTTATTGCAAGGAACATTACACAAGACACATGATGATGCAAAGCACAGATTCTAGAACCAGACTGCCTGGGTTTGAATCAACCAAGAACAGAGAGCGCATTGTGTAAGTGTTTGCTATAATTGCTAGCGGTACAGTCAGATACGTACAGTCATACACATACATAGACAACATGTAGAATAAGAGCTTAATTCCGACAGCTATTAGTAGAGAACTAGTCTTCTCAACAAACCCACATGGACCCTGAAGTTTCTGGTCACCCAGAGACATCAGAGGCATGGAATGGGGGTCAGAGGGGAAGAGTGCTTCCCTACTCGGGACGTGGCAGAACTTGACCTCAGTTGCTTTTGCCTCTTTATTTGTTTACCAGCAGACAGTGGCTCTCAAGCAAACGGGGTATCTTGAAAGCAGAAACCCATCCTCCTCGGGCCAGACCTTCAGCCATGATCTCCAGCCCCCGCTCCCCGCCAGCAGCTCTCAGCCTCTCTCCTGTTACCTGGTCTGGTTCCTTCCTCCAGGGCAGGCCCCACCTGGCAGGGGAGAGGCGAGGTACCACTGCCTTTCAGCCTTCCGAGAAGGTGACATTTCCACGGTGCCCAGCTGTCCCTGGGGCTGGCTCTCCACTCGGTTCCCACCGCCCTGGGCCCTGAGGACCAGCGGGGGAGCAGATGGAAAAGATGAAAAGCTGACACCCTCCGCAGGAAATCATTGTTTAACTGATTCCAGGACTGAAAAAAACAAGTGTAACGTTGGAGAAAGGAGAGCAACGTGCCATTCAAGGCCATTGTTACAGCCTCCTCTCTGTGTATCCGGAAACAAAGAGGCCCTCTGTGTGTGAGCACAATGCTGTGTGTTACCAGCCACTTCTGTGTTATTCCTGGGGACAGGAGGACGGGAAACGGGAAACGAGGCCACAGTGCCCTCCTGGGTCTGGTGTGCTCTGGACTTTGCTAACACATTCACCAGGCCAGTCAGAGCTGGGAGAACAACTTCAGACTCCCAGCCCATGGTGTTCTGCAGTGGGGGCCAGGGGTATCCCGTCAGGAGTGACCTGGGTCCGTGCTAGTCTTCTAGGCATGGCGAACTGCCAAGTGCCCCTCCCCTCTCCCTCTCCTCTTCTCTTACCAGTTTTCAGAGACTCACCACAAGTTAGAGCTGAAAAGAATCACAGCTATCATCTCTTCAAACACTCCAACTCTCAGCTTTAATGAGGGGGCACCTGGCCTGGACTGATGCCCGGCCACGTGGCGTGTCAGCTGCAGTTGGTAAGGCCAGATGAATCGTTATGTGGTAGTATCCACGGGACCCCCTCACCGGCCAGACACTCCGTTATGATCAAGCTCACAAAGTGAGGCTCCTGCCTTTAAATCCTGGTTCCGCCACTAATGACTCATAGATTGCGAGGGTTTTTTTTCCTCTGAGTCTTAGTTTTCCCACCTGTAAACTGGGATCATCCTTGGATTACTGTGGGGATTAAATGAGTTAATACATGTAAAATTCATAGAACGTTACTTGGCCTGTAAAGATTGCTCAAGAAGCATGAATGACAAATTAGATGCTCATACCTGCGATTTGCTTAGATTCATGAGGAGAGGGTATGAGGATGGCTGGAAACCCAGGATCTCGAATACCCCAATTCAGCCTTGCCACCTACTATGGCCTACGTTGGCCCCATTAGGCCCCATTAAGGAAACTGGGCACCAATATATACCCATTGAGCACCTGAGCCAGTGTTTGGGAGCAGCCAGGCCTCAGCTCCGGGCAACTGTGGCAGCGTGGAAATGTGGCAATGGCATGGCCAGGCCTGTCAGTCTTTAAAGCAACCCAGAAACCTGGATTTTTATGTCAGATTTCCCAATTTTGAAACAGTGTTTCCCAAGGCACTGTTAGTGCAAAGCGAGTCTTGAGTCATGCAGCTTGTGATGCCTGGTCTGGACACACAGGGCATTCCCCAGCCAGGGCACGCCTGTCGTTTGCAGATCTACTGGCCTCTGTTTGCCTGCAGCCTCCGGTGAGCTGATCAGGCCACTTCACAGCCCTCCTTGAGTTGGAGCAGGCGGTGTAAGATCAAAAATGACGAGCAGCCCGGTCTCCCTGGATACCTGTCCTCACCTCAGTCCATGAAATGGGGGTGAGGAAAAGGGAAACCAGAAAAGAGGGGGGCTCTCCCTCAAAGACCATGGTCCCTTGGCCAATCCACCCACTGCTGGCATTCCTCTGATAAATGGCAGACCGAGGGCTTAAGCCCCCATAATCTCCATCAGTCACCTCCAATGAACATAAGTATAGGTCTAAGTGACCAAAAGTGCTTACCATGCAAACGCAACTTCAAAACAAGATTGCTTATAATGAGATACCACTTCACACCTACTAGGATGGTATCATCAAAAAGACAGATAATAACAAGTGTTGGTAAGGATGTGGGAAATTGGAACCCGCAGACGTTGCTGATGGGAATGAAAAATGGTGCGACCATGTTGGGAAACAGTCTGGCAAGTCTTCAAAAAGTTAAACACAGAGTTACCATATGACCCAGCAATTTCACTCCTGGGTATATACCCCAAGAGAAATGAAAACATAAATCTACACAAAAGCTTGTCTGAGAGTGTTCACAGCAGCATTATTCACAATAGCCAAAAGGCAGAAACAACCCAAATGTCCATCAAATGATGAATGGATACGCAAAATGTGGTGTTTCCACAATGGAAATTACTCAACAGTCAGAAGGAATGACGCACTGACACAGGCCATAAGAACATTAGGACAGCCCAGGAAAACATTAGGCTGAGTGGAAGAAATTAATTAAAAGATCACATTTCATAAGATTCCATTTATATGAAATGTCCAGAACTAGGCAAATCTATAGGTATAGAAAAGAGATTAGAAGTTGCCTTAGGGCTGGGTGTGATGAAGAGAGTTGGCAGGATGATAGCTAAAGGGTATAGTTTTTCTTTTGGGGGTGATAAAATATGTTCTAAAATTGGCTGTGGTTATGGTTACATAACTCTGTGACTACACTAAAATCCATTGGATTGTTACACTGTAAGTGGGTAAACTGTATATGTGAATTACATCTCAGAAAAGTCATTACCAAAGAAAGAACCTCAAAACTAAGATTGCTGCCCTTAATTACCTTCTATTAAAAAGAAACTCTTTATCCATGTCACTCTTTTCACCATAGCCCCACTGGAGAAGACAGGACAAGAGCTCTAAAAGGATGGTTTCCTCAAAGGCACAGGGCTCAAACGAGGGTGACCAACTAGCTTGGTTTACCCAGGACTATCCCACTGTTGGCATGGGGAGTCCCCTGTCCCAGGCAAACTGAGATGGTTGGTTGATCACCCTAATGCCAACTCCTTCTGAGAGCACTGGATAGCTCTACCCTTCAGTGCTGCCAATGGCTAGAACCAAGTCTCGATATAAATAATCCATCCCCATTTTGGGTACAAGTCATCCCTGAGCTCCCTCTAATGGTCAAACGTATTTTTATTATTGTTGTTCGTAACTTACAGATGAGGAAACTGAGGTTCAGCGATGAAATAACTCGCCAGAAGCACACAGGAGCCAGAAATTGAAACTTGATCTTTTTCCAAAGCCCAAGTTACGCCTTCCACTCATCATCTTTTCTCTTACCATACCACTGGGTTGATTGTCCATGAATACCATTAGATTTTTCTTGCCTCCTGGAGAAGGTAGTCACACATCCAGACAGAAGAAGCATGAGTTTTCAGCTATAGCAAGACAAGGAGACACGTAGAGCTTGGTAGTTAACAGCATAGACTCTGGAACCAAACTGCTCAAGTTTGAACCTGGGCTCTGCCAAAATTTTAGCTGTGTGACCTTGGACAAGTTACTTAACTTCTCTGTGCCTCGGTTTCCCCATATGTAAAATGGGAAAATTATAGTACTGTGTGTGTGTGTGTGTGTGTGTATCACACAGGATTGTTATGGGAAGTAAATAAATCATTAAGTGTAAGAGCCTTAAAATGGAGTGTGGTATATTTATTAAATAAATCTATTTAATACATTTAGTTAATAATACAAATTTATTACATAAATGAAAGCAAGCACACGTCCATATACCCAGAATTGGAAAGAAATCAGACAAGGCCTAACAAAACCCAGGTAGTGAGACCAAATCATGGAAATTAACATTCTGTTCTGTTCTTTCCCACATAAATGTTTATGGCTGAGGAATTGCTGGAAGCTCTCCAGGCCATAGACAAACCTTTAGATGCAACATGGCAGTGGCAATGCGGGCAGTCCTAGAACAATGGGATGACCTGGTGCAGGGCTGCAGGCCCTGCCTGGCACTGATGGAGCCCAGGGTTTCCTCTCCTTTCATGCCTGCCCTCCAGGGCAAGGAGAGCTGGGTACCCTCCCACTGGGGCAGGTAGGTGTGATCCACATCATTTTTTGGATCAACATCAGCTTCAGTTGAAGTTCAAGAGGCTCAGAGAATTTTCAAGAATTTGTTCAAGGTTAAGTTAATAACATGTAGAGTTACATGTGGGATTCGAACTTAGGTTGAATTCTAAAGCCCCTATACTTTTCTGCCTACATGAAATAGTTATTATTGCTCTGTAACAAATTACCTCAAAGCTTAGCAACTTAAAACCACGAACACTCATAATCACACAGTTTTTGAAGGCCAGAGAGCCAGGAGTGTTTTAGCTGGGTGGTTCTGCCTCAGAATCTCTCATGAGGTTGTAGTCAAGATGTTGGCCAAGGCTACTGTCATCTCAAGGCTCTACCAGGGCTGAAGAATCTGCTTCCAAACTCAGTAATGGGGCCGTTGGCAGGCCTTAGTTTCTTGCTGGCTATTGGCCGGAGGCTTCAGTTTTTCACCACACGGGACTCTCTAGAGGACTGTTCATAACATGGCAGCTTGTTTTCCCCGGAGCAAGAGATTCAAGAAAAAGAGAGCAGACGAAAGAGAGTACCCAGAAGCTGCAGTTAACTAATTGCAAAAGTTAAACTAATTCGTTTACAACTAATCTTAGATGTGACATACCACCACTTCTGCCACCTGCTATTGGTCACAGAGACTAATCCTGGCACAACAAGGGAGGGGACGATACAAGGATGAGTACCAGGAGGCAGGGGTCACTGGGAACCATCTTGGAGGCTGGTGACCAAAGTAAGACAAGAAGGCACAGACCTGCAAATAATAAGGTAATAACCCTGCAGAAAAGTCACAGAAAGTAATTTTAGTCTAACCACTTTTGAGGGGTTTTTGTTTATTTAAGAAAACATTTACACCTACTAGAGAATGGACTTGAGGATATGGGGAGGGGAAGGGTAAGCTGTGAGAGAGTGGCATGGACATATATACACTACCAAACGTAAAATAGATAGCTAGTGGGAAGCAGTCGCATGGCACAGGGAGATCAGCTCAGTGCTTTGTGGCCACCTAGAGGGGTGGGATAGGGAGGGTGGGAGGGAGGGAGACGCAAGAGGGAGGGAATATGGGAACATATGTATAATTGATTCACTTTGTTACAAAGCAGAAACTAATACACCATTGTAAAGCAATTATACTCCAATAAAGATGTTAAAAAAAAAAAAAAGAAAGAAAACATTTACTTCAATCAAGGCACTGGGCTGGCCCTATGAATACAGGCAGGAGTCACCCTAGGGCTTACAGGGACTTATGGCAGAAAACAAGAATCAAGCCATGTGGTCCTGGAAGAAGAGAAGAGGGAGAGGCCAAGAAAGAGAGCTGGGATCAGGACAAGGTGGGTCTAAAGTCTTCTAGTTCAGATATGGGTTCATCCTCAGACAACCTGGGTTTATTTTCCTGGGGCTGGACAACATCCTCACAGAAAATGGGAGAGAGAAAAGAAGGGGGAGAGTAGGAGGCAGAAAAACAAATGACCAATTCCCGGACTCGCACAATTAGACATTCTTCCTCTAGTTTGAATTTATCAGAACCTGTTTCAAGCCAAATTTTGCTAAGGAACTGGGTATGGAAAAAGAAAGAACCAACTAGATCCTAAAGATGCATAGGGGAAATGTCAGAGGCTGGGGTTAGAAGGCAGAGGAGATAGGTTCCGTAAAACCAAGTTCCAGGACTTTACAGTTTGAGTCTGTTCCGAGGTAGGACCTCTGATCACTGGGCAAATCAGAGTCCTGGACTGCTCACTCAAAACCATCCTTACATTCGTTGTAATTATCTTGTTGAATAAATGAATTAAATCATTTCCATGAACTACCCCTCCCATCCCCACTATAGGTGTAAGAGGAACCTAGTTAGGTAATATCTTTCGTTGGATTCCCTTTCTACTCTTTGTCCCAAACACTTCCTCACCTACTCATCAAAACCGATCTCCCCTTGGACTAGAGAAAGTCATCAACACCCTTTCCTCATCTGGATAAGGTTAATAATACCAGCTCCTACCTACCCCAGAGACACAAAGGAAACTGTTACACATGAAATCAATTTTACATTCTTCAAGACAGGCGGGGTTGGGGGTAAATTCCAAGAATTGCAATGATGTGCACAGCTACTTTAATTCTAAGAGGCCAGGTACGAAGATCACTCCAGAACAGCTAAGGCGCTTGTCAAGCCTGCAAATGCATTCCCCCAATTAGCCAGCCCACCCACGAGTCAAGAGAAAATCAGTTTCCCCTGCCCTGGTAAGTAGCCAAGCCAAGCCAAGCCAATTTCCCCCCCCCCCCCCCCCGAAAACCATCCAGCACCCGCGTCCTCCAAACCCCACGGTCCTAGAGTCCCCGCGCTGAGCTATCCAGCCTCCGCGCCCTACTCGACTCCTCCCCATCCCGTAGTGCCAAGAGCCAGGCAGCTCCCGCCACCCTAAAGGACTACAGCCCCCGGCATGCCCCGCGCTGCTGTCGGAGTCTCCCGACCGTGCTTCTCCGCGTAGCTAGGTCACGTGACTCGGGGAAGATGGCCGCGCTGACGGCGGAGGTCTTTGCAGCTCTCCAGAGCCTGCTGAAGGTAAATGAGAGGGGTGGGGACAGCGCGAGGTAGCCCTTTGTCTCCGAGACTTTGCACAGAGCAGGAATTGGGAATAAATGGACCCCGATTTGGAGCCACGACGCTGCCGCTGCCTCTCACTGTGACTCCTAGCAGGTTGTTGCGCTTTTCCGAGCTTTTTGAAAGTACGAACAAAATTAATACCACTTTGACAGGATAGTGAGGAAACAAGACAATGGACCTGAAGGCGCTGTACAAATGTTCCCTACCAATAGCTTCGGGGGCTGGCTTTCGGGGTTGGTGCGTTGGGGTGGTAATCTCTAAATCCGCGTTGCCAGTTCCCCATTTCATCCCGCAGCCCATCTGCGCTCTCCAGTTCTCTCCTCTGCGTCCGCCCCCTGAGTCAAGTGTGCCTTCTATATTCTCTTGAGTCCTGGGTTTGTTTGTTTGTTTTTGTGGTACGCGGGCCTCTCACTATTGTGGCCTCTCCCGTTGCGGAGCACAGGCTCCGGACGCGCAGGCTCAGCGGCCATAGCTCACGGACCCAACCGCTCCGCGGCATGTGGGATCTTCCCGGACCTGGACACGAACCCGCGTCCCCTGCATCGGCAGGCGGACTCTCAACCACTGCGCCACCAGGGAAGCCCTCCTGGGTTTTTTTATTTGCTGTGACCTGTGTGAGGGCCAAAACACTCTCCTGACAATCATTTGAAAAATTGTGAGGATGGAAGGGATGTACTTCATATGGCTCTGTACGAGACTGGAATTTTTTGCTTAATTTATGACTTTCCCTATAGAAGAAGCGGCGGCTTTATCGTCCTTCGTAGAACTTGTCACTAGATGACATTATGCACCTGGTTGCCTGTTGTCTGCCTTTTTCTCACAAGAACGTGAGATCCACGAGGGACCTTGTATTTTAAAAAAGACTCCAGACGGGGCTTCCCTGGTGGTGCAGTGGTTGAGAATACGCCTGCCAGTGCAGGGGACACGGGTTCGAGCCCTGGTCTGGGAAGATCCCACATGCTGCGGAGCAACTGGGCCCTTGAGCCACAACTACTGAGCCTGCGCGTCCGGAGCCTGTACTCCGCAACAAGAGAGGCCGCGACAGTGAGAGGCCCGCGCACCGCAATGAAGAGTGGCCCCCGCTCGCCACAACTAGAGAAAGCCCTCGCACAGAAACGAAGACCCAACACAACCAAAAATTAATTAATTAATTAATTTTTAAAAGAACTCCAGACGAAGAGGGTTGAGTTGATTACACTCAGCAGTTCATGGCACAGCATCATCATTGGTCCACATAATGGTCCTTCTTTCGTTTTAACCGCCTTCCCAGTGTTCACTTGTATTCTCCAATCTCTACGGGCATCTACTCTGTTATTCACAAATGTATGCATAACAAGCGTATCCTCCACACCTGGCATACAGCATGTGCTCAATAAATAGCTGTTCTATGAATTAATAAATGTAGTAAAGCTGGGACTGGAAACCTAGAGCTCTCAACTCCCAACCCAGTGCCTTTTCACCCTTCCTGTGGCTGCTCTACCCCCAACCCCCACCCCAATCCCTCTTCGTTCTATGGGCTTTTTTTCTTTAATACACTTATAAAAATCATTATTAATGTGTAACACACATACAAAAGAAGTGCACAGATTATAAGTGCACCGTTTAATGATTTATTACCACCACCACAGTCAAACAATGAAATGTTACCATTACGGCAGAAGTCTCTGTTGTCCTTTTGTTATTTCCCTCACTCTGCTCCCCAACAGTAACCACTATCTTTACTTCTAATATGTCAATTTAATATTGCTCACATTTGAACTTCACATAAATGGAATAATAGGGCATATTTTGTGTGTGTGTCTGGCTTCTTTTGTTTGCTATTATGTAGCAGTAGTTCATTCATTTGCACTCCTATTGTCCTATGTACTTTCTTTTTAAAAAAATTACATAAACTTTTAATTTTGAGATATAGGTTTACAGGCAGTTGCAAGAAACAATACAGAAAGATCCCATTTATCCATTACTCAGTTTTCCCCAATGGTAACATCTTGCAAAACTATAGTATGATATCACAACCAGGATATTGACATTGATAGTCAAGATTCACAACATTTTCCATCACCACAGTGTTCTTCATGTTGCCCTTTTATAGCCACACCCCCTTCCCCTCTGCCCTCACGCCTTTTGTAACCTCTGGTATTCACCAATTTGTTCTTCATTTCTGTAATTTTGTCATTTCAAGAATGTTATATAAGTGAGGGACTTCCCCAGTGGTGCAGTGGTTAGGAATCCGCCTGCCAATGCAGGGGGCACGGGTTCAGTCCCTGTTCTGGGAAGATTCCACATGCTGCAGAACACCTCAGCCCGTGCACCACAACTACTGAGCCTGTGCTCTAGAGCCCGCGAGCCACAACTCCTGAGCTCACGTACCACAACTACTGAAACCCGTGCACCTAGAGCCCGTGCTCCACAACAAGAGAAGCCACCGCAGTGAGAATCCCGTGCACCACAAGGAAGAGTAGACCCCGCTCCTTGCAACTAAAAGTCCACGCACAGCAACGAAGACCCAACACAGCCGAAAACAAAAATAAATACTATAAAATAAAATCAGTTGTTTCTATACACAAACAATGAAACAGTCCAAAAAAAAAGTTATATAAGTGAAATCATATAATATGTAAACTTTTGGGACTGGCTTTTTTCATTGAGCCCAATTTTCTGGAGCCATGTTATGTGTTTTAATAGTTCTTTCCTTTTTATTGCTAAGTGGTATTCTATGGTATGACAGCTACATTGTTTCCAGTTTTTTGCTATTACAAGTAAACCTGCTATAAACATTTGTAGACAGATTTCTGTATGAACATAAGTCTTTATTTCTCTGAAATGAATGCCCAGGAGAACAGTTCTGGATCATTTGGTAGTTACATGTTTAGGGTTTTGTTGTTGTTTTTATGAAGCTGCCAAGCTGTTTTCCAGAGCGGCTGTACTACTTCACATTCCCAACAGCAATGCACGAACGGTCCAGTTTCTCCCCATCCTCGCCAGCATTTATTGGCATCACTATATTTTATTTGATCTATTCTGATAGGTGTGTATTTATATCTCATTGTGGTTTTAATTCAGAGTTCCCTAATGGTTAATGATGTTGGACATCTTTTCGCATGCTTGTTTACCATCTGTGTATCTTCTTCAGCAGAATATTGCTTTATGTCTTTTGCTCATATTCTAATTTCATTGTTTGCTTTTTTACTTTTGCATTTCTTTATATATTCTAGATAATGGTCGTTTGTCAGATATGTGGTTTGCACATAGTCTTTCCTAGTATTTAACTGTCTTTTCATCCTCTTCACAAAGGTGTATTAATTTGCTAGGTCTGCTGTAACAAAGTACTACAGACTTGGTGGCTGACACAACAGAAATGTATTGTGTCCCAGTTCTGGAGGTGAGAAGTCTGAGATCAAGGTGTCATCCAAGTTGGTTCCTAATGAGGGCTTTGAGGGACAAATTGTTCTGTGCCTCTCTCCTAACTTCTGGTGGTTTCTGGTGATATTTAGTTTATCTTGGCTTGTAGATCTCTGCATTGATCTTCATATGAAGTTCTCCCTGTTTGCATTTTTGTGTCTAAACTATCCCTTTTAATTAGGACATCGGTCATATTGGATTAGGGTCCACCCTATGACCTCATCTTTATATTTTTTGTCATATATTTTTATATGACTGTATTTATAGTCATATAAATATGACTATATCTGCAATAATCCTATTTCTAAATGAGATCACATTTTCAGATAGTGGGGGTTATGACTTCAATATATGACTTTTAGGGGGGACACAGTTCAACCCATAACAGGAGCTTTAGCAGAGCAAAAAATGTTTTAATTTTGATGAAATACAGTTTTTCAAAAATTTTTCCTTTTATGAATTGTGATTTTTTAATGAATTACGCTTTTGGTGTAAAGTTTAAGAACTCTTTGTGAAGCCATAGCTCTCCAAATTTTCCCCTCTTTTTATCTAAAAGTTTTATAGTTTACATTTGTATAACATTTTAAAAAATATTTATTTTATTTTTGGCTGCGTTGGGTCTTCGTTGCTGCGCGCAGGCTTTCTCTAGTTGCGGCGAGTGGGGGCTGCTCTTCTTTGCGGTGCGTGGGCTTCTCATTGCGGTAGCTTCTCTTGTTAAGGAGCATGGGCTCTAGGCACGCGGGCTTCTGTAGTTGTGGCTTGCGGGCTCTAGAGCGCAGGCTCAGTAGTTGTGGTGCACAGTCTTGGTTGCTCTGCGGCATGTGGGATCTTTCCAGACCAGGGCTCTAACCTGTGTCCCCTGCATTGGCAGGCGGATTCTTAACCACTGCGCCACCAGGGAAGTCCCTACATTTATATAACATTTAAGTCCATGATTGATTTTGCATTAATTTTGTATAAGGTGTGTGGAAAAGTTTGAGAATTTTTTTTTTTTTTGGCCTGTGAATGTCCCCTTGTTCCAATATCATTTGTTGAAAAGGGCTTTCTTTCCTCCATTGAATTGCTTTTGCAACTTTGTCAAGAATCAATTGGGCATATTTACTGGGTCTACTTCAGGGTTCTTTAGTTTGTTCCATTGATCTATTTGTTTATCCCTCTGAGAATACCATACAGTCTTGATTATCGTAGCTATATAATGTCTTGAAATCAGATAGATGGATTCCTCCTACTTCATTCTTTATCAGAATTGTTTTAGCTATTCTTGTTTCTTTGCCTTCCTGTATAAATTTTAGAATGATCTTGGATATATCTTAAAAAAAAAAACTTGCTGAGATTTTCATAGGAATTGGGTTAAATCTGTACATCATTTAGGAGCAAATTGATGTCTTAAATGTGTTGGATCATCCAATCCATGATCATGATGTGTCTCCCCATTGATTTAGATCCTTGATTTCTTTTATCTGTATTGTATAATTTTCAGTATACAAGTCCTGTACATGTTTTGTTAGATTTATACCTAAGTATTTCTCTCTTTTTTTTTTGAGCAATTGCAAATGATATTGTACTTTTAATTCCAGTGTCCACATGTTCATTGCTAGTGTGTAGAAATACATCTGATTTTAGTAGGTGTATCTTGGATCTGCAAACTGCTGAACTCACTTATTCTAATAATTTTTTTGTACATTTCTTGGGACTTTCGCATAGACAGTCATGTCCCTGCAAATAGGGACAGTTTTATTTCTTCCTTTCTGATCCGCAGACCTTTTATTTCTTTCTCTTGCCTTATTTCAGTGGCTAGAATTTTCAGCACAATGTGGAATAACAGTGGTGAGAGCCCACATCCTTGCCTTGTTCCCAACTTTAGTCTTTCATCATTAAGTATGTTTTCTCTAGGTTTTTTGGTAGATGCTCTATGTCAAGTTATGGAAGTTCCCCTCTATTCCTAATTTTATGAGAGTTTTCATCAAGAATAGATGTTGAATTTTGTCAACTGCTCTTTCTGCATTGATTGATATCCAATGATTTTCTCCTTGAGCCTGGTAATATGGTGGATCACATAGATTTTCAAATACTGAACTGACCTAGCATCCCTGGAATAAATTCCACCTAGTTATAGTGAATAATCCTTTTTATATATTGCTGAATTCTGTTTGTTAGTATGTTGTTAAGGATCTTTGCCTCTATTTTTATGAGGGACATTGGTCTGTAGTTGTTTTTTTGTTTTGTTTTATACAGTCTTTGTCTGATTTTAGTGTCAGGGTAATCCTAGCTTTTTGAAATGAATTGGGAAGTGTTTCCTCCTTTTCTGTTTTCTAGAAGAGATTGTGTAGAATTAGTTAATTCTTTCTTTAAATGTGTGTTAGAATTCTCCGGTGAAACCATCTGGGTCTGGTGATTTCTTTTCTGGGGGTTTTAAAATTACAAATTCAATTTCCTTAACAGTTATAGCACTACTCACGTTTTCAATTTTATATTGGGAGAGTTATGGTAGTTTGTGTTTTTCGAGAAATTGATCCGCTTCATTTAAACTGTCACATTTGTGTGTATAGAGTTGCTTGTAGTTATTCTCTTATTTTCTTTTTGAAATCTGCAGGGTCTGTAGTGATATGACCTGCTTCATTCCTGATATTGGTAATTTGTGTCTCCTTTCTTTTTAATTTTGTCAGTCTTGCTAAAAGTTTGTTAATTTTATTGATATTTTCGAAGAACTAGTTCTTTGTTCCATTGATTTCTCCTTTTTTACGTTTTCAGTTTCTTTGGTGTCTGCCCTTTGTTGTTTCCTTCCTTATTCCTTTGGGTTTATTATGCTCTTGTTTTTCTAGGTTCTTGAGATGAGGACTTAGATTATTTATTTGAGACTTTTCCTCTTTTCTAATATATGCATTTAATGCTGTAAATTTCCCTCTCGGCACCATCTTGGCCGTATTCCCAAATTTTGGTGGTGTTTTTCATTTTCATTCAGTGTAATTTTTTTAACTTTCCTTTTAATCTGTGGATTATTTAGAAGTGTGTTGTTTAAGTTTCCAAATGTTTGGACATGTTCTTGTTATCTTATTGATTTCTAATGTGATTCCATTGTGATCACTGAGAACACACTCTGTATGATTTAGTTCTTTTAAGTTTGTTAAGGTTTGTTTTTTGGCTCAGAATATCCTCTATCTGGTATGTGTTCAGTGAGCTTTTGAAAAGAGTGTGTATTCTCTTGTTACTGGGTAGTGTTCCATAAATGTCAATTAGATTGATTGATGGCGTTGTGGAGTTCTTCTGTGTCCTTGTTGAATCCTGTCTAGTTGTTCTATCAATTGTTGAAAGAGGGGTGTTGAAGACTCCAACTGTATTTATAGATTTGTCGATTTCTCCTTTCAGTTCTGTTTGTTTTTGCTTCACATATTTTGCAGCTCTCTTGCTGAGGGCATGCACATTCAGGATGTCTTCTGGTTGACAGAACCATTTACCTTTAGGTAATGTCCCTCTCTGTCTCTGGTAATTTTCTCTGCTGTTAAGTCTACTTTATCTGATATTAAAGTAGCCATCCTTGCTTTCCTGATTAGTGTTTGCATGATCTATCTTTTTCCATGCTTTTCCTTTTAATCTGTCTCTGTCACTATGTTTGAAGGGAGTTTCTTGTAGATAGCATTTAACTGAGTCATATTTTTTAATCCACTCAGCCAATTTCTCTTTTAATTGGTATATTTAGACCACTTACAGCCAATGTAATTATTGAAATATTAGAACTTAAGTTTGCCATTTTATTTTTTGTTTTCTATTTGTTCTTTTATTTATTTTTTGTTCTTTACTTTTACTGCCTTCCTGTGGGTTATTTGATCAATTGAACATTTTTTGCAATTCCATTTTGATTTATCTGTAGTGTTTTAAAATTCATTTCTCTTTATAACTCTTATAGTGGTTGTTCAACTTATTACATTTATTTACTATAACATCACAATCTCAGTGACATATCAGTGTCATCATTTTACCAGTTACAGTGAAGTCATCCCTTTATAGTCCTACCCTTATTTATAATATAATTGTCTTAAATATTTCCTCATATATATATACATTTACAGCCACATCGGACAGTGGCTTTTCTTTTTGTTCCTATATCCCAGACTTCGAGCTGAAGAAGAGGGCCACCCAGAACGCCAGTGGGTGAAAACAAACTCCAACAAATACTTGCTCTCTCTAGCCAAAGACCAAGAAAGGGGTGGCTTAGGAAGACAGAAGACTTTTAGACAATAACTGCTCTACTCCACCAAAACACCACTGAAAAAAGTGTGTCCCCGCTCCACTGTACGTCAACGAAGTCTGAGAGCGAACACCCCCATCAGGGCGGTGTCAGAGGAGGCCAAGTAGGGAGCTGGACCTCCATCCCCACGAGCTGGTAACAAGTTCCACCACCCCACAGTATTAGTGGAAACTACTGGAGCCAGAACTTCCACCCCTGCCCAGTAGCTACAAGGAACCCCTACTTTTGGGTGTGAGCAGGAACCAAGTAGGGGAGCTGGACTTCTGTCTCCATTTGGTAGTAATGAAGCGACAACCCCCAGCCCTACCGTGCTCGTCCTGCCGCCTGAGCAGTGTCAGAGAAAGCCAGCTAAAATAGAAGATTTAAATACGTTCCAGAGGCTCAGAACGTAATATGGCCATGTCATTCCTTTGTCGTGAGGTCTGTAGCAGGTCTGTCTTCTCTTCTCCCCTTTCAGAGTCGTCTTACATTTGTTTTGTATAAAGTGCCCAGGGAATGTAGTTGTGTTTAGCAGGAAAAATAGGGAAAAGTACATCTATGTCATCTTCACAGAACTGGAAGTGTCCTATGCACCTCTTAGGTGTCACACCATGACGGAGACAGTATTACGTTCTAAAAAAAATGTATTTTCAGAGTCTGAGTTTGTTGCTCGTTTTGTTTTTTTCCAGGCCTCCTCGAAAGATGTTGTCAGACAGCTGTGCCAAGAGAGCTTTTCCAGTTCAGCCCTTGGCTCGAAAAAGCTCTTGGATGTTACGTGTTCCAGCTTGTCTGTGACCCAGGAGGAGGCAGAACAAGTAAGTGGGGTCAGAAACGACCTCTGGCCGCTGGCTTCGCGGCTCATTAGTCTCTTCCTTGACTTCCCAGTTGTTGCTGCATCCAAGGGAATTTTTCCCCTGAAGTGTCTGTTGACCTTATAGCAAACTTAAAATAGATGCTTTTTTCTTTTTTAATGTTAGTGAACTTAAAAGCCATTGTCTTTGAACCTTCACTTCCTTGTGATAAGTGAGGCGTGGATGGGAAAAGTATACCCAGAGTCGGAGCTCCTGACCATTTCCTTTTCAGACTTTCACCTAGACAGTATGGACAAAAGCCAACCTTGCTATGATTTTCTTTCCCAAGTTGTAACTTAATAGTGCTGATGAGTTGTTGGCTGGATAGCTTAGGCAGACTTTTCAGGGATGGCTGGGCAGAAACTCTGAGGCCTGAGTATGATTAGGGAGGATGTACTGCTGGACCTCACCTGATCTCAGGTGGCCAAGAGGACAAGGATGGTTATGTGGCACTCACAGCCTTATCTTTCCATGGCAACTGTGTTTCCAAAACAGTAATTCATCCAAGCAGACCTATGTTGTTGTTGTTATTTTTTAATCTGGAGCTTGGCTCATTGAAGTGAGAGGCAGCAGCAAGGTTATGAAAGTGAGTTGGAGTCTTAGTTTGGGTTCCTCAAAAGTAGACCGCGAGGCAACGACCTGGCTGCTAGTAGTTACTTGGGAGGTGATTCCAGAAAGCACAAAGGAGGGAGTGAGGAAAATCAGACCGGGAAGAGAGACAAGCCAGGAGAAGGATATGTTAGGGAGCGGTCAGTGCTGCGGGGTCTGCAGTTGGGATCCTGTAAGAAACCACGTCGGCAAATGCCCCAGCACTGTCACCCTGGAAGGCAGGGAGGGTGGGGCACTTAGCCACTCACTCCCACCCTTCACCAGTAGAGGCTTACTGTCCCCTCGCCTCTGGGTTGTGCTTTTCTGAGCTGAGCAACCTCCCGTGGCATCCGGGAAAGTCCTAAAGCGGAGAAAGTTACCTCCAGAGAGTCCTGTTCTGTTCCGCTGAGCAGCAGATTCACTTGGAAGGACACAGGGTAGAATCCAGCGTCCTAGCGGGGCAGCGCCAGGCATTCCTTCCACAGGGAGGTCCGCGCAGCCGGCCTGGAGCTGTTTGTTTGCCTGCCTCACCCCACCAGGTGACAGCCTAGGGGTGAGGACGTGACAGTCCAGCCAGCCTGGATGAGAAGCCCCAACTCCCCAGGAGCGAGGACCTCTGGCAGCGATTCAGGAAGCACGGCTTTGGGTGCTGGCACAGACCGCGCAGCCACACTCAGGGAAGCCCAAGCCGCGGGCCCCGGTGTTTCTGCAGCCCTCGCGGTCCAGAGGCAGGGGACTGGTGCAGCGTTGTCTAGTAACACCGCTGACTTTCTGCTTCTCTCACATTAAGAGGGGAACAGGCTAGAAAGTTAGCTTAAGGTCAGAGTCCGTGCACAAGGAAGGGGATTTATTAACCCTTTGCCCACAAGCAGAGACTTTCTGGCAGGTTAACAGCATCCTCAGTCAGGCAGCTACATGTCTTCTAAGCAACAGGTGAGCTTGGAGGTGGGCCGAGGCACGTGAGCATCAGCGTCTGTACCAGGGGCCTCCGGACTCCTGGGATTCAGCTTGAATGACGCTGGCGGTTTGTGGCAGGCCCTCTTCCCAGCAGGGGAGGTAGAGCCCTGTCCCCTGTCCCCCTGCCCCTCACCACCCAGGGCTCCCCGTCTGTCCTGCAGCTGCTCCAGGCTCTGCACCGCCTCACCAGGCTAGTGGTGTTCCATGACCTGTCCTCCGCCGAGGCGATTCTGGCACTCTTTCCTGAAAATTTCCACCAAAACCTCAAAAACCTGCTGACAAAAATCATCCTAGAACACATGTAAGTGCTTATTTCTTGGGAGTTTCTTGTAATGCTTGTATTTTTTATTCCTGTTCTGGAAGAAATATGCTTATTCTTGAAAAGCAAGCACAGGTAAGCAAAAAGAAGGAAACCGTAATCCCACCACCCAGAGGGTTAGTAGTCTTAATTCCTTAACGGGAAACCTTTTGAGACTGGTTTATTTTTTCCATTTACACATAGAGGGTTGGTTTTGCTTTTGTTTTTAACACAATGGGATCATGCCGTTTTATAACTTGCTTGTTTTCATTTAATAGAATTAACATTAATGATATTTCAGGGCGATAAATATTTACCTTCAGTATCATTCTTATTGGGTAAATATATTCCATTACATGAAGAAATTATGTGTAATTTAGTTAATAAATTCCTTAGGGTTGGACATTTAGGCTATTGGCAGTTTTCACTGCAGTGAACAGTTTATTGTGGAACCTTTGCCCACATTGTGCTTCCTTATTTCCTCACTGGTAAATGGTGGTATTGAGGCTTTGGGTTTTTCTTATCAAGTCTGCCGTCAGAAAGATTGCACCAGCTACTCCTCCACCGGGAGGACGTTGATGTGCCACTCTCCCGACACCATCACTAGCACTGAGGGTGTTTTGTTTTGTTTTTTTACTTTTTATTCCCAGTTTCACAAATGGCAAATGGTACCTCATTTCAGTTTATATATCTTTGGTACTAGTGATGTCAAATATCTTTTTCATGTTATTGGTCACTTTTATTCTTTTGTGAATTTTCTGTACATTTTCTAGCTGGGCAAATCCTTTTAGATACATACAATTTAAGCAGAACTGATTAACTACTGGTTAGCAGCAGGCTTGAAGAGACCTCTCTGATAATAATAACTGATAATGCTTACTTCCCAAGCGTTTTGTTGTTTATTTAGAAACTTTCTCTTGTGTGACCACAGTTTACTATGACTCTGCTCGGCATCTCACTGTGGCGTGATTTGTGTAGCATCAGACACGTCTTTTGTTAGATGTGTTTTGCGTAAGATGCCATACTTTGCATAGTAGATGCTCAGTAAAAAGAGGATAAGTTGACCTTTTCTGCTTTGTCTCTGAGAACAATAGCACAGTTACAGTGCATTTAGCCTTTTCTTGCTTTTCCTAAGCCATGAAAACTAACAGCATCTATGGCCTTAACATCACTCAGTTTCGTAAAACAAGCAAACAAAAAA
This sequence comes from Stenella coeruleoalba, assembly GCF_951394435.1. Classification (NCBI taxonomy): domain Eukaryota; kingdom Metazoa; phylum Chordata; class Mammalia; order Artiodactyla; family Delphinidae; genus Stenella; species Stenella coeruleoalba. Next base: position 22,439,626 of record NC_137154.1, read on the forward strand.
CTGCTCCTTGGAGGGAGGCATTTCTGTGGTCCTTTCCTGTCAGGAGGTGATTATAGGTTTTAAGATCACAGAAGGAGCAGAGGCCCAGGCCCATGGGCCTCACTATCAGAAGACTCAATTCGCATCCCTCTTCCATTATATTTTTCTTATCTTTCCCTCTTAAACAGATCTACTTGGAGAGCTGAAGCCCAAACAAATCAGAGTGAGTACCAAGAAACCTGCCTCTTCCTCCTTCCCCCTCCTCCCCAGCCCCAGCCCTAAATCTACCAGAGTTTTTAACTAAAGTCAAAGTGAATTAACCTAATCCCAAACCGAATAGTGTTTGTTATGTATTTCTTTTTAATTCCACTTTTTAATTTCTTTTCTGGTTATAAACCTAGTATAATAGAGGCATGTTGTTAAAAAACAAATATCCTAAGCAGAAAGTGAAGTACTTAAAATAACTATATTTCCATTGGAAAACAAATTAACCATGATTGAAATTAGTGTGAAAGATAGAATAAAAGTGGGTGTTTGATAAACAGTCACTAAACTCACTCTGAGCCGGTCACAGTGCCGCAGACTCTACCTGCATTAACTCATTTAGTCCTCCCAGCAGCCCTGTGAGCTAGGCTGAGATCATCCCCATTTTACAGGTGAGCAAACAGAGGCTCAGAGGTTAGACAGGTGGTAGAACACACATTCGAGCCAAGTCTGTGTGTCTCTCAAACAAAAGCTCTCTCCGCTATTCTCAAAGCTACACGTTGCCTAAGACTCCAGCCACACTCTTCTCCACCTGCGTCATTCCTCATTCTGTCTGGACATCTGGAGGGTTGGGTGTTCAGGCAGAAGCTGGAGGTGCTGACCACCACGAATCTGCACTAAGTGCAGGGGCCACGATCAGTGGTGAGGAAGGCCTGGGGCTTGCTGTGGGGTCTTGGGCCCTGTCTGTCTGTCTGTCTCCCTCAGAGGCTTGCTGTGTGGATCACACGCATACCCACGTGCAGCCCTTGGAGCTGCCTGTCGTCGAGGAAAGGCTTAGTAACGCAGGTGGCGTGAGCACTGAGCCGAGCTGTCCCCACACAGTCTCTCTGCCGCGCCTGGTCGACCTGGACTGGAGGGTGGACATCAAAACCTCCTCAGACAGCATCAGCCGCATGGCCGTCCCTACCTGCCTGCTCCAGATGAAGGTACATCCACTGTCATGCTCACTAGAAGGAAAGGAGGGGCAGCAGGGACTCGGCGCCCCTGCGGGCCAGCAAAAATGCCAGACTCCAAGTTTTAGGATCTCCAACCCCATAAATAAAAAAAATTTAGCACCCCCAAATGCAGTGTTTATTTAGAAAGTATATGTGTATTAACGTAGTACAGTCATAATAAAACATATACCGAAACTAGAAATTTTAAAACAAGACAAACACAAAATATAAATTTACAAAATAATTTGCTGACACCTAAAGGTTGTCTTAGACACTTACAGGAAGGTTTGGCTTTAACAACAGAAGCACGCACTCAGATTTCCAGTTGCCTTCTTGAGAACTTTGGTATACTTTTCCAAATTCCTGTCCAATCTTAGGCTGTTGCCATTTGTACTGTGCTGAACAAGGGCTCCTATTAGCAGTTGGAGAAGTATCAGTTCTTCATCTTATTGTTCACATTCTTCATTGGTGTTATCTTCACAGTTATTTTCAGGAGTCTTTTTAAGCCACATACCCATTTTTAGGGTTTGTTTAGTTAAAACTAGGTAGCATAATGCTGTATTTACTTAACCACCAGACACCCAGAAACTCAACAGCTGTAAGAAAATGAAAGAGCAAGGGTGCCTCTAACAACTAAGTTTTTAACTATTACTAAGGCTTACTTTAAAAAAAAAAAGATACAAATACATATAAGTAGAGGCTGTAATATTTTTCCTACATCCCGGAGGATTCTTACATACCCCTAGAGCCCACGGCCTAAAGTACCAGCATGAACCCAGGATGTTTCCTCACTCGAGTGCCCAGAGAGAGTTGGGGGCGGGAGGGTGAATGAGCCTGGCTTCTCCGACCCCTGCCCGGGGCCCTGAGACAGCTCCCTCCCTGTCCCCAGTTGCTGAGTGACTCCAGGGCTGCGACTCTCGCTCGACGGAACGGGGTGGGGCCTGCAGGTCGAAGAGAGGCAGCTCTGACTTTGGGGCAGTGTTCTCTTTTCAGATCCAGGAAGATCCCAGTCTGTGTGGGGAGCAGCCCTCCGTGTCAGCTGTCACTGTGGAGCTGAGTAAGGAGACCCTGGACACGATGTTAGATGGGCTGGGCCGCATCCGGGACCAGCTCTCCGCTGTGGCCAGCAAGTGACGCGGCCAGCCGGCCCCCAGCACACGCCGTCCTCGCAGCAGGCAGCGGTGGGGACGTGGGGGCTGCTATCCAGAAGGCGCGGTTGGACCAGGCAGAAGCAGCCAGGCCCCCGCGCTGCTTTTTCCTCTTTCCAAAGATGGAGCAGAAGCTGCTGATCTCGCGAGGCTCCTGTGTGGGACTTAATGACCCCGTGGCAGCAGGAGGGAGCGTTTGCTTGGTCAGCCGCCTCCGTCTGGCTGATTAGAAAATTCAGGCCCAAATTGTGGTGCTCGTCTTAATAAGTTCCTTTTGCTCTGATGAGCTCATTTCCAGCTCTGGAATGCACGCAGGGAGTCAGGTGGGTGACACTAGCAGTTCTGCTTCTCTGTCAGAGAAGCCAGGCGGATCCCACAGGGCAGGGCCCCCTCTGCGTGCCTGCCTGCCCTGAGCCCAGAGCCTGCCCGAGCTCCCTCAGCCCTGCTGGACCACCTGGCAGCGAAGGAAGTCTGAAATGGGAACTCATTTCCTTCTCCTTGGAGCCAGAGGCCCCTTCCTTCATGTAATGCAGCCACTCAGGGTGAAGAAGTAGGAGTGATTGGAAATAAATAACAGTTCTAAAAACTTCATGATTCCGGTCACGCTTCTGTAGCTTCTGTCCTTAGCCCGAGTCGTTTCCTTAGGCCCGTGCTGCCTCTCGTTTGTAAAGGCGACCCCAGCTTCCTCGTTCCTAGCTCAGCTCATCAGCACGGGATGACCTGAAACCGGGCCTGTGAACCGGCCCACCTTCCATGTATCCGTCCGTCACGTAGAGCAAAAGCAAGCACTGCTGACATCAGCAGGTGCTTGTCGCGAGAGCTGTGATGAAAGCGCTCTTCGAGGAGTTTAACCAGACGGAACCGTCTGTCACGGGCCTGACAAGTCCTGGGGGCTCAGTGTAAGGTGTTCCCCCTTCCTCCTCCAGATCACCCAGTGGCAAGAGCCTGCCTGCTCTGAGCGCATTGTTTGGCGGCTTCTCAGGTGGGGTGTGTGGACGGGGTGGGAGGGTGGGTGGAGGAGGCAGGACTTCGGGCTAAGAGGATGCTCTTGAGCTCAGTTCCTGCCCACCCCAAGGTTTGTTTTGTTTTGTTTTAATTAAATGGGAATAATAATCATACCTACTCTACAGCGCTTTTGTGAAGACTAAGTGATATAATGTACCTAAAAGCACTTCGCACTGTTACGGCAAATAGGAAGGACTGGATGATGCTGGCTTTGGTTACTAATGGGAAGCAAAGTAGAAAGCTCTCTGCGTTCATTGCTTCATCTACTGTAAAGGGGTTGGAGTGACTGTGAATGTTATTATCCTCCCTTTATCAACGAGGGAGTCAGCTCATCGAGGTGAAGTCCCTGCTAGTAAATGACCTCATCAGGACTTGGGCCCAGATTTCTCTACCACACAGGACTCTGCAAGGGACTTGGCATTCTGTGATTTTAGCTCCATTTGGAAAATACTGGAACTGAAGTAGAGATGAGAAATCTTACTTCTCCCCGCCATCCCCCCAGTGAAACGCTAGAGAAGTCAAGAAAAAACCCCAGGCTCCTCTCCGTCTGCCGTCTCCTGGAAGCTGAGCTACCTACTGTCGAAACGGCAGTTCTTTACCTGTTTGGAGCCATAACCACTGAGAATCTGATGGAAGCTGTGGATCCCTTCTGTAGGCAATGAACACTCGAGTTTTCACATTCAAGGACAAGCATTCATGGACCCTGGAGACCTGCCCACTATCTCCAGGTCGAGGGCCCCTGGTCTCACCCTCAGGTTGAGTTTAGCCTTGTCATGAATTCATCCCCCTCTCTTTTCCTTCCACTCTCTGTGACGCACAGATGGAGATCTCCAAAAGCCCATTCGCTGGGCTTCCCATGGCATTCCATAAGAAACTGACTAGAAGCAGGAAGCCTGGCATGGGTGTCTGGACGGTTGAACATTCCTTTAGCCAGATCCACGTGAACAGAATCATCTGGTTGCATGACACATAGAGGGCATTCAGGAAATAACACTGACGAATGTTCGCTGCCCTTCACCTCACGCGCTCGTTTAGGTGGGTAGTTCTCCTACTATTGGCAAGGATGGATGGTTTGTAGAGACCATGTTAATGGGTTGGCTTGACCCTGTCTCAGAAAAAACCTCCTAGCTTCTACCTCAAATGAAGTTCCTTCATTCAGTGCTTGTCTGGTTTCCCAGAAGTACTTTGTGTAATGAGCAGCTGCCTGCAAACGTCTTTCCTTAGGGTGAGGCAAGGTTTGGGTGTCCAAACCCCATTCACAGAAGGCCGATGATAGGTCTCAGTGGTGGCTGTCCAGCACTGTCCACCCACCCAGGCACAGGGGTGAGTGGATGGCTCAATCCTGACCGACGTCCGTGTCCCACAGAGATTGTCCCGTGATTGTACCTGACTCAAACTGGGCCAAACTGATCTTTCCCTATGAGCATTCTGCCGGAATCGGCAGCGGTTCTGATAGTGAAGCCGGGGATGCTCAGGCCCGCCTTCCTCACACGAAAGCCCATCTGCAGTAGGAGAGGCTATCTCGGAGTGAAGCAGAACCCAGAGGTTGGGAAGAGGGTAAGAAAAGCCAGTGTGTCTGATGCCAGTCCCAAATGTCCTCCTAGTGTATCCATCAGGAGGGGTCAGATTTGAGTTAAAATGGACCGGGATTTAATTTTATCAGGAATGATGAGACATGCAGGTACAAACATGATGATCATAAAGAAGTTTCTACTCACATATCTGTAGAAGCAGGAGGCATGGAACACCTTGCAGTGCCACATGGAGGGGGACCGGGGTCGGTCAGGAGGCGCGGGGGGCCAGGGAATAGCATGGCCCAGAGCCTTTCTTGGGGTTTTCGCAGGAAGGAATGGGCGAGGCAGAGTAGGTACGCTGAGTAAGCATAGGGTTGACTAGTTTGGATAATTTTGGCAGGTCTGGGCTACAGGTGTGGCCCCTAGCTGTCCAGTACCTGGTCCTGGGGTGATTCAGGGCAGGGAGACTACTGGCTTGGGTGTGCGTTTGATAGAAGACATAGTTGGGGCCGTGGCTGTAGATTGGTTGGTTTGTGTATCAAAGGTGTGTTCTCACAGGAGCTGTTTGCTATCTCGAGGAATTAGCTAGCCCTAGGAGGTCAGTCTCTTCAGGGTCAAGGCCCCAAATGCCTAAGGGTCAAGAATACAGAAAATAAGAAAATGTAGTCAATGCGAGGTTATGCTGTAGTAACCAACAATCCCAGGATTGCAGTGGGTTTTATACAACTGAAGTTTATTTTTGCTACAACAGTCATGCAGGTTGGGGACAAAGGGACAAGTGCTCTGCTCACCATACTTACTAAGGGACCAGGGACAGGGAAGCTTCATCTCAACACACGCCTCCCCTGTCACCGAGGCAGGAGGAGAGAATATGGCGGGTCACAGTCTTGCACTTGAAGTTCTGCCCAGAAGGGACAGGCCAGTCACGTGGCCACACCTGGCTTTAAAGAGGGCAGAGAACGTCAGTCCTTCCGTGTACCGTGAAGGAAGAGAAATGGGATGTTTGCGATCAGCTGTTATAACTACTGTCCCCTGATGTCTGAACCGAAGACTTCTTTTTGTCTAAACTCATCTGTACTTCTAAACAAAAGAATTGTGAGTAACAACACGCATGCCGTCTTGGCACCTTTTCTCACGATAAACCTCATCACCTGTGTGGCGCTAGAAAGGTGTGAAACATTTTCCCAAATATCTTACCGCCTGTTCACCTTACCCTCCTGAAGTCGGTGGAGCGTCGTTCCCCGAGGATCTGTGCATTTCCCTGAGAAGGTGTCAGCTCCTGAGGACACGGCCAGGGCTGAGTTAGAACTCCAGTCTGGGTCTTTCAACTCAAAGGCTTGTGCTCTCTCCATTCCTGCCTTGATCTTGGAAAAAGAAAACTTGGGTTCTTCACAGAGAGCAGAACTTTACCCTTAATCTAGTGACATTCAGCTCCCTCCCTCATCAGTCCTGCCTTCCTACTTCCTGCTTCTGGTGATTTTCAGGTCCAAAGGCAGCGACCTGAGGACCAGACATTTGGGTCTTTCCCACACACGCCGGTTCCCTAAACACGCACGGCGGGCACCATGTCTAATGGTTGTCAGTCAAGCGCTGTGCTCTGGTATTTACAGATATCCAGGAAGTGAGTCCAGTGTGGTACAGAGGGCTTTTCGTTATTTTGTTCAGTCAAGTGAGATGTTATCAGAAGTGAGAGAGGGTTTTTATTGCATTTTTAAAATATTTTCATCTAGAAACCATTGGCTACCTGGCATTTTGAAAGTTTTCCAGTGGTTGGACATTTACAAGAACTATTTTGAACCTGTACCCACTAACTTCTGAATACTGATCATTCTTAAACATTCTCTCACCTGCATGATGCTGACTTTTGCACAACTTCTTTCTTTCTTTAGTGCCCACATTTCTGTGGTTTAGTTGTCCTTTTTACAACTAAGAAAGATTTCTTAGTAGCATTTCCTGGTTGGTACCAGAGGACCCTAATCTCTGAGGGGAGAGAACCATTCTTCATTTGAGGAAACGTTAAGAGCTCTGGGGAGCTGAGCTTCTACTAGCCCTGGGCTCTTGGGAAAGACTCTGCTGGGCTTTTCCACCCCATCTGTAAGTGGAGATAAGATAACTGCTTAGGTGATGCATCTCATAGATTTATAGTAAAGTACAGAGCAGACCCCTAGGCTGAAGAATGGGGCTCTCCTGGCTACTGGTTTCAGTGCTGCAGTAACCGTGTGACCTTAGACACATACCACACAGTGAAACACAATCCTGTCCCAACAGGTTAAATCATAAATGAATTCAGAGATGCTATGGAATATCAGAGGGCTCTGGGGTCAGTATAAATGTACACTGGATCCACAGCTCAGGAGATGGCCTCTGGTTAGGATTTCAGGAACTCTGATAAGAATCCTACTCCGAAAAAAATCCTACTCCAGGCAGGAGATGCCCCAGGAAATGTTCATTTGTGTCCCACCTTCTTCCACAGACTCACACAGGATTTGACCTGTTATTAGTAAATGATGGTTGAATTACATCGCATTGATCAGAATGGCAGACTCGCGTAATTAATGTTGATTTGAATTGCTCTTCCTAAACCTACCTCAGCAGTGCCCCCTTTCACCCCAGCTCAGTTCATCCAAATCCCTGCAGAGGGACCTGTGGCAGCTGGGCTCCAACTCACCAACTGGGACCATTCTTCCCTGTTGCCACCACGCTTTCTGGCCTTGGCTGACTTCAGATCTGTGCGTGTGGGGAGGCCGCAGAGCTGTCTCCCAACCAGGCTAGTTTGGTTTGAGTAGGAGGAGGAAGGGATAGGATCCCTGGCGGGAGGGTGGGAGGGAGTCCGCTGGCGGGGTAAGAGCTGAGGGCAGAGCTCAGCGCCTGTCACTATTACAGAGTTCAGGGACCAGCGTTTCCAAGGGAAGGTGCTGAGTTCTCTCCAGCTGCTGGAGGGGGCAGAAAAGGAGAGACGAGCCCTGGGCCTGAGCAGGTTGGCAGCACAAACATCAAGGCCTTGCTGCGCCCTCTCTCCAGAATGTCCTCCTTTATCCCGGCTTAGCACCTATTCATCCCTCTGGCTTCAGGAGCAGGGCCTAACGGGGCCCTAGCTAGTCAACTTAACCACCTGTCTTCTCTGCCTGTATTTCCCCCATCATTGCTCTTACCGCACTGCATCTTAACCGTCTAGGTATTTGCCTCTGACCCCGCCCCCGCGCACTGTTCACAGTGTATCCCCGTCACCTAGGTGCACAGGTAATAGGCAGCTCCTACTGGCACTGAGTTTCCCGCCACCAGCTGAAATGGGGTTCTGTTCCCAGGGTTACTCCTACGGAAGAGCTCGCTTGTCACTTGTTATATCCCCTTTGTTGACCCAAGATTCTTCTTAGGCCCAAAAGACACACCGCAGGGCAGTTTCCACCTACGCCGCACCTGCGCGCAGCTGGAGCTTCCCCAATATTCCCAGCAGATGGCGCAGTTGCCCTCCTTATCGCCCCAGCCGGGCTAACATGGGAAACAAAGACCGGGAAAGAATGGCGGAGGTGGGGTAGTGGGCAGGCCTCTCCTAGAACCCCGGCGAGGGGAGAAGCTTCCTGCACAGGAAGCCTGCAGGCCCAGGCCCCCTCCCCTACAGAACCCGCCCCCTCAGGCCCAGAGCAACAAATGACAGAGAAGGAGGGACATGGCGGCAGGACAGGCCCGCCCAGGGAGCCCATTCAACACTGTTCCCGGGCCGAGGTCGGAAGCACCCACTGCCTTCTCATCGCTTCCAACTTCCACCGCAGGCCGGTGGGTGCCAGAAATCCCAGCCCTGGGGCTGGAAGATACTACTCTTCCCAATAAGGTTTTGTTAGTGGCAACGCCCACGAGGCCTTGTACTGCATAACTTTCTAGGTAAATCCGTGGGCAGGTGGTGGAGCCTGGATTGAAATTCAGGTCAGCTTGGAGGCAAGTCTCAGTTTCTTCATCTCCAAAAAGGAGAGATTAAGTTTAATTTTTCCTGACAATGCAGCTTGGAGGGGATTAATTATACATGAAGGTGTCTGAGAAATGGAAGCTGCCCAATCAGTGATGGTTAAACTTCCAGCACGTTCAGATGCCTCTGCTGGGGCAGGGCCTTCCGCAGGCTGGAAGACTCCTCCATCCTCTCCTGGGAGCGTGTGGGTGTGGCCAGTGGGGCGGACAGGGGCCTCCTAATGCTTCCCCGCCTCCAGCCTCTCCGTCCTCCTCTCCTGGCCTCCCTGCTTGCCTCCTCCTTGCTGAAGGTGTCTTCTAAGTGGAAATCTAAGGCCGTCCCTCACTTAAAATACTGCAGTGCTCTCTGTACTCTTGGCATAAAGGCCAACGGAAAAATGTCATTCGGTGTTCTTTACAATCTGATTCCTCCCTATAGTTCAGGCTCATGAAACAAGACTAAGGAAATGGACTTCAATCAGAATAAACAGCGTGAGGTCCAGGGGCTGAAGGGAGTGGGCGCTGGGTGATGATTCCAGACAACTCTGGGCACCAGGAAGGGAAGTGAGGACAGGGTGAGGAAGAAAGACACGAGAGGCCTTGGTGGCCAGCATTGGCCAGGCCTTGTTCTATCTTTTCTCAAGGACAGAGACTGGTTGCCCAGCACCTGGGACACTGCCTGTCATCAGAGATGCTCAGTCAGTGTTTGTTGAATGCGTGCAGGCATGAATGAACGAGGGAATGAATGAATGCATGCATGGCAGGGCCCAGGGTCGACTGATTGACACTTCCTGTGTCCTACAGCCACTATTTTTTGCCTGTAAGGGGCTATACCTCCTTCTCCCCCACCTGCCGGGCTAGCCCCCCTCCCTGCTGCCTTAGCTGGCCTTCAAGGCCGGAAGAGGCAGTGCTGGAGGACAGCGAGGCCAAGGAGAAGAGAGCTGGTTTCAGCCGTGCAGCCTGGGCCTGCTCTGCCCGTGGCCTCTCTCGGTGTTCCGTCCTGAACCTCACAGGAAGGTTCACCCTCCTTTTCCCCCGTGAACCCCTTAGTCAGCCAGGGGCATGGGTGTGGCTGCCCAGCCATCTGTTTCGGGACAGCCTTGTCCCTGCACAGATACTGCATGTCCCGTGCTCCCCCTTCCATGGCGCACAGCCGGCTGCGGAAGATGTCGCATTGCTGCAGCCTCTTCCTGGTCTCTCTCGTGACCCCATTTTCCACATCACTGGCCTTCCCTCCTCTCCATATGGTGGTTTCACTTCAACGTTCTCCCAAAGGAACTCCTCCCTCTGCTCGGCCTGCTCAGCCACCTGGCAGACAGAAACCCAGAGCGTTTGGGGAAGCAGAATGCTCTTCCGTTTGTCGGCGTGTTCAGCAGGGACGTGGGTTTTCCCACCATCCCCATGGCCACCGCTCTAGGTCCCCTCGTCATCAGCCTTGAACGGGGCTCCCCGCCCTGGACTTGTTGTCTTTCCCTAATCTGGCCTTCACAATGCATTCCAGAAAGTAAATCCCATCTTGTTTTACCCTCCAAACCGGACCCTGCTTTTCCCAGGCTTCTCCGTCTCAGCAAATACCAGCTCAAACCAGAAATGTGGGGGACATCACTGTCTCCTCCCTCTCCCCCAATTCAACCCACTCACAAGTCCTGTTGGTTCTGCCTCTGAAACGTATTCACATTGATCCATCTCTCTTCATCTCTGCATTCACGGTACCGTCATTTCTCAGTAGCTCCTAAGCATGGTGACATCTGTCAGTTTGCCTCCTGATCTCATGTCACTTTCTTCATCACACCAACCATCAGTTCCAGGGGTCCTTGAAGCTCTTTCCTGCCACAGGGCCTTTGCATGTACTGCTCCCCTGCTCCCACCCCTACCCCTGCCCGGAACACTCTTTCCCCTGGTTTACACAAGACGGACTCCTTCTCATCTTTTAGGGCTCAGCAAGAAAGTTACTTCCTTAGAGGGGCTTTCTCAGGCTTCTCTAAAGAGGCTTCCTCCTTTTATTCTCAGTCCCAGAATCCTGTTTATTTCCTTCCCACTCCCCAATATAAAGTTTTATTTATTTAATGAATTTAGGTGCATACTTATTTAATTTGTCACTGTCTTTCTCCCCACTAGAAAGTACTGTGAGGGTGAGAAGCTTGCCTGTCTCGTCCAGCACTATATCCCGAGAGCCCAGCACAGGCCTGCACAGAGTATATGCTCAATAAATATTTGTTACGTGAATGTAATAAGCACATTAAAGATACATCGTGTTACTGCCCTACTTTGGCCTGTCAATGCTTCTCCACTGCCCTCAGGATACGTGCCAAACTCCCTGGGCTCTGTTACAGTTTCCTTACCATCTCACTTAAGCTCACCTGTCCTGGCTTCCTCGTCAGGCCTATGGGGAATGAAGATGGAAACGGTTAAACCAGGAGGTGTGCCGTGTTGCAGACAGCACTGGCCTGGGAGTGAAAATGATCTTCATGATCCTAGGCACTGCTTCAATTCTATGATGTCTAATTTTTTCTTTTTTAACCATAATAAGGATTAAACTCTGGACCAGGAAACCAAAGGTACAACTTGAGATCGGCAGAGACCGCTCTCTCGCTGTCTCTCGTGGCTGGGAAGGGGTATGCAGATGGCCGACTCCCCAGTGCTGTCTCAGGCCAGGCAGCAAGAGAATTCTCAAGTCCCGGAAGTCAGCAGATCTGGGAGCAGGGGCCACATCCACTACTTCCCACTCCATCCCCAGCGCTTAGCACGGTACTCGGCACATCGTACGTCCTGGGTGGCAAGTTGAGTGAAGGCATGTGCATGGGGACCAGAGAGCCTGTCCCACTCATGTCATAACTAAGATGCAGCAAGACTGCAAAAAGCCCCCAGGGGTCGTGGTCCCTATGAATGAGAAGCCTCTCTGGAGGGCAGGGAGGGGCTCTCTGGCCCACTTCCCCACCTCCCCTGCCCCATTAGAGAACGTGACCGAGCCTCAGGCCCCTGGTGAAGGTCTCCTTCTGGCCCAGCCTCTGCTCTGCTCCCCACCCTGAAACACTTATCTGGCAGATTAAACTTAGCTCTGTTGGCCGCTGGCAGAGTGGCTCTGAGCCAAGGTGTCTTGCTCCAGCTTCCAAGCCCGGCACCGGGCAGCTGTCAGGACTGAGGACGGCGTTTCTGAGTCTCCAGCTCAGCCCATGAAGAAAACATTTCCTACGTGCCCAGTGTGTGGCTCTGGGTGTGGGCCTCCAGGCTCCGCCCTTACCATGGGTGTAAGTCCAGCGTCTGTGGGGGGAGCGGGGTGGGGGGAGGGAGTGGCATTTTGAGCAGGAACTGGGGGTTTCTCGGTGCTTTTCCACGACACAGCCCGTCCGAGCAGCATGAGCTTCTCCATAGCAAACTCAGAAACCGTTTTGTGTTTCTCATCAACCCATGGACCCACCGAGAGGACGGAGTGACCCCGCTTCAATGCTGGGCATCAGACATTGCCACATAAAGCCTCTGGCTGGCATGTGCACGAAGCCGTCCTCAGGTCAGGAGACAGACTCAGAGATGTGAAATAACCCCCTGGAGGTCACAGGCTAAGTGTCTTCTGGCCGCAAGTCGAGTGGTTTTCCATTTCCGGAAAAATTAAGGGGCAGGAATTTACAGTGTGAAGAAGGATCATCCCGGGAGAATAGAAGTCAAAATCAAGGAGAAGATGTCCCCTGGGGGGTGGGAGTGAGGGTGCCAGTGATCTGAAGCTCCGAGCTCCAGGCTGCCTGTCCTGTCCCAGATGGACCCGAGGGTGAGACGGACCTGTGTCATTAGGAGCAGCTGGGAAGAGAGGATGGAAGCAAAGGAAAACGCCGGGGCTGGGGCTGGGGACCAATATCAAAAGGGCTAGCTCCTGGAATCCGTGTTATTCCAGGCAGCAGAGGGAAGGTTGGGGATGGGAGGAAAGTGGGAGAGGCGGGAGATGTGCTGCCTTTGCGGGGAAGTTCTTCGGCTCCGGGGGAGGTTTTAAACCGGTGCTTTATGTTGAGGTGCCTTTGTGGGTTTCTCGGAAGCCTCCACCTGAGGTTCCTGTCACAGAGGCGCATGTCTCCTCCAGTAGCCGCCAGCACTCCTGCCTGCTGGCATCTCACACACCGTTGCCTGAGTGAGTGAGTGAGTGAGTGAACGGACGTGTGTCTGGAGGGGAGGGCTCAGTCGGGGGCCTGCTGCCCCAGGGAGAACCGAGTCTCAGGTGGCCAGCATCAGTCACCGAGACCCTTCCTTTTCTTGTCCTCTCCTCCAACACAGTGGTCCCCAGGGATGCTCCGCAGTGTGTCCATGTGGTCCGCAGCAGCCCCCCTGCTGCTCCCGCCTGCAGGAGGCCAAGCCCAGCCCACTGGTGGAGGGTGGTGAGGACAGGTTGGCAAGAAAGATGTTCCCAGGGGACCCGCACTTCCTTCAGGCATCCTCTGGGAACCGGGTCCCTCTGGACTTTGCTGCAGGTGAAAAGATCCCACGGGATCTCTGTGCTCCGTCCAGACCAGGAGTTGAAGCCGCATGCATAACCCTCCTCAGGGCTGAGGCTGTCAGGGACCAGAGGCTGCCATGGCACATGGTTCCCATGACACACATGTCCTGGCCTGATCCAAGGCTCTCCTCTTTTCTAACCTCCCAAAGCTTCTTGCTTCCAAGCTCTGCGCTAATGAGAGGGCCACTCGTCCATAAGGAAGGCCGGACATCGGCTGCCCAATCCTCCCTGCCGCTGAGTCCCAGGATGCTGGGGATGGGACTGTAGCCCGGGACCCTCCCCAACCCTTTTCTTTTCTGGACAGTGCAGGACCTGCCTCAATCAGCCTTCCTTTCCTCAGGGCGCTGCCTGTACCATCGTCAGGCCAGGGGTCGGAGGTCCACGCCCTGGGCGTCATAAGGAGAGAGAGGCTCCCTTCTCCGTAGCTCTGGGGCTCCAACTGCTTGCTTAGCTTGGTGGGAATGAGGGGTGCAGCGTGACCCAGAGGCAGACCCTGTGCAGGCAGACAGCCCCCTGGACTCAGCCCCAAACCTCAAAACCTAAGCGCCTTGTTCTTCTCCTCAGCCCCCCACCAGTAGCACAGCAAGTTCTCTGTCCCGGAGTCACAGCACAGCTCCAAGCTGCGCAATCCCTTCAGTCCCACTGTGGACACGAGTTCGGGAGAAGAACACCTCTCGCAGGGGACTCCAGGCGTCTCCCTAACCCGCCTCCCTGCTTCTACTGCTGCCCCTGAAGTCCATTCTTTACCTGGTAGCCAAGTCATCACTTTAAACCCATCAGGGGTCATCATTCCTGTACTAAAACCTGCCATGGGGCTCGGGGTTCATCACAACGACAGCAGACCTTGTCCCAGCCTTGAGGGCCAAGCCCCCTCTCTGAAGGGCCCCCTGGCCTGAGTTCCCTCCTCTCCAGCCGTGCTGACCCCCCAGGTCTTCCTCAACCATGTTGAACTTTTTCTGCATTTTTGCACCAGCTCTTCCCTCTCCCCAGAATGCTCTCCCCCTAGATCCGCACATGGCTGCTCAGGGCTCAGCGGAAGCGTGAGCTGCTCTGAGAGGCCTCCTGGACAGCCCAGGGCAAGGCAGTGTTCTCTCCGTCCTGAGTCACATTTGCTGAAATGATCTTGTTGGGTGTTGTCCGTCTCCTCCCCCAGAAGCTACCCTACAGGACAGCCTGAACCTTTGTCATTTTCACTGCTGTGCCCCACCTTCTAGAACTTGAACTCCCTTCTCTGCAGAGTTCCACGGGAGCTGTTTCTTGGTCACGTTCCTGAATCCTTTCAACAAACACCTTCATAGGCAGGAGGTCCAGCAACCCCTTGGCTTCTGATACTCGACTAAGACTCACGAATTAGAGCGCAGTTCCGGTCTCAGAGGATGAAGAATCCTCCGCCGATCGGTTCCTCTTGCCTTTGATGTGGAGCCCTTTGATTTCCTCTACCTTCCCGCTCCCCCCTCGCTCCATCTGCCTCCACGCCAGGCCCCTCAGCCCCAGTCTCACCTCCCTTGCCGCTCACCCATCAAAGGAAGGCAAGATCTGCTCAGGAACCCCTGAGCTTGTCTGAACTGAGCAAAAGGAACTAGGGAAGGGAGACAAAGATGGAGAGCAGCATGGGGGTGGGGGGAGAGAACAAAGTCAGCCTAGGCGCGTGCCAGGGGGCTCTGAGGGTACCCACCTGACTCAGGGACTCACAGTATCATGGACACAGTCTCCGTCAAGCTTGCCCCTGTGTGACCACACTCTCAATCGAGCTAGAGAGTCTGGGGGAAAGTCCTGGAAGGAAAGTGACATTTAACACTAGCTCTGCCTTGGAATTGTTGAGTCAAGGGCCACACATCTCTTTATTTCCTTGTTTCTTTATCTCGTCCTTAACCTCCATCCCTGGAGGATTTGAGAAGGAAGAACAATAATGGCATTTTTGAGCATTTACTGCGAGCCAGCCACTATTCTGAGCCTTTTAGATGCTTAGAATGTTGAATTTGCACATTAGCTATTCTAACAACCTTGTGCAATAAGAACTATTATTCTTTCCATTTGTAACAGATGAGAAAACTGGGATCCAGGAAAGTTAAGTGACTCACCCAAGGTCACACAACCAGTAAAAATGAGAACCGGAATTCGCTCCAGGCAGCCTCATTCCAGATTTTCTGCTCTTTACAACCACCAGCTCTCTTAAGCAAGATGAACAAGCCATGTTAAATGTGACACCCCCATTTAAGAATTCGTTATTTATCACCCCTTCCTCCCTGGCTCCCAGCATCTCTCCGTGTCTCTGACAGTATTTCTCTTTTTGTTAAGATTTTTTTTTTGGATGTAGACCATTTTTTAAAAGTCTTTATTGAATTTGTTATAATATTGCTTCCGTTTTATGTTTTGGTTTTTTGGTCTTGAGGCATGTGGGATCTTAGCTCCCAACCAGGCATCAAACCCTCACCCCCTGCATTGGAAGGTGAAGGCTTAACCACTGGACCACCAGGGAAGTCCCCATCTGATGGTATTTCTACCTCAGGGATACCAAGGGACCCAGTGCTCAGCACACAGCCACACAGATGGGTATTCAGGTAGATTCCATGCAGGAGAGCCTCTGAGGAACGAGTGAAGAATAGTAAGATGGTGGAGGAGCTGCAGCTAAGCTAGAGCTTATTGGTCTTTCTATTAGTAATAAAAATAGCTAACATTTGTCGAGGGCTGATCACATGTCAGGCATCATTTGATGCTGCCCCACCTGGCGTGTGGCCCCCACTGATCCTTGCCTCCTGATATTCTTACCCTGTTGAGTTCCCTCCTACGTTGATTCAGGGCTGACCTGTGTGACCAGGAAATTTATATGATGGAAGTGACTGTGTGAAGGCAGCACAGCTTCCTCTTTGGTGTCTTGGATCACTGTGTGGAAAGGAGCTGAGGCTTCTGGACAACAGCCACATGAGTGCACTCTCTTGGAAATGGATCCTCCAGCCTAGAGCCTTCAGATGATGCAGCGCTGGCCAACATCTGACTGTACCCTCATGAGATACCTTGGGTGGGGACTGCCCGATGGAACACCCCTGAATTCCTGACTCATGGAAGCTATAAGAGATAATAAAAAGTTCTTGTTTTATGCAACTAAGTTTTGGGATAATTTGTTATGCAGCAATAGATAGCTAATACATTAACTCATTCAATCATCACAACAACTCTACAGATACTTAAATTACCTCACCCCAATGTTCAGTGCAGCACTATTTACAATAGCCGGGACATGGAAGTAACCTAAATGTCCATCAAAAGATGAATAGGTAAAGAAGATGTGGTACATATATACCATGGAATATTAACCATAAAAAAGGGCAAACTAATGCCATTTGCAGCAACATGGATGGACCTAGAGATTGTCGTACTGAGTGAAGTAAGTCAGACAAAGACAAATATCATATGATATCACTTATATGTGGAATCTAAAAAAAGGGTACAAATGAACTTATCTACAAAACAGAAATAGAATTACAGATGTAGAAAACAGACTTATGGTTATTGGGGGTAAGTGGGGAGAGGGATAAACTGGAAGACTGGGACTGACATATACACACTACTGTATATAAAATAGGTAACTAATAGGAACCTGCTGTCTACTCAATACTCTGTAGTGACCTATATGGGAAAAGAATCTAATAAAGAGTGGATATATGTATATGTATAACAGATTCACTTTGCTGTATACCTGAAACTAACACAACATTGTAAATCAACTCTACTCCAACAAAAATTAAATAAATATATAAATCACCTGAAGTTACACAGCTAGAAGGAGGTAAAGGTGGGGCTTCAGCCCGGGCACCCACCTCCGTCTCCCACAGTTTGCCTGCTAGATGGTCACTTGATGGTGTCTTTATTGTGTAAAATTTTCTGGGAGATGTTGAGCAGACTACAAAGCCAGGCTCCCCAAACTTGGCCATTCCTCAATATCACCTTATTAAAAATGAAGACTCCCAGGGCTCTTCCTTAAATATTTTGACTCACTAGGTCTAGAATGGGACCTTCAGCTGACTTAACACCTGAGTATCTCATGACTCACTAATCTTCCCAGAACTTTTCAGTATATAGTGATGGTTATCCCATTTGGCTAGTCAGGGGAGGCTGCATTACACTGCAGTAACTAGAAATCTCAGTGGCTTTAACCCACCGAGGTTCATCTCTCCCTCCAATCTCAGGCTGATACTGGCTAGGTGGTCCTCCTCCATCTTGCGCTATGCCACCTGGACCACGTGGCTTCTGAAATCGCTGCTGCAAGTATGAGAAGGAAAGGAGGGATCACATGACATATGTATAAGGGCCAAGCCTGGAAATAACTTCTATTACGCCCACCCACGTTCATGGGCTAGAAGCCAGTCACACGGTCCTAACATAACTGCAAGGGAGGCTGTGAAATGTGAAAAGCAAAGGAATATCTGGCGAACCACATGAACTCTCGGCCACACCCATGATTTGGCCTGTAATTATGTACTGTTTGAGTATTTATATGTTTCTCTGGATCCCTCCATTAGATGTAACTTCTTGGAGGTCAAGAGCAACATTTATTTCCCCCCTATAGGACTGAGCACTTAGATATTGCTAAATACCTTTTTCTGGATAAATTGGTGATACAATACCTCTAAGGAAGTGAGTAGTGGCAGTGTGATGTAGGGTCTGATGGATCTGGGTGCAAATCTCTCTTGGCAATTTTCTGAGCCTCAATTATTTTGTCTGTAAAATAGGAATGATGATGACTGCCTTATGAAGTGATTGTGGGGCCTGAATAAAGTAAATTAGAATGTAAATTACCTGCCACACTTCATGCAACATAGTAGAGGCTCGAAATGGTAACTATTATACTCTACGAAACAAGGGGCATTGAGAAGGATGAGATTTTGGGGGTCTGTGAGCCGCTCGAAATCACAGGCAAAGGTTTTGCATATGCATAAATACACAGGGACATTTTCTTTTCTTTTTTTTTTTTAACATCTTTATTGGGGTATAATTGCTTTACAATGGTGTGTTAGATTCTGCCTTATAACAAAGTGAATCAGTTATACATATACATATGTTCCCATATCTCTTCCCTCTTGCGTCTCCCTCCCTCCCACCCTCCCTATCCCACCCCTCCAGGCGGTCACCACAGGGACATTTTCTTACTCACCTTTATTTATAAAAGCACCCATGTAATAACTCTCACTGGAAAATGTCTAAATGTTACAGATCATAATAGCTAATGCATATTAGTAATTCCTCTGTGTTGGACACTGTTTTGAGTGCTTTATATGCATAACTCTTTTAGTTCTCACAGAAGCCCATGAGATAAGTACTGTCATGATCATCCCTACTTACCTATTTTGTTGATGAGGAAACTGATTCTCAGAGAGAGTAAGTCATCAAAGGTCCCATAGCCAAGTAAGTAGTTGAATTGGTTTCAACTCAAACCCAGGCAGCCTGATCCCAGATCCCATATCCACTAGCATCAGGATTCTCAAAGAGTGGTACCCAGACCAGCAGCATCAGTATTACCTGGGAGCTTGTTAGAAATGCAAATTTGGGGGCTGTACCCGAGACCTATTGAATCAAACTCTATTTTTCAATGAATTCTTCCACCGATGCTGATATACCTGAAAGTTCGAGAGCCCTGTACCCTGAGAGTCTGTCGCTTCTCCTCCCTTGCAGTGAGTCTTCCTGGAGCCTAGTGTAGTGCCTGCAGCTCACTAAGTGAACAAAGTAATGCCGTCACCTGCTCCTAACTCCTGTTCAAAGCCCTTCTTCCAGCATCTGAAGCGTCAGAAGGAAAAAAATCCACCCCAAATGGCAAATGCCCTCCTTTGTCCTGTTGGGGTCACCTGCACCCTGACCACTCCCCAAACTGGACAATGCAACCATTAGAACCCTCACTGGTCAGAACTGAGCCAAAGCCCCATGCTCCCTGCATACCAAGGCAGATGGTGGCTGGCTGTATCCCAGAGATGCTATTTTGATCCTTGCCCCAAACCACGCATCCCCAAAAGAGTGTGCAGCAAACAGATTGCAGCTCAGGACTCTCCAGGCCATCCACCCCAGCTGTTCCTGCCTTGGCAACCGGGCCCTTCTTGTGCTTCCTCTGATATCCAGATGGCAGCGGACGCGGCAGTAAAGGCAGCTCCAGTCAGGCAGCTCCCAGGCCACCTGTGTATCTGATTAACCAGAGAGCCCAGAAGAGGCAGCTTATCTGCAGGGCTCACAAAGGCAGCGCACAGGCAGCCACAAAATGCCAGTGTGTTTTATCCTCTGCCCAGGCAAGGGAGCTGTTCGTGTTGATTCTGAAGTATGTTAAATGATGTCATAATGACAACCACTAAGACTGAGCACTTACTGTCAGGCGTCCTGTTTTCCAACCGCCCTTTGGTGGAGATAGTGTTGTTATTATTCTGTTTCACATGTCAGGAAACTGAGGCTTAGAGTGGTGAAGTAACATTATCCAAGGCCTCAAAGGTGTAAGTAGTAAAGACAGGACACAGACCCGGGTCTGTGGGATCCCCCCATTCCTGTATGTCTAACCACTGCTCTAGACAGAGCAAGCCAGCATGGCGCACTTGAACTTAGGACTGAGCTGGCCGACAGGAGCTCTTCGTGTGGCTACGACCCACCTCTCCAGCCTCCTGGGAGCATCTCACAAAGGCCGCTAATGTTCACAGGTCCCGTCTTTGTTTAAAATTGTGATATTTTGTTGCCCATGACTTTTTTGCATTAAATGTGATTTTTTTTAAATATTGTATTAATATATTATTTATGTTGGTTACTGAGCTTTCTGGCAACTTTTTAAATGTTTTTATTTTATATTGAGGCATAGTTGATTAACAATGTTGTGTTAGTTTCAGGTGTACAGCAAAGTGATTCAGTTATACATATACATGTACCTATTCTTTTTCAAATTCTTTTCCCATTTAGGTTATTACAGAATACTGAGCAGCATTCCCTGTGCTGTGCAGTAGGTCCTTGTTGGTTATCTACAGTATTTTAAATATAGCAGTGCGTACATGTCAATCCCCAAATCCCAGTCTATCCCTCCCCCTGACCCTTCCCTCCTTGTAACCATAAGTTCATTCTCTGAGTCTGTTTCTATTTTGTAAATAAGTTCATTTGTATCTTTTCTTTTAGATTCCACATATAAGTGATATCATATGATATTTGTCTTTCACTGCTTGACTTTCTTCAACTTAGGATAATCTCCAGGTCTATCCATGTTGCTGCAAATGGCATTATTTCATTCTTTTTATGGCTGAGTAATATTCCATTGTATATATGTACCACAACTTCTTTATCCATTCATCTGTCGATGGACATTTAGGTTGCTTCCATGTCTTGGCTATTGTAAACAGTGTTGCAATGAACATTGGGGCACATGTATCCTTTCGAACTATGTTTTTCTGCAGCTATATGCCCAGGAGTGGGATTGCTAGATCATATCATAGCTTATTTTTAGTTTCTTAAGGAACCTCCATACCGTTCTCCATACTGACTGTAGCAATTTACATTCCTACAAACAGTCTAGGAGGGTTCCCTTTTCTCCACACCCTCTCCAGCATTTATTGTTTGTAGATATTTTGATGACAGCCATTCTGACTGGTATGAGGTGATATCTCATTGTAATTTTGATTTGCATTTCTCTAATACTTAGTGATATTGAGCATCTTTTCATGTGCCTCTTAGCCATCTGTATGTCTTCTTTGGAGAGATGTCTGTTTAGGTCTTCTGCCCATTTTTTGATTGGGTTGTTTGTTTTTTTGATATTGAGCCGCGTGAGCTGTTTGTAAATTTTAGAGACTAATCCCTTGTTGGTTGTATCGTTTGCAAATGTTTCCTCCCACTCTGTGGGTCTTGCTGGGAAAACAAGACAGATACATGTAAAGAAATGAAATTAGAACACTCCCTAACACCATACACAAAAATAAACTCAAAATGGATTAAAGACCCAAATGTAAGACTGGATACTATAAAACTCTTAGAGGAAAACATAGGCAGAGCACTCTTTGACCTAAATCGCAGAAACATCTTTTCCGAGACGTCTCCTAGAGTAATAGAAATAAAAATAAAAATAAACAAATGGGACCTAATTAAACTCAAAAGCTTGTGCACAGCAAAGGAAGCCACAAACAAAATGACACCCTCTGAAATTTCGTGCCCAAGGCAAGTGTCCCACTCGTCTCGAACCCTAGTTCCAGTCCTGTTGGGCCTTTCACGGTAAGGGCTGACACACTGAATAAATTACCCCATGATTACAGATGGGGATGCTGAGGCTAGGGAGGGGGTGTAATTTACACAAGGTCACTCTGCAGGTGACTTGGGCTGGATTCAGTACCAGGCTTCTCTGGCCCAGTGCCTCTGTTCTTCCCACCACTCCAAGCTGCCCCCGGAGCATTTCCTCAGTCACTCAGGTGTGTAGCCTTCAGGAGGACTGTGCTTCTCAAACTGACTGCTCTCCTCTCAGAGCTGCCCACCGGAGATGGCCAGAAACCCACGTCAGGACCCTCCTCTACCAAATGAGCATGACGTGGTCACAGGTTCTGCAGGCCCACGAGGCACGCTGGCCCTGCAACACGGAGGTAAAGAGAGGGAAGGGCTCTCAAATCAGAAAGGCCCAAGGGAGGCCCCTTCAGCGGGGAGGGGGCCTCCTAAAGGTTCTGAGGCAGCAATAACCACTCTCTCACCCACTCACCCAGCAGCCTGCGGAGGATGGAAACAATGACTCTTTTGTCTTTGGTTTCCCGGCTACTCTCTGAGGAGACAATCTACTGGATGGAAGCCACAGAGGAACCCTTTCAATAGGGATGCTTTCTTTGTCTCCTGTTTGAGGCCTCAGCTGGGTGTTTACTGTCCCCAGGGAGACAGCAGGTCTGGGGAAGAACAGGAAGATGCTTGGCCTCTGCCCCGTCCCTGCCTGGGTGAGTCTGTGTGCTGGCTCTGGCTGAGGGACACAGGGCTCTAAGGTCAAGCCTCCTGAGAGCTGAGTGACAGGGTCACTCAGGCACAGTTAAAGAAATGAAATTAGAACACTCCCTAACACCATACACAAAAATAAACTCAAAATGGATTAAAGACCCAGATGTAAGACTGGATGCTACAAAACTCTTAGAGGAAAACATAGGCAGAGCACTCTTTGACCTAAATCGCAGAAATATCTTTTCCGAGACGTCTCCTAGAGTAATAGAAATAAAAATAAACAAATGGGACAGTAAATGTCAGACACAGTTAATGCTCTAGAAAGAGCAACTACTGATCCTGAGCTCTAGAGCCCGTGCTCCGCAACAAGAGAAGCCACCGCAATGAGAAGCCCACGCACTGCAACGAAGAGTAGCCCCCGCTTGCCGCAACTAGAGAAAGCCCGTGAGCAGCAACGAAGACCCAACGCAGCCAAAAATAAATAAAATAAAATAAATTTTAAAAAAAGAAATAATGGTAGAAATGATATTCAGATATCATTTGGCTTAAGTATAGTTATCTAATGCTGCATAAGTGAGTTATCCCCAAACTTAGTGACTTTAAAACAACATTTATAATCTCACAATTTGTGTGGGTCAGGAATCCAGGAACCGCTCACCTGGGTCCTCTGCCTCAGGGTCTCTCACAAGGCTGAAATCCAGGCGTCAGCTGAGGCTCTGGTCTCATCCGAAGGCTTTGCTGGGATGGGTACACTTCACAGCTCACGTGACCGTTGGTAGGATTCAGTTTTCTGCTGTTGGCTGAATGTCACCCACGGTCCCTTGACACATGGTCCTCTCCAACAGGGCAAGCATATATGAAGAACCAGAGTGAGAATACCAGCAAGACAGAAGTCGCAATCTTTGATAACCTAATCATGGGAATGACTTCCATCACTTTTGCTGTATTCTCTTGGTTAGGAGCGAGTCACCAGGCCCAGCCAACACTCAAGGGGAGAGGATTACACAAGGGCAGGAATACCAGGATGCAGGAGCCGAGCCAGAATCTGCCCATCATAGCTTGTTTGCACTGAACAAGTTATACTTCCATCTTTCTGGATGCCTTTAATTACCTGCAGGTGGCCCTGCTAGACATTGGCCATAATGGGCTGGACCGGGGTGATACCTGACCAAAGACAGGCACGAAGGGGCTCAGCCCCATCAGATGCCATGTCTTGGCAAGTCTGAATGGAAAACCCAGAGAAAGGCAAAAATCATTCCTTAATCAAAAGTATTCCAGGCACTGGGTATACAATAGTACACAAAACAGACATGATCTCTGCATCATGGGGTGGAATGGGGAGAAAGGGAGAGATGCACAGAGCAAAGGCAAAAGGCAAGAATGAGGGCGCATCAGTGGCCATGAAAAAGTAGCAGCCATGAGGCTGTGAGAAGAGGGAGAAGGGAAAAGTAATTGCAGGGAAACAGAAGCAGAGGCACAAAAACAGGTGAGCCGCCCCAGGGCAAGCCCAGGTATAAGGAGACATGGATTCTGCTTTCTAGCTTGGCAGCCAGCTTAACTCCACTGAAGAGATACCATCCTTCCTAAAAATTCTGGAGATCAAGGACACAGGTTGGGTCATTTGCCCATCATTGAACCCATGGGCTAGAGTTCCTGATCAGCTACCTCTGATCACCTGCTAGTCTGAAGGAAGAGGGGGAGAGAGCTGAGGTCAGCTTCACTTGAACCACATGAAAAGACTCCAGAGGTACCCAGGTAGACAAAAAGAACAGCTATCTGCTGTAGATGGAGGAAGGAAGGAAGGGCAGGGAGTGTTGGGTATTAATGTCTGCCTGAGGGGCACCGCTGGACAGATTTTGGAAAGTTGCCCTTGAGTTTCTACACACCGTGAGGCATTCGTCCTTCCGATGTTTGCAACGCCTGCAGGTGATCCTTTCAACAAGCTCTGCATTCTGAGTGCACAGAGCACCTTTCGGTCTCTGGACCAGCGGCTTAAGCCAGATGTTTGTTTCCATTTTTAACTTATTTATTTCTATAGGGCTTCCTGTTGAGAAGAGTCTAAATTGGCAACTTTTCATTCCCATTTATTGCTTTCCGATTCTCTTATTTCAGGTCAGAGGACATTAAAAAAGAAAATAGATTCCCTTGACTGTGGCTGTAGGTCTACCCTAGAATATCTTTGGAAGTTTCCTGAAGTCACTGTTGATTCCCTATTTTGTTTGCAATTCTGAATCTGGCCAAGCTAGCCTGAATCTGTGTGTGCTGGAGCCAGCTTGCACTGGCTCTCGAGAGCCTCTCTACTCAATACTGCGTTCAATGATGTCATGTTGTTAGCTTGGAATTGGCCAGCATGGGTAAATTTACACCATGGACATCTGCAAACCCTACAATTCATGGCTCCCCTTTCAGGTTGAGGGCTGGTGGCTAAATATTTACCAGCATACCACTGCCTATAATGAAAAGGCTTCTGAAATGGCCTTATTTTTAGTAACTTTCTTACTTTTCTTGCTCTTTCAGGGCCATTGAAAAAGCTGTGGCATAGCTGGGTTATTTAGTTTCTCTCTCTCCTCCGCTGCTGCTTTTAACATTGTCCCTCACCAGGGGGACTAACAATTAAGTGAACTAAAGTTAGGTTGGTAAAAATCTGATAGCCCAGGACAATCAGTCTAGCAAAATCCTAAATTCTACAGCAAATTTCTTTCTTCCTGAGGTTTACAAAAATTCTATAATTATAGCCCTCAATTTAGCACTGGACTATAGTTAAATTTCAGCTGCTATAGATATGCCTTCTGATCTAGTAGTTTTAAGGGGATATTTTGCGATGCTATTGTGCCTTTCCTGAGACAAACTCACTTAGAAAGTGGGGAGAAAGAGCAGAAGGAAGAAAGGGACCTAAGTGGGTGGTGACAATAAAGTAGAGAGAGCAGTGCAGAAACGTCATAATCCTGAAAGTTTGGATGGGATTGAAATAGAAAGTTATGGAGACAGACTCTCTTGGAGTCAGTGTTTTATTTTGAGTCCTTAGAATATCAATCAAGGAAGCTGACAATTGAATTTTTAAAATTGAAATATAGTTGATGTACAATATTATGTGAGTTTCAGATATCCTGCATAATATATACGTACATTATAAAATGATCACACAATAAGTCTAGTCAACCATCTGTCCCCATACAAAGTTACTGATTCTTGAATTTTTAATATAATTTCTCATAATTTTCTAGAACTATTGTTAAATGTATTAATTTCCTCACTTTGACATGTCTGGTCCAAACAATCAATTATTCCACATGCTATGGGCTGAATCGTGTCCCCCTAAAATTCATCTGTTGAAGTCCTAAGCCCCACTACCTCAAAGTGTGATTGTATTTGGAGATATGGTCTTTAAAGTGGTGATTAAGTTTAAGTGAGATAATTAGGGTGGGCCCTACTCCAGTGTGACTGGCAAGAAGAAGAAGAAGAGATGAGAACACAGACCCAGAGGGAAGACCACGTGAAGACCTAGGGGGAAGACAGCTATCTACAAGCCAAGGAGAGGGGCCTTAGAAGAAACCAACCTTGCTGACACATTGATTGTGGACTTCAGGCTTCCAGAGTTGTGAGAAAATAATAAGTCTCTGTTGTTTAAACAACCTAGTCTGTGACACTTTGTTATGGCAGCCCTTATAAACTAATACACCAAGCAAAAACAATATTTTGCCATTTACCCAGTTAAATGCAAACTCGTATGAGAAGCAGGAATTCTGCCAGGAGGAGGTTGAGGCTTTGACATAGCCAAAGCCATGGCAAAAAGACCAACCACTACAGTTGGTCAAAAGTCTGTGTGCTTATGAATGGTGTTTCAGATTCCCCAACCAAACAAAGGCTAAGAAGGGGTCAGGTAAACAATAACCCAACAATTATTGACCTTGGTACAGACCGAACAAAGTGACTTCTTTTACAAATTGATAAGACAAGGAGTATCCTCATAACATTTTGAAGGAGACCCAGAGCAGAATTTGACCCATCGCTTTTACATGAATCGTTTGTTGGTCTCTGGATCACCAGCTTATAGGCCTTGGGGCTGGTTTGGATTGGATTGGGGCCTATGCTCCCCGTGGAGCATTCTCTATGCATTCAAAAGACACAAGACAATTCAGGTCAAAACAAAGACACACAAGACAAGACTTTGTACAAATAGTCAAACAAAACTAAAAGCAAAGCAAGCAGGAAAAGAATAAGCCAATTAATGGCAAAAATATTCACCAAATGATACAGCTCCAAAGAAAGTTCTAATTATACAATGACTGAGGCCTAATTTCCTTGTACGAAGAATCATCTGGTTGCAAATTCTTGGATAATAAAATAAATTCAGCAAAGACATTTTAATGAAACATGTCAGGGAAATCTATAGAGTAACTACCCTTGGGCACAAAGGACCAGGTGAGTGTACCTGTTGGACTGAGGACTTTCAAAATAATTTCACTGGAACCTCCAGACTTATCAAAGGAGGAGACCACCACTTGAAATCCGAAAATATTTCTTAAGTTTAAGTAAAGGAAGAGCCATGCTGATCACACAAATTTCTGTGAGCAAAGCAGAGTGCTGGTCTTTTATTGAGTTGTTGGGAAGAGTGTATTTGGGGTTGTGTTGGTTTTAGAGGCAGGGATGGGTTGATGTGAGCCTTAGAAATGTGTTCACAGAAGCCAGTCTACCAGCAGTGGGCTGGCTTCCACACCATGATGCTGTCACTGACTACCTGGCTTTCCGAGTTGCATTCATTGAAGTGAGTTGTCACTCATCGATTCATCAAGTATAGAATTGTCACTGGTGGATTAGACAGGTTGAAAACTAGTTCTGGTGGAAACTTGTGCCCATGACTATAGAATAATCAGTCCTTTCCTAGGAGTGTGGGACCACCAAGTAACAATTTTTCTATCTTACCTGTTTATTTTGTTTATGGCCTGTCTCTCCCCTGGAGGAGAGAGACATATACACTCCAGGAGGGCAGAGATTTTTATTCACTTTGATTCCTGCTGGATTTCCAGCATCTAGAAGAGTGCCTAGTACATAGTAGGTACTCAGTAGGTACACGACAAATATTTGTTAAATGAACAAATGATTCTGACCTCCAGATCTTCAGATCTTCACCTCTATGATATACGGGGAAGGTGTGGTTTTATTTTTGCATTATTTTAAAAAATACCCATTATCACAGACACTGGGCTGGATCTAATCATGATAAATGCTTTTGAATTGAGGGTGATTAATGAGCTGTGGGATAAAGCTAAGTGTGTGGTGTGTCTGCTGCCTCTTCAGATCACGTTTCGCCTCCACTGTTGCTATACATGCAACAGATTTTGGACACTGGTGGCATCACTTGGATCATTCATCTAGAAACACTCCTCCTCTGGCTTTTGTAGTCCTTGGAGCTTTGCTGGTTTTGGTCTTCTGGTCCTGGAAAGTGAATTCCAGGAGGTGGTATAGCACAGTGACCAAAAACTTTGGTCGTGGTGTCACTTTGAGAGGCCATGCAAATTTTCCAAGCCCCCATCTCCTTATCTTTCAAATGGGAATAATAATAGAACTTACCTCCTGTGACTATTTCTATCACCACCACCACTGTCCTTGGTCACCATCATCCACACTGCGGGGCTCTAGTGAGTGCCCTGTGTCCCAGCACTGGCTGCTAGGGCCCCGGTTTCACCAAGGATGAACAGTCTTTTCCAAAGAGCCAGCTTCGCCATGGGGGTTAGAAAAGGTGAGATGAAAGTTGCTGCTACGCGTGATCGGCCAAACCAACTATATTTCAGGCTCACATTCGATGGGATCGATCAACCCAGTGAATCCAAGAAAGGTCATGACCGATGCTTCTGTTTGATGAACGCAATACTTAATGTCTTTCTCCATTGCCCAGCTTCACTATAGACTAGAAATGTCAAATATTTTCTTTTCCAGCCTCCCTCACTGCTAGGGATGGCAACGTGACTATTTCAGGCAAATGAGATAGAAAAACTTGCTTTCCCGCTAACGGGCACAGGAGTTATTGGTGCTATCTTTTCCATCTTCCTCACCTTGAGTTTGGACCTGATGCTGGAGCTGGGGAAAACACCTAGTGATTATGGAGCAAAAACATTAAGTAACTGTCAAGAGACTCACAAAGATGCCAGCCCTGACATCATGGAACCATGGAATGAATGCCAGCAGCCAGCCACCTAGAGACTTTTGCTACTAAGAAAAAAAAAACATCGAAAACATTATTTAAGTCAGGTTTTCAGTAGCTTGCAGCCAAAAGCATTCCTAGCGGATCCAGCGCCACCCTACTCAGCAATGGAGCCGGTATTGGACAAGCCCCCTCGGTATATCGTCCTAAGACGCACACTGTGTTTGTCTTCAGACGGCAGGCATGGCCCACAATACCTATGGCAGACCTCCTGGGGGCTGAAGCGGTTTGGCTATATGAATTTTGCATGCTGATGGATATCCAGTTCTGGTCCCTGGGAGTTAGGGGTTAGGTTTGAGGTACCGGTCCCTCTCTTCCTCTCCTGAATTCTGGCCTATAATATATCAATACAATGAACTGAACGAAACAGGGCTCAAACAACAGCTTTGAGTATGGGCGGCCCTGACCTGAGGCCAAAATGAGACTTTTTAGCAACTCTACCTGCTATCCCTCCATAGAACATGCCACGCTGACCGTTCTGTCTAGTTCCGGGTGGAGGAGCCGGGGCAGGAGAGCAAACACCAGGCTCAGGCTTCCAGAAGCGGCCCTGCAGAGGGTGCTTTCCACCTGAAGACTGGGAGGGCGGGGCACGCCCCCTGCACCTGTTTCTCAGGGTCCTGTGGACTGTCCATTCTCCTGAACTCATCCGTCAGATAAGGCGTCTTCCAGTGGGGAAGAGCCAGTGAGGGGGTGGAGAGAGAGCAGATTCCCACGTCAATGAGGCAATATGGGGATATGGGGATGGGAGGTGCAGGGAAGGAGGAGATAGCAGATGATCAGGGAGAGACCAGATTAGTTGTGGAAGGCTGGGATCTTGGGTGCGTTGCATGGGTAAGGTGGAAAATGAACTTGGACCCTTACCATTGAGTTCACATCCTACCTACTGCCATCACTTATGAGCTGTGTAACCTTGTGTGCAGTATTTAATCTCTGCATCCCAGGTTTCTCATCTGTAAAATGGAGATGATGAGTGTGCCCATCTCATGAACTTACATAGTGGATCAAATGCGTTCATGCCTTGAGAATATGTGGCCCAGTGCCTGGCACATAACAAGTGCTCAATAAATGTTTGTTCCCTTTCACACTGGGACGGAGGAGGAGGTGAGATTCTGAGACCTGAGTCAGGGGCTGAATTAGCTGTTACCACCAAGTGCTAGCAGGGCTCAGCGTGGGCCATGAGCCAGGGATGCAAACCAAGAAAGTGTCCCCCAAACCCTTCCTCCACCCTGCCCCTGGAGCTGAGGTTAGAGTAGACGGCCCTCCTCCCCTGAGGGCCTTTGTCCTCCAGGGGCAAGGCAGAGAACACGCCCAGCATGAGTCCACCAGCCACCTGCCAAGGGCCTGTCCCCTGCCTCCTTGCTCAGACAGATCGCTCCTGTCAGGAGTGACAGCAGCCTGCTTCATCACTCTAATTGCAGTGTGGTTTGTGTTCATCAAGGAAACAGCAGGGATTCCAAATTAAATTCCAATATGCAATTTATCCACGATATAAGGCCTACTGAGAGACTATGCAGAACTCCCTGCCTTCCCTTCTGGAGGTAGTACGGTCCTGCTGTCAGTGCTGCCAGGTCCCAAGCTCGTCTCCTGGGACCAAGGCTCTCGGGAATGAGGATTCCCCCTGGGCTCCTGGCCAGATGCTTTCCCATTTTACAGACGGGTGTGCTGAGGCATAGAGGAGGGACTCTATGGGGACACCGGGGACACCGAGGCCAGGACTGGCGTGGGCTTGTCTGTCTTTGGGAGCTAGATGTGACAAAGCATCTCTCTGGAACACCCTGAAATGACAAATGAGACCATTCTGAGTGGTAGTAAGGGCCATGGGCATCTCATTTTGAAGATCAGAATCATTCTATCATTTGCCTGCAAGAGGCTTCTGCACAGAGCCCAGGCACAAACTTGCTCTCAGGCTTCGTACCAATGTGCCAACCCCTTCCTAATAGATAGTCTGCCAGGGGCTTGCAGGCTGGCTCCTGCCACATGTTTTCCCCAGCCCTGAAATGTTTTATGAATCATACAGACAACCGAACTAACATGGCAAAGTCGATTGAAAACCACAGAGGTGAGGAAGCGATTGAACCAGAAAGGTGGCACGGCTGGAAGTGTTCATCCTCCTAAGTGGCTGCCCTCTGGCTCCCTACTTCCTGAGCTCTGCGCACAGGCAGTGAGTGGGTGCCCAGCCCCGGGAGCCCCTCTCCACGGTCTGCTGCTGTTTACTGTCAGAGACTAATCCATCCCAAGTAAGTTTTAGACTCAGGTGAGAAAGAGCAAAATGCTAAAACATCCTCTGGGGCTCAGGGCTCCCTAATGTGGCTGGTGGGAGGATGTGGTGCAGGGACACCAAAGTGACATGAGCTGGAACCCTGGACACATGTGCTCCAGAGGGAAGTGTCTACAAAGCCAGCCCTGGGACTACCCTGGCAGTCCAGTGGTTAAGACTCCACGCTTCCAATGCAAGAGGCATGGGTTTGATCCCTGGTTGGGGAACTAAGATCCCACATGCTCCGTTGTGCGGCCAAAAAGAAAAAAAGCCAGCCCTGCCTGGCAAAGCTGCATTTCTCCCGGGTCCCTGGATTCAGCTCCCAAGCTGGCAGAGATTTCCAACCATTTACCAGATAGATAGCACCGTGGCTTCAGGGAACCAGCAAGGCAGCAAATAACCCTTAGGGAAGCAACGTCCAGTTTAGATGGAGAGCCTGGAGGCAGGAAGTGGACATTTCAGTCCAGAGCTGATGCCGTCCTTTGAAGTTGGAAGGTGGAAACTATGGGTCACACACCAATTTCCTCAGAGGCGAAAGGAAATGAAAAGGAGGGGACACCACTGTCATAAAGTGATGGAAAAAGTTAAAAGTTAGTTGTTGCAGCATAGTCTCTGAGTGCAAATCTGAAATTGAGGGCTTTCGAGATTTAGCTCTTAGAATAATCTTTTTACATCTCTGGCCCTTGGTTTCCCAATCTGGAAAGTGGGTAGAACAATAATACCCATCTCTCATGCTTCATTTAGAGCAAGGGTCAGGAACATTTTCTGTAAAAGTTGGGTAACAAATATTTTAGGCTCTGGGGGCCATGGGAGCTCTGTTGCAGCAACTCAACTCTGCAGTCGTTGGAATGAAAGCAGCCATAGAAATAGTAAATGGATGGACATAGCTGTGTCCAATAAGGCTTTATTTACAAAACAGGTGGTGGGGCTGATTTGGCCTGGGAGTGAGTCACAGTTTGCCAACCGCTGATTCAGAGGATTATATGAGACAGTGCAAACGATAGCAAAGTGCTTGGCACAAAAACTAACCAATAAATATTAGCATCTTCCTCATCCTCAACCGCTTCCTCTTCTTGTTTTTTGTTTGTTTGTTTGTTTTTCACAGTACGCGGGCCTCTCACTGTCGTGGCCTCTCCCGTTGCGGAGCACAGGCTCCGGACGCGCAGGCTCAGCGGCCATGGCTCACGGGTCCAGCCGCTCCACGGCATGTGGGATCTTCCCAGACCGGGGCACGAACCCGTGTCCCCTGCATCGGCAGGTGAACTCTCAACCACTGTGCCACCAGGGAAGCCCCGCTTCCTCTTCTTTATTGGCATCACTGCTCTGCATTTGGATCATCAGGTGCTGCCTAATAAATACCTCTACTCATCTCCCTTCCTTTACCAACGTGTTAAATTTCCAAAAAGGGCACTTACAGGGGTACCTTCAATTCCTGGGTGCAGATGCATTCAGGATTTCGCCTGCATGATGCAGATTCTCAAATTGCTTAGCCTTTAAAAGCAAGGGCGTCTTGGACCCCCAGTGAAGTAACAAGGATATGACTCCCCGTTAGAAGTTTCTATTGCCCTTCACAAGGGATTTCCTGTGTAACACAGCACAGATTTCTCACTGCTGCTTGAAGAAGTAAAGGCGATTACAACCATTTTGCAGGCA
Source organism: Stenella coeruleoalba (assembly GCF_951394435.1). Classification (NCBI taxonomy): domain Eukaryota; kingdom Metazoa; phylum Chordata; class Mammalia; order Artiodactyla; family Delphinidae; genus Stenella; species Stenella coeruleoalba. The sequence goes on from NC_137154.1 coordinate 22,471,918, forward strand.
AAACTGAGCTTTGGTAAAACAGGTTGACTTGTGTAAAGTCAGGCTGAGAATCAGGAGCTGGGCGGATGCTGGATCCCAGGTCTGTGGACTCCAAATCCAGGGCTCGTGCCCCGATGGCACGTCTGCACTGAGTATTGGCTCAGTCAGGATCTTTGCTGCACATGATGAACTGGCTGTTTTAAACAGAAAAGGAATTCACTAAGTAAGTGGCCTGGAGAATTTCCGGGAGGAGCAGAGAATCGAGCTAGAGGCTGTCGAGGGGAAAATACAGCCCCGTGAGAACGCCTGGTGCTCGGCCGCAGACACTCCTGACACAGGAGCCACGGCTGGCCCGACGCTCGGTGCCTTTAAATGCCTGCCCCTGCTGCAGCCTGAAGTTCAGTCCTCTGCCACCTCAGAACCAGTCCTGCACGGTGCCCCCTTCTACACGTTACTCTCTTTCAAACGCAAGTCTTCAAGTGAGGGCCCTATTGGCCTGAGCCTCGTCACGTGTCTGGACTCTAGTTCCCAGATGAGTCACTGACTGCTTCCTGGCGGGGTGGGGGTGGGGGTAGAGCGCAAAGGAGGAGGGGGATTCCCTAAACCCAGGAAGGCTGTGCCCAAGGTGCTGAGCCGACTCCACCCTGGGGTCTAAACCTCACAGAAATGAAGCAAGGAGTCAAAGGGATGCCTGTTCCCCCCTGTTCAGAGCAGCATGATTCACAATAGTGAAAAGGTGGAAACCACTCAGATGTCTGTGTACGGCTGAATGGACAGATGAAATGCGGCCTATCTGTACAATGGAACATTATGCAGCCTTAAAAAGGAAGGAAATTGACACACGCTACAACACGGATGAACGTTGATGATATTATGCTAAGTGAAATAAATCAGACACAGAAGGACAAATATGGGCCTTCCCTGGTGGCGCAGTGGTTGAGAGCCCGCCTGCCGATGCAGGGGACACGGGTTCTTGCCCCGGTCCGGGAAGATCCCACATGCCGCGGAGCGGCTGGGCCCGTGAGCCATGGCCGCTGAGCCTGCGCGTCTGGAGCCTGTGCTCCACAATGGGAGAGGCCACAACAGTGAGAGGCCCGCGTACTGCAAAAAAAAAAAAAAAAGAAGGACAAATATGGTATGACTGCACTCATATGAAGTACCTAGAATAGTCAAATACATAGGCAGAAAGTAGAACGGTGGTTATCAGGGACAGGGGGGAGGGGAATTATTGTCTAATCGGTACAGAGTTTTAGTATGGGAAGATGAAAAAGTCCTAGGAGTGAATGGTGGTGATGGTTGGAAAACAACATCAGTGTACTTCATGCTACTAAACTGTACACTTAGAAATGGTTGAAATCGGGACTTCCCTGGTGGCGCAGTGGTTAAGAATCTGCCTTTCAATTCAGGGGACGTGGGTTCAATTCTTGGTCAGGGAACTGGATCCCAAATACATGCCGCAACTAAGGGTCACACGCCACAACTAAGACCTGGCGCGCGCGCGCACACACACACACACACACACACACACAAAATGATCGAAATGGTAAATTGTATGTTATGTATATTTTATCACAAAGGAAGGTGCCGGGCATGACAGATATCCACTCTAAGAACTTAAGATTTCATTTTTGAGGAGGGGCAAAGGAGGCCCAGAAAGTGACTGATTGGTGGCAAAGTTGGCAATCGTCAATCTCAAGTACTTGCTCCTTCCAGAAAGAAACTGTTGGTGACGGTTACAGTCTGGTGACCGCTCCTCAGCCTTGCTCCCCAGGTTCTAACTAATAGGACGGGGGCCAGGAAAGTGACTCAAGGAGCTGAGTAGGTTGGATGGGAGACAGCAAGGAGAAGGGGTGACTGTGACGCGCTGAGGAACACAGGTTCTGTCTGAACAGGGCAGCTGCCCCTCAGCTCTGGCTAATCTGACACGTGGGCAGGGAGCCCAACGCTGCTCTATCTCCTGGCTGAGCTATTTGTAGTGAGGTGGATGGACCTAGAGTCTGTCATACAGAGTGAAGTAAGTCAGAAGGAGAAAGACAAATACCGTATGCTAACACATATATAGGGAATTTAGGGAAAAAAATGTCATGAAGAACCTAGGGGTAAGACAGGAATAAAGACACAGACCTACTAGAGAACGGACTTGAGGATATGGGGAGGTGGAAGGGTAAGCAGTGACAAAGCGAGAGAGTGGCATGGACATATACACACTACCAAACGTAAAATAGATAGCTAGTGGGAAGCAGCCGCATAGCACAGGGAGATCAGCTAAGTGCTTTGTGACCGCCTGGAGGGGTGGGATAGGGAGGGTGGGAGGGAGGGAGATGCAAGAGGGAAGAGATATGGGAACATATGTATATGTATAACTGATTCACTTCGTTATAAAGCAGAAACTAACACACCATTGTAAAGCAATTATACTCCAATAAAGATGTAAAAAAAAATAAATAAAAATAAAAAAAAAAGAAGCCAGACATCCAGATATTTATGTGAAATCTCCTGAACTTTAATCGTTGGCAACAGATTCAAATAATATGAGTCTGCAAGCTGGTGGAAATCTATCTCTGGGTTGGATGCCACCCTTGGGCTGCTGGTTTGCGAACTCTGTTTGAACCCAGAGGCAAGAGCCAAAGATAACATCAAGATGTCAGTCTTAATAGTAGAGGCCCAGAAAACTTTCTAAGTACTGTACAGGGCTCCCAGGAAAGAATGATAAGAAAAACATAGCTATTAACTAAAATCAAAATGAGAGTCTTGTATTACATTCTACTTCCCAATCTAAGCCCTCAGATCTTCCAGTGGGAGAGTTGGGACTGCAGATTAAACTCCACGGGCACTCAGCCACCCTGCCTGTCCAAGAAGCAGGACGAGCTCTGCCTCTAAAACTCATTAACCAGGGAATGGGGGGAGGGGAGGACAGAGCGAGAGGGGCATAGAGGACAGGGGAGGATGAGAGGAAAAGGGTAGGAGGGAGAGAGGATTTTCGGCCTTTCCTCAAGGCTGACTCCTCCTTCTGGAATCTCTGAAATGCCGGTTCCCAGTTGGAGCAATCGGTTCTCTGGCTAATGTGGCCCAATTGATATTTTTACTTGGTTTGACTCTTACCTAGTAAATTTGCTCTTGTGAGAAGGGTGTCAGGAAGCAGGAGAGAGGGAAACCGTGGAGAGGGGGCTGGAAGCCTTACACTCTTCCATCTTTTCTATTCTAACTCATTTGGTTTGACAGCCTAATCTGTGGTCCACCTACTGGCGTTTCTCTCAGGGCAGGAGATGAGCATCTTATTCCCATCTTCACGAAGTTGCTTACTCCACACCCCCAACTGTCCCTTTGTGAGTCTCCCTGGGACCCAAAGTGGGCAGTAGAAAGTTCTGTTCAGGGTCAACACAGATCATCAATAAAAGTCACTCCGACGCCATGCATTTCTATTTCCCAGCACAAGTTGTCCAACCAGCTTATCAGAGATTATACTAAATAATAGAATCATTCCAGTTTTGAAAACTATGAACTCCAATTATCAGATACACCTAGAAAAATTAAAGGTCAAAGATGAAATTCCCCTTTCTCATTAAACACAAAGAAATTAAGGTCCAATACTCATTGAGTCTAATTTGCTACATAACAAGAACTCTTTCACTGGGAGGAGAGAGTATCTGTTCTGGAAACCACTGCATGAACCAAGATCACGGTCCCCGGGTGGGCTGGATGCCTGTTGTCTCCACTCTCATCTCAGGCTGGGAACCATGCTTCCTGGAATCCCCTTCCTTGTATGGTTCTAGGGGCGAGTGTGTCAATGAAAGGAGATCACGTGAGATTTGAAGGCAGAAAGGCAGAGAGCCATTACTCTGCACTGGGGTGATCCGTCACAAGACTTTGAGTCCTCTCCATGAGCTAAGTCATTGCTGTACCACCTTTGACTTACTGTAGTGCCTTCCTGGTCACCTTGCAAGCTCTCTGTTCTCTATTTGCCCTACGCTCAGGCTGGTGTCATTGGTAACTGTGTCTGGGATCCTCCTGCTGTAGCCTTCCGGGCGTCACTTCCTGCATCAGTGTAAGCCCTAACGTCCATCTTCAAACCTTTATTCCTGCAATAGCAGTAGTGGCTCTGACTGATCCCAGCTGATACACTGGGCAAACACAAGCATCACTTTCATGAAGAGCCACTTATCGGATCTAAGGCAAGCCAGCAACTGGGATCAAGACACTCACATTCAGTCATTTCCTGGTAACTGATTCCAACTGGAGGGATGAGTTATTTAAACAGTTTATTTTTCACTTACAAGGAAGCCAACCCCTTCTTCTCTTTCTATAATACCCCGATAACTCATTTTCCTGCTTGAATGAGGTGTCAGTTCCTCATCTCTGAACTGGGGCTGCCATCCTCTCCAAATAGGATCTGTGGTCCTAGGGAGCTTCTAGGCACATCTGCATGCCCTTAGCTGATTCACAGACTAGCGCACGAGGAACACACTCCAAGTTGAAGGTCTGGCTCAAGTTCCTTTGCAAAAGAGTCACACTTCATGCAGGGTCACATGGTGGGCTTGTGTTCAAGGACCACCTCAATCCCTAGGTCCTCTTCTGCACATTCCAGTGTATTATTTCTTAAACTGACTCACCTCCTGACTCATGGATAACATTTGCCTTGGTCCAAATTAAGTTTTCATACCATACTTTTTGAATATATTCCCCAATGCTCCTTCCCAAGGTCCTATGTGCTTCTTTGGTCTAGGAATCCCTCAATGTCATTTGGGTGGTAACTCTATCTTGGTCAGGAGAGAGCTCTGGTATGTCTTAATTCCGGGAGTCTTGACTACAGTGGCTACAACTGAGTCCCAAAGATGACAACATCAAGATTCTAAGTGGATTTTAATTCCTGACGGTTCTCTGATACGGAAGAGTATCTGGAGATGGGTGTTCCAGGCAGAAGGAATGACAAGAGCAAATGCCCTGAGCTGGGAGTGTGCCTGGTGGGTTCAAGAGGCAGCAAGGGGGCCCAGACTTGGAGCAGACTTGAGGGAGAGGGGGAGATTAGCGGAAGATGAGGCTATATATGTACTGGAGAGTCAATGGTGTGAGATCCAGGAGACCATGGTGTTGACTTTTATCTTGAGTGACTTGAAAGTTACTCAAGCATTCTGAGAACTGGCTGAAGGGGGGTAACCTAGAAGAGAGATGATGAGAGCCGTGTGGGGCTAAGAAATTATGTCTCTCGAGGAACCACACAGATCTGACATAGAGATTGTCACTGATCCTGGACTTTAAATCTGATTAGATGGGATGGTTGGGTCTCTTCTTTCAGGAGGGGGTGAAGGTATCCTATGTGTGAAAAGAAGATTATAAACATATGATTGGTGGCGGAGCCAAAACCCACCTCTGGTTCTTCCGGGACACATAGTCAATTTACCTGCCCAGACTCCCCTGAAGGTAGGTGTGGCTATGGGACTGGTCAGGCTACGGGCAATGGAATTTGAGCGGAGGGCTGCGTGCTACTTCCATGGCTGGCCCATAAACACTGCCCATTTTCGCTCCTTTGTTGCCTTTTCCTCTGCTGGCTCACAGGGATGATTCACCAAGGTGAACCTGAAAGCCAAGTACAGCCAAATGCTGCCTGGCAATGGAATGTAGCATGAATGACCCTCATTCAGAACACAAGCCCTGCCCAGCTGAGGCAACGGTCATATTAAAATAAATAAGCTTCCCCCAATATTGCATCCCAGTCCCCCATGGTCATGCCTCTAAGCCCCACATCTGAAGGGAAATCAGCCCCTCAGCTCTTGTGAGCCCAGCTGCCTTAGAATTTCCAAGGGGTGTTTGTCTAAGGGACTGATGCATTCTACCTCTTGGGGGTAGATAAAAGAATTAACTGTGGAAAGCCGAGTTAACAGCATGCATAGATGAACCTAAGTCTTTGAGTAACTCGACAAGGGTGATAGATAGGAATGTATCTCTGATCCATCAACTTAAAAATCCTATGTGGGTTGGGGGTGACTCTTGGTGGGTAATTCACCCATTTCAATACTTTCAGTGCTTTAGGGACAGTTCTAGAACCCACGAGTGAATTCAGGTTTCAAGGTAGAATTCCTCTTCTATGGCTTTATCCATGTTACTGTGACCTACCCTCTGTAGGTTACTGTGACCTACATGTTACTGTGACCTACCCTCTGTAGGTTACTGTGACCTACATGTTACTGTGACCTACCCTCAGTGACCATCTCATAAAAAGCACACCTAACCCAAGCCCCAAATGCCTGCAGCTTGAAACTGCCCTTGCCATCTAGGTTTAAGGAAAGGCTGTTGAGTCTCCTGACGTTTTCACTGTAACATTGCCTCTGCTCCTTTCAGACCTGGCTATGTTGCCTAAAGCTTGTGGTTGCAGGATATCTTCTTATGTATATTAGAAATTGTGCCAGCCAGTTGCGGGTCCTATTCCTTGGTGAGGCTCTATACTACCAGACCCTTCCATATGAGAATTGTCCCTCTCCTACTCCATGTAATTCTGGTGGGGCTGTCAATCAGTCAAGAGTTCCCACCTACAATAGTGGTCATAGGACCAACGATGACCAATCATAGTCAATCTCCACTGGTTCTCAGAGAGAATCTCGTTTTCTTAGATCATGAACCTGGATCTTCTGGGACCCTCTTTTCCACCACATTTTGTAAAGTCATGAAGTCATCGCTTTACACAGGTAAAGCAGGACTCAGAAGCTGGAGGGGGAAGAACAGGTTCCTAATGACAGCTGTTGATCAACTAGATCCAGCCCTGCCCCAAATCGTTTTCCATACCCTTGAACGCTGTTGCATTAGCCAATACATCTTCTAAAATTTACCACATTCAGCTTGTATGAGTGCGAATCCTTACAACTAGCACTTACAATTGGGGGTTCTATTAATGTTCCCATTCACTTAACTATAAGATGTCAAGGGAGTCTGCATATTATCTCACTGGATACATTTCTTTTCCTTATGGACATGTATCACACATCCACTGCAGCCGTCAGAAGCTCCTTCTTTCTTATACAGTTCATTCTTTGAATCTACTGCCTTGCCTGAGGATAGCAAGTTAAATGGAGAAGATGAACAATATCTCCCAGATCATTTATCCCCATGAACTTTTCTCTAAAAGGCAGACTGTTGTGTTACTTTATCACCTTAGAGAATCCCTACTGAGAGTAGCTTTCTGAACAAGACCTTTGCATTCAACCCACTGTTTAGGACCTCACTGGGAAAGCCTCTACTCATCGTAACCCTGTATTTCCTTATTCACTGGAAAAGAGCTAATAGGGTCAATTAAAATGAATTTCACAGGTCCTTGAACTGCCTGCTTCCTAAGTTCTTCCATTTTAACTTTTTGGATGATGCCATTCTAAGGGTTCCAACATTCCAGGCCAGCCATTAACACACCGTTTCTTTTCTACAATGCCCTTAGCTTCGGACCCACCAGCACAATGTGGGAATGATCCTTTAGGCCAGGGGTTGGCAAATGACAAAGCCAGATCCAGCCCATATTGGTAGTTATTGGAACACAGTCACACCCATGCATTTATGTATTGTCCATGGCGGTTTTCGTAGTTGCTACAGAAACCATATGGCTGCAAAGCCAAAAATTATTTACTATCTGACCCTTTACACAAAAAGTTTACTGATCTCTGCTCTAGATTAGCATTTCTTGATTGTCTCCTCATCCTAGCACCACAGAAAATGGTACTCTGAGAGAAAAAGGAATTAATATCTTGACAAGCCTTTGGGCATATTGTTTGGTAAAGTCTACTCTAGACCACTTGGGGCAGGACATGACCTGGTATATACTTGGGACACCACTATCTGATAGCCTAGTCTTCTTTTTGACATATCTGGGTACAAGTACATGATCTACATCTTGGTTCTGTAAGTCCTATGTTTTGATTCCCCTGTAGATTTTAATTTTGGTCAAGGCCAAGGTTATTTTTGTTCATGGGTGGTGGTGGTGGTGACCTCCTGGGCACGCTGACCTCCTGTGCAACTGTACCTGCAGCGTAAAACGAGACTTGTAAGAGCACAAAGATGCTCCCATCACTGGTGGGATGAATGGGAGCCATTTGTGGTTCAAAACCAATTACCAACATACCTGTGCCTGAGTTAGAGCATGTGCCCCTGAATATGTGGTCAGAATCTGTTCCAGCTATCACAGCCACTTGCTCCTTTCCTTCAAGCAGTGCCACAGTGAAGTCACTATGGGCAGAGAGGGCATAGTTAATGCCCATATTCTGAACTGACATCCCAGGGTTCTGGATACAAACTGGTGTCCATGGAATACTTACCTCTGTATTCCAACCACACCAAATGTGGAATCCTTAAACGGCCACCATATTTTGAGGTCCCATCAATATTCTCTCACCTTTTCTCAATTTATCAGGGCATACATTCATTGCAGAAGCCATGACAGAAGCGGCTGTCCACTCTTTATATCGCCATAGAGAAGAAAGGGGGGTTGAGGACCATTCACACCAACAGAAAGAATGAAACTGCAAGTTTATTTGAAAGTATAAAATTAAAAAAAAACCTAATCAAAAAACAAAAGCAACCACGCACAACCTTTCCAGTTTACATCAACTTTGAATGTCACACACGATTTATTTACCACTTGCTTGCATTTTTTTAAAATGTCAATTTCAAAGTAGAAGGAGTTGAGGGCAGGTGATAATGATCATAGCTGAACGATTTTAATGCTAAAATAAAAAGGACTCGCTGATCTCATTTGAGAAAAGAGAGCAGGGATGGTTTTCTGATCGGCATAGATTTAGGCCATGTATAAAAAAACATCCTCATTGGAATGAGTTAAAAAATAATGCTGGCCACCTATTTGCTATTTTGAGTAGGGGGAAAAAAACAAAACAAAAAACCCCTACAGCTTTGGTGTCCTATTTATATCTTTTTAAAAACAGCCATTAAAAAAATCAAATCTATAATAAAAACATCCCTGTGTTTGTTTTAAAAAACAACATTAATAGGCTCTCCTTACGCTACTAAGGCCATCTGTCTTTCCTAAGATGCCTGGAAGCTGAAAAGCGCGTGAGACTAATTCATCACATGATTAATTAAAATTAGAATCCTTTCCTCTAAACAACTTCCAGAGCACCAGAAAGCAGCAGGGGCCACCAGAGGGAGAAAAGAAGCCACTCTGGCTCACAGGAGATGAAATATTCAGCTAGAGTTCCTTACATACTTCGGCTGCCACCAAAAGTTCTTTCTTCACTGGATTACTCAGAAAATAACTCACGTTATTTTAAAAATGAAAGATGTAGGCAACTATGTTCCTTTTCTTAACTTAAAAAAAAAAAATCACTTTCCTGTAACACACTTTGAATTTGGTTTAAAAAAAAAAAGCCTACAGAATAGGATCATTGAATGCCACTTCATCCCCCCTCCTGCAGGCTCCGTTTGAATAAGCATCAAAGAGGTTACTGACCACGTGGAAAGCAGCCCTGCATGGGTGACAGCTGCCCGGAGTGGCTCCACTTGGTTCCAGTTTTGTTCCCCCACAGCCATTAGTGTGGATTCTTGACGAATAACACCTACGTTTCCACCCATGACTTCCTGAGGGGGTTGGCACTGTGGCTGGCTGGGCACAGAGAAAGAGGAAAGCTTCCATAAACACAGAGCCTATGAGCCGAGGGAGAAAGGCGTCCCTCTTTCTGCGTCCTTCAAGACCTCGATAAATAATAACTCAAAGTGCAACAATGCACAGACGCCTGGCACACAGGTCAGTCTGGGGGACTTGTTACTAGCCTGCTCAGCGGGACAAAGGAACCATCATCTCCTTTTGCATCTTTGCTTGGACCTCTTTAATGGAAAAACAAACAAACAAAAGACAGCTTTCCTATACACATATAAATAGTCCCTTAACTAGAAGGGAAAAAACAAACACACTGTTTCAAATGCATTTCTAAGAGATTAAAAAAAAAAAAAAAGTCCGAATGGCAAATCTTGACTCCAAACTATTATCCACATCCACGTCTCTCAGAGGAGAAACTATGGGATGCTCGGAGAGGCCCGAGCCTCACTCTGATTCCAGCCCTAACCCTAACCTGCAGCGCACGAATCTGGGCCTTGGGAAGCGGGGTGAGTGCAGCCCAGGAATCCAGGCTCTCTCGGGGGAGGTACTGAATTAGGTTCTCACGTTGAGTTAGAACCTACAGTGTTCTCAAGTCCAAATGCACAGGTAAAATGACTGCTGAGTGTCAGGGGGACTTAGGGGGCGAGTGCTGAAGCTGCATGAATGGGCAAGGCAGGCTGGGTGCGGCTTACAGGGACAAAGGGCCAGGTCAGATTTCTGGGCAACTCAGGTTTGGTACTCATCCCTTGTTGTACGGGCAGGTCACAGCTGGGAGGGAGACGATCCAGAAGCCAGGGAAAGGACTGTGGACCAAAGCAGACCCAGGATCTTGGCAGCCTGTACTTTAGGAGCTGAGAACTCAGATAAACTCATGGTGGGGCGCCCTGCCTGCTCTGGAATGAGGCCGATGATATATGATCCTGGAGAAAGCTCTCAAAACGAGCATTCTCGGACAAATTTTTAAATCCAGACTCTATCCAGACCTGATGGTTTCAGAGTCCTTCAGAAAACCAGGATGACACTGTTGACTTCTGAAGGGCGTGACTCACGGCAACAGGGTTCTTTGGCCCCGACCCAGAGCAATGAACAGCCTGGTGCAAGGCGGGTTCTGATGCTCCCCTGGATTCTCTCCAGAGTGGCCATCCAATGACAGCCTCCCGGTAGGACCACCCAACCCAAATCTCCAAATGGAGCTCTAAGGAAGCAGCCCACAGAGAATCTGGTCCAGTGTCCTCTGCCCTTCTGAACACCCCATACGGCACAAACACTGCTTTCTCAAGGGCCACCTAAGTACCGCACTCTCCAGCCACCTGCTCAGCAAGGTTCCAGCAGTAACAGAATGATGTGCAGAGTGAGGCTGTGATCCTGGGCCCCGAAGGAAGAGTAACTGCCCAGAAAAGATGCACATACATCAGGGCAACTGAGAGGCCAGAACAGTGCCAGGTCGCCCTCCGGAGAACATCCCTGAAATCTGGGGAAGGAGGTGAACGGAGAGAGAGCTGACACCCCACGTCACTCCTTGAGGCCTCCTGAGGAGCTTCCCACGAGCGCAAGTTGTTAGGATGGTAACAAGTCAGAGCAGATGAGCCCATGTGGACTTTGAAAGAGCTGGATTTTATACTTCTTCGGCGCCCCGGCTGGGTGCAGAGTCCCTAGGCTCCGTGGTGCCTTCCTGTGGGCCAGGCTGCCCCGGCCTGTGGCCCGTGTCTTCCATACTCAGGAGGCTGCTGGCTGCCTGGGAACTGGTGCTGTTGGCGCTGCCAGACCGGGAGCGGTAAGGGGGCAGGTCGGCTTGGTTCAGAGACTCGGTGTCTGAAGAGTAGGGCGGTGGAGGGAGGTCGTACCATGCGGGTCTGCGATGGAGAGAGCAGGATGGGGCGGGGTGGGGGGAAGGGGGGGAGAGGAGGGGGAAGAGAAAACATTAGGAGCCCAGGCACGGCAGGCAATGCCAACGTCTGCCCTTTTCCGAGCGGATGCTGACATCGGGGATGAGATTTTCCTTCCAAGGAGAAAGGCAATCCAAGGACTAGGAAAACCAGTGATTTGTAAGAAGACGAAAGGAACAGGTCAGCGTGCTCTGCCTGGCCTGTGCCAACTGGACAGTGCCCAAACCACAACCTTTGGTAGGGAGAATTCTAAATACTCCCCGGCTCATCCTGGGTGGTCTGGCAGGGCTTCACCTGGCCTGGTGTTTCGACAGAGCCCCTGACAGTCCACAGAACTGGGGGTCCTTACTGAAAGCCCACTCTCACTGGCTGTGCGGACTTGGGTGAGAGGATATCCTCTCAAACCCTCAGTCTCCCTATCTATATAAGGGAGTAATAATGACACCTTGCTTGCAGTGAAATAACTTAAAAGACATTTTATTTTCCAGCTCTCATTTATGGAAGGCTTACTATGAGTCAGGCACTGCGCCACCTACCTTACATCCCTTATTTAATGCTCACAAGAATTCTAGGAGAGAGCCATTACTTTCATGCCCATTGTACTGGCGAGAAAACTGAGGCAAAGGGGCATTAAATGGCTTGCACAGGATCACACACAACTAGTAAGCAGCAGTGCTAGGATTTGAACCCAGGAATTCTGTCTCCAGATGCAGCAGTTTTAACCTTGCCCTACAATGGATGGTCCAAATGAGTGAGGTCTTGTGTTCTTATGCTTATTTGCAAAGATGTCCTTAAGCACCGCTCCTTGGAGCTTTGTTTATCTTTTATGAGGAAGGAAAAGGAAGATTAAATAATACAAGAGCTGCCACCGGAGAGGGTTCAAGGAGGAGCCCAGTTAGCCCAGGAACACTGCCTGCAAAATGCCTCGTGCCACACCTGGTGAGTCCTGGGCTCAGTGGAAGAGGAACGCTGAGCAGGGTCCCTGCAGGGCAGGGGATGCTGAGAACCAAGGGGGACTCAGGTAGCTGTAGTCCCGGGACTTCAAAGTGGGTTCTTTGGGTACCTTGGAGGTCACCAAAGGAGAGAGGAAGGCTGAGCGGGCAGGAATGAGGTCTACTACTGGATCCAACTACAGAACTCTGGGTTTTAACTTTATATTTTGGGGTTCCTTGTACAGCTCCACCTCTGATGAAGGTTCTACTGCTTAACAAAGCTTGAGAGTTCTCTACGCCACCTCCTTTATTTTATAGATGAAGCCAAGCAAAGTTAAGGAACTTATTCACTCATTCATTCACTCACTCACTCACTTATCCATTTCATTCATTCAAATAGGAACCAAACCTCGAGTATATACTGGGCACTGTTCTGCGGTAGCAGGTGAGTGCCCAGAGCTGGTCAGGGTCCCGGACGTGTGTCCGTGTGGCATTACCAGGGAGGAGGAGGGATCTGAACTGGCCAGGATCCTAGCGGTACGTCTTCAGATGAGTAACTTAAAAATCTCAGTTTTCTCGTCTGTAAAACTGAGGTACATATAGAACCTCCCTCGGTGAGTGGCTGTGAGGACTGAATGCGATGATACACGTGAATCGTTTTGCGAAGACTCAGTAGAAGTCAAAAGCTGCCGCCGCCTTTGCAGCTGAATGCAGGCTCCTGGCAAGACCAGGATCCCAGGCACGCGCACATGGACGCCCGCCCCTGTGTGGGATGACCTCCCTCCCCGAGGCTCTCCCAGCACGCACCTTTGGTCCAGCAGGGCCTCTGAGTAGGAGGGCGGGGAGCCCACGTCAGACGCGTTCTGCTCGGCTTGGCTGGCCACGTACTGGATGCCATTGTTGACGTTGTAGGTGACGTTGCAGCGGTGAGGGTGGTCCAAGACCACCAGGCGGGAGAGCAGCACGGGGTGCTGGAGCCGGTGCACTGGCAGCGTCATGAGGTTGTTGCGCTTCCGCTGGTGGTGCAGGACCAGAGCCAGCAGGGCCACGACCAGCACAAAGATGACGGAGCTGCCGATGATGGCATAGGTGATGCTGGGATAGTACACGAGCTGGTTCTCCGAGGTCACGAACACCTGCCCGCTGCCTGGTTCTGAGAAGCCCCAGAGGCGAGAGAAAAGGAGAGAGGTTACCAAGTCGGCGCACCCATCTGCCGCAAAGTCAGGCCCAGGACGGGAATGCAAACGTTCGCAGGAGCACGGTTCACGATAGCCGCAAAGTGGAAAGCACCCCAATGTCCATAGGTCGGTGAATGGATAAACAAAATGTGGGCTGCCCATACAACGGAATAGAATCTGGCCATAAAAAGTACTGGTGCATGCTACAACGTGGACGAGCCTCAGAAACGTGCTAAGCGGGCTTCCCTGGTGGCGCAGTGGTTGAGAGTCTGCCTGCCAATGCAGGGGACGCAGGTTCGAGCCCTGGTCTGGGGGGATCCCACATGCTGCAGAGCAACTAGGTCCGTGAGCACAACTACTGAGCCCGCGTGTCTGGAGCCTGTGCTCCGCAACAAGAGAGGCCACGATAGTGAGAGGCCCGCGCACCGCAATGAAGAATGGCCCCTGCTCGCCGCAACTAGAGAAAGTCCTCACACAGAAACGAAGACCCAGCACAGCCAAAAATAAATAAATAATATTCAAAGTACGTTTAAAAAAACCAAAACAAACAAAAAAGAACAACAACAAAAACCTTGCTAAGCAAGATAAGCCAGACAGGGCTTCCCTAGTGGCGCAGTGGTTGAGAGTCCGCCTGCCCATGCAGGGGACACTGGTTCGTGCCCCGGTCCGGGAAGATCCCACATGCCGCGGAGCGGCTGGGCCCGTGAGCCATGGCCGCTGAGCCTGCGCGTCCGGAGCCTGTGCTCCGCAACGGAAGAGGTCACAACAGTGAGAGGCCCACGTACCGCAAAAAAAAAAAAAAAAAAGATAAGCCAGACACAAGAGACCACATAGTGTACGATTCCATTTATATATGTCCAGGAAAGGCAAATTTATAGAGACAAAAAGTCGATTAATGGTTGCCAGGGGCTGGGGGTGGGAATGGGGATTCACTGGTGATGGGCATCAGGGATCTTGCTCGGGTGATGGGAATGGAAACGTTCTAAAACTGGATGTGGTGATGGCTGTGCAAAGTGATACATTTACTAAAACTCATTGAGTTGTACAGTTAAAACGGGCAGATTTTATGTCATGTAAATTATACCTCAATAAAGTTGTTAAAAAAAAATCAGCCCGGGGAAATACAATATCCAGGGAACAGGAGTGATAGTTCCAGTGACAGAAATCAGTTTTTCTCTGGAAATTTATCATATCACATACGTGAGGAACACTGGCCAGTGTATCTGGGGTTCCTTATGTCGGCAAAGTATTTATTTAATGCCCGGCCTTTGCCAAGCTTTCAAGATGGAGAGCCAGCAGAGCACAGGCTGAAATCATGGACTCTGGAGCCAGACTAGGTTCAAACTCAAGCTATTCAGCTGACTGGCTGCGTGCCCTCTGGGAAGTGGTCAACCTCTCTGTGCTGTAATTTCCTCATCTGTGAAATGGGGGTGGTATTAGTCCCCACCTCACTGGGCTGTCCTGAGCATGAAATGAGTGAATAATTATCAAGCACTTAGAACAACAGCTGACACACTTCGGGTGTTCAAGACATACAAACGTGTTTTATCACAGCTACTTGCCTCACAGCAACTCCGTGAAGTAGGTGCTGTAACTGCCTTCTTTTTAAGATGAAGAAAAGGAAGCTTGGAGAACTCGGGTCCCCTGACCAGGGTCACAGGGTTAGGAGGTAAGGGGCTGTGCCTGATTTGAGCCCTGTGGTCCGACTCAGAGCCTTGCCTCTGACACTCTGCCCTGCAGCCCCCTACCAAGACCAGCTAGGCAACCGGCACGCATTTCCTCAGAGGCCCTAGGACGAAGGCCTGGTACACGCCCCAGCCCTGCAGGCTGCCAGGCCCCTCCTCTCCACGTGTACTAAGGAGCTACACTTCCAACACTCAGGGGAGAGGCTTCCCCGTCAGCAGGACACACCTGGCAATGGTGGCCAGGCCCAGGCTGGCCCGGGACCCCAGAGCGGCCCCTCCTCGTAGAAAGTCGGGGACCCCTCTTCTTTGCGGAAGAGCCACAACTACCCACAGCTGCGGCCCAGCTGCAGAAATAATCTAAATGCAGCCTAAGTGAGCAAGTGTGCGACCACACCCTGGGCCCGTTCAACCTCTGAAGCCGTGAAGAGGTTTTCGCGGGTTCACAGTGGCCAGCGTGTAGGCGTGAAGTGGCAGCACCGCCCGCTGGCTGCTCGGGTCCCGGGCCCCTCATCACTGGATCGCACATGGCTCCGTTCATCATGGATCTCCAGTGAGTAGGATGGTGTCTGGCACAGAGTCGACACCCAATAAATGCATCCAACTCAACGAAAAAAAATCTGTGTATTCACACACCCTGGTAAGGTAGGTGCTATTATTAGTTTATTATTCCTGTTTTTCAGATGAGCAAATTGACTCAGAGGTGAATTAAGGTGTCTAAGTGCACAAAAGAACTAAGCAGGGCAGTCAGAACGAGAACCCAGATATTTCTCCTTCAAAAGTCCACGTGCCATGCAACACACCATCGCCCCTCCTTTCCCGACACAAACAGTTCCTGATTCCCCACATCATCCTAATCTGACACAAAGAAAGACCTTCCCCCTCAAGCTCCAGGCTGTGTTAATTTTCGTTCCAGTCACGCTCAGACATGGACTAAAGGCTAAGAAGATTCTCCAAGTTCCTGTCGGTCACCGTTTCAATGATGAACTGTATAGAAAGAAGCAAGCAAGATCCCAGAGGGGAGGCAGAAGCGTGTTGCAGACGGTTACGGGAGAAAGGACTGAGGGAGTGCTGTCTGCTCTCAGCTTAGATAATTAAAAGCTGGGTGGGAGCCTCTGGGTGTGTATATATATATATATATATATGTGTGTGTGTGTGTGTGTGTGTGTGTGTGTGTGTGTGTGTGTGTGTGTGTGTGTGTGTGTGTGTGTGTGTGTTTCAGATTTCAGGCCTAAAAGAGAAGAGCCTCTTTATTTCATCTCTAGCACAGAGCTGAAGGGTCGAATTCTGGGGCCGTCACTGCTAGCTGCTGCTCAAGCAAGTTATTTAACTTTGGGCCTCTCACTGTTGTGGCCTCTCCCGTTGCAGAGCACAGGCTCCGGACGCGCAGGCTCAGCGGCCATGGCTCACGGGCCTAGCCGCTCCGCGGCATGTGGGATCTTCCCGGACCAGGGCACGAACCCGTGTCCCCTGCATCAGCAGGCGGACTCTCAACCACTGCGCCACCAGGGAAGCCCTATCACGACAGTTTTTGAGCAGATGGGAACATCCTGAGGAGGAGGGCCGTCTTCTAATTAACACAGAGGTGGTATCTGGACTGACAGAAGGACTAAACCAACTGACACCTGTGACTTGGGGTTCCTTTGCTTCTAAAAGATTCCCTCCTCCAGATGCAAATTGCATTTCCTACAGGATACGATTATTCACCTCTCAGACTGGGCAAAGGCAAAGTCTGAGTTCACATTTTGCTGGCCAGGACTTGGGAGAACAGGTATAATTATTCACGCATGGCTGGTGGGAGGGTAAATTGGTACAACCCAGGGTGGTGATGGGGTTAACAATATAGATCAAAATAACAAACATACATTAACAATACATATCAAAGTAGAAAAAGTACATATCCTTTGACCCAGCCATTCCACTCTTAGGAATCTAACAGATATATATACTCACACAAATGAGAAGTATTAATGCAAGTATTCATGGAAGCATTGTTCGCAATAGCATATATATCAGGAAAGATCTAAATGTCCGTCAATTGCAGCCTGGCTAAATAAATGATGGTGCCTCCAGACGTACCACACCTATTTAAGAAACTAGGGCAGCTCTACATAGACTGATGTGAAACAGTCTGAAAGATATCGTGATAAGCTGAGCAACAACAAAAAAAGTCCAGTAGAGAATGTTCTGAGTATTTCTAGAAGGACACACAGATCTGGTACGACTGGGAGAGAAGAGAGGCAAGAGGGAGACGTATTTTTCATTGTTTACTCTTTTCTACTTTGTATTATTTATACTGTTTTATCCCGTCAAAAAATAAGCATCTTGTCTCTTCCTCTGGCTTTGCCTAGGCTGATGTGAGTAGAGGTTTCATTACTGGTTTCCTTCCTTCTCTCCCTGTAGTGTGAGGGCTCCTGGGGGAGTTTCACTGCCACTCACTCACTCAGACCCCTCCCTGAGTCCAGAATTCCTGTTCTAGAAGGTTCACTGCCCTGTTCAAACCGACGCCTTACCATTCTCCTGAAAGCTCAACTGCCTCTTTAAAAAATTTATTTTTAAAATTAACTTTTCTCCAGAGTAAATATTTTTAAAAGTCAGGTTTAGTGAGGTATAATCAATACACAATAAAACGTACCCTTTTAAAATGTACAATTAGATGAGTTGTAACCAAATGTAACAGTTGCAGGAAGCACCACCACAAGCAAGATATCAAACATTTCCATCCCTCCCGTCATTGACAGCCACTTGGGAATCACTGATCTCTTTTCTGTCCAGATAGATTCATCTTTTCCAGAAAGTCAGGTAAGGGAATCATCTAGTAAGTAGCCTACTGTGTGTGGCTTCTTTCGCTTGGCATAACGCTTCTGAGGTGCACCAAGGTTTCTCTGAGTGTTACTATTTCATTCCTTTGGACCGTTGAGCAGTATTCATTGCTTGGATGCAACACAATTTGTTCATCCATCCACCAGTTAAGGGAGGGAAGTGGTTGTTTGCAGTTTCCGGAATGCATATCTTTGTGCTGACATATATTTTCCTATTTTGGCGGGTGTATACCTAGGGGCAGGCTGCTGGGTCGTATGGGAAGCGTATGCTTAATTTATAAAAAACCATCACACTGTTTTTCAAGGTGGCTATAGCACTTAGCCTTCTCCCAGTTGCTCTGCATCCTCCCAGCATGTAACATAGCTAGCCTTTTCAATTTCAGCCATGCTCACAGGTGCACAGTGGTATCTCACTGAGGTTTTAAGTTGCATTTCCCAATGACTAATGATGTCGAGTATCTGTTCATGTGCTGATTTGCCATCTGTATATCTTCTTTGGTGAAACACCTATTTAAATCTCTTGCCCATTTTAGAATTGGGATGTCTGACTACTTATTATTGAGTAGTAAGAGTCCTTTAGATGTTCTGGGAGACAAGTTCTTTTCCAGATGCGTGTCTTGCAAATATTTTCTCCCAGACTGTGGCTTGGCTTTTCATCTACTTTACTGTGTCTTTCTGAAGATAAGTGTTCACATTTTTTTATGAAGTCCGCTGTATTAATTATTCCTCTCGTGTTCTGTGTTTTTTGTATTCTATCCAAGAAATCTTTGCCTAGGAGACGTTTTATAGCTTTAGCTCTTACATTTACAACTATGATCCACTGCAAGTTAATTTCTGTTTATGGTACAAGGTGAAGTTCAATGTCCTTTCCCCCCATCCCTTTGGATATCCAATTGTTCCAGTACCATTTGTGGAAAAGCCTATCCTTTTTTATTGAATAACCTTGGCACCTTTGTTGAAAATCAATTGTGCATACAAGGCTGGGTCTATTTCTAAGTGATCTATGCTGTTTGATGAAGCTACATGCCAATCCTTATGCCAGTAATTGTGCTGAGAACTACAGTTTTACGGCAAGTCTCAAAATCAGGTAGTGTGGGCTTCCCTGGTGGCGCAGTGGTTGAGAGTCCGCCTGCCGATGCAGGGGACATGGGTTCGTGCCCCGGTCCGGGAAGATCCCACATGCCGTGGAGCGGCTGGGCCCGTGAGCCATGGCCGCTGAGCCTGCGCGTCCAGAGCCTGTGCTCTGCAATGGGAGAGGCCACAGCAGTGACAGGCCCACGTACCACAAAAAAAAAAAAAAAAAAAAAAAAAATCAGGTAGTGTGAGTCCTGCGTGCTCTCTTTTCTTCCAAATTGAATTTTTCTCATTACAAAAATATATTAGAATTAAAATTTAAAGTAATATAGAAATGTTCATGACAGACAACCTCTCCCTCACCCCTTACACCTACTAGAAAAAAAATAGTTCACAGTTTGGTGTAGACTAGGGGTTGGCAAATCTTCTGTCAAGGGTCAGAGAGTAAATATTTTATGATCTGTGCGCTATACAGTTTCAGCTACAACCACTCAACTCTGCCTCTGTAGTGCAAAAGCATTACAAATAGTACATCAATGAATGAGTGTATTTGTGTCCCAAACTTGATTAAAAAAGACAGCCAGCCAGACCAACCGCTGAGAAACTATCATTTCATAGATTTCTCCAAGCCATTGTTTATCTTCTCTTATTTTGAGAATTACGTTTGTATTACATGCATGTAGGTGACCATGTGTTAGATTTTAACAAGGAAAAATTTTTAGGAATGTATTCACTTCAGATCAATAATCCTTCAGGAAGAGATAATAGTTCTTAAAACTTCCAGCTAAGGCAGAGAAAACAATTACTACATTTTACAATTGATTTCATTGTAAGTGTTCTTTTTTTTTTTTTGCCGTATGTGGGCCTCTCACTGTTGTGGCCTCTCCCGCTTCGGGGCACAGGCTCCGGACGCACAGGCCCAGCGGCCATGGCTCACGGGCCCAGCCACTCCGCGGCATGTGGGATCCTCCCGGACCGGGACACGAACCCGCGTCCCCTGTATCGGCAGGTGAACTCCCAACCACTGCGCCACCAGGGAAGCCCTGTAAGTGTTCTTTTAATTCAGTTTCAGGAAGATCTTATTTCTTGACATTTTTTATGTGTAAAAATGCCTGAATATCTTCATTAAGCCTGAATAATCATGTAACTATACATAATTTTCATAGATCAAAAGTTATTTTAAAACATCATCTAGATATTGCTTCAAAAACTGTAGTGTCAAATAGAATGCAAGGTTAAAACAAAAAACAAACAAACAAACAACAGGCAGCAGATCAGATTCAGCCCACTGGCCGTAGTTTGAGGACCTGCTAAGTCCAGATCCCTCAAAACTCTTCTTTGTGTATGTACACACGTGCTTTTCTTCATGCTGTACAGACATTTCTACAAATGGACATCTTCCTCACTCACGCACACCTTTGTGAAGAAGGAGCTGTGTAGTATCCCATTATATAGGCACACCACAATTTCACCAATTCCTTACTGATGTACATTTTGGTTGCTTTTTTTTTTTTTTTTTTGGGCGCTCTGACAAACAATGCCACAACAACATTCAGGCAGACCAACCAGACCATGAGAGCCATGAGGGGAGGGCCAGGCTTGCTGGTCTACTTCTATACTCAGTGCCCAACACAGAGGTTGAGTAAATTAGTCTGTGGTCACTGGTGCAACGATTTCTTAGGATGGACTGCGTTTCCGTGGCCATCTAGTCTCCGGGGCTGTCTTGAACGCTCTCCTTTTCTCTGTCCACACTGAGCCACCAAGCGTGGTCAATTGCTGCTGTGCAGTGCTTCTCTAGACTCTGCTTCTGGTCTCCATCAGGCCCAGACCAGGAAGAGAAACCTCGTTGTGCTCTTACTATCTTTAGTTTCTTTGTCCTCTAACCCTTCTGCAATACTCTCATCAGATTGAACACGACCCAGCTCTGTCGCTGTGTCATTCTTATAAAATTATTCAGATCCAGGACCCTGAGTGGCTCACATCACCCTCCCCAGCCACGCATTCAGCCTCTGCAGCCTTCCCCACCTTGGCTTCCCAGTACCAACCCCTGGAGGATGTGGGGAGAGAAGTCCAGAGTTGGAATGTTGCATTGCTATTTGCTTTGTGACCTGTTGCCCACTCCTGATTTGAAAGAAATAATAATACAAATAATACTAACAACCACCATCCATGTTTGCTGGGAACTCAAAAACAGAGTAATAATCATGATATCATCATAATGATTATCATTGCAGCTCTCATCCTATCAGCAATATCTTATGTGTTTACACGTATGACCTCTGATTTGTAATCCTTAAACCATCTGCAGTGAGTTGAATGGTGTGCCCCCAAAAGATATGTCTACTGGGAGCCTCAGAATGTGACCTTATTTGGAATAAGGATCTCTGAAGATATAATTAAGGTAAAGATCTTGAGATGAATTAGGGTGGACTCTCAGAGTGTCCTTATGAGGGACAGAAAAGGAGAAGACCCAGAAACAGACAAGGGAAAAGGCCATATGGAGATAGAAGCAGAGATCGGAATCTTGCAGCCCCCAAGCCAAGGAACACCAAGAATTGCAGGGAGCCAGCAGAAGTGAGGAGAGAGATGTGGTTCTCCCTCAGAGCCTCCACAAAGAACCAACCCTGACAGTACCTGCATTTTGGACTTCTGGTCTCCAGAATTGTGAGAACATAAATTTCTGTTGTTTTAAGCCACCGAGGTAGTGGCAATTTGTTTTGGCGGCCCTGGGAACCAAAGACAGCATCCTGTGAAGTAGACCATTATTTTACAGAGGAGGAAATGGGGGAGCAGGTAGGTTAAGTCACTTGCCCAAGTCCTCCGTGCACCTGGGTTATGATCAATAGCTTTGTTAGAGCTAATTAGAGAGGGAACAGGGAGAAACCCAGCCAGTCTGGTTCCAGAATCCCTGCTCTTCACGTATGACTTTCTTTCATGTTCACCCCTATCTCCCACCATGAAGAGGAGTTCCTGGTGGGCAAAGGCTGGGCTCTCCCCTTCTTGGAGCCCTACTCAGGGCCAAATGCAGCCTTGTAAATACGGTAGGTATTCCACGCGTATTTTTAGATATCTGTAAACTGACTTTGAGACACAGTAATTCACAATCTCTCCATTTACAGAAAGAGTCAAACATTGAATAAGAAGATGAGGGCAACCTTGAAGCTGAGGCATAAGAACCGGGCCCCCTACTGCTAACCTTCATCCTGTATGTATGATCTCACCTCAACCTTACGACCACCATTTTTTTACAGATGGGGAAACTGAAGCCCAGAGAGGTTAAGTAACTTACTGAAGGTCACAAAGCAAACAAGTGGTACAACTAGTATTTGTACCCAGGAGTCTGATGCCAGAAGTCACCACCCTGTCCCAGGTAGTTCTATACGCCCTCCCCTCCCCTTTCCCGCTTGTCCTGTCCAGCTGTCACCAACCTTATCTCTCTTGGATAAGCGATAAGTCATTGCTTATCTATTGAAGCAATGAGCAATGATAAGCAATGGAATCATTGCTCCAATAACTCCAATGACTCTGATCAATATATTCTGAAATGTCTTCTGTGAGATGTAAGAGGTATTTCATGACAAAGCGTACCTTGGTCAAAGAGGTATGAGAAAAAGTGGATTCGACAAATTAAACCACTTTCTTTGTAGCTGTTCAGAGTGCAGGCTCTGGAACCAAACTGTCTAGATTCAATCCTTGGCTTTGCCACTTACTGGCTGTGTGACCTAGGACAAGTTACTCTACCTCCTGTGCCTCTAAATCCTTATCCGTGAAACGGGATAATAGTAGAGTTCACCCCACAGGGTTGTTTTATGGAAAATACATGAAAAACAAGAGTTTAGAACTTTGACACATAGTAAATACTCAACAAAGCCCAGATATTAATAGCTATCATTACGGGACTTTTCAGAGCCTTTACCAGGTAAATGTATACTGTGATGCCTCCTGAGATGATGTGGCTATTCCACCAGCCCTGGTGCTTTGCTGACATGGACAGAACATACATCACATTCCAGAAGTTGTCTTTCCATAGGTCACTGGGGCATGCCTGACCTTTGGGTAAGCTGCTGGAGGAAGCTCTGCGGCTGTCGCTGCTAACTTAAGAGGCAGGAGGTGAGGGGCGACTGCCTAGCGCCCCTCCTGCTCTGTGCAGCACAGGCACTTGCCTCCCAGGCCACACCCAGTTATGGGCCAGCATCCCCATCACTGACTGAAGTCGGCCAAGCACCAGGAGCCTCGGACTGTGCAGCAGCTCCTGCATGTGAAATGAGAGATTCCCTCCATCGGAGGGCTGTCCGACACCCTGCCTTCCTGACACCTGACAACACCCAGCAGGCAGGAGCTGATCCTGTTCAAATGCGCAAAGAGCCCAAGGCTGCCCTGGGCCTGTTCTCCGGATCCTCGAGTTCACCGTGGCCCCTGCATAATCAGCTCCTCGGTGCTACATCTGTCTGGTAAACCTTATTACCCAGGGAAATGCCGAGCGTGCACACTTGGAGCTTCTGAGTGCAGAAAAGTTTCTGAATAATTTAGGGGAAAGGGCTGGTAATAGAATCGTTACTCCCCGAGGGGGAGTTTTATTGACCATGAACAAATTCATGGCTTCTGAGATTTCAGAAAATCTAACACAATGACCTGGTCCCCTGCACCCCAGGGAAGGGCTATTCGTTCTGCACACACCGAGGTCTTGTGTTCCGGTCCCAGCGCAGAGGGGGGACAGAAAGAGTTTAATGAAGGGACAGTGGGAAGCTGTTCCCAGCCTCAGGCCTGAGAGGGTGAGGATGTGGCTTCTGGAATCCGGTGGGACCCGATGGGAGCTGAGGCCTTTGGGGGAGGAATGTGCCCTTCGCCAATCTGTGGCCTGCAGGCAGGGAGCTGGGGGAACAGATATTCTGACCTTTTGTTTTCTACCCTCCAACCTCTTGCTGATGCTTCCTCCTGGCCGAACCCACCCAGAGCCAGAGGGTAAGGAGGTTCAGCCAGTGCAGCCCAGAGGGTCAGCGGTGCACGTGGGTGGGGGTGGGGGTGGGGGAGGGGGAGGGGAGGAGGAGTGTGGAGACTGGCTGGTGAGAAAATTCAGGGCGGGGCCCCCTGCTCCTCGGCTGCGACCTTTGCCTTCCTTCCCTGTCTCAGCCTGCAAACCCTACCAGACTCCCAGCCCTGACTCAAACGCCACTACTCTCGTGAAGCCTTCCACTGTCCCCTCTGTTGGAATGAAATGGTTCCTTCCTGTGCTCTCCTCACAAGCTGTCCCCTCTGCTGGACCCCCGTGACATCTTGCTTTATACCACGTTTGACGACACGCAGGCGGCAGAGGGACGACCCGCTGCCCTCTGGCCCCGTGCTGGGCAGCGCCGCACCGCAGTGCTCACGCCCCACGCAGGGAAACACTTGCCTTCCATGCTGGCAGCCACGCCCACCTGACCCTGACCTGCTAATGGACCAAAGCAACCAAATGAGAAAGCCAAGGCTATCTATGCAGAGCTCACTGTAGCAAGGGAGTGAGCCACCATCACCTGCATTTTGGCAGAGACTCCGAGGAAGGAGTGGAAGAGCATACAGTGGCCAAAAGGGAGGGATTCGGGTGTGCTCTGACCAGAGGCTACCGGCCCAGGGAAGCCGGCGGCGGGCGGGGCATCTGATGGGAACGGCTGGGCAGGGGGCGGGGAGCATATTTCGCTTCCTCTGGTTGGTCCTAAGCTGGAAATGGGGCCAAAAATTGGGGAAGCTGTCAGTTACTAATCAAGTCTTGGATGTTCGGGGTCCATTGTTACAGGGGTTATTGTTTGGCTTCCTGGGCTGGCTGTTGGAGGTTGGGGGTGAGAGTTCTGCTTTTACACACGGTCTGGTCACTGCCCATCTGTATATTCAGTTTCTCACTGACTATCCAACCCATGGCCCCAGGTCTGGCCCAAATCCCACTTGTGCTTGAGTCCCCCTGATGCCCAGGGCCAGTCTATTGCTCATTTTCATCATTTGTAAAGTAAGGGCGATAAACGTCCAGCATGTAGCATCTCTGTGGAGCTTAGAGCTGACGCAGGTGAAGTCCCTGCCTGGGAACAGCGAGTCTGCTAATGTCATCAGGTACCTGACTGTTCTTGGAGGGAAGCGAGGTGTAGGTATGAATGAGGACGGGTCCATCCAACGAACAACAGGTGGCGTGTGTGATGGTCAGGCGACATTTGGAAGTTTGATGGACAGGCTCAGAGTTCTGGTTCAGCCACAGACCCCATAAATGACGCTGACCAATTTCCTGCAACTTTTTTTTTTAAAGATTTATCTGAACCAGGTCTTTCTCTCTCTTTTTTTAAAATTTTTATTATATATTTTATTTTTGGCTGTGTTGGGTCTTTGTTGCTGCATGAGGATTTTCTCTAGTTGCGGTGAGCAGGGGCTACTCTTCGTTGCGGTGCGTGGGCTTCTTATCGTGGTAGCTTCGCTTGTAGCAGAGCCCAGGCTCTAGGCGCGCGGGCTTCAGCAGTTGTGGCACACGGGCTCAGTAGTTGTGGCTCGCGGGCTCTAGAGCACAGGCTCAGTAGTTGTGGCACACGGGCTTAGTTGCTCCGGGCATCTGGGATCTTCCCGCACCAGGGCTCGAACCCGTGTCCCCTGCATTGGCAGACGGATTAGTAACCACTGCGCCACCAGGGAAGTCCCTCCTGACCTTTCTAAGCCTCATCTGTAATGTCAGGATTAAAAACCTGCCCCACCACAGAGTTGATAAGAACATTAAAAACCGCTGTTTTAAATCCAAGCCAAGTGAACCAATTGTGAGCTGGATGCTCTGACTTCCTCTTGTCTGTGCAAAGACTCTGATCTCTGCACGCCTGAGCTGACTGGCGGGAAAGAGGAAATGATGCCCAGAGGGAAGCAGGCAGAATAGCCAGGATTTTAGGGTCATGGAGGCTGCGGCCTTCCAAGGTTTGTGCTGAGAGTTAAGGAGGGATATCTGGCTGGGGGCATGTTCATTTATCACTCAGATCCCAGACAGATGGTTGGACCTTGAGCTTATGGCTGGGGATGCCAGAACCAAAACAGCAGAGACCTGACCCTGGGGATGCTCACGTGGGACAGGCCCTGGGGCCCCACTTCTCTCCAGGTTCCCCCAGGATCACCTCTACCAGCCTGCAGCCACGTCCTCTCAAGCAGGGAAGCGTCCAGGAACTGTCTTGGCCATCGTAAGCCAAGGGCATCCCTATATCCACCTGGACTTTTCCTTGTTTTTTAAAAAACATCCCACGGGGCTGTTGTGCCTTTGTGGATCTCCATTCCAAGCACATCTCCTGTCCCAATTTAGATGTGGATTGAAAAAGTTTAATTTAAAGGGCAGACTGGCAAATGACTGAATCAAAAGAGAACCACAAAAACCCCACTGAACCATTGCCATGGCAACGCAAGTTTCTAAAATTAACCGAAAGGAGGGTGATGGGAAAATCCTTGCTGCCAGCCTGCCCAGAGTCAGACGGCCCACAGCAGGAGGCATCCTGGCCTGGAGCCAGAGGAAAATTAGAGAGGGGATCCATCTGCCAGGAGGGAACTAGGGCTCTAAGACCATTGAGAGCCAAGAGATGAGCACATTAAGATTACATTCAAAACGGGAGAGAGGGAAAAAAAGAGAAAGTTCTAAGACTGGAGATAGAATGAGTGGATATCTCCCTGGGAATTCTAGTGGTTCTTATTCCAAGAGACCCCAGGGGCTCTTGTCCTCCCCACCTCTCACATTTGCCCGCCCTTGGGCAAAGGGGACAGGAAGTGTCCCTAAAAAGCCCTGCATTTTCAATAAACGCTATTGAGCCAGCCAACTGTTACCAGTAGCCCCTAATTTACAAGCTGCTCACTGCGAGGAGGGCGGCTTGGTAGGGAGGAGAGCCCCCCGTGATCCAGAGCTCTCAGAAGCCTGCCGAGAGCTGCTGTACATGCTCAGAGCTCGTTCTCTGGCTCTGATGAGGAAGAGCACCAATGACAGCCAGCGAGTGAGGTGGTGATGAATGGCCTCTGCTAAGACACTGGCCCAGGGCAGTATCACACAATTAGCTGGACGGGAAGGAACTTAATTGGCTATTTAAGGTGGAAAAGGGCTTTTTTTTAAAAAAAATAGAAATTCAGATTGCTGCCAAAACTCAGTGATAGGGCTTCCCTGGTGGCGCAGTGGTTGAGAGTGCCCCTGCCGATGCAGGGGACGCGGGTTCGTGCCCCGGTCCGGGAAGATCCCACATGCCGCAGAGCGGCTGGGCCCGTGAGCCATGGCCGCTGAACCTGCGCATCGGAGCCTGTGCTCCACAATGGGAGAGGCCACAACAGTGAGAGGCCCGCGTACTGCAAAAAAAACAAAAACAAACAAACAAAACTCAGTGATAAGGGTAATTGGGAGCTAGGGCCTCTGTAGCATTTTTAGAACTCTGCTCAATTGTGTAATGGCTTCACAAACATCAACAGAAGAGGGCATGCAGTGAGGGGGGGTACTGTAGTTCTATGCTACGTCTTCTACTGCAGACCACAAAAAGCAAAAGCCAATGGGAGCTGGCAGGGGAGAGGCGTGCGACATTGGGATCAATGTTGTAATCATTCTAACCATCAAAGGGGCTCCTCTCTCTTGTGTACAGAGTGGCTTCAGCCAACTCAGGCTCCTGCATATGACATCCTGGCGGCTCCTGCAGGCAACGTGCTTGAAATGGATATACGTGCCTCCTGGAATTTGCTGAATAAGGAGGGCTGTACAGAATTACTGTTTCTACGGTGTACTGTATCTATGTACCTGGCGTGGTTGGTGGAAGTTGCAAAATTAAATGCTTAGCAGACATACTTTGAACTCGATGGTCAGTTGGTTTCTGGAGAGTTACAATACAATGGTTAATGGAGCCTGTAGTGTCAGCGGCCAGAGCGGAATCCTGCTAACTCAAGTGGGGTGCTTCGATCAGTTTGTGAGTGCCGTAGAAGCATAAACAGATAGCACTGCAGGGAAAAGCTAACCCTAAAAACTGGGGAGAGGAAAATTCTATCTGCGGCATGCCACAGTTGCAGCAAATAAAACCTCATTAGCACGGGGCTGAGAAAACAAATACCATCACATATCAATTACGACCCCACAATGGCATCCCGAGCCTAGAGCCGGAAGTCCCAGCACCAGCTCTGTCTTCGCCTTTTTTCTTTTCCACTCATGTCCAACCCTTTTCCATTCATGGCTGACTCATATCCAAAGGCAGGTTTTGCTAATTCGGCTTCTAAATTGTGGAACGGATTAGCACAAGAACGTCCTAGCTGGCCTCCCAATTTCCACCCTTGCTCCTCGCCAATCGATTTTCTGCACAGCATCTAGAAAGTTGTTTTTAGGAAGTAAATAAGATGGCTGCTCATTGTACTCAAAATCCAACCTCCTAACAACGGCCAGGAGAGGCCTCTCTAATCTGGCCCTCAGCTCTTCCACAACCTGATCTTGAGCCATTGACCATCTGGTACCCCAGGCTTTAGCTCAGAGGTCAGTGAAGTCTGGCCCACTGCCTGTTTTTATAAATAAAGTTTTACTGGAACACAGCTTTTTTCATTTATGGACTGTCCGTTTCTGCTTTTGTGCCGCAAGGCTGAGCTGCATAGTTCTGACAAGCAACTCTAGGGCCCACAAAGCCTAAAATATTGACTGGCCACGCAAGTCTAATTTTAAATCCTTGAGCAGATGAACATTGTAATAAGCAACGAGCTAAGAGGGATACCGGCTGCTGTTATCCAGAGTACAGTCCCTGTGGGAAGTTACTCTAATACCCCAAATGTGGCAATCATGACAAGCTGCCTGTAACCACTACAGAAAGTAAATGGTGGAACCAAGAAATCAAGGAAGAAGTCAAGCACAGCCCTTCCCAGCCCGGCCTTCACCAGCTCTGACTTTTTGTTGTCTATGGAAGTAAGTGACTAAAATGTTCCTACAGGACGTGGCAAATTTGGCCTCAATCTTGGATATGAAAAACCTTGAATGGTTAAAAATCTGTCTGTTCTCTGCCACCACCACCTCCCTGGCTGGTTAGGTAATATTGCCTGACTCTACAATCCTGTCTTCTGAGAGGTGCTCGGATGGTACGTATCTATGCTTCCTGAGATGAAGGTTGGCTGGACGTTTTAATGTTCTCCAAGACGAGGTGCTGGAAGCTCCATTCCAACACCTGAGGGCCTCCTGGGAAGTGGGTCCCCGAACCTGGCTCTTCCATAATAGATGAATAACTTACAGGGTCTGGGGCAGTGGGGGATTCCATGACCTGCCAGATTCTTTAAAGAGGAAATAATCACCACGTATCCCCAGGGCCATCTTACAATCCGTGTATCCCTGTCAAATGCTCTCCAGACACCAAAGACAGGTTAGAGAGCTCAGGCAAGCGTTTTTAAATATTAATGGGGATGTGTTAAAACAAGCAAGGGGAGAAATCAAAGCTTCTGTCACTGACAGAGGGCCCAAGCCGGCCTCCTTAGGAGAAATAAGAGGACCCAGAAGGACAGATGTGACACAAAGATGAATCCTATGATGTGCCGACAGTGGAGGACACCCGCTTATTCATTAACCATTTACTGAACGTCTGCTGGGGGCCAGCCGGGGTGCCAGGGGATTCTGGGCACAGCTATGGGCTGGGAGTTACTGGGCAATGGACAAGGACCCCTGGGAACCTCAGGGCTACCACGGCTGCTTAGGTTTTAACATTTTTTTTGAATAGGCAATCTATGCATGGTTCCAAACTCAACAGGTAAAAAAGGGTTTGTAGAGAAAAGTTAGTCTGTTTCCCCATCTGTCTCCTAGACACCACATTCCCCTCCCCAGACGCAACCACTGGCACCAGTGAGTGTGTGTGTGCAGCACATACGTGTAGGCCTCCAGAAATATTCCAGACGTATATTAGCAAATATCTATTATCTTGGACACTATGGTAATTAAAATTTGTTCACTTAATGAACTACATAATATTTTAAAAAAACCAAGTAACATTTTGCCCATTTAATAACTACCTATACAGCACTGACTATATGCTTTTTTAAACTTTATTTTTTTTAATTTATTTTTGACTGCATTGGGTCTTTGTTGCTGCGCGCGGACTTTCTCTAGTTACAGCGAGCGGGGTCGGTCTACTCTTCATTGCGGTGCGCGGGCTTCTCATCGTGGTGGCTTCTCTTGTTGCCGAGTACGGGCTCTAGGCGCGCAGGCTTCAGTAGTTGTGGCTCGCTGGCTCAATAGTTGTGGCTCGTGGGCTCTAGAGCGCAGGCTAAGTAGTTGTGGCACACGGGCTTAGTTGCTCCGCGGCATGCGGGATCTTCCCGGACCAAGGCTCGAACCCATGTCCCCTGCACTGGCAGGTGGATTCTTAACTACTGCACCACCAGGGAAACCCTAAAATTTTTTTTATTTTGAGATCAGTTTAGATTTATAGGAGAATTACTAAAAATAGTAGAGCGCCCACATACCCCACAGGCAGCTTTCCCTAATGTTAACACCTTAACTAACCATGGAATGACTGTCACAACTAAGAATTAACCTCGGAACAATTATATTAACTAAATGATAGGATTTATTCAGATTTTGCCAGATTTCCTCACTAATGTTCTTTTTCTGTCCTAGCATCTAATCCAGAGTCCCATGCTGCATTGGACTCTGTGAACCTGTGACAGTTTCTCAGTCTTTCCTTATGTTTCATGACCTTGACACTTTTGAAGAGGCCTAGTAGTTATATACATTAAGAAGAATATCACAGAGATAATGGGCCCTTCTCTGTGTGTCTGGTCAGGGGATGCCTGCTGTGTATTTATTGATCTGCCAAGATTCTATGCTGTAAAGTTACTTTTTCCTTTTGTAGTTAATTAATATCTTGGAGGAGATCCTTTGAAACTATGCAAATACCCTGTTTCTGCTTAAACTTTCACCCCCTAATTTTAGCATTCATCCTGGATTTTGCCTGCAGCAATTATTACTGTGCTGTCCTAATGGTGATTTTCTCCTTCTCTCCTTCCTTCTACATACATTAACTGGAATTTTTCTGTAAGGAAGCTTTGCCCCTTCCTCCTACTTATTTATTTAGTTGGTTATTTATTTACATCAGATGGACTCATGAATATTTATTTCATTCCCTGAGCTAGACTCCAGTCCTATTATTATTTAATTTGTTGTTCTAGTCGTTTCAACTTTGGCCACAGGGAGCTCTTTGGGTTGGCTCCTGGAACCTTTCAAAATACCGCTAGGATTCTGTTTGTTTGTTTGTTTGACTACTTGTTTACTTTCTGGTAGGGGATGTTTCAGGCTCATCTTGCATTTCCCAGCCCCAGGCCTGGAATCAGCTCTGACTTTTTGTAATGAATAGCTGCTCTTTGTAATGTGCTATTTGTAGAGATATGCCATCATTTGTTTAACCAAAACTCATTTGGTGAGCATTTGGATCTATTTCCAATCGTTTCATATTATAATCTTTTACAGTGAAGAATCCTTATAGATGGGTCATTTCACACTTCTGTAATTGTTAAAATAAAACCTAAAATCTTTACGAAGACTTACGCGGCCCTCCCTGAGCAGCCCCCCACATTCTCTCTGATCTTGGGTCCTGTTGTTCCTTCCCCATCACCCGGGGTGGTGGGCCCCTTTAAGATGGGCCCTCTGATTCTCCCTTCCTAGGGTTCTTGCTTTTGTGTGATCCCTTTCCTGTGAATTGGGGTTAGACTTATCTTCTTACTTCTAATGAATAGAATATGGCAGAAATGATGAGCTGTCACTTCCAATATTAGATTGTAAAAAGACTGTGGCTTTGTTCTGTCTTAGATGCTCTCTCTCTCTCTCTCTCTCTCTCTCTCTCTCACTCCCTCATTCACCTGCTCTGAGGGCCATGATGGGAGCCGCCCTATGGAGAAGACCACATGGGACAGAACTGAGGGAGGCCTCCAGCCAACAGCCCACCAGTGGGGAGCTGAGGCCCTCATTCCAGCAGCCCACAGGGAACTGAACCCTGCTGACAACTACATGAGTCCGAGCTTCCCCTGGACGAGCCTTCGGATGAGACCACAGTCCAGCCAACAGCATAACTACAACCTCAGGAGACACCCTGAGCCAGAGGTACTTGTGTACAAAGGGCAAAATCAAATCATGCTTTAGAAGAGCTTAGAGTGGAAAGCAGTCTTTCTAGTTACAAGGCTCTACAGGTAGATGTTTTTAGCAGTCCTTCCTTCCTAGAACTGCAGCTCTCTTGGCCTGCTGTGTCCTTTCCAACATGACCTCCTGTCCACGTCCTGGCTGGCCTTCCAAGACTCAAATGGCCACTGAGCCACTTTCTCCCTGACTTCTCCCCTCCCCGAGGCTCTCCAACTAGAAATAACTTTTCTCTGCCTCAGCCTCCCCCTGCAATTCACCTGGTCCATGTCATGACACTCCTCCTTCCCTCCCTTGTTGCAGACTTACTGATATAGCTACTTTCCCGTACAGACAACCCTAAATTTCTTGAGGGCTAGACTCCTGTCTCAGTCATGTTTATAACCATCCCTCTCTCTTGTGAGCACTAAATTCAGCTTTACACACATATAGTAGGTTCTCTATAATATCTGTGGAACCAGTAAATAATAATTAGCCTTAAATGAGGGGTTTAGGCTCTACTGGCAGTCACAGCGCTTACCATAGACAGTATTAGCTACTATGAGCATTATTATCACCCCTCAATATTTCATGAATGAACGTTCCCTTCTCTAACAAGGATCGAATTTTCTGGATGCCCCATGATCTTCCTCTCCAATCTCAGAATCTCCAAGTTTAGAGGAAATAAAAAATAACTCCAGACTGAAAGTTAAGGGCCTCTAGCTTAATTCTGCTGTTTTTATATATCAAATGCTCCTTCTGGGATGTTTCCACCTAGAGCAACAAGGGGATACTGGTGTTAATGCCAACCTTGAACCTTTACCGAAGACTCAGGGAGCAGAAATCTCCAGGCAAGAGCATTGACAAAATTCACGTCAATTAATATTTTACTCCTAGGGCTTCCCTGGTGGCGAAGTGGTTGAGAATCCGCCTGCCAATGCAGGGCTTGAACACGGGTTCGAGCCCTGGTCCGGGAAGATACCACATGCCCTGGAGCCACTAAGCCCGTGCGCCACAGCTACTGAGCCTGCTCTCTAGAGCCCGCAAGCCACAACTACTGAGCCCGCATGCCACAACTACTGAAGCCAGCACGTGCTAGGTTCCGTGCTCCGCAACAAGAGAAGCCACCGCAATGAGAAGCCCGCGTACCGCAATGAAGAGTAGCCCCCGCTCACTGCAACTACAAAAAGCCCATGCATAGCAATGAAGACCCAATGTAGCCAAAAATAAATAAATAAATAAATAATCCTCCTCATTTCTGAGGGTTTGCTGGCCACCCTATCATACCCAGCGAAGCTCTTCTTGCAACAGCATCTATGTCCAACTGTACTAATTGAGCACACAAATGAGGGAGATAAAGGAAGACTTGGCTGATTGTACTTCTTATTGGTTTCAGAGGAGGAAGCCTCATAATCAGTCATGATTACAAACTCCTCTTGTGGTCTCAACAGTCCAGACTTAAGCTGACGCTATTCTGAAGCATCTTGTCTGATGGCAGATAAACAAGTTCTTAACCCTTTTTTGCTCTCTGAAGACTCTGAGGGAATACGAGAAGATGTTGCAGACCTTCCTGCGTCCTTTGGTTAGAAGACCCTTCAACCCTGAGTCTTAGCTAAAGATACTGTCATTTGTGGCATTTCCATCATCACGGGCTCTCTTTGTGGTTAAAAGATGCTGTATAAACAGCCTTTCAATGTGGACACGATTGGGGGGTCAAAACAGTGATAGGGCTGGCC
Organism: Stenella coeruleoalba; assembly: GCF_951394435.1. Taxonomy (NCBI): domain Eukaryota; kingdom Metazoa; phylum Chordata; class Mammalia; order Artiodactyla; family Delphinidae; genus Stenella; species Stenella coeruleoalba. The sequence goes on from NC_137154.1 coordinate 22,505,871, forward strand.
CTGTGAAGCCTCGGACTGCCCTACTCCTTGAAAGCCACATTTCAAGAGGCAGAGAGGAGGAAACAGAGGCGCTGAAGGAAAAGGGCACTGGGGTTTCATACTCTATGTAGAGACGAGCTCCGAGCTTCCCTTGGCTTTTCACACTGACGACAGTCACCTGTGGGTGAGCCCCACTGATGGCAGGAATCTTAGCACTCTCCATGCTCCTGGGGACCAAGAGGGACCAGAGTTTTGTGACCTTATTCTAAATTCACAGGATTTGTTAGCATTAAGAATAAGGTAAACCCATGTTGAACAGAACATTGATCTTGAGCCCCAGCTGAGCTTGGAAAATATAAATCTTAGTTCCAGAGAAGTCGGGTCGCTCATTTATGAAGAGGAGGAAGGATCCGGGAGCCTGGGGAGGAAGATGGGGCTGTGTATTAGAGCTGGGGGTGCACAAGGACAGGCAGCCTGAGCCCGTGGCCCTTAGCTCTTCACAGACTTCTGCAGAGCAAGTGCTGACATAACAGCCTAAACGGGCTGCCTGGCGGGAGACGGGAAAGTTTATGCAGTGAGATGATACTTTGGGAAAACTTCGTAAATGTATAACCAGACGAAAACTGAAACCATTAAAACAGAAACTCCAATGACAACAAGAAAACTAGAAAATGACTGGAGAAGAACACTAGCCCCGCGAGTTCAGCTCCACTGTACATCCCCGGAGACACATGGGAACAGGAGAAGGAGTGGGACTGGACCAGTTCAGCCCCTGGCCAGCGGGCTCTCTGACTCTGGAAAACTGCCTGACTTCATGCCTCAGCTTCCTCATCTTCTAATGCTGCACTTGACACAGCACAGAGATTTGACTCAGGCCTGACTCACCTGTAATGCGGTATTTATGATGGAGAGGTACCCGGGATGTCCTGCCCAGACCCTCTGATTTTCCTCTGACATGCACGTTGTAAAACGCTTCTGTCTTACTTCAGCAAGTTCGCCCATAAACACATTCAGCCCCCAAATTGCTTTAATTACAGAATGAGGAAATTGCTTCACTTGGTGAAAGGTTCTCCCTGGTTCTGCTCATGACAGTCTGGTATGTGCGTCTGTGATGGGATTTTTTTTTTTTTTAAACTAAAGCTGTCCAGCTTAAAGAGAATTGGAAAAGGGCCATAGAAGCGGCATTCATGGGGGCCCTCCGGGCCCCTCTGGTGAGCTGTAACTGCCTTCAGAAATCACATACTCTTCCAGACAGTAACCACTGACCTCAAAGAGAGTGCTTCAAAACTCAAAACAAGGTCTCGGCTAGGAGGGAACAGCCTGACAGAGAGAGACGAAGGTGAAGAGGCCTTCTTTGGGGTTACATGTATTTGGAAATGGAACCTCAGAAAACGTGCTCTGTGTTGAGTAAACACGAGACCCTGTCATGCTTACAGTTAGACACAATCTACCCTTCTCTAATTCTTTGCTCTGGAGATTCTAGAAAGGTCTTTACAACCATCCAAATATCACCTTATTGGCAGCCGGGGGAAATTTTTCTAAGATTTCCAACACTAAGACTCTGGCATTTATCACCAGGGGCAAAACTGGAGGCTGCCTTTGCTGGGTCATGTTTTCCTACCTGGCGGGTGGCTGCCCACGGACATTAAAAAGGGGTTGAGAAGATGATACACTGATGTCCAGTGTAGACCATAGACGCCACAGGCTGACAAACCCAGGTTTGAATCCTGGCTCTATCATTGACTAGTTTTGCAATCCTGGCAAGTTACTTAAACTTCGGAGCCTCAGTTTTCCTCATCTGTAGGATGGGGGTAACAGCAGCCATCTCATGGTTGCTTGTGAAGATCAGATATGGTCATTATAAGGCACAGAGGCCGGTGAATAGTCTGAGGGCTCAATAAATATCTGTTGCTGCTACTGCTAGTACCACCATCACCACCGCCTCTGCTGTGTTATTCTTCACGAGGGGGCGGGGGGGGGGCTGTCTTACTGCCTTAGATACCCCCAGAACGTCTATCTGTAGCAGGAGAGCGGCCTTGGAAAAACAGAGGAGATGAATAAATTCCACATGCAGCCTGAAGTAGGGACTACAAGGATTTCCTTCTTATTTTCCCACTTGGAGAAACACGAGAGTGAGTAAGGGGCAGAGAGCACAGGTCTTGGCCTCAGAAAGAGCTGGGTTCAAATCTCTCTCTGCCACTTACTTGACAAGTGACCCTGGGCAAGTTCCTTGAGTCTCAGGCCTTGGCGGCAGGAGGATGGGAGAGAATAATGCGTGTCAAGTGCCCAGCACGTTGACGAGCCTTCAGTAACGGCTCAACCCAGGAGATGAGGTTATCTTTATATTCTTGTTACAACCTACTTTCTGTATCTTGCACTAGAGAAAAGGATGCCCCCAAGAAATGCCCAGTGAGGGGTCTTAGACAACAGGCTGAACGGAGGAAACAAGGTAGCCTGTGTATTAGGGTTGGGCTATACCTACTTGCCATAAAAATGGGAATCCAAGGTATTCTTCAGACCACAGCCTGGACAAGGATGTATGCCATGCCAAAGGTCCAAGAAAGCCATAAGTCTACAAAATTGAAAGTTGAGAAAAGAGGCACCTGTGACTGTCTCCTTTATATGCCTGGGGGCTACTTTTGGGAGAGACTTTGCTAATAGCTTGAGGAGACTAAAACCTAATGCAGGCTCCCCAAGCTAAGCCAGCTAAAAGTTTAATGAAATACAATTGCTTCCTGTGCCTTCCTTTCCCAAACGGCCTCATACATATTCATCACTGTAATTACAGTAGTGAAAAAACTCCACGACTAATTATTCCATGCTCCCCATCTTTCACATGCCTAGAATTTCTGCATAATTACTGTTGAAATTAATTGCAAGTTAGTTAATTTTATACTTTGTCCTTTCAAAACTTAATGGAAAATTAATTTAAAAGATACAAAAAAAACCACCCAAAACCACATGACATAAACACCACCACCAGCAATTATGGCAAACCTGGTTACTAAGACTTATCACATGCATTAAAAATGTGAAGCAATTACTGCTAACCTGGACGCAGGGTTGTACATGTCAAGCTATAGTAAAAGGCCAGTCCCATAATTGCCCCTGGAGTCACATCTCTACAATATAGCAACAAAGACAAGACTCGTGATGGGTGGAGAGGCCAGCCAATGGTCTGGCTATCTTCTGGCTGTGGGCTTATCATTTTACGTTCAATAACTGCATCTCCAGGCTCCAAGGAAGAATGGCATGTGGCTTTCATTATCACCCCATCCCACTTCTACCCTCAAATGTCTCTGCTGGTACCCATTTTCAGGATCCAACTGCAACATGACATCTAGGATACTTCCCTTTCATGCTAAGGAAAGAAAACGTCTCTTTCTCCCCATTCGTTCTGTCACAGTTCTGCTCGGCTATCCCCAGCTGCTTTGAGTCACTCCCATTAACCCTATTTCTGTGATCTGTTCTGTGTGGGACCAGGAAGGAATCACTGACTGGGTGCCTCTCTGTCCTGCACTTGGTTGTAGGCATATGCATGAGCTTCATTTAATTTCAGCTCCTAACACAGTGTGTGACATATCACAGATAATCAATCAGTCAATCCATAGTTATTTCCTGACTGATTGAATGAAGACTAGTTGCCACAAGCCCACAAGTGAGCATCGCCAGCATCACCTGTACAGAGAAGTGAAGGCAAATTCCAAGAGACTAAGTACATCTCTCGAGTTCACACAACCAGTAAATGGCAGAGCTGGGACCTGGCACCATTCTCTGACACCATGTCACGTTGCCTCTCTGTCCTTCTCCTGATGCCCTACCAACCTGACAGTTCAGATTTTATCTTCTGCCAGCCATGGTCTCCTGGTAACCTGCTTTTCTTAACCCTGAGTCCTGAAACTCATTTGTTATGGATTGAATATTTCTGTCCCCCACAAATTCATATGTTGAAGCCTTAACCCCCAATTTGGTGGTATTTGAAATGGGGCCTTTGTGAAATCATTAAGGTTAGATGAGGTCATGAGGGTGGCACTCTCATAGGATAAGTGTTCTTATAAGAGGGAACACCAGAGAGCTTGCTCTCTCCCTCTCTGCCGTGTGAAGCCACAGCAAGAAGGTGGCCGTCTACAAGTCAGGAAGAGAGCTCTCCCCGGGAACTGAACTGGTCTGCACTTTGATCTTGGACTTCCCTGCCTCTAGAACTATGAGAGGTAAATTTCTGTTGTTTAAGTCACCCAGGCTATGGTGTTTTGTTATGGCAGGCAGAGAAGAGTAAGACAGTGTTCCATCGTTTTGTTCAATGACCCTGGTTACTCACATTACACATTTTGGACTGATACAAGGTGAAGCTGTGGGAGTATGAAGGAAAAGATAAGTGAAAACCAAGTCAAGAGGGAGAAGACATGTCTTTGTGACACAAAGGAACCTGGATGGGCTACAGTTCCAAGGCTAAGGCTTAGCACGTGCTAAGGGGCTGTTGTCACCCCACCTGGAATGAGACAGAATGCGTATTACATACGCTAACAGGGGTCCTCATCTAGAGACCAGACATGTCTTCAATTGTACCACAGAGGAAAAGGATGAACCAACTTGTCACTGAGTAGATGGGGAGGAAAAAGAGGTAGAAAACCAATCCACAGAGCACAGGGCCATTGATTTTTTTTTTTTTCTTTGAGTCCATAAAATTATCTCCTTTATGGGTGACTTTCAGTGACCTGAACCTTCAGCAATTTCAGCAAACAATTCATCCTCCAAGAGGCCCATAAGGTTGAGCCTAAAGGAGCTTATGACTAAAGGAGCAAATTCCTTCCCAATGATTCTTTATAGAGTTCAGGCTCTCAAAATATGAGAGGTGGTTTAAAAATAAGATGATGTGCATGTGTATAATTTCTTCCTCCACATATTAAACAGAGGCTCCCATTCCAGATAAGCCCATAAATGCTAGTTGCAAACCCAACTTAGGTGTTCAGATACAGCCACGAAGCTTCTGGATACCATTTGCACGTCAGGATAATATGCTACAGGCTGTCTGAAGGCTTTAAGTGGGTGCTGTAATGCAGCCTTGCAGATGGAGGGCAGCCCAGTTCACTAGGGTGTGACAAGAGCTGTCAGGTGGGTCATGGGAAGGCAGGGGAGGGGTTGGGTGGGGAGGTAAGCAGGTATACAACTGAGCCGGAAGGTCCAGAGTGGTTCTCAGCTCTTAGGAATTCTGTCCTGAAGGCTGACACAAAAAGGTGTCCGAGGTATGTTGCTTGGTGTAAGAAAGCACGTTAGTGAAAAGTATATATTTTATGAGAGCACGATGTCATTTCTGTGGATGCGGTAACGTAGGTGTATATTTCTATTCATTCATAAAAAAAGACGTGGAAGGCTATAGAGTAAAATGTTAATAGTGGTTATCCCTAGGTGGATAAATTATGGGTGGTTTTTATTTTTTTTGGTATTTTCCTATATATTCTGAATTAATTATATTTTGTAATGAATTAATGCCTCCCCTTCCTTCGATCTCAGGTCAATCACCCCCTTGTCAGGGAAGCCTTTGATGACCTTCCTGATTGGGATAATTCTTATTTGTGTTCACCTAGAACTAGTTCTCTCTCTCTCTTTTTTTTTTTTTTTGCAGTATGTGGGCCTCTCACTGCTCTGGCCTCTCCCGCTGCGGATCACCGGCTCCGGACGCGCAGGCTCAGCGGCCATGGCTCACGGGCCCAGCCGCTCCGCGGCATGTGGGATCTTCCCGGACCGGGGCATGAACCCATGTCCCCTGCATCGGCAGGCGGACTCTCAACCACTGTGCCACCAGGGAAGCTCCAGTTCTCTCTCTTTTTATCATACCACCTACTACAGTTATAGTTTTACTACAGTCTTTTATGTACTGTCTGCCTCCCCCAGGAAACTGTGCTCCATAAAGACAGGGACCATGGTGGATTTTTGTTTTGTTTTGTTTTTTGGACAACTCTGTTCCCAGCATCTAATAATAGTAATGATGATGATGATGTCTATAATAGCAGCAGCAGCAAATCTGGCATTGGCAGCTAACACACAACACTTATTAAATCCCAGGTGTTAGTCTAAGGACTTCAGCGTGAGGGAAACATGGCTGACATCCCCACTTTATGGATGGGGAAACCACGACACAGGAAGGCTGTGTGCCCAGCACAACCTCACACAGCCACTAAGTGTTGAAGCAGGATTTGCACCCAGGCTACTGGGCTCCTGGGTCCATGCTCGGAAAAACTGCATTGCACTGCCCTTTTCTCCAGCACTTTATCTAGCACCCAGGGGTGCCCGATAAAGGTTTGTTAAGTGAAAGATCAATTGCATATTCCTTTTTAGAATTCCAAAAACATTATCTCCGTTTTTGGATGAAGGGAAATAAAAAAACCACTCCACTGGGAGTGAACCAGAGAGTGAAAGAGGTAGTTATGAAAATCCAGAGTTTTCAGGAAAGAAATTTTCTTTTTCAGACAGCAGTGCTTGACTCTGGAAAAAAAATGCTCCACACAGGGTTCATTCGTTAAAACAAGTACCAGAGTTTTAACTTCCCTGAAGCCAGGAGGGAGTAGGGACTGACAGCGCTCAATGTCATTTTCCCTACACATTCTACAGCTGGACTCTGGACTCAACTTCCCATAACTTGATAAAGTCAAGGATTCTGGTTCCTCATATGTAGCTAATCAAAGAGAAAGCCTTCATCTGAAACCTTCCCAGGCTCACGGTAAGAGAACTCAGCCTTCGAGAACAGGCAGTGTACTACCGCTAAGGTTAAGACATGACAAATGCCTTGTCTGTTGGTGACGGATTTGGGTAAAACCATGTAGGCATGGGAAATGATCGATTCCTCCCTAAAAAGGCAGGCAGAAGCAGTTATGTTTGCGTGGTCTTAGCAGAACATGACCGTCTGTGGAGCTAGAGGGCCCTACATGCATTGTTAGCTAGAGATATTTAACGGGTTAGGACCACGTGTCCTGGTAGACAGACCTGATTTAAATTTTTCATATGATATGAATTCCCCAGGGTAAAACCCAACATGCTGGCATCATTCCAGGTTAAAGCAGGAGATAAAACTGGAATAATCCAGGCTGCTCTCTTCATTTCGAACCAAGAAAGGAGGCATCTCCTTATAGCTTATTGTTTCAGGATCAGTGTATGTCATATCAGTGCCACCCTGAATACTGAGATGGGGCCTCACTTTATTAAGCATTTGATATGGTTCAACTGCCACCCCATTTCACAGCCTGCAGGAATCACCACACCCTGACAGCATGCCCTGGAAATGGAATGCAAGAGTACACTCACCGGCTGCCCGTGAACTTTCCCACCCTCCTGTTCTGACCATTTCAAAATCAAGTGGGAAAAAAAAATTTTTTTTTTCCAACTCCCTAGTGTCTTAGAGTAAGATAAGAACACAGTTTTCTACCATTTCTGCCGTTCTTTGGCTCATGCCAAAGATATTAAATAACTCCGTGAAGCCAGATGTATCCGATTCCTGCCAGAGCTGAGAAATAGATCCAGCTACCAGGCAGCTGTGAAATAGAGCAGCAATGTGTCAGGATTTAATTAGGCCAGCTTTCTGGATGGGGTACACTTTTTTTGGGGGGGAGCGTGGACATTTTGGCAAAAAGTTGGGATGGGCTGACTATGGAATAGGTACCTCCTTTTTTTTTAAAAAAATTATTTATTTATTTTTGGCTGCATTGGGTCTTCATTGCTGCACGTGGGCTTTCTCTAGTTGCGGCGAGCGGGGGCTACCCTTGGTTGCGGTGCGCGGGCTTCTCATTGCGGTGGCTTCTCCTGTTGAGGAGCACGGGCTCTAGGCACGCAGGCTTCAGCAGTTGTGGCACGCGGGCTCGGTAGTTGTGGCCCGCGGGCTCTAGAGTGTAGGCTCAATAGTTGTGGCGCACGGGCTTAGTTGCTCCGTGGCATGTGGGATCTTCCCAGACCAGGGCTCGAACCCGTTCTCCTTCCTGCCAAACCCACCGTATCACTGCTGGTCAAGTGTCCTGGGTGACCTGAGGGTAGGACTTAGGCTGTATTTTTCCATGAAGAAGTGTTCCCAGGCACATGTCTGATGTAACATGCGGATGCTTTGCAGCCCTTCAGCCTGGCTTTCAGAAGTATTAGCCGTTTTCTCCCTGTTTTAAAATGTTCAATTTATATTCAGCTGTTCTTTCCGATGTCTGAAACTTAACAGTGAAAAGCTACTTGAATTGGTTCAAAAGGGATTAGACCGTGGGACTTCAGAGGCCAACAACAGCAGATCAGCTGGAACCACATAAATGGCCAATCACAGGGGATTAGCTGGATCCAGCACAATACTATAGACAGTGGTGAGGTGTGACTGTGATGATGCCATTCGGGGGGGTTTCAGGTGCACGTGAAACAGGCTTTCATGCACTCATGTGCCAAACGAACAACCATGTTAAATATGGTTCTCATAGGAAATTGCAGCGTCTTCCCTGTTGGTTCAATATCTTACCATTCCTACCACCATGTGTCCTAAGTACTGTTGTTGCTAACGATGGCGATGATAATGACGATGGTGATGACGACAGCAGTCGTGGCTAACATTCACTGAGGGCTTTCTATACTATATGCCACCATCTTTATGAAATGTTTATGGATTCTGTCTCTTTTATTCTTTATCATAATCCTATAATGTAAGTATGGTTATCATTCCCACTTTACAGATGGCAAGTCTGAGGCACAGAGAGGTTTAGAAACTTGCCCAAGGTTGCTAGTAAGTGATGAAAACCCAGGGCGTGGTCTGACTCTAGAGCTCATTCCCCACCATTGTAGTCTACTGCCTTCTCTGCCCAATTGTCAAATCTGAGTAGGCAGGGACCGTGTCTGTCTTGGTTATTGCTATATCGTTGTAAATAAAATAGTGCTTGGCACACAGCAGGTCTCAGTAAGTACAGTATTTGTCAAGTAAATGAATAAATGAATAAATGAGTCAAGAATGACAGAACTTCAGAGAACTGGGGTCCTTGAATATTGGTCATAATTTCAGACAGGAGAAAGCTTCCTTCTTGTGTGTCCTCAGGGCTGACAGGAACGGTGAGTCTTGAGATAGCTGAATTTGTTCTGGGTTTCTGGAAAAGCTTGTGCATCGCAGTGAGGGAAACATGAGACCACAGAGAACAGGACTGTACCCAATCACCAGGACTCCCAGCGCCTGGCAGAGAACCACACACCCCAGCAGTGACTTTCCAACAGGAATCTCCATGTATGAAGTCTGGGGTGGGCTCCTGGAGGGCATGGTGGCCTTTAAGCAGCTGACCAATGTCCCTGAATTTCTCTCCTTCCAGACACTCAGTGGGATTAGACTTCCCTGTCCCCTTAGAAGTTACACTTGGCCTTGCAACTTGCTGTGGTCAGTGGTATGTGAGCAACTTAGCTCCCTGCGTATCTAAACTGAGAAGAGTCTGCCCTACTGATCCACAGTGAACATGCAGGGGGAGCAAGAAAGAAACCTCCATTGTTTTAAACTGCTGAGACTTGAGCTTGTACGTTACCATGGCATGAGATAGCATATACTGACTGATACAGAGGGGTAAGTTACATGACAAAATATCCAGGCCCTGGACCTAAGAAGCTGATGCTGTAGGGAAGCAACAAAACACACACAAAGGAAACAACGGAGGGAAGAGAACTGATATGGAAGCAACTAAATGCCAGATGGGATACTAAGGGGTTTATGCAGTTATTTCATAATGATCTCATGCATTACTTTATCTCTCAATGTCCTCATTTGTAAACTGGGAATAATGACACTGTTCCCAGTTTACAAATTCCCATTTTACAAGTGAGACCCTAAGATATAAAATTATATTCCCAAGGTCTCTCAGCTAGTAAGCGGCAAAGCTAAGATTTGAATCCAAATCTGTCAAGACTCCAAAACCTCATGCCCTTTTTCACCAGTGGACTCAGCGGTTTTCCTGGCCAGGGAAAATTACCCGAAATTGCGAGAGACAGTGCTGGCTTCAGCCAGAAGTGCTGTCGGACAAGGTATAACGAAGTGATTAGAGAAGACTTTCTGATGGAAGTGAGTTTCAAGTCAACTCTTCAAATAAATGATGCTCTTATGAGAGAAGCCGGGGAGGGCACGTGACAGTGTGCAGCCCACAGAAGCAGAAGACACGAGAGTGGATGAGGAAGACGGTGTGGCCACTTGGACAGAAAAGATGCAAAGTGGGAGAACGGTGAAGGAGGCAGCTGTGTGAAGCTTTTAATAACAGGCTGGGTGTTTCGATTTGATAACCACAGGGGGCTCTTCAGCAGGGGTGGGAAGGGATAAAAGCAGTGTTTCTGAAAAATGGTTCTGGCAACTGTTTGGAGGATGAGCTACAGCAGAGAGAGGGAGAGAGACTCAGAGTGGTCAGATAAGCGATTCTGTGGCCAGGCAAGAGGAAGGTATTCAAGGAAGTCTTGAATGAGGACAGAGGCTGTGGAAATGGACAGGAAGGGAAGTAATAATTACCTTCATGAACTGAACTCTCACTAGTTGCCATGTTTTGGGCTAAGCAATCTGTACACACCGGCTCACAGAATGTTCACAGCAATCTCAGGAGATGTGGTATTATCCCATTTTGCAAATGGGAAAGTGAGGCTCTGAGAGATTCAGTGACTTTCCTGATATGACAAAGGCACTCTAATATTGAGTTAATAGCTACTATGTGATAGGTGCTGCTCTAAGGACACATTTTACGTATTATTTCATTCTACACCAGAGGTACTACAGTTATCCCTATTTTACATAAGAGGAAACAGAGGCTCTGGGAAGTGAAGTAACTTATTCTGAGTCACACCCAACTGATAAGAAGCAAGGTTTGAACCCACTTTGGGTTGGCTCCAAAACTCATGCTCTGACCCGCTACACTCATGAGAACGTGTTGTTTGGTCTCTGTGGCCCAGGCCGGCTGGGCTACGTGCCTGGTAGCACGGTGCAGAATCCCATCTCAGCAAAGGAGCCTCTGCTATTCACCCCGAGCGGGGCTGGGAAGATGAATCAAGTAACATTCTGCATTTGGAGCTTGTAAAGCAAGGTGCCACAGTCACTGTAGCTAATCTAGGGTGTTTAGGAGGGTGGGAGAAAAGGGAAGAAATCCTCATCCTGCTTCCCAGATATGTGCCACGTGGTTTTGCTGTGAAAACCAGGGCAGAATTACAACTTACTCCACAAAGGGACCTTGTGAGGCTCTGTGTGTGCTCCAAACCCACTGAGAGGGCACCTCGACGGCCCCTTCTGGTTTGTGGTAGACCAAAATGCTCAGAATTGGATTTTTCAATAAACCACTCATCCTGCAGTTATCCTGCAGAGAAAAAAGTCAGGCCACGGGTTCCTGAAAGGTCACCACTGCATCTGTGCTTGCATCATTAAGGTGGACCCTAGAGTGGGGGACAAGTCGGGGTACAGAGGTGCTCTTCATGCCTAGCCATCTGCAGCAAGGCTGGAGATACTTGGAAGAGCTTTTCCTCTGACAGTTCACTTTGAAAGGGCAAGCGCTGCTCCAGACCAATGGTTCCTTCCAGCGCATTCTTTAAATTCCATCTTCATTTTTTGTCAAAGGAACATGTGTACACAATTTAAAGAGTCAGATAGCTGTATAAGGCTTGATAAAAGAAACAGTATTCTCTGACTCTCCTCTCCCAGAAGCAATCATTTTCTGCTATTTTGGTTGGGTCTTTTCGCAGTTTACTTCCATATCTCTAAATAACACACGTTTAGTACTTCTTTGGGTTTTTTTTTTTTTTTAATTCTTGGCTGCATTGGGTCTTCGTTGCTGCACGCGGGCTTTCTCTAGTTGCGGTGAGCGGGGGCTACTCTTTGTTGCGGTGCGTGGGCTTCTCATTGCAGTGGCTTCTCCTGTTGCAGAGCACGGGCTCTAGGTGTGCGGGCTTCAGTAGTTGTGGCACATGGGCTCAGTAGTTGTGGCTCGCGGGCTCTAGAGCACAGGCTCAGTAGTTGTGGCGCACGGGCTTAGTTGCTCCGCGGCATGTGGGATCTTCCCGGACCAGGACTTGAACCCGTGTCCCCTGCATTGGCAGGCGGATTCTTAGCCACTTCACCACCAGGGAAGCCCCTAGTACTACTTCTTGATTTTTCAGCTTTAGGAACTGGCTATTGCCTTCCGACTCTGGAAGGTGAGAATTTAGCTCTAGGATACCTCCGTCTCCGCTGCCACCACATGCAGACCCACTTTCAAGCCCCCTCGGTAGACAGTAACTTTAGATAATCGGTGTTTTTGCTATCTTGACCATGAAAATGTTATCAGTTGACGTGTCAACACAGTATATTATTCGTTAAAAACATTTTTCTTCCTGGAAAAACTTTTGGTTTTCCTTAGAGCCCCTACTTTGGTTTAAGGGTCTATATATTTCTCACTAATCTAAACACAAAGTCTTCCCAGCTTTGTTAATCTCCTCTCGATACATTCAAATCCATTTACTATTCTATCAGTTTCTGGAGGGTCCCTTTCACTCTCACTTCTGCTAGTTTCCCATAACCTGTGTCTTCTTTTTCCTTGGTTTACTCCCTTCATTTTGGAAACATATTCATTGGTAGTTTCCTGAAAGAGCTGTTTGGAAATCACTTTTTTTCTCACTTCTGAAAATGCCTTTATGGTCCAGAATTTGAAATTATTCACTTCCGAACTGCTGACTCACGTCCAATGTTAATATGATGTCCAATGCCATTTCGATTCTGGAACCGTTGTATAAAACCTGTTTTTATTTACGTATTTAGTTTTTTAATGCCCTCTCTGGAAGTTGGTAGGATCTTCTTTTTGCGCCAGTGTTCTGAAATTTCACATCCACGGGCTTGGTGAAGTTTACTTTCATTCATGGATCTGAGCATTAGGTGGACCCTTTCCTATCTGAGAACTGTCCTGGGGTTCAGGGGGAATTTCCTTCACTTGTCTTTTCTCTTTAGAATTTCTATTATTTGGGTATTAATCTAACCATGTCCTCGAATTTCCCATCTTTTCGATCTTATTTTGCATTTCTCTGTGTTTTTGTACTTTCTGGGATACATCCTTAAATTTACGTCCCAGCTTTGTCATATTCAATTTGCGAGTTCTTTCCTGTTTGCTTCTTTAAAAGGGGTGGGGGGTGTTTTCATTTCAAAAATGCAGTATTTTCAGTTATCTTTTCTTTTAAAGTTTTCTTCTCGTTGTATAGGCTGTTTCTTCTAAGGAGATTTTCACTTTTCTCTCTCTCTCTCTCTCTCTCTCTCTCTCCCCCCCCCATTCGCCTGTGTGCGTGTATGTGTGTCAGTGTTCTTCATATTCAAGGCTTTCCCCAGGTGTCTGGTGATTCGGCTGACCACTCCTTTTTAAGCATGGGGCACTAAAAAGCTCTTGACTGTGGTTTGCTGACTGCAGCCTTCACCGTGAGATGACTCATTTGGCCCATCTCACTGGGGATCTCCAATTCCTTAAATTGGTGAGATTCCTACACAAAAGACTCTTCTAAACTCTGACTAGAAGGTTCCTGAGCCTGGCTGACTGTGCTCTGGGAAATGACTTGAGGTTTCAACGTTCATTATGTCAACTTGCACTAAATCTGTTTTTAGAAAAGTACCTCCACCCTCAACTGTACTTGATGCCTGGTATTCCTGAGACCCTCTGCTTTATCCTCACCAGAGAATAAACTCTATCCTTCTCTCTGGGTGTGTGAGGGGCAGTCGTGCGGCTAAGTCAGGTAGGGAGCAGATCTGGAAGCCTGACAGCTTCCTAACGTAACGCCAACCAATCTTCCTCTTTCGAGCCCCACCGTCGCCTCTGCTTCCAGAGTTATCTCATGTTGCCAATCCCCAGGCCTGCTGGAAGCAAATCTGGTTGCTTTTTGGTTCTCCTGAGTACCAGCTGAGGATTCCATTTTCTGAGCTCACTAAGTCAGTTACTGCCCACCCATTTGTTCCCTGGCTTCCCTATCTTTGTTGCCGATTTTTCTTCTCTCCTTTATCCTTGAGGGTTTACCCTTTAAAATGTCATTTGAGCAGATGTGCAGGAGGAAGCAGAGGTAAATGTGTGTGTCCAAGTTGCCATTTTAAACTAGAAGTCTTGAAGATAGGTAGTCATACTGTTTACTCCCCTGAACAAAAACTATCTAGGCCACCTGGATTTACAGGTAAGTGATGCTAATGGGATCCTGGTTGTCTGTGCTGGGTGTCTCTTCCTGGGGTGCATTTTCAGTGAAGAAAGAACACTGGGCTGGGGGTTGGAATAAAGGGATTCATCACAGCTCAGATTCCTACTCATTGTTATCCTTGGTCTCATCTGCAGTCTCAAGATAATAACCACCAACCAGACACACGTTCAGAGTTCTAAATGGGATCAAATGGGATAATGACGCGTGAAAGCGCTTCAAAAAGCATAAAGTACTACAGAAACACAGGCTTTGCTATTCCTTAAAACCTCACTTTCATCTCCTGAAATTCAACCTAACATTCTCTTGGCCTGTCTTCAGGGGAGAGAGGTTTGTCTCCAATAATCTTATAAATCACCCTTTTGCTGTTCCAAAGAATATCTTTCAGTCACACAGATGTACGACACAGCACAGTGTTTCTCACTCTACAAACACTGTCCAACCAGTTGCCAAAGATACCTGGGCTCCACATCCCCCCAGACAAACATCCAAGGTTGTGTTACCTAAAAGAGAGAGTGAAACGGGACTCTTCCTGGGGGTCCGCTCCACAGTGGGCCTGTCTTCAGCTGAGCTATGTATACACCCATCTTGACTAAGGTCAGAAATACAGGAAAAAGAGTAGATAGATATATTATAGCCATTTGAAAAGAGTGAGGTGGCAGCTTTGTATGCGGTGCCACGAACAGATACCCACCATTAATAAAAACAAGATGCAGACCCATGAGAACGATTCCATCCCTGTAATAAAACAACAAAACCGTATATATACGCATATATATGGATGTATGTAGCCACATATCTATTTAATTATAGCTACATACCATATATACACAGCAAAGATCTGGCTGCATTCTCACCAAACCACTCGTGGTGGTCACTTCTGGGGAATGGGATTGGGGATGGGGATGGACTTCCACTTTTTACTTCGTGCACTCTCAACGGTTTAATGCTTACCATGACATGCCTATATTATCTCTAATCATAAAAAGAAAAGATTAAACATAAGAGAGTAAAAAAGAAAATGGAAGAACGGTAAAGGTAGCAAGAAGTGAGGGAAAGACCAGAAGAGGCTAAGAAAGAGGCCAGGGTTGGCAGGAGTTGGGGCAGGTCGCCTGCTTCTGCTAGAGACACACAACAGGTGTCCCTCCTCCCAGCTGGTAACCACAGAAGGATCCCCTTCAGGCCATGACAACCACCTGCCCATCCGTGCAAGCTCCACTACCAACTTAAGGGGAAGGAAAACTCATTTTTTTAAAACCGTGTCATTACCAGTGAAACGCACATACCTTGAGTGTGCAGTTCAGTGACTTTAAAAAAATGCATATACCCAGGTAACCCACAAGGGGAATTTATTTTTAACACAATCTCCTAGCTCTATGCAGATGCGTGGACATGCAGGGGATGGGCTCACTCACCCCTGGTCAAATGCAGGAGTGGATCACTGTCCCAACCCTAAGAGCTTGTGATGGGTCGGGGGTTGTTGCTGGGTGTGGGATTCCTACCCCATCCACCTCACTAATGCCCAGCCAGCACCTTTCTGGTGGTGCTACGGAGTCTTCTCTCTGAGTTCCCCAGACACTTTCTCATTCTGTAGACTCCTAATATGGGTGTCTCCTGGCTCAGGAACTCACAAGTCTCTTGGCAATGAACAGGATAACCCTAGACCACACATGCAATCAGTCTGGCAAGGATGTACTGAGCTGAAAAGATCCTTGGAGGTAGACCAGCTCTCTCAAATAAGCCAGCTACCACTGGCAATTTCCCCTTTCCAAATGGAAGCTCTTAGCTCCTGTGACTCATTGGAACAGGGGGCTATTTTACAGGCGTTGACAATACCTGCATATAATCGCTCTGGGCTAGCATAATAATCACAATAGCTCACATTTACTGAGTGCTTGCTATAGTCAAGCATTATATTCTAAGCAATTTACATGATTTATCTTTACAACAACACCATGAGATAGGTCTGATCATTATCGCCACTTTGTAGATGACAAACTCAGGCAGAGATATGAGTGACTTGCCCAAGGTCACGGAATCAGTGAGTGATAGTGTCAAGACTGGAACCCTGCAGGGCTATGCTTCCTCTCATTGGGAAGGACGGCAGAACCAGGGTTGAAAGTGTCACTCCCTGACTTCTCGGTTAGAGCTTTCTCTGCCAGACTCTGTGGCCTCTGTCTAATCCATAAAACAGTCAAGTCCATTGTTCTTCTAAAAAGGTAAATATACAGTCACCTCCAGGTATTGCTAGGGCCACACAGGGGTCTCTTAGCTCTGTCTAGACACAAAACCAACAGAGCATAATGCAGAACAGTGTTTTATAGCCGGAGGTTTTCTTTGTATCTTGTTGTTTCTTCTTGGAGGAGGTGGCTGATAAATCAGTCTTCACGGGTGCAGTGGAATGTGTGTTTTCGACTTGCAGGAGCAGAGCGAAGGGCAAGCAGTAATGCGGCAAAGAGAGGCATCATTCAGAATTCGTGGCAACTGCACCTCAAGAGGCCAATTCATCCGTTTTCAGGGATAATGAAAACGAGAGTGGCAGAGCCCGAGTACTGACTGTCCACCCAATTTTCAATGATGGAAACTGGAGTACTCACTCCAGTTCACATCTATCAGTCTCTGCGGTGAACACAAGCCCTCTTGTGCCACTGCATGAGTCACCCTGCGTGTTCCCTCTAGGGGCACACGGTGATCGGACAGGGACGATTAGCCCAAGTTCATCTCAGCAGCTGTGCTCCCTACTCCCTGAATTCCTAGAGACTAAAGAGTCTCAACCTGATGGCATCCCATTGACCTCCTTCTAAAAGCATGGTTTGATTGTTTTATTGCATTAAAGGAACCGTTGTGTTTGAGCCTTGGGCCATCTCATTTGAGATATCTGGAGATACCCTAGGGAGAATAAAAGTGAAAGTTTTGGGCAAAGGCAAGTGAAGCAAGAAGCAGAGCTTTTTATTCTATCATTGCTAGTGTGAACTAAAGTGGACAGAAGCATGGTTCTTAAACTCTAGCCTAGAGACTGCCAGTTCTGGGAGTATGGTGGGCTATCTCCTCCAACCAACTTTCCCACTGGAAAAAATAACTTACAAGGCTGGAATAAAATATTTTTTTAAAAAAATCTTAGTATCATTGAAGACATGATAAAGAGTAAAAGGTAAGCATCTGGAAAACTAAAATAACTTTTTTTCCCAAGAGCAATGGTGATCTGGAACAACTTGGGCTCTTGCCAACAACTGAAGTCAGGATTTGGGGCTCCTCTTAGGGTAAGAATGAACCAGAGGTAAACCTCCTCCCCTTTGCTGAGGGGACTTCAGGGAAGGTTATCTTTGCAACAGGTGCAACAAGGGAGATGCGGAGGAATTTGTCGCCGTGGGTGGCCCTCTCATGGATTGTGTACCTTGAGTTTGCATTACGTAGATGGTCTAGGGAACTTCATAAACGTGGTTTGGAATGTTATTGAACTGTATTCCTCCCAGGCACCTAGCAGAAGCCAAGCTAAATCTCTCTGAAGAAAGGCATCTCATACCCCTTAATGAATCCCCACAAATAATTTTTCAGATACAGTGAACAGTATGCAGCCCCAAATACCAAGTACTTGAAGAACCAAGGCACCATGAATAGACCAGTAGAAACAATGGACGTCAGAAACAGACACAAAGACTTCAGATATTAAAATGATCAGACCAGATCATAAAGGCGCTTACTATGTTTAAAGAAATAAAAGCTTGAATATATCCATCTGCAGGGAATAGTAAGCTATTAAAAAATGACCAACTACATTTGAACAAAGAACCAATAGAACATCTAGAAGTAAAGCACACGGTAACTAACATGTAAAACTCAATGGACCACTTTAACAGTACACAGGTGAAAAGATGATACATGAACTGAGAAATGGCTCAGGAGGAACCGTTCAGAACACAGCAGAGACATACAAAAAGATGGAAAATACGGACCAGAGGCTAACAGACTTAGCGTGAGGTGGTCTAAAGGAAATTCAAACTATGGCGCAAAAGCATCACCTTTGGAGCTTGTTAAAACATAGAAGCTGGGGCCCTCTCCCATTATTTTCATTCTTCAATACTAGGCTGGGTCCCAGGAATACACAGTACTAGGTGTGGAGGCCACCCATACTTTAAGAAGTATTGGAACGGTTACTTCTGGATGGCAGACTTCCGAAGTTATTTTTTTTCCTTTTTTCCAAACTAGATTAAGTTTTTCATCTCTCACTGACTGTACCCTTCCCGCTCAGAACAGTTGGGCAAAATACGTAATGTTCCTCTGTGGATTATGGTAAATGTGCTTTATTTTAATTCAATTGGGGTTTAGACAGGAAAATCAAAACATGTTTTGAAATCCAGTAATTCTGTATTTCCAAAGCAAGTGACATTTAAAATTTTTTACAAATTTAGTGTGTGTGAATTTATCATCTTTGCTTTCATTGGGGTTTAGTAAAAGTACATGTTGCTTGTCTTTTACTCACTCCAGCCTGTGAAAAGCATCTCTCAAAAGTTAGCTAACCACCACTGTGTGTCTGGCTCACTTAACTTCTCTGCGTCTCACCTTCCCCACCTGTAACATGGGCATCCCACCATCTATATCCCCAGCAACATGCACGAAACGATCAGCACAGGGCCTGGCACACGGTTAGAGCTCAAACACTGGAAGCCATGATTAATAAATGATACATCCATTTCTTGAACTGTAGCCCTAACCTTTCAGACTCCTTGTTTTCTCTCCAAATTTCTTGTGCTTCTTCAAAGACAGCCACTTCTTGGCACCACTGTCTTAGCCTGGCTCTTTTGCCTAATTGCTTAATATCAGGCTCAACAAACATATGTCTAACAAATATTAAATGTCTAACACATATTAAAAGCTGGCATTAGGAAACTGAGACACATGGACCCTGGTCATTCCCGGCATGCCTTCCCAAAGATGCAGAAAATGCCAGATGAAAGCCTCATGGCTTGTCATCATGTTCTTGCCTTCAGAATGGTGTCCTGCACAGTCAGGGGTCTGCAAGAGCCTCGACAGGGCACTGAAGGGGACTGGCAACTCTCCACTGGGAGCAAGGCTCGCAGGAGTGCAAATGCACTGATAAACAGCAGACCTTGGCAAGACTGGAACCCACTCTTTGTCTTCTTAACAGAGGGCAGGCTGTGGTGGACGTGAATAGGGGAGCAAAAATAATGTTGAGATGAACCTGGGCCACCAAATTCTGAGGTCACTCAAGGCCATTACCCTGCTTCCTACATTTCCCCACTTACTTCCTTTTGCCTCTTTCAACATTTTCTTCCATCTTCCAGCTCTGAAACCCACAAACTTGCACACCTCTTCGTGATCAGCGTTATACAGTTTCAAACCTCATTTATTCTCTCTGGAAAGGACTGCATCACAAGCAACAACTTCATACGTGGGACATAATTCCAGCCCAGGGACCATTACCAAGCCAGAGGCATGGGGAGCCACCTCCTGCTTAAAGCTGGTCAATTTCTCTTCCTTAGTTCTCCTCCTCATGGTGACGATTCGTTCCCAGCTATTTCCATGGGTCCTGTCTAGATAACCCGCTCCTTTCTGTGACCTGCAGGCTCAGATCAAAGTCTCAGGGCCAAAGGCAGGGAAGGCAAGATAAGATGTTAACTAACAGCTAAGGTCAGTCAGTCTGACTTTTTATTTCTAATGTTTTGGGTCAACTGTGAACTAAGAATGTGTGTGTGTTTGTATGAGACAGAGAGAGGGAGGGAGGGAGGGAGGGAAGGAGGGGGAGAGGAACGCAGGCAGGCAAAACTGACTCCCATCCCCCCCACCCCTTCTCAGGAGAGAAGGAAAGCTGTAATTGGAAAAATAGAGCAGTCTGTTGAAACAGGCCACATTTAATTAGCCCATTTTAATTCAATTTAGGTACAGTCAACACAAAACAGCTCACATCCAACCCCATAGCGGGAGATGCTAGAGAAGTTTCAGAAGGGTCCTTCACAAAAGCCTGGACCACTTGCTCCCAGGACGGTGATTAAGAGCTGAGGCTTTTGAGTCTGAAGACCTACCATGAACTCCTGCCCTCACCAGCCTCCTGGTCTTAGGAAAGTTACTCTACCTGATTCCATTTCCTCATCCGTAATATTCAGGCAATAAATAAATAAGAGGGTGGCTGTGAGGTGATGCTTTTCAAGCACTTAATTAGCCTAGGGCCTGCTCTGAAGGACATGTAGAAAAATGTTACCTGCAAAACAACAGCAAAAATTCAACAATAATTATCCCAGGGGAGCAGGGGTATTGAGGAAAACTTATTTTTCCACTTGAGTCCTATATTCTTAAAAAGTTAATGTTGGGTCACAGGTGGTGTTGTTTCCAGTCAGTCCCAGAGATCAGCTACCTGAACTAAGGCCGCGCTTAACCTCAAGAGGTGGCATGTCTCCAGCTGAGTTCCTGATCGTTCCTCTTGCAATGCGACCCCATTTCTTTTTTTTTTTTTTTGCGGTATGCGGGCCTCTCACTGTTGTGGCCTCTCCCGTTGCGGAGCACAGGCTCCGGACGCACAGGCTCAGCGGCCATGGCTCACGGGCCCAGCCGCTCTGCGGCATGTGGCATGTGGCATCTTCCCGGACCGGGGCACGAACCCGTGTTCCCTGCATCGGCAGACGTACTCTCAACCACTGCGCCACCAGGGAAGCCCTACGACCCCATTTCTGTTCTCGGTGCCTCTATCCTTCCATATCCTCAGGCCAGCGCCTTGGCATCATCCTTGACTTTTTTCTCACATTCCACATCAAATCCATAAACAATTCCAATGGACTCCACTTTCAGGACATAGCCCCTTCCCATCCAACTGCTTCTCACCACCTCCACTGTTACCACCTGGTACCAGCTGCCATCATGTCGTCTGGATTACTGCAGTAGCTTCCGCCCTGCTGCTTCTCCATGTGCACCACTGCCGCCTACAGTCTACTTTCAGCACAGCAGCCAAGGAGATAACGCTGGAAACAAGAGCCCGATCACATCACTCCCCTACTCAAAACCCTCCACTGGCTCCATCTCACCTGGAGTAGAAGTCAAAGTCCTTTCTATGCCTCACAAGTCTTCACCATCTGGTTCCGGCCTCCTTTCCCTCCGCCGCCCCTCACAGGGCTCCCTGCATGGCCTCCTACTTATTTATCATGTTTCTAGTCTGTTTAGAATATAAACCCCTTGAGGACAGGGATTTCTGCTCAATTTGTTCACTGCTGTATGTTCAGGGTCTGGCAGGGCAGATACTCTGTACATGTTGAAGAAATGACACCAACAGAAAGATATTCTAGGAAAAGGAGCACTGAAGTTGTGTCCTTGGCAACTCAGGTCCACTGGGCCAAAAGCAGCAGAAAGGGGTGAAAATATAGACAAATCCCGGGAGAGAACAGCTGCTGGCTTATGATGGAAGGGACCTCCAAATAATGCCTCAGATGAGGACACTGAGAGTGAACCGAGGCTGGTAAGAACGACCTGCCTCTGGGATGCAGGATCGGATGTGACACTCTGTGAAGGAAACCGACAGTCTCAGTGTCTTCTCTGATCTAAGCATTGGGCCGACCATTTTACACCTGTTGTTTTATTTAAACCGCACCCCCCCTCCCAGTAGCCTAAAGAAGCAAGTATTATGATAATAGCCCATTTTACAGTTAGGGAGGTTGACCAGGTCTGCACAGCTAGGAAACTGCAGAACTGGATTCAAACTCACTTCCATATCATCCACTGCACCAACAGCTCCCAAGAGCTCTTAGCAGCAACAAACTTCCGAGATACCTATTAAAATGACAAGCTCTACCCTTTGATTCAGAATCTGCAGGGATGCAGCCCAAGCATCTGTGCTGAGTGAATGCCCTGGGATTCCCTTCGCAGCCAGGGCACGCTGCCTGCCTGCCTCACCATCATTCAAGTCACAGAAAGAATTAAGCTACAAACAGACAGAACTTGCCCTGCTGAGTGTTCAGTGCAGTTCACATTTAAGGACGGCTTATGATAGCTAAGGCAGATGTTCGTACTTCAGGTGACATGGCACTCTTTTACTTCTCTTGATCTCAAGAGGCTTATAATCAAATAGGTGGAAAAATAAAAGGAAACAAAAGTCAGGAATATAAGTGCTCCAACGTACGTGTTGGAAAAGCAGTATGAATTAAATGCTATGGATGTTCAAAGGCAGGACGATGGTCTCCGGCTTAGAAGTGAGAAGCGTGCACGATTCATCAGGTAGGTGGGACGTGAGGTGGGTCTTGAAGGATGGAAGCAATTTTAGCAAGTGGAGATGGAGACAGAATATTCCGTGTGAAGAAAAGAACCACTGGCCAGTGGAAGATGGGGAATGGCAAGGTCCGTCTGGGGAATGATAAACAATCCAGTTTTGCTGGGGCACAGGGTTAAGTGTGAAGAAGTCCATTAGAATTGAAGCTCTGAATGCCGGCATGAGGAGATTACTCTTGATCTAAAAGGCAAAGCGGTGGTGAGGGTGGAGGGTGGTCTTTGGAAGGCGTTTGAATGGGAGAGTTAATACTGGAGGTAAGACTGCGGATAACAGATCTGACACTGACTGCAGGATGGATGGACCTGATGGAGAGTGAGGAGGTGGGAAGACCAGTTGGCATGTGAACCACGGAAGGCAAAGAAAGGCGACCATTTATAGAAGGAGAGGGTCCTCAACAGTGCAGAGGGAGGGGCAGAGCAAAGTGAGATCCTGAGGTGGAAAAGCAGTTGAAGGAACTCACACTGGGTGGCCTTCATCTTCTCCGTAAAGTGGGAAGCACGAGCTTCGGCAAGATGGCGCTGGAGGTTGAGAATGAGAATGGTTTAACACTGTGGTAGTAGATGGACCTCCAACCCATAGGAGAT
This sequence comes from Stenella coeruleoalba, assembly GCF_951394435.1. NCBI lineage: Eukaryota > Metazoa > Chordata > Mammalia > Artiodactyla > Delphinidae > Stenella > Stenella coeruleoalba. The sequence continues at coordinate 22,528,854 of NC_137154.1, forward strand.
CAATAAGAAGGATCTGCTTCAGCCCAATACTAGTACTAGTACTAGTAAGGGTCTAGCCGATGCTGGGTAACAATAGCTTTCACTAACCCAAGCCAGCACTTAGAAGACCCTTCCTGAGTAGTCAAAACGCAGAGTAAGTCATACCATGGGAACAGAATTACTCACGATGTGCCAGTCTTTACAGCTACCCTACCACCTAAATATCCACACTCTTTCAAAAGCATCATTTTCAAGCTCAAAGAATGATGGGGCTTGTGTTCTGTCTGAAGTCTGCCTTGAGGCAGTCCAAAGGGACATCTTAATTTGCTGAATTAAATAGTCGAGAAATCACAGTGTCTAGGAGTTTGGTTTCTCCTTGCTATCTACCACTGTTATGAGGAACTCAACTTTTTCAGGGTAATTTTGTTTCCTCACCACTGATTTTGGTTGATACCTCCTGGCTAAAGTCAAATTCACTGGTTTCAGATTTCAGCTCTAACACACACACACACACACACACACACACACACACACACACACACACACAACTGTTGCTAAAAAGTGAAATGAGTGATATTTACATCTTTGTATTCCTTGTGGAGTCTACCCTGTTGATCACAACTGACATTTACTTAAACGGTTCCCTAGCAGAAAAATACCTCCCGATTCTATCTCCTTCTAAAATGCCAACAAATGTGCCTGAGGCAGGGGGGAAAAAAGCACCCAGAATAATATCATCTCTCCGTTCCCTCCAACCACGTTGCTTTGTTAATATTATAATTTAATGATTTCTTTGGTTCTTGACAGCTCACATTGTTAGTCTAACCCTCACCCAGGATCGATTCCCCTCCTGTTAAAGATAAGCATCGGTGAGGCACCAAAAATTGCCTACTTAAGCTTACTGCTATGCTGGGAGTTTATATCATGTACATTAAATCTGGACAGCATTTAGGCTAAAGCAATCTTAACTTTATGATCTTGTTAGTTTTTAAAACGAATGTTAATGAAATATGCATTACTTATGGCAAATGGCAATCCCAGCGGGGGGACATTCTTATTAGTATAATTTGTTCAAAGAAAAGCAAACTTAACTCCTCTTCGTCTGTCACCCAGCTGGCCTGCAACCTGAGGCAGAGGGAGAAGAGAGTAGAAGAGACAGATGAGCATTTCCAGGCCAGCTTGCGAGTCGGGGAAAGAAGAGTCCTGACCAATTCATTCCCAGCCACAGTAGCTCTGAACCTCTCTTCATGATGAAACACTTTAGTTCGTGCCCTTTCCAGGCTCTGGGTCCATCTTTCAAGGTAGCAGATTACCAGAAAAGTCAAGCATTTGTGATGCTGTTCTTAGGCTTGTCATTGGCCTGTTACTTAGGATGCTGTACTCGTTTCCCAGGGCTGCCAGGACAAATGACCACAAGTGGGGTGGCTTAAAGAGCAGACATTAAAGCTCCAGGAAGGAATCCTTCCTTGACTCTTCTTAGCTTCTGGTGATTGCTGGCAATCTTTGGCGTGCCTTGGGCTGTAGATGTATCACTCAGGTCTCTGCCTCTGTCTTCACATGGTCCTGTACGTCTGTGTCCAAACTGCCTTCTTCTTATAGGGACACCAGTCATATTGGATTTGGGGCCCACCATAATCTAATATGACCTCACTGTGATGGTCAGTTTTATGCATCAGCTTGGCTAGGCTAGGCACACAGCTTTGAGCCAAACTCTAATCTAGATGTTGCTGTGAAGGTATCTCTTTAGATGTAATTAACATTTAAATCAGAAGACGTTGAGTAAAGCAGATTACCCTTCATAATGTGGGCGGGCTTCATTTAATCAGTTGAAGGCCTTAAGAGAAGAGACTGACGTTCAACAAGGAAGAAGGAATTCTGCTTCCAGATGGCTTCAGACTCAATACTGCAATATCAGCTCTTCCCTGGGTCTCCAGCCTGTGGGCCTGCCCTGCAGATGTGGTCTTGCCAGTGCTCACAAACAAGTGAACTTATTCCTTAAAGTCAATTAATCAATCCCTTTCTTTCTCTCTCAAAATATAGACAGATAGATAGGTAAATATTGGTTCTGTGTCTCTGGAGAACCCTGACTAATACACTCGTCTTAACTTGACTGCATCTGCAAAGTCTCTACTTCCAGAGAAGGTCACATCTATGAGTCCTGGGTGGACATGAATTTCAGGGAAACACGTCAACCCAGTAAAGATATGTAGACTAGGGCCTCACTATTCAAAGCGTAGAGCTTGGGTCAGTGGCAATGGTATCTCCTAGGAGCTTGGTAGAAATGCAGTCTCTCCTACCCAATCCCCATTCACTGGACCTAGTGATTCAGAATCTCGACTTCCACAGTTCTCCAGAGGATTCGTATGCACGTTACAGTTTGAGAAGCTCTGGGCTAGAAGATTGTGTTTCCAGCCATTACGGTATTTATAATAAAAGGTTTGGAGTCTAGACATTGTAAAAGTCAGACAACCTTAAAGTAAAGGGTCAGGGGAGAGGAACTAAGAAAGAGAGTAGAGGTAGCAGGGAATCTTGAAATAGGTCATGTCTCATTAAGATGCACCTTACCAATAGCTGAGACTAGATAAAATATTTGTCAAACAAGTAGACAAAAGAATAAATGAATAAAGTGGGCTCTTTAAGATAAAGAGGTTTTCTAATAAACCAGCTTCTATTTACAAGGAAAGCCCTTAGGCAAAAGGGACAAAAATTTCATTACCACCATCCAGAGCCCAGATCACCTTTCCCCCTTCTTGTGTCATCGAGAGGCCTGCTAAGGCGATATGAAGGCTTGGGTACGTTGTCTCATTCTAATACTGAAGTCTTGCTCTAGGCTCCCACCGTAACTCACGTTGACATGGAGAAATGTTTCATCTTCAGATCCATATGTATGAATTTTTAATGAACCGTGTCAAGGAAATCAAGTACTTCCCCCTCCAACCCCGACTCGGAGGAACCAGATTTTGCCCTTCTGACAAACAACTATAAATCATGTTCAGCAGGGAAGGGGAGCAGGAAGTAGGGGCCGCTGCACACGGATTAGCCAGTTAACTTCCCTCTGCCAGACCTTCCCCTGAGCTGTCACAGGATGGAGAGAGGAGGGAAGGGGGAGGGAGGGAGGGAGGGGGGAAGGAGGAATGAAGATAGGGCTGGAAACAGTAGACACTCAATAGTTACTGACTGTAAACGGTAGGCACTCGATGGTATGTCAGAAAAATTAAAATTCACGTAAGGTTGTTTACTGCCTGAAAACTGGGTGGCCATCCCCATCGACAGAAACTCTGGAGTATGAATTCCCTGCTCCTGTGGTTTGCTCATACATTTCTTCATGTCAGATGACTTAAAAGGGCGGAAGGAGAAAAGATGAAAATTTTGAAAAAGCAGAAGGAAAATAAATTATTTCCTTTTTCAAGAGCACTTTTCCTAGAATTTCCATGAACTATAGAAAACACAGCAGGATCTTCTCAAATAAAGCCTCCATCAACACTTAAAAGGAAGCTACATTAAAGCCAAATAGATTGCATTTCTTGCCTAGCAATGCAGGAATGATTTTTTTTTTTTTTTTTTTTTTTTTGCAGTACACGGGCCTCTCACTGTTGTGGCCTCTCCCGTTGCGGAGCACAGGCTCCGGACGCGCAGGCTCAGCGGCCATGGCTCACGGACCCAGCCGCTCTGCGGCACGTGGGATCTTCCCGGACCGGGGCACGAACCCGCGTCCCCTGCATCTGCAGGCGGACTCTCAACCACTGCGCCACCAGGGAATCCCCAGGAATGATTTTTAAAACATTATAATATCCTATGTTGGCAAGGATGTGGTAAAAAAGTTCCGTCCAATTGCTTGTGGGTGTGTAAAAAGAGACAGTGCATTTGGAAAACAATTTAGTAATTTACGGGCAATGAGCCCTACAAGTGTTCATACTTGGTATAAATCCTACGGAAATCTATCCTGAGGAAGTAATCCAAACTATGAAGCAAAGCTTTATAGCCCATTACTATAGCCTATTACTACTTTGTCTATAATAATTCAATGGTAAAACCTAAATGTTCACCACTAGGCGTGTTTACTCAGCGTGTGGCTGAGTAAAATACGGTGTATCCACGGGATAGAACATAACGCAATCATTAAGAATGTTTATTAGGAGTTTATAACGACATGGAAAAATACTTATCAATACCAGTGGGGAAGAAGTCGGATGCAAGACTGAATAATACCATCGTCGGAAGACCAAAAAGCCTCCATTTTATAGGCACAGAAAAAAAAATATGGAAGGAAATACACCAATTGCTAATAATCATTATTTATGGATGGAGAATGTATGGGTGAATTTTTCCCTCCTCTCTATTTTCCAAATGTTCTTTAACAAGTGTGTGTACCTTTACAATGAAAACATGATTTTATCGTGTTTTTGAAAATCAAGTCAGTTATCTAAGATTTTAAAAGATGCCCCCTTCAACCAACAATAATAATTCAGTCATACCTAGTTCAAGGTGAGACATATTTGTAAATACCAAATTTTTGAATCTGACATCCAGATCTGGGGCAGAGAAAAATGTGACCTGCGGCCTGCTTGCAAAGCATCTATATCTGTCTAAAATACTGCACTTAAGAAGTTAAACTAAGAGTCAGGGCTGCCAGCTTTCAACTACTAGACTCCAGATGAGGCAAACAGCTGTCCTAGACACTCCATTTGCCGAAGTTCATTCACTGGAAGGAGATCCACCGTGCAGCACTGGAGAACAGATGCACGGATGGACAGGAGTAAATGAGATTGGACATTTCTCCTTGCCAGAGAGCATCTCCAATCACAGCCCCCTCCCTTCCTGGCAGATCTGTGCACTTGAAAGCTATCATCTCCAGTTTTCTGACTCTGCTTGAAGTTTTTGGAAGCAAGCCATCTGTTTCTGGAATGAGAAGCAATCTAAGGCCATATGCAGGGTGCAGGGGTGCAGGAACAATTTCATTTGAGCGATGAGCTTATGGATATATTTTCTAAGTACCTGAATCTTGTTCAATTTTAAATAAAGCAACACTTGGGTGACCTAAATAGCAGCAGCAGCAGTAGCAGCGCGGCAGAGCAGGACACAGAACCGGGCCTCTTGGGATGGGCCAGCCCAGTGGACCCCGAGCTTCACCTAAAGCATCTTTACAATTTTAATTGTCTGGGAAGCTTGTATGAGAAGTGTGTGGACCGTGCATGGCCGAGGTCCCCGAGACTCGGTTGAAACCTAGAGATCACGGAGGACAGTGGGAGGAATGGCACTGACTTCCTCTCTTCTCCCTAGAAGCTCTCGGGCTCTGCTCTCGTAACCCATTCAGGCAGGACAGGGATGAAAGTAGCGAAAAGTGAAGCCATTCAGCACTAATGACAAAGTGAAAAAGGGAGCAAAATCTGGGTACCCCATTCAGTGCTCTAAACCAGTAGACTCCAAACATTTTTATTAATATATTTTTAACATATCCCCCCAATATAGACATATAGTGATTTTTTATTATATATACGATCCTCCGTCAATCCATATATCAAATATAAAGCTTTTCTTTTTCTTTAAGGTAAAAAATATTGACTTGAACCCTAAAGCGTTCACCTTGCACACATCCCTCTTTGGAAAAGTGTTCTAAATACTGAAGTGGGTTGTCAGATGGTGTGGCAGCCATGGGGTCAGCCAGAGGGGCAGGAAGTAACGGTTTCCTGCCTTTACTCTCTTGTTGAGGGAAGGGATACTTAAAAGCCACGCCCCCCGCCCTGCATCTTGTCGGTAGGTCTCTTATACCAGCACTCTCCAAAATCCATTTTTCCACCCTGGTCACTGTATTATATCTAGTTACAAGTAAGGCCAAACTTCATTATGTGGAGCCCATAAGTTAATTCAAAACAGGCTGGGCTATAACACACTTCTGTGCAGTGTATTCAGGAGAAACGGTCTGCTGAATAACTAGAGTGGAGAAAGCAGGAGGGGAATGTTTAATTGCTGGAAGGGAATAGATTCTTTTCAGGCTCCATTTACATCCAGGCAATCCATCTACCAATTACAAGCAAGTTCTTATCCAGACATTAAAGCAGGCAACTGCCCATGTTGGAGACCAACCAAAACTGCCTATCTTCAACCTTCCGTAATTCCAGACCTTTTCCCGATCCACCCTGGCTTCCTGCCTAATGCATCTGCGTTGCTGTTTCTGCCCTCTGTTTTAGCTCCTAGATTACCCTGATATCAGACACCCATGCAGACACATGCGGGCAAGGCGGCGAGCAGATCTGTTTTAACTACCTGGGGAGGAAGATGCCGTTTGGCCTCTTGGGTCCATATTTGTCCCTTTGAATGTCACGACTAATAAGCCCCCTGGAAAGGATCCAGTTCTAGTGACAAACCTGTTTTATTCCTCACATTTGAAATATTCCACAAGGGGAAACTGTCATGAAAAGGGAATAGGGGGAAGCGGCAACGTTAGCCAACACTTTAAAAAAAGGGAGACTCCATACCCAACTGTGGATTCCCATTGCAAATCAGGCATTCACTGGGCCCACCACCAGCCAAGCTGAGGACCCCGGCTAATTAAGTAGTCTCAGTGGGATGTTGTAGACTTAAGGGCCATTGCTTGGCTCCTGGCTGAAGGCCTTCTGGCTGAGGTTCGATTCATTCTGCACGCAATGTCTAGCTCATCAAAGCTAATTCAAGGAACAGAGCCACACCTGACCGGGCCTCCCCTCCTTCACCTGCATGCACAGCCCAAGGCGCCCGCACTCACGTGTCATTTCTCTGCATTCACATTCTGTCTGGGTTCTCCCTTCACACTCAACAAGTCTCTCTCAGGCTGTAAATAAGGAGGCGAAGGACAGGGCGGCATGCCAAGGAAGGGCTCCTTCTCACACGTGGTGCACAGCAACAGAAACCATTTTCCTAGTGTGATCTGAAGAAACTCAAGGAAGATCGGATGTGCTGTCATTTCTCCCTTGAGAATCCCGCCAGTGGGAGGTGATTGATATTCCAATGCTTCAAAAACGCAGCTTTCTAAAAATGCAGATTAAACTTTCAAAAATAGCTTTGATGCGCCTCCAATACTCTTTCTTCTCCAGGCCCGCCGCCCCGCATGGCTTAAAAATACCATGCCAGGAATTTATATTTGGTGCAAATTTGCTTAGCACACCAAGGCTAAATGCAGCTCTACACCAATCTTGTTTCCAAAACCACTTACTTGTAAACGTATGAAACTATCATGAAGATTTACAGTTTCCGCTTAGCTCTTTCATTGCTGCTTCTCAGAGATCTCTTGGGAGGGTGGTGGTTATTTTTGGATGTTTCTAAGTTTGTGGACTGCACGACTCTTGATGGATGTTAATTCATTCTCAGAGAGCCTCACGTTAGCTCGGTTACATGGTTCGTCCATTTAAACATTCCATAAGCACCTAGGAAGCAGTAAGCATGTGGGGCATACAGAATTCATTAAGGCATGGGTTTCTCGGTCATCTTAAGAGTTATGAGATGTGTTGCCACAGGGCCCAAATTTACTGGCCAAGTCAAACCTCCCTGGTCTGGAGCCCAGGTTGTGTATGTCTACAAGTGCATCTGTGCTAGCCCTTTCACAAGAGGGCTAATTATTATTCCTGGGTTGGAAATGGAGCTGGCCTCTGAGGACTGTTATAGACTATCCATCCATCCCCAAAGGAATCCTTAGAAGGTGGCCTCCACAAGGGCAGGGATTTTCACCTGTTTTTTTGTTTGCTTGTTTTTCTATCTATAAATACATCTACGTATTGGTGGTCTCTCCGCCATAGGTAGAAGTTCACAACCCACCTTGCTTGCAGGGGCTCAGAGGCCAAAGCTCGATTGCCATTTGCAATAAAACCACCCTGAATGTCTATTCTGTCAACTAGAAAATGGGGCACTAGGATCTGCTTCCCAGGATCCCTGGGAGGAGCCAGTGGGGTAACGTATGAAGGCTACTTCACTCACAGGGCCTGACACCCAGAAAGATCCTGCCCTCTCTCCTAGTGGAAAGAGAAATCAGACGTGGGCGCCCTCACTGGGTAGAAATGGAGAGACCAGCACCTTTCCAGGTCAAAGATTCAGCTTCCAAAGGGCTCTGACCGAGTCACTGTACAACTTTGAGCAGGTCATGAGTGCATTTTCGGTCCCTATTTCCTCTATGTGAAAATAATTTTTAAACTGAAAACCAATATAAAAGGTAAGCTATGACTATAAAGGGGATCAGATGACATTATTTTATTCCAATATCCTCACCTGAGACAAGGAAAGTTTCTGGGCTTGACCAATGGGATAAAAATATTATAAAATTCACCTCTGAGATCCTAGTTAAAAGTAAGGTAAAGTCCCAGAAATTTTTCTTTTTTCTGCAAGGCTAAATATAGGTTAAGAGGGAAAAAAGAACTGCTGGGATATGCGTTCATATATCTTATAATTAAATATTTCAAGGAGGACTTGGCTCAACTGGCATCACTTCATGGAAACACGCTCCCCAGCGGCCTTATCTCCTCTGGCTGGAAAATCACACTGGCTTTTGGTGAGTATGATTTTCCTCCAGGTTTTGGTGGGCAAAGGGCCTGGAGGCTGGCCTACACAAAGAACGCAGTGGTCTGAAGAACAAAGATGGGTGGCTTGCAATATTCCCCACAAAGCAGCAAGTTGGAATTTTATCATTTTTCGTTTCACCAGAATGTTCGTTCACCACACAGATTCAGGTTGACTCTTTGTGTCTCAGGCAAGAAAAGGGAGGGGGAGAAAGATGCTTTTATTTGTGTCAGACCGCTGCTTATCTGCCTCAGTCACAGCCACTAAAGCAAGGGATTTATAAATTCTCCCGCAGTGGTCTTATCAACCATGAGCAACCTGCAGCAACGTGGGCCCGAGCATTTCATGGGCGTCCGAACAAAGACCCTACAGCCGGGTGGTGCTGATGAGATGCTGGGCACCTAATGAATGGAAGATTTGGGCTTGGGGTAGAAGGAGAGGAAGCCAGACGGCCCCCTAATTAGCCCTGGGCCCCTGGGGTGAGGGTGGGTTCTCCTGTGGGCACCTTGTCACCTTGATGCTGGTCCCCTGATCTCTCCTTTATCCCGGGGATGTTCGCCCTCTACCACCATCCCCATCTCCTGGTCTCACTGTTCTTCCTCATTTCTGTTCTTACCCAAGTGGAGGCTCAGCCTTTCCCTTAATTTACTCAATTCAAGATAGTCACAGTCAGAGGCTGTACTTTTTAATCACATACTCATTGATGTATTCATTCAACAAAGTCTTGAGTGAGCAGCCATCGTGTATCAGCAACTTCTCCAGCTGTTTGGGATACATTGATCAACAATGAAAAACTCCTGTGGAACTCAGGAGTTAGCAGAGGGAGGAAGACAGTAAATATAACAAATAAATTATAAAGTATATTGTTTGTTGAGAGGTAATAAGCATGGTGGTAAAAACCAAACCACAACCAAAACACTCCAGAACGTGGGAAGTGGAATGAAGAGGGAGCAGGGGCGGGATGGGGGATGCATCGCGGTTTTAAAGAGGGAAGCCAGGGGGCGACTTATTGAGAAGGTGACACCTGATAAAGAACTGAAGCTAGACCTTTGGATATCTAGAAGAGCTTGTCCTCAGTGGAAGGAAGAATAAGTGCAAAGATCCTGGGGTCAGGAACAGCAGGGGGCAGCAACATTCCCGGAAATGGTCTAGCTGAGGCAGCTCTCAGAACGCACGTGCCGAGGTCCTCCTCGTAGAATACCCTACTGCAGCAATTTTTTTTTTTTTTGCCATACGCGGGCCACTCACTGTTGTGGCCTTTCCCATTGCAGAGCACAGGCTCCGGACGCGCAGGCTCAGCGGCCATGGCTCACAGGCCCAGCCCCTCCGCGGCATGTGGGATCTTCGCGGACCGGGGCACGAACCCGTGTCCCCTGCATCAGCAGGCGGACTCTCAACCACTGCGCCACCAGGCAAGCCCGCGGCAATTTTTTAAACAACAGATTTCCACCAAATATTAAGTAGACCTCACACAGTGGGTCAGGGCTGACATAAAACTAACAGAAGGAAATAGGATCTACTAAACCCATTAGTGTGCTACATACAGAATACATTCCTATAGATGTATAGAATAGAATACATATAGAATATAGAATACATTCCTATCTGTATACATGATTGTGATATAAAAAGTATTTCTTACTGTGGGTTGCTGTCCAAATAGTTTGAGAGCATAACTGAGGCACTTTTCTGTACAGCAGAAATTAACACAAAATAGTAAACCAACTATCCTTCAATCAAAATAACTTAAAAAAATAGTTTGAAAGCTACTGGCCCATAGGCTACCTTCTATTAAGCCCCAACCTGCCGCCTTGTGGCTGTGTCTTCTGTCCCCAGCACCTGGGAGCATCTCCCTTGAGAAATCCAGACCCCTTACAACGCAGGCTCAGAAAACGAAGAGCAGAAATATGAAGACATTTCCTCACCCACCAGATGTTACCTGTCTCGGGAATGAATGAAATAGAGGCTATTTTCTCTAAAGACTGACACCCAGCTTCCTGGCCATAGGGTGGGTCCTTACCCAACAGCCCCGATGGGTCATGCTCCATTAGATTTTAAGACCCACAGAGACACGCACAACAAATTTTGGGGGGGTCTCTCCTTTCTTATATGACCCCCACTCGACAGAGTGGAGCCCAATTCGTGGGCAGCCTGCTGGGAAACATGGCTGAACCAATGTTCATCTGTTCTCTTGGCTCAGCAGGGACTTTAAAAAATGATGACTTAATAAAAAGAAATTTTAAAAATCAACAAAAGCACTACACCGCTCACAGGCTGCAATGTGGGAAACTCTGCAGTCAACTCGCCGAATTTCTTCTTTTCTGACAAAACCAAGTCTGTCGGGCAGCCCCCAGAGATCTGGCTTTATCTGGGCAACTCATTTCTAGTTTTTGCAACAGACCCTCCATTAAGCAGGAAATTATGAATGTTGCCATTTAAAGGCATGAGGGGGCAGAAGTGGGGAGCAGGGTCCTATTGATGGCTTTGGGGGTGTGGGAGACTCTGTCAAAATCTGGAGACCCCATCAGCCCCTTACAGTATCACCAAGAGCATTCTGAACAAGGCCCTCTCTTTCCAGAAGGAGACCAACAGATTGCCCTTAATAGACTTTATAAATTGCTGCTTCTACTCCAGGCTGAAAATTACAGCCCTTGCGCTTTGTTTTCCATCCTCCCCGCTAGAGTTACTCAGAGTCCCTGAGGAGATTTGTACTAACAACAACATCATTAACAAAATCCCGAATACACTTTGTGTGGAAAAAAATATTTGCAGCTTTTCGACCAGATCCAAACAGGCTGTGACTGACACACATGCTGTCCTACATGGATTCACACTTTCCTTTTTTTTTAAACACGATAAAAAAATTACCAACGTGATTTTTGTTGCCTTCCGAAAACATTACAAATCAAACACTAAACAGCTCTGAAACGTTATCGTGCTGAAGATGATGAATGCTGACCTTCCACCTTTGTCATCCTCCACTAGTCATATGGGTGGCCCGAGCAGGGGGGCGGCTGGCAGAAGAATGAGTCACTGTTTCCAAGTAGTGCCACATCAGAGTGTGAGTGTCGAGACTGTGCTCCTCACTTAACCTCCCCTCAAGAGGAAGCTTCGTCTGGGTAAACAAACAAAACCCAATCTGTGTTTATTTAAAGATGCTGGGTCTTTTTAAAGATGGTAGGAAAGGTGCTGTTTACTTCAATGAGGTGGAATTGCCTTGGGAAGACCCGACTTCTTCTGCTAACGATGACAAATGGGTGGTGTGGTTCCAAGTGGCCCTGGACCACCTGCTTCATGTTTTGCCAAGACACCTGGCCCTGCCCACGGTCCTGCTGGGCAGAGCTGGCTGTAGGAGCCAACCCGGAGTCTGCAGTGACAGTGTAGATATAGAAGCTGCTCCTAAGTTGGTGTCACCCCATTATTATAGAGATTATTATTATAGAGATAATTAACCACTTCTGATGCAATCTTGAAGCCCCAATTAAGACGCAACCTACTGGAGTTCTCCGTTATCCCTTCAAATGCTTTGCGTTCGATGAGGTTTTACAATCTCCACTCAGTCTGTTTTCCTGGATTAAAGCCAAGGCTTTCTGACCCTCGCAAGGGCCTTTCTGACCCTCGCAAGGCCCCACCCCAGACCAGCAGAGTCAGTCTCTAGGGATGGCCCTGGCATCAATATTGTGAAAAAAGCTCCCTGGGTGATTCTAATATGCAACCAAGAATGAAATGGCTAAAGAGATGGAGAGCCAGAAAAATGACTTATCTAGTAATGCATTTTCCCAGCTCAATGCTCTCTCCTCCACAGAACCTTGCAGGTGGCCTCCTGGCTCCTGTGGCAGGTTTAGCACCTTGAAGCCAGGAAGAAGGCAGGTCCAGGACTGCTGAGGGCCCAGACTAGACTTCGATAGAGGATTTCACAACAGGCATATCCCACTCCTCTACTGTCCACTGTAAAAATTTTCCAATGTTCCTGAGCATCTACTATAAGCCAGATACCCCTGGAAATACAGGAGTGAACAAGAGGCCTCTTCCTTCCCCTAAAGTGATGGATATCAAAGGGATCAAAATATGCCACTCCAAAATATGCCACTTTGGCGTAAGGATTATTCTGAGCTGAAGTCAGGTGAGAAACAGAAGACACAGGAGGAGCTCTCTCCCTGCCCTCTACCTACCTAAAAGCAGGGCATCCATTTCCCTCTGTAAAGGTGGCTTAAGTGCCCCTTGTGAAGGTGCCTGCTGGTATAATACCAGGAGGAGAATACCTTATTATCAGGGACAGAGGTGGCACTGAGATGAGTGCATAAGCACACCTTACTGAATAACCCTGCCTACCATTAGTTTCCCCATATACTTAACTTCCCACAATTTACCACCCCTAGGGGTCCAAACCCGTTTCCCACTGTCTAGTCACTTCTCCACAATTCATCACCCTTTGTTAAAATGGTATGTAAACCCTCAGGTCTAACCACTTTTTTGGGTTTTCATTTCTTTTCCATGAATTCCCTGTGGACATAAAATTAAAAATATTAACGTCAGTAAAATTTTTTCTGTTAGTTTGTCTTTTGTCAGTTTAATTTGCAGGCCCCTACAAATAACCTAAGAGCATTGTCTTCCCCTACAGACAACTATGCTCTGAAACTGTGCTAAGTACTTTGCATTCTCTCATGCTCTCATTTAATCCTTATCACCAATCTGTGAGGTATTAGTAAGCCCATTTTACAGAGGAAGAAACTGAGGCTCAGAAACATTAAGCAATTGCCCAAGGTCACAAAGCTAGGAAGTGACACCAGTCTGACTCTTTCTAAACCTCAGAACCAGACTGGGGAGAAAACAGGCAGCAAAAACGAACCGGAGGGCAGAGGCAGAAGTCAACCTAGCTACTACTTAAGCGAGCTGTCTCAAAGCAAAGTTTTTACTTACAGTTCTTTAAACAAAAGAGGAAGAAAATAAAATAATTTAGAATCCTCAATGACGTTTTGAGGCATAGTTGCAAAGGCCCTGAATAAAGACTAAATGTCACCAGAAGGACACAGGGCAGAGTGGCTGAATCACATGCAGACAGTGGCAAGAGCACGCCGGAAAAAGAACCACTTGACAGCATGCTCTCTGGACTGCTAACAACATCTGAAAATCCTTCTAGATCAGCAGATTTCCTAGACAGCTGAGATCCACTCTGAGGAGCCCTTCAGCCACTAATTAATTCCTGATCAGTGAGAAGCCCAATGATGGCAAATAAGCCAGCCCGAACCTGGAAGAGCTGTTGGTCTGAGGTCAAGGCCATCTCCTTCCTAGCAGAGTTCAAAGTAAGGGGAAGGTGAGAGGATGAAGAATGCTGAAATGGAGAAAAAGAGGTGTAGGTCCAAGGAAGGGGAAAAGAAGGGAGAGAAAGAAGCACACAAACGGACAGACTGAGCCTGATGGTGAGATGGGCACTTCAGAGAAAGACTGGGGCCAGGGGGCAGCTGCTGAGAGTGAGCTGGTTAACTATCCCTAATGGAAAAATTTGCCCCGAGCCATTAGGATGGACATGGACATCCCTCTGTGTCTTAGCTCGAGCTGCTATAATAAAGTACCATAGACCAGATGGCTTATAAACAACAGAAATTTATTTATAAGCTAGTTCTGGAGGCTGGAAGTCCAAAATCAGGGTGCCATGTGGTCAGGTTCTGGTGAGGGCCCTCTTCGGGGCTGGCCTGTAGACTGCCGATTTCTCCTTGTATCTTCACTTGGCAGAAAAAACAGCAAGCTAGCTCTCTGGCCTGTTCTTACAAGGGCTCTAATCCCATTCATGGGGGCTCCACCCTCATGACCTAATTACGTCTGAAAGGACCCACCACCTGATAGCACCACACTGGGATTAGGTTTCAACCTATGAATTTGCGGGAGGGACACAAACAATCAATCCTTAACAGTCTGACACAGGCTTCAGGAAAACTAACAGAGACATGGAGCAGATTCCCTACTAAGTTACCTGGCTGAGCGCAGCCACAGTGTCCAGAATGGGTTTGCACGGGAGGGGAAAGGTGGTATGAAAAGGGGAAAAGAATGGATTCTTTGGTCAATTAAGTTTGGGACACACTAGGTAGACACTGTTACACAGGTTTCTTCTTTGCAGTAAGATTTCTCCTTATGTCTTATGGGATTTCTAAGAGCGGGATGGTGTCTCCCAAATTCACGAGACCACAGGTAGAGCTGCTTGTAGATGTGTGATTCCAAGGGCAGTGCCTTAGGAAAGCTACTTGGGTTCACAAGGAATCGATGGGACCCAAGGGCCCCTTGACTGTGCCATGTGGGGTCTGGTCCCCTCGTGGACACTAGAGGTGTCACCATCTCCCCACTTGGCAACGCTGGTGGTGGTGGCAGAATGGGCACCTTCTTCGCAGTTAAGTCTGCCTGATGCTTATATGTGACTTTCAGTGGGTGTGATATTCTCAGAGATCAAAATTGGGATTCTGTGTACTGACTGACACTCTGGAAGAATGTCAGAGATGTAAGGGAGCATTCTGGATAACTCATTGCTTACAGAAGAGGAACAGCCAAGGTCTCAGGGGCAACTCAGTGGCTGAGATGAAATGAGAACCCAGGGTCCCTGACCCTCAGGGTCTGAGCTCCCTCCACTCCTCTGGCGGCCCTCCCACCTGGTCTCCTGCTGAAAGTGCAACTCCAACCCGTGTTTAAAAATTCAGGAGGAGCTGTGTCCTTGGGCTGGGGTGAGGCAGTAAATTCCGCCTTCCCGTGGCTGGCCTGCCTCTTTTTGGCCTATGATGACGCTTTCACATTATTTATCCTGTAAGAGAAACATTAACAAACAAGCAAGCGAGAGGAACTCCCTGTGGCACGGAGTGCAAGTGGTCGCCCACCACTGGAGCAAATAAATATGCAAATGGCTGTGGCTCTCCCCTCTCCTTTGTTCAAGAAGCAGAAAAAAAAAAACAGCATAAAGGGAGCATTTGGGAAATGGGTCACTGGGACTGTGACGTGGGGATGTTCTACTTAGCCATTCCAAGTGAGAGTCTTGCTAATTAGATCATGTACTTGATAACTGGGTCTATATTTACAACAACTTTACCGACTGATCCAGAAACAGATAAACCAAGGTCATCCAGAGAGAAGTCTCAGTGCCCTGGGTAGCAAGAAGGGGCCGGCTCTTAAGTCTGGATAGATGAGCCAGCCAGGCAGGAGGTCTGGGTAAAGTGGAGATACTCCCCTCCATCCCCCACCCCCAGCCCGGGGGTGTTCCATTAAAGGTTCTCTCAACAGCACCCAGATGTCAGCTAGCGGTCAGGCAGAAACTTCATGAAACTTACTCACTTCACTTGACAATAACCTCTGGTTCCTCCCGGACCGTGTGCTTCCTGCAGTAAGGTAAGGTGGCATTTATCCAGTCGTGGAGCATGAATTCAGCAACTATTTACTGTGGACCAGCTACCTGCGAGAGACCCCATTCTCGGAAGCAGGGGTGCATCATGGACAACACAGCTCTGCACTCGTGGAGCCACGCTGGTCAGGCATCTCCCCTACGCCAGGCATCTCGCTGAATCCTCCAGGGTCAATATCCCCTTTGTCGGGGACCCTGAGGTTCAGAGCAGAGAAATGACTTGCACAAACACACGCTAAACGGCAGAGTCAGGACGGGAACCCAGGTAAACAGGACCCCAAAGTCCTTAAGCTGTGCAACCTGGCAGCCCTGCCATCTACATGTAATGAGGGCTCCATAAACAGTGGTGCTATTATTGTCAATGGTGTTGCTGTGCGGTGAACACCCTAAGAGAATTAACAGTTGTCTGAGCTGGAAGGGAATTCAGAAGGCGTTCCCAGATGTGATTACGGCTCGCCAAAAGGAGGCATCTGAATGAGAATTTGAACTGGAAGTCTTTTGCCTGGCTGAGAGCAGGGAGGCATTCCAGGAAGAGAGAAACGTGTGAGTGAAAGGTGTTTAACCAAGAAGTGCATACAGGCAATGGTGAACAGAACCTTCGATGTGGAGTAAGAAGCTTGGCTTTATGCTGCTGGGACTTTAAGACAGCTGGGACTAGGTTTGGAGTAAAATGGATTGGAGGGAGGGAGGATGAGGGGCAGGAAGCCTCATTAGCAGGAAGCTATGCGAAGGCATGATGTAAAGAAGCCCAGAATTAGGGCACAGGCGTTCAGCTGCAACAATGGATGCCTCATTCATTCAGCAAATAATGTTCCTGGGCCAGGGATGGCTGGTATCCAAGACAGACACAGCCACTAGGAGGCGACACCGCTCTTTCCTAGAGGATGCAACACCACACACCCAGGTAAATGACACCCCCCTATAGCCTGATGGTAACTTCAAGAAAGCTGTTGCTGGGGATGGAAAAGGACCCCCCTACTCTTTCCGCCTCACCCTACCCCATCGCCCACCACTTCCCTGGGCCTTAAGTACAGAAAAATGATGCTGTAAGAATGAAGCAGGGCTTTACCTTCTCACTCAGCAATGCGGAGGACACGTGGAAACAGGTGCAGAGCCTCAAGGAGGTTGTCCCTGCCCCTGGCAAGGACTGCACTTGCCTCCACATTCCCGCCCCAAGGAGGTTCGGGTTCGGTGCTGTGTGCCCTCCCCCACCCCCCATCACTGACTCCAGGCAATGGTTTGCTTCCCGATTCCTGAGATGAACGAGGCAGGACGGTGGGGTGCTGTGAGGCATGGACCCCTGACCACCAGCACAGAAGCAAACAGGAGGCTCCGTTTTTAACAAGAAGTGAACAGGAGCAGGGCTCAGGCTCAAACTCCCTTCCGTCCTCATCTCTCACCAGCTGGCAGACACTGCTGTGCAAGGTCAGCGTCTCAGCCAAAGACGGTGGTGTCTCTTGAATCATCTGTCTTTCTAGGGCCTTCCAAATTGGGATATTTTGTCCTTTCCTTTTGATGGACTACATGCTGCTACCTTCTTTCCGTTTTCCCTCTTGCTTTCTGCCAACTGAATTTTATCCAAGATAGTGTCTGCATTTGCTTCCCTCTATTCCTTCACGGATTCGAGGTGGCAGATTTCAACTCCTTCCTTACCTTCTGAAGACAGGCCCTTGATATTTCATGTCTTCTCCCCACCCAGTCCTACGTGCCTGCTGGTCCCCTAGAATCCAGCAGAAAGGTCTCCTTCCCTGGGCCCCCGAATGGAGTTACACACACCCTTTATGTGCCTCCTTGGTACTCGACAGAACTCACCAGTTGGCCTTGAGCCTGTTGCTCTTCTTAGATCCTGAGCTTCTTGAAGGCCCAGATCTTACTTCCCTTTACAATCCCAGTGCACAACATGGGGGCCGGTTCAGAGGGGGTACCAACAATGTTAGCTACATGGAGGGATGGATGGATGGATGAAGGGATAAATGAGGGTCCATTTCGCACTTCATTTGCCCTTTCTAGAGCTTCTACCACCACAGTCTATCACAAAAGCTTCCAGGCAAAATGTTATTTCAATTCATTACCAACATTTTCTGCCTATCCGAGCCAGGGGAGCACATTCTTCACAGGGTTGGTGATCTGTGGAGGGAGAAGACAACTGAATTCTCCATGTCCCTCAGAACTTCTAAGATATGGTTTGGGAGTCTTCCTGGGACGGAGCAGCCCTGGCTCAGGTCCCCAGCTGCTGCATGTGCCCAAAAGGATCACCAAGACTGAGAGTCCGAGACAGCAGAAACCCCAAGACGACCCTTTCTCCTTCCTGTTCTTGGCCATCCCTCAGACCCCCAACTAAATTCCAACCCCCGATTCCACGTGCTGCTCCGCACAACTGCTCTCAGACTGATCCTTTCCCTTCTGATGCCACTGGTAAACATAGCTGTCAGAATAATTTCCCCAAAGCAGGCAGTGAGAGGAGAACAATAAAGGCAGCAATGTCCCAGTGAGGGAACAGAAAAGCTGGACCTGCCACTAAATGAACCGAGACGCCCATCCCCACCCCCCAACCAGAGTCACCACAGGAATTCAGAAAGACCTTCTCCGGAGTGCATCAGGAGGGTGGGCCGAGCTTCCACAGACATTTCATTTCTGCTTCTGAGCCCCTGAAATGACTGGGAGATGTTAAAACACGAACAACACAGGGGTGAAAAGCAAGGAAAGCATCACCCCTGGAACCCCACTGCATAGTTTTCTTTTTGCTTTTCTGTATTTTCTAAAATCCCTCTATGTACCATTTATGGAATAAGAAAAAAGAAGCAGTAAAAACTCTCGACGGGAAAAAGGAAAAGAAATAAAAGAACAGGTACTACAGACTCAAACTGGTAGCTCGCTCCTGCAACACGGTGGGGCGCATGGACAGCCAGGCACAGCTTTGCATTGACTAAGAGGCCAGAATCCCAGGAGCCTGGCATGAAGTAAACTGCCGTGTTAAACAAATGATACCATCACCATACGATGGGATATTCTGAAACACTTACTGTTTTAGGAACTTTTAACAATTTGAGAAAAGGCACATGGTACTACGTGCAGTGGGTTGAACTGTGTTCCCCACAAAAGATGCGTCCAAGTCCTAAGCCTCGGTACCTGTGAATATCACCTTATTTGGAAACAGGGTCTTTGCAGACGTAATTGAGTTAAGGATCTTTAGATGACCCTAAATCCAAGGAGTAAAGAGAGGGAGATCTGAGACACAGAGACACACAGGGGAGAAGATGAAGATGGAAGTAAAGATTAAAGGGACGCCCCTAGGGGCCAAGAAATGCCAAGGATTGCTGGAAGCCACCAGAAGCTAGGACAGAGGCATGGAACGGATTCTTCAGAGCCTCCAGTAGGAGCCAACACCTTGACTTTGGACATCTGTCCTCCAGAACTGTGAGAGAATAAATTTCTGTTGCTTTAAGCCACCAAGTCTGTGGTCATTTATGGCAGCCCTAGGAAACTAATGTACAGTGATACGCAGAAGCAGCTTATAGAACTATTTACAGGATGGTTTCGGTTATGTAAAACAGATGGACAATGAGTGTGTATTCTTCTGATAAAGAACGAAAAAGTTATTAAAAATGCACAGGGCTTCCCTGGTGGCGCAGTGGTTGAGAGTCCGCCTGCCGATGCAGGGGACACGGGTTCGTGTCCCGGTCCGGGAAGATCCCACATGCCACAGAGCGGCTGGGCCCGTGAGCCATGGCCGCTGAGCCTGCGCGTCCGGAGCCTGTGCTCCGCAACGGGAGAGGCCACAACAGCGAGAGGCCCGTGTACCGCAAAAAAAAAAAAAAAAAAAAATGCACAAGCAACTTGCCATCTTACCAACGATATTAGCTAAGAGCCAAACCTTGCTCCCATGATACAGTTCTTACTCACCAGACATTTGATCTTCAAAATAACCTGGGGAGGTGAGAGCAGGGGAACATTATTCCAGAAGGTGCAGCCGGTGGCTGAGTTTGAATAACTTGGGTCTCTGCGTGCTTCTCAGCAGCTCCAGTCGCGTCTGGCTATTTATTTAGTGCTAGGGGCTAAATTGCGTCCCTCCCACCCCCAAATTCATGTTCAAGTCCCAACCCCCAGCACTTCTAATACAGCCATACTTGAGGCAAGGTCTTTTAAAGAGGCGATTAAATTAACAGGAGGTCTTTAGGGGTGGGCCTAATCCAGTTCAACAGGTGTTCTCATAAGGGGAAATCCGGACACACAGAAAAAGAGACATCAGACACGTGCAGGCATGCCCAGAGGAAAGACCATGTCAGGACACAGGGAGAAGCCACCATCTGCAAGCCAAGGAGAGAGGTCTCAGAAGAACCCTGACCTTGATCTTGGGCTGCTAGGCCCCAGAACTGAATGTGTAAGTTTCTGTTGTGAAGCCATGCAGTCTGGGTAATGTGTTACAGCAGCCCAAGCTAAGATGCTTAGGAAGGCTGGAAGGCAGAATCTTTATGCCGGTTTCTCCTCTTCCTGCGGTATCCTCCCTGGGCTGAAACAGGAAGCAGGGAAATATATAATTCCCAGCTACAGGTCTCTCCTGCCCAGTGAGGTTATTTCTGGGCTAGCAACAAAAGCCAAGACTTCGGGCAAATCCATCTGCAGAAGGTCCGCCAAGCCCGCTGGGCGGGTGGCGTGGTCAAAGCCACATTCGCTAGACGTGCCAGCCTCTCTGGCTGCTCACCGAGAGCCGCAGGCCGCCAGTGTGAGTGGGGGAGGGGCGGGGGCAGGGGATGAAGGCTTGGGTTTCCCTTCGGGCCAGGGGTGCTTTGTGACTTTTAGACAGGGGAAGCAAGGCTGTAGGAAGCAGGGTGTGGTGGCCGCGTCACTGGCTCTGGAAGGGAACTGGCTTCAGAGCCCGCTTCCAGTCCCTCCTGTGTGTCCCCACGCAACCTGCTTCCCCAGGCTGAGACTCAGTTTCCTCACTGTAAAGTGAAGCCAACGCCACCCAGCCCCACTGCGGGGGATGAATCTGCAATGTCAAGCACTTAGCATTGTGCCCACCACACAGGAGGTGCTTAATAAATGTCTCTTACGCGTATTAACGAAAAGGGTGCCCGAACTTGGCTCCCTTTTCAAAGGTACCTAAATCCCATGGGGGTAGTTCGGTCTTTTTCCTCCTATGGTTACATGCTCCCGGGAGCGCCTGGGCTTTGGTGTGACTGCACAGTGTGGTAAAAGATTTTGAATATTCATCCCCAGCCTTTAAAAATCAAGAGCTTTCCCATAAAATTTCCAACCTCTGAGTCCTTCTGATAACCTGGAAGATGCAGCTATACAAAGCGCCCTCCTCTGTGGCAGTGCCTGGCTGGTGCTGGGCAGGGGTGCCCCCTTCATGGAGTGTGTGCCCTCTGGTGTGCGTGGGGGTGACCTGAGCAGCTACCCCACTGCCACCTGCCGGGCTCTTGTGGATATCTGTACGCAGAGCTCAGGGAGGAGAGCGAAGGGCGCGGGGACCAGGCAGTGGGTTCAGCGGGAACCGTGGGTCAAGGAACTGAATCCTCATCAGCTTTGACTAATGGCTGTGTAACCAACGTTCAGTTCATGATGCGCCACATTTAAAGCGGGCAGGTGGACAGGTTGTACTATTAAGAATTCCATCTCAAAATTTCACCAGTAGCTACTACACCCAAGGTGATTCCAATCACAGCCAGACAACAGACTTGCAGAGCAGGCACAGACAGATGGATTTTCTCTGTCAACCTCTTCTGCAGCTCACTTAGCAAACCCAGCGGGGATGTCTGAATGAGGTCTAGACTGTAGTCTACCCTTCCCCGAGGAAAACCATCAGAGAGAGGCCACAGACAGGGAGTGGACCTCAGGGTATCCCTGCACTCGGAGCGGCCCTGACGGAAGGCCAAGGCGGGGTTTTGGGCACCGTCTGCCCTCAAACCCCCCACATGCTGCGTGATGGCGTCCCCCAGGACGAAGAAGGGGTTAGGGGTTAGGAGCAAGCAATTGAGATGCCTTTTTATCAGAAAATGGAGCAAATTAGCCCCTGCACATCCTATCTCAGATTCAGGAAAAGGTCCCAATTGTATGGCTTAAAAAAAATCACTGATGCTGCAGTTTCACAGAGCAGACCAATATTGCAGCTGAAATGAGAATTTATTGCCTTCAGAAATGCAGATGAGGCTACACTCTGATTCAGCCTGCCCCCCACCGGCAATTCTGCTGACTTCCCATGGCCCAGCTGACTCCAGCTGGCTACCTTTTCAGGTGAGGGCAGGAGTTCTCTGCAGAGCATGTCTGTCTCCTCCGTCTGGGGACACCCAGCTCGGTCCACGTGTTGTCATAGAAACCACTATATGAGCATCTTGCCCTTCATCTATATTGGTCAGCCAACATCCCTTCCTCCCGCTTACCTGTCTCCCTTTATTGACTGACTCCCTACCCCCGACCCCACCAAACTCCACTCTCCCTTGAATTCTGGGCGTGGTGTGCACCGCGGCCCAGCAAGCATGCAACGGAGTCTACTGGATCTGCTCCAGAGGATATGACTGTCGGGGAGATCAAACCCCAGACCCCAAGACAGCTGTCTCCGTTTTCCTGAAGGGAAGTATCCGCTCCCACATCCTCCCCAGCCTTCCAAGATGCACATAAAAATCCAATCCCTGTTTTCTTTTTACTTTTATCCCTGCTGTGTGCTCTGAGGAGGTCTTACAAAACAAACGAACATGAACTTCAAGGTAGGAAGAGTGTAAATCACTGCAAATCCCCCCAGGCCTCCAAAAGCTACAAACGCTACTTAGCCAACGACCAAAGAAAAGCCCAAGAGGTGATTATTCTTATTAAATAAACACTACCTACTCTTCCCTTGCATCCTGGTTGACAGAGCATTTTCACATCTATTAATGCGATCCGATCCTCATGACAGCCCCACGCATGAGGCAGGGCTAGTAACATACAAATCTCCATTAAGGGTGGAGACTTTTAAAAAATTAATAGAAAAAGACTGAAAAAAAATTAGACACACATAAATTGGTACGGCCACTACAAAGAACAGTATAGAGGTTCCTTAAAATCTAAAAATAGAACGACCATATGACGCAGCAATCCCACTCCTAGGCATATACCTGGAGAAAACCATAATTCAAAAAGATACATGCACCCTGATGTTCACTGCAGCACTATTTACAATAGTCAGGACATGGAAGCAACATAAATGTCCATTAGCAGAGGACTGGACAAAGAATACATGGTACATACACATAATGGAATTTACTCAGCCATAAAAAAGAACAAAATAATAATATTTGCAGCAACATGGATGGACCTAGAGCTTGTCATATTGAGTGAAGTAAGTCAAACAGAGAAAGACAAATATCACATGATATCGCTTATATGTCGGATCTAAAAAAGGGTACAAATGAACTTATTTACAAAACAGAAGTAGAGTCACAGATGTAGAAAACAAACTTATGGTTAACGGGGTAAGGGGAGGAGGGATAAATTGGGAGATTGGGATTAACGTATACACACTACTATATATAAAATAGATAACTAATAAGGACCTACTGTATAGCACAGGGAATTCTACTCAGTACTCTGTAATGGCCTATATGGGAAAAGAATCTATTGATATAAAAGAGTGGATATATGTATATGTATAACTGATTCACTTTGCTGTACACCTGAAACTAACACAACATTGTAAATCTACTGTACTCCAATAAAAATTTTAAAAAAAATTACACACAGGGTGCTGGGTGGCCCCGGCTGGGGGGAGGGGCGAGGGGCTGTGTTCCCTTTTTTCCAACCTTCTTCAATGTTTCTGTTCTTCACCCAGATGCCTAAATCCCCCACCTGGAATACTTGGCTGCTGTGGAGAGGGGCAGAGTCAAGGTGGCATACTAGGAGGATGCGGAATTTGCGTCTCCTCACAACTAGGGCACTTACCAGGCACTGGTGGGGGACTGTGGACACCTAAGGGGATGGGAGGAACCCCCAGCAACCGGTTGTTTGAATTATAGTTTTATTTTTCCTAATATATTTTTTATCTTTCTGATTTTGTATTTTATTATTTGGTATTGTACTGCTCCTTTTTTTCTTTCTTCCTTTTTTTATTTTTTTATACCATGCTATGAAGCTTGCGGGATCTTGGTTCCCAGGCCAGAGGTCGGGCCCGAGCTCCTGCGGTGGGAGCTCCGAGTCCAAACCACTGGACTAAGAGATAACCTCAGACCCCAGGGAATATCAATCGGAGTGAGGTCTCCCGGAGGTCCTCATCTCAGCACCAAGACCCAGCTCTATACAACTGCCTGCAAGCTCCAGTGCCGGACGTCTCAGGTCAAACAACCAGTAAGACAGGAATACAGCATCACCCACCAAAAAAAAAAAAAAAAAATGAAACGACAAAAAATATGCTACAGATGAAGGAAGAAGGTAAAAACCTACAAGACCAAATAAATGAAGATGAAATAGGCAACCTACCTGAAAAAGAATTCAGAGTAATGATAGTAAAGATGATCCAAAATCTCGGAAACAGAATGGAGAAAATACAAGAAACATTTAACAAGGATCTACAAGAATAAAAGAGCAAACAAACAGCGATGAACAACACAATTACTGAAATTAAAAATACTCTAGAAGGAATCAATAACAGAATAACTGAGGCAGAAGAACGGATAAGTGAGCTGGAAGATAAAATGGTGGAAATAACTGCCAAGGAGCAGCATAAAAAAAAAAAAGAATGAAAAGAATCAAGGACAGCCTCAGAGACCTCTGGGACAACATTAAATGCACCAACATTCGAATTATACGGGTCCCAGAAGAAGAAGAGAAAAAGAAAAGGTCTGAGAAAATATTTGAAGAGATTATAGTTGAAAACTTCCCTAACATGGGAAAGGAAATAGTCAATCAACTCCAGGAAGCACAGAGAGTCCAATACAGGATAAACCCAAAGAGAAACACATCGAGCCACATATTAATCAAACTATCAAAAATTAAATACAAAGAAAAAATATTAAAAGCAGCAAGGGAAAGACAACACACAAGGGAATCCCCATAAGGTTAACAGCTGATCTCTCAGCAGAAACTCTACAAGCCAGAAGGGAGTGGGAGGACATATTTAAAGTGATGAAAGGGAAAAACCTACAACCAAGATTACTCTACCCAGCAAGGATCTCATTCAGATTCAATGGAGAAATTAAAATCCTTACAGATAAGCAAAAGTTAAGAGAATTCAGCACCACCAAACCAGCTTTACAACAAATTCTAAAGGAAATTCTCTAGGCAGGAAACACAAGAGAAAGAAAAGACCTACAAAAACCAACCCAAAACAACTAAGAAAATGGTAATAGGAACACACATATCGATAATTACCTTAAATGCAAATGGATTAAATGCTCCCACCAAAAGACATAGACTGGCTGAATGGATACAAAACAAGACCTGTATGTATGCTGTCTACAAGAGACCCACTTCAGAGCTAGTAGACTTTAAAATAAAGACTGTTACAAGAGACAAAGAAGGACACTACATAATGATCAAGGGATCAATCCAAGAAGAAGATATAACAATTGTAAATATTTATGCACCCAACGTAGGAGCACCTCAATACATAAGGCAAATGCTAACAGTCATAAAAGGGGAAATCGACAGTAACACAATAATAGCAGGGACTTTAACACCCCACTTTCACCAATGGACAGATCATCCAAAATGAAAATAAATAAGGAAACACAAGCTTTAAATGACACATTAAACAAGATGGACTTAATTGATATTTATAGGACATGCCATCCAAAAACAATAGAATACACTTTCTTCTCAAGTGCTCATGGAACATTCTCCAGGATAGACCATATCTTGGGTCACAAATCAAGCCTTGGTAAATTTAAGAAAATTGAAGTTGTATCAAGTATCTTTTCTGACCACAACGCTATGAGACTAGATATAAATTACAGGGAAAAAAAACTGTAAAAAATACAACACAGGGAGGCTAAACAATACACTACTAAATAACCAAGAGATCACTGAAGAAATCAAAGAGGAAATCAAAAAATACCTAGAGACAAATGACAAGGAAAACACGATGACCCAAAACCTATGGGATGCAGCAAAAGCAGTTCTAAGAGGGAAGTTTATATCAATACAATCCTACCTCAAGAAACAAGAAAAATCTCAAATAAACAACCTAACATTACACCTAAAGCAATTAGAGAAAGAAGAACAAAAAACTCCAAAGTTAGCAGAAGGAAAGAAATCATAAAGATCAGA
Organism: Stenella coeruleoalba; assembly: GCF_951394435.1. Classification (NCBI taxonomy): domain Eukaryota; kingdom Metazoa; phylum Chordata; class Mammalia; order Artiodactyla; family Delphinidae; genus Stenella; species Stenella coeruleoalba. Next base: position 22,554,973 of record NC_137154.1, read on the forward strand.
TCAGAAATAAATGAAAAAGAAATGAAGGAAACGATAGCAAAGATCAATAAAACTAAAAGCTGGTTCTTTGAGAAGATAAACAAAATTGATAAACCATTAGCCAGACTCATCAAGCAAAAGAGGGAGAAGACTCAAATCAATAGAATTAGAAAAGAAAAAGGAGAAGTAACAACTGACATTGCAGAAATACAAAGGATCATGAGAGATTACTACAAGCAACTCTATGCCAATAAAATGGGCAACCTGGAAGAAATGGACAAATTCTTAGAAAAGCACAACCTTCCAAAACTGAACCAGGAAGAAATAGAAAATATAAACAGACCAATCACAAGCACTGAAATGGAGACTATGATTAAAAATCTTCCAGCAGGGCTTCCCTGGTGGCGCAGTGGTTGAGAGTCCGCCTGCCGATGCAGAGGACACGGGTTCATGCCCCGGTCCGGGAGGATTCCACATGCCACGGAGCGGCTGGGCCCGTGAGCCATGGCCGCTGAGCCTGCGCTCCGCGATGGGAGAGGCCACAACAGTGAGAGGCCCGCGTACCGTAAAAAAAAAAAAAAAAAAAAACTTTCAGAGAAAGCAAAGGTCTCCTTATCCAGCCCCTCTTGACTGCATGTCTTCCTGCCATCCACCCCACTGACTCTGGGTAATCATTTTCTTGAGTTTGTTTGCAACTTTAAAGTCCATTTTTAAATACTTTCATATACATATTTGCATCTATAACCAATACGTAGTATTGGTTTGCATGTTTTTAAAGTATACACAAGTTGTATTATTACCATACTATCAATCAGATTTGCTCTTTTTAAAAACTCAAGTGCTGCATGGTATTCCATCATATGATTTGTCTAATCTCCTACTGGTGGACATTTAGATTGTTGGGAATTTTTTCAATATTAGCAACGATGACAAGAAATTCCTAATCACATCCTTCTATACACATGGCAAGATTTTCTCCAGTGTGAGAAGGGGCCCTTGCTGTTCTGATTTGCTTCGCTCTGTCTACTAAGACGGCTGAGCACCTCCTCCTAGGCTGCCAGTTCATCCGACTTCCCCTTTTAGAAGCGAGCTGCCCAGGTCAGTATTTGTTAAGAACAAACAAGCCACATTCAGAGGTAACAAACACAGTCCAAGGCAAAGCAAATCACCCCGCTTCTGCTGCTTGCCACTACTGACCCTTCTTTTCATGGCTGCCACAGGGAATATTTACTTTTCCTTGGCGTGGCGCTTAGTCCAATGAGAGATATGTCGCTTTCCAGGGCATCCCCAAGGATGGCAGGCTGACCCCAATCCTAACACAGCCTTCAGGGCCGCAGCACCAATAACCACCCAGCGCCCAGCTCTACTATTAGAGGGCACGCTGGTGCTTCAGAGGTTGTCACCCGTTCTCTCCACACTAGCTCCTCCCCGCGTCCATCTGAAAGGGCACTCCCAGATCTCACTGTCATCTCCTAGAGGCAATTCAAACACTGGCCACAGAGGATCTCCTGACCCCCAGACAGGCAGAGATGCTGGCTGCCTTCTCACCGCCCACCTGAACTGGCGGGGTTGGAAGGTTTAGTGGAAAGCGCACAGGCTTGCACTCATCAGCTGTGTGACTACAGGGATGTTACCTACCATCTCTGAGTCTCAGAAACCTTCCCAGTAAAGGTTTGCGTGGTTGTAAGAATCAAGAGAAAATATGCTACACGTGAAGGGATTGGAAAATACCAGGCACTCATTTCACGGTAACTGACGGCAAACCAAGAGGCCCTTGTTAAAAATCAATACATCAAACAAAGATCAGCTCTGTGCAGACACAGAGGTCAAGATGTGGTCCAGATCCTGGTTGGGGAGACACAATGAAGACAAACGCAGACCAAAGTCAGGATCATCCAGAATTAACCGCTGAATTCAGTGGGCTGGAAATGAAGTCTTCAGGGAGAACGTGGGATGTTAAGCTGGGTCTGGGCCCCAGGGATACTTGAGGACATTTTTTTTTTTTTTGGGCGGTACGTGGGCCTTTCACTGCCGTGGCCTCTCCCATTGCAGAGCACAGGCTCCGGAGGCACAGGCCCAGCGGCCATGGCTCACGGGCCCAGCCACTACGCAGCACACGGGATCCTCCCGCACCGGGCACGAACCCGTGTGCCCTGCATCGGCAGGTGGACTCTCAACCACTGCACCACCAGGGAAGCCCTGAGGACATTTTTAATTGTCACAACTTGAGGGTGGGGGTGCCACTGACATCTAGTGGTAGAGGTCAGGGATGCTGCTGAACACCCTACAATACACAGGACAGCTGTCCACGATGAAGAACTAGCCAGCTCAGAATGTCAAGTGCCCAGGTTGAGAAGCTCTGCGTTAGGTCATGGGAGAGAGAAGGGCACTCTTGGGCAGGTAACAGACGAGAGTGAGTGCAGCATTTTCCTGAGATTGTAAGGATGTGTATCTGGCTCAAGCCAAGGCCACAAGTTGGGGGATAATAGGTGGGAGTGCAGGGGGCGGGCAAGGTGTGGGAATAGGTAAAAATGGTCATAACTCTTACTAAAATAATAACCTGAGGTCAGAGGACAGCTGCCTGGACTCCCCACAGCACAAGGCTGTGCTCTCCAGATAGACCCGACCCACAGAAGCAGACAAGGCTAAGTGGAAATACCATCCCGACCAAGGTCCCAAACCTTCCACCACCACGTGGCTGCTTTAGTGTCCAGCCGTCCCCCACCCCGCAAGGACCGCATGTTCTGACAGCTGCCATCTTCTGGACGACAGGCATTTTTCACATCAGATGTGTGATGGCAAGCTGGCTGCCACATCTATCACCACAACGCAATTGTTAAGTAATAAGTCATCGGATTCCCATTTTTTATTAATCCTGAACAAATGTACCCGCCAATTACAAGCCTGTGATCTGCATGAGATAACAGGGGTTGCTATGAAGCTGAAATGAGTCCAGCCAAGAGCAAAGAAATCGGGCAATCTGAATTCAGAATGAAAGCGTCACGTGGGCCACCTCCATGAATATGTTTATGGAAGCATAGGAATCTGAGGACCCCATTTCGGAACCTATGATGTGGTCCGATTGCTTCATTGTACAGAAGATGAACCTGAGGTCTAGAGAAACTACTTAGAAAAATTAACATTGATCTAGGCCCGTGTCATGCGTCAGGCGCTGTGCTGAGCACTGGACATGATATCCCACTAATTCTCTCAGCCACCCAAGGAAGCAGGTGCTATTATCATCCTCATTTACTTGCCTTTCAGAAAGACTAAGAAAGGTAAGAGCCAGGAGTTGAACCCAGGTCTCTGTGGTTCCAGAGCCCATGTGCTTGCCCATAAGGTGGTGGTGGTCTTCTACCGAGGGCAGCCAGCTGGCATCACTGCTGACCTTGAACCCAATGCCGTGACCTTCAGTCAAGTACTCAGCAGATGCTGCTCAAATGCAAGAGATTAAAGGATGACGGTGCAGCCCCCAAGTCATGTGGGACCCGGGAAATTCTACCCTCAAGAGGCAGTCTGGCTTTTTTTTCCCCCAGTCTGAATGCTTTAAATATTGTCTAACCTTAAAAAATGATGAGCCCAGCTGAGCTAGACAGGCCAGTGAATACAGACAAAACAGTTACTCATCTCTGGAGCAAATAAGTATGTAAATGGCGGTTCTGCTTCCTTTGCCTTCGTCTGTGCAGCAGGTTAACAGCATTTTTCAAGAAGTTGTTTAGGATTATGCGGTGGAATGTTAATTTATCCATTCAAAATACAAGTCTTGCTAATTAGGTCATGATGGTACTCGTTTATCATCTGAATTTGGAGCACATACCGTATTGATCTACAATGTTGTCCGTGGGCACAAGGCACTTATTAATACGGGCTTAGCTTTGCCAAATGTTCTCACGAACCATAAACCCTCCCAGAAACCAATTTAAGGGATCTGGGCGGACTGCAGATGTAGGGCCTGCTGTGATGACGCTTCCACTGGGGCTGCTATAAAGGGATGCTCTGCCTTCGGAATCTTTCCCCCTGCTTTTGACCAGAGTCTCCAAATTGTAGAGCATATGCTAATTCTGGCAAGAGAAGTTACAGGTACAGTGAACTCTCGTGGTTATGTCATTAGACATCGGGAGGATAAATGCTGAACTTGTAGGTGTTGAAATGAGTCCTGTATTTTAGATGGTGTTCATGTGACCAAAGGGTCTAAGTGTTCTGGCTGCAGCGGCAGGGAAGAGCCCTTATTCATTTTCTTTCTCTCTCTCTCTCTCTCTCTCTCTCTCTCTCTCACACACACACACACACACACACACACACACACAGCATGAGAACGGTCCCATCACACATCTCTGTTCCCTGGTCAACCTCAGGTCAGGTCATTGGTCAGTGACAATCAAGGCTTAGCAGGGCTCAGCTCCACGGGACTCTTCCTAATGTTTATGCTGAATTCTGGCTCTTTTACTGGCTGTGTGGCTTTGGGTAACTTAGGTTACCCCTCTGTACACAAGTGGCCACATCTGTGACATAGGGATAATGAGCCTGCTACGTTGCAGGGTTCTTGTGAAGTCTACATAAGAGAGAGAGCGTGTGAAATACCGAGTGCACAGTAGACACTCAAGGTTTCCTGCCTCCATTTAATCCTTTCAGAAATAGTCGGCTCGCTCACAGCAATACATCCGCAAAGGCAAATTGCCACGGAGCGCAGGACTCAACGAGCACAGGTTCACAGGCACAGACGATGGCCTGCGTAATGGAAGGAACTGCTTATCCTGAGGGGATGATGTTGGAAGGTCTTGGGAACCAGGCTTTTGGCAGTGCCCATCCAGGCGTAACTCAAAGACACAATTCTGTGGTTGAGTACTTTCAGAAGATGCCAGCTACCATCTCCTCCACTTAGGGATTCCTAACGCACCCAAGTGCATCCAAGGCTTGAAACAGTCCCCAAACAAAGAAAATGGTTTAATTTGGCTTTACCCAGTGTTAACCCATACTTCATAAATCACAGAACTTTTTTGGGGGGTGTTGGGAGATGGCATGAAAAAGTTTTCATTTTAGACACTCAGGGTAATGAAAAGACTCAGAATGAGAACAGAAGGCAGGAAGAGGAATGGAAGGTCAGAACTGTTGCCACCCTCTCAAGATTTAAGGGCCAGAAATGGCAACGGTCCCTGACCCACCCAGACTCTACCCAGGAAAGGACAAAAGCCGGCGATGAGACTTTCATAGATCAGATGGCACGGAGCCAGAATGTGCAATCCAACTTTCCCCAGGTATTTCCCTGGACTTCTGGCTTCGACTGGAGTGAGCCGGTTACAGGAACAAGCCACAGCAAAACCTTGTGTTTAAATGATTTGCACAGACAAATGCAGAGGCTGCATCCCTGGGCTGAGTCAAAAGATGGAAGCCATGGGCATCCCAAGTGTCCATCAGACATCACCCTTATTTTACTGCATCTGCAACAGGGAGGAAGAGAGAGAGGGAAGGGAGCAGGGAAAGAGGGAAAATCGAGGAGAAGGATGCTGAGAGAGTGGGGGACTGGGTCAGTGAAAGGGACCAGGTGAGCGGGGAGGAGAGGGGACCAGGGGCAGAGAGAACTGGAAAAAATAATTAGCGTTCCACCCCATTTAATACCGTTATGGTGCTGGGAAGCTGATGCTCTCCGGGGCCCCCAGAATACCCGAGGCACCCACCACAAACTTGCCAAGTCCAAGCTATTCTTCCTGCTCTAGGTCAAATGACAGATTTTCCAGCCAGATGGGAGGTTCCAGCCGTAACTGAATGAGCCCAGGAGGGACTGGATGGATGATTCCATTCTCCATGAGAGTCAGGAGCAGATGCCCTGAGTCGCAGCTACCAGGGCAATTCCTACCATTCAGCTGAAAGCCTGGACTCACACTTGCAAACTCTAAACGGCTGCCCCCTCCATGATCTGAGAAGGGGACCCACAAGAGCCCCCTGAACAAAAAGATCTCATTTCCCACACTGCCATTAAGATAATACATAAAAGTCCCTTTCAGAGTCTCATACCTTTGGGATAAGAAATCAATTCCTCCAGACATGCAAATATTACAGTCCCCATGGAGTGAAAATCTGTGATAGAGCAGCCTAAGACCTGATGGGTAAAACAGGATTAGGAGAACTCAGTTTTTACAAGGACCTATGAAAGGGCTTATTAATATTGTTAGTTCACCTAACTACAACACGTGCTGTTTATCAAGGAGACAAGCAGTGACACTTTATACATCTAAATTGCAATAATGAGGGCTGTTAATGCATCATGATTTATTATCCCCTGCTTGCAGGAAATTTCTCAGGATCTCCCTCCTCACAGTTTCCATAAGATGCTGATATTATAATTTTGCATTGTAGGAGGTAACATGCAGGCGAACATAATTTGTTTCCCAGCGTCTGGCCAGGCATGCAAATGTTTCATGTCCTGGTTTCATCACCATTCCTGTTATACTTCATGCAAAATTATCCAGGTTGATATGCATGTGTGTATGTGTATATTCACTCGAGTGTATGTTATATATATGCATGCATATATGTAAACACACACAGACACATGTGTCCGTGTATGTGTGCATATACATATTGCATGTATGTGTGCATATGCCTGTAAAGAAATCTAAAATAGGGAAGGGGGTGATGAAGCCAACCTTCTTAACTTTTAGTTCTTCCAACTAAAAGAGACATTTAAGAATCATGTCCCCTTGGAGCTGGACCATTCCATCCTTTAAACAGAAGACAGACTCAGCCCTCTCAGGTGACAGGGCAGCTGTACCATCACAGCAGGAGGTGCCAGAAGCACGTGGATGGGAAGCTAAAGTAAGATTAACTTTCTGGACCAAAAGTAAAGAAAGTAACTTTTTTTTTTTTTTTTTTTTTTTTTGCGGTACTTGGGCCTCTCACTGTTGTGGCCTCTCCCGTTGCGGAGTAACAGGCATCGGATGCGCAGGTTCAGCGGCCATGGCTCACGGGCCCAGCCGCTCTGCGGCATGTGGGATCTTCCCGGACCGGGGCACGAACCTGTGTCCCCTGCATCGGCAGGCGGACTCTCAACCACTGCGCCACCAGGGAAGCCCACAAAGTAACTTTTTAATGGGCAATGTGCTATCATAATCATTACCTGACGTATCCTTAAAAAAAACCCCAACATACTCTAAAACTTATTCTTCCCCATATGGAGGAACCAGGTGTGGGAAGGACAATCGACTGCCTGCAGTCACGGGGCAGGTGAGGTAAGTCACGGCAGGACTGGGGATAGGACTCAGACCTGCCAGCTCCAAGCTGGGGTGTGCCTTCCGCACGCAGCCTCTCCCAGCCTGGGCAGGGGGAGCCAATTAAAACAAACAAGCCCGAACCCTCCATTCACTACACAAGCACACCAGGGCCCTCTGTGTGCATGACTCTGTGAGGTCCTCAGGACTAGCAGTGACACATGGACATGAGAGCAACAGCCATGGCCAGAAGCTGCCTGAGGAACACAGGGAGCAAGGGCAACTCACCATCACCTAGAACCCTAACTAAAATCCGGGAGTCTCTAAGTCCTCAGCAATTTCTCCATCACAAGACACTCACTGGGACTTTGTGACCTTTGCCAAATTACTTAACCATTCCCCGCCTCAGTTTCCTCCTCTGTAAAATGAGGAGATAATCACTCCTCCTCCTTTTGGGTTGTCATGAGGATTAAATAATTTAAAATATAAAGTAGGGCTTCCCTGGTGGCGTAGGGGTTAAGAATCCGCCTGCCAATGCAGGGGACATGGGTTCGAGCCCTGGTCCAGGAAGATCCCACATGCCACGGAGCAACTAAGCCTGTGCGCCACAACTACTGAGCGTGCGCTCTAGAGCCCGCACGCCACAGCTACTGAAGCCCGTGCTCTGCAACAAGAGAAGCCACTGCAATGAGAAGCCCGCGCGCCACATGGAAGAGTAGCCCCCGCTCATCACAACTAGAGAGAAAGCCCCCGCACAGCAATGAAGACCCAATGCAGCTAAAAATAAATAAATAAAATTTTAAAAAATATAAATAAATAAAATAAAATATAAAGTGCTTAGAATAGCATTGGGCACATCCATAGTCAGCATTATACACGTCGGCTACACTGCATTACTTCTCTTATTACTGTGATTAAGAATAACCACACATCATCAAGACACATGTTCACCCATGCATGTGCACGCACGCACACACACACACACACACACACACTTTTTTCCCTTCTCTCACACACAACTGGTGACAGAGTCACATTTTGCAAAGAGAAAGTGGACTTGGCAACAGAGCTTCGTAATGCAACCTTCTTTATTTTCTGTCCTCAGCACTCCTTTATAAATAGGTTTGCCAAATTGATGCTTAATAGCCTTAATATCGGGTTCATATTAATCTCACCCTGTCTGAGCTTCAAAGGGACAAATTGCTCTGACTGTTAATGAAACGGACTTCAGCTGCAAGTTTCCAAGAGACCAGAGGCAGAAAAAATACCAGCTGATCCAGAAAGACAAATATCTCCTTGGTGCTCTTTTAAATCCATCTGGGTTTATAGAGCTACCGCCCTAAGCCAGGAAGAAACCCAACAGCCTTAGCCCAGCAGGCACAAGGCACCGCAGACACTAGATGACACTAGAACACGCTTGAAGCCTCGGCCTCTTTCAGCCCTCCTCCCACCCCACCCCGCTCTGCCCATGGGTTCACCGAGGCAAGATGTGGGACAGAAACCGTGCAAATTGGAATAAACTATCCAGTGTTAGCAGTAGTCAAGGAAGGAATATTCTATGCTTGCTTTTACCTCCCTGGACAAAATATACCCAGGCATTCTTTTCTGAATTTCAAAAGGCAAATCATCACAACAATGTAAATATACTTCCTACTGAACTGTACACTTAAAAATGATTAAGGTGGTAAGTTTTATGTTATGTATGTTTACCGCAATTTAAAGAAAGAACTAGAAAAAAAAGGCAAATCATCTCCACTAATAGGAAAAGCATTTTCACTCATAAAAATAATCACAAAAATGCAGTTAGGAACCATCTCTTGCTTGGGTATAATGCTCTCCAGCCTCAAAGCAACTAAAAAAGTAGCTCTTTTACAAACTGGTGGACTCCAGAATAACGCAGGGCACCATCGGGCAGCTGGGCCCTCAGTTCATTATGAAAACCTCACCTCGTGTAAATACCAACCTTCCCACCTTTGAGAAGGCTCTGAAGCAGGTTATTCTCATAGAGAGAGAGGTCCTGTGCCCCAAACTAGCTCTGTAATGCTTCTGCTGCTGCTTCACATCTCACTATTTGCATTTCACTTGTGTTGAAAGGCAAGAGACCCACATTGAAACGTGGATTAATGGTAGTGGGCGAGAGCTGGGGGAGATGGGCATGTCTCAGAGAGCCTCCTGAGTTCCTCTAGAGTGGGAAGGCCTGCTCCCCTGGTCGTCTACTATTCCAGCGAGCTGGGACCTGCAAGGCTCAGTTTGGATTCCAGAGGAAGTCCAGTGAGTGCATCCTGAGAGGGGCCAGGAACAGGAGGGCACCAGGCCGAGGTCTGGGGCCAGCACAGGGCAGGGTGAGGACCCTGGGATCCTGGGAGTAGGAGAGCCAGTCCATGAAAGGGACAGAGGTCAGGGGCACTGGACTTGGGATCAGCTCTGACACTGTCTAGAAGAGAGGACCTGGAGAGTCTCTTAAGGCTCAGCTTCCACCACTGCACGTCGGGGATGACAATGAGAGCGGCTCCAGAACCAGCTGCTGCGTGAAGGACACAGCGCAGGGTCGGGCCCCAAGCAGGTGCTCAGACTGGGGCTGAAACGCTGAGAACGACAGGGGAGCTCGAGGCACCTGAAGAGGAAGCTCGGGTCCATCACTGTCTGGGCTCAGGGGCATCCCTGGCTGAGAGGATAAAACTGCTCGAGAGTCCTCGTGAATTCATCTGAGCAAGGGCACACCGCCCCCAGCCTTCGGGGTTCCTCTGTCTTAAACTGTCCTTTAAAATAAACCCTCTAATAGCCTCTTACAACCCCGAGGACCAAGGTCTAAGGCCAGCCCCATCCAGACTCACCCAGTCCCAGGAGACCTTCCAAGACCGGTCTCTCCACACTCGGGTCTTCACATCTGGGTGCTACTGTGGGCCACAGTCTCTTCACCTTAGGCCTCACACTCGCTGTTCCCTCTGCCTAGAAAACTCCTTTCTGCTCAGATTCCTACTCCCCCTTCAGGCCTCACCTGAATGCCCCTCCCTCAGGGAAGCCAGCCTTGTTCATACCGTGCCCTGCACATTTCCATACACGAGTCGTCACATTTGAAGTTGCTTGTTCAATGCCTGTCTTCCCACTACACAAGGAACCGTGCGCACAGGATCTCAGCTGATAAAAGTTAGCCAGTAGTGTTATTATCTGTTCAAATATTTACTGAGTGCCTTTTGTGTTCCCCGCACTGTTCTGGGGGCTTGGGCTGCGGTAGTGAACAATACAGTTAGAAAGAGAGACAGACAAAGATAGAAGGAAAAAGAGAGAGAGAGGAAGCAAGAAAAGAGAGAGAGAAAAGGAAGAAGGAAGAGAGAAAGAGAGGCTGTGACCTTTCTGCTTGAAGTAGGCAGAGAACTAATGCCATACACTCTTCTAAATTAACCCTTCTCTCACCCCACATGACGACCTGCACACTCATGTCTGCGAAAGCCCATTAAATCTCTCAAGCTGGATACAGGGACCAATTCCCTCTCCTCCCCACAAGCATCACAGCTACTATTACATCTCCCTCCCTAACCTCTCTGGAGTCTATGCACTCGCTCCGTCTACATGGCAGACCACCAAGAGCCTGCATCTGGATTACAGAGATGGCCTCCCAGCCATGGTCTCTCTCTGTGAATCTTGGCCTCTGATCATCGCTGCTCCACCCTGCAAACACAGTGGTTTTTTCCAAGCGCAAGTCTGATCGTGCCCTTGGGACTCCCCCTGCTCTTGGAATAAAGTCCAATTTCCATGGCCCACAGCTTCTGCAGACCTTCATTAGAACCCTCTGGCCTCTCTATCCAAGGGCCCCAGGGCAGCATACATGCGCTTGACGGTTGAGTCATCTTTAGCTGCCGAAGCACCCGGCACACAGGCAGGCAGGGTAAGTCGCCTTTAAATGCGTGAGATGGACCGACAGCTCTCCAGCTAACGGAAGGCAGAGAAGCCCCCTCTCACTGGGTCCCGGCCCCCTACAGGGTGGGTATTTATACAGATGCTGATGAACTGTTTGCTTAGACACCATACTACAAATAAACAGGAAATTAATTATCCAACTTGGAAGTCCCATTCTGAGTTTAATTGCAAGCTGCATAATCGCTTTACATTTCTAAAAACCCTCCGCCATCAGTGTGCAGCATTTAAGTTATGAACGTCCTGCTGCTGCCTGATGCCTGAGATCAGTGGGTGTGGGCTGGCTCCTGCCTCCCCCGATGCATATCCACCAGGAGGTGGCTTAGGCTCTGCTTTGGGGACACAGTTGGAGATATTCCTGACATACCCCTTTGGAAGGGCCTTAAAACACCTCAACTAGAGGACCTTTGACCCACAGAACGAATTCCAGGGAAAGCAAAGATAACTGCATATCTCGGGCACATAAGGGAACATAGTGATTTAGAGAGTGAGCTTTGGAGTCAGGGTCAAATCCTTACAAGCTGTGTGATCTTGGGCAGGTTACTTAACCTCTCTGAGCCCCCTGCACCCTAACCTATAATGTGAAGATAGTAACAGGAAAAATGGTACAAAGTAGGTATGAGGAGCAAATGAGGTAATCTAAATTAAAAACTGTGCATGGTGGTTCAGACGTGGTCAGAACTCTACCTGTGTTCGCTGATTTGCTGTTGTAACTTTATCGGGGTTGCTACTTCTCACAGGGAGGTAGAAGCTGTAGTCAAAAGCCTAAATACCACAAGAGTGACCCAACAGCTGCAAACATTTATTAATTGCTATGTTCCAGTCCTGTTCTATGAGTTTCACAAGCATCAATTCATTTCATTCTAAGAATAACCTTATGGGCCAGGACGATTTTATGCCATCTTATAGATGGGAAAATTAAGGCACAGAGATATCAAGGAACCAGCCCAGGATTAAACAGCACTCCTATCTGAGTTCAAAAATATAAGTGCAAAACCCCTTCCTCTCTAGCACTGTTTTATTTTCTGATTCTAACTTTTCACAATAAATTATTCGTAACTGATATTCTTTCAAACCCCTGTTCGGCCAATCCCCAACTCCAAGGCAAACCTGCAGTATTATTATATTAATATTTCCTTAACACAAATAAATAATAAAATATAGTCTTTACAATCTGTGTATTTAGCTTTTACCAATCATATTTCCAGTCTTCTTCTTTCAAATGGAAGTATAGTTAGTTTACAATGTTGTGTTAGTTTCAAGTGTACAGCAAAGTGATTCAGTTATACACACACACATGCACACACACATACATTCTTTTTCAGATTCTCTTCCATTATAGGTTATTACAAGATACTGAGTATAGTTCCCTGTGCTACACAGCAGGTCCTTGCTGTTTACCTATTTTACGTATTTTATATATAGTAGTGTGTATATGTTAATTCCGAACTCCTAATTTATCTCTCTCCAGTCTTCTTTATTAAGATCACAAGATCAAGTGTCCAGAAGTATGGGTGTTATTTATTTTTTAATGTGTATCTTTCTCTTAAAACATGAAAGTAATGTACTCAGTGTAAAAAAAATGGGAAATGCTTAAAACTAGACATAAAAGTACCCACCGAGCCACCACCAGAGATGACCACTGCTTACATTTGGTGACTTGTCCTCCAGGCTGATCCTGCATAGTTTCGTTTACAGAATCGAGCTCACAGGATGCACTCAGCAGTGGCTTTCACACTGGGTGGCTACACATGTTCAAATTAACCATTCAAGACACCCACTGGTCTTACAACATAGGTTCTTTGTAGATCTTAGCTTCACAGAGTTCTTTCTTCCTTTAAACAGAAATTTAAAAAGTCACAGGCATGCCACATAACACCAGGAACACTGGAACTCCTGGAGACTAAAAACCAAAGGACAGTTCAGACCACCCAGCATCCTGTCACTGGATATGTTAACGAGCTCCCACTAGAAAACCCAAACAAGGCTGACAGCCCCAGTGGATGACCCAGGCAGTCTCCAGACTTCCTTGCCCCAAAGCCACAGCCAACAGCCAGCTGGCTGCTTCTGGGGACCAGTATTCCATTTGTGACCAAGGGTCAGACTCCCGTCACTTCTCTGAAAGCTGGGCGTGGCTAAAATGATGCTGGCAGGGTCTCTGTGATAACTCTCTTTAATAAGAGATCTGAGCATTTTGGGAAGGATGAGCGATGACAATGGGATAAAGGAAACCCTGCTCTTAGTGGGTATCAGCCTCTATTTAGGAACATGGTGCAGGATGGGAGTTGCAAAGGCTGCCAAGAAGAGCAGGCCCATGTCTGGAAACTGAGGGGTGACAGGTGATGCTTTATAGAGAAGTCAGTAGAGGTGGGTGGAAAGAGCAGGTAGCAGAGACCAACAGAAGGGAGGAGAAACAAGGGATGGAGAGCAGTGGGAGAGTGCTAAGGCTTCCTGCAGGGAGCCTGCTGAAGCCTAGAGGGGCAGAAGGCAAGGAAGAGAGGGGAAGACAGAACTAGACTCTGCAAATGAAGGGTGAGGAGACGCATGGCATGCACAGATCACCACGCACACAGCTCCAAACTGGCCTTGTTTGTCACTGGCTGGGGCCCAGATAAGCCGACAGCTTCTTCCATCAGATGCCTCCCAAGAGGAGTGGCTGGCCTGGCATAATAGCCTGGACGGGGGTGTGGGGGGTGGGGGGGTGTTGGAGGGATGGAACAGGACCATGGGGCACAGCAGTCGCACCTTCCACGTGGCTTGGGACAAACGTGCTCCTTCTTTGAGCAGGAGCACAACATTCTCCACCAACAAAATCACCTGTCCGATGCCCCAAAGGATTTACAGAACTTTGCACAGATGGTCTCCCAAACCTATTTACTTTGAATAGCAAGACTGACTTTGAACAGTTGGGTGCTCAGTAGTGGAAGGCAGCACAGAACTTAAGAATAACCCTGCCATCGCTGTGTCACTTCAGAGGGGCCGTCTCACGCTGAGCGACGTGGTATAAGGAGGGCTGGATCAGGGTGCCCAGCTCACGGACAATCCCGTTGACCTACTGAGGCCTCCGTTTCCCTTTCTATAAATAAAAATTCATTCGTTCGTCCATTCTAATGTAATATGTGCCACTAATAAGAATAATAATTAAAATATGAATAACATGAATGATGACAGTCATAGCAGTTAACATTTACTGAATGCTTACCGTGTACCAGGCTCTATACTATAAGCATTTCTATGGGCTATTAATTCACTCTATATGATAACCCTGTCATTACCCCCATTTTACAGATGGAGAAACAGAGGACAGAAAGATACAGTTGTTGGCCACATAGTCCACAGTAAGTGGCAGAGCTGGGATTTGAACCAGGCAGTTGCTTCCAGAGCCCAGGCTCTAAAGCACTCTACTGCCTCTGTGTTTCAGGGTCTGGGAACACATGGGTGAACAAACAAGTATGACCCCTGCTTGCATGGAATGTACAGTCCCGAGGGGAGACTTGCAATAACGGATAAACACTTAATAACCACCCAGGAGAAACACATAGGACGCTGTGATCAAGAATATGAAGAGCAAAGGGAGGACAGCCTGCTTAAAGAGAGTGACCAGGGGAGCTGTGATCCTTGCAGGGGTGGCGTTCTAGGCAGAGGTAACAGCACCTGCAAACGCCCTTAGACAGGAAAGAGCTTAGCACATCTAAGAAAGGGAAAGGAGACCATGGGGCCAGAGCCAACTGGACAAGGTGGAGAATATCAGGAAAAACTGCGTTTGGAGACCAGCTGGGAGCTGGAACATACGGGCACTGCAGTCTTTGGCGAAGAGTTCAATCTCACTCCAAGTGTTGATACGTGAAAGAACTCCCAAAATACCACCTTGCAGGACACAATCAGGAGGGCCATGGTTAAGTGAATTGCTAGGCCACACCCAAGCTGTTTGGCTGTTTTCAAGTTACTTAACCTCTCTGGGCATCAGTATCCTCATCTGTAAAACAGGAATTATAATAATACCTACTTCATAGGGTTGTTGTAAGTATTAGAAAGGTCAGTTATACGTGTAAAAAAAACACCTAGGCTAGTGCTGGGCACATAATAAGAGCTTGTTTGTGTGTTACTTGGTGGACTCTGCCCACCCCCACTCCCATCCACCAAAACTTACAAGTTTTTGCCACGTATTCAATAAGTTTCCTCTTTTAGTAGGGGAGGCAGTGGTAAGGGTAGAGCCAAGAAAGAGAAGGAATGAGGCAAAATTAACTTGCACCCAATACTGCTTGCAGCCATTATGGTGACAGGCACCAGATAAACACATAAACAGCACTGAAGACAGCCTCCTTGGCCAGCTGTTGCCATCAGCCACTTTAGACAATTACGCAGGCAGACGCATAACCTTTATATAATTAAGCATTCCCTTCTTTTTATTCCCTCCCCCTTTTATTTAGTCTGCTTTCAACTGTGAAGGTCCAGATGCCGGCTTCACTTGGATGCGCTGACTTACAATAATTTTGAGTAATTTTGAGTTAAGCTTTATTTTACTGTCTATGTAAATAATGAGGCAGAGGCAGACTCAATAAAAGGCATCCCTGGCTGGAGTCACAGTCTGGTTCCAGGACTGCAGCAGGCCTTCAGGAATCTGGGGGGTTGCCACGGAGAGTTAAGCGGGGAGGCGCTTTGCCACAGCCAGGGAAGTCTCCTGGAAAACAAGGCATCCGCCAGGCCAGGGGGCAGACATTTGTGACCATGTCCGCCTCCCCCTCCAGATTCAGTGTAGAAAACATTGTTGTTCCCAATTCTTCACTCTTTCCTGCACTCACGCCCTTGGCCATGCAACCATGCCACTTCTCTCACCAGAGGTACAGTACACTTCCTGCACCACTGACCTTGGGCGTGGGCATGTGACTTACTCTGGCCCTCAGGACCACAGTACGTGCCACGAGCAGAGGCTTAAAATATGCCTGTGCAGCTGGGTGTGGTCTTCTGCACTTCTGACACTACCATGAAAACAACAGGCCCTGGGTAGCCCGTGTCTTCTCCCAGAAGCAAGAGAAACAGGTAGAGCACACCTGAGCCCCACCTGCAGAACGAAGCCAAGCCTGGCCTGCATCAGCGGAAGCCTACCAAACTACAGACTGGGTCCCGCTCTCATACTGCATCATGTACATTTCAAAATATTCACTGGTGGTTGCTCATGTGACGGTATCTGCTCCAGTGCTCTCTGTGCTTCTCTCCTTCTCTGGACTCTAAGCTCCTCAAGGTCTGGGTCTGGGTCTTATTCCTGTTGGTCTCCCAGCGCCGCAGACAGTGTCTGCATAATAATAATCATAATCGCAACAGCCATAGCAACAGTGAATCACAGCAGCTACTATCTGCTATGCGCTTCCCACGTGCCAAGCACTACGCTAACCCTTTACCAACATTATTTCATCTGCTAATCATAGTAAATGAGGAGATGGTCTTGTCCCCATCTTTCAGAGGAAAAAACTGAGTCTTGGAGGGGTTATTCCATCAGTTCTTAACCCTCAAACGTGCAGAGCAAGCCCTTTCTATGTCCTCCCTCACCCTGAGCCTCGATTTTCTTGACCACAGCTCTACCCCAGACAGTCTCCGAGCTGTTCATCTAGATCCCCTCACTTGCTCTCGTGGGTACACAGCACAGGCCTTACTTGCTGTTTTCTGTCTGTGCACCTGGTCACCCAAACCAAACTGTAAGGTCCTAGGGGGCAGGGATCACGTCTTTAGAATGTGGTAGTTAAGAGTTTTGCCTCTGAGGTCACAAGAGTGTGGGTTCAAATCCTGGCACTGCCATTTACTGGATGACTGTACAGTCAGGGTTCTCCAGAAGGACAGAACCGATGGGAGACAGGATCAACAGACACACACAGACTGATTGATCTACCGTGAGGGATTGGTTCAGGCAATCATGGAGGCTGAGAAGCCCCACGGTCTGCCCTCTGCAGACTGGAGGCCCAGGGAAGCCAGGGGTGTAGCTCTAGTCCAAATCCAAAAGCCTGAGAACCAGGGAGCGAACAGTGTTTAAGCCTCTGTCTGAATCTGAAACCCCAGGACCGGGAGAACCAACGTCCAGACATCTGAGGGGAGGAGATGATGGATGGTCCCGCAGAGAGAGTGAATTTACCCGTCCTCCACCTTTCTGTCCTCAATGGATTAGATGAGGCCCACCCACACTGGGAAGGGCCCCCTGCTTTACTCAGTCCATGATCCAAATGCTGATCTCTTCCAGAAACATCCTCACAGATACACCCAGAAACGCTTTACCAGCTCTCTGGTCATCCTAAGGGAAGACCAGCCAAGGGGTCACATAAAATCAACCGTCACAGTGACCTCATGCCAGTTCCATAACCTCCCTCACCTCACATCCTCCCCTGTTAAAGGGGATCATAGTAATAGGAGAAACTGCTTCCAAAGATCCAGTGCAGTGTAAAGCGAATGCCCGCTGCCTGGCAGAGTGTGGGCAATACTACTGCTGACGGCTGTCTCTCCAGGTCCCCAGATCGCGGGCACTGCCTTTGCAAAGAAGATCGTCTCACACCTTGGCCTGTGGTCCCATGGTGGTACAGCTTTACCCTTCCAAGCTGGAGGTGACCTTTTGGCTCACAGACCGTGAGACAAGCAAAGCAGCCAGGAATTCCTAGCATCAATCACCTCAGATAGCCCATCACGCTTTCCTCCTTCACAGAAACCAGCTCTTCCCGCCTGAACACTTCTGTGAAGGTCTCTCTCCTGAGACACTGCTTCTCCCGAATTCCACAACCTGCAATATTTTGCTGGAATGGTAACAACTTGATACACATGCTGTACCATCTTCTCAGAATTCATCGAGGTCTTGCTGATCCTAGGTGAGCCCTCGCTGGCCTGCCCTGCACCCCGCAGAGCACAGGCACCCCTTTCGATGTCGGGGTCCGGCGCTCCCAGGGCACATGCGGACGGCACTGCCATACTTTTCTTACATGGCCACAGGCGGCCAGGTAAGCTCGGTGCTCCCTCAGTCGCATTCCAGCCTCGTCTCTGTGCTCCACCACCCATCCCCCCTCCCCGTTACTACCACGGAAATGCTTCCTCTCCTCCAGGCGCCTTCTGGCTTCGGGTATCACTTTGACGGAGGCAGACTCTGTCTGTGGATTTCGGTCTAATTTTCTCCCATAAATCAGTTCTCCCTTCCCATGGCCACTGCTGTTCTGTCTCAGTTGCTCCTCTAGATGTTCGTTCATTTCATCCAATTGTATATTCAACAGATGGTTACCGAGTGCCAAGTGTGTGCTGGGGACCAGGGACAGAAGTGTGAAAGGGAGAGGCAGTTCAGCCACGTTGCCGAAACGTGGAAAGTGCAGACTGCTATCTGGAGCTGGGTTGCAGGGTTCAAATCTGGCCTCTTCACCTATTAGCTGTGTGACCCAAAGCAAATTAACCAACCTCTCTGGGCCTCAGTTTCTTTTTTGAAATTAATTCTTCAAATATTTATTAAGAGCAAAAGGAAATGGTGATGTCCAACCAATCTCCACACAGATTACCCTGTGGTCCTATCTCCTCCTCTGGATCCTTCCAAAGACCCCACACCTGGTCTCTGCAGGATTTTGTTCACACTTGTGGTGACATAATGACATGCCCCCCTTCTAAGCTGCAGTCTGGGTCTCTTAGATCTCAATTTAGGTGTTTTTTTTTCAAGTAATAAACTCAACATTTTAATACTCTGTCCTTATACAGTTTTTCTTTTTATTTATTTATTTTTTAAAATTAATTAATTAATTAATTTTTTTGCAGTATGCAGGCCTCTCACTGTCGTGGCCTCTCCCGTTGCGGAGCACAGGCTCCAGACGCGCAGGCTCAGCGGCCATGGCTCACGGGCCCAGCCGCTCCACGGCATGTGGGATCCTCCCGGACCAGGGCATGAACCCGTGTCCCCTGCATCGGCAGGTGGACTCTCAACCACTGCGCCACCAGGGAAGCCCTACAGTTGTTCTTTTTAATTTATTTTTTATTGAGGTAAGTTTCATGTGTACAACATTATATTGGACTTCCGTATATACTATGGTGTGCTGCTCACCACCAAAAATTCAGTTTCCATCTGTCACCATACAGTTAACCCTCTTCACCCATCTCACCCTCTCCACCACCCTTACCCTCCAATAACTCTCTCTCGTGATCTGCAAGTTTGTTTTTGCTTGGTTTGATTTATTCATTTATTTGGGGGATTTTATTTGTTTTTTATATTCCACATATGGGTGAAATCATATGGTATTTTTCTTTCTCCATCTAACTTATTTCACTTAGTATAATACCCTGAAGGTATCTATGTTGTTGCAAATGGCAAGATTTCATCCTTTTTGTGGCTAAGTAGTATTCCATCACATATAGATTCCATATATATATATATATGGAATATTTCATTATATTATAGTATATTCCATCCCATTATATAACATATATAATCTGTGTTTACATATACATAGATATATATGTGTGTGTGTATATATATATATATACATATATATATACACATACCACATCTTCTTTATCCATTCATCTGTTGATGGACACTTAGGTTGTTTCCATGTATTGACTATTGTAAATAATGCCAAGATGAACTTTGGGTTGCATATACCTTTTCAAATTAGTGTTTTTGTATTCTTTGGATAAATACTCGGAAGTGGGATAGCTGAAACATATGGCAGTTCTATTTTTAGTTTTTGAGGAACCTCCATACTGATCTCCATAGTGGCCGCACCAACTTACATTCCTACCAACAGTGCACAAGGGTTCCTTTATCTCCACATCCTTGCCAGTACTTGTTATTTCTTGCTTTTTTTGTTAACAGCCATTCTAACAGGTGTGAGGTGATATCTCATTGTGGTTTTGATTTGCATTTCCCTAATAATTAGTGATGATGAACATCTTTTCATGTGCCCGTTGGCCATCAGCATGTCTTCTTTGAAAGAATGTCTATTCAGATCCTCTGCCCATTTTTAAATTGGTTTGTTTGTTTTTCTGTTGTTGAGCTGTATGAGTTCTTCATATATTTTGGGTATTAACCCCTTATCGAATATATTACTTGCAAATATTTTCTCCCATTTGGTAGGCTGACTTGTCATTTTGTTGATGGTTTCTTTTGCTGTGCAGAAACTTTTTAGTTTGACGTAGTCCCATTTGTTTGTTTTTGTATTTGTTTCACTTCTCTGAGAAGGCACATCTAGAAAGATATTGCTAAGACTGATGTCAAAAAGCATACTGCCTATGTTTTCTTCTAGGAGTTTTATGGTTTCAGGTCTTACATTCAAGTTTTTAACCTATTTCCAGTAGATTTTTGTGTATGGTGTGAGATAGTTGTCTACTTTCATAGTTGTCTACTCATATTTTTCCATGTGGCTGTCCAGTTTTCCCAGCACCATTTATTGAAGAGACTATCCTTTCTCCATTGTATGTTCTTTGCTCCTTTGTAGTAAATTAATTGTCCATATATGTGTGGATTTATATCTGAGCTCTCAATTCTGTTCCATTGGTCTATGTATCTATTTTTCTGCCAGTACCATCCTGTTTTGATTACTGTAACTTTGTGGTTTGTTTATTTATTTATTTGGCTGCCTGGGGTCTTAGTTGCGGCACGTGGGTTCTTTGTTGTGGCATGTGGGATCTTTCGCTGTGGCATGTGGGCTCTTCATTGTGGCACACGGGCTCTAGAGCACGCAGTCTTGGTTGCCCCGCAGCATGTGGGATCTTAGTTCCCCAACCAGGGATCGAACTCACATCCCCTGCACTGGAAGGTGGATTCTTAACCACTGGACCACCAGGAAGTCCCAATTACTGTAACTTTGTAGTACAGTTTGAAATCAGGGAGTATTATATCTCCAGCTTTCATCTTTTTTCTCAGGATTGCTTTGGCTATTTGGGGTCTTTTGTGGTTCCATTCAAGTTTTAGAATTTTTCTCTCTTCTATTTCTGTGAAAAATATCCTTGGGGTTTTTTTTTTTTTTTTGGTACGCGGGCCTCTCACTGTCGTGGCCTCTCCCATTGTGGAGCACAGGCTCCGGACGCGCAGCCTCAGCAGCCATGGCTCACGGGCCCAGCCGCTCCGCAGCATGTGGGATCTTCCCGGACCAGGGCTCGAACCCGTGTCCCCTGCATTGGCAGGCAGATTCTTAACCACTGTGCCACAAGGGAAGCCCGTCCTTGGGGTTTTAATAGGGACTGCAGTGAAGCTGTAGATTGCTTTAGGTAATATGGACATTTTCACAATGTTAATTCTTCCAATCCATGAGCACAGAATATCTTTCCATTTATTTATGTCCTCTTCAATTTTGTTCAGCAATGTCTTACAGTTTTCAGTGTACAGGAGTTTCACTTCCTTGGTTAAATTTATTCCTAGGTATTTTATTCTTTTTGTTACAATTGTAAATGAGATTGTTTTCTTAATTTCCCTTTCTGCTAGCTCATCATTAGGACATAGAAACACAGCATATTTTTGTATGCTGATTTTGTTCCCTGCAACTTTACTGTATTCGTTTATTGTTTCTAGTACATTTTTGGTGACGTTTTCAGGGTTTTCTCTATATAAAATCATGTCATCTGAAAATACAGTTTTGGGGTTTCATTTTTTTTTCATTGATAAAATGTGGATAATAGTTATTGCCTCATGGGGTTCTTGCAAGGTTTAAATGATTGACATGTACGAAATGCTCGGAGAAGTGCCCAGCACATAGTAAACACGCACATGACTTAGTACAACTAAGTACAACTATTTTCCACTTCGTACAACTAGGGCTGCTACTACCACTACCTGCAGAGTAAAAATATTATTATTCAGGTGAAAGAGATTGCCACTGGCTTGATGAAGCAGAGGTACATAGTATGATGAAGTCATCCAATGAGGAAGGGATCTGACCACTTTTTTAAAAAAGCTTGCTACATCATCACACAGTTTTGTCTTATTTCACGTGTGTTTCTCAGCTCCTCCTAACTGAATATAAATCTCGAGAAAGAAAGGACTGTCATGCACTACTTGTGAACTTGTCCCCAGACCAGAAATATAGCTGAGGGAGTCTAGGTAGTGTATTTATTAAAAAACAAAGCAGACAAGGGTGCTAAGACAATTCAAAGGGGAAAGAACAGCCTTTCAACAAAAGAGGCTGGGACAACTGGATATCCATAGGCAAAGGAATGAATCTGAACTCCTGACTCACACCATATATAAAAATGAACTCAAAACGGATCATAACCTAAATATAACGGCCAAAACTATAAAACTCTTAGAAAAAACATAGGAATAAATCTTTGGCACCTTGGGGTAGGCAATGGTTTGTTAGATATGAAACCAAAAGTACAAACAAAAGAAAAAAATAGATGAATTGGACTTCATCAAAATTAAAAACTTTTGTGCTGCAAATGATACTGTCAAGAAAGTGAAAAGGCAGCTCACAGAATGGGAGAAAATATCTGGAAATCATATATCTGATATGGACTTGTTAGAAGAAGCTATAAAAAACCCTTGCAACTCAACAATAAAAAGACAAATAACTCAACTTAACAATGGGCAAAGGATTTGAATAGACATTTCTCCAAAGATGATTAAAAAATGGTCAATAAGCACATGAGAAGATGCTCAATATCATTAGTCATTAGGAAAATGCAAATCAAAATCACAGTGTAATTCTGTCTCACACCATAAGGATGGCTATAATAATAATAATAATAATAATAAGACAATTATAAGTGTTGGTGAGGATCTGGAAAAATCAGAACCCTGCTGATGGTAATGTAAAATGGTGCAGCCACTTTCAAAAACTGTCTGGCAGTTCCTCAAAGCATTAAACATAAAGTTATCACATGACCCAGCAATGCCAATTCTAGGTATATACCCAAGAGAAATGAAAACATAGGTCCATACAAAATTTGCACATAGATGTCCACAGCAGGATTATTTATAAGAGCCAAAAAGTGCAAATAACTCAAATGCCCGTCAACTGATGCATAGGTAAATCAAATGTCATATATCCACACAACAGAATAATATTTGCCAATAAAAAGGAATGAAGTACTGACACATGCTACAACCTGGATGAACCTTGGGAACATGCTAAGTGAAACAAGCCAGTCACAAAAGAGCACATATTATAGAATTCTATTTATATGAAATGTCTAGAACAGGCAAATCTATAGAGAATGAAAGGGTGGAGGGAGGAGTGCATGGGGTTAGTGCGGATGACTGCTCATGGGGACAGGATTTCTTTTTGGAGTAATAAAAATGTTCTAAAATTAGACAGTGGTCCAACTGTGTGCATATACTAAAAAACACTGAATTGAGCCCTTCGGATGGGTGACTTGTATGGTATGTAAATTACATCTCAATAAAGCTGTTTGAAAAATCCCAAAACAATCTAATATACTTTCAATTAATACCTCCTGTATTGGTGTTCAGGACTCCCAAATTGAGTTCAGTTTAGAGCCTTCGATTGGCAGAAAGTGAGGTATTTCAGACACACATTCTTATTTTTTTGCTTCCGTTGTTGGGAGTTGTGTATGTGTCAAATGACACACTGTATAATGTGCCAATACCATTTACAATATCATGCAGATGTTTTCCCCTCTAATTACTAACTCCTAAGTTCTTTTACCCCCTCACAAAGAGCATGATGGGAAAAGACCTGAGTTTCAGGGTCTGAAGAATTGGATTCCTGTCCGGTCTTGTCATTTCCAAGCTGTGTGACCTTGGACAAGTCACTTTCTGGGCCTCCATTTTATCTTTTAAAAAAATCAAAGAGCTTATCTAATGTTTCTCAAGCAGAGAGAGAATACCATTAATGGTATTTGGGGGAGGGGGGCCCAATTCTTTGTGAGGCTGCACCCCACGATGAAGGGCGTTAAATTTCCCTGACCCCATCCACTAAATGCCAATCATGTCTCCACCTCCTGCCCCATCATTTTGAAATTCACCATCAACATTTCCAAATACCCCCTCTCTCACCTACATTTCTCCAGGGTAACTCTTTTAGCTCCAAACAGTCCTTGCCACTGGCCATACTGCCTTCCTCTAGTAATTTCTGCCTCCATAGAGCCCTGATCACACTCATTTCCACTTTCCAGGTCTTTCCTCGGTGGATATAAACATCTTACAGAATCATGTGAAGTTTACTACCAGACTGGGAGCTAAAGGGTTGACCAAGCAGAGAACAGTGCCATGTAAGGCATTTCTGAACTGGCAGAGCCCACATGGACCTCAGTCGTGTGGACATCGCTGCAGCCACGGCCGTCATGCTGCCTGTCACACTGTCAGACTGCATGGGGAGCCGGGGACTCAGACAACTACTGGTCCAGTTTCAGCTGGGGTGCTGCGATGCTTCAGAATCATTCTATTTGATTAAGTTTGAAAATTCATGGTGTGGTTCTGATTCAAAATACTTCTAATGAAAAACAATAAGGGACAACAATGGAAACAAAAAAAGACAACAGCAGAACGAAGATGAGTTTAGAACCCAGCAAAACCCTTCTGGTTTTCGCTTCACGTTTCAGTTCTTATCTCAGTTTTAAATAGAGCATGTATTAAATATGATGTGAAGTCACATTTTAACACCCTCTGTGCAAATTTTGCAATTCTAATAGAAAACACGCCATAAATTAGTTTGAGGGGACTCGTCTTTTCTGCACATCTCAAAGTGTGATTGTGTAGCATAGATGATCAGTTACTCCAGAGACTTTTTTCCCTCTTTTCTTCCAGATTCTACCTCACAATTTTTGCTCTAGAAGATGACCCTGCAATCAGAAGACTAATCTTTGTTCCTCCTGATAAATCATCAAAGTAATTTCTTCCAAACTAATCAAGACTTACACATGTCTTTTAACCTGGTGCTGGTCCTTAGAAATGGAGAAAACCACATAATGTAGGGGGCCTGCTTATTCAATGGTGCATCCTAAATGCCCAACACAATATCTGCTGAACGAACAAAGGCTAATATGAATTCACCTCTGTTACTTACCAATAAGACAGCTTCTCCAAGGACATAACCAGGGAAGTTATTATTGAGACACTCAGACAACAGAAGCCCCTCCTGAGCATCCCACACACCTGATTCCTTGGCAGAGGGTCTGCTCCACCCAACCTCTAACTGAATGTTCACCATCTGGAATGTTCCACTGCCTTTTCCACTTGTGTAGGCCAGAAAGCAAGATGCCAAATGAAACCAAGCCTGGGGCCTGGCTCCTTGCTGGTAGGCAGGAAGGAGAAAACCTTGTTAGCTGTCAGAGACAGAGCACCCTGGAGAGCTCACCTGATTCTGTTACATTTAGTGTTTCTCCAAAGAGGAAAAGGCTCCGGCCAGCAGCTATGGTGGTTGCTGGTTATAGAGAGGAACGCTAACCCCTGGGGAACGGAACCCACACTCAGGAGTACCTGCTCTGAGCTGCATGCTCTGCAACCTTCTCTCACTTTTCCTTCCAGCAATCCTGCAGGCAGGCCTTGTCACCTTGGTGTTGAAGAGGCTCAGAGTGGTTAAGCAACTTGCCCAAAGTCACAGAGCTGCCAAATGGCAGAGCTTCCGCCTGACGCTATGCAAAGTCTGGGGTCTGAATGTGTTGTATCACGAATATGGCTGATACCGCTGCAAGGTGATGGGAGGTCTTGGAAAGCAGCTGGCTCCGAAATTTATACCTAAAGCCTGATTTTTTTTTTTTTTAACTTTCTCACATCGAATGTTCTCTGTATCCTCCGTGCCTACACAGGGCTGGCAGAGAAAATCAAAGCCCCCCAGGTAACTGTCTCACACTGAGGAAGTGGTGGGTTAGGGACGTGGGCTCAGCTTCCATCAGAAGCACCTTACGCAGCCCCTGTGAATTATGGGGTGACTGTGAGGTGACCAGGAGTAGCTCTGTGTGACTGAGACATGACACAGCAGAGCCTGCTGGTCACCCGCCTTTCCAGTCTATGTGCGCAACACCCTCTTCCTGAGAGCTCAGGAACATAAGGACCACATGAAAGCCCTCTTGGGAAATGAGAGGCCGAGTGAAGGGTTTGAGCCAATCAGCTTCTTTCTTTCAAGGAGCAGATTAATGGCAAAGGGAGATGCCTTTCTATTGACTGAGGTTCCAATTAGCAACAACTGCATAACAAATCATCCTCAAATGGCTCAAAAGGATGACACTTCATTATCTCTCGCAGTTTCTGTGGTTCAGGAATTCAGGAAAGGAGCGGCACTTCTGGCTTGGGGGTCTCACATACTGTTGTAATCAGACAGTGGCAGAGGCAGCCAGGGGCCGCCCAGGCATCTCTCTCCTCAGGGGCCTCTCCAAGGTCTCTCTGTATAGACTAGTTTGGGCTTCCTTACAACATGGCAGCCTCAGGGCAGCTGGACTGCTTACATGGCTTCTGAAGCTTTCAACAGGGAGTATCCCAAGAGCAAGGAGGAAGCTGCATGGCCTTTTATAGTCGTAGAAATCACATAGCATCACTTCTATCATACTCTATTGATCAAAATAGTCACAAAAGCCAGGCCAGTTTCCAGGGGAAGGCTCCACTTCTTGATGGAAGGATGACAAAGAATATGTGGACATATTTTAAAACTGTCACACTGAGATTGGGAGAAAGAGAGAAGTAACTGAACTGTGGATAGCATGGGGATGTGGACAGCGGGGAGGGACACACCAGAGAGTCACTTTCCCCAAATACACATTTCCAGAAGGTAAGCAGACAGGCACAGGTAGACCAAAAGAGTTTGAGGGAAAAATCTATAAAAGGTTCTGAGCCACAGGGAAAGACTGCCTAACAAATCGGCTAATGAGGACAAAGCACCTGTCCTTGGAGATTTCCTTCAGATGCAAACTGACCCAAATCTGTGGCCCACTGACTTCTGTGAAAAAAGCAAAATCAAAGTCGTGTTCCTGCCATCTAAAGAATAACTATCACCTTGATCACACTCCAAAATCAAGGTAAAAGCTTACAAAGGGTCACAACAGGCTTACAATAAATGAGACCATGAAGGAACAAAGAAATACGAGAAGTGCCTTTTCAACTATACATCTGGGGATGCAGAGGGGCTGCCCGCACTGGGTGTGTACCTGAGTCTCCCCAGTTGGCACTGCACAGCACTCCAGCTCACACCTGTTTCAGAGCCCAAGGAGGCAAAGCACACACCACGGAGTGTTCTCTCTCAGGCTGTGGGAACGAATGCCACTCAGATAGAAGTCTGTGGTCTGGTGGTGGTCCATGCAGAAAACCTACAAGACATGCTGCTGGCATATACCAACCTTTGAAATATCAGCTCAGATTAAAAGAGACCGTGGCAGAGAGTGTGGCCAATTATTCCCCAGTGTCTATCCATTCTCCCTTTCTGTCTTTTCAGATATATACTCCTGGGTTTTAGTTGAGCATATAAATACCCAAATGATTAAGAATACCTTTCTCAGCCTCTCTTGCAGCTAGTTATGGTCATGTGACTAAGTTCAGGTCTCTGGATTAGAAATAAAAGTGATGTGTGCAACTTTCAGTTCATTGCCTTAAAAATGAAGCAGATATCCTGGTTTCCCCTTCTTTCCTCCTTCCTGATATCTGGGAAATAGTGACCTTTGCAGCAACCTTGGGGGAGGGCAGAGCTCCCTATTGGCCCAGACTGCTCATCTTTGGGATGTTATATGTGAGAGAATTCATCTTCTTTAAGGCACTTATTTAAGTTATAACCTCCATCGTATTTTAGCCACTATATATTGGGGTCTCTTTGTTACAGCAGCTTAGCCTATTTCCTAACCAATACATAGTCCCTGGACTGTCTCTAGTCTTTTAAACTAAGAACCTAATGTCAGAAAGAATCAGAGAAGAAACACTAGAAACCAGATCCTAAAGATTCCCCCCAATTTGCTCACATCCCTGTTTTCTCTACATCTCCCATCTTCTGAGTCCCTCCTAATTGTCTGAAGTACATAATATAAGTCTTCCATGATTCCATGAATGACTGACAGTGACCACTCTTTCAGTAGATTATCACTTGTAACTCACTCAAGCCAGTTCAAATGAAGACAAAGTTTTGCTCTAGGTCCCAGAGGCCTCAGTGAAAGGTAGAGACATTGGGCCTCATGGGAGCTAGAGCTGGGAATTGGGAAGCCATCCAGGATAAAGCAAATACCCTCTCCATCCCTCTCTGGGGGCTGCCACCTCTGGCCTCTTAGATGTCCCCTCTAAGCAGACCAGCACTCTCAACTGTGAATTCTGCCCTTCCCAACTGTGGCTGCCACGTTGCTGGGTCCTACCTCTACACAGTGTTTGCTCAGCCTCCTAAGGTTGATTCAACCCTGAGTGTCTGAGTTTGAGACAGTCATTCTGATTTGCTGCTGGCCAGCCCATGAACTGACTGGTTGTGGGTCAGGTGTCTAAGTCTAGTTGGGTCAACAGTGGCTGAGGTGGCGGGGAACTGTCTTGGAAAGTGACCTTTGCCCTTCCAAAGGTCATGAGTGGAGCAGACAGTCTGGAAGGAGCTGAGGACAGGGCAGCTAACACGACATATTCAGTATACTTTGGCACCCAGAATATATGGAGCATTAATGTGTACATGTTGTCAAACGCAAGGGCTTAATGGGACATTTCTCAAGTTAGTAGTGTTGATCAAAGGAGTGGTTATGTATTCCTGGTCTTCGTCTCCAACTGAAAAATAAGTTACTAGGAAATAGAGCTGCTGCTAGGAAGTCTCTTGATTTCTCATAGCACCTAGCAGTGCGCTCTGCAAAAGAAGACCTTCAATAAAAGCTGACCCACTGACGGTAATTTGAGCAGCGCACACATTACATAGGGCACAAGATCTCAGGGAAGAGAACTCACGGAAGGGAAACGTGCGTAAGTGTCATTTTGTGGCATTCAGAACCAAAGACTAACCTGACATAACCTGCTGAATTTCCAGAGAGAAACAAGGAGGGAGCAAGAGAGAGGTGCTGGGAGCATTGGGGGATATGACAAGATATCTGCAACATCAGAGCACATTTTCATTTCCCACAGGTCACAGAGCTCTCAGGTAGCCAAACCGGGGCCAAAAAAAGAAAGGTATTTACTGGATTGCATGACCCCAGGGAGATTTTCAAGCCTCTAGTCAAGGGTGGCGGATGGAAATACCCAGCATGTGGCCATCTAACCGCCTAAGCTATTCTCATCCTGGAGAATTCACAGAATCTATTATTCTGCGGTCTCATTTACAGTATCCCCAAGTTGCAATTAGATCTCCCCTGCCAATGGGATAGCAAAGCTCTATTAAGACGCACGGAGAATCAAAATTCTCACTGCAGGCAATGATAACCAGCCCCTCCTGTGAATTCCTTTACCAGAGCAGAGCATCTCATTTCTCCTGATTTTCCTCCTTGGGCTCCACCTTCCAACGGAAGCACGCAGGGAGGGGGCCTGGCAAGCTAGCCTCAACCCCCCTGACAGCTTCACGTCCCTCCACGCACCCCCCCCCCCCCACACACACAAGCACACTTTGCTCTGGCCGTTTGGAATCTCTGTGTCTGAATATGCTCTTCCCTCTGGCTAGATGCCCACCCTCGTGCTTGTTGCTGGGTCCATTTTTATTTACGCTTAACGTCTGGGCAGAGATTTCACTCCTCTGAAGGCTTCCCATATCCCCTAGGAAAAACAGTCATTCCCCACTGTCCCGGTCATGTCCTCGTGTCCCCCACGGCGTGCTGTTCCTTCCTCTATTACAGCATTTATCACATTTCGGGGTAATTATTCCTGGGGCGCTCTGCTTCTCCCTTGTCAACTATGAGCAACTGTGATGGGACTGAGCTTTGTGTTTCTTCCAGAACCCAGGTGGGCCGGGCAGTAGCAGGCACTGTGCAAATGATCTGTGTCTGAAGGAAGAGTCAAGACAGTGAAAGGGTACTGGGTGGGGAGCTGAGGGCCACAAGCTATCCACGGACAGACACATGTCCCCTGCACAATCGAACAGCACAACACGGCTTGTCCTCCAGCTCAGAAAACTTGCAGAGAGATGGTAAGCCCCATACTCGGTCCCCCTCCCCCGAAACCTAGTCCACCTGCCTCAGCAAGAGGCCCGCTCTGCCGTGTGTCCAGGCGGGATCTACCACACGCCAGGGAGAGGGAGGGACCGATGGGGGCAGAAGCCGGGACGGGGGAGAGAAGGGGAACGTAGGTGGGGAGCGGGGGAGACCGCAGAAACAGCTCTGCAGATGAGCATGGTGATCACCAGATCAGGAAGCAATTACTGTCGTGAATGGAGAATCATCCTGACTTGCTTCTAAACGAGGGACACGTTAGAAATTCTCAGATGCCTGCTGTGGTGGTAAAAGAAATGGAGGCTTTCGTGATGCAAACACTCAGTTACTAAGAAGAGAGCCCCAAAGACACAGAAAGGCACAATCAACCTCTCTCAACCTCCTTTTGCTTCTTCCAATGAAGTCAGCGTTTCTGCCTCTCCCGGCCCAGCTGGGCTTTCAAACTCTCAAATGAAAAGTGAAGAAACGGCTTCCGCATTCCTCCTGTTAACTGTACCTCCAGCAGTTTTATTCTAGGTAAAGCCATACAAATTCTTTCAGGGTGACGACTCACTCCAAGGACCTCTCTAATGATGCTCTTGACGTTGTCTGGCGGCACGAGCTTTGTGGTAAGTACTGACCACCCAAGATTCTAGGTTGTGACATTTTGGGTTGGATCCCCTAAACCCCAGACTACTATTTTTAAAAATACGTAAAGCTCTTTTCCATGCATACTTGAAAATGAAACAAAAAACTAGCACTTCTCCCATCTCATGCCCTCCATGGTTTCTCCACAAATCTTTGGCTGCGCAGTCACTTGGTTTTATCTTGCGACAGAAAGCAAAGGTCTCCTCCAAAAGCATAAGCTCCTTTTCCTCTCAATTACCCAGTGCGGGGCTTGGAGAGGAAGGGCAAAAAGCAGGCACAACTGGAAGATGCTCCGGCAGGTTCTCCGGTCCCACAAGATTAGCATCCCCACGGTGACCTGCCGCAGGCCATTTCTACCCCTGGCCACCCCCATGCAGTTTACCGTCAAATCTTGACGACGCCAGCCCCAAACACTTCTCGAAGCCATCGGCCCATCCATCCCACTGTCATCACCTTCACACATCTGGTCCATGACTTCCCATTGCCCATGGAGAAAGTCTAAGGTCCTTCATGTGGCTCCCCAGGCCACTGCTGACCGCTCCAGCTTCCTTCCAGGTTATTCTCCTCCTGTCCACCAGAGGGGGAGGGTGTCACGTGGATTTTCGGCCCTTTAAGTGCACCACGCTGTTCAAATGCTCCATCCTGGATCTTCTACCCTACAGTTCCTTGTGCCGAGAAGGTTCCTTCTGCCCCCACCCTGCCCTCCTCTTATCCAGTTAATTCCTCCGTATCCTTCCCATTTCAGCTTCACTTTCTCAAGAAGGTCTCAGTACCCTACAGAGTCCCATCACTCGCTTCCAAAGCATCCTGTCTTTGCCTTTTCCACACACTCCTCACACCAGTAACCGACTCAATGCCTGTTTTTCCTACTAGGGTGTAGGTGCCATCAGAGTAGAGATCACACTTATCCTGTTCCCTATTCCCACCTATTCCCACCTTCCACTCGAAAAGCCACATTTTTTTTCTCCCATTTTAACATTCCAAAACTGGGATGCATCTTAAAATCAATAGTCCGTCATAATTTGTCACCATTTTCTCTTTCTCAGCATAACATAAAATAATAGTGGGTCTTACACTAGATGGCATCTTGGTGTTTGTCAAAATAAGGTATGTCCCTGTATCTAATGGGCACAGCGCCTGGCACATGGCAGCCACCAATAAATACCTGATAAATACATACTGACACACACACACATTTCCCGAAGATCTGATATTAGTCGGGTTTTTCTACATCACAAATACACCTTAAAATCTCAGTGACTGACCACATCAGAAATGTATTATCTTGCCAGGGGTCTGCCGGTTGGCTGTATCTTTGTGGCCTCAGCTGGGACTGACCCCAGGCCGTGGGTTGGGTTCAGGGCTGACCCATGTGACACTTTTCCACGGGCCAGTAGTATATTTGTCTCGTAGCAGATCACTGGAATGAAAGAGACCAAGCACAGGGGCACAGCACATTCCAATCTCCCTTCTTGTCCGTCTACCAACATTCCACGGCCAGAGCAAGCCTGGCATCCACAGGTAGGGACACTTCCTCTGGCTACTGTCACAGGATAGAGCTGGGGAGTAAAGACCTGAGAGTAAGAATCCACCCACCATAGGCCCCATATGGAGAGGTCCGTGCAGGGACACCAACCTCCCATTTCCACAGCACTGAAGGACAGCTCCCTTAACGGACCATACAGAACATGGCCCTGGTCACCACAGGTGAAAGCCCTGAGTTAGCAGTGGTGGTCTGACCTGGTAGCAGCCCTCTGCCCAGCAGGCGCCAGGACCCTCCTCCTTGGTTCCCTCGGCTCTCAGGCTTTATCTGAGGTATTTATTTGAGAGGAGAGAGTAAGAAGCAGTCACCATCCCTAATTCTTTCTTTCTGCAGCTGATTATTTAACCATTGTAAGCCTAGGCTCCAGGTCCCAATCTGAGTGGGTGGCTGGCTATTTTATTTATTAAAAATTTTTTAATTGAAATATAGTTGATTTACAATGTTGTGTTAATTACTGCTGTACAGCAAAGTGACTCAGTTACACACATATGTATATATATATTCTTTTTTTTTTTTTACATCCTTATTGGAGCATAATTGCTTTACAATAGTGTGTTAGTTTCTGCTTTACAGCAAAGTGAATCAATTATACATACATATATGTTCCCATATCTCTTCCCCCTTGCGTCTCCCTCCCTCCCACCCTCCCTATCCCACCCCTCCAGGCGGTCACAAAGCACCGAGCTGCTCTCCCTGTGCTATGCGGCTGCTTCCCACTAGCTACCTATTTTACGTTTGGTAGTGTATACATGTCCATGCCACTCTCTGTAGTAGGTCTGTGTCTTTATATATTCTTTTTTTTAATATTCTTTTCCATTATGGTTTATCACAGGATATTGAATATAGTTCTCTGTGCTGTACAGTAGGACCTTGTCATTTGCCCATTCTCTATATAAAAGCTTACATCTGCTAACCCCACCTCCCTCTCCACCCTCCCCTAACCCCTTCCCCCTTGGCAACCGCCAGGGTGATTGGCTAATTTAGCTCAGCTGGGGCATTAGGACCAGAGGGTGAAAGACCCAAGTCCAACTGTCCTAAGGTGACTGGACAACAGAAGTGTTGATGGTCTTGGTCAGGACTTTAAGGAAACTTGGAGGAGTTCTGGTGCCCTGATTTCAGTCCCAGGGCTGTTGTGGAGACAGTTAATGAGGCGTGCACACCAGGTACAGAAAATGAACATCTCAAAATGCAACCTGGGAGATGCCCTATTAACCAAGCACAGCTCTAGCCAGCACCTCTCCCCACCAGGAGGATGCACCCTCAACTGTCCCGATTCCATGAAGGCACCGAGTGCTTTCACGGCTCCCTTACACCCTCATCTCCCTTTGCTTTTGCACGTTGGTCACTTTCCAGCAGTTCTGTGTCTCTTTGTTTGTATTTCTGCTGTGGCACTTGGCGTAGGGCTGCGCTCTGCCTGAGTGTGACTTCTGGGGAGCCGTATGGCTTTGCTAGGGCTGCTGTAACCAAGCACCACCAACTAGACAGCTTCAACAACAGAAATTTCCCGTCTCACGGTTCTGGAGACTGGAAGTGCCTCTTCCCCGGCCTCTGGTGGTTTGCTGGCATCCTCTGGCATTCCTTGGCTTGTAGACACATCACCCGAGTTCTACCTTCATGTTCCCATGGCTGCCTCCCTCTGTGTATCTGTGTCCAAACATGCCCTTTTGATAAGGACACCAGTCATATGGGATTAGCGGCCCACCCTCATGCGCTGTGACCTCATCTTAACTAACTACAGTGCAATGACCCAGTTTCCAAGCAAGGTCACATCCTGGGGTTTAGGACGTCAACATATGAATTATAGGGGAGAACACAATTTAAGAGACACCAAGACCATTTTTGTATCCCCTGCATGCAGCTCAGGGCCTGGCACACGGGGGCACCCTGTTACGTGCCCCCTAACAAAAATGCCGGAAAGGACAGCTCATGTGCTCTCTTGCCCTCTCTCTCTCTCACTCTCTCTCTCTCTCACTATCTCACACACACACACACACACACACACACACACAACTCTACAGAAGAAACAGAACAAAACTGTCACTGTTAGCTTCTGGTGAGTTGCCAAACCTCATGGCCAGCTTTCCAAATTCTCCTCTAAGCATTATCACCAGTATACAGCAAGCAAGATAAAGAAACGGCAACCCAATTGCCAATATACTCAAGTAACTATCCTGGCATTGGTGGCTTCTTCAGAAGAGCTTATCTTCCTGGCATTCCTCAGGAGGTGGGAGGTGCATAGGCATCATTAGTCTTTCTGACTGACAGGAAACCTTGAGTACAAAGAGAGGGAATATGCCAGCCTCATACACAACCTCCCCTCTGAGCTCACAGGACCAAGGCCGGGCAATGTCTGCTGTTCCTGGTCCCAGGACAGTAATAACCAGATGGCTACATCACGGGGTGATGGAGGATGTTAGCTCGTACGTCAGAGGACGTGAGTTCCCATCCCTGGCTTCACCACTTACTCGCTGCGTGGACATGGCACAACTACGGAACCTCTCTGTTCCTTGGGTTCTTCATCTGGAAAAATGGGGGTCATTTTCTGTGAGAGGATCCTCCTCTCACAGGGATTTTGTGAGGACTGAGTAGGAACATATAAGTAAAATGCTTGGAATGGTGCCTGACAGCACGTAACATGATGGCTATTCTTATAAACACCTGCTTGACCTTCCAAAGGACTGACTCAACATCACCTGAGTCTTCATAAGCTCTCTGTTACTAGAACGATCAGAAGTGGGGCCCATTTAAGAGGTATTCATGGTGTCGGTTCTCTATTATGCCATAACAAATTACTCCAAAACCTACAGGCTTAAAGAACCAAACATTTATTATCTCACCATTTCTGCGGCTCAGAAATCCAGGAGTGGCTGAGCTCTGGCTCAAGCCTCTTACAAGGCTACAGTTGAGGTGACTCCTGGGGCTGCAGACAGCTCAAGGTTGGATGAAGGGAGAGGCCGCCTCTGAGCTCACTCCTGTAGCTCCTGGAGGCCTCCATTCCCTGCTGGCATTTGGTCGGAGCCCTCCCCAGTTCCTTGCCGCGTGGGCCTATCCACGGTGCAGCGTACAACGTGGCAGCCGCTGACGTCAGAGTGAGCAAGACAGATAAGCAAAACACACGTGGAGTCTTTCGTAATCTTATCTTGGAATTGACATCCTATCACTTCTGCTGCTATTTTCTTTGTAGAAAGCGAATCACAATTTGTACACCTATGTTCACAGCAGCATGACTCACAAAACCCAAAAGGTGGAGGCAACTCAAGTGTCTATCAACAGATGAATGGATACACAAAATGTGGTACCAATGTACAATGGAGTACTTTTCAGCCTTCACTAAAAAGGAAGGAAATTCTGACATACGCTACAGCATGGACGAACTCCGAAGACATTCCAGAAGTGAACCAAGCCAGGCACAAAAAGACAAATACTGTATTATTCCATTTATATGAGGTATCTAGAATAGTCAAATTCATAGAAGCAAAGGAGAACAGCAGCTGCCAGGGGCTGGTGGGGGGGGCAATGGGGAGTTGTTGTTTAATGGCTATAGAGCATTTCAGTTTTGCAAAATGGAAATGTTCTGGAGACTGCGTGCACAGTAAGGTGAATGCACTTAACACTGTTGAACCATATACTTAAAAAATGGTCACTATGGTAAATTTTATGTTAAGTGTAGTTTGCCACAATTGAAAAAAAAAGTTAGTTCCAAGGTCCAGATCACATGCAAAGGGATGGGATTATACCAGGGCATGAACCCCAGGGGCTGGGGACCACTGAAGGCTGCCTGCCACATTATCATGTATCCAAAGTTGGAAAGAATCTATCTGTTCAGTTAGGACTGAATCCAACATATTTAAGGCCACCTGAGTGCTGGCCACAGCCAATATGCGCACGGCAGCGCCTGCTGACCCTCAGATGCACCCTCCCAGGGAAAGTTCCCAGAAAGCCATATGCAAAGCTTGCTCCAAAGCCACTGCTTGTGGAATCATCTGGTAACAGGTTATGCTTCCAATGAATGAAGCCGCAGTTACAATTCGATTCCAGCACAGTGTTCTTTGGTCTCCAATACATCCCATCTGGAATCGAAAGGTACAGTAATGACTGCACTTTCATGGCCCCATTCCCGCCTCCGAGTCTTGGCGGGGTTCGCTGTTGCTTTGAAAGGTCAGCGTAAGGAAGGGAACTAAATGGGGACGAGAGGAAGAAGGAAGGAGAGGTGCACCCAAAGCTGGAGTCTCTCAGTGGAGACACGACTTTTTCATACCCTCAGCAAATTAGAAGTATTTCAAGCACCCTATTTCCTGTCTTGGGGTCAGTTTTCTTCACTCCATCAAAATAAACATTATAAAATATAATTTTCTTTTCCCACATCAACTGAAAGCAAAGATGCATTTTTCAAGGGCTGGAAGCCCAGCAGAAGCAGATAGGATGTGTTTTAACTAAATGAACTTGTGTACAGAAGGTGTCCAGCACAGTATCTGGTGCGGGGTAGGGCTAGATAAATATGCACTATTATTAAGGTGACAATAGGTCAAATCCTACGTGGTATAAGACGATACGTTGTCTACTCAGGATGCCTCTGAAATTCCTCAGGAAGACACTACAGTCTCTCAAAAGCCCAGTGTGGGTCAGGTTTTCCCCCAGCACGGGCACAACGGTGTTCCTTTTAACACCAAAATCAGCAGTCAGTTTGCTTTGGCAGCTACATGGTAGAGAAAAGCATCCCCTTCAATACCAGAATCACACTCGGAGCAGAGGGACGTTTACATCGTTAAGAGAGATGCAGGCTGGCCAAGGGAACGGAGGTCCAGATTACCATCTCATGCGCACTGGGGGGGCATACCCCCATCGAGGAAATGACAGAATCATCTGTTCTGTTTAAACAGTAATAATAATACTTCTTATGATTATTTTAATAGATTATGGATACTTGAACTCACATAACTTTAGCACGTGTACAGTGTAATACCGCACAAGGTACAAATTAAACACAGCTTAATAACAACACCTTACAAAGAAATCTTTTCTAGTCTTCAGCACTTACTGAATCCACTATGTGCAGGGCACTACCTATGCTACCAGGTAGGAGCTGTGTGATTCGAGAGGCCAAAAAGCTTCCTGTTCTTAGGTAGCTAATGGAGATGCCTTTCCACAACAGGCATCCTTGCTCAGAGGCTGTCACATGGACAGCAGTGGACAGCTGTTACCCATGCCCTGATGGGACTAGTTTTCTGAGAGCACCTGCAAATGAGCTTATTTTCTAAAGGGAGGTCATTGGGTATGGAAGGCACAAAGCTGAGATTCTAAGGTAAGCTGCTCCGAGTAAGGCATTTGCCAAGAGTTGGGCTTTGTGTGTGTGTGTCCACCACCAACTCTTCCTACCCCTCAGGCTTATAATATGAGAGTACAGTATACAGAGAGAAACAAGCTGGACTTGAACCAGCCTTCAGAGGAACAGTTCTTCTTAAGGGCAAGCAAAAATCTGCTTCAGCAAAATGCTGGGATAGGCATGGGCTCGGGGGAGCATTGTAGGTGCTGCTGAAAGCATCAGGACGAATTCCCTAACTTCCAAGTTTTAGACTTGAAAGTCCTTTTGTTGACCATCTCAGGGCACCATTAGTGAGTCTAGGATACATACACGCATAAGAAACAATATATATGGAAAATTTTTCTCAATCCCGCCTATCTAAGCTAATTTTTACTTGATTCTGCGATTACTGTTCCTCTACCACTGCCAGTGGCCGATGGCCGATGGCCCAACGCCATGTGCTTTGGTTTATAAAAATGTGACTTTGCATAAGCCTAGAAACACCTTGCCGTTCAGCACTGAATCAGAAGTTTAGAAATCCCCAGGCAAATGGCAAGATTAGAAACCTCTCTAAACTTAGTGGATAATCGATAGCAGTTCACAGATTTGCACGTGAATTCAATTCACCTGGAGGGCTTGTTAAACTACAGACTGCTCGGCCGACCTCCTGGGTCGATTCCGTGGACCTGGGTACATCCGGAGCTTTGCATTCCCAAAGGGTTCCCAAGTGATGCTGACGCTGCCGGTCTGAGGATTAAACTTTGAGAACCACGGGTGAGGAGAAGACACGAGGAGGGAATTTTCTAGGTCAGGGCAATCAGAGGCTAACTCTACCCAAGACTCGCCCCCAGAGCTGCTCTCTGTACAGATTTTGGCCAAGTCCACGTAGGTACACGTTTTGTCTTCTCTCGTCTATGGACCTCAGGCACACGGATTGGGATGGCTCGTAATTCCTTAATTTGTGGCGCACTCTCACCAGTGGTCTCTGCATGACCCAGTCATTCATTCATTTTTAATAACATAATAAACACCAACCAAAATAAAAGCCAGGACCTTGAAAGGAACCTGCACCTAACTTCATCTTACCTCCCATCTTTCCTGCCTCCCAACATATGAATTAACCAGCTATCCATCTTTCTCTTGCTTTTCTTTTTTACAGTATTATTAAATTTGTAAACTGTGGTACAGTCATACAGTGAAATACTGAATAACGGTCAAAACAAATGAACTCTTCCAATAAACAGTAAAATGGATGGATCACAGCAACATAATACTAAGTGAGAAAAGTAAAGATTACATACGGACGATACCTGTTTATAACACTAGAAATATATACTTTTTAGGATGCCTTACAATTGACATGCATTTTTAAATCTTTGTATTTTTTTTCTAATCACTGAAGAAATAAATACATGTTTACTGGAAAAGAGACAACGAGTAAAGAAACGTACCCAGTCAGTTTTAACAGGGGAGGATATGACCCCTCCATGTCCTTCTGGGTTTCCTAAAAAGCTCCTCTTTCCATCCCCAAATGCACCCTTCAGTTTCCATCCAACAGCTCTGAGGTTGAGAGCTCTGATAGGAATAGGCAATTCATACAAGAGGAAACGAGGCAGTAAACAAACAGCCAGGGGAAAATGTTAGCTTTGCTCATAATCAGAGAAATGCAAATTAAAGCATTTGGAGAGCTATCATTCTATGACTACGAAATCAGCAAAAACGGGAAAAAGGGAACAACAGTGAATGCCTGGGATACTACTATAAACCTGACACGTGCAGATGATACTAGCAGCAATGGCAACGTTTTAAAAATTTCCAAACAGCTGTATGACGAGGCGTAGTCATGAACTGTGAAGGTGTCCCACTCTGCTGAATTTATCCTGAGGAAGTAACTCAATGGAAAGAAACAACCTAGGTGGCCTCCACCAATGCAACAATTTAGAAAACCACAGTAGAGCACCGAGACGGTGTGCAGTGCAGCGGGACAAATTACAATTTTGAAGAGAAAATGTATATTTGATATTTAATGCGTGAGAAATAAAATGGTAGGTGCATTATGGTTAGAACCATGTGTACGAGGGTTTCAAGGTAAAGAGCAGAAATTAACATGGCTGTTGCATTTGAACGTGGGATGGGTGTTGTTTTCTTCAGTGTTACTGTGCTGTGGTGTCGTAATTATTTTTTTTAGAGCTTGAGGGGCTCCTACCTTGAGAACTTTCACAGCTTTCCTCGTCGCTGTTGTCTTGACAGTTATTTTGCCCATCGCAAATGAAGCTCTTGTCAATGCAGAGGCCGTTCTTGCAGTGGTAGCGGGCAGTGGAGCAAAGCAAAGGGTTTGCTGCTGTGAAGGGAAACCAGAGCAGATCACCAGGGAGGTTAGCCAGTCCCCTTAGGACCCCCCGCACCTTCTCCAGCCAGGGGTATGCCCTGCTCGGGAAGTAGCAAACTCAACTTCTAGGATGGCTGACTCAAAGCCCATCCTGGGAGACTGGTCAGGGAATGACCTGGACAGGATGAGACTTACTCTGCTCCATTCTAAAAGCTCCTTCTCCCAAGTCATCATGCTGATGTCCTATAACCACACCAACATGGCCAGAGGGCAACGCCTCGCCCTAACTGGTCAACCGCTAGGAGGGCCAGCAGCCTCTGAGGGGCCTGGGGCAACACCCGAATCTCCCAGGAGAGTCAAGAGTGGAATGGTCGGTAACATAAGAGACACACAGAAAAGAGCAAAGCCAGACGGAGTAGATGGGTTGGGGATCCGTGAACCTCTGCCACTGATGGAGTGACGGCACGATCTAATCCAAGGCCTATGTCGGATCCTTCTGGTTCCCTAACTATGGACCAGTCTGGTAAGTCCTCATGTTTCCTTCTGGCTCACCGAGGTGAGCTCCATCTCTGCTTTGCAATCAAAGAAGCCCATGAACCCACTGGCTCAGTCTGAGCAGCTCCCTGTTGCAGGCACTTTCAGGAACCCCCCCAAAAATGACAGAAATGGCCCTTCCCCTCAAGGAAGAAGGTCGCAACCAGCTAGCATAAGGTCAGCACAAAACCACTGAACAACATGTAAGCAAATCTCCATGGAAAATCGCTATTTCTACAGCACGATTTATCTTGCTTCCTCACTCCTTGCAGTGCAATTCAAGCTCTTTCCAGGGCTCTATTTTCAATCAATAAAGCAGCAAAGTAGAAATTACTCCAGCCCCCAGTCTGCCATTTATTAGCTGTGTGATCTTGGGTAACTAACTTCACTTCTCTGAGCCTCAGTTCCTTTATCTGTGTGCAGGACTGACTCCATAATTTGCAGGGCCTAGTGCAAACTGAAAATGCAAGGTCAACTGTTCAAAAATTATTTAAAACTTCAAGAAGATAAGTGCTGGGCATTAAACCAAGAGTGGCGTGCTTCTAAGCTAAGCACGGAGCCTGTGCAGGTCACAGGTCCGTGAAGCTAGCCCTGCTACTTACAGCATTAATTTAAGCATCAAAGGAGATGACATGTGAGAAAAATGTACACAGCAGAGCCTGACATGTAGCACAGGCTCAAGAAATGTTGGACGTGCTCCCCGAGTTATGTCTGCCTCAGCCCCCCAGAGTGTGGTCCTCCCTGAAGGAGTGATATTGGTGATAACGAAGAGGGGTCATCATGGGATCTCGGGTCACAAACTGAGCCGGCATCTGCATCATACGTGGTACGAAGAGCACCAGAGCGGGACAGCACAGCCATCACTGAAGACGGCTACGGGATCAGGAACAAGCCAGCGCCGGCATCTCCGGATGGTCCTCACCAGCAGGATGGCAGTTGTAATTTATCTTCCCCATACGCCTCACGGAGCGATTGTTAAGATGCACAGAGATCACAGCTGCAAGACTTCACAGGGCCCTGGAAACCCAAAGGCTGTGGAGTTTTTTAGTTTTTAACTGTTCAACTCAGAAAGTTTGATTTGAAAGGTCAGAGGAGGTAGAGGGATGGGGAAGCCAGCGTTCTTAGTTTTGAAGATGATGGACCAGCGTGAAGGTAAGCAAAAGGAGTCTGGCCTGAAAATGGAAGTTGTAATTATTTAAATCGCTGTGGGCCAGAGAACGGCTCCACTTGATCGTGCTGAAACCAGGGTCTGACCTCAGCCAAGACCAAAATGGGGAAACCCGAAACCAGAAGTCACATTTGGTTTCTGTCCCGGGCAGCGCTCCCAACCCTTCAGCATCCCACCACGGTGGCCTCTGGCTTCCCTGGGACCTTGTGGGTCACATCTACGCAGCCAAAGCGTCAGCAACGATCAGCTCACTCGAATGGACAGCCTTGGAAAGGCACCTGAACTGCTCCAAGATGGAGCTGCTGCAAACTTATGTGAACCGCCCCAGCAGGGAAGGGGGTGCTGAACCAACCCTGCAGACGCGATGGCATCTACTGACTTCTCGTCAGCCTTAGACCCTTTCAACCTCACAAACTTTCCCAAGGAAAAGAAGTCACATATGTGTGCGTGTGCACGTGTGTATATACACGCATACCACATATATGTGTATATATGTACGTATGTGTATATCCAGATCACACATATCTTCAAATGAATTAAGACTGACTATATCTTAAGACACAGCTCTACTGATTAAGAATCCACAGGGACTGAAAACCAATTTCAGTGCATAGAATGAATACATATATTTGGTATTAACGCATACAACCAAAGGACTAGGAGCAGAATACAGAAAGAACTCTCACAACTCAAAAGAAAAAAGACAGGGCTTCCCTGGTGGCGCAACGGTTGAGAATCCGCCTGCCGATGCAGGGGACACGGGTTCGTGCCCCGGTCCGGGAAGATCTCACATGCCGCGGAGCCGCTGGGCCCGTGAGCCATGGCCGCTGAGCCTGCGCGTCCGGAGCCTGTGCTCCGCCATGGGAGAGGCCACAACAGTGAGAGGCCCGCGTACCGCAAAAAAAAAAAAAAAGAAAAAAGACAAACAACTCAACAGGAAAACAGGCAAAGGACATGACAGGGCAATTCCCATCAGAGCAATGGCAAACGCTCAATAACAACTTGAAAAGATGTTGACTATGGCCAGTAATGAAGCACCACTTTAACCGCAGCAGACTCGCCAAACTTAAGGTCTTAAAATCCCAGGTTGTTGGCCAGGATGGGGAGGGACAGGAAGTCTCAGAGACTACTCGTGGGAGTGCAAATTGGTAGATCCACCTTGGAGACCCACTTAGTGATACCTGGTGATATTTAAGGGGCATATGCCCCATGGCCCAGTCATTTCACTTCCAGCTACACACTCGGGAGAATCCTGAACAAACAGAAATGTGTGCTGAAGCACTGCTTGTAAAATAAAAATATTAGAAATGACCCAAATGTTCACCCACAGGAGAATTAATACCATGTGCTACACTGTTAGAATTCTACAGGAGGGGATGGCTAGCTTTTACTGTACAGGGCCAGATAGTAAATACTCTAGGCTTTGCTAACGTTTGGGTCTTGCACTGTGTCTTAACTGCTCAACTTTGCCATTGTGGTACAAAGCGGCCATGGACAATTCATAAACGAAGGGCAGGACTGTGCTCCAATAAAACTTGATTTACAGGTAGTAAGTACGTTTAAAGTAAGTAACTTTCAAAACAGGGCGTAGGCCAATTTGGCCCAGGGGCTATCGTTTGCCAACCCTCGCTGAACAGCAGTAAAAAATGAATGAACCAGGGCCTCCCTGGTGGCGCAGCGGTTGAGAGTCCGCCTGCCAATGCAGGGGACACCATTCGAGCCCTGGTCTGGGAAGATCCCACATGCCGCGGAGCGGCTGGGCCCGTGAGCCATGGCCGCTGAGCCTGCGCGTCCGGAGCCTGTGCTCCGCAACGGGGAGAGGCCACAACAGTGAGAGGCTCGCGTACCGAAAAAAAAATGAATGAACCAATAAACAATAAGGTCCTACTGTATAGCACAGGGAACTATATTCAATATCCTGGGATAAGCCA
This sequence comes from Stenella coeruleoalba, assembly GCF_951394435.1. Classification (NCBI taxonomy): domain Eukaryota; kingdom Metazoa; phylum Chordata; class Mammalia; order Artiodactyla; family Delphinidae; genus Stenella; species Stenella coeruleoalba. The sequence goes on from NC_137154.1 coordinate 22,598,487, forward strand.
TAATGGAAAAGAATATAAAGAAGAATGTATATATGTAGATAACTGAGCTACTTTGCTGTACAGCAGAAATTAACACTGTAAATCAACTATACTTCAATAAAAAAAAGAATACAAAATCAAAAAAAAAAAGAATGAACCAGGATCAAGATGGATCAATCTCACAAATACAATAGAGGGGGCGAAGTTATAGAAGATATATGCAAGTTATATAAGAATAAAAGTTACAGAAGAAAATGTATAGTGTTGTACCAATTAGATGAAGTTACCCATGCAAAAGAATACTATCAATTATTGAAGATACAAAAATATATACTCGCATTGGAAGAAACAACCCTAAGTTCAGGACAAAGGATGTCTCTGGAGAGAAGGGAGAAGGATAGGGTCAGAAAGGGGTGTACTGTAGACTTATAATATTTGGTAACACTTTATTATTTTAAAAATCTGAAGCAAATAAGGCAATATGGTAATGACTTTTTTCACTGAGATATAACCGACATATAATATTGTATTTGTTTCACGTGTACAGCAGGATGATTTGATGTATGTATATACTGCGAACGATCACCAGTGAGTCAACACCCATCGCCTCACACAGTCACAAAAATCTCTTTTGTGATGAAAACTTTTAGGATCTACTCTCTTAGCAACTTTCAAATACACAATATGGTATTATTAACCATAGTTAATATGTAATATTATAATGTATTATTATTATTATATAATATAGTATTATTAACTTGTTAATATAGTTATAATAATTTAACTATAACTATAGGAAATATGATTTTTAAAACAGGCTGTTGGGAAACACAGGTGTTCATTTAATTTTATTTTTCCTTTTCAGTAGGTTGGAAAGACTCCACTAAAAGTTTCTAAGAGTCTAGTCTGGCAGAGATGTCTCAGTGATCACTCACTTTCCTTTTCCTTTTCTCTTTTCCCACAAAATTCTCTCTGGCTCAGGGGCTTCCCTGGTGGCGCAGTGGTTGAGAGTCCGCCTGCCGATGCGGGGGACGCGGGTTCGTGCTCCGGTCCGGGAAGATCCCACATGCCGCGGAGCGGCTGGGCCCGTGAGCCATGGCCGCTGAGCCTGCGCGTCCCGAGCCTGTGCTCCACAACGGGAGAGGCCACAACCGTGAGAGGCCCGTGTACCGCAAAAAAAAAAAAAAAAAAAAAAATCTCTCTGGCTCACAAACCCCTGTCTTTAGTATCTTTCACACTTAGGTGCCCTGTTGTTCAGAGAACACAGGTACACGCTGGTAAACAGACACACCTGGGATTCCTCCTTGTCAAGGGCTCCTCATAAAATACTATGTCCCCCTACCCCCAATGCAGGGCAGAGAAACAGAGGCAGAGGATGCTAGAGGAACCGCCCCAAAACCAGCAGCAAGCCAGAAAAAGGCCTCCGAACCATCAAAACACACTTTGGGATGTTATTGTCCTTTAGGTGCTGCGAGTGTCCTCAAGGAAGGGCCCTCCAGCCTTCCCCTCCCCCAGGTCTGTTGATTCTCCGGTTATGTAAATTCCAGCAAGGTTTGTGTTCCAGTTCCCAAGGACACGGCAAATTAGAAGAGAGAGAGGACGCCGTTGCCAACCTGCAGACAAATTGCAAGAAGTAAAAGCTGACAACCATGGGAGGGGACCACAAAGCTATAAAAAGCCACCTGAAGAATTCCAAAAGCAGAGCAGCCTAAGATAGCTTCAAAAGAGACCAGAAAGTTCTAAAAGGAGCCAAAGGCAACCCTGTATTATAGCCCAGTCTAAAAACTAACATTCCTAAGAACGGCCCTGCACTGTCACCAACAGAGGTAGACACTGAGGAAGCCAAGAGGAGATCCCTGTTGTCAGAGGCACACTCACTTACCTAGAGTAAAATCTCCCCAAAGACCCCAGACAGCTCAAGTTTTGCTATATTTCTTCCAGGACCTCTGCAGCATTTACCAGGCTTAAGCCAGATTTCAGGGTGCATGTATGGTGGACCAAACCTATAGGCTCTGGGGGGGACAGAAGTCAAGTCTTCGGGGTTTCTGTGATGCCGTGGATCCTCACCCAGGACCCTGAAACATAACCGATCAACAGACGGCCCATAAACTGACCATGAAACGCTTCCTACTCTGGGATGTTATATCTCTGCATCTTCTAGCAATATTTAATGTGCTCCACATGTATGTTTTCTTTGTCCTTCCTGAGGTTTCCCAGTCACTGAAAAAATGTATTATTTTACTCGCTTAACTAGGAAGAGGAACATTGCATTTTATAGTATTTATTTCAGTAAGGATGGAAAACTGTCCGCAGAGTTAACTTCAAAAATTCAACTGCGACTCCAAAGTTCCCCAGCTATTATTGCCACCACAAACACAGAGATCTAAGAATCTGTTTCCCAGCCCACAGTACTCAGGAAAGAGAAGCTGTCTCTCCCTGCCCAGGGGAGGGAGGAGTGAGAAGGTTAAGCTCAGTGGTTAATTAAACTGGTGGCATTCACCTCAACCACATCTGAAGGAAAGGACCCAGGGCCCACTGCAGTCGTCCAAAAGCAACTGACCTGCTTCAAGACAGGAAATGAAGCAATCTGTCTCCAGCTGGACGTAGGAAATGTCGCCTTTAATCCATTTAAAGTCTGTGAAGTCGGCCCCTCTCCCACCTCAAAGGGTTCTTGACAAAACACATCAATGAGAACCTCCTGGCCACCAGTCCCCACATCCCCCATCTGCTCCCCATCCCGCTGTGGTGCCCGCCCACTTCCTCGCCCAGCATCCCAACCTCATGGTCTCCGTGGGTATCTTGTCTTCCCAGCCCCCGTTTCCCTGGGAACCAGGCAACTGGGGGAGATGGAGCTGCTCCGAGACTTCCTCTGTTCCAGGACACAGGATGCCTGGCCCCAAGCCTCTCTGCAAATACTCCGACCCATTAAAAGCACTGCTCCTTTGTGGCCTGGAAAATGCTGGCAGCCTGGACCTTCAGAGAAGAGGTGGCTTGTCTGTGGCCAGCTGCGAGTTCTTGCCTTCCTTTCAGAGTCCACCCACAGGACCTCTCCCAGCAGCCCGTGGCCCCCGAGACAGATCAGGGCCATGTGCAGCCGTCTTCCGTCTTCCGAGTCTGCAGGAGGGGAGGGGCCCCCACTCTGGGAAAGCAGGAGGAGGCAAAGGTTCCTCAATCCCGTCTGCCTTTTCCCCAGCCTCTAAGGACCCGAAGGATCCGAACTTTCAGAACCCTTCGAGAGGCAGCGCAGTGGCAGTGGCAGACCCTGATCCATTGCTAATGGCCGTTTGTTTCCTCCTGCTTGTAAAGGCTTCCTGGGCCTGGCTACCTCCTGTCCAACCCCCCAGCCTGTCTCCCGCCAATTTCAACTTCACTGCTTCAACCACCACCCTTCTGTGGATGGCTCCCCAAATCTTCCCTCCAGCGATAATCCTCTTTCTCTCGATGCTTCGTGGACACCTCTGCCTGAAGACCCCCTCGCCTCAAGCTCTGCATGTCTGAAACGGACATCCTTCCCTCTCTCCCCAACCTCTCCCTCTCTTCTTGGATCCACTTCCATTAAAGGGACCGCCACGTCCCAGCTCCCCGGGCTCCAGCCATGCTTGACCTTCTCCCTCTCCTCGCTCTGCACTCAGCTCAGAATCAACTGCTCCTCGTTGCGTATAAAATACAATCCTAGATCGTTAACTTTTTTCTCTTCCAGTTTTATTGAGATATGATTAACATACAGCACTGTATAAGTTTAAGGTGTACGGCACGATGATTTGATTCACATACATCGTGAAATGATTATCACCATAAGTTTCGTGAACATCCATTATCTCATATAGATACAAAATTAAATAACTAGAAAAAAATTATTTTCCTTGTGATGAGAACTGTTAGGATTGACTCTCTTAACAGCTTTTATATATAACGTATAGCAGCATTGATGATATGTATCATGTTGTACATTACATCCCTGGTACTTATTAACCAGACTCTTAACTTTTCACAACCTGCCCCAGCCTACCCTTCCGAGCGTACATTTTTCTGTAATGATTAGCAGTGAGGGTGAGAAGTTCACCTGGGTTCAAATTTCAGCTCTACCACTCACTAGCCACATGACATCAGGAAAATGCTTTAACTTCGTTCAGCCTCAATTTCCTTATCTGTAAAATGAAAATAAGAATAGTGCCTCTGTCTTAAGATTTTGTGAAAATTAAGATAATGCACCCGATACAAATGAACCTATTTACAAAACAGAAATAGAGTCACAGATGTAGAAAACAAACTTACGGTTACCAAGGGGGGATGGGGGGAGGGATAAATTGGGAGATTGGGATTGACATGTACACACTACTGTATATAAAATAGATAACTAATAAGGACCTACTGTATAGCACAGGGAACTCTATTTGATACTCTGTAACGACCTATATGGGAAAATAATCTAAAAAAGAGTGTTTATATGTATATGTATAACTGGCTCACTTTCACTCACCTGAAACTAACACAACATTGTAAATCAACTATACTCCAACAAAAATTAAAAAAAAAAAACTTAATGCACCTGAACAACTGAGAATTGCATGTGGCCCACAGCAGGTGCTCAATAAATGCTTGTAATAATAATTATCATTGGGGATACACAGTATAGTGGTTAAGAGTTCAGACCCTGGATTTATACTGCCTGGGTTGATGTTACAACTCTGTCACTTACTGTGTGACCTTAGGCAAATTATTTAACCTTTCTATGTCTCATTTCCTTATCTACAAACAGGGAGTCATAATGTTATCAGCCTAAAATATCACACGTGTAAAGCATATAGAAATGTGCCACATACATAGTAAGTACTCAGTCACTGTCAGTCAAGTGGCTTCTTATGCTCTGCACAGTCTGCATACCTCACTGCTGAGCCCTTAGCCTAAAAGACTCCACGGAATCGTGTTGCCAACTTTTAAATGGCACCCATCTTCCCAGGTCCATCTCCTTCAACAACTCCCGCTGCTGAGCCCAGAGGCAAATAATCTCTCCCAGCAGTGGCTCCCACAGCGCTCTCCACTGTCAACCCATATTGTATTTATTTGGGTATGACTCCTTCTGGCTCCCTTGCTTGAGGATCACCTCAACATTGCCAGGGTCCTGCATCTGCCCCATCTCTTTATCCCCTGCAGCGTCTTGCAGGGTGTCTGGCACAGAAACTGTAGAAAGAGAATGAGAGTCTGAAAGAAGGTGGGAGCTGGGGTGAATGAACCATGTGCAGCCTAAATGTGCCCTCTGGGTGTACATCTGAGACCAAAGAAGAGGGCCAAGACATCCCCATGTTGAGAATATATCCTGACCGTCTGTCTTCTTCTTTAACCCTCTGTTTGATTAGCTGCTTGATCCACTCATTCCACAGATATTTAGTTTGCCTATAAATGAAGCACTCTACTAGGCACTGGGGATAAAAGAAAACCCAGTCTGTTCTTTTTTTTTTTTTTTTTTTTTGTGGTACGCGGGCCTCTCACTGTTGTGGCCTCTCCCATTGCGGAGCACAGGCTCCAGACGCGCAGGCTCAGAGGCCATGGCTCACGGGCCCAGCTGCTCCGCGGCATGTGGGATCTTCCCGGACCGGGGCACGAACCCATGTCCCCTGCGTCGGCATGCGGACTCTCAACCACTGCGCCACCAGGGAAGCCCCCAACCCAGTCTGTTCTTAAAGAGCTTACACTCTAGTGGGGAGACAGGCAGGTCAATGTGCACTGAAGATAAAGCATGAGAAGTGCAATTTATTCCACATGCATTTATCCCGCGCTAAGGCTGAGCCAGACTATACAGCTGGCACTGGGAGTACAGCCGTGAACCATGCAGCAATACCGTCTCATGGCCATCACGGTGCAGCAGAGAAGGCAGAAAATAAACAAAAAGTGGTGGTAAGTGCAGAGGAGAAGCGTGAATCAGGGGAAGGAGACAGCGTGGGAGACTGGAGAGGAGAGGACTTATCTTTACAGGGTGTTCAGGGCAGGCCTCTGATTTGTTTGGGGGCGACCCAAGATGCTGTGCCAACACACAGGCTCGGCAGACCAGGAACAACTCCCTAAGGAAGCAGGTCGTACAGGAGCCTTTAAGGGGACCTTGCTGATGGAGCTTGGAAGCATAGGGTGCAAGCATCCTCCCGCCCCTCTGCTCACCCAGCCCCTCCGACGTGAGGCACAGCTCCCTGAGGCTTCCACTCATGGATCTGCTGAGGGGTGAAGAAGACATGTGGAATCTGATCTGGGTTGACATGAATAAAGCTACAGAAATACACAAGCACCAAGGGGCTCCGTGATTAAAAAATATAGACACACTGGCTGAGCAAGTCAGCTCTTTAGGGGGACAGGCAAGACTTCATCAGCAGTGGGAGAAAAACAGTCCAGTACACAGCGGGTTTTCTGAGCACAACTATGCTGAAAACAGCAGCAGAAGATCCCACTTGAAAGAATTTTCCACCGTGGTCACCCAGACCACTCTGCCATAACTCAGTTCCTGGAAGGAGTACCTGTCCTCCCTGACGGAGGACCGGGGGAGAGCTGTGCCGCCAGCCCATCCGGGCTTCACCGCCAGCCGAGGATGTCTGAGCCCAAGGCAGGAGGAAGAGGCCAAACACAGTAAAAAGGAGAAAGGAAGGAAGTGAAAGGGCAAAATCTCAGCACTGTGATCCTCTGGAAGGAAACACTGGTCCTTGCTTATCCTTCCTCCTGCAAAATGAATGCAAACAGTGGAAAACACATCCACAGAAATAAAGTTCTTTAAAAATATGACTCTCCAATTATTTGCTGAAGTCAAGACATCACCCAACAAAACTGCTCCTTTATCTTTTATTTCTTTTTACCATTTTATTATGGAAAATTCCAGTTACATACAAAAATAGAGACTGGCATAGGGAACCCCTGTGTTTCAATCACCTGGTTTTAATAATTACCATTACAATCCAAAAATGGGCAGAAGACTTAAACAGATATTTCTCCAAAGAAGACATACAGATGGCCAAGAGGCACAAGAAAAGATGCTGAACATCGCTAACTGTTAGAGAAATGCAGATCAAAACTACAAGGAGGTACCACCTCACACCAGTCAGAATGGCCATCATTAAAAAGTCTACAAACAACAAATGCTGGAGAGGGTGTGGAGAAAAGGGAACGCTCCTACACCGTTGGTGGGAATGTAAGTTGGTACAGTCACTGTGCAAGACAGTGTGGCGGTTCCTCAGAAAACTAAGAATAGAATTACCATGTGATCCAGCATCCCCACTCCTGGGCATGTATCCAGACAAAACTATAATTCAAAAAGATACATGCACCCCTATGTTCATAGCAGCACTATTCACAATAGCCAAGACATAGAAACAACATAAATGTCCATCGACAGATAAATGGATAAAGAAGATGTGGTACATGTATACAATGGAATACTACTCAGCCATAAAAAAGAATGAAATACTGTCATTTGCAGCAACACAGATGCAACTAGAGATTATCATACTAAGTGAAGTGAGTCAGAAAGAGAAAGACAAATACCATATGATATCACTTATATGTGGAATCTAAAAATATGACACAAATGAACCTATGAAACAGAAACAAAACTATGGACATAGAGACCAGACCTGTGGTTGCCAAGGGGGAGGGCGTTGGGGGAGGGATGGAGTGGAAGGTCGGGGTTAGCAGATGTAAGCTTTTATATATGGAATGGATAAACAACAAGGTCCAACTGTATAGCACAGGGAATTATATTCAATATCCTATGATAAACCATAATGGAAAAGAATATTTAAAAAAAAAGAATGTACATATATATGTATAATGAATCACTTTGCTATTCAGCAGTAACTAACACAACAATGTAAATCAACTATACTTCAATTAAAAAAAGGAAAAAATTTATTTTCCAGTATCTAAGCAATAAACCCATAATTAAAATGAAAAAGAATTACCAATACGCTGACACATCTGTTTCAGTACTACCTCACCCACTATCCACCCCCCACCCCGACCCCACCCCAGAGGAAAGGCTTGAAGCACATCCTAGATACCAGGTAATTTCATTTTCATATACTCCAGTATATGTTTCTCAAAGATAAGGATTTTTAAAAAATGATAAACAGAACGCCATCCTTAAACTTAAAAACTTAATAATAATGCCTTAATATTAGATATACAACCACAATTCAAGATTTCCCAACTATCTCAATTTTTTTAACAGTTGGTTTGTTTGAATCAGGGTTGAAACAAGGTCCACATATTACGTTTGGTTGGCTTGTCCCTTAGTCTCTTTGAATCTGTAGGCTCCCCCTTCTAATTTCTTTTCTTAGAATTTATTTGTGGCTGAAACTGAGTGGTGGAGAATATTCCACATTCCGGATCTGGCCGTTTATCTACCCACGGGGTCACTAACATGTTCCTCTGTCCCTGAATTTCCTATAAACTAGTGCTTAGTGTTAAGAACTGCATGTTCGTGTTCCCCCCAAATTCATATGTGGAAACACTAACCTCTAATGGATGGAATTAGGAGGTGGGGTCTTTGGGAGGTGCTTAGGGTTAGATGAGGTCATGAGGGTGATGTTCTCATGATGGGATAAGCGCCCTTATAAGATGATGATGAGGATTTCTCTCTCTGTGTGCACACACCAAGGAAGGCCATGTGAGGTTATGACCAGAGAGAGGGTCCACACCACCAACCTGACCACGCTGGTACTCTGATCCTGGACTTCCAGATCTGTGAGAAGTAAGCTTCTGTTGCGTATGCCACCCAGTGTATGGTATTTTATTATAGCAGCCTGAATTGACTAAGACAGACCAAGAGGCTCAATCAGATTCAGGTTGGATGTTTGGGGGCAGAAATACCATAGAGTGGTGATGTGTGTTCCTTTTGGGTTGTATCAGAAGGCAAATGTCTGGTTGTCTCTTTCCTTGTGATGCGCCAACTGACTTGTGGGAGGATCCAATTCCAGGTCAGATGCAGCAATCACACCACACCCTGGCTCTCCTACTGAATGCAGCTAAAGAAAACCTGGACAGAATACATGTAACAGCTGTTTTTAGATTCTGAAAAGTAAATTGGAGCAGACCAACTGTGGAAGAAGACCAAAATTTGAACTAGCACTGAAATGGTGCTAAGTTTACCTTCTTTTTCCCCTCTCTGACTCCCAGGAAACTGGCAAATATCAGAGAGATCACGGAGAGGGAGGAACTTGGGAAATCAACTTCATAAAGTTGTTTTTGAACTCCGAGGCTGATTCCCAAGATGCACATGCATGGATCTGGTCCTAATCAGCAGACTAAAGATGGTAAGAACTAAACGCATAGACCACTGCCCAGGTCCCAGACCGGCCACTGGGAGGTGCAGACACAGAACAGGTCCAAGCAGCACTGCAAAAACAGTCTAAAAACAACTGTGACTACAGTCCACTGAGGGCTTTATTGCCCTTCCAGAGGGCTGTTAGGAACTTGTGGCCTGACCCAGCAGAGTCATTTGTCCACTAAAACAAAAATACAAGCCTTCTCTGTGGGATTTAAACAAAACCCAAAGTGTCATGCATAGTAATCAAAATAATCAAAATAAAATCCAAAATTACTTGTCATATGAAAAAACAGGAAAATCTCAACTCTCATGGGAAAGGATAATCAACAGACACCAACAGCAAGATAAGGCAGATGTTGGAATTTTGTGACAGAGACTTTAAAGCAGCGATTATACAAATACTAACAAGCAATCACAAACACTCTCGAAACAAATGGAAAATAGAAAGTCTCAGCAAAGGAACACAAGATGTAAAGAAGAACCAAAAGGAAATTTCAGAACTGAAAAATAGAGTAACCAAAGTAAAAAAGAGTCACATTGTATGGGCTCGAAAGTAGATTGGAGATGACAGAGGAAAAAGTAAACCTGACAAAAGAGTAATAGAAATAATCCAATCTGGATAATAAAAAGAAAAAAGATTGATTAAAAAATGAACAGAGTTTCAGGGACTTAAAATTGTTATCAGAATCCCACAAGAAAAAGAGAAAGAGGATTGATTGTAAATCAACTATATTTCAATTTAAAAAAAGAGAGAGAGACTAGCTGAAAATGTACTAAGTACGGCAAAAGACAAAACCCTACAGATTCAAAGAGAACCCTAAACAGGATAAACAAAGAAATCCACGTACCCAGACACATTGTCATCCGAGACACATTGTCATCTAAGTGGTAAAAACTAAAAACAAAACAAAACAAATCTTCAAAGCAGCCAGATAAAAGTGGTGTATTCTCTAAGGGAAAACAGTTTAAAATAACTGCAAATTTCTCACTGGAAACAAGAGAAGCCAGGGGAAGTGGCACAACATTTTTAAAGTGCTTTAAAGAAAAGAACTGCCACCCCAGAATTCTACATGCAGTGAACATATCCTTTAGGAAAGCAGGTGAAATAAAGACACTCTCAGATGAGGAAAATTAAGAGAATTTGTTGCCAGCAGACCTGCTTTAAAAGAATTGCTAAAGGAAGTTCTTCAGACAGAAGGAAAATGATACCAGAAAAAAACCTGGAACATCAGGAACGAAGGAAGAGCAACCAAAATGGTAAATATCTGGGTAAATATAATAGACGAATCTTCTCCTCTGGAGTTCTTTTAAACATACTTGAAAAGTTAAAGTAAACATTAAAACATTGTCTTTTGGGATTTTTTTTTTTAAGATTTTTTTTCTTTTTTTTTTTGCGGTACGCGGGCCTCTCACTGTTGTGGCCTCTCCCGTTGCGGAGCACAGGCTCCGGATGCGCAGGCTCAGCGGCCATGGCTCACGGGCCCAGCCGCTCCCCGGCATGTGGGATCTTCCCGGACGGGGGCACGAACCCGTGTCGCCTGCATCGGCAGGCGGACTCTCAACCACTGCGCCACCAGGGAAGCCCATCTTTTGGGATTTTTAAAGCATGAAGATGTACTATTTAAGACAACTATAATACAGAGAGATCCATAGAGTGATAAGGTTTCTACAATCCACTTGAAGTGATGCAATACTGATTCAAAGTCATCTGTGAGAAGATTGCCCGTTTCGGGACTTTTCTGCCTGATCCATACATTATAAAGCTCCCTTTCAATTTCTCATCTAATGGTTTTAGCAGCCATTTGATGATCCATTTCTTCATTGGGTTTATAAAATAGACATACTCTAATTCTCTCATTCTTCTATCAGCTGGTATTCTTCAATTAAAAAAAAACTTTTCTAAGTCAGCTATTTAATTACTCAGAAGTGTAATTCATATATGAAAGGGAGGATAAATGCCTGATTCTTTCCTTTTATTTACCAGTTTTCAGAACAGTGAGTTAGAACCACTCTTTTCAAATGGCAGATATACCAGAGGAAAATGCTGGCTTAATCCTCATTGGCTTAATTTAGAGTGAATATAATTTACGCATTTAGACAATTAAAGACCAATATCCAAACATCTAATCATACAGGGCTCTTAATTATGGCAAACAGTACACAGGATGACACAATCATTTAGAACGTACATACTGTAATGCCTCACACTTGCTTTTATTGCCACTGAATTACCCTCTAGTACATATATATGTATGATGATACATATAAAATTCCCCCCTTCCGTGATAAGATCCCTATGGACAGTACTTAGTACCACACTAAGCACTTTTCAGATATTATCTCATCTAACCCTCACAACAAACCTGGAAAGCAGGCTGTCAGTACCTCCATTCTAGAGGAAACCACTGTGCAAGGAGATTATGTTAGAAGCCCAACTGGTGCTTCCCTAGGGCAGAACACAAATCTGAGGCCAGACCCCAGCTCCAGAGTCATTTTGCTCAGTCAGGCCCCTACCCTGTTAGTGATATGCACCCTCCTCGCTAAGCTGGGGTTCAGCCCCTCTACTTACTAACCATTCAGCAATCTAGCAGCTCTGCCATATCTCTGCCATTTGAGACCCAGAAGGTGAGATAAGGCAACAGGAGAATGCATACAGTAGAGTTATAAACTCTCTGTGTCCCTCTTGGGACAGGACAGCAATGATTGTTCCCTGGAAAGACATAAAAGAACATAGGAGATAGTCACTCTCCTCCTCAAGGACTTAAAATAGAACTAACAGGGTAAGGGAAAATCAATTTATCAAAACAATCCCTGTTTTCGAATTAGGCTTCGAAAAAATTTAATAACATGAGAAAATGGTCACAATAAAGAGGACATCTCAATTAAACATATTAGAGAAGATAGATGATAGGTAGACAGATAGGGTAGGGGGGATGACTATCACAAAATAACCCACATATTAACAGCATTGCCTTCTAGGCATTTTTGCTTTCCTCTTTATACTTTTCTATATTTCGCAAGTTCTTTACAATAATCAGAAGAGAAAAGGGTTATTAAAATATATAAGTGCAGAAGGTAAATGTGTAAGTTTGTCAAGAGCCAACTACAGTTAGAAAGGCTCCAGCAGTCTAAACATTGAAGGGGAAAAGAAAAAGAATAAACTAAGCAGTGACCAGAGGAACCAGAAGCAGGTACAAAGCGAATTGCTGGGGGAGCTGGAACAGCGTGAAAGGCGGGAAAGGGACACCTGAAGGTCACTGAAACTGCTGAGTGTGGATTTGGACACAGAGATGCTGCCAAGCAAGGCACCAGTATATCCAGGCCAAGGAGTAGTGAGGTGAGCTTCAACACCAAGACTGCTAAGAGGCAGGAGGGGTAGAGAGAACAAGAGGAGGTGTGTGTGTGTCTGTCTGTCTCTCTGTGTGTTGATACCATGGAATATTATACACCAGGTAAAAGGAATCAGGTGGTCACAAGTCAAGGAACACTTTAGCTTTCTATCCTACTTGGATTTTTTTCCAGGAGCATATTCTTTTTTTTTTTTTTAACATCTTTATTGGAGTATAATTGCTTTACAATGTTGTGTTAGTTTCTGCTGTATAACAAGGTGAATCAGCTATACATATACATAGATGCCCATATCCCCTCCTTCTTGCGTCTCCCTCCCAACCTCCCTATCCCACCCTTCTAGGTGGTCACAAAGCACAGAGCTGATCTCCCTGTGCTATGCGGCTGCTTCCCACTAGCTATCAATTTTACATTTGGTAGTGTATATATGTCCATGACACTCTCTCACTTCATCCCAGCTTCCCCCCACCCCATGTCCTCAAGTCCATTCTCTTCATCTGCGCCTTTATTCCTGTCCTGCCCCTAAGTTCTTCAGAACCTTTTTTTTTTAGATTCCATATATAAGTGTTAGCATATGGTATTTGTTTTTTTTCCTTCTGACTTACTTCACTCTGTATGACAGACTCTAGGTCCATCCACCTCACTACAAATAACTCAATTTCGTTTCTGTTCATGGCTGAGTAATATTCCATTGTGTATATGTGCCACTTCTTTATCCATTCACCTGTTGATGGACACTTAGGTTGCTTCCATGTCCTGGCTATTGTAAATAGTGCTGCAATGAACATTATGGTAAATGACTTTTTGAATTATGGTTTTCTCAGGGTATATGCCCAGTAGTGGAACTGCTGGGTTGTTTGGTAGTTCTATTTTTAGTTTTTTAAGGAACCTCCATACTGTTCTCCATAGTGGCTGTATCAATTTACGTTCCCACCAACAGTACGAGAGGGTTCCCTTTTCTCCACACCCTCTTCAGCATTTATTGTTTGTAGATTTTCTGATGATGGCCATTCTGACTGGAGCGAGGTGATACCTCATTGTGGTTTTGATTTGCATTTCTCTAATGATTAGTGATGTTGAGCATCCTTTCATGTGTTTGTTGGCAATTTGTATACCTTCTTTGGAGAAATGTCTATTTAGGTCTTCTGTCCATTTTTGGATTGGGTTGTTTGTTTTTTTCATATTGAGCTGCATGAGCTGCTTGTATATTTTGGATATTAATCCTTTGTCAGTTGCTTCGTTTGTAAATATATTCTCCCATTCTGACGGTTCTCTTTTCGTCTTGTTTATGGTTTCCTTTGCTGTGCAAAAGCTTTTAAGTTTTTTTTAAGTTAGGTCTCATTTGTTTATTTTTGTTTTTATTTTCATTTCTCTAGGAGGTGGGTCAAGAAGGATCTTGCTGTGATTTATGTCATAGAGTGTTCTACCTATGCTTTCCTCGAAGAGTTTTATAGTGTCTGGCCTTACATTTAGGTCTTTAATCCATTTTGAGTTTATTTTTTGTGTATGGTGTTAGGGAGTGTTCTAATTTCATTCTTTTACATATAGCTGTCCAGTTTTCCCAGCAACACTTATTGAAGAAGCTGTCTTTTCTCCAATGGATATTCTTGCCTCCTTTATCAAAGATAAGGTGACCATATGTGCATGGGTTTATCTCTGGGCTTTCTATCCTGTTCCATTGATTTGTATTTCTGTTTTTGTGCCAGGACCATACTGTCTTGATTACTATAGGTTTATAGTATAGTCTGAAGTCAGGGAGCCTGATTCCTCCAGCTCCGTTTTTCTTCTCAAGATTGCTTTTGGCTATTCAGGGTCTTTTCTGTTTCCATACAAATTGTGACATTTTTTGTTCTAGTTCTGTGAAAAATGCTATTGGTAGGTTGATAGGGATTGCACTGAATCTGTAGATTGCTTTGGGTAGTAGAGTCATTTTCACAATGTTGATTTTTCCAATTCAAGAACATGGTATATCTCTCCATCAGTTTGTATCATCTTTAATTTCTTTCACCAGTGTCCTGTAGTTGTCTGCATACAGGTCTTTTGTCTCCTTAGGTAGGTTTATTTCTAGGTATTTTATTCTTTTTGTTGCAATGGCAAATGGGAGTCTTTCCTTAATTTCTCTTTCAGATTTTTCATCATTACTGTATAAGAATGCAAGAGATTTCTGTGCATTAATTTTGTATCCTGCTACTTTACCAAATTCATTGATTAGCTCTAGTAGTTTTCTGGTAGCATCTTTAGGAATCTCTATGTATAGTATCATGTCAACTGCAAACAGTTACAGTTTTACTTCTTCTTTTCCGATTTGGATTCCTTTTATTTCTTTTTCTTCTCTGATTGCTGGGGCTAAAACTTCCAAAACTAATTGAATAATAGCCATGAGACTGGGCAACCTTGTCTTGTTCCTGATCTTAGTGGAAACGGTTTCAGTTTTTCACCATTGAGAACAATGTTGGCTGTGGGTTTGTCATATATGGCCTGTATTATGTTGAGGTAAGGTCCCTCTATGCCTACTTTCTGGAGGGTTTTTATCATAAATGGGTGTTAAATTTTGTCAAAAGCTTTTCCTGCATCTATTGAGATTACCATATAGTTTTCATCATTCAATTTGTTAATATGGTGTATCACATTGATTGATTTGCATATATTAAAGAATCCTTGCATTCCTGGGATAAACCCCACTTAATCAAGATGTACGATCCTTTTCATGTGCTCTTGGATTCTGTTCGCTAGTATTTTGTTGAGGATTTTTGCATGTATGTTCATCAGTGATATTGGCCTGTAGTTTTTTTGTGACATCTTTGTCTGGTTTTGTTATCAGGGCAAAACCAGTGGCCTCGTAGAATGGCCTCGTAGGGCAAAACCAGTGGCCTCGTAGAATGAGTTTGGGAGTGTTCATCCCTCTGCTATATTTTGGAAGAGTTTGAGAAGAACAGGTGTTAGCTCTTCTCTAAATGTTTGATAGAATTCACCTGTGAAGCCATCTAGTCCTGGGCTTTTATTTGTTGGAAGATTTTTAATCACAGTCTCAATTTCAGTGCTTGCGATTGGTCTGTTCATATTTTCTATTTCTTCCTGGTTCAGTTTTGGAAGGTTGTGCTTTTCTAAGAATTTGTCCATTTCTTCCAGGTTGCCCATTTTATTGGCATAGAGTTGCTTGTAGTAATCTCTCATGATCCTTTGTATTTCTGCAGTGTCAGTTGTTACTTCTGTTTCTTTTCTAATTGTATTGATTTGAGTCTTCTCCCTCTTTTGCTTGATGAGTCTGACTAATGTTTTATCAATTTTGTTTATCTTCTCAAAGAATCAGCTTTTCGTTTTATTGATCTTTGCTACTGTTTCCTTCATTTCTTTTTCATTTATTTCTGATCTGTTCTTTACGATTACTTTCCTTCTGCTAACTTTGGGGGGTATTTTTGTTCTTCTTTCTCTAATTGCTTTAGGTGTAAGATTAGGTTGTTTACTTGAGATGTTTCTTGTTTCTTGAGGTAGGCTTGTATTGCTATAAACTTCCCTCTTAGAACTGCTTTTGCTACATCCCATAGGTTTTGGGTCATCGTGTTTTCACTGTCATTTGTCTCTAGGTATTTTTTGATTTCCTCTTTGATTTCTTCAGTGATCTCTTGGTTATTTAGTAGTGTATTGTTTAGCCTCCCTGTGTTTGTATTTTTTACAGTTTTTCTCCTGTAATTGATATCTAGTCTTATAGCGTTGTGGTCAGAAAAGATACTTGATATGATTTCAATTTTCTTAAATTTGCCAAGGCTTGATTTGTGACCCAACATATGATCTATCCTGGAGAATGTTCCACGAGCACTTGAGAAGAAAGTGTATTCTATTGTTTTTGGATGGAATGTCCTTTAAATATCAATTAAGTCCATCTTGTTTAATGTGTCATTTAAAGCTTGTGTTTCCTTATTTATTTTCATTTTGGATGATCTGTCCATTGGTGAAAGTGAGGTGTTAAAGTCCTCTACTATGATTGTGTTACTGTCAATTTCCCCTTTTATGGCTGTTAGTATTTGCCTTATGTATTGAGGTGCTCCTATGTTGGGTGAATAAATATTTACAATTGTTATATCTTCTTCTTGGATTGATCCCTTGATCATTATGTAGTGTCCTTCTTTGTCTCTTGTAATAGTCTTTATTTTAAAGTCTATTTTGTCTAATATGAGAATTGCTACTCCAGCTTTCTTCTGTTTTCCATCTGCATGGAGTATCTTTTTCCATCCCCTCACTTTCAGTCTGTATGTGTCCCTTGGTCTGAAGTGGGTCTCTTGTAGATAGCATATATACGGGTCTTGTTTTTGTATCCATTCAGCCAGTCTACGTCTTTTGGTTGGAGCATTTAATCCATTTACATATAAGGCAATTATTGATACTTATGTTCCTATTACCATTTTCTTAATTGCTTTGGGTTTGTTATTGTAGGTCTTTTCCTTCTCTTGTGTTTTCTGCCTAGAGAAGTTCCTTTAGCATTTGTTGTAAAGCTGGTTTGGTGGTGCTGAATTCTCTTAGATTTGCTTGTCTGTAAAGCTTTTAATTTCTCCATAGAATCTGAATGAGATCCTTGCTGGGTAATCTTCATTGTAGGTTTTTCCCTTTCATCACTTTCAATATGTCCTGCCACTCCTTTCTGGCTTACAGAGTTTTTACTGAAAGATCAGCTGTTAACCTTATGGGGATTCCCTTGTATGTTATTTGTTGCTTTTCCCTTGCTGCTTTTAATATTTTTTCTTTGTATTTAATTTTTGATAGTTTGAGTAATATGTGTCTTGGTGTGTTTTCCTTGGATTTATCCTGTATGGGACTCTGTGCTTCCAGGACTAGATTGACTATTTCCTTTCCTATATTCTGGAAGTTTTCAACTATAATCCCTTCAAATATTTTCTCAGTCCTTTCTTTTTCTCTTCTTCTTCTGGGACCCCTATAATTCGAATGTTGGTGCGTTTAATGTTGTCCCAGAGGTCTCTGAGGCTGTCCTCAATTCTTTTCATTCCTTTTTCTTTATTCTGCTCTGCAGTAGTTATTTCCACTATATTATCTTCCAGGTCACTTCTCCATTCTTCTGCCTCAGTTATTCTGCTATTGATTCCTTCTGGAGAACTTTTAATTTCATTTATTGTGTTGCTCATCATTGTTTGTTTGCTCTTTAGTTCTTCTAGGTCCTTGTTAAATGTTTCTTGCATTTTCTCCATTCTATTTCCAAGATTTTGGATCATGTTTACTATCATTACTCTGAATCCTTTTTCAGGTAGACTGCCTATTTCCTCTTCACTTGTTTGGTCTGGTGTTTGTTTATGTTTTTACTTTGCTCCTTCAACTGCTGTATATTTCTCTGTCTTCTCATTTTGCTTAACCTACTGTGTTTGGGGTCTCCTTTTCACAGGTTGCAGGTTCGTAGTTCCTGTCGTTTTTGTTGTCTGCCCCCAGTTGGTTCAGTGGGTTGTGTAGGCTTCCGGGTGGAGGGGACTGGTGATTGTGTTCTGGTGGATGAGGCTGGATCCTGTTTTTCTGGTGGGCAGGACCACGTCCAGTGGTATGTTTTTGGGGTGTCTGTGAACTTATGACTTTAGGCAGCCTCTCTGCTAACGGGTGGGGTTGTGTTCCTGTCTTGCTAGTTGTTTGGCATAGGGTGTCCAGCACTGGAGCTTGCTGGTCGTTGAGTGGAGCTGGGTCTTAGCGTTGAGATGGAGATCTCTGGGAGCGCTCTCGCCAATTGATATTACGTGAGGCTAGGAAGTCTCTGGTGGTCCAGTGTCCTGAACTCGGCTCTCCCACCTCAGAGGGTCCATCGTGACACCCGGCTGGAGAACCAAGGCCCCGTCAGCCACATGGCTTACATGTAAATGGGTTAAATTCTCCAATCGAAAGGCACAGAGTGCCGGCCTTCTGCACTCCACTCAGTCCTCCAGCCAGTTGTTGTCCTCTGTGCCTGGTGGATATGAAGAGCCTGTTTTGGATCCAGGTTCAGCGGCATTCCTTAGTGTCTAGAAGAAGCAGCCGATGCCCCCATCCTCCCTTATCCCCGCTGCAACTCATGATCCTGGAGCTCCCAAGGCTCCGCCCCTCATGCTACTCGCAGTGCTTGACCATATTCTTTTTTAAACATTGATGTATAGTTGATTTCCAATGTTGTGTTAGTTTCATATGTACAGCAAAGTTGTGTTAGTTTCATATGTACAGCAAAGTGATTCACAGTTATACACACACATATATTTTCTTTTTCATATTCTTTTCCATTATGGTTTATTACAAGATATTGAATATAGTTCCCTGTGCTATCCACTAGGACCTTGTTGTTTATCTTTTTTAAATATAGTAGTTTGTATCTGTTTATCCCATACTCCTAATTTACTCCTCCCTCCACCCTTTTTTCCCTTTGGTAACCATAAATTGGTTTTCTATGTCTGTGAGTCCATTTCCGTTTTGTAAATAAGTTCACTTGTGTCATATTTTAGATTCCACAAATAAGTGATATCATATGGTATTTGTCTTTCTCTGTCTGACTTACTTCACTTAGTGTGATAATCTCCAGGTCCATCCATGTTGCTGCAAATGGCATTACTGCATTCTTTTTAATGGTTGAGTAACAGTCCATCGTTTATATGTATCACATCTTCTGTATCCATTCATCTGTCAATGGACATTTAGGTTGCTTCCACGTCCTGGCTACTGTAAATAGTGCTGTTATGAACACTGGGGTGCATGTATCTTTTCGAGTTAGAGGTTTCTCCGGATATATGCCCAGGAGTGGGATTGTTGGATCATGGGGCAACTTCCAAGAGCATATTCTTATAGTATGTGTATAATTAATATATAAACATCTTTCTTTAAAGAATTCAAAATGAGAAGGAAAGCAAGCACCTAAACGTGGGGTGCTGAGTGGCAGGGTCAATCAGATGAGCATCTGAATGGGCCTAGAACTGGCTCTGCAGCTGATAAGCTGTGTGACTCTGGATGAGTCCATTGACCTCTCATACTTCAAGTCCTCATGTGTTGATGGGGATAACACACTTACATTTCCAGAGCCATCATCAGAACTGAAAACAAAGTATGCCCCAGGCCCAGTGTACTTAGCAAAGGCCCTGATAAATGGTAGCTGAGCATCTACACAATCACACAAGAAGTAAGCAGTAACAAATAGATTCCAGGTAATGAGAGAAAAGGCCCAAGCCCGTGGGTGTAAGAGGCACACAGATGAGAGCGGCCAGGATGGAAGGTCCACTGGTGGGAATGAACAGGGGATCGTGGTACGCAGGCCCCGGTACTTACTGCAGTTCTCTTCGTCGCTGCCGTCGGGACAATCCTCAAACCCATTACACCGGAAGCGGCCAATGATGCAGTGGATGCCGCTGGCACAGGGGAAGAAGGTCGGGCCACATTTCGATTTAGCCTTGGCTGCAGGAGGACAAACGAGACAAACAACGAGACGTCAGGAGGATAAGTTTTCTGACCACCACATACCCATCCCGCTGACTCAGAGTGTGCAACTGGGGCCTTTTACATCTACCTTGAAGTCCCCAAAGTTTCTTACCACCAGCACCCACCTCCAATACCCAGCCAGACTAGAAGCCCACATGTGTCATCCTCCAGGAAGGGAGTGGCTCATCCACTGCCACCAAGGTCCCAAATAGGCCAAACCCAGCCTCCACACCAGCAGGGCTCAAGAGGCCTGAGGCCGCCATCCTTAGAAAGCCTTGCTTGCAAAGTTGGCCCTCGCCTGGCTGGCATCTGGGAAATTGGATGTCGGGAAGGTTTGCATCATTCCCTCCTGAGGACGGCTCACTGTGCGTAAACTATCCATGCAAACAGTGCATTTATGCTGAACACCTGCCTTTCTTCTGAGAGTCTGGGATTTGGGTACATGTTGGGCAGAGGGTGCCTGCATGACCAGCTATCAGTAAAAACCCTGGGCACTGAGCCTCTAATGAGCTTCCCTGGGAGAAAGCATTTCACACGTTATGTCACATTTGCTGCTGGGGGAATGAAGGGCCTCCTGTGTGACTGCACTGGGCAAGGACTCTGGAAGCCTGGACTTGTTTTCCTCTGACTTCACTCCGTCACCTCGTCCCTCTGTTCATTTTGCTTTGTATCCTTTCACTGTAATCAATCATAGCTGTGGGTATGACTGTATGCTGAGTTCTACGATTCCTTCTAGTAAATCACTGAAACTGAAGGTGGTCTTGGGAACCCCTGACAAAGACGGGTGTGCTTCTTTTCCTCATTTCACAGAAACGCTCTGAAGAGGTAAAGTGACTTGCCCAGGGTTACACGGCTAGAAAACATGGTGCTGGGGTGAGGCCCCCAGTACTCAGAGTCCAGAAGCCACGCTCAACTGTACTGCCTCTCTGCCAGAGGCTGTCACTTCTCACAACAGAAGCCAGAACCCTGCTCAGAGAAACCCTTCTTCCACTCCTGCTATACAAAGACTTTTAACAGAACTGCTGTAACTCAAGCTTGATTGATGTCCTGCTAACCAAACAGCCCTGTGGGGTAATGTACTTTCCTGTTAATGGTGCTGGCGGCTCTGGCTTGTGATTCTAAGGTGTGATGGGATCTATTGCTGTATCCCAGGTAGCAGGCCCCACCTAGCATCCCTTTTGTCTCCTGTCTTAGAGGCAGGACCCATGGTCCTCAAGAAGGAAGGGGTTATTTCTTTGGAACGAACAGGCAGTAGATTACCTTCATATTCTCGTCATCAGTATAACATGCCAACTTTGGGAACAGCTGATACACTATCAACAGGGATTTTAAGCCTGGGACGTGGCTAGATTTAAAAAACCCACATGGCTTTGTTTTAACCTGAAAGTACTCTAATGGTGCTGGTGTGCTCTTCACAATGCACAAACTTGGGAGAGAGTGTCCTGTGTTCAAATTGTGGCTCTAATCTTTATGACCTTGGGCAAGTTTCTAAATACAACTGAGCCTCAGTTTCCTCATTGGTAAACTGGAGGTAATATCTATCTCATATGGCCCAGGGAAGGATTCAGTGTGATAATCTATATAAAATGCTTGGCACAGAGCATGGCATACAGTAGATGCTCAATTAATGGTAAAACTTATGCTATTTATCATCATCATCACATCACTAGGCTTACAGAACTTTAAAATTGATCCCTGGGCTGCTAAATTTCTTTTTCTGATTACCCAAGTTTAAAAAGCTCATTATGGAAGATCTCCGTGAACTGACAGAAAGTGATCTCCAGGACATACTGTTAAGCGAAAAAAGCAAAGTGCAAAAGAGTATCTACAGTACTTTACCCCTCCATATAGCAAAAGAAGGGGATCTAAGAAAACATACATGTACTTGTTCATCTATGCAAAAGAAATATAGGAAGGATAAACCAGAAACCAAAGAGACTGGTTACCTACAGGGGGTGGGTGAGAAAAGGTTGGAAAGAATAGGGAAATGGGAATGGAACAAGGTAGCAGGGATGAGAAGGGTGCGCACTTCTCTGAGTCTATTTGTATAGCTCTGACTCTTAGAACCATGATAATATTTCACATACCCAAAATGTAAACAATTAAAATCAAACCCATGTGCGTGTGCATGTGTGTGTTGGGGGCAGGGCTCAGAATGAAATATAAACAGCAACAAATGAACATAACTTACAGATGAATAACAGCACCACACTGAAGGAGGTGGGGAAGAAAAGAAGTAGCCCACGTAACTCTGGTAAACATTATTTTGCCTGGATTCTATAAGGCTAAAGAAAAAAAGAACTGTTCACAAGTACTCTTGTTATATTTGTTTCTCACAGGGGTGAGAAACTGCCTTTTGTGTAGTACTAGGGTTGAACAAATAGGTAAGTATATTACAGATAATAAGAGCAAGGTTTCTCACTATCAGAGGAAGAAATCACAAACAAAGAGAGTGAGAAGATGAAAATGAACCCCGAGGCTTTGGACTGGAATTGAAGGCATCAATATGAACTCAAGATTTGTAAACACAGATAGGTGGATAGATGGATGGTTGGATGGATAGATCGACAGATAGAAATATAGATCTGTGTGTGTGCATGGGTTAGTGTACGTACATACATTTCCTAGCTCATCTGCTAAGAAAGACTAGAAGCAGTACACCCCAATAGCAATAAGCACAGCCAGCGCCTAGATCCTGGTTTCTAAATTCTATGATCCAATAAAGAGAACCAGGGCTCCCTGGAGAAGTGGCTCATTCCTGGGGGAAAATACAAGATGAACCTGGAGTGTCTTGTGTTGCCAGAAAGTGAAGAAGTGCTTAAAATACGATGGAGGCATGTCCAAAGGACACAGGAGTCAACCTGCAGGGGCTCCCAACGGCCAGAGCTAGAACAATTTGAGCAACAAAACGAACAACAGTAGTATTGGATTGTAACCCAGAGATCTGTTGGACCCATAACTGTTGAATAAATACATAAATGAGGGAGAAGAAGTCCAATTAATAAACACAGAAGAGATGTAGGAAATAGAAAGTCCCCAGTAAGCAGACGCCATGGCAATAACTGTCACAGGTAAGAGCTAGGGATGGATGCGCAAATCAGAGGACCGGGCATCCTTGCTCCCGTCACCCTTTCAGGGATCAGGGCAGAAAAGCTACCTATAGGCTTTGACATCTAGCCTGAGAGCGTTTCCCTGTAAACTCAATGCGTCACTCCTCCATTCAAAACGTCTCTGCCCTCCCAACACTTTAGAAAAGCCCACAGCCGCCATCACAGCATCGTGCCACTCTGGCGGAGCCCCTCTAATTTCATGCCTACCTACTCTCCGTGCTCTGGCTAACACTGGCCTCCCAGCTCCTCCTCAAGCCCATCAGGCACAGTCCTGCCTCGGGACCTTTGCAGCCTGTGGTTCCCTCTGCTTGGACTGTCTTTCTCCCAGAGGTCGGCATGGTTCACTCCGCTACTTTATTGAGGTCTCCTTAAGCAGTGCACTCTCTACAGTAGACACCTCGCTCCCTACCCTCAGGCACTCTAGCCCTTACTGTTTCTTTCTTTTCCTTCCTAGGATAGATGTCATTGGCTTTGTGCAGAGCTTTGATGCACACACCCTCACCTGAATACTTTCATTCACCATTCTTGAAGGAGCTGCAACTGTGCAGTGCCTACCACGGTACCTAATCAATACTGCCGAATATACACATGAGCCCGTAAAAGGCGAGAGTGGGGCTGGGTAATCACAGCTAGCACTCACTGAATGCTTAGCATGGGCTGAGCATCGTGCTCTATTTTACAGATATCATCTCATTTCCTCCTCCCAAAAACCCATTTTACAGAAAAGATAACAGGTCCAGAAGTGAAGGCCCTGACACAGCTGAAAAACAGTCAAGGCTCACACTTTACTTCTTGACTCACCTACTCTACTGCCTCCTTCGACACTTCTAAGGCCCAGCCCAGCTCCAAGGACTGGACTTGATGAGACAAAGAAAGAGGAAAGAGAATAAGGGTAATTATAAATGCATTAGCTACCATTCAATTGACCCGCTCTTTGGCCTCGGCCCTGCACCCTCTTCAGGAATCACTAACGAGGCTCCCTGCCTTGCCAGGGACGCTCAGCTGCCGTCTCTGTCGGGCAGCCTGTCCTGTTATGATTTACATCTGCACCAGCACACACCTGCTCAGGCAACGGTGAGGCAGATCACGGACGGCCTGCTGAGCGCCTGGCAGAGGCTCAGAGAGAAGCCCACCGCTGGCAAGCAGCTCCCTGTCTGCACGAGCCCCCATGGGCCCCGGGGGGCTTCCCGGACAAAGTCTGGATTGCCCCCAGCCCGCCGCGATGTCCACGAAGGGGAGATTCCAGCATGAAACTCAGCAGCCCCTGGCAGAAGCAGAAGACCAACTCTGAGTCTAAAACTGCCCTGACAAAGGCAGGCAGGGCGACTCCATCCCACTGAGCACTTGAATCCACCGCTCTTCAAGGACCTGCTCCGTGAACTTTTCAAAGCAGCAGCTCTCACCAGCAGCGAGACAGGGCTCAGGGCTCTCCTGGGGGTTGGTTTATTTCCTGATCTGAGCCCTCCCCTTCCTTTTAGAGCCCGAATGCCACAGTTCTGGATTTCACGGATCAGTAAAATAAAACATTTTTTAAAACTAGATGGGAGTGGAGGAAGGACTAACACAATTGTCGACTTTTTTTTTTAACCAGCAAGGACATAAATCTGCAATAACCTCTACTCACTATCGCCCTAAACAAAAACGCAGGAAGGCCAAAGCCCTCAGAGCAGCATTTGGGGATCATGTCAGAATGAGAGGGGAACCAAGAGATGTTCCCGTGTCACCAGGTTGTGACGCCCTCATAACAAAGACCCCATCTTCCTATGCATAGCATCTGGGGCCCAGCAGGTAGGCCACACAGCTTCACTCAATAACTGAGTCTCATGACTCCCAGATGAAAACACTGAGGCCCGAGGAGGTAATTTGGGACTTGCCCAAAGTCACTTAGTTAATTTAGGGTCAGACTGGTCTGTAATCCAGTCCTCATGCCCCTGCGTCTACCCTCTTTCAACTACACCTATGCTTCAGGTGGGGTGCTATAGGGTCACATCCTGCCAAACCCCTCATCAGGGACCAGATTCAAGAGAGACCCCCAGGAAAGGGCTCAGACCCCCTGTCTGCATGGTCAGAACTTCCCAAGCCTTGGACAGAAATGCTCTTCACCAGGCAGCATGCCTGTACCTCCCAATCTGCTCAGGCAGGGCACAGGGTTGCCCACTGGGCCTGGAGGATGACAGATACCTCAGCGCAGGTCTGCCATCGACAGCTGCTGGTCCAGACTCTCCCATAGTGATGACACAAAAGAGCTGGACAGAGTCTGAACGCCAGAGCCTCCCTGCTCAGGCAGAACAGCCAGGAGCTCAGCTCATCAGACCTGCAGCATCTCTCAGGCTGCAGCAACAGCTCCAGCCACAGCCGCAGGGATTCAGGATCTCTCTTGCAGACCTCTGGGATGGCCCAAAGGAGCCACGGTCACAACTTCCACCTCCTGCTCACCTCTGATTCCTGCTCCAGGATCCTGCCCGTGTGTGCCCGAGACAGCCCACAGAACCAGAAGCAGGAGCCTCCGGCTACTCTGCCAAATTAGCATCCTTGCTCTGTAAACTCAAGACATAGCTCACCGTGAAAAATTCAAACGATGAGAAACGGACACAGGCAATGCAAAAATTACCCCACGTTGCCGCCACCCAGGGAAATCCACTGGGGCCATTTTGGTCAACATGCTCCAGAAGCACGGTCCCTCAAACTACAGCATGCGAACGGACAGCCCTAGGACCACGTTAAAATGCAGTAGGTCTAGAATGGAGCCTGGGATTCTGCATTCCTAACACACTCCCAGGCAATGACGATGCTGCTGGTTCCAAGCACTTCACTTCCAAGTGGCAGAGGACCATGATCTTGTTTGTTGCTGCACCTCCAATACCCTGAAAAGTGCCTGGTACATAGGTTACTCAGTAATTACTAACTGAATTAATAAATAGAAATCTAGGCATACAGTTTTGCTTAAATGCACCTGAATAAAATACTATGCTATTCTGAAACCGGCTTTTGTCACTTAACCATATACTGTGACATCTTTTCATGTTGAAAACTACAGGTCCATACCATCACTTTTTTTTTTTTTTTTTTTTTTTTTGCGGTACGCGGGCGTCTCACTGTGTGGTCTCTCCCGTTGCGGAGCACAGGCTCCGGACGCGCAGGCTCAGCGGCCATGGCTCACGCGCCCAGCTGCTCCGCGGCATGTGGGATCCTCCCGGACCGGGGCACGAACCCGTGTCCCCTGCATCGGCAGGCGGACTCGAATGCGTGTCCCCTGCATTGGCAGGCAGACTCTCAACCACTGCGCCACCAGGGAAGCCCCATACCATCACTTTTAATAGCTAAGGGTAATTTTACTGCATCTTATGTACCTATAAGTCCCATTACTGATGGACATTGGGGATGTTTTCAATAAACGATGCACGTGCAGACGCATACATTATTTTCCCCACTTGAACAAAATCTCTTTAAGATAAAACAGCTAGGTCAAAGGATATGCATATTTGCTATTTTGGCATCTTTTTGATCATCAAGTGCCTCCTTCCTGAGGAAGTGGTACTGTCTTCTGGCCACAGATGACTACGGGAAAAGCCTCCAGCCCAGGACAGTCCGAGGAGGGCTGATTCTCCCCTGCTGGCGATGACGTTCCTAGAAGCAGGCTGAGAACACCCCCCGTTCCTCTGCGTGTGTGTTCCGTTGGTCCTTCACTGCTGCTGGTGCTCTATTATGCTCCATCTGTCTCTGTCTCTCTTCATTTTTACATGTGTATTTCATTACTTCACAGAGTAGGCGACATTCCTATCCAGTCAAGGAAACCATGACTCTTTCTTTCTCTTTCTAAGTTGGCACTGGGCGCAGAGCATCAGCCTTGGCTGGAGTTGGTTTCCCTGGGGTACAATAATCACCGGCTAATGCAAAGTGTCCCTCCTTCCGGGAGCTGCTCCTTGAGCTGACTTTCCCAGACTGCACTCTCCCCTCTGTCTAAGGGACCTGACAAACGACAGTTTCTCACTCCACGGACCGTCCCGCTTACCAATATTTCTCCAGAATTTCCCATCTTGTAAAGCACTGTTTCATAAAGGGCAGGCCAGTGATCCACCTACAGCAGAATCCCCAGGGATGCTTGTAAAATGCAGACTCCTGGGCCGCTCCCCTAGGGGAATCTGCATCTTTATTAAGCCCACGGTGAATTCCAATGAACATTAAAGTGTGAACACCCTTCTTGGGCAGACTCCACCTATGTCTATGCCCAGAGAGCAAGGGACCTCATCATTCCTTTGTTCCTGATGTTGCCACTGCACAGACCAGCTGCCACTCCAAGAATTCTGGCTACAGGGCCAGTGTGGGACCTGCTCTGACCTTCATTCCCTCGAGTCAAGTCTAACCCATCCCAGATGGTGTACTTACCACGAGAAGAATACCCACAACAAAACCACAGGCCTCTCCATGCTCTTTCCCTATTTCAACAGTTTCTCTGTTCTTCCTCCGATCGTGTGCAAGATATAAAATAACTCAGCTTTACGTAAAAAGCTGTGGGCTCATATTCAAATGGTTGCTGTCCCAGCAATCAGACCCTTTTAAAACTAAAACTCTTAACCGGGTCTGTCCACTTTTTAAGGATTTACACTTTACCTGTGCACAGTACAAAATAGGGTTCAAGGGGCCAACATTTGTTTTACTGCCCCTTCTTGGCAAAGAACAAAATATTTCTGAGCATCCTACTATCTGTCAGGCCCCGAGTCAGTTGTGTGGTGATTCAACCGCGCTCCCTAACTGATAGGGAGGACGCAGGCTGATAAAGGAGCCTCTGCATGCAGTGCCATGAGTGCTCTGATGGGGGAGCTAGAGTACACCTAATCTCAAATTGGGGAGGAGGCTGATGTCAGAAAAGCCTTCTCAAAGGAAAGTTAGCCTCAGCAGAGACGCCATACACATAGCTCAGGTGCAAATCAATGGACGCTTAGGCAGTCTGAGGCCTTGCTCATTTAGTTATTCATTCCACTAATATTAATCCACCAACTCTGTCATACCTCAAAGAACGAGGATACAAACGAGACAGCTATGCCATGGATGAACCTTCGGTGCTGGTGGGATTGCGGAGAGAAGGCTGTTCCAAGCAGAGGGAACAGCATGTGCAAAGGCCTGGAGGCGGGAACAATGTGGTAATGGAAGAAATGCAAGGGGGTCAGTATGAACTTGCTTCTCGTATCAGTAAAAGTACCCAGTATCGTTTCTTTAATTAAAAAAATGTAAAACCCTATTTCTCATAAGAAATGTGCTACGAGCTAGGTAGCATTCCACTCATATTAAAGTTGTGGGAATTAAAGTATAAATTAGAAAAAACATCAAATTATAAAATTCACATAATTTGAATCATCGTGCACATCCCTGACCCCCAAAGTGAATATCACATGCGGCCATCACTGGCTAAAAACTTTACAGAACATAACGGATCTGAAATTGCTACTGTAGTCAGTCCCCTGGTTCATTTTGTAAAAAGTCAAACTGGTTCCTTTTAAAAGTCAAAGATGACTTCATGGTTGGGGGCAAGAAAGCAAAAAGAGCCTTATAAAAATAACAGACTTTTTAAAAAGCAGCATATCCCTGGATTCTCTAAGAAGTCTGGGAGGGAAAGAAACAGGCCTTTCATTGTGGTCCAAATGCAGATGACAAACAGCCCGGCAAGCCAAATCCAGGCCTGGGAATCCAAGCCTCTGCAAATTCATTATTTTTGCTTGAGCAAAAAAGCCCTTTGCCTGTTCCAGCAGTTCACCTCCACATGACTACTGGAGTGGACTCCACCAGTTCACTGATCAAATATTGCAGTGTATGATTCTGAAAATGTCATCCTGGCTGTTTCAGAGATACACACTGGGGAGTGAAGAGAGCAAAAGACCACATGCTAACTGGAATATAAATATAGAAAGAAGGCATCTAGTTGAAACAGCTTTGCGAGAAAATTCAAGCAGAAAATTCTTTCTAAACATCTCCTCTTTTATAATAAGAATAGGAGGCCTAGAGCCTTTGGGCTAAGAGGTAAGAAGGGTTTCGGGTAGAGAACATTTCCACTGGGTTTCTACCCCAGTTCTGCCACATGACAGCTAAGACCTTGGACAAGTCACTTAAACTCCACTGGCCTCAGTAGCCCCATCTGTAAAGGGGGCATAAAGACAGCACAGACTTCAACGTGAGATTTTACATGCAGAGAATACAGCATAATGTTTGACATCTAGTAGGAATCCGGTAATATTCTCCTGTCCCCAACACGATTCACAGTTCTACAAACTGCTCTTCTTCACATATATGGACGGTCCTGAGAAAAATGAAGTGGAAACCAATGAAATGTTTATGCTATCTAAGGACTTACTGTTTTGGCTTTTTTTAAAGATTTTCAATTTTTTTTTAAATAAATCAATTTATTTATTTTGGCTGCATTGGGTCTTCGTGGCTGTGCATGGGCTTTCTCTAGTTGCGGCAAGCAGGAGTTACTCTTTGTTGCAGAGCGCAGGCTTCTCATTGTGGTGGCTTCTCTTGTTGCAGAGCACAGGCTCTAGGTGCACGGGCTTCAGTAGTTGTGGCACACGGGCTCAGTAGTTGTGGCTCGTGGGCTCTAGAGCACAGGCTCAGTAGTTGTGGCGCACGGGCTTAGTTGCTCCGCAGCATGTGGGATCTTCCCGGACCAGGGCTCGAACCCGTGTCCCCTGCATTGGCAGGCGGATTCTTAACCACTGAGCCCCAGGCCTTACTCTTCAGTTACTGGTTCCATTAACGTTACTTCTCAGAGTCTCTTTACAGCACACATAGGACCGAGTGTGGGGTTAACATAACTTCTGCTCGCAAGAAGCCCCACTAAGGGACACCAGGCCCAGAGGAAGGGGAAAAAAGGACAATAAATGGATACTTGCAATAAGATACAAGAACTATGTAAGCTGTATAAACATTTACCTTTCAACACTCTATTATATAGTTAATGCAGGGTTGCATGTCAGCCTGCCTGGGTTCAAATACTGAACCAAGTGCTTTGGGACCACTTACTGGCTATGTGATGTACTGAAAGTTACTTCACCTCTCTGTGCCTCCATTTCCTTAGCAGGAAACGGTGATATGAACAGTATCTCCCTTGTTGGGTTGCTCTGGGGATTAAATGAGACAAGATAATAATTGCTTAGGACTTTCTCTGAAACCCACTATTACCTATGATAGTTCATACTGTACTAGCTACTATCATATATATTACATATTAGCTACTACTATTTGATATTATACTATAAATACGGTAGTATATAGTATTTAGTGTTAGATAGTATTATAGAGTATTATCACACAGTATTAGTTATTATTATTAAAGTTATTAGTTACTATTATTATTTTCAAACAGTTTCTGCCCAGCAGCGCATGCTCAATCAATATGTGGGTGATGGACACACACCACACTATATATAAAACAGATAAACAACGAAGACCTACTATAAGGCACGGGGAACTATATTCCAGTATCTTATAATAACCTATAAGGGAAAAGAATCTGAAAAAGAATATACATACATATATACATATAACTGAATCACTTTGCTGTACACCTGAAACATTGTGAATCAACTACATTTTAATAAAAAAAAAAAAATACGTGGGGGATGGCCAGAGTGCGAGACAAACTTTAAAAAAGAGCACAGCCCATGCAGCCTGGGAGACCAGGGCACACGGTACAACGCAGTGCTATTTTATTTGGGTATGAAGAATCAGGAGAAGTGTGTGGCTGAAAAACAAAAGGAAAGGCATTCCAGGCAAAATGAATGATGTGAACTGTGACAGCGTGCTGTTTATACAGAGACCTGGGAGAAGTTAGGGTATCCAGAACACAGAATGTGGCAGAAGGTAAGGCTGAAAGAGAGACAGGCAGGAGTTTGGACACTTATCCTGGGAGCCAGCAGACATCTATAAAAAAAGTGGCATGTGAGATTTGTTTTTTATAAAGAAAATTTTTATGGACTCACAAGGATATTACGAGGCTCTGTAAGTCAAGGAAATATCCTCCTCACTCCCAAAAAGCCCAGGAAGAACGAAAGAGAGCCAAGTCTACAATATTCTTTGGGCTTTTAGGGGAAAAAGTCACTATAAGTGATCAGGGAATTCAAAGTGCCTGCCACTGCCGTTTAAATAATCTTATTTAAAATGACAGTAAAAAGGAAAACAAGTTAGCAAGTTAGTTGGGGATTAGGACATTATTTTATAACCTTAAGGTTTATTCAGGTTACTTATTCTGGCTATGTGTAACGCACGTACATATGTGTGTGAAGGTACATTTGTTTGTGTGCTTAGGTACTGGAATGCAAATTCCAGAGGACCTATAAGCAGGAAACCAAGACATCCCCAACTGATTCTCCTAGAGACAAATGTTGAGAGGAAAAAACCCTCTAAAATGGTAATAAATAAATGTGGGTCAGATAACTTAGCCTCCAGAGGCCTTTCAGTGCTTGGAAGAAAACCTTCCTGACAAGGGATCGGAGTCCCTGGGATTAAGCACAGATGTGGGAACAGACACAGATAGAACAGAATGGTTTCCACCTTAAAAAGAATACTTCAAAAAAGGCATCAGCAGCTCTATGAAAGGTGATATACAAGGGACAACTCCTAAGAAATGAAAAGAAAATGTAAAAAGGAAAAAAAAAGTCAGGGGATGGGAGAATCAAAGATAGTTTTCAGTTTGAATAAAAACGAATAATGAAGAATCCGTTCTACACCACCTTCCATCTTGCTGGGCGATGAGGGTCATCTTTGCCTAAAGAAGGTTTTACTTTTCAGAGCCTTCACCCTTGCCTGCTCTCTGGGCCCCTGACAAACTGTGAGGTTTCCCTTCTTAAAACACCCTCATTTCTGTGCATATGCTTTACCTTCAGACTCGTGAAGAGAAAGCTCATTTCTGATTAGCTTCCAAGAAATGCCTGACAGTCCTTCTTACTTGCCCCTCCTCTCCCCACATATCCACAGCTACAGAGCAACCTTGGAACTCAGAGTCTGTCTCCTTAATTGTTGCTACAGCACCTGCAGAGAGCCCCAGAGCAAGGCCTATGATGTGAGGATTAAACACGGTGATACCCACAGATAACAGGACTTTTATTCAGAGAAGGCAGGCGTAGCCCTTTGTTGGGTGGTGTCAACAGGGCACAGACAGAGAGGTGGCCTCTAGCTGCTCTGACAGGCTGACCTCTGTCATGAGGTAACCTGAAAACAACTGTTTCCACAATAACAGCACTTAACCCACCACAAATCTTGCTCCAGGAAAGGTTTTCACCAAGGCATCCAGAGGTTTCTATGATGCTTTCAACACCAGTCAGAGGAATCACATAATCCCATGGATATCATCTCTTGGTAGCCCTGGGCTGACTTTAAAGACAAAACGTCAATCTTCAGCTTCTAATTTATCTTCAAAGAGCAGGGACACTCAATCCTGACTGCACATTAAAACAATCCAGGAGGGTTTAAAAAAAAAACTACCCCAAATCAAGACAGCTGGAGTGACAATACTCATATCAGACAAATAAATAGAATTTAAGACAAAAAATGTTCCTAAAGACAAAGAAATGGTCAAACTATCAGGAAGACATAATATATGCACCTAAAAACAGAGCCGCAAAATACATGAAACAAGAACTGACGGAACTGAAAGGAGAAACAGACGTTTAAATAATAAGAGTTGGAGACTTCAATACCCCATTTTCAAGAATGGATAGAATAACAATACTGAGGATCAACAAGGAAACAGGAGGCACGAACGACACTGAATACACTGAGACCTCAGACTTCACCATAGAACTCTCCACCCGACAACGCAGAACACACTTCTCCTCAGGGGCACATGAAACATCCTCCAGGGAATCCCAACTGTGAGGCCACAGAACACACCTCACTACACTTAACAGGAGTGAAATCATACCACGCGCGTTGTCCAGTCACAATGGAATGAAATTAGAAATCAGTAACAGAAGGTTTCTTCTGGGGGCGATGAAAATGTTCTAAAATTAGATCTTGGCAATGAGTGGCACAGCTCTCTGAATACCACTAAATAAAGAAACAAAACTTCCTAAGAACTCCTGAAATCTAGGAGGGTTGGTGACATCAGAGATGGAAGAGTTGCTCTTTTCCAGGAAGGTACGAAATTGGCCAAATTCCTCCCTGGCTCTTCTGCTCTGCTCCCCAGGCAACGTGTGGCAATACTGGGGGAGATGGACCAGGGGGAGATGAGTACTACAGGCATCTAGTAGGCAGAGCAGGGACGCTGCTAAACATCCTAAAATACACAGGACAGCCCTCCCAACAAATAAATAATTATCTGGCCCCCAAATGTCAACAGTTTCAAGGTGGAAGACCCTCATGCCAGGCAAAGGTCAATACTCTTGAATTTTTGCCTCTTCTGATTTAAAGAAAGAAAAAACCCTATACTAATAGTAAAGGATAAAGGATTAGGAATCAGACCTGGATCCACATCCTGGTTCCACCCCTTCCCAGAACTGTGACCTTGGGCATTATCCTGGACTTTAACTACCCTGGACTTTAACTCCCTCATCTGTAAAATGGGATGATGAAATGACCTTACAATGTGGTTGTGAGGATTCAGTGAGAAGCTGCCTGGCACCAGTAAGGCTAAGGGCTTTCATTACTATAATTACTGTTTTTTGTTAAAGCCCCAAAGTGGCTTAGTACCAAGAAATGGGTGACTGGGTCATTTTAAAATAGGGTTAAAAAAAAATGGTTATGAAGAACCTAGGGGCAGGACAGGAATAAAGACGCAGACGTAGAGAATGGACTTGAGGACACGCGGAGGGGGAAGGGTAAACTGGGGCGAAGTGAGAGAGTGGCATGGACTTGTATATACTACCAAATGTAAAATAGATAGCTAGTGGGAAGCAGCCGCGTAGCACAGGGAGATCAGCTTGGTGCTTTGTGACCTAGAGGGGTGGGATAGGAAGGGTGGGAGGGAGATGCAGGAGGGAGGGGATATGGGGATATATGTATATGTACAGTTGATTCACTTTGTTATAAAGCAGAAACTTACACACCATTGTAAAGCAATTATATTCCAATAAAGATGTTAGAAATAAATAAATAAAATAAAATAGGGTTATTTTCTCCAGCAACAATTAGTATGTAAACTGGGACATTTTATGAGCTAATAAGCCATTGAGACATAACAGTTGACATTCCTCACTACTATAGTATACACCAGCCAAAGCAGGACTGGCTAAATACCCTGTTTCCATAGTAATAAAAAGTTCCTGGGAACCTGACTCATTTTCTTTCCAGTAAATGCTTTCTATTTGTCAGGCTAGACTTTATATACAAGCCCACTGCACAGTGGTGGAGTCCTTTCCACCTACTAGACCTAATATCTTTCTGCCGCTCAAAAACCAATTTACTGTAGTGGAAACAGCCACCAAAAACAGGACAAGCTAATAGCCTGTCATTTGCTGTGCATCTCTGTAATGGAGCCCACCAGTTAGTAGTGGAAAGGAGTGACTTGATAAGACAGATTAAACCACTCAGTGCCTTCCATCACCTCCACTAGGCCAGGGACCAGCACGAGATTCCCTCATGAGTGAGGGAAGAAGATAAGAAAATAACACTAAATGCTTACTGTGTGCCCTGGGGTTTCGTGGACTTTACTCCAGCTCCACTCCACCAAAAAACATGAGGCAGGAATGATTACCAACACTGTACAGAGAACACTGAGAATCAGACAGACTAAGTAACTTGTCCAGAGAAACGCTTTCCACATGTATTTGTTTGTTTTTGCTCCATCTCAATTCTTAGATTGAGTTGGCTTAGGAAAGGAAATCAGTTAAAAATGAGGAAAATGGGATATTGTGGAGGAAAACAGAAGAAAAGAAGGTAATAGACAGAACGCGTTCCATAAAGTATCATACAATTATGAGCAACAGGGCTCAAATTTTAGTATGAGTTTCCTAGTGGCCAAAACAATGAAGGAAACGAGATCGGTGGTGAGTGTGGAGAGAAGGGTCCAGAACATTAAAAGCTAACCATTCATGAGAAAAGAGATTTTGGGTGCTCTCTCCTCATAACCCAGACATCAGTGAGTCACAAAAATGAGAGAGTCACAACACCCGAGGCCACATAAGACAAAATTCCAGTCCTGCAAAGACTGCCCTACCATCACGCGCTCAGGAAGAATGGGTGTGAACGTATCATCCTTATTCCACATTCATTTCCTCAACAAGCAGTGTGGTGGAGTGATGAAGAGTGATTAAGATTCTGGAGTCAGACTCCTTAAGTTCAAATCCCAGCTAGGCCACTTTCTAGCTACAAGATCTTTCACAAGTTACATAAATTTCTGGTGCCTCGGTTTCCTCACCTATAAAATGGAGATGATGTGGGGATTCAACGTAAATCCCTTAGAGCAATTCTTAAGCTCCTCTATAGAAGCTATTACTATTGTTCCTACTCCCATCTCAGTTTATCGATACCTGATTATGTGCCAGGCGTTGTTCTAAGCACGGATGGACGCAGCCCTACACCAGGCAGGGGAGCTCTAACAAACAAACAGCAAAACCAGATGGTGCTATAGGAAGATGTAAGGCAGTGTGATAGGAGTGACTGCCTGGGTCGTTGGGGTCATCAGGAAAGGAATATTTGAGGCAGAAGCAATTACAGTGACATCTCAATGACAAGAAGAAGCCACAGAGCAGCCGAGGCAGAGAGAACATCTCAAGGATACACTGAAGACCGGAAAAGAACCCGGAACCGGAAGAAGGTCCGTAGGGTGGAGCCGGGGCAGAGTGCTGCGGGGACGGAGGTGCAATGAGTGGGAGGAAGCAGGAGCCAGGTCAGGGAGGGCTTCCCCAGCCTGGCTAAGGGGTCGGGGTTTGATTCCAAGTGTGATGGGAAGCGTCACAGGGGAGTGATCTTATTTGATGTATCTTTGTAAATGATCACCCAGCTGCCTGGTGGAAAATGGATTGAGGCTGTGAAGGCCAAGGCCGGAGGACCACCCTAGGGGTGACAGGAGTGCCTTGGGCTACTGTGGGAGTGGGGAAGATGGAGAGCCGTGAACAGAACCAGAAGCTTCTAGACCAGGATGTCTCAACCTCGGCACTGTTGACATTTGGGCTGGAGAATTCTTTGCAGGGGGTGCTGTCCTCTGCACTGTTGGATGTTTCACAGCGTCCCTGACCTCTACCCACTAGATGCCAGGAGCAGTCCCAGTTGTGACAACCAAAAACACCCCCAAGACATCGACCCTGGGGTTCAAAATCACCCTGGTTGAGATCCACTGCTTTAGAGGCAGAGCTGACAGGGCTTGCTGATAGACTAGGTTGGGGAGACGGGGCCGCTGGTAAAAGAGGGGCCCAAAGGGTGATTTCTAAGTTTCTGTCCATAACGAGGTAAGATAATCTCACACACTCTGAGGGTTTGCCCTCCACGCCACGGGGCCTGCTCTTGATTTCACTGTCACTCGAACATTCATTCATTCCACAATGAGCATCACAGGCCATGGCGAGTGTCGGCCGTACCCAATGCCAGGGATGCAGCTGTGACTGAAAGGGTCTGATGAGGACACAGACATACAAGCAAGTCCGGTCAGTACAGGAGGTCTCATGCATCAGAGGAACCCCTGAGACTGGGCAGAAGCACGAAGGAAAGCACGGCCCTTCGCTCCCGGGGGAGCTCCTTGGGGGCTCCAAGGCTGTGAAGGGAAGAGCATGTGCAAAGGCACAGGGGTGTGAGAAGGGAGGTGGGGAGGAGTGTA
Source organism: Stenella coeruleoalba (assembly GCF_951394435.1). Lineage (NCBI taxonomy): Eukaryota > Metazoa > Chordata > Mammalia > Artiodactyla > Delphinidae > Stenella > Stenella coeruleoalba. The sequence continues at coordinate 22,635,394 of NC_137154.1, forward strand.
GGAGGGAAGGAAGGGTCAGGCCAGAGACACTTCAGAGTCTCACTTGATTCCACGGGTGATCTGGGAACTGCTGGAGGCTACTGGTATTATTCACATTCCTTATTCCTAACGATGAAAGCAGACTCAAAGCAGCATCTGTGAGCGCTCACAGTGTAACTGGGTACTCCACCTCCAAGAGGCCCTTTATCCCAGCCTCCAGATAGGAAAACTGCAGCTAAGCAAGTTCAACGACCTGCACAAGATTCCTTGGCTGGCAAGTGGCCGGACCAGGGTCTGAGCCCGGGCTGGCGGCTCCAGAGTCCTCTGCCTCCCATTTTAAGTCAGAGAGCAGTAACATGACCTGATGTGCGGTTTTAAAAACATCATTCAGGAAATAAATATTTGGGCATCACCAGTTTATGGGAGTGAATGAGATCACCAAGGGAGGATGTATGAGATGGGAAGGAAGGGATTCATTTTCAGGTGAATGATGGTGCAGAGAAGCAGACTCAGCGGCTCTCTGCAAGGGAGAAGGGCAGCCAGGAGACAGGGGGTGGAACCCCAGTGAGCAAAGGAGGGAAGTGGAGGACGCGGTCAATGACGATGTTGAACGCCGCTCGCTGCTCGGAGGTCAGGGAGGATCCGATGTTGACACCTGCTGGATCCGGCAACTAGGAGCTTCCTCATCTTCCCCAGAGCAAATTTACTCCTGTGGCGGATGCAAAGGTCAGACTGCAGACGGCCGAAGAGGCACAAACCAGACACAACAGAGGAGAAGGACAGAGCAGGGGCTGGCAGGACTCTAGCCAGAGGGAGAGTTTGGGGCCAGGGGAGAGACTGAAGATAAGTAGGTCCCGGACCTGAGTGCGGAGCAGCGGGTCAGACTCACCTGGAAAAATAAGACCCAAGGCCCATGAACCAATCTTTCCCCAGGTGGCCTCAATCCCCGGGAACCCCAATGACCACAGAGGCTAATGACCTCTGAGTTGGGCAGTGTTTCTCATAGTGTGGTCCTGGGAACACCTGTAGCTTCTGGGACCCATCCTAGACCTGCTCATTGGGACTCTCCCATGAAGGTCCTGGGGAGCTGTTTACCGAGGACTCTGGGTCATTCTGATACATGCAGCCTGGGACCCACGGACCCTCTCTGCTCCAAGTGCAGACTTCAGACCAACAGTATGGGCAACTTCCTGGGGGCTTATTAGAGATTCAGACAATCAGCTAGAAATTCAATGAGCCTCGCCCCAGTCCCACTGAATCAGAATCTGTATTTTACCAAGATGCCCATGCCTTTCCAGTACATAGAATGTTTGAGAAGTTCTGGACTGGAAATGGAGGGAGGGTCTTGGCGATGCGGGGAAAGGTACCCTGGCACCCTCATGCACACGTATCTAGTGCAGAGTGTCCTGAGACTTCCCTGCTGCTGACTGTTACAAAAGATAGCAAGAGATGCTGATGGAACTCCCGTACGGGTTCTGATGCTTCAAGACCCTGCTACGCCTTCCAGAACAACAGCAGGCATGATGGCAAACACTTAAAATGTTATCCTCTTTTGCAGGATGGGAACGTGTTGTAGAGGACATTCAGTTTGCACTCCCTCTGCAAGGGAGGCCAGGAGCTCTGTCTGAACCCTGAAAACCTCCCTGCACAGAGCCGCATGGCACACACTTACCTACAGGGGCAGCACAGCAGAGTGGTCCATCAGCTCACTCAAGCCTCAAGGTCTGCTTTCAAAACTCAGCTGGGCCACCCAAGTGCCTTAGCCCATTTCTTAAGTCTCTAAGCCACAGTCCTCATTTGTAAAACGGGGATACTAATAGGACTTACTTGGAGGGGGGAGCAATGGTAAGAAGTGAATGAGATCATCCAGACAGCACTGGGCACGGTGCCTGGTACACAGTTATAAGTTCCACGGTCTGACCCCAGAGCCCCTACACTACATGCTCACTTGGGGTCTCCACCATTCCACCGAAGCCTAAACCGGCCTAAATCCATTCCTCCGTGTGTAGGCCCACATGCCAGAAAACCCTTCTGTATTTTCACAGGGAGGAGAACATTCTATTTTAAATCGTAGACATCTGTAGTTGAAGGGGGCATGGGGACGATCAAGTCGTTTTACAGATGAGAATACTAAAGCCCAGGAAAGCCAGAGTGCTTCTGCCACGCCCCTGGGGCTGTGCTAAGCACAGCGCCCCCATAGGCCTGGAATTAGACGGAGCAGTTGCTGAAGCCGCCAGGAGCCCTCTGTTGCTGCATATGGAAGTCCTCACCAGCCCCTGCCTCTGGTCTTCAAATCCCAGCAAAGTAGCAGGATCCAATGAGCTGATGATAACAGGTGTCTACGCAAAGGCTTAGAAAGAGAGAGAAAGGCAGGGCTGTCCTAGAGGCCACATCCCTTGGGGCCCAGAGAGAAAGGAGAGGGCTTGGAGGAATATGTACCCTCAGAAGAATGACTCATTAACAAGGAGGAGTTAGGATGGGGGATGCAGAAAAGGAGGAGGTGAGGCCAGGCTGTTAAAGCAAATCCATCAGGTGACCCCTCTGAACTTCTTGGGGGGGGGGGAGAGGGGGAGAGAGAGAGAGAGAGAGAGAGAGAGAGAGAGAGAGAGGGAGGGAGAGAGAGAGAGAGAGAGAGAGAGAGAGAGTGTGTTACTGGTGGGAGGATTCCTGTCCCTGCTTAGCAATCCCATCTGGCTCCCTGGTAGGAGAAAACCAGCTCTGAGAGAGCAGCAGTGTGAGAAGGATACAAGAAGGCAAGCGAAGGTGTGTTCACTGGTTCACTCAGAACTGTGTACTGAGCATCCTTCATGTGCCAGGAGCTGGTACACGGTTTGGTGTGGGAATGACAGGGATCACGGTGTATGCAGGGTCTTTCTTGGCTGTCCTGAAGCTTCTAATGTCACCTGGAAGACGGTACCTAATGGCCTTTACTGTATCTGCTTGTTTACAAGTGTAAGGTAGAAAAGGGCTATGGAAACAGGGACAAGGGGCCTCTATATAGCCTGGGGAGGAGGACGGGAAGGCTTCTGAACAGGGATGTGGTTATAGAATGAGAGATCCCTGTTTTTATCCATCCACCCACTGATCCATTCATCCATTCATCTATCCATCCATCATTCTTCTTAAGCAGCAGCTTCTGCTGGTGTTTTCCAGTTCTACACTTCCATCAAAGGGAGGCAAAAAAAACTGGGTCATGTCAATCCTGTAAATAACTAATATCTCTGGGCAGAAGCCAGAGGGCAGGTTTCTACTTAGAAGGAAGAGAAGGCTCAGAAAAGTAACATCACATGCCTTAAGTTCCATGTAGGGTCAAGAACAAAGACGGATCTGCTCCCCTACCCTGCTCAGCTGCAGCCTACCAGCCTACCCTAAAACCACTCACGGAAGCACTGTTTGGTTTTCTAAACTGCTTGCTTTCTTTTGATGTTAGTCATGTCCTCTGTAGCCATACACAGACAGGGTAAATATGATTCTGCTCCTCTCTAATTCTCCTAAAGGCCAGCCTTCAATATAACACTTTAAGGAGGACCGCTAATCGGTGGGAGAAAAAGCCTGGCAGAATTAGCAAATTAAGTGATGAAACAAATCTGCCTTCGTACTCCCACTGTCTGGAATGAAAAACAAAATATTTTTGAAATGCAGAACGTGGCGGGAAAACCTGGCACAAGAACTGGAACGTTCAAGAGAAAGCACAGGGAAAGTGAGTCCCACATGTGTATCGTTTTCATTGTCGTTCACACTTGCCAAGATTTGGTTTGCATCACAGCATGATTATACTATCCACGGTTTATGTTTTCTGAAACACGCCCTGCAGAGAAATGGGAAGACTGTGGCCTTGATGGACTCCACAGGAACCACATCCACGGCCATGACTGTGGGCGAGGCTGACCATAGCTGTTGTAAAGAGGGACCCACGACTTCTGGAAGGTCCTCGTACAATGATTCCAGGCAGCCCCTACAGGAACTGTAAGAGCCTGTCTCCTAACGGCTCATGGCCCACAGGCAAAGTCAACAGCCCTGAAGGAAGATCGCCTGGAAACTGCATGGGAAGGCAGGTCAGCTCTGCTGTCTGAGCAACCCTTCCAAGGTCACAGGATGAGAATCGCAAGCAGATGTTCACCAGTCACCTCTGATTCTCAGAGCAGTGGCATCCCTGGCACCAGCCACCACTGCGCTAAAGCACTCTGCCTACATCCTCACATCCTCTCCTCGACAGGCAGAGGGACTCACCCGCTCACACAGCAAACAATCAGTGAAGCTGGAACTTGAGGTCACCCGAAGCCTGAGCGGTTCTAAAAACAGGGAATTCATTAGCACCTCGGGCACCCCACGGCCACCATTAAAGAGTTCCAGAAGCAGATCTGGGCTCATTAGAAGAAATATATTTCTTCTTTATTTAAAGAACTCCCATGCTATGATCGTTGGAAGTGAGTTTTGTTCTGGAAAAGGACCATTATCGTGCTGCCTTTGGAATCGCAGATGTCAAGGCAGGACGAATAACGGCGGGGCGCTTCTCAGGCATCTGGCCCAGGGGGATTCGACTCTTGTTGTCTGTTGACCGCAGACCCACTGTGAAAATGAAATCTGATGCAAAGTCCACCAGATATTTAAAAAGAGAGGGAGATGTACAGCTGCTTTGCTTTCAGAGAGAAAAGGGCTCCAGTCCAAAGGCCCCTTTGCTCCCCTGCACTGACCCTTGGCACTCCAAGAAGCACAGGCTGACACACTGACGGAAGTCTTACCCTTCACTACAGAGATGAAAAAATGAGACCCCAAACCAAAGAGCTGGATCCTCACAAATCCCTATTGGTCCTTATGGCAGATCTTCTAGACCCTTCACACATAAGCTTCTATGACCCGTGCAGCCTTTCTCTTTATACACTTTTTTTAATCACCTAAAAACCTCTCGTTGCATGTATGTAAACATGATGATATTATTACTAATGATGGCTAATTCTCCTCAAGAGCTTAGTAAGTGTCAAGCACTGTCTAAACACTTAACTGGTAAAAATACAATTAAATTCTATGAGGTCAATACTATTTGATTATTCCCCATTTTACAGATGAGGAAACTGAGGAACAGAGAGATTCAGTAACTTGCCCAGGATGCAGAGAAACCAGGACAAACCCCGGCAGGCTTGTGCCAGGCTTGTGTGCTCTGAAGCACACCATGCACTGTCTCCTGTACAAAATAAGAAGTTAGAAGAGAGCAATTATCCATTACCCCACCTCTCAGAGTCACCCGCTGTTAATGGGGATTGAAATCTCGCGGGTGTTTCTGGTTGAGATTTCCAAATGCTGGTCACCTCTTGCTGGGAATTTCATTTCTGGCTCAGATAAAGTCCTTTTCTTTCATGAGCAGTGCTGGGATAGCACTAGCCGTCCACCTGCTTTCTTTAGGAAGCAATACGCACGGAAGCACCGCAAAAGCGAAGCAGAGCACTAACCCTCAGCACGTCACCCTCACGTTGCTGGGTGCTCTCTGTTCTGTGCTGCGCTGGAGGCCAACACACTAGCTGGGATGCTTCTTACCTGCCTGGGCTTCTCAGGAGGGAGGCTCTGCTTGGGCATCCCTTCTCCCCTGATAGGAGAAGAGGCTGACAGTGCAAGATTTGTCCTCAGGAACTTCCTCCCTTCGTGAGACTGTTAGTTAAATCATAGGACAAGAACGTCTCAAAATGTCGTGGGTACAAGACTCACCTGGGCTGCTGGGTAAGAGGCAGATTCCTGGGCCTCAGTCTCAGGGATCCTGCTTCAGTGGGTTCTGAGTTGTCCCCAAATCTACATTAACAGTGAGTCGGGTGACGCACAAAACACACTTTAGGAAACGCTGGGTAAGGGCTGTCCCTAAGACACCAGGACCTCCAGTGGAGAACAGCTTAGAGCCCCCTTCAACTGCTGTTCAAGAGAAAACTCAAGGAAAACTTCGTCACGGAGGTTTCTTTGCTCATTTTTTGTTTTTGTTTTGGGCCGTATTACGTGCAGCAGCTTCCTGCCAAGCCACGGAGATAACCCCACCACCTCTCCTCCATGCATTCCGCAAATGCACTAGTCATGTTGTTCTGATAAGTCTGGTGACTGAGAACAGCTGGCAGGCACTGGGGACGGTTTTACCAGGACTTTTAAAGCATGGAGCGATGGCAGGAACAACTGATACTTGTTGAATGGCAGGTACTTCTAAGAGCTTTACAGAGAGCCGTCTCATCTTCAGAACCCCATGAAAGGGAACTACTTCTACCCCATTTCACAGACGCGGCACCTGAGAGGTTAAGTGGTACGGAGAGGTTAAGTAACTTGCCCAGGGTCGCCTAGCCAGGAAGTGGTAGAGCTTGATGTGACCCACTCATCGGGCTCTTGACCACCAGGCACACAGCTCACGTCCTTCCCTTGGCTTACAAGGTCCCGCGTGATTGCCGCCTACCACCTACTTCTCTAGGCACCCCTGAAAATCGGCCCTCCCCGCCACCAGCACAGGCATTAGCACGGGCAGACCTGAATACCCAGCGCCCTGTCTCTCATCTGTTCGGCTTTCCTTTTCCCTGCAAGTTCCTCCACCTCTTACTGGGTTAACTCACCCTTCACCTCCCAGTCTCAGCTTAGATGACAGCTTCCCTCAGAACACTCTGTGGATGCCCCAGGTGAGACTGGGGGTCCCTCCTGCGGGATCCCAGCTCCCAGGACGTACCCCTTTCCCAGCACGGGTCACATCCCGTTCCCTGCTTCATCGCCTCAGCTGTCTTCGTTTGGCCTCTTCCAGGACAGGGATGTCCTTGTTCACCATCCCCCTCCCCCTCCCAGCCCCTGCCAGCAAGTGCCGAGCGCACAGTAGGTGCTCTATGAATGTCTGTGAATTCGTGAATGCACGAACACAGCTCCTCGGCGGCCGTGGAGGTGAGGAAAATGCACCACCAGCTCTCTGGGGGCAGGGAGCACGAATGATGGGAGCTTCTGCCCTGCTGGGCCCGCAGCCTCACTCAGGCCAAAGCCGCGCCTGCCATGGGCTGCCCTCACCACCAACCGGGCACAGCGAGCATGCTGAGACCCCCCCCATCCCTGCGAGGCCTGGGACGCTGCCAACAGGTGCCTTCCGCTCCGGGACATCTGTGGTCCTGGTGGAACCATTCATGGCCTGCACTGCAGCTGAGATTCTTCCTGCCCTTCTTCTCCTCCCCCTCTTCCTCCTTCCTTTCGTCTCTCCTTCCACAAGTACCCAACCTCCATGTCTGTCCTCCCTGCCTTCCCCTGCCCCCACCCCCAGGAAATCTCAGGGACGCCTCATCCCGTCCCGGCGTCTGCATCTCGGCAGGCCTGGATAATGCAGTGGCAGAGCCTGGGTCCCAACTGCTACTCCAGGCCTGTCCCCAAAGTCAGGGCAGCCGCCCAGGTTCTTCCTCAAGTCACCACTAGAACCAACATGACAGCACACTGTGAAGAAAAGGCTAAATGGGGAAGCGGAGCCGAAGTGGGTGCCTCACCTCCCTTCCCATCTCAGAAGGTGCTCCTGAGTGATGGCACTGATGGGGAAGGGGGGCATCCGAGCACCTGCACTGTCACTGCTGCACCCTGGAAACACACCCCGACTGTGGGTGGCATGTGACTTCTCTCCCTCGCCCCTTCCCAGCATCAGACTGGCTGGTGTCCTCAATGCCAGGGAACCGGGAACAACCCCAGTTTGGCTTTTAATGTCAGACAGCGAGTGGCGGAGACGTGCCATGTTCTGCCTCAGGACCAACTGCTCCCTGCCATCAGACAGAGCTTCCCATCAGGCTGCCCGGGCACTGAGAGCAGGGGGACTGTCTGATTGAACGTCAAGGAGCGGGCGGTGCCCAGGAGCTCAACAGAAAAAGGCCTGAAGACACGTGGAGAGTCACGGTGATGGGCCTGAGCAGACCTGGGAACAAATCCACAGCCACGGGCTGGCTCCCCTCTTGTTGGCCGAAGGGTACCAAACGGCCAAGAGAAAAAAAATACATCACGCTGGGTGACCGCCATAAAGTCACCGTGCAAGCGGGTTGCCCACCCTGCTCTTTGGGATACGTGATGCTCTCAATGCACCACAAAGGCCTCCCCACCAGAATCGCCCGCTCCTCCAACAGTGCCCGATCCCTCCCTAAAGCGCTTTCTCTTCGCTCAGGAGTTCAGTAAAGATCTCGGGCTCTACCGCTAGGTCCCAAAAGAACTGGAGAGGCAGACAAACGTTGCCCCCGACAAGAGACAGCAGGAACCAAGGTGGTCTTGGGCCCATGCACCTTTAAATCGCATTGAAAATCGGAGACACCGATTACCTGCCACCACGCCCCCATCCCCCCAAAATGAAGGGCACGATGATAGAAAAAAACAACCCAGGTACATGCAGACTACGCCTTTCCAAAGGAGTCAGACTGTATCCTAATGTGGAATTAACCTGAAGCTTTTCCATGCTGTGGGAAAGGAACAACTGCCTGTAACCCATTTTAGTTCCCTCTCTTCCAATCACTCAGCGTGGAAAACCCGACAGCCTTTGTAGCCCAAAGACATTCCTTACATTTTATGGGATTCCTCTTGCAGGGGTCTTAACAAAGGACGTGGTAGTAACCATGTCAAAAGCCACGAGTTCCTGAAGTGCTTTTTTAAGAGGGGTATACAGTTACCTTCAGACCTCAAAGATTCTCTTCCGCCCCCTTCTCCTCCCACTCTAAACCGCAGTGTTACTACTAAACAAACCGCTCCGGTCAGGTGTTTGAATTATATGAACGCACCATATCCTCCTCTTTTAATTATCACTTTCTCATCTGTCTCTGAATTTTTGAAAAAGCCATTAGGCAATTGCAAAGTAGCTTTATCGCAGATGAAAGTGCAAGTCTGCATAAAAAAACAAAAATAAAAAGACTGCCCAGTCACAGCCTCACTTGGATCAGCAAGATTTGTCTGGATGTGCCAGGAAAAAAAATGTTTTTGATGTTCTGTGATTTTGCAGCCATTTAAATTTTATTAGCAATTATGGAGCCTGTTACCACTGACGACATCTTGCCACTCCAGCCAAGTCCTGGCAACGAGAGCACCACCAGAATATCGGGGCCCAGGCAACCTGGCCACATGCGTTGCAGTGACACAGGAACATGAACCCTCCCAGCTCAGGGCGCTTCACTGAGATTCTCCCCTTTTTGCAGGCGGAGAAAAGGCAGCACACAGCGCTGGTAGTAACAGTTCTCTGGAAGTGGCAGGGAGGACTGGCGAGACAGAGTGAGGCTGATGTTTGTGCGAAAGAGTTGATTTGAAAGAAGACGTCAGGATGACTGCATGCCACTAACTTCTCAGCTGGTGACTGTATTGGTGTTTAGATTGGTGGTTTCCAAGAAAGCAGCAGCGGCCATCACCTGGGAGGGACTGAGGAAGCCAGATAGGGCTTGGTGGGGCCTCTGGGAGACGCCATTCGAGTCGCCCTGTCCCCACCAGAATAGGATTAGAACGACACTGGCAGGAATGTGAGAGGGGGAGCCGTAACTAAATAATAAAACAAAACTTTCTAAGAACTGGGAGCCTTGGTGACTTCAGAAAACGAAAAAGTTCCTCTCCCCTCTAGGAAGATACTAAATTGGACACACTCCTCCCAGTTTTTCTCTAGGCTGCAGGGTGCCTTGCCTCAACAGACCTGCCTCAACATCCCCCAAACAGAGAGTCTGGGGTCTCCTGTCCGAGCTCCAAGGGAAGGGGAACCGGGACCTCTGGTAGAGAGTCCGATTCCTCTTGCCTTCTGGTGGGGGCGATGGGGACATGAGATGGCACGGGGCTCCTCCACCCTAGGCTGCTGCACAGCACATCCCTTAAAACAGGGCGTCACGGGGTCCCTGGGTTCTGTCTCCTGAAAATCGTCCAGGGAAGGGGACTTGATCACTTTGACTAGTGTGCTGCCGTCCTGAATATTCCCAGTATTTCTGAAACAGAACGGTCCACCTTCCTTAGTTTAGAGAACCTGCTGGAAAGTAGAATGTAGCGAGCATCTTCCAGCACATCTTTGATGACTGTGGGAGCCCGAGGGAGCCTGGATCAAAAATTCTCTGGCAACCCTGGAGACTCTCCCTTTCAGGGAATACGCATCACTGGGGAAGGGAGAAGATGGGAAAGCGTATTTTATTAAGTGCCTGCTATGCGCCAGACAGCACTCGAACATCTGACTCTCATACCCCCTTTCCAGACCTGCTCCCATTTCGCAGATGAAGAAACTAAGGCTCCCGCAGGGAAGTGGATAGCCAGCGGCAGAGCTGAGATCTAAAGACTCCACGCTGCCAGTAAGAGCACAGCTACCGTTTACTGAGCACGTGCTTGGTGCCAGCAGCAGTTTGAAGAGTTTTCAAGGTTTTAGTTCATTTAATCGTCATAAAAATTCCCCAGGATTTAAGGAAACTGAGGCTAAGTACCTTGCCCAGGGCCCACAGTTCACACGTGACAGAGCTAGGATTCAACCCAGGCCCTGTGGCCCCAGAGCCAACCCCTCCCGCTCTGCACGCTGCCTCCTGTCCCGAAGCGCAGCGAGCACCCCAAGGAAAACAGACACACGCGGTATGTCTATCTGTTTGGAAATGTCAGGACCTTTGGCTGGAACGCCCTATGCTGACCATCAGAGAAAATGAATTCAATTTCACTGACTCTAAGACACCACCAATTGTAAGGGATGCCACTAATTTACATACAACGGAGAAAGAAAAAAACTCTCCAATTAAACCAGGACACACGTTTTCTTATCCCATCGATTGTAAGAGGCATCTCACTTTCAGAGACCTGAAAATGTAAAAAGATGTGTGTCTTAGAATTAAAGAAACACTGAAGCCCTTCGAATGAGCAAGATGGTGAAATGCACGATAGACTCAGGGTGGAAACAAGGTTCTCTGAGTGCAGAGCATCCGAACACTACATCTAATTTTCCAAGCAAACCTGATAATCCCAATTTTACGTGCAAGCTTCCGATTTAGAAACGAATTCATGTTTTTCATGTCTTTGTGCAGGACAAAAAAAGCTGTCGACAGCCCAGTCTGGCTGGGAGCCTGTAGCCCAATCCCAGGTGCCCTGGAAGGCAGAGAGCTACAGGTATCAATTTAGTTGCAGCACATCCCACCCCTGTGGCTTTTAAAGGCACAGGACTTTCACCGGCTGCCATACACACTAACTAGCGTTCAGAGTACTTTCTTTTTCTATCATGGAAGTAGCCAAGTCAAGGCGCCAGGTCACAGAAGTAAGACTACTTTTAGAACTGACTTTAAAAGAATATATTTATTTATTTTCTCATATAAAGCACTCTCCCCAGGCTTTCAACTAGTCCTGTTCTATTGACACACCTGGTCCTGTTCCATGACCACCGGCTATAAAGGCAGGAGTAGAACAATAACAGCAAATTACCCCGAGTGGATGCAGTGAGAACACATCCAGTACAGGGACATCCAAGGGAGCTGACTGTGCAGGCCTGGTCCTGGGTGGCGCTGGCCACTGCACACTCTACTTTGTCAATAATGCACCCAGGGCTTCCCTGGTGGCGCAGTGGTTAAGGATCCGCCTGTCAATGCAGGGGACACGGGTTCGAGCCCTGGTCCGGGAAGATCCCACATGCCGCGAAGCAACTAAGCCCGTGCGCCACAACTACTGAGCCTGTGCTCTAGAGCCCGCGAGCCACAACTACTGAGGCCATGTGCCACAACTAGTGAAGCCCACTCGCCTAGAGCCCATGCTCTGCAACAAGAGAAGCCACCGCAATGAGAAGCCCGTGCACCACAACAAAGAGTAGCCTCCACTCGCCGCAACTAGAGAAAGCCCACGTGCAGCAAAAGATCCAACTCAGCCATAAGTAAATAAATAAATAAATTTATATTAAAAAAATTAATGCGCCTGGTGTGGCAGGTTATTAGTGTCCTGGAACTTGAGAATGGAACCTTATTTAGAAATAGTGCATATATATAATCAAGTTAAGATGAGGTCACGCTGGATGAAAATGGATCCTAAGTCAACGATGGGTATCCTTTTAAGAAGAGGGAAATTTGGACACAGAGACACATGCATAGGGTGGACTCCAGGTGATGACGGAGGCAGAGACTCGACTGTTGATTCTACAAGTCAAAGATGCCAAGGAATGCCGGCGACGAAGCACGGAAGGACTGTACCCTAGAGCCTTCAGAGAGAGCACGGCCCTGTGGACACCTTGATTCTGCATGTCCAGCTTCCAGACCTGGGGGAGAATATATTTCAGTTCTTTTAAGCCATCGGTTTGCAGTATTTTGTTAGAGCAGCCCCAGGCAACTGATACACCCAGAGAGTTTCGGAGCACTTCGTATTTCTCCACCTAGTGTAAAATTGCTGGCATCTTCAAACAGCGGCCAGGGTCCTTTTAGAAAAGTGAGCATATGGTCACATTCGTGTTAAGGTCAGGCATAGCCCGACAAGCCAGAAATTGTCCCTACGTAGCTGTCAGGAGACTACCGGAATTTATACATCTGGATCCCAACATCTGGACTGCACCATTGGCACAGGGCACAAAACGCACATCTGGGAGCGGGGAGAGGACCTGGAAGGCTGTGACTTCTACGAGTCCTAGACCTTGGAGGCTGCAGGGGGCAGTGCGGGTTTCAGGCCGACAGAGTGAAGGCAGAGACTTCAGAAGACTGTTGAAGCGATGCAGCAAAATGCTGTCATCAAAATCCACTTAGGTGCTTAACTGTGTGGGACTAGGGCAGAGCTGGGAACACTCTGGTGGGTGGGGGACAAGTGCAGGGCTGTGAAGACACAGGTTCCCAGCTGAACGCAGGAGAGCTACTTCCAAACCCCCCTCCCTGTGACCCTAAGGGCCTGCCCGGCTCACCCAAGGCCCTCAAGTATTTGTTTCCTTCCCTCATACAGCGGCTTCTGTGTGTCTGGCTGCCTCCCTGGAGCTCTAAGCCAAAGAGAATTTCATAAGAGCTCATGACTGTGTGTTCAAGACTCTCTGGAGTGAAAAGAAGATATTGACCCAGCAAAGGAAGGGGTTTCTAAGGCTTAAGCTTTCCAAGAGAGAGCAGGAAGAGGGGGGGTGTGCAAGGGATGGCCTGGACGTCTAGCACTGCAGGACCAGGAATGTCACTGCAGACTTGGGTTTGAGGATAATGTCACCGGCACTTTTGAGGGAACAGTATCAGTTAGCACTTACTGAATGCTTAACCCAGGCCAGGCACCCCAGCTCTGAGCCTCACATACATTAACTGATTTAAGACTGACAGCAATGCCCTGCGGTCAGCAGAGCTGATCTACACCCTATTTCTAACTTGCATTACCACCTGGACATACCGCCTATTAAATGTTTTTAACTATCACCCCCTGAAGTAGGTACTGTTATGATCCCCATTTTACAGATGAGGAAATTGGTGTAGAGGTAGGTAAGTTGGTGCCCAGAGCCTCAGAGGTCATAAATGGAGGCTGGCCCCCAAAGCCCCTCAAATTTGAGATGAAAGAAACTAAGTGAAGTGGGGGCCATGCCTGGAATTATCTGAGATGTTTAAAAACAACTACACAAATAAATGACTAAGTTAGAAAAGAACAACATTAACACACACAGGTCTTGGATTCCTTCCTCACCACAAGTGCTGGGAAGGAATGTGAACTTTCATTCTGAAGCATTTAATGGACAGAGTGTTAAACCACAGTGATATTCTCTAGACCCCCGTTTTCTGAAGCTCGGCGTCTTCAGAAGGCTTTTGAAATTCAGCATTTAACAATGGCTTGCCAGGCTCCACCCACCTCTCCCAGCGGGGAGGTTGATAAAAGCAAGCCCACACCTACTGGGCTGGGCCAGCCCACAAAAGCCCAAATCGATTGAATTATCCCTTGGAAGTACGTGTATTAGATGCCTCGGGCTGCCGTAACAAAGTACCACAAACTGAGTGGCTCTAAGCAACAGAAATTTCTTCTCTCGTGTTTCTGGAGGCCAGAAGACTGCAATCAAGGTGTCAGCAGGGCCATGCTCCCTCTGAGATTCGGGGTAGACTCTTTCCCTGCCTCTTCTTAGCTCCTGGGGGCAGCTGTCGATTCTTGGGATTCCTTGCCTTCTGGCTGCATCACTCCCATCTCTGCCTCTGTTGTCACATGGCCTTCTTCCCTCACATCCTCACACTGCTTCTTATAAGAACACCAGTCACATTGGATTAAGGGCCCACCCGACTTCAGTGGGACCTCATCTTAGCTAATCACAACCGCAACATCCCAGTTCCAAATAAGGTCACGTTTGGAGATACTGGGGGTTAGGGCGACAACATGTCCTTGGAGGAGACATAATTCAACCTGTAACGGTAAGATTCTTACTTTCAAACTGTTAAAGAAAAAAAATAGAAGCAGGATGCCTGTGAACCTCATCCTGTTACACAGCTGTGGGACAGCTGTCACTCACTCATTACGTAACAATTTTTTAAAAAATAAGAGATGGGTAGATGGCTGGGTTAGTTTTGCTAGGGGTGTTGTAACAAAGTGCCACGACTTTGTGGTACAACAGAAATGTACTGTCTCCCAGCTCTGGAGGCCAGAAGCCTTAAATCATAATGTCAGTAGGGCTGGTTCCTTCTCAGGGCTGAAGAAGGATCTGTTCCTGGCCTCTCTCCTTGGCTTGCAAATGGCCATCCTCTCTCTCTGTCTTCCCATCGTCTTCCCCCCGGATGGATCTCGGTGTCCAAATTCCCCCTTCCTGTAAGGGCGTATTGGATATGGTTCACTCTAGTGACCTCATTTGAACCTGATTACTTTTATAAAGGCCTTATCTCCAAATAAGGTCACATTTTTTGTTTTTTCATGCTATCTTAATTTTTAACGTTTTTAATTGTATAGTCGATATACAGTATTATAAAAGTTACAGGTGTACAATACAGTGATTCACAATTTTTAAAGGTTATATTCCATTTATAGTTATTAGAAAATATTCGCTACATTCCCCGTGTTGTACAATATATTCTTATAGCTTATTTTATACCTAATAGCTTGGACCTCTTAATCCCCTACTCTTACGCTGCCCCTCCCCCCTACCCACAGTAATCTCTAGTTTGTTCTCCATATCTCTGAGTCTGCTTTTTTTGGTTACATTCACTAGTTTGTTGTATTTTTTAGATTCCTCATATAAGTGATATCATACAGTATTTGTCTTTCTCTGTCTGACTTATTTCACTTAGCATAATGCATTCCAAGTCTGTCCGTGTTGGTGCAAATGGCAAATTTTCATTCCTTTTTACGGCAAGGTCACATTCTGAGGTACTGGGGTTAGGACTTCAACATATGAATTTGGGGGCTGGGGACACAATTCAACCCATAATGATAGCGTTGTGCCAGTTTTGCTTCTTACACAGCAGCAGGGGAGGATTAGATCCCACCGTAGTTGCATCCCCCAGCTCATTGACAGGCTGCTTTCCCAGGTCACAGCATGTCAGCTCTCACACCCCGTTCTCTGAGAAAAGACAGAGCAGCCTGAGAGAGAAAGAAGCAAACTGTACCCACCCCATGGAAACTGCCTGATTTCCTGGGGCATTTTGCATGTGAGCCAAGCAGTAGGTGCCTTGGTGAAATCGCTGAATTACTGCTAAAGTTTGATGAGAAGAATAACGCAGAATCCAGTTATTTCCCCTCATCTCTGCTTGCCCTGAAACACCAGGTTTAAAAGAAAACATTATATGTGGCGCCACCTAGAGGCCTACGATGAAGACCATAAAAAGGAAAGGAAGAGTTTCTGGCTGGGCTTTCCTCCCCTTACATTCCTTGGTGATCATTATTTCAAACTTGCCCTCTCAGCCCAATCTCCTGGATTTCTGCCATCACACTGGTGCAATTAAAAGCCATGCTCAAGAAATGGCTGGGAACACTAAAAGCAAATTCCATTTTTCCACCTATTTTTCTATGCCTCTGGATTTGGAGATTCATTAAAATTTTATCATTTGACAAGATTCTTGAATTTATCCCCAGCCCCAGCCCCGCCAACACACACACACACACACACACACACACACAAAGGGCCTGGGACTTTAAAAGTCTGTACATGCCTCAAAAATAGTGATCAAGGGCTTCCCTGGTGGCGCAGTGGCTGAGAGTCCGCCTGCCGATGCAGGGGACACAGGTTCGTGCCCCAGTCCGGGAAGATCCCACATGCCGCGGAGCGGCTGGGCCCGTGAGCCATGGCCGCTGGGCCTGCGCGTCCGGAGCCTGTGCCCCACAGCGGGAGAGGCCACAACAGTGAGGGGCCCGCGTACCGCAAAAACAAAACAAAAACAAAAATAGCGATCAATGTAATTTTTCAAAGAAGAAAACGAACCACCTTGTAACACGGATCTCAACCCTCCAAGATCCCTCCCCCATTTGGTTAGACCACAGCGAGATGGCAGCTGCAATCCAACACAAAGCTGGCAGGAGATTTAAGGCTCTTGATTCCAGGTCACATGTATGTTCTAGAAATTTGGATTGCCGCTTTATTATTACAGCAAGGGGCAGTAATAAAGTACAGTCTCTTCTTTCAGAGATTCACAGGACTAAGAGCCACTTTAGAAATCATTTCCAGGTATACCTCGTATTATTGCATTTCACTTGATCGCACTTTGCAGGTACTGAGATTTTTACAAATTGAAGGCTTGTGGCAACCCTGTGTCAAGCCATTTTTCCAACAGCATTTGTTCACTTTGTGTCTCTGTGTCACATGTTGGTAATTATTACAATATTTCACATGTTTTCCCTATTATTATATTTGTTATGGTGATCTGTGATCAGTGATCTTTGATGTTACTATTGTCATTGTTTTGGGGCTCCACGAACCCTACCCATATAAGATGGTGAACTTAATTGATGAATGTTGTGTGTGTTCTGACTGCTCCATCAACCAACTGGCCATTCCCCCAGCTCTCTCCCTCACCCCAGGCTTCCCTATTCCCTGAGACACAATATTAAAATTAGGCCAAATAATAACCCTATAATGACCTCTAAGTGTTCAATTGAAAGGAAGAGTCACAAGTCTCTCACTTTAATAAAAAACTAGAAATGATGATTACGCTTAGGGAGGAAGGCATGTTGAAAGCCAAGACAGGCCAAAAGCTAGGCCTCTAGTGCTGAACAAGCAGTCAAGCTGTAGGTGCAAATGAAAAGTTCTTGAAGGAAATTAAAAGTGCTGCTCCAGTGAACACACAAATGATAAGAAAGCAAAACAGCCTTATTGCTGATAGGAAGAAAGTTTGAGTAGTCTGGATAGAAGATCAAACCAGCCACAACATTCCCTTAAGCCAAAGCCCGATCCAGAGCGAGGCCCTAACTCTTCAATTCTGTGAAGGCTGAGAGAGGTGAGGAAGCTGCAGAGGAATGTTTGAAGCCAGCAGAGGTTGGTTCATGAGGTTTAAGGAAAGAACATAAAAGTGCAGGGTGAAGCAGCAAGTGATGATGTAGAAACTGTAGCAAGTTATCCAGAGGCTCTAGCTCAGATCATCAATAAAGGTGACTATAAATTTTCAATGTAGACAAAACAGCAATATATAGGGAGAAGATGCCATTTAGGACTTTCATAGCTGGAGAGGAGAAGTCAATGCCTGGCTTCAAAACTTCAAAGGACAGGCTGACTCTCTTGTTAGGAGGCTAAAAGAGCTGGTGATTTCAAGTTCAGGCCAATGCTCATTTACCATTAAAAATTCTAAGGCCCTTAAGAATGATGCTAAATCTATACTGCCTGTGCTCTATATGGAACAACAAAGCCAGGATGACAGCACATCTGTTGACAACATGGTTTACTGAATATTTTAAACCCCCTCTTGAGGGCTACTGCTCAGAAGTAAAGATTCCTTTCAAAATATTACTGCTCTCTGACAATGCACGTGGTCACCCAAGAGCTCTGATGGAGATGTACAGTGAGATTCATGCTGTTTTCATGACTGCTAACACCTCATCCATTCTGCAGCCCATGGATCAAGGAGTAATTTTGACTTTCAAGTCTTATTTTTTAAGAAATACATTTCATAAGGCTATAGCTGCCAAAGGTAGTGATCCCTCTGATGGATCTGGGCGAAGTAAATTGAAAAACTTCTGGAAGGACTCACCATTCTAGATGCTATTAAGAACATTCGTGATTCATGGGAAGAGGTCAAAATATCAACATTCACAGGAGTTTGGAAGAAGTTGATTCCAACCCTCACAGAAGACTTTGAGGGGTTCAAGACTTCAGTGGAGGAAGTAACTGCAGATGTGGTGGAAACAACAAGAGACCTAGAACTAGAAGTGGAGCCTGAAGATATGACTGAATTGCTGCAATCTCATGATAAAACTGTAATGGATGAGGAGAGTTATTTCCTATGCACAAGCAAAGAAAGTGGTTTCTCGAGATGGAATCTACTCCTGGTGAAGATGCTGTGAAGATTGTTGAAATGATGACAAAGGATTTAGAACGTTACATAAACTTAGTTGATAAGAAGCAGCAGCAGGTTTGAGAGGACTGACTCCACTTTTAAAAGAAGTTCTGTGGCTAAAATGCTATCAAAGACAGCATTGCCGCCACAGAGAAATCATTCATGAAAGAGTCAATCAATGCAGCAAACTTCACTTTTAAGTAACATTTTAAGAAATTCCCACAGCCATGCCACCCTTCGGCAACTACCACCGTGACCGGTCAGCAGCCATCAATACCGAGGCAAGACCCTCCACCAGGAAAAAGATTGCAATTCGCTGAAGCCTCAGATGATGGTTAGCATTTTTAAGCAAGAAAGCATTTTTTAATTAACGTATGTACATTAGTTTTTAGACATAATTCTATTGCATACTTAATAGACTACAGTATAGTGTAAACACAACTTTCATATGCACTGGGAAACCAAAAAATTTGTGTGACTCGCGTTATTGTGGTGGTCTAGAAATGAAACCACGGTATCTCCAAGATATGCCCGTACACAGAAAAACATTTTCGACGTTTCTTAATTTTTAAAAAAATCAGATCAGTAGTGATAACATACAGTACGATCCTGTTCAGCAGAATAACAGAGACCCATGTACGAAAAGACTGAGTGAACCCACCGGTGGTCTCTGATGGAGGAAGCGTATGAGGACTTACACGCTGGGACAGCTGACAGGGTCTGCATCATCTCTCTGTGGCTCAGTTTCCTCATCTGGAGATAATAACAGTCCCTTTCTCATAAGGCTCGTGACAATCCGTGAGTTACTATAATGTAAAGTGCCTGGGACAGTGCAGCCCAGGAGAAGCTCAAGTAACGGCATGTCATTGCTCTTGCCATAAGCAGGGCTTCCATGGAACTTGTATGCTTTTCTAAAACATATCCTTATTCCTTTATTATAACAAAAAGTTATTTGGCTAAAACGATCACTTAGGGCATTCCACTAACCAAGAACAGAAATACACTCAGACTATCCCCAAAGGAGCCCCTACTCTCAAAACTCTAAGGTGGAAAATCTAATGACTCCACCCAATTGGAAATTTATTCTAGTCCATTAATAGATATTTCACAAGGTCGGAAATACTAGTCCATAGGGGGTTGGGAAAAACATTCAACCTCTTTAGATAACTTAAAATATGAAAATTAAAATATGTAACTGTTTTCAACTATTAAACGAACCAGAAAACCGATTTTTTTAAAAAGGTGTTTCCCAATGCTGCCAAGACTAAAACAAAGCCAGACGTCTCCCATGTTGCCCGTGAGCAAAAGCTGATGCAAACCAGTAGCAGAACAAGTGGGCAAGAGGCAGAAAAGTCTCCTGTCCTTCAACCTGGTCATGGCATTTCTGAGAATCGAACTGAAGACCATTTCTCGAAACAGGGGGAAAGTCATATCTACCCTCATTTCACAACCGTAAGCACTATTTCTAACAGTGAAAAACTGGAAACAACATAAATACCAAATAATAAGTAAATAAACTATATTTATTCACCAAGTGAATGGGCCACTTAAGTGTTAAAAGTGATAGGGAAATATGGGGAAAAAAACATAGAAAAATGTTAATATGTTGAAATGTTACCTGGGAAAAAAATTAAAATATAAAATCGTATACCTATGGTGATTACAACTGAGAAAAGCCTGAATGTAAACTTGTAAGATGCTCACGGGGGGTCTGGAAGCGTACAGACTCTATGTGGGATTCTGTTTTTCTCCTTCCCTGTTCCCCCGATTTTTACAACATAACATTTTATTACCTTTATAATAAAAAAGTTTCTTCCTGTCTCACGAAAATCTTTCCTCTGCCGTGGATACAGAATAGCTGCTCTCTGCCCCGTATCCCTCCAAGACACACTCCTCCAGGCCCTTCTCTCACCCTTCGGCAAGGGCAAGACTTCTCCTTGGTTAGGTGTATTCTTTTCTAAATGCCAAAGCTATGTCATAGGGCTTTTGAGGCAATCACCTCTACCAAGTGAGAGTATCAGCCGCCTTCTCTCTCCTTCCTGTAAGTACCAAGTTGTTCCAAAGAATCAGTGAAAGAGCTCTGTAACTTCTGAACGAGACACAGAAGGAGGCGGCACAAATTCTAAATGGACAACTCTCAGGGAGCCGTCGCAAGGATGGACTAGATGGTACCTACCCTGGAGACCTCAGCCCAGCCCAGCCTGGCTCTGGCTGAAACCATCCTGTATTTCTACCCTCCAGGCATGCATAAGTTCCTTAATCGACCCTAAACATTGTTTTTGTTTGTTTGTTTTATTTACTAAAAAAAATTTTTTTAATTTTTAACATCTTTATTGGAGTATAATTTTTTTACAATGGTGTGTTAGTTTCTGCTTTATAACAAAGTGAGTCAGCTATATATACATATATCCCCACATCTCCTCCCTCTTGCGTCTCCCTCCCACCTTCCCTATCCCACCCCTCTAGGTGGTCACAAAGTACCGAGCTGATCTCCCTGTGCTATGTGGCTGCTTCCCGCTAGCTACCTATTTTACATTTGGTAGTGTATATATGTCCATGCCACTCTCTCACTTCGTCCCAGCTTACCCTTCCCCCTCCCCATGTCCTCAAGTCCATTCTCTACGTCTGTGTCTTTATTCCTGTCCTGCCCCTAGGTTCTTCAGAACCTTTTTTTTTTTTTTAGATTCCATTTATATGCGTTAGCATATGGTATTTGTTTTTCTCTTTCTGATTTACTTCACTCTGTATGATAGACTCTAGGTCCATCCACCTCACTACAAATAACTCAATTTCATTTCTTTTTATGGCTGAGTAATATTCCATTGTATACACGTGCCACATCTTTATCCATTCATCTGTCGATGGACACTTAGGTTGCTTCCATGTCCTGGCTATTGTACATAGAGCTGCAATGAACATTGTGGTACATGACTCTTTTTGAATTATGGTTTTCTCAGGGTATATGCCCAGTAGTGGGATTGCTGTCGACCCTAAACATTTTGATCAGCAGAAGTAAAAAAGCAAAAGAGACTCAAACACCCGACAAGAGGGGAATAATTAGGCTGCAGTGCATCTACTGGATGGAACAGTAGGTAACCTCACAAAACACCA
Organism: Stenella coeruleoalba; assembly: GCF_951394435.1. Classification (NCBI taxonomy): domain Eukaryota; kingdom Metazoa; phylum Chordata; class Mammalia; order Artiodactyla; family Delphinidae; genus Stenella; species Stenella coeruleoalba. The sequence continues at coordinate 22,656,828 of NC_137154.1, forward strand.
ATTATCGTTGCTACATATATGGTAACGTGGCAAAGGGCCTCTACATTGAAGTAGAAAAAGCAGGTTACTCAATCACGCGTCCCCATGACAATGAATATACTTTGTGTGGACTGACCAATAACAGTTACCGTTTACAAGTCACTGACTATACCCAGGCATTGTGCTGTGTGCTTAACATGCATTAAAACGTCACAACAATGTCACTTAGAAGGCTGATTATTCTCATTTTGGAGAGGAGGGAATTGAGGCAGCAGAAGGTTAAGGAATTAATTCTCATTTAATCCTTCCAATGGCTAAGTTTTAGACCATTCTGGTAACTTTTCTAAGATCACACAGCGCTGGGGGAGAGGGATGGAAGGGAGGGCTGGGATTTGGACACAGTCCTTCTCCAGGGCTCAACCCGCAGGTCCTAGACTGGGAAGGGAATATGTAAGAAATCTGAAATGCAAGGAAACTTTGTCTTAGAAAAAGGACTTCTTTTCCTTCCCTCTGTTGTCTAAACTTTCTAGTGTTCTTCTGTTTTTAGAATTTAAAGACCAAAGGAGAAAAGAAGGGCAACAGAGGAAAGGTTTTTCGAATGCATGTGTTTATGTGTATGGTTTTTCAAATTATGTTTTGATCAAAAGACTAAATAAATGCCAATCAAGTCTCTACTACACTTGGGGGTGACGCGTCGGTAATGAGGAGAAAAAAATTAACGGAGAATAGCCAAGGCGAGCCTGTTCCAAACCAAACCAAACTGCGCCAGGCAGCTGCCCACACTATCTTTTCTTTTCTTTTCTTTTTTTTTAAAATTTCTCTTTCCACCAACTCTTCCCGTTTACGCATGAATTCTGAAATCATGGAACTGGACTGGCACAGGACACAGCTTATCACAGAGAACTTTAATAATCACACAGTCGAAATTGACAAAGCTGGGGATGTAACTTAGGTCTCAACTTCCGATCCTGTATTCTGTCACAAACGTGTCCCGTTCTGAACATTCCCAGCTCAGCTAAAGACAATCTGCATTTACTGGAGTTCCAATACACACCATATTCCAAAAATGATCATTCCACACATTCAGAGTGTTTAATAATGCTCAGAACTGGACAGATTATACCGTTCACGCATACTATCTCATTTGAAACTCAAATTACAAACACTCAATTTCTAGCAATTTTGAAGCCAGGCTAGAAACAGAAAAAGCTGCAATAGACATAATACTCTTTTCTAATTCTGCAAAAATAAAAATGCATTATGTATAATAGTCGATTCAGAAGAAATCACAAGCAACAAAGAAAATGAACTATTTCCCATAAAAAACATACCCTCAACCCAACCCCTCCCAAAATTTCTCTGAAGAGCGGGGGCAGGCAGCAGGGATACTGGACAGATCTCAGAGGGGCCAGCCTCAGAGGGAGTACATCACGAGGAAGAGGGGGCCTGGCTCCAGAGGGGGCCCCAAACCCAGAGCTCTTCCCTGCGCAACAACAAGCTGAGCCTCAAATCCCGGTAACAGCTATGTGAAAAGTTCAAATTATCATCTTCTCCTCATTTCCTCAGCTGGCTCCCAAAAAGACGGCAGATTCAGAGCCAGAACACATAGTTCTCCTGTGCGAGAGGCCCTGTGGCCTGGTGCCCAAAGCCCAGGAAACAGCCAAGAACCATCGTCCAGCTGTGTGGTCCCCAGGCACCGGACGACCCTGGGCCCAGGACTCCCGGTGTACTTCCTGCCGGCCAGCGGGCCGTGGCCCAGCTCCCTCTGCAGCACCAAACTTTGGCAAAGAAGAGAAACACACCTCTACGGGGCAGGGAGGATCGTTCCACTTCCTGGAGGCCCCTCAACTCACATCCCTGGTGCCTCCTTTCTCGCAGATCACCACTGACTCACATCTCACGCGGATTTTGGGTACAAAACGGGAAAGAGGCTGAAGAAGGAGGGGGTGGAGAGGATCAGAAAGAATCCCGGTCCTGGTGTTGCCCATTTGAAGATGTGTCCAGGTGTTGGCAAAGAAAAGGGCATTTGGAAGCAGATTACTACAAAGTCAGTACCAACTCCACGCTAGACACTTGACGTGATGCTAAATCTTATTTCATCCTCAAGAATGCTGCACAATGTAGAGGATGTGCGAGATGCTTACCAGCCTGGACCTTGGGGTCAGGCAGCCCTGGGTTCAAATCCAGGTCTGCTGCTTGCTGGTTAGAAGATACTGAAGCTACATAACCTCTGGGAGTCTCAGCATCCTCGCGTGCAAAGTGAAGGCAGTGAGAGTCTCCCAGCGGGAGGGTGAGTAGAGCCTGGTGGACAGGTCCTCTGCTCCCCGAAAGCTGTGGCTCCCACCCCACCAAGACCCCTGTTTCTGCACAGACCACGCTGCTCTGAGACAGAACTACAGGTGGAGAGGGCAGGACAGCCCTGCCCCCAGAGGCCCTGGCCCCGCCGTGGGCGGCACGCAGAGTGTGCAGGGCTGAGTCAGACCCAGAACTCCTCGCTGATGCCCCGGGACTGCCGCCACCCTCCTCCTGCCCCAGCAAAGGGCCAGGCCACTCACGGCACTCCTTCTCGTCACTCTTGTCGAAGCAGTCGGGCAGCCCATCGCACTGCCAGGCGCCGGGGATACACCGCCCATTGCTGCACATGAAGTTGCCTGGAATGTTGCACTCGTTGGTGAAGTTGTTCCCGGGGAGCAGCTGGCTCTCTGTGGGAGACAGGGGACAGGGAGGTCAGACGGCGCCGCCAAGGCAACAAGAACCCAGGACCGCACAACTCTTCTTCGACACGGATTGTGTATGTGAGACTTCTGGTGGGTGACATTGCCTCTCTGGGACTCAGTTTTCTCATCTGTGAAAGGGACCCAGAATCTGCTCCACCCCCAGGGATTCTGCGAGGACTAAACGGAGAGCCCCAGGTAAAGCCCTTCGCTGGTGCTGGGCACACAACAGGGGTTCACGAACTTTTCTTCTTTCTCTGTCAAAAAGCCTGGTAGTAAAACCCAAACGTTCTTTTCTGGCCATGGGCAGTGGCTACAAAGGAAGGTGCCAAGACAGAGGGAGCGCAGGCCTCCCAGTACCCAGGAGCAGGGACTGCAGACTCCGTCCAGACCTCAGACTCTGCGGCCCTATATCACAGAATCCTTGCACTTGGGCCAAGTCAGTGGGAATACGGGGACATCATTTCACTTTAGGAAACAGGAATCACCCACAAAAACCAACCTGCCTGGGGTCACACGGGGAGCAAAGGCCAGACCAAAACTTCAACACAGGCCTTTTAACCCTAAGAGAGTCCCAAGGTCCCTGGACTGCTTGCCAAGTGTTCCCGGAGATTTAGCACCGAGCCCCAAGGTTTAGATTCGACTCCACTGAACACAGGCACAGAATGCCAAGGCCCTCACCCAAAAGTGCGAACTCTTAGGCTGGAAAGCAAACAGGGAAGGCCAAGGAGAGCTAAATTCATCCACCAGTGGACCCCGGGGGCAGACTGTCAAGGGAGCCAGAACTGGATCAATCTGATCCGTCTGAGCTACTGTGATCAGGAGAGGAGCCAGGGAGATCAGGAGCCATCAGGAAATAAAAGTCTTAGAGGAAAAGGAGAAATAAAAGACCGGTCCCTCCAGGGCTCCCTCCTGAGTTTTCAATAAGCATTTATTGAACATTTATGACCAGACACTTCTGCTAAGTGTTAAAGATGCATAGATGAAAGCTAGGGCTCTTCCCTCCGGGCTGGAAAGGCACAAGGGTATACTAACAATTTTAGTGCCCTGTACCAAGAGGGATGTCCAGACCTGCCTGGGGGCAGCAGGAGGGAGGGCAGGGCCCACGATGCTCTTCCACAAGCTTTGCCAAGAGAAGCATCTCATGCCAGACCCCTGACATCACACCTTCTTTCATGCTAGACCCCTGACATCACATCTTCTTTCATGCCACTATCCTTTACATGTGCTGTAATTTTTACCCTTCAACTCATGGGGTCTCCTGGAAATCCCGACACACCCATTAGCATACAACTTCTGTGTTACTCTGCCTCTGAAGTCTTCCCCAAGGAGAAATGGGCAGTCACCCTGTTGTGTGCCTAAGGTTCTACTGGGGTTACACTAAAAACATTTTACAGCTGGAACGAGTGGGCAAAAAATTGGAAAAGACAGAGCCAGAAGCAAGCGGTACCACATCAGCCCAGGTGCCACGGCTATTCCTTATAGACCATCTGCCCCACTGCACTGAATTTATACTGTACATAAACACCCTACTGAAAATGAGCTTGTGTAATTCACTGAAGAATTCTAGAAGAGCAGCTACAGTGAGGGCCTCATCCTGCCCTAAAAACCTGCACTGGGTTCCTCAAATTCTTCCTTGTCCCCTCCTCACTCAATCACCCCCTACGATGGCCAATCACCAAGTCCTGCATGCTAGTCTCCGCTGCCACAGCCATGACTGCAGCCCAGATCACCACCATCTCTTACCAGGATCACTGCCACAAGTGACCCCAGCCTCCCCTCGAGTCTATCTCAGAGGGACCTTTTTCTAAAGAGCAGATCAATCATGACACTCTTGGCTTTAAAAAGCCACTGAATGGCTCCCCAGTGCTCTTAAGATAAAGTCAGAATTCAAGGCACTAAAGAAAGGTCACAGGAAAGAGGTGGCATTTGCAGTGGACGTTGATAGACAAAGAGATGAAACGTAAGGACCCATCACATCTACAGAAAGATGGCAAAGACCAGAGCAGGCAGGCTCAGCGCAGGCCACGATGGGTATGGAATAAAAAAACACAGAGCTCTGATAGTTAGGAATTGCGAGAAGACTGTGCCCCTATTTCCCCAATGCTACACCAAGGTCAGGTATCACTAATCACAGTGGACTCTGACCACTGAGCCCACTGTCGATATCAGAATCCCTCTCAAGGCTCGACTTGAGGAAGCCACCACCAACCCTGAGATGGTCGTGAAGCCAATTCCCCACCTCCGGGCAGAGTTGCAAGATGCCAGAGTGGGTCTCGTAGGAGAGGAGTCTAGAAGGACAGCCTGGAGGTGGATCTCAGCCAGACACACAATACATAACACTGAAAACCTACACGTGCCAGCTGTTTCCTAACAACTGCTCTGGGCTCCCCCCGGCCAGCAGGGAACTCTTCAGGGCTCCAGAACATAACTGCCATTCTGATGTGTTCGGAAGTCACTTACACTTGCTTGTGCAGAACTAGCCCCTCGAAGGCAAGCCCCCTGGAAGAGTCGCCGAAACTGTCAGACCTTGTTCTGATAAACAGATTTCTGGGGCAAGAAAACTGTCCAGACGAGATCCCAAAGTGCTTGCTCTGGGAGTCAAGAGGCTGGCGGCACGGGGACTTGATAAATGAGAGGGTGCGATGCTGAGACTAAACACCACGTGCGTTGGACACAGGTGGTCCTGCAGCCACGGGGCTCCCAGTGCCCTACCGGCAGGACCTCGGCTCCCCAGGGCCGGGTGAAGGATAACTCGGAGGGGCAGTCTGTGCACGTCGGAGCAACTCCATCACCCACACGGGGGGCGCAGGGCCTTGTGCTTTAGGGAAGTGACGGTATCAGCAGACTCGAGAGTATGAGGAGAAACCAAGGCAAAGAGAGGTTAAATCATGTTGACTCTGTCTTCAAAGATCTTCCTCAAACCCATCCAAGGTGCCTCACTAAACTGACACCATCCAATCCAAGCCACCGACACCTCGTGCCCTCTTTAAACCAATGGCTCTTAACGGGGGACAAGTTTGGCCCCCAGAGGACACACGGCAGTGTCTGCAGACATTTTCAGTTGTGGCCTCTTCTGAGTAGAGGCCAGGAATGCACACCTGCGATGCACGGGGCAGACCCTCACAACAGAGAACCGCCCAGCCCGAAAGGTCAAGAGTGCTGACGTGAGAAATCCTGGCTGAAACCAACCTTCCCCCTTTCACTTCTCACTCCCGCCAGTTTCTTCTCCTCATAGCAGAGGGAGGTTTTAAATGCTGCTGATGGCTCATCGGTGCCCCTGTAATAAATCTAAAACTGTTACCATGGTTCACGAAGCCGGGCATGACCAGGCCCCGCCCACCCCTACAGTCTCATTCCAACCATTTCTTCCAACACCGATGCCCGCCCTGCCGTGGTCCTCTGCACACACTGTTCACTCACCCCAATTCTTCCATGCACGTTCCACCTGCTGTTATGCGCTGAATTGTGTGCCCCCAGAATTCACATGTTGAGGTCCTAACCCCTGTACCTCAGCATGTGACTATATTGGGAGCTAGGGCTTTTAAAGTGTTGATTAAGTTAAAATGAGGCCATTAGCATGGGCCCTAATCCAATCTGATTGGTGTCCTTATAAAAAGAGATTAGGACACACACACACACACACAGGGAAGATCACGTGAAAACTCAAGGAGATGGCAGCAATCTACAAGCCAAGGAGACAGGCCTCAAAAGAAACCAACCCTGCACACTTTGACCTCAGACTTCTAGCCTCCAGAGCCATGAGAAAATAAATGTCTATTGTTGAAGCCACTCACTCTGTGGTACCTTGTCACGGCAGCTCCAGCAAACTGGTACATCTGGCTAATCTCATTTGTCCTCTGACCTCAGCTTTACATCACTGACTCTGAGATTCCTTCACCCGATCTAAAGCTGATCCCTGTTTTTTGCTCTGGTCGTGTCCTGTGTTTTCCTTCACCCCAACTGTGCTCACCAATGAATCTGTACTCTCTCCCCACCAGATTGCACGACCCCAAAGGCCGAATGGCATTGCTTCATTTTGCTCTCCATCCTGGGCATCCTGCACTCAGTAGGTTCTCAGTAAATATCTGTGGTCATTCTCAGGAAGAAAACCAAGTGTTCAGTTACTGATTTATCCCCCATCCCTCACACTCCTCCTCAGAAAGTTCCATCTACCCCCTGCGTCATCCCCCGGAAGGTGAGTGGGATCTTACATATATAGTTAAAAATAAGGGACACAGGGGTGTCTGGATTTGTGCAAGTAAATTACTACCCCGTCTGCTTTAAAAGAGGTTAGAAATCTTTTCAGCCGGACAGCAGGACTTTCTAGTAGCTGAAATGTTTATCCCATCTCAGTGTCTTGGGACACATTTAGAATGCAAAAAAGACAAGCATTAGCACGAAGTTGGCTAGCTGGGGTTTCTCCTTCTCCTTTTTCTTTTTTCATCAGGCTGAAAAATGAAAAAAGAGTTGCCCATTTTCACTGCAGCAGCACATCACTTACTTAAAATAACTACGCCATCTGCACCAAGACCGAAAAAAAAATTCCAAGTCCTCCCCCATTGGGCAAAAGCAAAGAACCTGCTGCTGCGGCTTCTTCCAAAATTTCTGGCACCCACAAATTTCTACTTGATGAGGGGGCACTGCAAAAACTCAAGACAGCTGCTGCATTCTGCTCCTTCTGGAACATGCAGTGAGCAATGCTGACTTTTCCAGCTGAGAAATAGGAATCGTCTTCCACCGGCTGGAGCCCTCCACAGGCTTTGCTCTCCCTCTGCCGACCTCCTCCCGCTAAGGTCACGCCTTATCGCGATGCAAGATGGACTTGGCATCTGCAGACTATCAACAGGCCCTGCTTTCAGATTTCTGCCCAGTCACCTTCGTTTTCATCTTTCGCTTCCTGATCATCTGGTCGGCAGGCTCGATGAACAACAAAGCAAGACACAGACACATATATGTACAGACACACATACAGCTTAGCGTTCCAATTTGCAGATCTCAACTAGATCGTCCCTCAAACCTCCCTGGAGAATTAACACACCTCTTCCCACTGCCTGGAACATGACACCAACAGACGTAATGTTTTGAGGCCACTGAAGACAAGCGTCCGTTTTCCCTTTGACTCGCTCCTTCAAATACACACGTACAGTCCATGCACGGGCACACGAAAGCACCAAGCAAGCGGGTCTGTCGTGATTCGTTCCTAAACTATCCTGGAAAAATCTCCGAAGGTCCCTTCGACTCCAGACTGCTCCTCGTGGTGGCATCGGTGTTGGGTGGAACCGCAGACATCCGTCCTGAGCACTTCCCAGAGCCATTTGGTTCTCATCAAACCAGCTGCTTCCCACCAGAGCTCGGCCACAGGGAGTATCCTGGCTGTCATCAGGGAGGGCAGTCACGCGTGGATATCTGAGCCTGGAGTGAGGATGGGCCTTGGTCTCCAAGCACGTAAGCTGAGCCAGGTCTCCAGCTCTGTCGGGACTCTGCACAGTGCCCTGCCCGCCCTGTTAGCTCATTCCAGGAGCCCCGGTCTCTGTGTACCCACCTGCAAGGAAGATACGCAGCCCAGGGACAGAGGTGAGAAGTTATAAAATGACTCATGGATTCAGCCCAGGAATGCTGACCCTTGGAACCCACAGATTTCATATTTACACATACAGTGTATTATATTTGCACTGACCCTGAAGAGCGCGTGTAACTTTCCTGCAGGAACACTTTATGGATGGAGTGAGTCACCTTGACAGTGAGTGAGCCTCGCTGTCCGACCCACATCTGCACTTCACACGGCTTCCCCTTTGCCTCTCCCGTGCAATGCACAGCAGCAGCCACTACAAAATGACAAATGCTTTGTTTCCTTCTTAAAACGAGTTAGCAAAGAAAGCCAACGGCTAGTATTAATGAGGCAAGCAAAGGGAAAGCGAAGAGGTCTAGGAAAAGGACAGTTCTTCACCAGGAAACAGCTCTATAAATTACTTTCGTACTGTATTTATAACCTCATTAAGGGCCCAAAGCTGTCCCTTCCATTTTTTAGGTATGCTTCATTAGGAAAGTTATGTCCAGGCGGCATTAACATCATGGGGATTTGCAGAGCTGTCGGGATGCAACCCTTGCAAGGTCCAAGGTCCACAGCTCAGGGGCTGGACAGCAACGCTGGGGGATGCTGTTCCTCAGGACACTGATTCTCAAAGGTGAGCTCTGAGCCCCACCCCACCCTGGTCCCCAACTCTCCTACGTTCCCTTTAACAGCCCTTAAGGAGTTGATTATTGACTTCTCACTAGGGAAAATCTAACATCTACTGAAGCTCCTAATACCTGGTAGGATTTTAACATCCGTTCTCTTTCTCTGCCTTCACAATAGCCCTCTGAAATAGGCACCACGCCCATTCTGCAGACCAGAAAACTGAGACTGAAGACGTCACACAGCTAGAACAGGGGTCTGCCAACGTTTTAGGCCAGATGGTAAATATTCTAGGCTGTGCAGGACAGGAGGCCAAATTAAAGATATTATACCAGTACTTACATAATAGGAGAGAAAACAATATTCCACACAATTTTTATTGATGAAATTCAAAATACAACCATCATAATTGAGAACAATTTTCTGTAGCACAGGTCTACTAATGAAAAGAACAGAATTCTTTTTCGGGGAAGGGGGCAGGTGATTGAGATTCAAAGTTAGTGTCCCCTATCATCAAAATCTATTGCAAATGTTTAATTTTTTTTCAACCATTTAAAAAACGTAGAAACCATTCTTAGCTCAGGGGCTGTGGCGGGCTGGCTTTGGCCCCTGGGCCACAGTTTACAGACTCCTAAGTGAGAAGAGGGTAGGTCTGCCTGAAATAACAAAATAGCAGAGGCGCCCAACCCAAAAGGCCTTCCTCTCGGCGCCATCACACCTACCACACTCTGAAATGACCCCTATGGTTCAGTGGCTGCTCCCCCACCACAAAGGCAGGGGCCTCTGCTGCCCTGTGTCCCCGCCAATGCCAGGCACCGAGGAGACACTCAGGAAGTGCTTGTTGACTGCATGAGTGACGGCTCCTAAGGACCCTTCCGGTTCTGACACGCTCAGGTTCTGTGAATTTACCCAAAGCCTACCTGAACCTATTTGTACTTCTGTGCAAAAGACAATGAACAGATGAGATGAGTTCTGTAAAACACTCCGGAGCTCCTAGGAGGGAAGGAAGAGAAGCAAAGAACTTTTCTGGACGAACTTTTTACAGGCGTTCTCTTTTAACACATGCCGTGTCTTCACCAAGGGTGACCTGCATGGCAGGCCAGGGTGAGAACTTGGCCCCATGTGCCTTCTGTCATTTCAGCTTCAATCGACAGCAGCAGCAGGAAGTAAGAATCAGGCAGTGAAGATAAACTGAAAGACGAGAGAGGGGACAACTTTATAACCAATTTATGAGGCTTGCAGATAAGCCAGGCTTCAGAGAGGACCAATCAACTCTGCACTTCAGCACCTCTCAGAAACAGCCAAAGGGTCAAGAAGAGGGGGATTCAGCTCTGACCCCAAGTTCAGCCCAGCCTCATCTGCCCCAGGATGGCTGCAACCATTCCTACAGTCACTGGAAATGGTTCTGCAGCCTATACTCTGCTCTGCACAGATACACCCAAGGCAAGTGTAGAAAACACCAAAGCAAACCAAGAAATAAGGCCAGAAAAGCAAAATGAGCTTCATTTAAGTCCCAAGGCATATTTTGACAAGCTCAGGGTAAGGAAAGATTTCTAAAAGAAGACTCAAAAAAAGCACAGGCCATAAAGAGTGATAAACATGACTGCATTAAAATGTAAAACTTCCAGTCCTCAAAAGGTACTTTAAACAAATGTAAAAGATAAGCAACTAACTAGAAATGGTGTCTGCCACATATGTAACCCAGAAAGATCCATATTCAGGATTTTCTTACAAGACCATATACGAAAACATAGGCCACCCAATAGAAAACCGGTCGGAGTATAGGAATGAACAGGTATGCTGACGGATGAGCAAACAAGTGAATGCTTCAGACGGACTCAACCTCACTTGTAATCAGAGAATGATTAACGAAACAAGGGAGTTCTCTTTCACACCCACCAGACTTGCAAAAATTTGAAGTCTGATATTCTCACGTGGCAGGGGTACAATATGATCTCCCAGGCTACACGTGTGGAGCAACTCAGAAGAGCAATCTGACAACTCCCGGTGAGGTGCAAGGCGCACCAGGGCTTTCACCCAGCTGATCCCCTTCTGGTACATACTCCAGGCCTGGGGGCAAGCGTGTGCAGGACAATAGCAAGAGAATCTCCACCGTGGCACTGCTGTAATACAAAAGTGCAAGACACACCAAATGGTCACCAAAAGGGGAACGGATGAAAACTCGGGTCCATTCACAACAATGGAATACTACCCAGGGCTGCAATTTAATGAAGTGGAGGGGCACGAATCACCATGGATCAATCTGAGAAACTAATGCTTAGTGAAAAAGGCAAGCGGCAGACTAGCACTTACATTGATCTTGGGAAATATACGACTCTAATGGATACAGCCAGATGTGAAGGTAGTTTTGAAAATGTGCAAGAAAAGAAAATATCAAAATCAGGATAGTGGTTACCCTCTGTCAAATGGAATCAGAGGCACCCGATGAATTCCAGCTGTAAGAGTTCTTCCTTTCAACCAACCTGAAGCAAGTATGACAAAATATTAGAATTCAACGGAGCTGGGCGGAAAGCGCACAGACTTTCTTCGCATTATTCTTGGTACTTTTTCCCACCCTTTAAAAGATGTTTCACTAATAAAATTTGTTATAAAGAACAAATATCATGCTAATATTTGAGAAAAGTCTATGAAAGACATGTGGAACCATTCATCACTAATGTTCTAGCATCAAAAACGCCATCAACTATAAAAGGAGGAGAGATAAAAGGGGGCAAGTGTTCACACTGAGAAAAAAAATGCAAGGACATCCCTCTGCGAGATTCGGTTTATTACGAACTCTTTTCATTTTCTGAAAGGCAGTGACAGTTGCAAGGCAGAAGCGGATTGTGGAGGAAAAAAATAAACACATCTCATAAGATAGATTTACCCACCCAACTTACCAAGCCATGACATTCCAAAAACAAAAATAGCAAGGCCCAGCCAGAAGGTCAGATATTTTTTAAATACTAACTCCCTTGAGATGTCAGGGTGGGAGAAAGTCACAGGAAAGCTTTCTGTCTCAGAATAGTCCATGCCATCTGCCTCTTCACCCCACCCTCCAATATGGGGCTGCAGGGGGCTGAGCAAACGGGGGCTGAGCAAACGGGGGCTGAGCTGGGGCACCCAAGGCTGTGATTAGGCACACCCCATCACAATCGCCAAATGCCGGATTCTCTTATCACTGTAATTAGCTGTGTGACTTCAGACAGGTGAGTCACCCTCTCTGAGCTTGAATTTTCCACTTGTGAAACCAGGGTGACCCCACCTCCCTGTCAGGGTTGCTGAGGGATAGAGGGATATGATATATACATATATATATATATATATATATATGTAAAATAGAGGGATATATATATATATTTTATATATATATATATAAAATAAAGGGATAAAGTAAATGTAACAAAGTAGGTGGCATATACTGGAAGTTCAATAAACAGTACTAGATTGTTACTCCTTCCTTCCCTCCACAATCTCCCTGCCTCTCCTCTTAGAGCTGGTACTGTAGTGGTAACTCAGACAAGGTTGGGTCCCTTTTCTCCCTCTGCCTCCCTAGAAAGGCCACAGCCCGGGCAAGGTGGGGCTGGTTGGCTGGCTGAGACCAGTGGTCACTTAGGTCCAAAAAAGCAGACTTTGCAGATAGTCACCAGGTTTGAAGAGCCTAGTTAAGGTCACAGTGTGACCCTGGCTGTGTGTCTTCTAACACATGACAGTCTCAGTTCCATTATTCCTAAGAAATAATTAACCTTCCTTTTAATCATTCCTAAGGCTCTTTAATGGCAGCCAAACTATAACCACGAACCAACCTTTCCAAACCACGTGGTCATGAAGCAACTCAAAAGAGGAAGGCACATGGGATTCACCGTTGGGATCTGGGGACGTGGCTCCATCTCCCTGGACCTCAGTTTCCCAGGTGTAAAATAAGGCAGGAATAGATGATATCCAAGTTCCTTTCCAGCTCTTGACCGCTCATTCTTGTTTCTGTGGACACATCCCCGGTCTCCACGGCAGGCAAACACCCGCCATCTGCCTGTCCTAGATACATTCTCCAACATTTAAAAATAAAATCCAGCATTCACCCAGAGCTCCTCCTCTGAAGAGCTAAACACAACCCCACAAGGCAGGTACTGAAGGCAGTTCCTCCTTTTTAAACACAAGGAGACTAAGACCCAGAGGCCAGCCAGCCTCTCGAAGGGCAGGGCTGGAACTGGCCAGAGAACCCAGGTTCCAGCCCCTGGAGGAGACTCGACTCTTGCCTCCGCACTTTAGAACTCCAACCTCCTGCGCCATCCGTGCAGAGATGGCTGGTCCCACACCCTCCCTGCCCAAGGAGAAAATAATCTCTGAAGGGCCACACATCAGACCTGCAGCCCATTCCCTATGAAGTCAAGGGCTCTCTGGTTCCCTCCGATGATCTACAATTTTCTATCACGTCTCAGCAAATGAACGACTGTCTGGCTTATCGCTTAGGAGAGGAACTCTGCCAGGGAAATCAAAAACGCCAGCTTGTTACCGCCGACCAAGGGAGGAATACATATTAACTGGTGCGTCTTTTTAAATTTTCTTAAGTAGCTTAATCCATTAAACCAGTCCGTCCTGCTTCTACAATCTGCTCACGCGAGCACCCTCCCTCGGTGCTCAGCGTGCCGACAGGCCCTCCATCAGGAGGAATTAGCTGACTTCTTGAGCAAATGATGTTTGTACATCTAGCAAGTGCCAGGATTAAGCAGTATTTACTGCTGGAGTCCCCGCTTCAGTCTGCATGTCTGAATGAGCGCTGATCTCAGAGTGAGCAACTCACCTTTGCAAGAGATTTGTCGGATTTGGTAACTACAAGTGCTGAAAAGGTACAGGCGAACCTGTTTGGATTCTCCAGCTTGTGAAAGGTAGTTTATGATGGTCCAGAAAACAAAGAGAATTAAAACTGAAAGAGGGATCCCTGAGCTGGTATCATTGAGGTCAGCCCCGAAGCCCACAAGCTCTGAATTCCAATTCCACTCCCCCCAAGCTCGGGGGATGGCTTAAGCCCTCCGTGCCTCAGTTTCCTCATCTACAAAGTGGAGATGGACCAAACATAAGCTTGATAAGCTCCCTGGGGTGATCAAAGAGCTGTTTTTTCTATCTTGGTATTGGACTCACATCGTCCCAGATCTGAAAACATTTCAACTCTCATTGTGTATCACTTGCATCAGATAGCCTCTTACAGAAAAAATACATATCCTAAAAATTCAGTGGAAGCTCCTGGGATTTTCATACATTTTATGACAGCGCGCAGAAAGAGGCCATACGTTAGCCAGAGTTCATTTGTTAAAGGTATTATTATTCACTATTAAACAATGACTATTATACAAAGACTAGATGTAATTTAGGCACAGAATATGTCATTACACAAGGCATATCATTATAATGTAGTTACATGATTATTAATTAGAGAAAAGGTGATCTCAAGTGTAAGAGGATCCACCTTAAACTGAACAGGATAGATTCCTACCAGGGAAATGAGAGATTGGGAGACAGGAGCTGCCCATTAAGAAACGATTTTCTGGTAACCTGAAGATGCCCTACCACGTGGCTCCAGTGCAGGTTAGTCCAATGCTCTGCCAACGGGAGCAGCTCAGCACCAAGACACCGGAAAGAAGTCAAAGGCTTGGTGAACGCCGACACCATGATTAACCTTTCAACAGGTTCAGCCCCTACGGTCTGCATGGTCTTCAGTCCTCTGACACCCAGCTGGTTCCTGCCCCCTTTGCTTTCCTGGATCTGTTCTCACAGAGGCACCGATGGCCTCCCAAGCCTCCCAACTGCTGAATCCAAAAGTTCTTTCTTTCTTTCTTTATTTTATTGAAGTATAGTTGATTTACAATGTTGTGTTAGTTTTTGGTGTACAGCAAAGAGATTCAGTTGTGTGTGTTTGTATACATCTATCTATCTATATATATATATTCTTTTTTATATTCTTTTCCATTATGTTTTATTATAGCATATTGACCATATCAATAGTTCCCTGTGCTATACAATAGGACCTTGCTGTTTATCCATTCTATATATAATAGTTTGCATCTGCTAATCCCATACTCCCAATCCAACCCTCCCCTGTCCCCCTTCCCCACTTGGCAACCACAATTATGTTCTCTATGTCTATGAATCTGTTTCTGTTTCATAGATAAGTTCATATTTGCATCATATTTTTAAAAATTTTTGGCCACACCCTGTCGCATGTGGGATCTTAGTTCCCTGACAAGGGACTGAACCCCCACGTCCTACATTGGAAGGTGGAGTCTTAACCACTGGCCAGGAAAGTCCCTGCATCATAGTTTAGATTCCATATGATAAGTGCTTTCATATGGTATTTGTCTTTCTCGTTCTGACTTAGTTTGCTTAGTAAGATAATCTCCAGGTCCATCTATGTGGCTGCAAATGGTATTATTTCATTCTTTTTTATGGCTAAGTAATATTCCATTGTGAATATGTACCACATCTTCTTTATCCATTCACCTGTCGATGAACATTTAGGTTGTTTTCACGTCTTGGCTATTGTGAATAGTGCTGCTATGAACATAAGTGTTCAGGGATCTTTTCGAATTATATATAGTTCTATCCAGATATACGTCCAGGAGTGGGATTGCTGGATCATGAGGCAACTTTATTTTTAGTTTTTGAGGAATCTCCATACGGTTCTCCATAGCAGCTGCACCAAGTTACATTCCCACCCACCGTGTAGGAGGGTTCCCCTTTCTCCACACCCTCTCCAGCACGTTATTCAAAAGTTATTTTGTCTTTACCTTGCACATAACTCAACTGCAAGGGACCAACTCCAACTGGATGGCTCCTTCCTCCTGAAACTCCATTCCCTTGGCCTCCCTGATACCACATTCTCCTGTTCGCCCACCTTCCCCACACACCTGGCTCCCTACCATTCCTCCTCCGTCAGCTCGGAGGCTCCTCTCCCTCCGCCCACCCCTCCTCTACCTCCGGAGCTGTGTCTCCCGCTGCTTGAGTGACAGAGTCATCTTCCCTGGAAAAGCTGTCTCGTCTGCCATGAGGGTCAACCTCCAACTCAGCTCTCTTCCCTTCAACTCCATCCTCCATCTACAGCTGCATACGTCCATCCCCTACTGCCCAAGACACTTTCATCCCAGACACAAACTTGACACACCCAGAATAGAACTTTGGATTTTTTCTTCTAAACCTGTCCCTCCTGCATCACTCAGTACTTCCGTTGGTAGAATGGCCAACCATCTTTCCCCCTCACCTCCACCCACATCAATCAACCAGTGCAAAACATTTTCCACTTCCATCTTTCCTCGATATCCCTGCCACTCACAACCCTAGTTCAAATCCTTCTCTCTTGCCTTTATGGCTTCACATTAACGGCTTCCTCGCTGGCTTTCCGAGATCCAGTCTTGACCTCTAAAAGGCATCTTTCACATAACTGTAGAGAAAATCTGACCACATCCCTCACTGTTTAAAATCCTCCCACAGCCCCATCCCACGAAGGGTAAGGCAATTGTCCTGGGGTCAGCACAGGAGGCCTGCGTGTCCTGGCCAGCCCACCTCTCCTGCAGTTCCTCCCTAATGTATAGGTCACTTTACAAGCTCCCCCACTGGAACTCACAACATAACTTACGCAAACCTCTATCTCTTCCCTTATCACAATGCTCCACTGTTTGTGTGCCTGTCTTCCCCACAAAACCCCACGAGCAACTTTACACCAAGGGAGGGAAAGCGTCCTAATGTAGCCCAGAGCCAAGGACAGAATGTTGAAATGGAGGGAGGGTGGGAGGCATGAAATATGCGGGTGGATGGAATTATGGATGGTTGCTTCTTTGTGCTATAATATTCTGAAAAGCCTTTCACCCGACATTTTGTGGATTATTCCTGCAAGTTAAAATTATTCCTCATTTGTGTGGACAGTCCACATTTGTATGCAGCCTAAGATCTACAGAATGAAGACATGTTTCTTCATGCTCAGAGAGTAATTTCACCTCAACTTGATTATTGGAAAAATGGGGGTGGGGGAGCAGGACCCCCAAATATTTTTATTCACGTCATTATTATTATTCTCCTTCCTGAGAAATCTGGGATTTTCTACAAAGCCATCTTCACTTCTGGATTTGCTTGAACTTAAACCAATAATTCTTCATGACTCAGAGTAAAAATTCAAAGGTAACCCAATACTTTAGACCGTAACCTCGGCAGGTAAGAGCTGGCCTCCAGAACTCTTGGGCACGAGCACTCTCTCTAGGGCATGGGCTGTCAGCAACAACTGACACAGCTGCCTGGGAGACAAAGCCAACATTCTGTGATGACCCATTCTCTCAGAGCCAGCTCCCAAGAAACCAAGGTTGGGCCCATGTTCCTGGGGGAGAAGAACCAGGCCCAGGTGCATCTAGTCGCTGGTAACAGCCCTAAGAGGCAAGCCCCCTCTGTTTCTGCTCTGCACTAGGTTGCAGGCAGCCTCAGGCAAGCCTTTGGGCTTCCATCCACAAGGAGGTTGATTCTCCCCTCCATGCAATGAATCCCAAGCCATCAGCACCCCACACACTCGGCCTTTGTTTGTTTCTTTCCGTAACCAGGGAGTAGTGACAGCTGCACCAAAGACGGTGGCATTTGGGGCTGGAACTCTCAACAGGCAGAGCAGCAAGCCCTCCCCTAATGGAGGCATTGAGAGTGGCCTGGAGGAATGTAGGGGTCTAAGGTGTTCTGTCAAGGGTCTGCCTGTCATCAATGGCTACGGGAACACTGGGACCCAGGCCCCTAGCTACCTCCATCCCTGGCAGCCCTGGCCTCCTTGGAACAAACAGCCCAGTGTGTTTACCAGTATGGAAGGTGGCAAACCTCCACGGGCTCTGGACGCGGAGGGAAGAACACTGGCTCCACGTGAACCTGCCAAGAGAGTTTAGGAAGCAGCGCTGATCTAGGAAACGCCAGCAGAATGAAGAAACACAATGAACCAGAACTGCCAACACGGCTCAAGAGACACTCCCTGCCTCTCCTCTTGTGGATCACGTGCCTTTATGCTGAAGACACGAGAGACCACGGTCTTTAAACGAGGCGAGGGATTCAGCTTCTCATTGAACACCCACAGTAATCGGCTCTGACAGGCACCAGCCCCCGCCTGGCACGGCTCCCTTTCCAGGGCACATCACCACCCACCCCAGGCTGCACCAATGATAATGCGTTTACAGACAGCCGGGACTCTCCAGCCAAGAGGAGAATTTGCACCTAATTAAATAAAAACAAAACAGAAAACCAAAGCCTTTAACCAGGCAAAGAGAAGATGGAATACTCGATCTTTTGTGGCGCTTTATAGCCAGGAACGCCAATCAAGATGATTTTTTTTGTCTAAATGTTATCTTTCAAAACTATCCTCTCCGTCCCTATTCGCAAAGAACTCCTTAAAAGTCAGTAAGAAACCAAGAGAAAAATGGAGAAAGGATAGAAACAAGCACGTCACAAAAAATGCAGATGGCTAGTAGACAAAAAGATCACAACCTCACTGGTAGTTACACAAACGCAAGTGGAAATGCCATTTTTAAAAACAATCCGATCAGCGGAAGTTAACAAGATGGATATGAGAGCTGGCATGGATGTGGGGACACTGGCACTCTGATACTACTGGTGAGAGCATACATTGGTACAAGCTGTCTGGGGCCATTGGGCACTGCCCAACACTATTTATCATGAGCTTACCTTTGGACTCACCGATTCCATTTCTAGGAATCTATCCTTAGGAATATATAAATTCCTAGAGAAGCATGCAGAAAGGCTTTTTTTCCCTTTACATCATTATTTGTAAAAGCTCAAAACTTAAAAGAACTTAAACATCTACCAAGAGGGAGATGGCTAATTATGATATGTTATAGCCATCAGGAACACTGCAGCCTTTAAAAAAAATCCCAGGATCCAGAATGTACTGACACGGAAGAATAGCTACAATACAGGCAGAGGGGAGAGAGCAAGGTGCAGAACAGTATGTAGAACAGAACCCATTTTTTGTTTCTCTCTAGAGATGTATGTGATAATATATAACCCCTGTACTCACATTTACATCCGCAAGGTCTTGGAACAGACGCTCTGAGGGAAGAAATTGAGGTCCTTTAAAAATATGGGTTATATTTTCTACTGGCATCTTTTCTTCAAAATGAAGTTCTTAAAATATCGCCAGAGTAAATATGTCTGGAGAACTTATAAGAGTAACCACGATGATCTGGGGGAGGAACTGCAGAGCACTGCTCATTATCAAAACACACACACACACACACACACACACACATTGGCTCCTTTAACTTGAAGAAGCAAAGCCCAAAAGAAAAGGTCATCTATTCATGAATTTACAAAATATTAAAAAAAGACAAAGCATGCCTTAAAACTTAAGAGAAACGAGTTTGGGTAAGAATACTTTTACATAGTTATGCAACTGATAGCCCCAACTGTTGGCCCAAACTAAAAGTTAAAAACTAAAATAAAATGTTAAAACTGAATAGGGAATCATCTGGAAAAGCGTGTGGATGGCTGCTTCCCAACGAGTCATTCTGGAAAATCACCCATGGGCTATATTCCCTTTTACCCCCCTTCAAAACACAAATCAATTCTACAAAGAGCTGTGGCCACCCCTCCAGGTCCCCCTCCTGGCCAGCCCCTCTCTCCACAGGAGGTCACCACCCCAGTGGCCCATGTGGGAGCATCAGGGGCCCTGACTCTGATTAAGGGATATAAATCTAATTTGTCCTCGGCGAGGAATGTAGTAAGTCTCTCCAAGGCTTGCTGGGCTCACCATGAGCCCACAATTATAGCTGCTCTGGACTCCTGCTTCCACGCTCTTGGGTCTTCCAGGTGGCAGCAAGCCACACTCCCTGCTGGAAGACACAGAGCTCATTCAACGGCGGGGCACATGGAGCCAAAGCCTGGAGCCCAGAGCCCAAGGCTGGTGGGGCACCTGGTCACCAAGGTTTCAGAGTTGTCCCTGCAATCTCACTGGGTGGAGGGTCATCCCACAACCCGCCTCCTGGAAAAGGGGGCGGAAATTCGATGTTGTTTCAGGTTGAGCGAAAGGAACCAGACGCTCTTATTCTTGCCAGGCAAAAGTAACCTACGGTGTTGGAAGCCAGGATGGAGGGCACCATGGGGGCTCTGGGGTGCTGGTGACGGTCTGTTTCTCCATCTGAGCACTGGTTCCCCAGGTGTGTTTGCTTCATGAAAATTCACGAGCTCCCCGCTTAACATCTGTGCACTCTTCAGTCTGTAGGTTAAACTTTGTAAAAAGTTTACATCATAAAAGAACAGGTAGCTGCTCACAGGCACCGACTCCGTCCATTCTCGGTGGACTCTCTCCTCTCCCCCTTCCACAGCCGGAGCCACCAGCAAACTCACTGGTCAAAGTCACGCCAGCTCCCCAGGCCACAATGCCACCATCTGGTGACAGGCGGGGGACTGGCAGTGGAGGAAGGGGGAATGGAACGTCCAGCCTTTATTTTCAGTTGATTTGCTCATTTTCCCCTAATATCGAAACAGTCCCAACTCCTTTTCTCCAATGCCCCAGATGGCATCAGCCCAACCCTGATACACCCCAAGCATGCAGACTTCTCAGGCCGGGCACCAGGCTCTACGGGCCCATCCATCCATGGAACGTGGCTGAAGTACCAGCCTCCGGGAAGCATTTGCAAAGTCTGCACGGCCGCTCCAGCTCTCATGCCAAAAAGAGTCTGGCCTGGGCTGGGACTCTCCTCCTGGAAAGCCAATGCCATCTCTGGTTACCTTCAACCTCACTCCCCAAACTCTCTGGGGGCTCTTCTTGCCTTTCAGGGATACTTGGGTCTTCAACGAAATTTCCCATGTGGTTAGTTTGAGGGTTCCCCCCTTCTTTGGTTTTTTTGTTTGTCTTTGACAAGAAGAAAAATGTAAAGTTTATAGAAAACTATATGGAGAGAAAAGCAATCCCAAACGATTTATATTCGATGAACCGACAAACTAGGCAACCGAAAACAAACTAGCTGATCTCTGCCGGAGGCGGAGTGGAAACCCTGGATCTGGCTTTCTCTCTCTCTCTCTCTCCCTTGCTATAATCATGCTTTCAAACAGGCCCTGCCAAGTCCCCCCCACCGCTGCCCAGATGTTCAGGGAGAGGAGCCTCAGCCGCGGGGAAGGAAGGCTGATCGTAGCTCGCCAGCACCGAGCCTGTCACTTCCGGAGGGCATAGCACAGAAGCAGGAGCGGGTGACGAGAGCTACCCTGCCAAGGGGAGTGTCTGATTTTAAGAGCATCGGGGTACAAGCCCTCACCCGCATACTGCAGCCTTCCAGCAACTTCGACTGTCTGTGTCATCAAAGCCCAGGCTGGTGATACCATCCACACAGATACACTGCACTGCTGTCTCTCTGTCTCTCAGATCAACCTCTTGCGTTCCCACAAAACAAACAGCTTCTGCTCCAACCTCAGCCCAGACCAACTCAATCTCCTGCCACCTCCCCCAGGACAAATCCCAAACTTGTGTAAACATGGAAAAGGCCAGCTCCGAGAGCAGGGAGGCGGTGAGGTGTGGAAGGAACACCTCAGGCCACACTCACCAGGCCCAAGAATCACAGATCCACGGTTCAGCGGCAAGTCACAGATCCAAAGATCACACCACGAAAGCCTGAAAAGAAAGAACCAACTGAAGGCTTAATAAAAACAGTGTCTTTATTAAGGAAAAAAAAGGGGGCGGCAGCAAAACCCGACCCGGCATCAGCTCTCTTCCACTGCCTTCCAGATCCTAGCAGATAACACGTCCGCATGAGGAGGCGAGCCACAGCCTGGGAGTGTCCGCAAAACTGGCTGGGGGAGAGGGCGGAGGAAGACTTCAAGTAACCACCACTGTCAACTCCTCAACAGGAGGGAACACCTCCAACGCTCCCTCGGGGGGTTACAAACTCGTGAGGAGGGAAGGGGTTATTTTGTAAAACACCATCCAAAGAAATAGTTCTTCAAAGTCTGTACTCATAAGGCATCTGCCAAGAGGCTAAGAGGCCCTGCTAACAGGCACACAATTTCAGGAAAATGTCTGTTCTTTCCAAACCCCCCTGTGAATCAGGCACTCTCCTCAGTGCTGCTTAAAGAACAAGAGAGAAGAAGGCTCAGAAACATTTAGAAAATAACATATTGTTCAGAATGTCCATACAAATAAATCAGAACAGCCTTTCTGGCTCTAAATATAGCAAGTACCTATGGGCAAGCCAATAACATTTCCAAATTAACAAGTCACTTCAGAATTACAATGGAGAAGTAAGAATTTAAACACGGCATAAATTTCCATTTTCTGCCCCCAAGCACCAGGGTTGTTTTTTTTTTCTTCCTTTCCACTTTTTCCATCCATAGTTTTTTTTTTTTCCAGCTTCAAAATTCCCAGAGGTTCACATCTTTCAATAGAGATAGAGCACTCAGAATTGCTAACCTCTAGCGGATACCGAAGGAAGAATTCCTAATCTTAGAATATGGAAGGAAGCCATTCTAAATTTACTAGTAAGAAACCACCTCCGAGGCCAGCCATGATAAAACAGCAGACTCTGAAGTGACGGATTCCCGATGCCGGTGACAGGCCACCACCCAAACGCCTCTTAGAAGTGATACCTACATTTATGGAGCACCCACGATGTGTGAAGACCTGCACTGGTACTTTCCATATGTTACTTAATCCACACTGCATCCCTACTGAATGGCTTTTATCCCCTTTTTACAGGGGAGGAAATTGAGACTCAAGATGACAAACGAGTGAATGAGAACTTGGATGCAAAATCAAAGTCATCGTGGCTCCCCAAAGCTCTCTTTCTTTACCACCACTGTACTCTCAAAACAGCACAAACAGACCTCCTTATTACGTAGAAAACACAAGCTACGGTTGCTACAGGTCTCTCTCCACCCTTTCAAGGTCCTAGTTTGCCTATTATTGGAAGAGCAGAACTTCTGATGCACAAATCGTAACAATATACATCTGAAGGGTTGGGGGACCATCCAGATGTGAAACTGGTCTGCATGGCAACTGCCGAGCTCACGGCTAAACCACTGCAGCTGATGTTCTCCTGGACGATGACGTCTTGCCACTGCATTGGGTCCATGGAACAAGGTGCTTACGTTTAACATCTACCCGCTCCCCACTGCGCGCTCTGTTTGCATGGTACGCGTTCATCCAACTAACGGATTCATTCATTCACCCACAGAGAACTTACTGGGCACCTAATATACTCAAGACTGTGGGGGCTACAAGGTTGGGGCACATTCAAAGCCTACAGTTGACCAGAAGAGAGGCATGTGCGCCTAAACAGCTGGAAGTATAAAAGTTGGGGTCATAAATGCCACAAGAAAGGAGAAGAAAATGGGATGTAGTCATCACTAAGGAGGAAGAAATGTATTCCAAGGAAGCATCGTGGAGTGCATCATAGAGCAGTTCTCAACCTGGCTGGTTTTGCAGCGCCGGGGTGGGAGGGGGGCGTGGGGCTGTAGACGTGCATTCCAAATGAAAGGTTAAGCTAAGCAGAGGCCCGAAAGCAAACCGTCACGAGGAACAACAGACAGAAGGCTGAGAAAAGCTTTAAACGCCAGACTACAGAGTTTGGACTTTACTTTGTACACAACAAGAAACCAACAGCATCAGTTTCAAGCTGCGGAGTGACAGGAGATGAGTGACACTTCGGGTCAGTTAACCTGGCACCCCTACCTAGAGAGACACCGGGGGTGGGGAAAGAGGACGGTAATCCAGCTTGGGAGCTATTGGACATTTTTAGGCATCTGTTTGGGAATCAGAGTTGGGTTGGACTTTACTAACTCCAACATACGTTCCCCCCTCTAACAAGAACTATTACGAAAAGCTGGTCAAACTTAAAGTAAATAAATACAGTGAGTCTCTGCGACTATTTGCTGAAGGAAGAGACAACCCAAGTCGTCAATCTTTGGCTTAGAAAACAGCAGATGGTATTTTTGGCAGGAGATCCACTGTCCTAGTTATATGTTTTGCTCAAGCTAATGCTGCACTTTGTTTGTATTTCTTCATCCTGCACCCCTGGAGCAAGGGGCAGGCAATCCCAAAGTGTAACGAGCAATAAAGGAAGCTGTACTGGGCTTCGAATTTGAGCATTCGGACAACCCAGACACAAGTACACTGGAGCAGATTATATTCTTCCATCTCCAGTGCTGGTGGTATTTGGGGGAGGGTTGTTGCTGAGCACTCTGTAAACAATTCAGACCAGTTTCCCTCAAATCTTCAAAAGACAACAACAACAGAGAGAAAAGCATGGAGTAGAATCAGACAGTGATAAGTGGTGATGTATGCAAAGCTGGAAAACTTCTATACTGGTTAACAGATTTCTGGAAAATAAGTACTAAGTAAGACAAATAAAACTAGCTTTCTGAAAACTGTTTTTCTAGACTTGCCTTTTGATGTGCTCCTTTCTGCAATAATAATAATAATAAAGGAACTCTTGCAGGAGATGAAGTGACTCAGCATTTTCTGCATGGATTAAATTTCTGCTACTTTCTTGTGAGCAAATCAATAACAGACCCAATGGCATTTGCATTTCAACAGCACCAACCCACTTAGGATGGTGCACGGCAGGGATTATAATCAGGGTGGGAGAGCCATCCTTTCCTAAAGAGTTTCATTTCATCCTTGCGATCCCACTTTACTCCTTTTGACAGAAACCTTTGGCAGGAGGAAAAACCATCTCTATTCTAATGGAAACTAATTTTTCAGGTATGGAAGTGAAAAATAATACAGGACTGTCTTCTGGATTTTTTTCCAAGCCTCCTTTTCAGCCAGGTGACCAGGACAGCCAACCAAATCCTGCAAATGGAATTCATCAAAAGCCTCGCGGATGATGTCTGATTCCAAACCAGTGGACCTCAACTGTAGTTTGGAAGCATTTGATTTAAGGAAACAAAAAAGGTCAGTCTCAGAGCAGAAAAGGGAGTTTCCTAGGAAGTGATGCCAAGAGAAGAAAATGAACTCTTCAGGGAAGTTCTAGGAAGAAAAAAAGGTGGAAGCAGCCACACATAGGAGTTGGAGAAAGGATGGGACACGAGAACAGTAGAAAATCCATTTCCCTGGATCCCAGGAAGCAGGATGACAGTGAAAGTGTGGAACTAGGCCTTGATCTCAGACTGTTGGACAAAGGAGAAGAAAACACCCAGGAGGGAGATACCTGACACAGTCCCAGGAGAAGAAAAAGGAAGGTAAGAAAACGGTCCATTAAAAGAAATAAAAACACTACAGAAACTCTTTTCATAACCAGAGTTGTAAGAGACTGCCATATCGCCAGAGCTGTAATTCTGCTGTAAAAACATGTTTTTAAAAATAAGGCCTCCATGGAAATAGAAGCCCAAGCGGGAAAGCCTACAAGGAAAACAAAGCAGCACTTCTTCTTCACACAGCACAGTTTCCTGCAGAAACACAGTGAATGAGAGCCGATGCATTTTTGATGAAGACAAAACAAAGGCCTCAATTCTCTGGAACACGCTTATTAATACTTAGTCAGTTACACACCGGCCTTTCCCAGTTGCCATCTCCCAGCCCATAAATATTTAGGAGAAGCAGACACAGGCGCGCACACACACACACACACACACACACACACACCCCATACATGTGCCCAACACATGCACACACATATGCACGCACACTTGGTCACATGCACGCGTGCACACACATAGAAAATATTCTTTCTCACCTAGCAGGAGGGGGACACCCACAGAATTGTCCATGAATTTACAAACCCAACCTTGCAAGTGGGAGCACTTAGAGCCTCAGCTCCCACCGTCACCACAACCAACTCCCCAGGGAAAGAATCTCTGTCCCGCTTTCTCTCTCTCTCCAGATTCTAAATTCCTCCTTTTATTTTTCAAGCCTTCCGGAGGTCCCAAGGCCAAATAAAAATCCCACCCTCTTTAAGAAACCCTGGACTTGGGCTGAGTGAGGCTTTTCTTTAGCTACAACCCCACTCCCCTCAGTGGCACCCACTGCAACCGACCCGCCTTTTTCAGGCCTCGGGGTGTATACACAAATGGCTTTTGGAAAGAGAAAAGGATCTGACCCAATCTGATCACCAATACTGCCTGGTTTGTGTGGCCAAGCCTTCTTTACAACTGATAAATAATATGCCCTCCGCAAATATAAATGGTACCGATGACAATTACCATTTATTGAGTGTTCCCCATGTGCCAGACGCCTTTACAAACATCTAATATTTATAACAGCTTTAAACGAAGGAATCATTAGCTCCATTTCACAAATGAGGAAAGGCCGCTCGGGGAGGTTAAATAGTCTGCCCAAGGTCACAGGAGTAATTGAGGATCTGGGATTTATACCAGGGCTGGATCTGCTGACACTTTATCTTCTGCTGGATTCTTCCATCTGGCCCAAAAGGGTACGCCCAGCCATCTCACACACACCGCCCCCTGCCCAGCACCCCACAGAACAAGAAGCCTGCATGTCAGCCACAAGATTCTTCTGTAGCTTGCTCAAAACAGAAAATTTACGAGGATTTTACAAAAATCACTAGTCTGCAGAGGCTATGAAGTGACTTCCAGTTTTAAAAACTGACAAGAATCTCCCCAGAGCCAATTATTAGGGCTGATGTAAGCTCATAAAACAGACCATAAAACCGTTTTTTCTGTTATATTAGTTCTGTGTTTTCCTCTTCCAGAGGCCTGTCAGAGGGAAGAGTGCTACAGAGATGCCTTTCTGAGGCCTGTGGTCCACCACGCCCAGGATAGCCTGCAGACTTGTGTCTTCTTTGCCTCTTCCCCTCCTGCCTCTCATCAGAGGCTCTCAAAAGTTTGTGCAAAGAAAACATCATCTACCAGCCTCCTCTACCACAGGGCGATCTCAGATGGGTCCCAAGAGCCCGTTCTCATTTACTTAAACGATTGAGATCTCCGTCTCCCAGTTACTCGATCCTGCAACTCCGGCCAGCAGATATAATTGCAAAGCAGGTAGGCTAAACTCACCCATCGGCCGATTCGGGTGCCGGCGAATGTTGCAAATTGCAGGGTATAAATTTAGCAGGGTTGGGTCTTGACACACATTCCTGCAAATTACATGTTCCCTTGCTAGTAGAAAATACATTAATTACTTCGGGTGCATGCACTATGTCCACTTACTCCGGGCTTTCAGGAGAGGTGAGAGCAACTCAGAGGAGTCTATGAAGATTAAAGCATAAATATACAATGCCTGCTGGGGAGGTGGGACTTTTCCAAAGCTCTTGCAATCAGAATTGTTAACTTTTTCCCCACAGATTGCGAGTCACCCAGGCCCACTGTGAGGGGCTGAGACAAAAACAGGGGATGGGGAGGGGCAGCTTTGCACAGGGTGGTGGTGTAAGAGCAGCACCTGCCTCCCTCTTGAGCTAAAAGTGCTACCTACCCTGCAAGCAGCAGAACAGGCACCGGTGCAGCCAGGCCGATGCAGCTGGAAGGGAGGTCTGGGTCCCTGGGGCTGAGCCCATCTGGAGATTTCACCCTGTGCAACAGCGCACGAGCTACGTGCCAGACATTGAGTTAAGGACACAAACCCTGCATCTGCCTATGATCCTTCACTATAGCCGCGCGAGTGGGGATGGAACTCGCACTAACTTTACGGAGGAGGAAACCGAGGCTCCGAGACTAAACACTTTGCCCAAGGTCACATAATCCGAGTAGTGAACCGGGTTGGTGTGACTCTCAGACTCATTTGGTGAAATCCCGGGAGCTGCAGCATCTGCTGAGGGGCAGCCAGCCCCAGATGCCCGTCAGGGCTCTGGGGAAGGAGAAAACACCACATGTCCATTCAGAGCCTCCTATGTCTCGGGCACACAGCGGGGCACCTTCACCGAGGCCGCTCTGTTTAATTCTTGGGACAACTCTGGAAGGTGTCCCATCTTCTTGACCTCACCCATGAAGAAACCAAGGCGAGGGGAAGTCAAGACCATCCGGCTAATAAGTCGCAGAGCTAAAATTTTAACCCACTTAAATTCAAGGCTTTTTCCTCTAAACTAAGAGCCTAATCTGTAACTTAACTGTCGCCATGCAGCCTTCGCAATTCAGGGAGAAAAACGATGAAAGGAGACCGAACGGCTGGAGCCAGAGAACATCGAATGGTGCCACCACAAGGTCCCAGAGCCCGTGCCGCGTGGAGAGCAAGCAGGCTGTTTTCAAGCCACGACTACAGCGGACACTGGTGGCGGGGTTGGTTTAAGTTACTCAGCGTCCATTTCTCCCTCTGCTTTATTGGAATTACCTCTCTCTCAACGGCTATGCTATAACAGGACCATAACCAGGAGTCCTACACTCTCCAGCCGAAGGGAAGTGGCGTGATCTAAGCTGAACAGATGCTCCCTCCCTGGAGTGCGACTCCTGAGAAGAGGAACAAAGACACTGAAAACACTCCATTCCTTGCAAGAAGCAGGACGCGGCTGGACCAAATCTCTCTGCCGCCACTCAGCTTGGAAAGCTCACAGGCCTCCGGACTGAAGGAACTTCTACTTTAGCAGGAGAGCCAGGCTGAGAAAACACAGGTAATGTAGAAGGAAAGCAACACATGACTCCCACAATGGCAAAATCTGCGTGCAGTCTACACTGCCACAGAAAAAGGGTATTGGGAGGGAAGGTGGCGGGCGTCCAGAGGGGGTGCGCTCACTCTGATAGGAGACACTGCCTGGACCAGCCAGATAAGTTAGGTCAGGCTTGGCCACCAGAAGAGCGCCTTGTCACAGCCAGATCGCCGTCCCGTCACATCTACTATTGATAGGATGTTTCCTTTTAGTCATCATAATTGGGTGGATTAATTAAACTTGGAATTCTTGAGCACTCAAGGTTATGACCTCAATCCTGACTGCAGGAAATTGCACATTCTTTGTCTTAATTGGAAATGTGTACGGTTTTACCTAACAAAAATGTGTATGGTAACCTAATAACACTCGCAAGGTTACTCTATACCAGACAGCTAATGAATAAAGTTGACACAGTTATATAGGAAATGGCTACCATTACATTAATAAATTTGTAGGATGATGGCGAGCTTCTGTTGCATAAACACCACCTCATTACCTAGGTGGTCCCTTTCTAATTCTTTTCTACTAGGAAGTGGGAAGCAATGGATGGGGTGGGTGTACCACAGGGCCCCTTGACCCACCTAAGCAACCCAAGACCTTGTGAGACCCCGTCTGTGAAGTGAGACCCATTGTCCTGCAGCCAAGTGGGAGTCTGGTGGGGCCTGATGCCTGGATTAGGAAGACCCAATGTGGCCCTGGGTGGCTGCTAAGACACAGAGCCAGAGCTAAGCGGGAAAAAAAGCACCCAGAGGAGATGGTGCTAACTGAGGCTATCACTGGGGCTCTTCTGCAGGCAAGGCAGTAATAGTAACAGAATAATGCAGTACTAGCCACGACTCTAGTTGTTAACAAAAGGATGACACAGGAAGCAGCCACAACACAGGCATGAAGCAGTGAGCTATCGGACTCCTGTTCTGCAGGAACCATGCCAGACAACAGTCTCTGCTCCTGGCCATTCAATACCGGGGACACGAATGGGTGTTGGATTTCTGGGAATTTTTCTAATCCACAGAAATGACTACAGTTGTGCACAAATAACATCTTACAAACATGTTATCCACAGTGATGCTTAGGATAAACAAAAACCTGGCCACAACACAAATGCCCCAAATTTGGGAGTGCTTAAATAAATTATGGAACATCTCCTGGACAGAATTCAATACAGCCATTAAAGCTCGTGCAGAAGAACTGGTGACTGGAAATGGAAGCATCCTCCTTAGATGGAGAGCAGCTCAGTTAAGAGGGGTCTTGTGTGGTTTCAAAAATATCAATTAGTATTAGAACAGACAACCTAAGTTAGGAGACAATGTAAAAGCCTATTGTTTTCATAATATAGACTACAGAAAATAAAGCTAATAAAATTTATAATGACGAACAGAGTTAGGGGAAAAACTGAGGATAAACTAAAATAGAAATGTTTTAATGAACAGAAAAATGTTCACCATGTAAATATTTAAAATGAAGTTTTGTTTTGTTTTGTTTTTATTGGAGTATAATTGCTTTACAAGGTTGTGTTAGTTTCTGCTAACAATGAAGTGAATCAACTATAAGGATACCTATATCCCCTCCATCTTGGACCTTCCTCCCACCCCCCTCCAGCCCACCCATCTAGGTCATCACAGAGCACCGAGCTGAGCTTCCTGTGCCTTACAGCATTTTCCCACTAGCTAGCTATTTTACCCACGGTAGTGTATATATGTCAATCCTAATCTCCCAATTCGTCCCACCCTCCTCTTCCCCCACTGTGGCCACATGTCCATTCTCTACGTCTACATCTCTATTCCTGCCCTGCAAACAGGTTCATCTGTACCATAAAATAAAGTTTTAAAACTATGTATACATACAAACACATATATAACATGTCAGAAAGGATAATACACCATTTTTTTCTGAATGGTGGGATTACTGGTGATTTTTATTTTCTTCTTTCTGATTAACTGTATTTTCCACAACAAATAGCAATAAGAATAGCAATACACGTGATTTTTCAGAATTTTAATGGGGGCCGAGACCATCATAGAACCAAACTGTCAGAGAGTACATCAAAGTAGGTTAGTTTTGACTCTGAAGAGACAGTTTCCCCTAATAATTCAATTAAAAGATTTTTTGACAAAGTAACTATACAGTAATGCATAAAAGAAGCTCATTAATTAAAGAATTCCTCCACAGAATCTTTCTGAAATAAGTGGCATCCTTAATGTGTGACTTGGAAATAAATGTAACGGACACTTTACATTTCGAGCATGCCTGCATGACACCCAAATCACAAAATGTTGTGGACATTCACCTGACCAGTCAGACTCAGAGTCATTTTTTTCTCCAAGCTCTCATTCCAGCCATAATCTGCGTTTCTGGGCAGCTCCTTCATAGAGCAGGTACCACTGAACAGGCAGAACACACAGCCCTCAAGTCTGGGTAAACCGATTCTACCACTTCGACAGCCAGCATCGCCTTGGAGTGTAAAGGGCACAGGGGTCCCACTGCCTCACCTCCTGCTCTCCGATTCACCCCCCTTCCCTCCCGGCTCTGGCCCCCATCCTCTCTGTCTGTACCATCACTGCAGCATCCTACCCAATCCCTGCGCCCCCAAGCTCTTCCTCCCCTCAGTCATTTTCACAGAGGGCTCATCACGTCACTGTCTCCACTTCATGTCTCCCCACCTCCTCCACCCAAAACCCCACTGGCAAGAAGATTCATGGCCCACATGATGCAGCTTCCATCCACCTTCTATCTGTATCATCCACGACTAAGTTCCAGCTATCCCCACACAATCTTCCATTCTCTAAACATCCTTTTTAACGATATGAAATAGTTCAAGCATAAAAAGCAGCACAGATTTTGACGTAATAGATTCTCATGGACCCAGACCAAATTCACAAATATTAACGTTTTGCCGTATTTCATATCTTTTTTAAGGAATAAAATACTACTGAGATGGATGGTTGAGAGTACCCCCCCCCCATCATCCCATTCCATTCCACTTTCCCCAGAGGTAACTACAAACCTGCTGTAAATCTTCTTTTCAGGTTTTGTACTTTTACTACAATAATGTGTGTGTATATATTCATGTACATATGTATACGTGCATACACTATGTATGCGTGTATATATAATTATGTATCTATATATACACACTATACACATACACACTAGACAGACAGACAGACAGACCGTCCTGTTTTGCGTGGTTTCAAAATAAACTCAAGTGGCATATACCATATAGATCCTTTCTTTTTCCCACTCTAAATTTCTGGAAAGATTTATCCATGCCTGTGTGTGAAGACCTAGTCCCCTAATTTTAGTTGCCAGATAGCACTCCACTTTAGGAGAACGCCAGCATTTATCTACTAAGTCCCCTTAGATGCACACTGAGACCATTTCCAACGTTTCACCACTGCACCCAGAGCTGCCGTGAGCATCCTGGTAGACGTCTCCGCAGGCACAGTCAGAGACCCCCTCCTGAGCGACAATGCCTGGTCTGTAGCACACGTGGCTCAACCCTCCTAGGGCCCCTGAGGAGCAGGTCACCACTGTCGCCGTGCCAGACCCTGACGTCTGCTGACTGAACCCGAGGCGGGCCTCCGATCCCAGACGGGGTTACCAGGGGCCAGTGACACCCATGGCGTGACCAGAAAAGACGAGCAGGTGGCACACATGCCTCCCCTGGGGTCTTTAGGGCACAGCGGGCCAGTGAGCAGGGAGCTGAGTGGGAAGGGCATGAGGGAGACAGGACTGGGCGGCATGGACGGGAAGCTGAAGGAGGCAGTGGGCAGGACGAGAGCACAGCGGGCGTGCAGAGCGAGGCCAAGGACACCAAGAGGAAGCGACCACACAGGCATCGAGACAGATGGGGAGAGAAGCGGCCTCCGTCCTGGAGAGCCTTCTGGTTCCGGTCCAGGCCCCAAAGCAGTAGCCCTGCTTTAAGCTCCTTTAAAGTTAATCTGGTTGACTTTCATCAGCGAGGACGTCCTTCAAGGATCAGTTAACATCACCTCCGCCACAAAGCCTTCCTCAATCCAAGTGATGGAACCAATCACTCCTCCCTCCGTGCTCTCGGCACCTTCCTGTCCCTCTCAGAACGTAGGCTCAGTTCTAGGCTGTGTCCTGTTAGGTGGTTCCAAGTCTGTCCTCTGCACAAGGTTGTAAGGGCCCCATGGGCACGCCCGTTCTGCCATCAATGTCTCCCTTGCAATGCCAGGCACAGGGCTTTGCATGCAGTAGGTGCTCAATCAGTGTTTCATGACTGAATAAGAGCTGTGAGCCCCTTAAAAGCAGGGCCCATTTTCAGCAAACCTCCTAGCTTCACAGTGTCCAGCAGAGAGCAGGTCCTCATTGAATGTGTGAACAAATGACTGAAACGTGAGCTGCTGTGGGCAGATGAGTCTGCCCGAACTACCCTCCCAGGGCTCATAGCAGTGAGCAAATTTCAAAGTGGAGGTGACCAGGCCAAAGGATAATTTATCTCCCTATAGATGCTAAGTGTCAGTTAAACGGCTGTATTTAATAGGGCCTGACTTCAATGGGCCATTTTGAACAAAAGCAATAACTGCTCCAGTAATGAACCTACTTTAAATCGCTATTACTATTACTACTCTGAGTCCACAGGATTCCTTGAGCCATCAGACCAAGGCCCCAGGTTAGAGGATCTGCCGCCTTTACAAACCACGGGCCCCCGGGCTCCCTGGAGCCACAGAGGATGTTTTTCAAGGGAATCCAGGATAATCCTCTCCAGAGGCTCATTCTAGGATTGTTTATTGGTTATTATTATTATTTTTTAATCAGCACGCCCAACAGGCTCTAAGTGATTTCACATAGCTGCGCACACAAGTCCGATAGAGACCGAGTATGCTATGGCTGAAAGGAGGCTGGCGGGAGGGCCTCAGAAAAATCAACCTCGTATTAAATGTGTTTATTCAATTTCTTGGGCCCATCCAATACTTATTAGCCCCTAGGAATGTGTGCAAGCATCAAAGAAGCCGGGGGGAGGGGGAGGGGGGAAGTCCGTATCTGCCAGGACAGAATGTAATCTGTAACAGACACGCACAAAAGGCTGAAAACTGGATGACAAAGGAATCTGTACAGCCGAAAACCAGCCCTGATATCGTCAGTTCAAAAGGGAGATGGAGGGCTTCCCTGGTGGCGCAGTGGTTGAGAGTCCGCCTGCCGATGCAGGTCGGGACGCGGGTTCGTACCCCGGTCCGGGAAGATCCCACGTGCCGCGGAGCGTCTGGGCCCGTGAGCCATGGCCACTGAGCCTGCGGGTCCAGAGCCTGTGCTCTGCAACGGGAGAGGCCACAACAGTGAGAGGTCCACGTACTGCCAAAAAAAAAAAAAAAAAGAAAAAAAAGGGAGGTGGAAAACACCTCCTCAACCCCAGTAATTCCAGGAACAGAGAAAGAGGGACGTGAAAGACAGAGGCTTAGGCTCGTGCACTCTTACACGCCCCGTGACTGCCCTTCTCCGGTGAACATCCTTGAGGTCACTTGGGTGAGTCAACTCCCTTTGGGAAGACCTGCAGATCTGAAAAGGCAGGAAGGTCCAGTGCCCGTTACCAGGGTGGCTCCTCTAAACTTAACCCCTTAATTAAATGATAAGCAAGGAGGACACCGTGGTGAAAAGCACGAGGTCCAGAGTCAGGCACCCCTGAACTCGGGTCCCGGCCCCATTCCTTCAGAGCTGTGAACCCTGAGCAAGTGACGTGAGCTTTCAGTGCCTCCACTTCTGATCTGTCAAACAGGGATAAGAAAAGTCACCACCTGATCATATAAATGGCTGTCATTTTTTGAGCATATATTATGGGCCATTCTACACGTGAAGTGCTACGCATATACTGTCTGTCACCCCATGAGGCGAGGACATCACCATCCGCGGTTGACAGAGAAGGAAACTGAGGCTGGGAAAGGAAGCAAACATTCCCAAGGTCACACCGCGGGCAGGTGAAGGAGGCAGGACTTGAGGCAGGTCTGCCCCATCTCAGTCTCAGCAGTGTCTTAGCCTCTACGTGGGGTTGTTGGGAAAGTTTCAGTGAGACTTGAAACCCAAACCTGTTTCTGTTATTGTTTTATCAAATATTACTTATATTTGCTGCTCGGATTCCCTCTGGCGTGGTCCCTGCCCCCTACCCTCTCAATCAGGGCAGGGAGGTCATCAATTCCTGATCAAGAAGCAGGCTTCCACCCACACTGAAACAGTGCACAGCGGGCTCTCAGTGCTGTCACCCAATGTCAGTCCAATGGCAGATGCCCTCCTAGGCAGGTAGGGGCCCTGGGAATCCGGCTGAAGGCCAGACCACTGGACAAACAGGCTGCTCCTTCCACCTCGGCTCCAGATCCCTAACTAAACAGGAGGTATTCTGTCCCTGAGGTGGGCCCCCTTTAACCAGCACTAAATTCATAGTGAGAGGGAGAAAAGAAAACCTTGACTCCACGTGAGCCCTTTTTAACACAGGAAACGGTCCTGTTAGGAAGGAGCAAATATTTATGCACATAATTAACTAAGGAGGTAGAGTGTTCTGTCCAAAAGTTGAGCAAAACTTGGTGAAAAAATAGCCCTGCCCATGAAATGGTCTCTCACAGACCCGGGAGCAGACAGCAGGGCTGAATCAGCCCTTCAGTCCTCCGAAAGGAACCCTGTAGCAAAGGTACCAGGCACTTAGACTAACCGGGACTTTGGGTACCTCCACTCCCCACTCCCTCCCCATCCTTTACCTGGGGAAAAATTCTCTTCTATTTGTATCTCTGACCAGGGCTGTTTACTCAGGGCACAATTGATTGCCACCAACTGGCTAATGCAAGAGCTGCAGGGGAACCCAGCTCCTCTTTTTTCCCTAATTGCCTGTTTGTATTTTCCTAATTTTCTATCATCCCCTATGTCAAATTTTACTTCCAGTAGAAGGGCTAGAAGCCAGGCAACTAGGAATTTCTAATGTTTTTACTCTGCAATGCTCAGAAAATAGCATCTTTGCCTGAAAAATAAACACACAGGGCCTCCTGGATAAGCTGCGGCTGCACCGTGTGTCCTGGACTGGATACTGGGCTCAATGCAAGACCGCAGTCAGCCCTTCTCTGTGTCCTGAGCTTTCCAGCAACCCAGGCCCCGCGAGAAGGTGTTTATAAGGAGGCTATTCATGACCAGTACCTTTTCTTAACCCCAAATTCCACTCACTCTTTTAAAAAGAACACCCAGCATCTTGGCAAGCACAGTTGACTGGGCATCAGAAGACCCAGTCTGTAGTCTCAGCTCAGCCACTAACAAACTGTGCAACCCTGCACTCACTTCTTAAGCTCTGGGACTCGGTTTTTTCATCTGTCAAAGGGAGTGGAATCTATAAAAGTGTGGATTATGGAATCGATTTGGTGGGTCACATGCAGCAACTTTTTAAAGAAATAGAATGGAACAGATCGGGATAAATCGGAAAGTACCAGACACTGAAAGAGTAAGTTTGAATTCAGCTTTACACAAATGTTAGTTTGCGATGTACATGTGATTTTTAAGTTTGATCGAGATATAATTCACATACCAAACTGTTCACCTATTTAACGTATACAGTTTTTACTATATTCGGAGCTATGTAAACAGCACCACCGTCAATTTTAGAACATTTTGTCACCCCAAAAAGGAAACCCCATACCCACGAGCAGTCAATCCCCATTTCCTCTTAACCTCCACCCCAGCCCTAGGCCACCACCAATCCACTTTCTGTCTCCACGGATTTACCTATTCCGGACATTTCACAAAAACAGAATCATACAGCATGTGGTTTTCTATATCTGGCTTCTACCACTCAGCATAATGTTTTCAAGGTCGGTCACATTGCAGCGCTCATCAGTACATCATTCCTTTTTATGCCTGAATAAGATTCCATTGCAGGTAATATAACACATTTATTTATCCATTCATCCAATGATGGACATTTGGGTTGTTTCCACTTCTGGCCTATTTTGAATAACACTGCTATGAACCATTTACGTACAAATGTTTGTGAGAACATATAAATACGTTTCTGTGGGTTGCTATCAACAAAGTTTGAAGCTAATGAGCTACAGGGTTACTGATAGTTACACCGTTCTGTGATTTAAAAAAAAAAAATCACTTCATGGATTTTCCTTTGGAAAAGGAAACAAAGACCATCAAATCAAGGCTGCATTCCTGTTGATGCAGCCACTGAGAATCTATAGCCAAAACTGCTTCACTGTGACCTTGAAGAACCCATCATCTCAGTGAATTTCATTGGACTATGCACCTTCAGTGTCCAAACAGACTGAGGCAGGGGGCATTTCCATGCTGATGGAAGCTGCTGAGCTGCCAGCGGAATTCAGTAATGGGTAAATGTCCTTGTTTAAGCAGCTCCAAGATGAATCCAATTCCAAGATGTGCATTCCCGCATCTCAAGGTCCCAGATACAAGTGCACTCACAAAATAAGGTCAGAAGCTACTACAAGCTCCTTCCAGCGCGCGCACACACACACACACACACACACTATTCAGTTTATGAACTGCTCCATAGGAAGGCTGTCTCCCACAACTGCAGCTATTAAAGGGCTGATGTAAGAGAGACAACAGTCAGAAGCAGCTCTCTCCACCAGCAAACCTACATTAATAATTTAGCTATTAACAGCCATGTAACCAAAGAAGCTTGAGAGGGACAGCCCTGCAGTCGCCTGGGACACTGGGAGCATCTCCACGGTCACTTCTTTTTCTACTTCCAAATCAGAGATCCTGTTGTCTCGAAGAACTCGTCATCCTCAGAGAAAGGGAACGTGACAAATTTGTGAAATCTAAGGAATAAATACAATTCCTATATGCCTTAAATGTATGGGCCTCACAAAGCCTGCAAAATATGATAAACCATTATAGGTTTTTCCCGTCTTCCCTGACTTGGTCACAATTAATTTCGCCATGTTCGAGTATAATATGAAATGTAATATATGGAGACGGGAGAGTTAGCGCTCTCGTTGCCTCGCAGTGAATAAGCTTCTGCAGTTTGGGGCCCCGGAGGTAAAAGAAGCAATAATGACAGGCCTCATTTGGGGGAACTATTTGTGTGCATTTTCTGTTTTGCATTGTTAAGCAAGACAAAAGTGCCCGAAGGAAACCTTGACAGCACTGGGCTAAAGTCACTCAAAATCCAAATGGCAAACGTATTCTGTAATTGAGATGCATGGCAGCTCTCATACATACCCTAGAAGAGCATCGTATTGCAAATAAAAGCTGGGCCTTACCAAAAAACAACAGAAAGTGCTCTGGCTTTATTGATAGTCTAAACCTCAAAGGTCTGAAAACGCAGAAAAATTCAGTTAGAAAGTTCCATGTAGGTTTTCCCACTCTATTCAGAAGAGTAATGGAAACTATTATTTATTGAAGACCCACTATGTGTGCGTACTGTGTTAGTACTTTCCCGAGGTTATTGTAGTGAGTAGAATTGTGTCCCCCCGAAAGATATGTTCAAGTTCTAACCTTGAGGACCTGTGAATGTGACCTTACTTGGAAACAGGGTCTTTTCAGATGTAATCAAGTTAAGAAGAGGTCATACTGGGTCAGAGTGAACCCTAATCCAAGGACTGGTATCCCTCTAAGATGGAAATCTGGACAGAAACACAGGGAAGAAGGCCATTTGAAGATGAGACAGAGAGGAGAGTGATGCCGCTACAAAGCCAGGGAGCGCCCAGTGTCATCGGCAACCGCCAGAAGCCAGGAGACAGGCATGGTACAGACCCTCCCTCAGAGCCTCCAGAAGGAAGCAACCATGCTGCCGTGTTGAACTTGGACTTCTCGCCTCCAGAACGGAGGGAGAATACATTCTTGTTGTAACTACCACAACATGGGTGGCTTATAGCAACAGAAGTTTATTCTCGGGCAATTCCGGAGGACAAATGTCCAAAATCAAGGTATTGGGAGGGTGGCTTCTTCTGGAGGCTCCGTGGGAGAATCCATTCCATGCCATTCTCCCAGCTTCTGGTGGCTGCCGGCAATCAGTCCCTGGCATTTCTTAGGTTGGGGACACATCACTCCAATCTCTGCCTTTGTCTGCACATAGCCCATCTTTCGTCTTCTTATAAGGACACATGCCATTAGATTTAGACCCCACTTGGGTAATCCAGGATGATATCTCAAGATCCTAACTACACCCACAAAGACACTTATTCCAAATAAGGTCACATTCTTAGGCTCTGGGTAGGCATATCTTTTGGGGGGAGGGGGTTCAACTCCCTACACCCCCCTTCGGCAGTACCATCCAGAAGGTACGCCAGCGCGTAAGAGCACCTCACGCCCACCTCTGCCCTCAACCCTCAGCTCGGCCATATAACCCAGGCAGGTCCATGTAGTTTATTACACAGATACAGGGAGAAGGCGGTAACCAGCATCGTCCAATAGAAATATAATGCAGACCACATGTGTAATTTAAATGTTTCTAGTAGCTGCATTACAAAAGAAAGTAAAAAGGAACAGGTAAAATTCATTGTGATAATATGGTTTATTTAACCCAGTATACCCAATATAGGGTAAATATGGTCCCAGTCTTCAAAGAGGCCCTTGGGCCTAATTACTGCAACCCAGAACAGCTAAGGAAGCAAAACTGGTGCTGGAAGGGCCAAGGAACTCAAACTCCCAGGTCACGAGGCCAAGTAAGAAGTGACCTTTCCTGATCTTCCACTGGAAGAACCAAGAGTGGGAAATGCAACTTTTCTGACATGAAACCAAAATGTGCCTCCTCCACGCAGAGAGCTCGTCCACGGTCTGGGCTGAGCCGGGATGCCACTGACTCCTGCTCACAGCTACAGCCAGGGCAACGCCAACCTGGTGGGAGATGGAAGCACCCTTGGATTCTCAAGGCCATCCTGCCAGGG
This sequence comes from Stenella coeruleoalba, assembly GCF_951394435.1. Taxonomy (NCBI): domain Eukaryota; kingdom Metazoa; phylum Chordata; class Mammalia; order Artiodactyla; family Delphinidae; genus Stenella; species Stenella coeruleoalba. The sequence goes on from NC_137154.1 coordinate 22,696,099, forward strand.
AGCTGTTTATGCCAACGGTGGCTTTGGCAAACTGCAGGCCAAGAGAGGGTCCCACTGAAACTGACTTCCCTCCCCAAAGGGAGGGGCGAGGGTCACAGGATCAGGACCATCTAAAGGAACATAAGAGAAGTATATTCTTAAAAAATATAAGGATGGGCTTCCCTGGTGGCACATGGTTAAGAATCCGCCTGCCAATGCAGGGAACACGGGTTCGAGCCCTGATCCGGGAAGATCCCACATGCCGCGGAGCAACTAAGCCCGTGCACCACAACTACTGATCCTGTGCTCTACAGCCCACGTGCCACAACTACTGAAGCCCGTGCGCCTAGAGCCCGTGCTCCATAACAAGAGAAGCCACCGCAATGAGAAGCCCATGCACTGCAACGAAGAGCAGCCCCTGAAAGCCCGTGCGCAGCAACGAAGACCCGATGCAGTCAAAAATAAACTAAATAAATTTTTAAAAAATACAGCAAATAACATCATTCCTGCTTCAGAACTTAAAATACAAACAAACAAACAAACAAAATATGAGGATGTGAAAACAAACCTTTTCAACAGTATGTACACCTGCCAATAGGATCTGAGGTCTCCATGAGTTACTTTCTGTTCTTAACAATATTACAAGCCTTCCAGGTGCTAGCCTAGGACACCACTTTTTTATCAACACTATTCCATTTAGTCCTCACAACAATTCCACTGAGGCAGTTATTGCCTCCATGTTGCAGATGAAAAAACTGAGACCAGAGAGGTTAAGTAACAAAGCCAAAGTCACACAGCAGAGAAACAGGGAGCTCGGGTCTGTTCCCAAGTCACTCTGTCTGCAGAGCCCTTGCTCTCACAGTAAAATCCTCCCTGCCATTGGTTCTGCCTTCCCATTTCCTTCTGTTATTTCCCCAAGGTGTGACCTAATGACCCATGAAAGTGGAGAAACGAGAACTAAAAGCCCCGGGCGTAGCTCTAGGTAGAACTTGGGCCCCAGAGAGAGAGGTTTTCTACATTTTCTTTTTCTTTATATATGAAATTTCTCAACCATTTTGAAAACCAAAACCCAAATGATAACGCCTTGACCTTCCTGGGGTCAGCAGTGGCCCAATGGTCTTCAACAACAGGTCCCAAACTGAGGTCCCCAGAGGGCTGGGGATACCGAATATTCCCAGGACTAATTCAAAAGCACCCACCAAACTTGTCCAATTGCCTAAATGCTGGGCAATTCACACATCAAATTTCTTTGTTCTTGGCTGAAATCAAAACACATTAGTGTGGTAAAAACTACTTCCTTCGAATGGAATTTCTCAGTTATAAAAGTCTTTCATTAATGTTTTAACAATACAAATTATTATTTAATAATTGCGGTTTGGTAGCAGCAAGCTATTTCAAAACATGTGGTTTGTAGGGGAATATTCTAAAAGAAGTCCTTGGCTGGGTTAGACACAAAGTAAGTAGACTAAGCTTTATCAGCGCCTTTGGCATGCACATTTGGGAAACTGGAAAAGGCCTGCATGAGGCCCAAAAGCAAAATCCAAGTTTATCGTTAATAAAATAACATTTTAGGACTTCCCTGGTGGTGCAGTGGTTAAGAATCTGCCTGTCAATGCAGGGGACATGGGTTCGAGCCCTGGTCCGGGAAGATCCCACAGGCCACGGAGCAACTAAGCCTGCGAGCCACAGCTACTGAAGCCCGTGCACCCCTAGAGCCCATGCTCCACAACGAGAGAAGCCACCAAAATGAGAAACCCGCGCACTGCAACGAAGAGTAGCCCCCGCTCGCCGTAACTAGAGAAAGCACATGAGCAGCAATGAAGACCCAACACAGCCAAAAATTTAAAAAATAAAAAATAAAATAAAGTAACATTTCTCATACTGTCATTTTCCCGAACTGTTTAACAAAGTTCACATTCATTCATTAACCTTCCCAGTGGGAGAGCCAAATGAACTAGAATTTCCATTTTTTATATATAAAAACAAACAATTCCAAAAGGAGTAACTCAAACCAGCTAACTAACTGGCCAGTAGTTTAGTTGCCTAACAAGAGCATGCCCATCCCCATAAAGACAGGGGTGACAAGGAGAGGGGAAATGCCAGGAAATCTTGAAATCCGAGTGTAATTCCTCTCCTGTGATTTGACTTTTTTGGGTCAAAGAAGCCTCAATTTCCCCAGCAATAAAATGGGGTTAATATCTATCATCTGATAATGAAGATATAGCTATAAATTACTTTGAATTGCCTGGATAATCAGCATTATGAAAATTGATGGTATCATTAGAGGCCTACTAAACACAGTTATAAATCTTATAAAACTACTTCAATAGAAATTAAGGCTCAATTAAGAGCCTTCATTTTTAAGAATTTTCCATTACCTTGTTAAAGACCAGAACATTCAAAACCAGCTTAGACATTTCTAGAGCAGGGATGTAAGACCTTTCTCTAACAGTCTTGATAAAGCTCAGCATTGATAAATAGTTGGCTAATAAGAAAGGTTAGAGGACGGATCTGAGAGCCAGGCTGAAACCAAGAGACTAGGAAAGCCGTCGCCAGTAGACAGCCACTGGCTCAAGAACATTGTCCCACCTATGACACCACATGTCTCTGCACAGAACTACGAGGTCCAATGGATCATACAAATTCTCTTTCAAGCATGGTACATAGGAAAGAACTTGAATTAACTTGACTCAGTTTAACTTTGCTTATCCTAATGCCTTCAGAAGAGGCAAATGAATGACAACAACCTAAAACAAATGGACTAGAAACTCTAATACCCATGGTCTCAACACTGATCTAAAGTTCACTAATTTGAAAAGATACATGCACCCCCATGTTCACTGCAGCATTACTCTCAACAGCCAAGACAAGGAAGCAACCTATGTGTCCCCGACAGACGACTGGATAAAGAAAATGTAGTATATATACATAATGGAATATTATTCAGCTACAAAAAAGAAGGAAATTCTATCTTTGGCAATAACATACAGAGACCTTGAGGGCATTCTGCTAAGTGAAACAGAAGTCTGACAGAGAAAGACAAATACTGTATGATCTCACTTATAGGTGGAATCTAAAAAGAAAAAAACGGAACTCATAGATACAGAGAACAGATTGGTGGCTGCCAGAGGCAGAAGGTTGAGGGTGGGTGAAATGGGTGAAGGGGGTCAAAGGTACAAACTTCCAGTTATAAAATAAGTTCAGTCCTGGGGATGTGATATACAGAATGGTGACTATAGTTAAAACCACTGTATTGTATATTTGAGAGTTGGTAAGAGAGTAAAAGTTCTCATCATGAGGGGAGAAACAATTCGTAACTGTGTGGTAATGGATGTTACCTGGCCTTATCATGATGATCATTTTTCAGTGTATACAAAGATCGAATCACTATGTTGTACACCTGAAACTCATATATTATATGTCAATTATATCTCGATAGAAAAAATTTTAATGGCTATAATAAAAAAAGACAAATGATGTTAAATCAAGCAAGCAAGCAAGCTCTGCTGACCCAAGAGGCCCAACACTAACACCGCCCACTGCCTGGGGACTAGCCTCTGCCCGCCCTCAGGAAGGGAGCTCCATCAGACTACAAGTACCTTGGCAGAGACCCCGGCACCCTTCAACCCATCAATCTCGGAGCCAACTAATGCAACTGCAGTTCCCAAAGTCAAAAGGTCACAGGTTGGTTGATCCCCAAACTAGCCAAGATGATCAAGCAGTGAATTAAGGAACTATATAGCTGGGCATTTTCTTGTAAACCCTCTGAGGACCATCCTCTGCCTGGTCTGGCCTGTGGCCAAACTCTACCACCGGGCTGTCCCATCTGGGATTCCCTGGTCCCACTCAACTGCAGTGTGCTCACAGCAGAAACCACACCACTTGCATCTCGGTGCCCAAACTCAAGGGACACCATCAAGAGCTAAAGCAATCATTTAAGCTGGAAGAATCCTACTCCCTCCCTCTAACCCAAGGCACTAGGACTGTTAGAGAAACAACTCTGAATGTGTGTGTTTAAGATTTAACTATTTCAATGAGCTGACTCTTCCAGGTTCAGCTGGTGATCAATTTACCTTTGAACTGTCTTTTCCAGCTCAATAATCTGCCCTAGGTAAAGCAGTGCCTCCTGCTTAGGTGAGGTCAAGAGGCTAAGAGAACAGGGAAATCCTTTCAGGACTGCCACCCTTCAGGACTGCCACCCTCACATCCAGGGCACTGGGTCCCACCACACGTCCCAAGCAGAGCAGCGCTGGGGACTCAAAGATGTGTGAGAAACAGCCCGAAGGGAACCGAGGAGCTTAGTACAGCAAGAAGAACGGATGCACACAGGGAAACACTGAGCACACCTCAGTACCAGGCACGTGTCACCTGAATGTTACAAACAGAAAGGATGGGGCCGCTCCGCCCTGGACAGCCTGGATGGCCCTGGACAAGGATTGCAGAGTGCAGCTCTGTACGGCAGGCACACCAACCTCAAGGAAGAGGAGACTGCAGGAAAGCAGGAATCCAGCTCCCAGAGTCTATAGCCTGGATTTTACCTTTGATGCAATGAGGGAGATGCTTCGCTATGACTTCCCTTCCTCCCCCAAAACATGAGTCAGAACTCCTAGTTGTAAACTGGCCATCTTACCCTGCATCAGTCTGGAGAATCACAAGCCATCATTAAATCAATAAAAAAAACCTCACCCTGGCTGGAGCACGTTCCACGGGGTGCTCACGTGAGAAGGTGCAGCCCTGCAAACCGACAAGCGCAACCCAGAGTGTCCACCGTGAGCATGGGGTTCAGGCTGGAAACCGCTGTCTGTCTTCCCTCACTCCACCACCTTGAAGCACCCTGTCGGGGCTCTCCCAGCCTGAACGCTCCCAGAGCACCTCTTATTCCTCTTTCAAAGCTGCCTGGGAGAACATGTTTTCTGTAATATACTAATTCAGTGACGCAACCTACCCTGTACCCTTTGTTAGCCTAAAAGAAGTTTTCAGGAACACAACTCCATTATTTGGTCCTTTCTCCTTCATAATTAACCTCTGCATGCATCCCCTATTATGATTTTTCCTCTTCTAATTACTAAGAGGACTCCTGATTAGACCTAATCTCCTTTGTAGCAGAATGTGGCCATGTGACTAAGTTTTGGCCAATAGAATATAAAAAGAAGTTCTGGGTCTGACTTCCAGGAAGGATCCTTAAGAAGAGGGAGCCCACCCTGCTTAGTGTCTTCCTCCTTCCTCCGGACTGGAATTCAGATGACATGGCTGGTACTCAAGCAGTCATCTTGGGTCATGAAGTAGTTAGCAGAGGAAGACGTAAGAGAAAGAGCCTGGGTCCCTGATAACATGAAGCCACCAAGCCACCCTGAATGACCTGCCTCCAGCAAGCCCTGAAAGCTACTCAAGGGGCTTAACACATGCCTGAGAAAGGCACTTTTCATGCAAATTAAGCAAGTTATTGAATTTGGCTTGAGTTTCAATAGGGCCAGTGCACCCAAACAAAACACTTTTATAAATAAGTTTTAAGCACACCTATTTCTAAGACTCCAAGAAAAATAAAAAGCTAAAATAACACAGCTAAACACACACACATACCACTTAAGTCACTGCCACACAATACAATTCAACCAAAACAAACTCTTCTGGGAAAGAAGTCTCATTCATTCCAACAGCATCTCAGATACCTGAAAGTGTGTTTCCCAAACACACTCCATTGAGCTCCTGGAGAGAAGACCGTGTTACTCAACTCAGAATCCCCAAGTGCCTAACACAGTGCCTGAAACATAGTAAATTTGATGATGAATGAAACAAAGTTCATCCACTGGCCTGGGAGAGGGGAAAGGAGTGTACACGGATATATATATAGAGAGCATCTTCATTCCTGAGTGTGTCTGTGTCAGTGTTTCCAGGAAACATCCCTCGTCCATTCTCCCAGGACCCCCATCCCCTCTCTTCTCTATACAACCTCCTTCATAACCTCCCCCGAGCCAGCTCCCAGCACGTGCTGTGGTGGCGAAGCTTTCCAGTCCCACTACCTGTAAGTGCCAAGTCGTCTCCACCGATCTTCCTTTTCCCCCCAGGACACTGGCCTTCCACATCTCTGGATTCACAGAATTAATCCCTACAACTATGTTTTTCTTAATTGCAAATTCAAATTCTACCATGATACGATTCGCTAACAACAAGTTTAAGTAATTACCTGGCAGGTTTTTGCCAACATCACCTTATGCTACTCTGCTGCCCCCCAACTGTGGGACCACCCCATTTCGACTTCAGGGCCTGGGCCTCTCTTCAGCACTCTGCACTCCTGGGGATATGAGAGCCCTCCATTCTGCACCAGTCCACCTACCCTGAAAGCAGAATGGCCCCCTCTCTGCATCCACTGACTCTGCCAAGGGCATCTTTTAAGTACCCGTCCTCCTGAGCCTTAGCACTTAAGTCCTTGCTTGCTCTGAGAAGTTTCTACCACCATCAGCACCTTCGAGCAACATAAAACTTCTCTCTTTTGGTCTCAAATGCTTCCATTTTTCCAAAAGCCCCCTACTGCCCTCCTCTTCTAGGCCCGCTGTCTGGCCCAGCCCGGCTAGAGGGTCCATTCCCCAACCCCCCTCAAGAACCAGTGCATCACGCTACACCTTTCCACCCTACAAAGCCAGTGCCAGAGGTTACACCATTAGCACACCAGTTCATCTGCTGCTCATTATTGTTGGGGTTTTTTGTTAACTTCCTTTAACCCATCATCTCTTAATTACTTTTTACATCCACTCCTCCCAGCAGACCAATCAATCCATAATGACTTTTGGGAATGGGAATGCGGGCTTATTATTATTATTTTTTTTTTTGGCCACAAACTATAGGTAACAAAATTGACTTCAGGAAGTGTAGGGAAAACAAAAGTGGAGCGAACACAGCTGCTAGAATTTCCATCCTCCTTCCAGAGGCCTGTTGTGCACGCTCTTGTCCTCCAGGAAGAAGGACTGGTACTAACCCATCAGCATCTGAAACACCCCACAGCTTGTCCTATTACTGCCTCTACCAGGATAACATTTTCAAGTTGCAACAACACACTTGATTGCATCTAGAGGCAGTGGTGCGGCCAGAAAGTAAGTCATTAATATGAGCAGCCTCTCTAATAAAACACAGAATTCCAGGGCCAAATGCATGGAAGTGAGGTTGCAAACTTCCATTACACCCAAGCAGTTGCTAAGTTATCTCAGCCTGGAGACATGGAACATGGACATGAAGGCAGCAGGCAGTCCCTCGTATCAAGGTCAGCCAAGGAATAGTGCCAGATGCTGAAGTGTCTCAGTGAAACACAGTCCACAGCTGGCCAGGGTTAGGCTCCAAGGCCAAGGGAGTTGGAAAAGATGAGCACAGCCCCATGGCACCTCCTCCCCGTCTGTGAGCAGGTGTCTCCTTCCCTTCCTACTCCTTAAAAGTTGGTGGCATTAGAGAAATGAGTTCAAATATACATAGAAAATTAAATTATAAAAAGGTAGGGTAGCAGACACACTCTTAAGAAGGCCCCTCCGGCTTCCGGGAAGATGGCGGAAGAGTAAGACGCGGAGATCACCTTCCTCCCCACTGATACACCAGAAATACATCTACACATGGAACAACTCCTACAGAACACCTACTGAACGCTGGCAGAAGACCTCAGACCTCCCAAAAGGCAAGAAACCCCCCCACGTACCTGGGTAGGGCGAAAGAAAAAAGAATAACCAGAGACAAAAGAATAGGGACGGGACCTGCACCAGTGGGAGGGAGCTGTGAAGGAGGAAATGTTTCCACACACTAGGAAGCCCCTTCGCGGGCGGAGACTGCGGGTGCCGGAGTGGGGGAGCTTCGGCGCCGCGGAGGAGTGCACAGCAACAGGGGTGCGGAGGGCAAAGCGGAGAGATTCCAGCGCAGAGGATCAGGGCCGACCGGCACTCACCAGCCCGAGAGGCTTGTCCGCTCACCCGTCGGGGCGGGCAGGGCTGGGAGTTAAGGCTCGGGCTTTGGTCGGAGCTCCGGGAAAGGACTGGGGTTGGCGGCGTGAACACAGCCTGAAGGGGGTTAGTGCGCCACGGCTGGCCGCGAGGGAGTCCGGGGAAAAGTCTGGACCTGCCGAAGAGGCAAGAGACTTTTTCTTACCTCTTTGTTTCCTGGTGCGCGAGGAGAGGGGATTAAGAGCGCTGCTTAAAGGAGTCCCAGAGAGGGCGCGAGCCGCGGCTAAAAGTGCGGACCCCAGAGATGGGCAAGAGACGCTAAGGCTGCTGCTGCCGCCACCAAGAAGCCTGTGTGCGAGCACAGGTCACTCGCCACACCCCCCTTCCGGGGAGCCTGTGCAGCCCGCCACTGCCAGGGTCCCGGGATCCAGGGACAACTTCCCTGGGAGAACGCTCGGCGCGCCTCAGGCTGGTGCAACGTCATGCCGGCCTCTGCCGCCGCAGGCCCGCCCCGCACTCCGTGCCCCTCCCTCCCCAGGGCCTGAGTGAGCCAGAGCCTCCGAATCAGCGGCTCCTTTAACCCCGTCCTGTCTGAGCGAAGAACAGACGCCCTCCAGCGACCTACACGCAGAGGCGGGGCCAAATCCAAAGCTGAGCCCCTGTGAGCTGTGAGAACAAAGAAGAGAAAGGGAAATCTCTCCAGCAGCCTCAGGAGCAGCAGATTAAATCCCCACAATCAACTTGATGTACCCTGCATCTGTGGAATACCTGAATAGACAACGAATCACCCCAAATTAAGGAGGTGGACTTTGAGAGCAAGATTGATTATTTTTTCCCCTTTTGCTCTTTTTGTGAGTATGTGTATGCTTCTGTGTGAGATTTTGTCTGTATAGCTTTGCTTTCACCATTTGTCCTAGGGTTCTATCCGTCCATTTTTTTTAATAATTATTTTTTATTTTAATAACTTTATTTTACTTTGTCTTCTTTCTTTCTTTCTTTCCTTCCTTCCCTCCGTTAGACAACGAATCATCCCAAACTGAGGAGGTGGACTTTGAGAGCAAGATTGATGATTTTTCCCCTTTTCCTCTTTTTGTGAGTGTGTATGTGTGTGCTTCTGTATGAGATTTTGTCTGTATAGCTTTGCTTCCGCCATTTATCCTAGGGTTCTATCCATCCGTTTTTAAAATTCTTTTTCTTTTTTTTCTCTTAATAATTATTTTTTAATAAATTTATTATATTTTATCTTACTTTATTTTATTTTACTTTATCTCCTTTCTCTTTTTCCTTCCTTCCCTCCTTCCTTCCTCCCACCCTCCCTCCCTCCTTTCTTTCTTTCTTTCTCTCTTTCTACTTCTACTAATTCTTTCTTTCTAATTTTTCTCCCTTTTATTCTGAGACGTGTGGATGAAAGGCTTTTGGTGCAGCAGCCAGGAGTCAGTGCTGTGCCTCTGAGGCGGGAGAGCCAACTTCAGGACACTGGTCCACAAGAGACCTCCCAGCTCCACATAATATCAAACAGCGAAAATCTCCCAGAGATCTCCATCTCAACACGAAGACCCAGCTTCACTCAACGACCAGCAAGCTACAGTGCTGAACATCCTATACCAAACAAACTAGCGAGACAGGAACACGACCCCACCCATTAGCAGAGAGGCTGCCTAAAATCATAATAAGGCCACAGACACCCCAAAACACACCACCAGACGTGGACCTGCCCACCAGAAAGACAAGATCCAGCCTCATCCACCAGAACACAGGCACTAGTCCCCTCCACCAGGAAGCCTACACAACCCACTGAACCAACCTTAGCCACTGGGGAAAGACACCAAAAACAACGGCAATTACGAACCTGCAGCCTGCAAAAAGAAGACCCCAAACACAGTAAGATAAGCAAAATGAGAAGACAGAAAAACACACAGCAGATGAAGGAGCAAGATAAAAACCCACCAGACCTAACAAATGAAGAGGAAATAGGCAGTCTACCTGAAAAAGAATTCAGAGTAATGATAGTAAAGATGATCCAAAATCTTGGAAATAGAATAGACAAAATGCAAGAAACATTTAACAAGGACCTAGAGGAACTAAAGATGAAACAAACAACAATGAACAACACAATAAATGAAATTAAAAATACTCTAGATGGGATCAATAGCAAAATAACTGAGGCAGAAGAACGGATAAGTGACCTGGAAGATAAAATAGTGGAAATAACTACTGCAGAGCAGAATAAAGAAAAAAGAATGAAAAGAACTGAGGACAGTCTCAGAGACCTCTGGGACAACATCAAATGCACCAACATTCGAATTATAGGGGTTCCAGAACAAGAAGAGAAAAAGAAAGGGACTGAGAAAATATTTGAAGAGATTATAGTTGAAAACTTCCCTATATGGAAAAGGAAATAGTTAATCAAGTCCAGGAAGCACAGAGAGTCCAATACAGGATAAATCCAAGGAGAAATACGCCAAGACACATATTAATCAAACTGTTAAAAATTAAATACAAAGAAAACATATTAAAAGCAGCAAGGGAAAAACAACAAATAACACACAAGGGAATCCTCATAAGGTTAAGAGCTGATCTTTCAGCAGAAACTCTGCAAGCCAGAGGGAGTGGCAGGACATATTTAAAGGGATGAAGGAGAAAAACCTGCAACCAAGATTACTCTACCCAGCAAGGATCTCATTCAGATTTGATGGAGAAATTAAAACCTTTACAGACAAGCAAAAGCTGAGAGAGTTCAGCACCACCAAACCAGCTTTACAACAACTGCTAAAGGAACTTCTCTAGGCAAGAAACACATGAGAAGGAAAAGACTTACAATAACGAACCCAAAACAATTAAGAAAATGGGAATAGGAACATACATATCGATAATTACCTTAAATGTAAATGGACTAAATGCTCCCACCAAAAGACACAGATTAGCTGAATGGATACAAAAACAAGACCCATATATTTGCTGTCTACAAGAGACCCACTTCAGACCTAGAGACACATACAGACTGAAAGTGAGGGGATGGAAAAAGATATTTCATGCAAATGGAAACCAAAAGAAAGCTAGAGTAGCAATTCTCATATCAGACAAAAGAGACTGTAAAATAAAGACTATTAGAAAAGAAAAAGAAGGACACTACATAATGATCAAGGGATCGATCCAAGAAGAAGATATAACAATTGTAAATATTTATTCACCCAACACAGGAGCACATCAATACATAAGGCAAATACTAACAGCCATAAAAGGGGAAACTGACAGTAACACATTCATAGTAGGGGACTTTAACACCCCACTTTCACCCATGGACAGATCATCCGAAATGAAAATAAATAAGGAGACACAAGCTTTAAATGATACATTAAACAAGATGAACTTAATTGATATTTATAGGACATTCCATCCAAAAACAACAGAATACACATTTTTCTCAAGTGCTCATGGAACATTCTCCAGGATAGATCATATCTTGGGAACACAAATCAAGCCTTGGTAAATTTAAGGAAATTTGAAATTGTATCAAGTATCTTTTCCGACCACAACGCTATGAGACTAGATATCAATTACAGGAAAAGATCTGTAAAAAATACAAACACATGGAGGCTAAACAATACACTACTTAATAACGAAGTGATCACTGAAGAAATCAAAGAGGAAATAAAAAAATACCTAGAAACAAATGACAATGGAGACACAATGACCCAAACCCTATGGGATGCAGCAAAAGCAGTTCTAAGAGGGAAGTTTAGAGCAATACAAGCCCACCTTACGAAACAGGAAACATCTCGAATAAACAACCTAACCTTGCAACTAAAGCAATTAGAGAAAGAAGAACAAAAAAACCCCAAGGATAGCAGAAGGAAAGAAATCATCAGATCAGAAACAAATGAAAAAGAAATGAAGGAAACGATAGCAAAGATCAATAAAACTAAAAGCTGGTTCTTTGAGAAGGTAAACAAAATTGATAAATCATTAGCCAGACTCATCAAGAAAAACAGAGAGAAGACTAAAATCAATAGAATTAGAAATGAAAAAGGAGAAGTAACAACTGACACTGTAGAAATACAAAAGATCATGAGAGATTACTACAAGCAACTCTATGCCAATAAAATGGACAACCTGGAAGAAATGGACAAATTCTTAGAAATGCACAACGTGCCAAGACTGAATCAGGAAGAAATAGAAAATAAGAACAGACCAATCACAAGCACTGAAATTGAAACTGTGATTAAAAGTCTTCCAACGAACAAAAGCCCAGGACCAGATGGCTTCACAGGCGAATTCTATCAAACATTTAGAGAAGAGCTAACACCTATCCTTCTCAAACTCTTCCAAAATATAGCAGAGGGAGGAACACTCCCAAACTCATTCTACGAGGCCGCCATCACCCTGATACCAAAACCAGGCAAGGATGTCACAAAGAAAGAAAACTACAGGCCAATATCACTGATGAACATAGATGCAAAAATCCTCAACAAAATACTAGCAAACAGAATCCAACAGCACATTAAACGGATCATACACCATGATCAAGTGGGGTTTATTCCAGGAATGCAAGGATTCCTCAATATACGCAAATCAATCAATGTGATACACCATATTAACAAACTGAAGGAGAAAAACCATACGATCACCTCAATAGATGCAGAGAAAGCTTTCGACAAAATTCAACACCCATTTATGATAAAAACCCTGCAGAAAGTAGGCCTAGAGGGAACTTTCCTCAACATAATAAAGGCCATATATGACAAACCCACAGCCAACATCGTCCTCAATGGTGAAAAACTGAAATCATTTCCACTAAGATCAGGAACAAGACAAGGTTGCCCACTCTCACCACTCTTATTCAACATAGTTTTGGAAGTTTTAGCCACAGCAATCAGAGAAGAAAAGGAAATAAAAGGAATCCAAATCGGAAAAGAAGAAGTAAAGCTGTAACTGTTTGCAGATGACATACTATACATAGAGAATCCTAAAGATGCTACCAGAAAACTCCTAGAGCTAATCAATGAATTTGGTAAAGTAGCAGGATACAAAATTAATGCACAGAAATCTCTGGCATTCCTATACACTAATGATGAAAAATCTGAAAGTGAAATCAAGAAAACACTCCCATTTAACATTGCAACAAAAAGAAGAAAATATCTAGGAATAAACCTACCTAAGGAGACAAAAGACCTGTATGCAGAAAATTATAAGACACTGATGAAAGAAATTAAAGATGATATAAATAGATGGAGAGATATACCATGTTCTTGGATTGGAAGAATCAACATTGTGAAAATGACTGTACTACTCAAAGCAATCTACAGATTCAATGCAATCCCTATCAAACTACCACTGGCATTTTTCACAGAACTAGAACAAAAACTTTCACAATTTGTATGGAAACACAAAAGACCCCGAATAGCCAAAGCAATCTTGAGAACGAAAAACGGAGCTGGAGGAATCAGACTCCCTGACTTCAGACTATACTACAAAGCTACAGTAATCAAGACAGTATGGTACTGGCACAAAAACAGAAAGATAGATAAATGGAACAGGATAGAAAGCCCAGAGATAAGCCCACGCACATATGGTCACCTTATTTTGATAAAGGAGGCAGGAATGTACAGTGGAGAAAGGACAGCCTCTTCAATAAGTGGTGCTGGGAAAACTGGACAGGTACATGTAAAAGTATGAGATTAGATCACTCCCTAACACCACACACAAAAATAAGCTCAAAATGGATTAAAGACCTAAATGTAAGGCCAGACTCTTAGAGGAAAACATAGGCAGAACACTCTATGACATAAATCACAGCAAGATCCTTTTTGACCCACCTCCTAGAGAAATGGAAATAAAAACAAAAATAAACAAATGGGACCTAATGAAACTTCAAAGCTTTTCCTCGGCAAAGGAAACCATAAACAAGACGAAAAGACAACCCTCAGAATGGGAGAAAATATTTGCAAATGAAGCAACTGACAGAGGATTAATCTCCAAAATATATAAGCAGCTCATGCAGCTCAATAACAAAAAACCAAATAACCCAATCCAAAAATGGGCAGAAGACCTAAATAGACATTTCTCCAAAGAAGATATACAGACTGCCAACAAACACATGAAACATATTTAATCAACATCATTAATCATTAGAGAAATGCAAATCAAAACTACAATGAGATATCATCTCACACCAGTCAGAATGGCCATCATCAAAAAATCTAGAAACAATAAATGCTGGAGAGGGTGTGGAGAAAAGGGAACCCTCTTGCACTGCTGGTGGGAATGTAAATTGATACAGCCACTGTGGAGAACAGTATGGAGGTTCCTTAAAAAACTACAAATAGAACTACCATATGACCCAGCAATCCCACTACTGGGCATATACCCTGAGAAAACCATAATTCAAAAAGAGTCATGTACCAAAATGTTCATTGAAGCTCTATTTACAATAATCCGGAGATGGAAACAACCTAAGTGTCCATCATCGGATGAATGGATAAAGAAGATGTGGCATATATATACAATGGAATATTACTCAGCCATAAAAAGAAACGAAATTGAGCTATTTGTAATGAGGTGGATAGACCTGGAGTCTGTCATACGGAGTGAAGTAAGTCAGAAAGAGAAAGACAATACCGTATGCTAACACATATATATGGAATTTAAGAAAAAAAAGTGTCATGAAGAACCTAGGGGTAAAACAGGAATAAAGACACAGACCTACTAGAGAATGGACTTGAGGATATGGGGAGGGGGAAGGGTAAGCTGTGACAAAGCGAGAGAGAGGCATGGACATATATACACTACCAAACGTAAGGTAGACAGCTAGTGGGAAGCAGTCGCATAGCACAGGGAGATCAGCTAGGTGCTTTGTGACCGCCTGGAGGGGTGGGATAGGGAGGGTGGGAGGGAGGGAGACGCAAGAGGGAAGAGATATGGGAACATATGTATATGTATAACTGATTCACTTTGTTATAAAGCAGAAACTAACACACCATTGTAAAGCAATTATACTCCAATAAAGATGTTAAAAAAAAAAAAAAAAAGAAGGCGGCCCCTCCGTGGTTCCTGGTGTCATGACCTTGTGTGATCATCTCCCCTTGAATGTGGACAGAACTGTGACTTGCTTTCAGCAAAGCAAAGGTGATGAGACATTATAGAAGACTGTAGGACCCCCTCTTTCTCTTGCTGGGTTGATGAAACAAGAGGCCATGCTGGGGACCCACATGACAAGGAACTGAGAGCAACAGCCGGAAAGAAAATGATGCCTCAGTCCAGATGTCTGCCAGGAAATGAATGCCACTAACAACCAAGTAAGTTTGGAAATGGATTTTTCCCCAGGCGAGCCTCAGATGTGACTTCAGCTCCAGCTGACACTTTGATTGGAGCCTTGTATAGAATCTGGCTAAGCCATACCGAGACTCCTAACCCACAGAAACTGTAAGAAAATAAATGTGTGCTGTTTTAAGACACTACATTGGTAATAATATTGTTACACAGCAATAGAAAACTAATACAGGTCTAGTCAGTGGGCAGGGGGCATTATTCAGTAAATCATTGGAAGAAATAGGTAGCCACCTGGAAAAAAATAAATTGGGGCCCTTGGCTCACACATGACACCAAAATAAACTCCACATGGATAAAAGATTTAAATATGAAAAATAAATCAAAAGGAGAAAACACAATTTTTTTAATATGTAATTTTGGAGTGAGGAAGGCTTAAGTGTGAAGTGAAAATCTGGAACAATTTTTTCATCTAGAAAGAAAGGATTAATAAATCTGACTAAAGTAAGAAAATATATTCTGCAACATATATCACAAAGATCTAATTTCCTTAATATATAAGTAGCTCCTACAAATCAATAAGAAAAGATCATTTGGAAAAGATGCTCACTCATTAAAAGAGCAGTGACCATGAGACAGTGACTATGATAAAATGTCTGATAACACAGTGAGTTGGAAAGCAGTGGGGAAACTGGCACCCTCATTTACAACTGGTTGGGGTAAACTGGAACAGCCTCTCCGGGGGACAATTAGGCAGTAATGACCAAATACCAAATGCACTTAGCTCTTCAACAATTCTACTTCATTGGACATTTAAAATAACCTATGTTATTTTAATGTATTTTTATAATATAACATAACATTGTCTGTCACAGCAAGGATGTAAATCATCCAATCTACCAATAGGAGACTGGTTAAGTAATTTATGGTGCACCCACATAACAGAATACCATGAATACCATCAACCATAAAAATAAATGAGGCAGCTCTTTCTGTTCTGATAGAGAGAGCTCTGAAATATATTTGGAATTAAACAACAACAATAACCAAAATGCAAACAAACAAGAGGTGTCTCCAGGGAGGAGACTAAGGGTGGCTGGAGACAGGAGGAGAGGGAGACTTTTCATTGTGTGCTTTTTTGTACCTTATGAATATTAAACCACAGGGTTACATTTCTTTTTCAAAACAAAATTCAAATCAGTAAATAGGTACAAATTGTAGAACAACCTGCATGCTATGATTTCTATAAAGAAAGTAAATTTAGAATATATATACCCAATATTATATCCAGTATACACAACTCTAGATAGATATTATATATGGATATCCATCTCTAAACCGATGTCTCTATATTACATATTACGTAGCCATAAACAGCTACCTCTGGAAGAACACACAAGAATCTGAGGGCTGGTTTCCTCTGCGTTGGAGAACTAGTATTAACTGGTACCTGGTAAACTGCATCGTGAGGCAGCAGGGGTGAGAGAGAGAACTACTTTTTCACCATATTTTCTTCAAATTCTGAACCATTACAGATATTACCAATTTAAAGACAGATCACGATGAAAATGCTTAAGCCATTGTGGTCCCTCTGGTCCTCTGCTCTTCCTCCTTTAAGACCCCCTCAGCCCCCGATGGATCTCCCCACACATCCACACTAAAGATTCCCAACCTCTGTCTCCACCCCAGTTTGTGTCCTAAAACTCGTCTCCGTTGCTCAGCACAGAGAGCTGGCCATTCCTCCTCTAGATCTCCCTGGGCGGCGTCTCCCCTGAGGAGATGGAGTCCTCAGAGCTCTGTGGTCCACGAAGCTCAGCTCTTCTCTGCTCAGGTGCGACCTCGCTGGCGCCCGCGACGTAATGCCCTCTAGACGCTGGCAGTTTCCCAATCTCCATCGCTGCCCAGATCTCTCCCCCGAGCTCCAGATACAAAACCCAGGACGTCTTCTCACAGACAACTCAGACTCCTGGCCCCCCACGCCTGCAGTTTCTTGCGTGTTCCCTGGATCCACTCAACCGGGCAGAAGCCCAGGGTCTTCCTGGATTCCTTCCCGCACTCAGGCCCCCTCCCGGTAATTAATGACAAGCCCCTGTGGATCCTACCTCTACACTGTTCTGTAACCTTCCCACTTCTTTCCACCTCTGCAGCCACCACACTAGTGCAGGCTGCCTTCATCTCTTCCCTGCAAGCTCCCAGCTGCTCTGAATGCCCATGACATCACCCCCATCCATGCTCCCCGCTGCTGCTACACTCAGCTTTGAAACGTCTCTAAGAGTCTGCTTGGGCTCCAGGACAAAATGCCACAGACTGAATGGCTTAAAGAATAGAAATTTATTTTCTCACAGTTCTGGAGGCTAGAAGTCCAAGATCAAGGTGTGGGCAGGGTTGGTTTTTCCTGAGGCCTCTCCCCTTGGCTTGCAGACAGCCACCTCCTTGCTGTGTCCTCACACGGCCTTTCCTCTGTGTGCCTGCATCCCTGGTCTCTCTTTGTATGTCCAAATTTCCTCTTCTAATAAGGACACCAATCAGATGGGATGAGGGCCCACCTTAGCCTCATTTTAACTTAATCACCTCTTTTAAGGCCCAATCTCTATCTTTAAAGGTGCCCATTCTGAGGTACAGGGGTTAGGGTTTCAACACCTGAATTTGGGAGCAGTAGGGGGGGCACAATTCTGCCCATAACAATATCTGACAAGTCACGGCACTCCCCTCCATAAAAGCCTTCAGTTTTATGGGTGTCCCACTGCCCTTAGAATATCTTTCCAACACCTGACCCCTGCCTACTTCTCTCCCTCCCAGCTGAGAACAAGGAGGGGGGAAAGAAGCAGACGGAGATAAGAGCACAGCTGGGAACAGACAGGATTAGAGAGATTAGGAAGGATGGTGCCTTCTGTTATTTCTCTTCTTTTTTCCAACTGACAGATTTGGGGCAAGCTGTCCAACCTCTCTGAAGAATGAGGCTTGGCCCTTGATGACCTATGAGCGTCCCTGAACATACATGTCATGTCACAGAAATGACATCTCCACCCCATACTTCGATCCTCTGGACAAAATACCTGTGTCCCCTCAGCCAAAGCAAGGGTCGCCCCCACAGTCACACTCAGGGAAACTTCTGGCTGAATCCAGATTGAAAGCAAATCTACACTGCAACTGAGTGACCCCCCTCTTAGTCCTAACTGCTCAGTAAGGTGACCCAGATAATGGGCATCAGAGATTCCCCACCTCACCCTGAAAGCACCACCTTGGCCACAGCACCATGCAATCCCTCATTCCTCTGTCTCCACACACGAGCTGAGTGACCTGGGGCAGAATGCTCACTGTCTCTGAGTCTTGGTCTGTGCGTCTGCAGAATGGGGTTAATGCCTTTCTAAATTTCCTTCTAGGTAATTCCTACTGTATTGTTTCCTAGAGCTGCTTAACAAGTTACCACAAACCGGTGGCTTAAAAACAACAGAAATCTACAATAGCCAAGACATGGAAGCAACCTAAATGTCCACTGACAGAGGAATGGATAAAGAAGATGTGGCACATATATACAATGGAATATTACTCAGCCCTAAAAAAGAATGAAATAATGCCATTTGTAGCAACATGGATGGACCTAGAGATTGTCATACTAAGTGAAGTAAGTCAGACAGAGAAAGACAAATACCATATGATATCACTTATATGTGGAATCTAAAAACATGATACAAATGAACTTACTTAACAAAACAGAGACAGACTCACAGACAAAGGAAACAAACTTCGGTAATTTATGGTACCAAAGGGGATGGGGGGGAGATAAATTAGGAGTTTGGGATTAACATATACACACTACTATATATAAAATAGGTAAACAACAAGGACCTACTGTATAGCACAGGGAACTATACTCAATATGTTATAATAACCTATAATGGAAAAGAATCTGAAAAACAATATATATGTATATATATATGTATGTATGTATAAATAACTGAATCACTTTGCTGTACACTTGAAACTAACACAACATTGTAAATTAACTATACTTCCAAAAAAAAAAAAAACCCAGAAATCTATTCTCTCCCAGTTCTGGAGGATAGAAGTTGGAAATCGAGCTGTTGGCAGGGCTGCACTCTCTCCGAGGGCTCTAGGGAAGATGCTGCCTCACTTCTCTCCTAGCTTCTGGTGGTGGCCGGCAATCCTTGGCGTTCCTTGGCCTGTACCTACATCACTCCAATTACTGCCTCTGTCTTCGCATGGCCATCTTCCCCTGTGTGTATCCATTTGTGCGTTCCCTCCTCTTAAGGACATCAGTCCTTGGAATGTGCGCCCACCCTAATCCAGTAGGATTTCATCTTAAATAATTACATTTGCAAAGACCCCATTTCCAAATAAGGTCACATCCACAGATACCAGGGGTAAGGACATGAATATATCTTTTGTGGGGGGGCATAATTCAACCCACCTAGAAGATAGTGAGAGGATTAAAAAGAGACAAGGATGCCAAGCACTAAGAACGCTGCCAGGGGCACACAGGGCACTCAACAAGCCACACAAGGGAGCAGTTTCTCCCACACAGCAGCCTCCTTCCCAGAAGATCAGGCCACACTTCTTCACTCCTCGTAAAAACAAAAACCACAAGCAAGAAACCAAAAGCCAACATGCCAGCATCCTTATGGCTGATGTGTCGTTAAGACTTTTAAAACGTACAACCAGGGCCTGGCACCAAGTCACTGATGTAAATATTCTATCAGTGGGTCTCTGAGCAAGCGTGCTCCGGCACGTGAGCCCCACATGCCTCGGAGGAGGGAGAAGAGCTGGTCTGCCAGTAAGGAGCCCCGAGGGCTGCTGGAAAAGGGTTTACCCAAGGTATGCAGCTCGGCTTCCAACATCTGGCTGCCTTCCAGCTGTGCAGAAACATCCAGACGGAAGGCCCTGTAAGCCCCATAGGCCGTATCGAGCCCGGAGCCGAGGCTGGGTCCTTCCCAAGGACAGCCGGGCAGGCAGTGAGGCCAAGCAAGCGATGAATAAATCATGGGCAGAGCCAGACTCCCATTGCCCGCCTCGGTGGAACCCAAATGCCCATCGCCACGATCAAAGCTGCTGCCCACGACTTGAGATTGACTTTGACGGGGCTCATTAAGGCATAAGCTCCTGCAGGGTGGATTTTCTCCATGGATAATGCTTGAAAATTAGGAAGTAGGTGGCCTGGGAGAACCTGGGACCCATTAACCAGCTAGCCAGACGGAGCTTCCATTAAAAGAGAAAAATGGCTGAAAATCTGAAAACCGTCCTTGGGCAGCTGTTCAAAGATTCCATTATGAGTTTTCCAGGAGGGCCTCCGGGTTGTTCATACCTCCCCCTGTGAGGCAGAAGCTCCACGGACGGGAGTGAGATGGGCCTGGACAGAGGAGGCAGCCCCAGGGTTCGAATCCTGGTTGCTCTGAATGTCGGGGATCCCTGTTTCCCGAGGGGGAGAGACCAGAGCCCCAGCTGCCACCCTCGGGTAAGGCACACGATTCCACGATGCAGGCCTGCGGATAAAATCGTGAAGCTGAGCTGGGGGCTGGCGCGCACGCCAGACGCTCTTAGGAAATCTGTACATCGATACGGTCCCGTCTGCCAGATACCAAATCCTGAGGCTGCGCTTTAGGAATATAAGCGCCTGACACAGTCACCAAGTCACAAGACAACCAACAAGGCCCAAGGGGAAACGCAGAAGGGCCTCAACACATCACGACTGTTACTCCGAATAAATAAGCCACCTTTTAGGTTCCAAACAGCATGTGAACCCCAGCTCTGCGACCTGGCTGTGACGTGACTTCGGCACATTCAACACCTGCAGTATCAGTTTCCTCATCTGTAAAATGGGAATAATAGTGCCTCTGCCTCCCAGAGACTTTTTATGAGGATCACGTGAGAGATCTCTCATAACGCACCTCCGGCGGGTGTTAAATAAATGTCAGATCTTCCCCCACCGTTTTTCTTCCCTCCCTCGTCTCTCCGGCATGTCCCACCCTCCTATGTTCTCAGGAGCCCTCCCCCAGTTCCTCTCAACATCGTCAGGGCTCCCTAGAAAACCCTTCCCTAAACCCTAAACACGCACATTCCTGAACACAGGTCACCGACATCTCCCACTGCCCCCAGCCTCTGCTTCCAGCTTCCTTCCCCCGCACTCACACCTCGGGACAGGACGGCCTCTACCCGCGGTTCCCAAGCGCGCATCGCAAGAACGCCTTGGTCCACTGCGAAGGGTTCAGTGGTCAGCGACGAAATTAGAAACTGAAGGAATAATTGCTGCAGCTCTTCTTTGAACCCCATTTAAAGGACCACCCTGTGTTCTGAGGATGAGCTACTCCTATATTGTTGTATTAAAATCTGATGTCTATTATAAAATGGCGATTTGATAAAAGGTGATTCTTTTTTCATTGTCCTCGTTTGATCAAATAAAGGTAGGTGAGGCAATATCGAAAGTCCAGACTCTTTTGGTTTATTTTTCATTACTTTACTGGTCCATAAATTCAAGCGTGGAAATCCCCTGAATACGCCCATCAGGGGGGCATGGCTGCCTCCACTTCATCCCCAGCTCAACTTCTTTACCCTAATTTACAAACCCAGCTTCTGCTCTCACCACGCAAGGGAAACTGTTCACTCCAAGGTCTCCAAATCCAGGCCCCTTCCTGCATCAAACAGTCCAGAAAAGGCTGTCCTTACTCAGACATACCAGAGCCTCCATAAAAAGGCCAACCCCAGCCTTTCCAAACAGATTTGATCAAGGCAAAACCTTCTCAGTGCCGATCACATGAGCCCAAGCTCTCACTGGCATCTCTGGTCATCACCACCCCACCCACCAAAGCACGGGCCCTAGAGCTGGAAAAGCCCAGGGTCCACAGCCTAGCTCTTACCCAAGTCCAGGCAAGTTGCTTTGTTTCTCTGAGCGTCAGTCTCCTACTAGGTCAAGCCATGATGGTGACAGTCCCTATCTCACAGGGATCTTAAGAAGATCTGACAAAATCATGTGTGTAAAGCACTTTCCACAGTGCCTGGGACACAGTAAGTACCATTAACTGGGACAGTTAGTAGAAGCAGTCTTCGTAGTAGACATGCCCTCTTCCTAGCTTTATCTCCCATGGCTTCTTGAGACTCCAGCAAAACTACAATCTTTGTGAGTCCCCAGATACACCATGTACCTTCCCACCTCTGGGACTCTGCCCCACCAGCCTGAAATTCCAGCCTCACTCCCACCCTTTCCTCCAAGCTCATATCAGGGACCTCCTTCACAATCCCTGTGTATCCATTGCAGCTGGAAGAAGTGTGGTCCCCCTCTGAACTCGGGCAGCATCTGGTCTGTGCCACTTTCCTGACTGCATTGCTCTCCACATGACCACACATGCCTTATTCAGACCTATGTGCACATCTTCCCTCTTGTGCTAAAACTCAATTACTTAAAGTCAGGGGAAGCTCTGTACATCCATCAGTACCTGCCACAGTGCCTTACAAGTAAGTGATCAATAAGTAATTGTTCTAAGAAGCCAGTGATATCATCCCCAATAGATCATTTTAAAATAGAGCAGATGTAGTGTGATGACTTCCTATGTCCGATGCTGAATTTCTTCCTAGAACCAAAGCTAGCAACATTTATATGTATATAAACACACACATCTATATACAGGGCTGTGTGTATATGTATGTATACACACACACACACACACACACACACACACACACACACACACACACACACACACACACAAATATGTTCATCCCAAAATCCCAGGCAATGCAAAAGGATAGTAATTAAAATTCTAATCTGATGGGATTGAAATCCATTGTCTCTGGGGCCCAGCACTTCCTCCACCCCACAATTCTGATTAACTGTCACTACACGACTCTACTCTGCTCTCCCATTAAATTTACAACTTTGCACTCTGACTTCCGTGTTGTTTTGATTACGTCTTCCTTTGGTTTAGTCTTTACCACCTTATTTCCCTCCCTTCATTCAAGTCACCCTTTCCATGTGGCACTGTTATTTATTTATTCTACAAAGCTAGCCATTTACCCTCTGTTTTGTTCCTCATCCCCCTGGGTTTCTGGATCCACTAAATGGCCTTGGTATGGTGCCTTATGTATGCAAAGAACTCACGTCCAGAGAGAGTTCAATTTCATTCCAATCTGCTCTCCTCCTCCGTCTCTCAAATAAATGAAAATTATTTAAACAGACAAGGGAACAGTCCGTGTGTCTTCCTCTAAATGTACTTAGAGGAAGGGCATTTCTATTTCAAAATCTTTGAGGCTCTTTTGTTCACCGTGGGAACTCATTTAAAAGGAGGTGCTCCAGAGAACCCAGGAAACGTAATGATTACCTCCCAGAAGCAAGCTGTTCATTCCCTTGAAGTCAGAGCAGGACCACATATGGAAAATTATCATCAGTCACTTAGTCTGCATGATGGCCCCATAGGGTGTATTCACCCTCTTCGATTGAAAAGTGGGAAAAAGGATTCTGTAAAGACTGAGACGAGCCGTTTGAACTTGCAGCAGACCTACAATATATCCAGAATTCTCAGGACTCTCCTTCCAGAGTCTAACCTAGTACTGACCCTTCAATATGTCCTAGGTCATGAAGAAGAGTACCCTCTAGAACTTGTACACAAGCTCCAGTGTGAACTCCAAATACTTGGGTATTTCAGAGCCACCAAACAAACAAACAAAAAAGCTGTTTGAATGTTTCAGAAAGGCCAACAAGGCAAGGGGAAAACATCTCAGGGAGAGAAAAAAATGGGAAGAATAAAATTTTCAAAGTCAGTGTGAAAATGAGTCAGAAAAACCTAATTTCAGGCTCATGGTTGACGACCAGAAACTTCAGGACTGAAAATGCCAGGCGGACCAAGAGTCCTCATCTCTGTTTTAAGACCAGAATCACAGTCGTCCCTGGTCGAAAATATTTCCAGTACTCAATAGGCTGAACATAGCCTGCGGTACAAACTGAAGTTCATACGTAAGTAGAAGCTCATACATTCATTCAACAACCATTCACTGAGCCCCCACTTCAGTACCAGCACTGGGCTGGGCACTGGGAGTTCAGACATAAACGACACCCCCAGCCCTCAAACCCGGCTGCAGAGCATGGATTAGTAAGCAGGTGGTGACGCTGCGGAAGTGCCAGGCACCAGGCTTAAATACCTTGCATCCATGATCTTGTCCACACTCCCCAAGAATGCTATGAGGCTGGCATTACCTCCCTTTTACAGGGAAAGGGCCCACTGAGGCACAGAGAATACCTCCAAGAATGCTATGAGGCTGGCATTACCTCCCTTTTACAGGGAAAGGGCCCACTGAGGCACAGAGAATACCTCCAAGAATGCTATGAGGCTGGCATCATCTCCCTTTTACAAGGAAAGAGCCCACTGAGGCACAGAGACGTCCTGTAACTGGCCTAAGGTCACATAGCCAGGATCTGAATCCAGACCATTTGATTCAAGAGCCTGCCTCTCTTCTGAGCCATCACTCCCCAACACCACCATCAGAAGTGGAGTTCAGAAAGTGGCTCCCCAGTGCCCTGCTGGTTTTCTCACCATGGAGCACCCCTAGTCCAGTGATCTCAGCAGCCCTTACAGGGTAAAACACCTACCAAGACAGAGGAGCCCAGAACCGCCTTCGAGATGCTGAGCCATAGGAGCCCCCAGAATCCATGTCGAAAGCAGACATTCAGCCCTTCAGCAGAATTAGACCTGATTACCCAGCCCCGAGG
The DNA here is from genome assembly GCF_951394435.1 of Stenella coeruleoalba. NCBI lineage: Eukaryota > Metazoa > Chordata > Mammalia > Artiodactyla > Delphinidae > Stenella > Stenella coeruleoalba. The sequence goes on from NC_137154.1 coordinate 22,720,975, forward strand.
CCTGGAGTTCTGGACCTGGAAATTCTTGCCATGCCGACACGGAAGCAACCATCTCTCACCTGCACCTGTGCCGAACGTCCTCCCGATTCTCCATCTATATCCAGCTGGGGGACCAAGGAGTGGGGGGACGAGGCGGGGAGGTCTGGCCACAGCCTACCGCACTCCCCTCACTGGTAATCAAGGGAAAGGACATTGAAACCACAGCAAGTTACCACTTTGTGCCCTTGGGAAAACTAATGAAGAACTCAAGTCCAAATATTGGAAGAAATGTGGGGAAGCAGGTGCTTTCATCAACCACTAATGGGAATATAAATAGATAGGACCATTTCAGAGGGTAAGCTGGCATTACCTAGACGTGCAAACCCTTTGATCCAGGATTCTACTTCGAGAATATGATGAAGTCCTGCTCTGTGCACAAGGATTTTCACTGCAGTGTGGCTAGTCACGGTCACAACCTAAATGTCTTAAGAGATGAGTGAACAAGCTTCTGCATATTCATACAATGGGATACCTATAGCAGTTAAAAAAAACACACCTACATGTGGCAACAGGGATGGACCTCAAAATTACAAGAATAAATGAAAAAATTAAGTTGCAAAAGTACACACAGAATGATAGCACTTATGTACACTTTAAAATATTATGCATTGGAGAGAGACACACACAAATGCGGGAAAAGATAAAAACAGAGACAGAAAGGCTATATGCCAACTTGAGGATCGTAGTGGCCTCTGGGCAGAAGAGAAGGTAATGAGATGAGGGACAGTCTTCGAGAGTATCTGTAATATTTTTTTCTTTAAGAAATCTGAATTTATATGGAAAATGTTAAAAATCTGATAGATCTGTGTGACAGGTACACTAGCATTTGTTATATTATTCTTGGTTTTTTTATGATGTTTGAGAGATTCCAGAATTTAAAGTAATTAAAAAGTATGTATTTTGAAACACCCAGGCTACTCTTATAATCATTGAGGTTTAAGAACCACTCAAGTATAGGGAACGAGCATAAATAAATTAGAATACCACGTGTGAAGTTTAACATGAACAAAAGCAAGGTAGTGGCAGCCGTTAAGAAGTGAGATTATGGAGTATTATTCAGCCCTAAAAAAGGATATCCTGCCATTTGGAACACATGGATGGACCTTGAGGGTATTATGCTAAGTGAAATATGTCAGACAGAGAAAGACATATACTGTACGATCTGACCTATATGTGGAATCTTTAAAAAACCCAAATTCATAGAAAAGAACAGACTGGTGTTTGCCAGAGGGAGGGGCTGGGATGGGGGGGGCGGGTAGAGAAATGGGTGACAGTGGTCAAAAGGTACAAACTTCCAGTTTTATTCTTAATACGTCCTGGGATGTAATGTACAGCATGACGACTATAGTTAACAATACTGTATTATATATTTGAAAGTTGCTAAAGGAGTACATATTAAAAGTTCTCACCACAAGAAAAATAATTGTAACTATGTAAAGCAATGGGTGTTAACTTACTGTGCTAATCATTTCGCAATGTAGACATATATCAATTTTTTTTAAAAAGAAGTGAGATTCATTCTGGGTTGGGAATTGAATATGGGAGGAAAGCTTTCTAGACAAGGAAATTCACTAGTAGAGTTGTGAAGGGTATAGAGGAAGCTTTCTCTGAAAAACTGTACAAACACGGGCATAGCTTAAATCAATAGTAAGACCAGACAGCAAGCAAGGGTACACACTATAGACATAAGGCTGCGTTTAGCTGTGGGAGAAGGAACGAGCTGGGAAACCCTTCTCAGTCAAGCTGGCCAGAACCATCTGCTAAAACTCCAGCAAGAAATAGGGATCACTTGGGCACCAACACCGTCCGCCAAGAAAGTTAGGGCAAGGGTCATCTGTATCAGTTCAGCCCACTGGCAAGGCAGGGAGGGTGTTCCTGAAGAGGCCTGGGTGCCTGGAGGCCTGATGCTGCTGGGAAGGGCGGGGATGCAGGGTCCACCACTGCAGAGCCCTCTCCGAAGTATCCACTGGGATCTGCAAGCCAGACGAAAGCTGAGCGCACAAACCCATTGAGAGTTTTCTTATTATTGATTACTAATGTAGGCTGGCTTCAGCCTTTTTTCTCCCCATAGGTAACATTTCCCACCCATCTGAACGGGGGAGAGGCATAGGAGTTTACTCTCCATGCAGCCCTTGTAAATCATTGCTGTAAAATGTGTGGGAGAGTTAATTTATGGGAAGAGGTGGATTGAAGTGTTTGGCAAACGAGAAGGTCCAAAGCTAAGCAACAGACCTTAGAACAAAAAGCAGTAGTAATGCCAGTGACCAGGTCAGGCACCCAGGGGTCCTGAGAAGATCTGCAGAATTCAACAATTGACTTACAGCAAATTGCTAGCTTTTGGTGACAGAAGGCAATCGGGGCTAGATTTGATGGAATTTAGAAAAATGAAGAAATGCTATGTTGTGCCCCAAGTACCAAGGGGAAACTTATAACACACACATACTGCAAATCTGAATCATTCTGTTTCTTAAGAATTTTCTTTCCATGTAAGAATTATTCTTCGGGAACAGTGCCATCCAACAGAACTTTCTGCGATGACGGAGATTTTCCACATCTGAGCTGCCGAATAAGGTAGCCACTAGCCACGTGGGGCTAATGAGCATTTGGAATATGCCTGGTGTGGCAGAAGATCTTGATTTTTTATTTTATTTAATCTTAACTAATTTAACTGTAAGTAGCCACATGTGGCAAGTGGACGTCATATTGGAGAGCATCCTTCTTACTGTCTGTGTTGTATTCTAGCATATTGATGTGGTACCTCACCCTTTCTAGGAAGCATTAGCTTCCAGCCTTTCACCATTAAAAGCAATGCTGGCACACAATCCTCATAGCTGAATCTTTGTACACATCCCATCAGGATAAAGTCCTAGAAGTGGAATTGTGGAGTCAGTGGGTAATTACGCTTCTAGGCTCTTCCTACATAGCAAGACCACCCATTTACAGTAACATAGATGTGAGCAGAATTTTATCTATCACTAGCTGTTTTCACATACATGATCCTCAAAGGATCCTCAACGACTACCAGGTAGAATCAGACAGGGCAGGGAATAGCAGCCTGTATGTACAGACAAGGAAACAAGCTGTGAAAGAGCATGCCGCTGACTTGGTTGGTTTAGAGGATTTTTACAGCCGACATCAAAGAATACACCCAGCCATGCTGGGATGTTAGACCATTTGTTCTCCCACATCAGCTTAAGGAGGGAAAATGCCAATGCTACATTCACAAGTGAAAAGAGCAGGATATGAAATTGTATTCTCCGGATGATCAAAACGACATAAAAATCAAAGAAAATAAACCAACGTGTTAACAGTCTTTAGATCATAGAACTGTAAGTTTCGTTTTTCTAAATTTTTGTCCAAATTTTTACAATAAACTGGAATAATTATTTAAATAACATTTAGTTATACGTTACTAAATGTTAAACAACATGTAGTTATATTAGTGAGCAATAATAAAAGCTAAGAACCTCACATGCATTACCTCACTCACCAGATTTCTACATGGGAGGGACCATTATTATCCCTATTTACAGATGAAGACACAGTGGGTTGCAGAAGGTTGAAGAAACCTGGCCAAAGCTGAGGCAGTGAGCTGGGATTTGAACCTAGGCTGGCTCCCTGGAAAGCCTGCATTCTTAGCTACGACATAAGTGCATCTCAAACTTGAACGCGAGCCAGGATCACCCGAGGATCTTGTTTAAGTGTAGATTCTGATTCAGGTGATGCTTGATGCTGTCGGCCTGGAGACCCCATTTTGAGTCGCAAAGCTCTCCACCATAATCCCATGACAAGATTACCTTCTTAAAGGAGCAAATACACCATACTCAACCAGGAAGATGTTTTCTAATAATTTAAATAATGTCAATGCTTACTAAGATATAAAAGCAAAAACAGATTTGTCTTCTCAATCACTTTTGCAGTCTCCTTTTCTATCCATATGGCAGGGCTTAAACTGCTCTTGTAAATTCCCACCCACAGACGCTGGTGTCAGAATAAGCCCAACTCGAAGCTTTATCAACCTTCTCGTCTCATTAGCAGGGAGGATTTTATCCCCAAAGCTTCCGTTAGCAAACAATTCCACAAACCCATGGAGCAGGTATGTGGAGGAAAGGCCCCAGGGGTGTCCCGAGGAAGCAGCCGGTCTCACCCGCCACCCCTGACGGCAGATTCTCGTCGCCGAGTCACCAGCACATTTTAGATTTGGTGGTCCCTATTCCCACGGACCTTTTCTTTGAAACATTAAAATTAGGTACTCTCTAAATGTTTTAACCTTCCAAAATCTGGCAAGCACTTGCTAATCTTATCTCAAAGAACCTTCAACACCCTTTAATTATGTTCCTAATTCTTCATGTCTTTTTACATGGCATTATCAGATACTTGTTTAATGAAACTTTTGCCATTTGCAGTAACCCTGTTTATCTCCTTTAATGCTTAATGCTATGCAATTACTCATCTGATACCACGAAAGTAGCCCTTGCATATAGGATTTTATTTCCCTAACTTTTCACTCTCTATCTTTTGGATTTTACTATGTCTCTTACAATGAATAGATGGGTAATTTTTTTTCCGCAAGAGTTAGCGACATTTTGTTGTACACTTAGTCTTATAATTGATGTATTTCTATTACCCTCCACTTCCTTCTAAGATTATATTGATTGATGCACTTCCTTCCTTGAATCATTTGTGTGGTTTCAGTAGCAAACTTTTATTTCCTTTTAAATTAGACCGGAAGATAACCTTAATTTTCTTATTGTTTAATGTTTTCAACACGTTATTTTATAAGAGAACTGCTTTCACTTTTTCCTCGCAGTAACTTCTCACGTTCCTTAAGTAAACTGTGTGAAGTCCCCTCAAATGGAATTAAGATGCACAGCAGTTTTCATTCACCTGTCAGAAACCCCTGTTTATACGCCACATGCTAGACTCCCAATTGTCTAATTTATCACCTGACTTTACAATTGCTATAATCCATTTCCCTCTCAAAGGCCTCTCTCTTTTTGTCATGTTTTTTTTTTAAGCCACAGGTGTCTCTGGTAAAGATCTCTGCAGGTCTCTGAAGCCAAATGAGACTGTTTTAACATCTAGAGAAGAAACAATGTGTCACCAAAGGGCAACATCTAAATTTCATTCTTCCCTCAACTGCTTCTCTTCTTCAAAGTCACAGTCACTTATCTTTAGTGATCACCTCCGTGCCTTCCAGGTAACTTACAGGAAAACCTATTGTGTGACAGACACGAAGCCAAGCCCTGACTCAGATGCTGGACTGTAAAACAAAGAAGATGGACATCAAAGAACACGACAGACCCCATCCCGCCTCATGGAACTTGAATCACACGAGAATGGGAGAGTTCTTTCTTCAGTTCAAGATTATTGCTGAGTTACATTTTGTGGGTACTTTCAAAAGGTCCTGAGATTGCCCCCTCAGTGCTGGACTGTGTTCCTTTCCCTGAACATATAGTCCAATTTCATTATCATCTACTTGGGCAACATATCTGAACTTTGGGCATGCTAAATCTTCCCCTACTGCATCACTGCTGTCCTTCACAGGTTCCACAGATGTTTATCGTTTCTCTATAACATTTACAAGGTTAATGCAATCTTTAATTAATACGAAATATTCCTGATGCGAGTCATTCTTTCCAACTTTATCTCTTTTACAGTAATTAGCAACCATTCTTTCCAGTCCCGCTAAGCCAGGCCCCAGCCAGCTGGGCTCCCTCCTATCATACCTTTTAATCAAACTTTTATAAAGTCTGCTTCTGAAACTTCCATTCGGTTCTGTTCTGGTTTCTTTTAGCATCAACAGTTTTTTACAGCTTTGGATGTTTTTCTGATGAAACACCCTATGCTGCTAATCACTCTTTCATCGTCCCCAGACTCCCCCATCTTATTTTTATAATAAAAAAACAAGTTAAATTTAGCACTTTCCAAACCAATCGAGAGGCTTTTTTTTCAACTGACTATGGAGCTACAAGTGTGATGAGGTCTCACTTCTCAGCCATGTCCAGTTAGTTTAATGACTCTCGGAGAACACTGCCCTGATTCAAGGCAAAAGCTGAAGGAAAATGCTCCACTAAGGCCATCAAAGACAGCGTACTTGTGATATCCCTAGAGCTAACCTCACTGGGCCTTATAATAACGAGAAGGGATTTTTAATGCAATAAAGTTACACACCGTTTATATTTTCGTTTCTCTCTGCCAACAGGCACACGAGTGTCCCACATGGAACGCCGGCATCTTAGGTCCGCACGTCTTCTAAATCAAGTTATTCATACAGCCATGTCCCTCCAGCGCCCAGTTCCTGAAGGCCTGCTCCAGAGTCAGCTAACTGGCTGCCCTCCCTCTTTGCTGCAGCCTCCCTCCAGGCCAGAGACAACCCTGTCTTTAGACTGAACTACGTCGCCTGTCGAAAATCACAGTTGGACTTGAGCACCTGCAAATTCACCCAAATTACAGTCTCCTGGTATCACAATGACTCATTAAAAAGAGAAACAGTTTTCAGGAGAGAACTTGGGAGTAAGGGTTTGGAATTCTGAGGCTCATTCTGGCTTGCCTGTAGTTATTAACGCTTTTCAGACCTGCAGCGTTACTTCCACACAAGACTGGACCTGCTGCCCACGAGAGTCCCTTGGTTTGAGGTAACAAGATGGGGCAAATTCTTGCCAGCTACAACTTCTTTCTGGTACAGTACATTAACATTTCACCTTCCACAATAAATAACATCAATGAGTAGTTCAGAAAAAGTTCTCTCTCATGTGAACTAAACAAGCTTAAGCTCAGAGTGAGAAAATAAGAAAAAACTTAGATTTTTTCTTTTTATATGAGGCATTATAATCAGCACTATATTTCTGCCTTAAAAATCTATTTCTAGACTTTATAAACAGTGGGCCCTTCTTTTGGGCACCCAGCACTATTTGAGGGCAGTACTGACCAAAAAGAAATTGCTTTTGGTTGGTATTCCAACAAAATATTTCCATCAAAGGGGGGGAAAAAATTCTCCATCATGAATACATTCAAAGGCAAGTCTCATGGTGCTGAAATAATTTGTTGTTATTGTTTCTTTTAATAAAGGAAGCCTCTACAGAGGCTAATTTAAATGCTTATAACAACAAGTTCTCCATAGCAGGGAAGAGCAAAATGTCAGTTTCAATCGGCCAAGGACAGGCCACTTGAATAAAATCAACTTGAGATATGCCCCGACCAATGGCTCTCCAACAGATCATTCTATCCAACATAATAAGCATGGACTCAATACTGACACCACTACCCAGTGATGGAATTCTCTAGCACAAGCTAGGGAGTACACCTCCTTCTTCCAACACACGCGAACTTGAGTGTCTACTCAGTGCCAAAGCAGTAGAGCCAGCGGTCAAGAGCACAGGTTTAAGTTGTGCAGACCTACATGACAATTCTGAAACCACCTCTTACTGGCTGCGGGCTTGGGAAAATTCCTTGGCCTTCTAGTTTCCCCATCTCTGAAATGGCAAAGCATACCACCTACCTAAGTGAACTGCTGTGAAAATGAAATAAGATTCATCAGCATAGGAGGCATGAAAAAAATTACGGTATTGACATATACCAGATGTTTTTAAAGCTGTTTTTAAAAGAATGGGTAGTTATATAAGAACGAAAAGAAAGATGGCCAAGAAGACACATACCTTTGGTACTGGAACATCTCCGAAATCAGGATGTGCCTCATTCATCTTTAATACTGTAACATCGCTGAAATCAAGATGTGCCCAACAGCCAACAGCCTCTTATGAGAGCACAGGGTAAGCAGAAGCTGTGATCTATTGGTCACTGGCAGTGCCTGGGTGAACTTGGTCACAGCGGCTGATGTGAGTCATCACTTCCGTCCAGTTCTGTGCATTGTTGGTAATGCAGAGGTTGAATTTACCTGCTATTCAGAATGTCTTGTAAAAGATGACACTAAAATTTTGCACTGAAATGAAAAATTATTGTGTATACAAAAAGGCAAGGAAACCGCGTAAATTTGAAAATAGGGAAACAAATATCTGTCATTGGAGAAAGACTAAAATTCCATATTTTCTTGCAAAGCATAAGCCAAACACCTTAAAGGAAGGTGCTTGAATATATCCAGAAACAGCTGAAACCATACCACATTTTGTTTCTGAGATAGAGGCAAAAGGATTGCCATTCACGAACTGAGAAAGTGAACCGCAAGGGAAGTTGAGTGAAAAGGCCAAATGCTTTGGAATAACTGGAAGGTTTAAACAACAGGAGGCAGGTGTGACCAATTCAGATAACTCAAAGTAGAACTGACAAAATTCAGTCTTTAAGTAAAAAAAGCAAGTCAAAAAACTACAAATATAGACAAGTATGAGCTCATTAAACTCTATGAGCACACAAGGACTAAAGTGATATATACCAGACAGTTAATAGTAATTTTCAAAAGAGGAAAAAAAGGTAAACAGGATGAAGAGAGATTTTAATGTTTTATTTTAATGACTTCTGTTGTGCTTGAAATTTTTATAGTGAGCATATATTCAATGCATTATTTTTGTAATGTTTTTAATTCAGGAAGATTACAACAAAATGATACATGTACAGTCTTGGCACCCTGCCGGGTAGAGTAACCCTCCAGTGAGTGGTAGCCGTTATTACGCTCCTAGACCCCGCAAAAGAAATAAGAAATATGACATATACATTTAACATATGATCCTAGCCCTTAAGGAGTTTACAAGCTAGTAGGATTAGTGACTAAAAGAGGTAAGATATATATATATAAAGACATGTATACATACATACACCAAGATATGTGTGTGTATATATATACATATACCAAGATATGTATATTATACATATATACACATATTTATCATATACAGTGTATGTAGTATGTACATATATGTGTCTGTAGGTAGTATGATAAGATAAAGAAGGTTGTTGCCTAAAGCCACAGAAGAAATGTCTCATTAGAATCTCATAAGCCTAGAGCTAAAAGAGCCTTAGAATACCAACAGACGTACCCCAACATTTTACCTGGATAGCTAAAGCTAAAGAAGCAAGCTAGGACATGTGTCATCACCTCTGAAACCTGATCAAGAATGACCCATCCAACCTGGAGGGCATTATACTCAGTGAAAGAAGTCAGACAGAGAAAGATAGATACTGTATGACATCACTTATATGTGGAATCTAAAAAATACAACAAATGAGTGAATACAGCATAAACGAAGCAGACTCACAGATGTAGAGAACAAGCTACTGGTTACCAGTGGAGTGGCAATAAAGGGGTTGGGAGTGGGAGATACAAGCACTACTGGGTGTAAGACAGGCTCAAGGATGTATGGTACAACACAGGGAATATTGCCAATATTTTGTAATAACTTTAAATGAAAAGTAACATATAAAAATGAAAAATTTTTTTAAAGAATGACCCATCCATTAAACATTCCCAATGACCAGATATCCACGTTTGCCAAGACCTTGTGACATACACACAGCTTTGTTCCCAAGAAGGTTGTGCATCCGTCAGTATATCTCACATTTAGAAACACCTCCAAAACCCCACTTTTGGGAGACGTGTCTCTGCCCTTCCCAGATCACGACAGAGGCAAACAACCCCATTTCCTTCACTGGATCATTTAATTCTTCAAGGGCCAAGAACAAGTTCTACACAGCTCTGCCCCCCTACAGCACAGAGCTGGTACCGCACTAGTGAACAGCCAAATAAAGGGTCAAGGAGAGTTTTCGAGTTACCCAGAGACAAAAGGGAAAAAAAGGGTCGCCTGCTCGGGAAGCTAGGGCTCTTCCCTGGAGAAGCCTTTTGGAAGAGGGCGTGATTGAGGCTCTCGTGTGCCTGAGGGAAGATAACGAGCACTTCTCCCCTTCAAACCCAGCGCCCCTCTATTGGTACATCCTTTCTCCCGCGAACCCACACACAAAAGAAGGCAGCGGCAGACAATGCACTTCGCTGGTCTGAAGAGAGGAGGAAGCAAAAGACCCAAGGAAGACTGGCCACCGAACAAAGGAGAAGGACAAAGGAGGACAGCTGCGAGGCAAAGTGTCTTAAAGGAATGCAAGAGTTACAAAGTGACGCAGAGTGTAACTTTCCAAAGACTTCAGAGAAGAAAGCAGAAGATGAGAATTTCTCCAAAACCAACTGGCTGCTAGTACAGAGGATTCCCCTCCACACACTCCCGCCCACCTGCAGAAGGAACTCAAGTTATAAAAGCTTTTGATGGGAAGGGGGAGGGAACCACGGGGAGAAATGGGAACTGAGCGGAACAATGACTGCTCTGTAGGGCAGAGGCAGGGGGACTTCCAGGGTAAGATTTCAACGCGCAACTCCCAAGGCAAACTTTCAGATAGCTTCTCCTCCAGTTCCCTGCGCTAGTGAGCCTCCCGAGCTTAACAGCTTACTCAGGGAACCGAGTGGCTTCTGGTGTCACCCGCCACCTTTTTTTTTTTTTTTTTTGCGGTACGCGGGCCTCTCACTGTTGTGGCCTCTCCGGTTGTGGAGCACAGGCTCCGGACGCGCAGGCTCAGCGGCCATGGCTCACAGGCTCAGCCGCTCCGCGGCATGTGGGATCTTCCCGGACTGGGGCATGAACCCATGTCCCCTGAATCGGCAGGCGGACTCTCAACCACTGCGCCACCAGGGAAGCCCCCGCCACCTGCCTTTTACCTGCTTTCTCAGCCTGTCACTCCCAAGGGAACCAATTCCACAATCTCCAAGGTTACCCGCTTTCACTTATGGCACAAGAGGGAAACAGGAGGGAAAGGTCAATGCTGAGGGTGTTTCTACATAAAAATGTATTTTCACACTGACTGAACTTGTAGGGTTGCAGAAACAGAAAGCAGAAACCTGATGACTAAGACACCCTTGGGAGGAGGATGCCATCCTGAACCACTGCATCTAAAAGACACTCTCAGGATGAGCAGTCAGAATGCTCAAGATGTATGGCGAGGGGGCACTCACACCAGACCAGGGGTTCTCAACTGGGGTACTCAAGTGGGGGTGATTTTTGCCCCCAGGGGGCATTTGGTAACAGCTGGAGACGTTGTTGGTTGTAACAACCGGGGGAGGCTGCTACTGGCATCAAGGACCAGGGATGCTGCTAAATACCGTACAATGCACAAGACAGCCTCCATAACAAAGAACTCTCCGGCCCCAACGGCAACAGCACCGAGGCGGAGACACTTCCCTAGACTAACCCCATCCCTGCAGCCGTCTCCAAAACCCTAACAATCCTACCTGAAAGAAACATTTGCCATGCCTCTGACTGGGCAGTTACCGCGTCACAAAAGTCCACGTATCCCGTAAGCAAGAGTAAACAGCAAGCAGATGTGACACGCAAGTGCTGCATCCTCAGATGTTCTCCCAGTAAACGTCTTCAAGGGCGCTCCTCAGGACCCAAGAAAGTAGATTCTTTCACAACAATTACAATGAAAGAGAGACAGACACACACACACACACACACACACACACACAGAGGAGCTGTCATCTTAAAAATCTCCCCAATTGTCAGGTAGAGGCACAGGCAAAAAGAGCTGTACAGTTAGGATGGCCCATGCGATTCCAAAATATTCCAAAGAGAGAAAGAAAGAGGGGAAGAGAACAAACAGGACAACTCCACAGCCAAAAACAGATTTGCCCCCAGGGCTATCTCATAGCTAAAAACAGTTCAATCACTCTGAGTCATCCATGGTATATAGCATCTTTTATTTTTTAATTGTAAAATATGATAAACATATAAGAGACGGGAAATGTAAATATTGAGCTTAATGAATGAAAACAAACCCACGTAACTACAACTCAGGTCAAGAAATGGAACCGTGTCCAGTGGTAACTCCCTGCCAGGTGTGCCCCTCCCAGGCACAGAGTAAAAATACGGGTGCTATTTTGAAAGTTCCATTTTTACTCAAGGACTGGGATTTATTTCATTTTATTTTTTTTTATTTATTTATTTTTGGTTGTGTTGGGTCTTCGTTGCTGTGCACGGGCTTTCTCTGGTTGCGGCGAGCAGAGACTACTCTTCATTGCGGTACGTGGGCTTCTCACTGTGATGGCTTCTCTTGTTGCGGAGCAGAGGCTCTAGGCGCATGGGCTTCAGTAGTTGTGGCACACGGGCTCAGTAGTTGTGGCTTGCGGGCTCTAGAGCGCAGGCTCAGTAGTTGTGGCGCACGGGCTTATTTGCTCCGCGGCATGTGGGATCTTTCCGGACCAGGGCTCGAACCCATGTCCCCTGCATTGGCAGGCAGATGCTCAACCACTGCGCCACCAGGGAAGTTGCTGGGATTTATTTTTATGTATTACCACAAATACCAACTGCTGTGACTGCAAAGTGGACAGATTTGGGAAGGGGGGCTGTTTATGGAAACAAGCTCATGGATTAATTCACGAAAGCACATGGGGGAAAGGCATGGAAGGATGCCTAGAAACAGGGGGGGAAAGCCCAGACTGTGGCCCAAGAGAAACTTGAGTTAGAATCTGGCACCCTGGGCACAGAGGACCTCTCAGGAGCCACAAAATGACTTCCCATCACATGATATTATTGGAAAAATTCAACGGGATCATGTGTTTCAATGGCGAGCAAAGCACCTCATACACAGGAGACAGTCCACAAATACTGGGTTCCCTTTCCTCTCCTTGCCCATGAAAAGATGCAAGGTTGAAAAGGCCATGACTTTCATAGATTATGTGATTAGAAACCGTCCTAATCCCCAAATTCTCTAAACTGTTTCACAAAAGTGATGATACAAGTCCACTTTCAAGTTACCCAGGTGACTTTGACAACGAGGCATCTAAACCAGTCTTGCAGGCCCAGAAGGTACCGTCCTCCCTCCCCTACTGGCTCATATCCCTGTCTCTCCCTCACGTATCACAAGGTGAAAGGCCTAAGTGGGCTGTCAGGAAAAAACACCTCACACCCCAGTAGGGAGCCTTCATCCATCTCTTTGAAGACGAACAGCAACAAGGTGTGTTTATTTGTACTTGGTGCACACGGCCTCATCGACCGGCCTGGGCTGCACGAAGCGACTCAGTTCGTTAAAAATAATAATAATAAAACCCACCCACTCACACCACTAAGCAGATCTCTCCAGGAGAAAAGGTCAACACCCACACTCCTGGGTGCACACAGGGGAAATCAAGCCTTTTCAAAGATAATGTCAGGCAGTCCCTAAAAGGTCAGCCAGGAAGGAGGTGAGCTGTCTGACCCCCTCAGGGCCCGGCCACCATTAGACATGCCTCACCATCCACGCACTTACATCCACCGAGCCCACCACGGGAAGGAAAGCTGGGTATCAGATGGGCTGAGCCTTTCTCACAGGCTACAGTAAAAAGTAATAGCGGTCAAAATCGATGCTTCACTTCCCTAACACAAACAATAAAAACAAAGGAAGAAAAATACATACACAAACATATGAAGGCGTCTGAGAAGGTTCCTGAAAAACAAAGGCCTCCAGATTGCTCTAGAAATGCCTTTCAGACCTACAAAGACCCGGAACTCAGACTAGGGCTCCACTCTGACCCCAGGTTTCTTTACAGACTATCAAAAGAAGACAGAAGTCAAAAGCACCAGCTTTTATAATCTCTCTTGTTCTATCAACTTCCCGGAAGAGGATCGAGCTGTAGGATATGGGATAGAAGGCCAGGGTCCCTGGCCTACTATGAACCCCAAACTGAACCACCATGCTGGCTTCAGGAAAACTGACCAGCCCTGTTTCTGGTAACACTTCAGGTCAAAGTAGAATCCCTGCTAGAAGGATGATGCTTAATATAACAGGAAATGCATACACCCCAACCTGCCTAGAAGTTTCTAAACCAACAACTAACTGTAAAGGTGAGACAAAACCACACAAGCTCAATGACCACAGGTAACAGAAAACTACCACCTGGGACAGCCAGGCATTCTGTGACCGCACCCCCTCCATTTTTCCCTCCCCATTATGACTATTTTATTTATTTCAGCCCTATTTTATACGTACACACACGTATTAAGTAACCCGTGCTGACCAGAGAAAGACAAAATTAACTTTACGGTTATTTTTACAGAGTTGGAGACTCAACCAAAGCAACCCAGTACTAACTGGGAGATGCAATAAATAACACTTTCCACTGAGCCTCAAGCAGCTCTCTGAGGACAAACACAAGTCCCGGCTTCCAGACTGTCCTGCTTGGGTGTTATCAGGGGACACACCAGGGCAATGCAAATTGAGAGCATGAATCTAGGCAGGTCTTTGTGTCTGAGATGTCCTGGAAATCTGCCTGTTCTAACAGCCTCCAAATAATCATTCACCCCTACCCGTGAGTGCCAGTGCCCTCTTGGAACTCTCTCCCTGTGGTGGCCCAATAGTTCAGGAGGAACAAGGCACTGTGACCCAGACCTGGTTAAAAATCCACAGCAGCCACCAGCATTCCACCCTCACTGGAAGCCACAGCAAACCCACAGACATCTAAACGGGAGTCTCCAGGAGTGGGGATGATGTCATAGGTCTGAGAGTGGGGGAAGGCTACCCAGTGGATTCTGAGGATGGCCAGGACCAGGGACTTCAAGGAAGGAGGAGATTTCTCTTTCCAAGTGCACACCTGGCAGGGAGGGGGAACTTCAGAATTAAGTGAGTCTCCACTTCCCCAACAAACACACCACCAAAGACACCTCCACAGCAAGTAGCTAGAAGCATCTGGGAGAATCAGGCATTAATTAGACACGAGGATGGCACCGACGTCAGGCAAGCCAGCTTCTGCTGAAGAAAGTTCACTGGGCCCTGTCACCTACTTTTCTGGGCATCAGCCGCCCAGAAATAAACATCAAGGGGCCAAGGGCGTGGCGACCCTAGGAGGGGCAGCTGACAGCTGTGGCCGGCGGGCAGGGGCAGGGGAAGGGCTCCAGGCTGGAATTCGGAGCGCGCCCACATCAGCAGAAAAGTTCCCTGGAATAGCATGCTGCTCCTGGGGACCTCAGGATGCACACGCTACGGCGATGCCAGGTTCAAAGGGCCGGCAGATGAAGCCCGGATTCTCTCCCAGGGCATCTCGCCATTGTAGGTCGAGTGGGGGTAATCAGATGATTTAAATAAATGTCCTGCTCCCAGTATCAATGGGAAAGATTAATAATTCCCAGGTCCGGCCCTGCTTCATCTTTCTTTGCCCAAACCAAACACAGCCCCAGGGAGGAATGGAAGGAAACGGCGATTACCGGTCGCCCTGCGGTCCAGGTAGGAAACTGAGGCACGGGGGTGCACACAAGAGAAACCAAAGGGGACCTGGAGAGGCTAGCACAGCACGGAGCATCCCGCGTCTGCGATGATGGGATCAGGGAAGCGTTCTCTCCCCTCCCCTCCCTTCCTCCTTTCCCCTACACAACACACACACACACACACACACACACACACACACACACGCACGAACTCTCCAGCTACGCCCAATCAGGGCAGCTGCCGGGCTCCCCAGAGCCGGACTGCACACAAAGCCCCGCCCGTGCACACACAACACAGCACAAGCCGGCGCGCACGCCCACACAATAGGACGGCGCGCACCCCGCCGCGGCCCCTCGCCGGGGTCCCGGCCAGCCCGGCGCCGGGGTCCGCCCTCCGTGCACACCCGCGCCGGGAGACGCAGCCCGGGCAAGAGGAGGGGGCACGATCGCAGCCCGGCCGCCGCGTCCCGCGCCCCGAAGAAAGTTCGCCGGACGCCCCCCGACTCACCCGCGGCGCTGCTCAGCAGCAGGCACAGCGGCCCCAGCAGCCACATGGCGCGGCCGCTGCTCCCGTTGCCCGGCGCCGTCGCTGCCCCCGCGGCCTCGGCGCTGACCCCGCCCCTCGCCGCGCCGGCCCCGCCCACCGCTGTCCCTCCTCCCGCCCGCCCCGCCCTCCTCGGCCAGGCCGGCCCCGGCCCAGCTCCGCGAAGTTTTGCGAGCGTCCCGGCTGCGCGCCGAGCCCGCGTCCTGCCTAGAGTGTCCAGGCTCGGAGAGGCCGCGGAGGAGGCCGCGGAGGGTCCGGCCCTGGCGGCCTCTCGCCGCCAACCCCGTCTGGCGGCGAAGATCTAGTAATAGCCCGGGCTCTGTTCTTGCCTTCTCTTTCTCTTTTTCCTCCGCCTTTTGCTCCTCCATCGTCTGGGGATGCCGCGCTCACCATCTCCTCCTCAGTCCCAAATTTGGATTCTTTACGGAACTACAAAATGAGTGTACTCTAGGGAGGGAAAGAAAAAGTTGGAAGAAAGGGCCAAATATTATGAAAAAAAAAATTATATATATATATATATATATATATACACACATATACGTATGTATTATTTTTAGTAGCTAGAGTGGAATACGGTGAGTGCTTCTCAAACTTCTCAGACGCATCGACGCACCGGGACTCTGACTCAGTAGGTATGGGGTGGAGTCTAAGATTCTGCTTTTCTAACAAGCTTTTAGGTGATTTGGAAACTGATGGTGAACCACATGTGGAGTAGGCACACAGCATTGCCCTGTGCTTTATTTCCTCTGGATCTTGTCTACCTAGACCAGGGGAACTTTGGGTCCCAATTTGCAGAAAAGGAAAGTAAATGTGAAAGTAGAAGCCCACATACAAAAAGAAGTTGGGGCCCCAGTGCAGTTGGGGCTCCAAGACAGCACTGGTGACAGTTCTCAAAGAATTTAGATGGAGGAAGAATCAATGACACTTTCGTGCTCCACTCTCCAGCCCCTCCCCTCCCCAGAAAACAACCAAAGCAAAAACAACAACAAAAAACCGAACGCAAGTAATCGCCCAAAACTGGAAATATCCATCAACTAAGGAATGGATACACAAATTGTGTTCTATCACCTAATGCAACAACGTGAATAAATCTTAAAAGCATGCTAAGAGAAAGAATCCAGCCTCCAAGGGTACATTCTATATGATTTCATTTTTTTTTTTAATGTGGACGATTTTTGAAGTCTTTATTGAATGTGTGACAGCATTGCTTCTGTTTTATGTTTTGGTATTTTTTTGGCCCTGTGGCATGTGGGACCTTAGCTCCCCGACCAGGGATCAAACCCGCACCCCCTGCATTGGAAGGTGAAGTCTTAACCACTGGACGGCCAGAGAAGTCCCCTATGATTCCATGTATAAGACATGAGGGGTGGGCTTCCCTGGTGGCGCAGTGGTTGAGAGTGCGCCTGCCGATGCAGGGGACGCGGGTTCGTGCCCCGGTCCGGGAGGATCCCGCATGCCGTGGAGCGGCTGGGCCCGTGAGCCATGGCCGCTGAGCCTGCGCGTCTGGAGCCTGTGCTCCGCAACGGGAGAGGCCACAACAGTGAGAGGCCCGCGTACCGCAAAAAAAAAAAAAAAAAAAAGAAAGACATGAGGGGTGAGGGCAAGGGAGCGAAACAAAACTCTAGGGACCAAAATCAGATCAGTAGTTATCAGGGTCTGGCCTAGGGAAGAGGATGAGTGCAAAGGGGTGCAAGGGAAACTTCTGAGGTGGTGGGCTGTTCTGCATTGCGATTATGGTGGTGGTTACACAACTTTATACATTTGTCGAAACAGAGAACTACATCCCTAAAACCCACACCTAAAACAAGTGAATTTTACTGCATATAAATCGTACCAGTTTGGAGGAGCAAGGAGGGTGTGGGTGCTGGGACTGTGGGTGAGGGAGCTTGTAGATAGGATGCGCACACTAGATTTGGGATGCTCTGGACACAACCTGCAGGATACTGAACTTCAATGCTGTTGTTTTTTAATTATCTGTTCTAGTCTGGAAACATGAAGGCTAAAGTGAATCAGGTCAAAATTTTAAAATACCAGTGATGGTTCAAGGTAATGAGAAAATGTGAAGCAATGTAGGAGAGTTGAGCAAGTTCCATATTACAAAGGAGTTTGTCAAGCATGGAAAACATAAACAAATTCTCCAAAAGATTTAGCAACTGGGGGTTTTATCCTGGGATCCATGAAACACTAGGGAGCTCATCTCATAAGCTTCAAAGAGTTTTAAAGCCCCCCCAAATTTTATGCATATTTCAGGTGTGTGTATTTTTCCAGGAAGCATGTTGGAATGAGGCCCCTGGCCTCTGATAAAGATACACAAGAAGGCAAATAATATCTCCTACAGCTACTCATTTTCCCCCAAACATTAGGAAATACAGAAAGAGAATGGATCTGACCCAATACCATCTTTCTTGTTTCCTTGTGTTACTTTGGGTACATGACCTTCAACTCTGGATTTAGTGTGCCTGGCTTGCTTTCTGTCTCTCTGTCTTTCTCTGTCTCTGTCTCTGTCTCTGTCTGTCTGTCTCTCTCTCTCTTTCACACACACACACACACACACACACACACACATTTCTTTTAAATATATGAATATCTTTGAAATCATTCCAACAATGTAAAGCCCTCTTTACATTCAATGGTTGTTTTTATACTTACATTGAATCACTCCCAACCTCCTCACCATATAAGCTGGGCAGGAGGTAAAACCATTCTTTATACTTCATTACTCTCCTCTTTCCCAGTTCTTTACAATTCTATCAAATGCACAGGACACTCGGTTTCCAGAAAACATGGTAGGTTCCAGTGCTAACTGTCCAGATCTCAGGGAGCCAGTCCCAAGTCGTTTTTTACAGTTGGTTTCATACAAATCAAAACCAGAGTGCTTTATGTCGCTTATTTACCAAAAATGAGACACTCTGACCTTGGATGTGTGCTTTGAACATGGCTTCACGTTGCTGAAGGAGGGAAGAAAGAGTTTTGTCTCTCCGTGGTCTTTGGTAGAATGCTCTATAGTTCCCATACTTTTTCTCATTAACTCCTCACAGCAGCTCCAGCGACATCACAGGTGAAAACAGCACAAACTAGACTTGAGCTCAGCTTCTTCTTACATGTGCTCCAATTCTCTTCACTTGCCACACATTAGTCTGTAACTTTGGGCAAGTTATCAGCCTCTCTGAGCCTTAGTTTCCTTATCTGTAAAATGGGGATAAAAAGAGCACCTGGATCTTAGGGTTGCTGTCAGGATTCAACGAGATATGTAAAGTCTTTAGCATAGTACCTTGCACATAGTAATTGCTCAAGGAAAGTTAGATGCTGGTGTGATTGTGGCTGTGATTCATATTACAAGGCAGCTGCTGTGGTAGCCAGTCTCCAAGATGGCACTGAAAGATCCTTGGCTTCTGGTATCCATGCTTTGTGTAGTCCCCTCCCACCCTTGAATGGGGCTGGCCGACATATGTGACCAACGGATATTGTGGAAGTGACAATGGGTAACTTCTAAGGCTAGGTCACAAAGGACATAGCAGTTTCTTCCTTGCTCTCTTAGATCCCTTGCTCTGCGCAAAGCCAGCCACCATGTTGTGAGGACACGCGAACATCCCTGTGGGTACGCCCACATGGAGAGGGACTGAGCTTCCTGCCAACTTGGAATGAACCATCTTAGAAGCAGAACCTCCAGCCTCGATCAAGCCCTCAGATGACTGGGCCTAGACCAATATCTGACTGGCTATTGTGAGAAATCCTAAGCTGGAACCACCCAGCCACTCCCAAATTACTGATCTACAGAAACTGTCAGAGATAAAAAATATTTATTGTTGTTTTAAGCCAATAACTTTCAGGGTGATTCCTTATGCAGCAATAGATAACTAGTACTTCTGCCTTTAAAACCATCCAGAGGATTGACTTAATGATTCTATAGGACCTTTTAAATGACTTCACACTTAGAAAACTTTGAATTTTGCCTGCTACATGGTAAGCACTGGAATGTTCGTTTTATTGTTATCATAGTTTATTTTAAAATTATTGTCATTACCATTACCTTTTTTCCAACACACCTAAGCAACTTTCAAACTTTAGAAAAATGTTTTAACTTGAAGAAGAGTAAGGACTTGTATGGAATAACAAGAGGAGGAAGAGGCAGGGACACTGAAAAGATAGAGAGAAACTTGACTTACAAAAAGTTTACTGAAAACAAGTAGGCATTAGCTTCATAAAAAATCAGGCAGAGAGGGCTTCCCTGGTGGCGCAGTGGTTGAGAGTCCGCCTGCCGATGCAGGGGACACGGGTTCGTGTCCGGGTCCGGGCAGATCCCACATGCCGCGGAGCGGCTGGGCCCGTGAGCCATGGCCGCTGAGTCTGCGCGTCTGGAGCCTGTGTTCCGCAATGGGAGAGGCCACAGCAGTGAGAGGCCCGCGTACCGCAAAAAAAAAAAAAATCAGGCAGAGAGATGGTAGGAGACATCCCACCTGCCTCCCCCCAGTCACTTCTGTGGCTCACAGTTTCACAAGGGCTCCATACTCCCTGCCCTATGCTCTACCTTTCATTCATCTGATTTTCATTCTTCTCTCTGGTATGTGAAGAAAACAGAAATTCACTTGAGGATACAGCCACAGAAGGGTTGTTCCACTCGAACCTGTAGTGGATGCTGGAATGTGTCTGTTGAAAGGCTGCCTGGTGGAAGAAGATGACTACACTTCTCCTGAAATGCACAATGCCCAGCACACACACACTGTCTGTCTACCCCTCACATGTTATTATCATGAGTCCACAAAGTCAAGTAACTGAGGAACAGGCTTGGAAGTGGCTTGACACACCTGGGCTACTACATCCCACCACTTACTAGTTCTATGAGGCTGAGAAAGTCACTTTACCTCCAACTGTCAGTTTTCTGTGAAATGGACATAACAATTGTACCCACCTCCTAGGGATGTTGCAAGAAGCAAGAGGACATCCCCTTACCTTTTTGACAGTTATTGAGAGAGAACTGTGTCAAACACTGTTCTAGACTCTGGATTGCTGTGGTAAACACACATTTCCTTGTCCTCATAGAGCTCATATATCAAATTGTAATACAGTGCCCTTTATCATTGGGCAATGTGAAGCATTATGCAGAGTTCCTGACTCACAGCCCTGATTTGTTCAGCTCTTATTTGTATAACTGGCTGAGGACCCACATGTAAGTGGGAAGTAATACCATTAAATATGAAGGTTAAAGCTGCAGAAGTCTGCAGTAGGCAACCTCTGATATGGCCCCCAATGATCCTACTTCTTGGAATTCACACTCTTATGTCATCCCCTCCCTTGAGTGTTGCTGGACCTAGTGATTCAATTCTAACCAAGAGGATACAGCAGAAGTTATGGGAGTTATTTCCCAAACTACATTACAAACTGAATTTCAAGGACAGTACAAAAAAGAATGTAGAAGATCTCAATAATCTTCACATTGACCGTAGGTTGAAATATAGTAGTTAGATATATAGATTTAAATAAAATAATATTAAAATTAACTCCACTGGTTTTTTATTGCTTCTTTAATGGGGAAATTTTAAAATTTCATATGTAGTTTGCATTTGGGGCTCACAACATATTTCTTTTCAAGGGCACTGATAACAGATATTTTATTTGCTGAATGAACACATGACCTATCTGCTTTCCTTGCATCATTGTTGAATATAAGTTCACTTGGAGATCACTGACTTAAAAAAAAGTTTTTCTTCCCAGTGTCTCCATCTGAGCAATTTTGTCTCCATCCCCTCTTAACTGTATATTTTTGTCATCCAAGTCACTTGAAATAAAAGTGATTTTAATGTCATAATTTCAATATTACAAATGCCCCACAGGGTCAAGAAGAAGGAAGTGGGGGAATGAATAGAGAAGAAAGATACCGTCTTTTTAAACATTATGAACATTTGGCGCTTGAGTTCCGAAAAGAGCCCAACACTGAATAAGATCTCCATTTTCAGCAGGGAAATTTATACAGTAATTAACTACCAAGCCAAAAGCGATAGGAGATATTCACTCGGTGACAAACGCAAGGCAATGTTTGCAGCATGCCGAGGTCTGATCCCCTTCCCTGAGTAACAAGCTCTTTTTCATAGACAAACAGGTAAGCAGTAGACTTTAATAAGAGCACTTGAAAAAATCATCTGGAAGGTAAATAGATTTACATTTTTAATCTGACATTACTGGAACATTTTCCCTGAACCATGAAAACTCCGCTTTAATAATTTAGGTTGTTTTCCTCGCTGCACCGCAGCCTACTTCTTTTAAACACCTCTTCATTTCAAGTTAGATTCTTTGGGCTTGATTGATTTTAATGTTTAAAAAGCTTAATTTCAGGTGCTGTTTGATTGCCTAATTTGGGGCTGATGCTGTGTGGGTTTGCAGTTCAATTCTGGGCCGGGGGCACCGGGGGGCGGGTGGGCAGAGAAAAAGGATTTTTTTTTTTGTCAGTTTTCAGTGAATTCCTATACCCAGTGTGGAAGGGAAGGAACAAAAGAGACAGGGAAGGGAAATTTTTTTACAGTTTCCAGGACCCTTCAGCACGCAACTAATGAAAATGCGATAGAACTATAGGTATTGTTTGCTTCTGTTAGGCATAGCTGGCACCCTCTACCTTGTTATTCAAGCAAGAAATCTGGGGATAAGCCTGGACCCCTCACTCACTCCTCCCCAACATGATCACCCACCAAGATTTGTAGGTTCTACCTACTTAATGCCTCTTGACTCCAACTCACCCTTCTCCTTCCCTCCTGCCCCTCCCTTTGTTCATATCCCCATGCACCTTGGCCTGAGTTGCTTCAACTTTCTTCTAATTGGCCTTCTCGGGTCTTGTCCTGCTGCCACTCAGTCTGCTTAAAACCTCTATGGCTCCCTATTGCCCACAGGACAAGTTCAGACTTATCAGTCAAGTGTAACCTTCATGAGCTGTTGCTGAGGCTGTCATGGAGGTTGGGAGCAGAGAGAGGGGTAAAGATGAGACTAGAGGAGTGGGCAGGAGATTTGGGGCATGTTAAGGAGTTTAGTCATTATCCTTTGAGCAATAGGAAGTCACAAATGGTCAGTTTTAAGCAGGGTCATGCGTGAACAGATGCTCACCATGGTTAAAAGCGAGGGTTCTGGGATCAAACTTAGTTTCAAAGTCTGACCATGCCACTTAGCTGGGTGTCCTTGGGCAAGTTACGTCACCTTTCTGAGCCGGTTTCTTCAACTGCAAAAGGGAGATTAAGACGCCATGTGATAGGCACAGTTATGACATCTAAATGAGGTAGTACTCAGCATACTGCCCAGCACATAGTAAGCTCCCGACTAGTCATAACTAATATTACCATTAATAACTCTTAATCTTCCTACACTTCTTCCAAGAGGCCCTCCATGAGCCCTCAAGACTGAGTTAAGGGCTTCCCCGGTGGCGCAGTGGTTGAGAGTCCGCCTGCCGATGCAGGGGACACGGGTTCGTGCCCCGGGCCGGGAAGATCCCACATGTCGCGGAGCGGCTGGGCCGGTGAGCCATGGCCACTAAGCCTGTGCGTCCGGAGCCTGTGCTCCGCAATGGGAGAGGCCACAACAGTGAGAGGCCCGCGAACCGCAAAAAAAAAAAAAAAAAAAAAAGACTGAGTTAAGCCTCATTCCCATGTGCTCTTTTAACACCTTGTGTTTATCCCTGTTTGTAGGATTTATGTGTCTGTATCTTAATTGACCATTAATGTGTCGTTTCCCCCACAAAACCATAGCTCTCTAAGGCTGGGAACTCTGGCAAAAGTTCCTCTGATATTTACTAAATGAACAAATACCTTAGATTACTTCCTACTTTGATTCACATGATCTCTTTTGTCCTATCTTTATTACCACTTTACAGTTGGGGAAACAGAGGCTCAGAGAAATCAAGATATGAGCCCGCAGTCCTACAGTCAAGGAGCGTCAGAGCTGCAACCCGCCTCTGGTCTCACACCTCGTGGCGGCTGGCCAGGCGGGAGGAGAAGCTGAGAGCAGTAACACCCTCTAAAACGACCTTTCCAGAGCAGGATGGGTGTCCTCACTAAACGTCATGAAATGGCAAAGTGAAGGAATAAAACATTTCAGCTGGAAAAACAATAGATAGCCAGAAATCAAACCCAATCCTACCAGAAGTCATAATTCCAGGAAACAACTACATACACAAAAGGCAATATACTCCAAGATACACATAAGAAAGTCACCTTGGCGATGCCCGTGCCCTCGTGGCCAAGCCAGAGAGGGATTGAATTTAAAAGAGAACTAGAAGGAGGACTTTTACCCACACGAGCCCATCCGTAGAGGTATGCCCACCCACCCGCAAGATTCAGCTCCCTGCCATATAGCCATGAGCCTGATCATGGCGAAACGCCATGGTAATTACAATGAAAATTTCCAAGGGGGAAAGATCAGGCCGTGGTAATGCTAGAAGCGTCCACGAAGGCCAGTTGGCTCAGATCTCTCAGCACCGAGCCAATGAAGCCAAAGTGGAGGTTGATACTGTTGTGGGCCAGTTGGCTTTGCCCTGAGGGGAAAAAAGTGTTCTATGGTCACTGGCTAGAATCTTCATCCCACTCAGTTGTCCTGCCAATGCCGGTATCCAGGATCAAAAAGGGATTGGGTAAAGGACTCTGGAGAACCTAATGCCGATCTTGACAATGAGGGCTGAGATACAGGCAGGGCAGCACACCCCAATACAGACAGCTGACTGCCTGAATAAAGACACTGAGTCCCCTGAGTGCTCTCACATCAAGCGGGCTGCCCAGCTCCTCCCCAAAGCAAGAGTGAGAAGCGGCAGGAAAGGAAAAGAAGTACAGAAACCACCAGTTTCCAGTATTGGGGGAAGAGTCTGATTTCACAGGATTTGCTAAATATGTAGCCAAATGAGCCAATGTTTATCCTTTGGTATATTTTTTGATTTGAATGAAATATCAAATGAGGAAAACGAAAGTCTCAACACGCATCTTGAATTTGAGCTCCAAAATTGGCCTTCCTAGGAATAGAAAAGTTTTTCCATAAAAATAATAAGAGCAAATATTTATTGAGAGTTTTCTTAGTTGGGATTCCCCCGCGCAGAGCTTGAGACAAGGACTTGGACCAGGCAGTTTAATGGGAGAGACTCGGTGATGCTGGAGGTGGGATCCAGACAGAGTGTGTGGGGAAGCTGTCCGCTGTAGCCACAGCCCAGATCCCACGGGGGCAAGTGATGAGGCTTCCGATATGCCAGGTATCGGACATTCCACAGGTAGGTCCTATTCTTTTCCTCATTCTCAGAAGAGGAAACTGAGACACAGGAAAGGTAAAGTACTTTACAAAAGGTCGCAGAGCTAGGAGACGGCTGAAGATCAAACCTGCCTTATCCAACTCCTGAGTCGAAGCATTTATCCTTGTGAAAGTATTGCCTATAATGGGACTTCAGAAAAGAAAAAAAAAAGCAACCATTTGTGGATGGGAGGGAGGGAGAAACAATAGCAGGGAAGATTTTATATACACACTCCCTTCTTCTTATGGAAATAGGGAGACAGCTAATCTGGCCATAGATTTTTTAAAACTCTTAAAAATGTTTTCTAATGACTTAAGGAGACAGAATTACAGACAATCCCCTACCCCCAGTACTCAAATATACTATATATTTAAAAGCACATGTTGCTTATTATTCCAGGGAAAGCCCAGTGGATATTGAGGCTACCGACGCACCACGCCACAGCTCTAGGAAGGCTGAGGATCAATTATTGAGTGTAATTCTTTACATGGTCTATGATTCTTCTCAGCTTGGATTTTTTAAGAGGTCAAAACATGGCTTTCTCTGAAACAAAGCTCAGATGTTTTGGGTAAAGTTACAGACAGATGACATTTAGAGCAGGAAGCAGAGCTAACACAGCCATGGGTTCAGCTGGTCTACCTAGGGTCAGAGTGGATGAGAATTAATATTTGGGATGAACTTATTTTCAAGCCCCTTGTCCTACTGGGAGTGCGGGGTAATGTTATGCATGTGACGTGCCAGCTGTCCGCAGATCTAAGCAAACCTGGAGATCTGGTTCCAGGTAAATGATCTCCAGGGAGGCAAGGGGAAGCTTTTTACACAGATAATAAAGGCCACTAAAATGACACAGTTCCTCTCATTAGAGTTCTTTCGGCTCTATCTCACCAGTGTCACACCTTGTGCTCACTATCTGATTTCACCAGAAGGTTCTCTGAGTGAATTTGGAGCTTCTGAGTCATGATTGAGACCCCGTTGGTTGCTCTCATTCTCTGCCCTTGGGCTCTCCTGTCCAAGTTTTCTCGAACTTGATGTCTGCCCTACTTTAGATGAGATGGCAGTGGGGTATCTGACACACTTCCCGTGGAGACTGTACCTCTGCTTGGTAAATCACAAATAGGAATCCACTATCCATACTTTTTCTACTAGTGGAAGAAAAAGAAACAGAACCATCAGAAAATGCTTAAAAGGTCTAAGATATGCAAAGAGGAAGAGCTATGTAGTGTTGTGACAGAAGAGATAGTAATTGTTTCCGTTATGTGACTCTGTGCAAGCCATTACACTGTAAGGTCAGTCCCAAGGGGAAGTACCATTTGATAAAGCCCAGTCCAGACAGACCAAAAGTAATTTACAAGTTCTTAACTGGAGAATTTTAGAAAATAAAAGGATTCTGATTTGTAAAATCTCACACGTACCCAACATGTCTTATGATCACTTTTTTTCCAGTCTCCATACACCACACACTGTCTAACACCCTCTTCCGGAAATTTCCTGGCAACATTCATTATGATAATTTGTTAGGCACATATTCACTCACTTCCTCCTCCTCTCGTTGGGGAGGAGACTTCCCGCCTCACTGATGATGGCCTGGGCCACGTGCCTTGCTTTTGCCAGTGGAATATTAGCAGATGTAACCAGAGCAGAGGGCTTAAATTTGCTTGTGAGTTTTGTTGACCTCGTTTGCTCTTGTGATCTAGCATGAGAACACACCTGGGTATTTTCTGCTCCTTCCATGCAGGCCCCAGATCAAGCATACCTGGGGCAGAGCTGAACCCATTCACAGCCTGGAGCTAAGCCCAGTCAGCCCACAGCCTGAAGCAGAACCGCCCAGCTGAGCCCTGCCACCACCAGCCTACTTGTAGCCAAAACCAGATCCATGTGCATGAGCGTTAGCCCCTGGGGGGTTGGGTGGTCTGTCCCTGGTCAATGTGTCTCTTTGTATGTTTTTCTCTCATTTGTACTAATTCTAATTCACAAAAGCCCAAAAGAATGGTGGCCCCCTTTCAGAGGAGAAGGAAGGGAAAGAAATATGTTAGAGCAAAGTCAGAATCTTCATTAAGGCGCAGAGGGAAGAAAAAAGGCCGGAACTATTCATGTGTTGACAATTTTTGAATTGTGAATAACACCCATGATAATAGTTACCATTTATTTGTTCTGTGACAGGCAGAGTGTTAAACAGTTTTTTATAAGCAGTTTATAAACCTGAACATATTTAATCCACTCAATATCCCAAGAAGTCAGAATAACTATCACAGTTTGATGGAAAGAAAACTGATGCTTAGAGAGGTTACATATCTTGTTAGGAGGTGCCAGAGTTGGAATTAAAACTCAGAAAATCCCAATAATTATTGAGCAACCTAGAAAGTGAACCAGTGTTAAAATGAAATACCATTCTTTAATGCAACAAATTGGCAAAGATTAGAAACACTCTAATACTGAATATTGGCAAGGAGCGGCATCTCATAAAATACAGGTGAGAATGTAAATTGGTGCTAACACTCTGGAAAGCAACCTGGCAATATTTATCAAGAACCTGAACATTTGCATACCCTTGGAACGAGTAATCCCACTTCTCTGATTATATTCTAAATAACTAATCAGAGATGCAGCCGAAGATGCGTGTACAAGACTGTTCTTCGAGGTGTTGCTTATCACAGTGAAAAATTGGAATCAACTGAAATGTAAAATAGTTGCTGAACGGTTAAGTAGCTGGTATTGCTACAGGCTGGAACCATATGCAGCCATTAAAAATCATAATTTTGTGATGTGAGGAAAAGTTTGTGCTATGGTCTGAATGTTTGTGTCACCTTAAAATTCAAAAGTTGAAATCCTAACCCCTAACAATGGTATGATGAGGTGGGGTCTTTAGGATGTGATTAGGTCATGAGGGTGGAGCCCTCATGGATAGGATTGGTTCCCTTATAAAAGAGGTTCCAAGAGAGCTCCCTCGCATCTTCCTACATGTGAGGATACAGTAAAAGGATGCCCCCTATGAATCAGGAGCTGGGTTCTCACCAGACAACCAGTCTGCAGGCATACTGATCTTGAACTTCCCAGCTTCCAGAACAGTGAGAAAGAAATGTCTGTTGTTTATAAACCACCCAGTCTCAGGTATTTTGTTACAAGCAGCCCAAATATGGACCAAGACAGTTTGCAATACACTCTAAATGGGGAAAAAAAAAAAAAGAAGTAGAATATAAAACTGAATACATAATGTGACTCCAGTTTGGAGAGTATGCGTATGTGTTTGTGTGTAAGATAATACACTAGCGAGTAATCATGCGTTATTGCTGCATGGTAATTATCATTTTCTGTTGGATTTTTTTGTATTTTCTAAACATTTTTATATTTCTCAAATTTTGTAGAATAGCAAATATTACTTTTGTTCCTAGAGAAACATATTTAAAATGATTATTTGGAAAAACCAGCAACTATTTTCCCTGTGGAATATGAGGACAGGAGTCTCTATCTGTTTTGTTCACTGATGTATGCCCAGAGTAGCATCTGGCTCCTCGTATGTGCTCAGTAAATATTTGTTGAGTGACTGAAAGGTACACCCTGCAGCATGTGCAGATCCAGTGTGTATGTTGCGCTTATCTATGGACTCAGAACCAGCCACCCACAAAACAACAATCATTTTAATAGGCTCACGCATTCCGTAGAGAACTGCTCAGACAAGACACAGTGGGATGACTTCTCTCTCTCTCTCCATGATATCTGGGGCCTTAGCTAAGAAGATGTGACTAACTGGAGGTGACTTCAGATGCTAAGAGCAGGAAGCATCTGGAAGCTTCTTTCTTCACAGGTCTGGTGCCTGAATTCCCATTCAGGCTGTTAACTGAAGCAACTACATACACACTGTGTCTCCACCCAGCTTGGGCTTCCACAGTGGATTCTGCATGAGCAGAATGAACCTTTATTACACTAAGCCACTAATACTTGGGGATTTATTATCATAGCAGAGTCTACCTTAGCCTGGACTAATACGATTTCCAAATACGGAACTATGTCGTGTAATGAGAGGTACCTGAATTTACCTTGTCTTCTGGTCTTGGTCAGCCTGGAGACCCAGCCTGAGGAATGTCTTCCTGTTCCATCACGGGCAATCTGGAAAGCTGGCTTTCCGCTCAGCGCGGCACTTGAGACATACACGACTCGGATGAGGGTGCCTGCCTTGCCATTTACGAGCCACACACGTGGCCCTGGATACGTTACAGAATCCTTCTGATCCTGTTTCTCATTTGCAAAATGAGAATGATGCTTACAGCACCTGTCTCAGGATTGTTGCGAGAATTGAATGGGATGAGGTATCTTTTATAAGGCACTTGACAGAGCATTAGCACGTATTCAATGTTAGTTGTTGAATTCATTCTGTTAGTATACAGTGTCCATAATCTCCTGATCTGAAGGCTAGGACGGTGTCAGCTATGCACAATTTAAAAAAAAAAGAAGTCATCATATCCACAGAGGATTTAGCGTCTTTTGGGTGTGATTAGGGTTAAGGGACAAGAGATAAAAGGAGGTGTTGAACTGCTAAAGCCATAGATAAGAATGGAGGAGAAAGACCTGCTCTTTTGATGTATTAAATACCTACTTATTTATATATACTGCCTGGTACCACAGGAGAACAGAACAGAGAAGGCAGATTTCATTCTGTCTCATAATTTGGAAAAAAAAAAAGCACTAAAACAGGGATGGGGCTATAAAATAGAAGCAGAAAGTAGCTCAAAAAAAAACCTTACCACGGGAAGCTTCCTGCAGACTTTGGCTGAGTGCTAAGCTCTCTAGCAGACTGTGCAAAAGGGCCTTGTGGGGCTGCCCGATGCAGCTTTTCACCGGCCGGTCACGCCTTTCCCAAGGGAAGGCTGGAAGGTGTGCAGCTGGCAAAGGTAACTGAGTGACTGCTTGGGTGTCGTGCCCAGCACTGTGCCATGTGGGCTGGGTCACCCCAGAGGTCCAAGATACAGCTGCCAGGCCCTGTGGGGGGGAAAAAAAAGAAAAGAGAAGCATGCAATTTTTGTGTTCATCACCATCACTCAAATTCGGAGGAGAAAATGTCTAAAAAAATTCTCTCTGGCTTGCATTTTTTCAGGCCGTTTAATTTTTTATTGTTGAGCACAAACAATGAAACAGAGTGGTTTCCTGTTTCTCTGCCCCCACTCCGCTGCTGAGGAATTTGGGTTTAAACTGCCGGAGAGGAACATTTACATTCTATAAATTAACTTCACTAAAGATGCTTAAAGCGTTTATGAAAACATTGCCATTTTATACTCAGCTCTATAAAATCTGAAAGAAAAAAAAGAAAAAATCCCAAACTGCAATGGGAAGCTAAGCTGGCAGAGACCACTCTGCTCAGTGCAAACATGCCAACAGCTTTACAAATGAGGAATCTGCAACTGGGATTAAGAGCCTGCAGATCATTTATCGGTGACAAAACAAAGATCCTTAGCCTCTGTACTCCAGTGCGTGGAGACTCCCACAGGCTAAGAAATGCACCTCAGAAACAATAGACAGGGTTAACTAATTACACCCACGTTAATGCTGGCAGCAGGGAATACTACTGTGTCCCGTCTTGGGTGCCCCAGACAGGTATTTTGATGTAAAGCAGAGTTTGGCTTCGGGGAGTCCCGGGTTTAAATCCTGGTTTACCTGCTAACCAGCTAGTGACCCTGGACAGTGGACTTAATCACTCACAGGCTTGGTTTCCTTCTCTGAAAACAAAGGACAATCATAACAAATTCCCTTTGTGTCTTCACTTCTGGACAAACAGAATAAAGCAAACAAAACTTCAGAGGTGTTCCACTGTGTATATGTTCAAATAAATGTGTTTGGACACCATTCCCCTTCCATCACAAAAAAGAGAGTGTGCCAAAGAAAGAAAATGAGAAACTCTGGTTCATTTCCCCCTTTCCCTCTTTGCCATATTTTTTGGACTACACCTGGGCCTTCTCTGGCGCTAGCGAGAAGAGGTCACAGCTAAAATAAAAGAGAGACTAAAGAAATTAAATTTGGCTTGTGATTCTGAAGGTGATGGTTTAAGAATCATTTTGACTCTTGACTTTAGAGAATTTTCCCCTTAAGTGCTTACTTTAAAATCTGTGACCTCCCCATCCTGTAGTCCCCTAACCCCTAAACATACAGACCGATCTCATTACTCCCTTAATGGAGGGGCGGCAGCCCAGCAGAACATACACTGGTGTTCACTGACTTGGAGACCCAGACCCTGTTTTGTAGCCTAACTTCTTTGGACAGCAGATTCCAGACCCCTACAAAGAGGGAATTGGAGCTGACACAGAAACTCGTGTTCACTAAAACTTAATGAAACATACTAAGTGTTTCTAGTTTTTTCCACCTAATTGACATCTTTTCTGTCCATCAAAATTAGGTGGTCACCCCAATGGATCAGCATCGTCTCTGAAGCTATATCCTGAGCAGCACTTAGAAGAGGAGAATTTCCAAGGATGAATCCCGTATTTAATAACCATCACTACCACCAACATGCTATCACTATTTGCAGTTTTACCTTTACTATGACACATCTATTTTCTTTACAGACTCAGTGGACAATGGCTTAGCAGAGTGGCATTCTTAGTTCCAATGCCTGCTTAGTGATGTTCTAGGCCAGCGCTTCCCAGAAGAACTTTCTAGGATTCTGTAAGTCTTTTCTACCTGTGCTGTCCAGAATGGTTAACTACTAGCCATATGTGGCAATAGCACTTGACAGGTGCCTGATACAACTGAGGAACTGAATTTTAAATTGAATTAAATATAACTGTCATGTGGGGCTATTTGCTACTTTAATGGACAGCACAGCCCTAGACACGACCCACTTAGGACTTGTGCTGTCCAGTGGAAATATAATGAGAACCACATATGTAACTTAAATTCTTCTAGTAGCCACACTAAAAGAAAAAAAAAGAAAAAAGAAAGAGATAAAATTAATTTCAATAATATATTTTATTTTTATTGACTATTCAAAATACTATCATTTCGGGACTTCCCTGGCAGTCCAGTGGTTAAGACTTCACTTTCTAATGCAGGGGGTGCGGATTTGATCCTTGGTTGGGGAGCTAGGATCCCACATGCCTTGTAGCCAAACAACCAAAACATAAAACAGAAACAATATTGTAACAAATTCAATAAAGACTTAAAAAAAAAAGGTTCACATCAAACAATTCTTTAAAAAATAATACTATCGTTTCAACATATAATCAGTAAAATGTTAACTAAATATTTACACTCTTTTGTTTCATACTAAACCTTAAAAATTCGGTGTAAATTCGGTGTAAATTTTATAATTACAACATATCTCAATTTGGGCTAGCCATATATATATATTTTTTTCAGTACGCGGGCCTCTCACTGTTGTGGCCTCTCCCGTTGCGGAGCACAGGCTCCGGACACGCAGGCTCAGTGGCCATGGCTCACGGGCCCAGCCGCTCTGCGGCATGTGGGATCTTCCCGGACCGGGGCACGAACCCATGTCCCCAGCATCGGCGGGCGGACTCTCAACCACTGCGCCACCAGGGAAGCCCTGGGCTAGCCATATTTCAAGAGTTCAACAGCCACATGTGGCTAGTGGCTACCATATTGGACAAAACAATGCAGATATTGGCGACTCTGAGGCTAACTTTTCTATCTGTAACATGGGCGTGTTTACAGCAACTATAACCAAAAATATTCTTGTGTTTAACTAGGGATGTTAAAGAATTTTCAACACAAAGTGTTAAACATAAACACCGAACTTGCCATATTTATTTTTACCAAAGTATGCATAGTAATGCAAAATATTTGGTGTTTCCTCTCCTTTCTAAAGATGTTTCTTGTTCTTTTGCTTTATAGTAAATAAATTAATTTCACTGACATGTCAATATTTACTGCTAATTATACAGGAACAATTCTACCATTTGAAGAAATGGAATGTTATTGTGTATCATAGAATTCGTAAGCTCAGTGCCTAATAATTTCCATATCAATAATTTCCATTAGGGCTTCCCTGGTGGCACAGTGGTTGAGAGTCTGCCCTGATCAATGGGTATTAGGTACATTAAATGCAGAAGATGATTCAGAAGTGTCCATTAGCAGAAATTCTAACAAATAAATTACAAAATAATAATCAATACAGGTAGCTGACAATGTAACCTATAACAGTGGATCCGGAAGCAATTTCAAAGATTTGCATTGCTCACACTTGAATGCCTTTTCAAGTTGTACATTGCAAGCTACACTTCCTCTCCCCATCTTAAGCCCCCTCTTTAATGCTTTTTCTAAATTAGCTTGTTGTGTCATCCTTACCATGTAGTAATGAAAAATGGATAAAGACAGTCATGTGGATTTTCTGTCTCTTCAGAACACACCTTAATGAAACATACTCAATATATGCTAACGACTCTGGAGGCAAAAGCTATGGTGGTACAGCCTTTGCTTTTGAAGGCAGAGGGAACTTGAGAGGGAGGTAGCATGAGGGGTGGACTGGGGGGACCAGTTATAAACACTGGATGGATGCCTTTTAAACTTGGACAGGAAAATCATTTTGCTATGATTGTCCAGAATGTCAGCCTGGCTCCTGACTGTGTTCTTGGAGGGACAGTAGTCTTGAGCAGGATCTTATTTTGCTGCCCAGGGACTGAACTTAGACGCCAGTCCAGCAGGGGCTAGGGGCTAGAAGCAAAATTCCCTGATTCTTACCCCGTTTGAAAGCAAAAATGTTTCAAGGAGGAAAAAAACACAAACCAGATACAAAGTTTATTATTAGAGATACAGCACAACATATGGGAGAGCACACAGGGAAGCAGTTTATTTATTTAAGTCAGAAGCAGGGCAGAAATACACATCCAGAGTGGAGTGTAGGCTCCTGAATGAGGAGTGCAGTAAAGAGGTGATTTAAATCACTTATACAGGACAGTCCTTCCGGGTCTTTCTTTACATTTGGCAGATTATCTTGTTTCTTTTTTTTTACACCTGACTGGTCCTAGGACCCTCCCCAAGATGCGTGCACAACTTTTTGCTAAGATGGATCCCACCACAGAGGCCTGTGGGTGCATGTCCACAGGTATTATGGGGTGCCCTCCCTTTTAGACGCCCAAGAGCCTTCCCGCGCATGTGCAGACAGGGAAGTTTTCCCTGACTTAAGGAGTGGGCCCCTTATCTATTTACTTGAGCAGAGCTCAGCTTCTGACACTAGCTTTGCCCTTGGAGTGTCTGGGTGAGCACGGAGTTTCAATTTTACTCCACTGGACAAACAGCAGCTGTCCAGACCAAGAGCCCATCTATCTCCTACCTCAACTGCAGAAAGGGAAGCAAAATACAATTCCTGTGGCCTTGTACTCTGCCAGACTGATCGGAATCATTCCTTCCACTTTACAACAGTTTACGTAGTTTGATTTTGTATGTCCGATAAGCATTTACACATTACAAAGTTAGCTGACTGGGAGAAGACAGGATACTGATACAGCTATTACATATTATTTAACTGGTACGATGCTTTCGTTTGTTTCTCTGGCAGAGCAAGATTTTGCTTTGCTTAGGAAAACAAGCAGGAGTGGGCTATGAGCATACTCACTTGTGAAAGATGTGCCCTGCCTTCAAGGAGCTTGAGCCCAGGATAAGGCAGGGATCCCATGTCTTTTCTCTCTTCGCTCTTCACCGAGTGGCTGGAAAGGAAGCAGAGAGGGCTGTCGTTTACCGAACACTTACTTTGTATCAGGCATCATGCTAAGTACAGATTACTAATCACCGCTAGGGATGAGAAAAGTGCATCATTTTGAACACAGAGGGGAGAAAACCCTCTGCCCACCCCAATAGCAAAATCCTAGAAGCCCAAGATTCCAGGAGAAAATGTCAGCAGGGCCCTTTGATATTATTTGTACATAACGAGGAAGTTAACCTAAAAGTGGTAGGGTGGGGCTGTTGTTTGCCCTTTTTAATGCTAAAGAGATAGTACTGGTGTTACTGGGTGCCAGGATTAAGCCACTTCAAGTGAGATCAGTAAAATCTAGAAACACCATCCTTTCAAAGCAGCAAATAGTATCAGGTGTCAAGAGGTACAATCTGAATGCTTCTTTGGGGTAATTTCTGGAAAAGGGAAAGAACCCTTTAGTTATGCATGTAAAAGTAAACAACACATTCACTGTTTTAAGAGAAACTATGAGATAATTATTATTATAAAGGTGATGTTTAAGTATAATATTTTTAGACTCATACAAATATAAAATGAACACATGTCAAAGATTTTATTCGACTCATTCATTAATTAAGGAACCAGTAAGATGATACAATGAGTTCAAGGGAGAATTCAAAAAGCAGATACATACATGTAGAGGTTGATATAAATCTGTTTAATAGATGCAAAACTGGCTCTACGGAGGGTGGTAGGGGCAATTTTCAAAATCTATTTGCATGTTGCGGTAGGAAGAATTTTGAGCTGTCTGCCCCCTGGTGTATACATGCTATATAATCCCCTCCCCTTGGGCAGGACTGTGAATATGACGGCTTTCTTCTCATGATTAGGTTACATTAGATGACAAAGGTGAAGTGAAGGGATTTTTGCAGGTGTAATTAAAACTTTGGGACTCTGATTTAATCAAAAAGGAGATTAGCCTGAGTGGGTCTGACCTAATCAAGTGAACCCTTAAAAGATACCAGACCCTTCCTGAAGGAAGAGATTTGAAGCATGAAGATTCTGCTGGCCTTTGAGAGGCAAACTGCCAAGCAGTGGAGGGCACATGACAGGAAATGGCAGGCAGCCTCTAGAATCTGAGAACTGACAGCCAGCAAGAAAGCAGGACCGCAGATGTATAACTGCAAGATGAATTCAGGCAGCCACCAGTAACCTTGGAAGAGGAACCCAAGCCCCAGAAGAGACCAGGTCACGACCTTGATGTCAGCCTGCTGTGACCTTGGGCAGAAGACACAGCTAACACGCCTGGACTCCTGACCCACAGAAAATACAAGATAATAAATTTATGTTACAGTAAGTTGTCAAATTTGTGGTAGTCTGCTACGGAGCAAGAGAAACCTCTTACATGTGTCTACAGAAAAGAATTATTTGCATTGGTACTGATCAGCTACCACTTACAAAGCTGTAAGACAGCTCAAGGCAATGAAAGGTACAGAGACCCCACAGAATCAAATAACCTGGAAGATAACACCTTGATTTTTATTGAAGGTACCCAGTAATCCATTTGGTCCCTACTATGAGAAATGTTTCATTTGGTAAATTGCCTGTTTCACAGGCAATATTGCTTGATTTTGTTTTTTATTTGAAGAAAACCTTTCTTCCCTCCTGAAGAGATTTAGACTACACTTTAATTTGTTTTTCTGGGCATATGAGGGGGTGAGGAGTGGCTAGCTACTGGGAATTACAGAGTGGAGACCCAAGAAGGCTGCAGAAAGCACCAGCAGGTCTGAGCTCCCTCACGCACTAGTCATGGCTGAGAAGATGGAACTGGGCAAAACCCAACCTGGGCTGTGAGGCTGATATTCTGTGTGAAGTAAAAGTCAAGGCTGATTCCATCCAGTCACATCCATTTATTCACTCAATAAACAAATCCAGTGCCGACCTGATTCTAGACAGAGGTGCACTGGTGAACAAACACCGTCAAGTCCCCAGTCTCACAGGGTTTACATTCCAGAGGAGGGAAAATAACTCAGATTTGGGGATCTATACTGAAAAGTTCCAGAATTTGAGAACTATACTGATAGTTGACCATTGTGTTCAGCCACGAAGAAACTTCTGAGGTTAAAGGTTGAGCTCATACCTCTGTGGGAAGAGTTTCAGAGAAAGTTCAGCCGTTAATCATCCTGGTAAGAGTCAGATCCAAGTACAGAGAATGAGGCGAGGATACTGGGTTCTTAGACCGGCCTGAGGCTGGACACACAGGCGCCCACTCTGACAACGGCGCCCAGACTCCCAGAGAAATGCAGACTTAATAAGGAATTGCCCTCGTGCTGAGGTCAGCCCTTGGCTGCCACACAGAGGTTGCCCTGTGCCCTGCATAAAGAAATATAGAAAATACAATAAAAAATTAATGTTCTGTTAAGCTGCCACGTTTATTTCTGTGGTTAGTCATAACAACAGCTAATACATACAAATACTTACACTGAGTTGGTCTTTTTCCTAAGTATTTTACATATAATAACTTATTTAATAGTCACAATAACCCAATGTGGTAGATACTATTATTATTCCCATGTTACAGATGAGGAAATTGAGGGAGAAAAGGGCTAAGTGATTTCTCCAAAGTCCCATAGCTAGTGAGTATGAGAGCTATGATTCACACCCAGACAGTCTGGCACCAGGACCCTAGTTCCTAACCCTCACTAGGCACCATCTTTGCAATAAGGGTTCTCTTCAGCATGGACAGGAGTAGTTCTGCCTTGTCCTTCTATTACCCCAACACTTCAGTATTCTCAATAGCTGTAGTCCATCTTCAGCTGTACTGCAGGAGAAGAAGGAATTTTTATATTTTCTTCTGGCCACAGTGTGGGGGGGCTGCTGATCGTACACCAAGTAAAACCAAGAGTTACTTTACCATTCTGGCAAACCTGTCACCTGTTAAAAAATGCTTCTTTCCTCATCCCTGAGCCGCATTTCTACTTTGTTTTTGAAGAAATGAAGTTTCTCCTCCGGGTATTCTGTCTTAGAAATATATACGGCTCATCTCCCCACTAGGATTCACAAGCTCTGTGATGGCGAATCCCTTGCAGCTGCCCACAAACAATAAGTAATACAAAGGATGACTGAGGGTTTCAAGTTTCCTGTTTACAGCCTCCATCCAATGGGGAGCTCTCGGGAGAAATGTAAGGCTGGCAACAAATTAACAAGGGTTCAGTTATTTTACAAGTGAGAACAATGGTTCCTCTGACCACTTTTGATTTATTCCATCTCTGGTTTCCATGGAGCGTCATAAAAGGATCTATGTGTGCGTCAAGAGAGTGGAGAAAGAGAAGTGGCCCGGAGCTAACAGGGGAAGAAGCATCCGCCTGGTGAGTCTCCTCGGAAAGAGAATATCTCCAACACTTAGTATCCAGTGCCTGTGCCGCGGGCTACTTTGCCGGGGTAATGACAATCAGATCAGGCAACACAGCTCTCATTCCAGCAGCCTTTTACTTCCCAGGAGATCTTTGCCCCAGGGTTCTGCTCCCTTTTTAGGCTTATTCTTGTCTCCAACTTCCCCCTTCTATCGCCCCTTTTATCGCCACTAGTTGGAAAAGCTGTATAAGAAGTTAGACGTGCCTGCCGAGCTCCTGTTGGAGGAAACAGTTAAAGAATTTTCTGGAGCTGACTTGGGAAGTTAGGGGCACCAGTGGCGGGCATCTGTGGCTTTCTGGACACTCAGAATCCACTCCTTCTTTGGACAACGTCACCAGCCCCTTCCCTTTTCAATCAAGTGATTCTAGAAGGATTAGACCCTGGGGTCAGGAATAGAGCATGTGATTTAGGCCTAAGCCAATCAGAGCATTGTATTTCCTTGGCTGCCAATGATTGGCTCATTGATAATCATATGACTTAATTGGCGCCAATTAGAGAGGCAACGAGACTTTCCCTGGGAATTCTGGGAAGGAGATTCTCGGTCTATCCTCACTGGGCTTGAATGAGAGGTGTGAGATTGAACACCTGGTAAGCATCTTCCTCCCTGTAGTGAGCGCATGTCTGGAAATACTATCAACTCGGGAAAAGAATGAGACGCTGGACCTTGAGGACAGTGCTGGAGCCCCGGAATCAGTCTATCTCTGAAGCAAGTCGTGTTTCCAGCCTCTCGATTACGTGATTCAGTAAATTTTATTTGGGCTCCTACTGTGTTGGGCTGGATTTTGTTGGTTGCAGCTGAAAGAGTTGTCTCTCTCCCACTAGAGGAAGTTGAGAGGAGGCGCCAAGAATGAGAGCTGCGAGGCGGGGAGTGGGGGCAGATCACAGCCCTTCAGCCGGGGAAGAAATTCTCACCTGAGGGTATTTGTCCCTTCACATTTATCATGAGAAGGCAGAAGCTGCAAAATATGTTTGTAGAGCCATTAACCTTTCCATTCCTTTCCATGTAACACTTGATGTTTCTATGGGCAAAAAATCTATCCAGTTTATTATTCAAGTGATTGCTGGACCTGCTTTAAAGTGAAGGCAGATATGGGTTGAATTCTCAAAAAGTCATCCATGTCGTTTCGTTGGTCACCATGCCTTTTAAGTGTTTATGTTACCATCTCAATTACACCATCTTTTTATTAGCTCAGGGATGGTATACAAAGATGTTTGGCTAGGGGGACCCAGAATCACCTGAATCCTGTCTTGGCCTATCGACCCCATTCTCTGCAG
Organism: Stenella coeruleoalba; assembly: GCF_951394435.1. Classification (NCBI taxonomy): domain Eukaryota; kingdom Metazoa; phylum Chordata; class Mammalia; order Artiodactyla; family Delphinidae; genus Stenella; species Stenella coeruleoalba. Next base: position 22,760,277 of record NC_137154.1, read on the forward strand.
TGCCCCATGCAGGCAATAAGAAGCACTTTATTTTTAGAGAGAGCTTTGGTCCCAAGCCCTAGTGCAAAGTCAGGAAGCAAGGATGGAACTCATGTTCTTTCTCCTCATTGTTCAATCCCAATTCTCAGATATTCTCAGTTTGGATAGTCTCTGGCACTTGTTGACATGTGTTGAATCAGGTGTTTTGTCGTTGTGGTTTGGTTTGGTTTTGATTTTTGACATACATCAGAGAAGGAAAAGAGCATTGTGTCACCTTTGCCCAGAATATTTGCCCAGTTTCTGCCCAATTCCTATGTCAACAAAATTCAACTGAGTAAATTTTAAAGATCTTATTGGCTTTAGTCAGTCATTCAGGAATTGGTCAGCATCCAATCTAGCAGCTGGAGAGGTGCTCCAATGCATTATACCAGGCAAGAGATTTTTTATAGACCAAAGTGAGCAGGGGCAAGGAAGTTATACTGGGCATTTACTGATTGGTTAAAGCAGGGTTGCTTTCCTTACATGGAGCAAAAGGAAGCCTTGGAGAAGGTAACTTGTGTCAGGTAACTTGTGTTGAGCGGGAAAGCCCTGATTGGTTGACCTCAATCTTCCTTTTCTGGGAGAACAGAGCCTCGAAACTCAGTTAAGTTTTGGTTCGCTGACGTGGGGCTTAGCATGAGCGACTCAATCTTGGGCTTCACCTGGCTACTTTAACACCTGTCAGGCCGAGTCAAGAACTCTGAATCTGCTTCCAGGTGGAAAGGATGAATGTGTGTCCAAGCAGAGAGAAAGTAGAGGGGTGGGGAGAGGGGAATGTAGGGCTGCCCTGCCATCCTGGCTGCAAGGAAGAGCGAGAAAAAGAGGCTACTATGTTACATGTGCTGGAACCTTATTCCCACTGAAATGTCACCTTTAGAAAATGTGAGCCAGTGAGTGTCTTGGAACCAATCAGATAGATACTTTCCTTATCAGAGGAGAAGAAGGCAGGAGGTAAAAAGAGAATTTCTGAAAACTTGTTCTTAATAGTTACCATTATTGTATTAGTTAGGATAATGCTGGTTACAATAGCAAATCATCTCCAGAATTTCAGCGGCCTAACATAATAAAAGTTTATTTCTTGTTCATATAACAATCGAAAGTGGATACTTCTCACTGACAGACTGCTTTCCTACACTTAGTGATTTAAGAACCCATGTTCTTTCCATCGTAAGCCGCCACTTTAAGGCAACAGTTTTCAACTTTTCACTGCACTTTTTAATTACCTGATGAGCTTCAAAAATGCTGATACATGCGCCCCCCCCACCCCAGAAGACTCTGATTTTATTGGTTTAAAGAGCAGCTTGGGCATCAAAATGTTTAAAATACCTCTCAGAGGAGTATAAAGTGCAATCAGGATTGCACTAGGGTGTTGCTCTAGGGCAATGGTTTCCAATGCATGGTCCCCAGACTGGCAGCATCAGCAACATTTGGGACTTATAAGACTTGCATATTCTCAGATCCCAACCAGGTCTGCTGAATAAGAACTCTAAGGATGGGGCCCAGCAGTCTGTGTTTTAACAGCCTTCCAGTTGATCCTGATGCATGTTCAAGTTTGAGAATCACTGCCCTTCAGCCCCAAAGTTCTCTGCATCCAGGTGGAAGGGAAGAGAGGGAGCTAGAAGGAACACTCCTGCTTCTTCACTGCCTCCCGGTCTCTTGAGCCCAGCTCAAAGCAGAGAGGACTTGGAAATGGGACCCTAAATGGGCAGCCCGTGTCTGCCACAATCATACACTCTTATCTGCACTGTCCCTGAATTCCACACTGATTCAGGACTGAAGGAAAATGAAAGGCAATTCTAAGTTCTAGGTGTAACACAGATGGCTAGGGCTCCCAGGTACTAGGAGTGTGAGACTAAACAAAAATTTGTAGGAAGACACAGGTAAAGTATGTATGTTGATGTAGAGTAGAATGGGTTCATTTACATAGAAAAATTAACACAAAAATTGCACAAAGTTATAAGCAAATTTATATCATGCCTTGTAATAGTAATTTTTCACTTAAGTAATTTTCTTAAGTTTTCGTTCTGACTGGATCTCTCACTTTCTACCCACTTCCTTTCCCTCAACAGCTCAAGAGCAGCTCTGAGGCAGAGATGGAAGATTGTGGATCTGCTGGGACAAGGTTATCTCAGAAGCCAAACCAGAAAGAATATCCCAACCCAGGACTCCACTATGCGATAATGGAGGGAACAGAGACCTTAAAGTCAGGCAGTTTGACGTTCATGTCCTCGCTTTGCCACTTCTTTCCTGTGTAGCCTCAGGTGAGATATAACCTCTCTGGGCTTCAGTTTCATTTTCTCTGAAAGATATAAAAAGTCCTGGCTTGTAGAATTATTGGAACGACCATATGAAATAACAGGTAAAAGTACTTTAAAATTCTTAGCTGTTTTAATCCCCATTTTGGTGGCCTTGCAATGACAGAAAGAAATCAGGCCATTCTTATCCTTGACAAGCCATATACAGGAGAAACAGATAAGATGCTTTGAGATTGTCTGAGGGTGGCTGAGTACAGCCCATTCTTATTAAAGGTACTTATAGTGAGAAACCATTCAGGTCAGGCCTGCCTTTCCAGTCTGCCTCGTTGGCAAGGTGGTGGCCCCGGGCTCTGTCTCTTATGTGTTCCTTGTGGTTTCTATCTGCTCTGGCTTTGGTGGTTTGTTTCATTCATACTAGATGCCAAGGGGACGATATGGTCCAGGGAGCTGAGGAACAGGCTGGATTTATCTGGGGACTCTGTGACACTTCAAAGAGTGACTCAGCCAGTGGTGCAGAGAAAAGAGAACACATCATCCGTTTGAGGGCAGAGGCAACTCTGGCCATCTGAACGCTTGAAATTTATACTAGCCTCTTGAAACTAAATGCTGATTTGCGCTCCATGATTCTTTAGAGTTCAAGTGTCCAAGGAGGGTTTAGGGAAGGGACTTACAATTTTGTGTGTCTAAAATAAAATGGATAGATTCTAGATGCTTTCAGTTCCACATCTCAGAGTCAGTTCAGAGCTCGTAACAATACAATGACAAATGTAATAAACTCGTATCCGTATAGTGCTTTCCAATTTACAGACCACTTCATACACTGTAGAAAGCTGATTCTATCTCCTGGGGGCACGTACGTTATCACACGTATGTGTCTTTGGTGGCATGGAATACAAACCCACTCAGGGAACCAGTTGCATGTGTGAGAGTCAGACGGCATCACTGTGCCTTTCTAAGTACTGCAGCCCTGAATCAAAGTAGTGTTTTTCTCCCCAGTCTTGCCTGAAGCTGAGGCTTGGCAATCAAGTCTTGCTGCGAGGTTTACAACAGGGTTGGGATGGTGCGAGCGCTACAGAATTCACGTGAAAGGTAATCCACACTCCCTCTCTTGCAGCTGCCCTTAAATTTACAAGGAAACATTCCTTCTAGGAGTCTCTGGATATTGGACTAAGATTGTCACACGCCATTAACACAGTTCAATTCTGCAACCTCACTGATTGGAAAACCTGATTCAATATTGCAAGCTTGTTTTTGGCAACTGCACCAGCATCTTGCAAAAATATATTAGAGTTGCCACTGACAGATGGTCTGAGATGGGCCCAGGGAGGCTGTTGACAGATATCTTGAGATGGATCTTATTCCATTGACATATCTGAAGACTGTCCCGTGGGAAATGTCTTCACGGGCCTGGAGGCTGACAGAACAAGACGGAAACCCTTCAAGAGAATTGCCAATAAAGAGACTGAAAATGGGCACTACCTTCTGGAGGTAATTTGGCAATATGTATTGAGCCTTAAAACATTCATACCCTTTGGGCTTCCCTGGTGGTGCAGTGGTTAAGAATCCGCCTGCCCACGTGGGGGACACGAGTTTGATCCCTGGTCTGGGAAGATCCCACATGCCGCGGAACAACTAAGCCCGTGCGCCACAGCTACTGCGCCTGCGCTCTAGAGCCCGTGAGCCACAGCTGCTGAAGCCCGCACGCCCAGAGCCCGTGCTCCGCAACGCGGGAGGCCACTGCAGTGGGAGGCCCGCGCACCGCAACGAAGAGTAGCCCCCGCTCAACACAGCTAGAGAAGAGCCCACACGCAGCAACAAAGACTCAACGCAGCCATAAATAAATAAATAAATAAATTTATTTAAAAAAAAATTCATACCCTTTGACCCTGTATTTGTCTTCTCAAGTTTTAGCTGAAAGTGCTGCTGAGACGTGTGCACAAAGATTTGTGTATAGAGACTTCCACGGCAGCATTAAACATACAGAAAATCTGCTTATCCGAAACAATTTAACCCCTCCCTCTTTCTATAGCATAAATACCTCTGTAGGCTTGAAATAAGGGATATAAAACTAACCCCTGGCTTGCACCAATTTAGCAGATTTCTTTTTGAAATCTACTGACTGTTCTTTAAGAACATCTAATTTAAATGTAACTCAATCCACTGGAGAGACGGAATAAGGGATTAAAAAAAAAAAACAGTGGGTGGAAAATCTCTTAAGCATTAGGAAGCAGCAACAGTAGTAAAAATATTTCTGTGATGGATGCAAATATGAAATTGAGGATGACAGTACCACACGAGAGACTGTGGCTAAGACACTGACTTCATGTCCGTGATGACAGTGACCTCAAAGGAAATTTAGGAAAGTATGAAAATTCAGTATTTAAAACTCAAAATCAGAACTGATTCAGAAAACAAATCTACTGCCTTCTAAAAACAATGCCAACCTGCAGTTGTTTTAATGAGACCTGCCTCACACAATTCAAATCAAAATATTACTTTCATCAGAGAATTATTTGCATTCTTCCATAAAATAGCACAGGAAATATGTTATGAAATTACTTGCCAAGGTCAAGAAAACTCATAATCTTGACAAGAGGGGGGAAAAAAAGAATAATCGTGCCTCTGTCTACACTGGTAGCTCTCAACTGGGGGGGCATTTTGCCCCTTGGGGAACATTTGGCAACGTCTGAAGGCATGTTTGGTTGTCACAACTGGGGGGAGTGCGGTCGGGAGAATGCTATTGGCATCTAGTGGGTAGAGGCCAGAAATGCTGCTAAACGTCCTACAGTGCACAAGACAGCAAAGCACTGTATGGCCCAAGATGTCAGTAGTGCCTACGTTGAGAAACCCTGGTCTAGATAGTGACAAATGATCTCGGAAGAAACGACCAAATACAGAGCCCCTACGTTCTGTTCTCTGTTGGGGGTGGGGGGTTGACAGTGGGGGAAGGGCTAAGGGAGGGACTCGCTTCTCCTCCAGTTGCACCTGTGCAGGGCCTGAGGCCAAGGGAAGGATGGCTCCCAACTCCTGACGGCTGAGGCCTCAGTGCATCTTCCATTAGGACTAAACGAAAATATTTAAATCCGGTAAAATCTTGATTTTACTGGAATTTGTATAGGCAAAGCCCCCAGTTTTGCAGACTTTTTTTTTCTTCTTCTACAAGGAAAAAGGAGCAAAATACATGGAAGAAGCTTATTCAAGGAACTTCAAAAACATGGCCTGGGGTCAAGTACAAATTCTACCCAATCTCCTGTTTTGTTTTCTGGACAATGGGAATTGGGGTCCAGAATGTTTAGCCTGAGGTCCAGGCTGACCCTCGACTATCAGAGAAGCATTAAATCACATTCACAGTGAGCTGTGCTTCTTAGAGCAGGAAATGAAACTCACACCTTTCAGTAAGATTTCAACATCAAGCTTGATGGGAAAAGGATTTTCTGGGTAACTCTGGGATAACCTGGAATCTCCCATCCCCTGGACATTTTGACTCATTGGAGTTTTCCTGTGGTTTACATTCCCCAAGATGTTCTTGACATTGGCAAGATTTACAGGAAAAGCTACTGACAGTATTACAAACTCCAATCCAAATCTTCCCTTTCTACCTTTTATGTCTGTAATGTTGGAATGCATCAAAATAAGCATGTGACATTTCTCCATAATGAAGAAAACCAAGTCAGCTGCTTTGTTTTTTAAATCTAAATAAAACTAAGAAAACAGTCACTAGGTTGAGAAAAGTTAACTGGCCTACAGAACAGCAGCAGGAGAGGATAAATATTTGGTTCCGATTTGCAGCATATTCCAGATGGGCAGCTTTACGTGTCTGTGACACTTTTGAGTCTGGAAAGTTTGATCTAAACATCTGCATGATTGTCTTGCTAGGAACAAGCCACACTGAAATGTACAGTTTTGCCTGATTCTCCCTAATCTCATTCTGACAGCTTCCCATACAAGCTGGGAACAGCGGGGACTAACTCTTCTCCAACATTATTGCTAATTGGCAGCAGCAAGACAGCCTGTGAGTTCCAGTATGTGAAAGATAGGGGAAAACAAAAACAAGGCCCAGCTCTAAAACTCCAATCAGCTTTAATTAGTCAAGAAAAATCAACAGCTTAAGAATGTACACCTACTGTGATAGTCAGAACCACATGGTTACAAAGTGTTTCTAGGTCCAGGTAAGGCTCCTGCACCTGTCACTTACCTTCTCTGGCTTTTGGGTTTTCCGCCTTTATAAATAAGGTGCTAAAAATTCTTGTCCTCTGTTTCTCCCAGATGTGGGAATGATTAATTTAGAAAAATGCAGAAATATCTTAATAGACCTGGTGCTAGGCGGTCATCCTCCCTGTGTCTCTTTCCTGGAATATACAAATGATTTGATATTAGGATGGTAAATACTCATAATAACCAGAGTCAGAAGTCCATTAATCAGAATCTACCTAATGGGACATCCAATCAAGGCACATTTTTTTTTTCCTCCTGTATGACAGCATGAAATAGTGAAAACATCATTAGCTGTGGTTCTCCTCACATCAGGGTTTCAAATCTTCCTCCCCTTAGCAAAATCAATCAGCTTCTCTGAACCTCTGTTTCCTCATTTGTAGAATGGTTTTACAGTGATTGCGGCAGAGTATGTGGTGAGGATGGAGTAAACAATGCGTGGAGAGCAGACTGCTGGAGCTCAGTGTGTGTGAGTCCCATTACCTGCCTCTCTGGCCCACAGCACTGCAGGCACCACTCGCACTTGACTGTCGTCCTTCCTGCGAAGTGTTTTGTTTGAATACTTCCTTAGGGAAAAGAATTAAAGCTTTAGAAACTGAACCAATAGTTAGGATGGACTTCAAACGAAGGAAACTTTTGTAGCAACTTCTGGGGTGAACTTATGACAGGTATGACTCATTTTCTTCTGTTTTCTGCACACAGAGCTCTGACTAATGAGAACTGGAAGTCCTTAAGGATGACCCTAAAAGGCCACAGAATCCTCAGTCACCCCGGAAAAGGGACGCTGTGCTCTCATGTATGGGTTAGGACTCTTCGGCTGCAAGGAACGTAAGCTACTTCAAGCTAGCTTGGATCTGGATTTGGGTGTGTAGGGGGGGGGGGGGCGGGGTGGATTTCAAGGGGACTTACAGAGCCAAAATGTGTGTCTATGTCTCTCTGTATATCTATTTCATTTTTACCGTCCCAAACGTCAGCTTTTCACATCCCGAATGACACACAGACAGCTGCCCGACAATTCTGGAAATTTTGTGTTACAGGCCCAACCATTTGAAGAAACTGATGCAATCAGATGGTGCCCCCATTCCAGATTCCCAGGGAAGAGAAGCTGATTGGTCCAGCTGGTGTCCACTGTATACACTTCAGCTCCAATCATCTATGGCCAAGGAGGCAACAGCCCATTGTACAGACATGGAGGCTGAGGTTTACTCCTGCCCTCCTGGATGGGGATAAAGGAGGAGGTCTCAAAGGGCAGGAGAAGAGGAGTGTCACCGTGTAGAGGCACCAAAGATGTCATTCCACTTTACATAGTAGAGAAAAAAGGGGATTAATGTTTCAGAATAATTTTCAATAACCAAGGTCACAATCTAAAAGGTATTCTGCACATACCACAATTAAGCCAGAAATTCAACTTAAACATATTTTGCTCTGCATCCCAATTGTTGCAGACACAGATGGTTGCCCACCTAACAGCCTGTTCCCCTTTCTGCTTAACTGGCAGGATCCCACATATATTTGGGTGTCCATTCCTCCCTCATATCAGTCATAGAAAGCTTTCCCTATCCCTGTGTTTAGAAGTAAATTAGTCTAATGGTTGCACTGTGATCCCTTTTGGCTTAGACATGGGCATATGACACAATTGTGACCAATAAAACATGATGATGAATCTTCTGAGAGGCCTTCTGCAAAGATATTTTTCTCACTGATAAAAAGAAACTCACAGGAACACTTCCTATCCATCTAACACTTTAGTGTCTGGATGTGAGGCCTGGAACTGTGGCAGCCATCTTATGACCATAAGGGGACCTAGCATGAAGACAAGAGAGCAGAAATATGGAAAGAACTTGGGCCTTTGATGAACCATTTGAGCAAATGAGTTAACCCACCTGGGACTGTTTTACCTCTGGCATTCTGTTTTATTTTATTTATTTATTTTAAAAATGGAAGTATAATTAACATATAACATTATATTAGTTTCAGGTGTGCAAAGTAATGATTTGTTGTTTGTTTATATTGTAAAATGACATCACAGTGAGTGTAGTTAAAATCTGTCACCCATACATAGTTTAAAATTGTTTGCTTTTGATGAGCGCTTTTAAGATCTACTCTCTTACTGACTGTCAAATATGCAGTTCACTATTATTAACTGTAGTCACCATGTTGTACATTACACCCTAGATTGTTGTTACTTGATAAAAGAAGTATTGTTTAAATCAGTGATTTTTAATTTTTTGTTACTTGCAATCCCAAACATCCTAATTGATGCACTTCGTAATTAATAGAAATCACAAAGCCACAAATAAGACATACTTTAATAAAAGCTGACAATAGCTGGAGAATAATTCCGAAAATGCTTAGAAGAAGGTGTCCCTTAGGCAATGTTGAAATAGATAGCTAAGAGATCACGAATCATTTCTAACACTCCCAGAGCCTTACCAAGACACAGCATTTTGCAGGCAGACCATTATTTTTTTATATTTATAAAAAGCAACTCAAAGAAATTATTTGTTTAGAGTAGCTTTTTTATGCTTCAAAGTCTTTGCTCCTGTAGATGTGGAGTTGGACAAGTTTAAAGTGGTTTCATTGTGCATTCTGCTTGCTCGAGTTTGATAGGCCGTGTTCACATGACAGGTCTATCCCTGCAGCGGATGTCTGGGATGCTTTGATGTGGGTTGCATTCGGACAGCCTAATACTAGGGGAAAATGTGCTGAAATCGAACAAGATTGCTTTCTGCCCAGCTGTTCTCTGAAGGCTCAGACATTTTTAGCACTGAGCTAAGAAGCTTGTATTTGTTTTGACGGTCTTGGCAGGGAGAACAATGGTTGATTATCCCAGCACTTTACTAACAAATAAGACTGCCTCCAGCAGAGATAAAATATGGGTCTTGACTTGATTGCATTTCATGTCCCAGGAAATTATTTTCTTTTCATTCTGATGCCCTTTCATTATGCAATGTACCTTTTGCTTTCTTTATCCTTGCCCCACGTGGTAACCCATGGCTTTCACTCTGAGAAGGCTGATTCCCAAAATCACCATGGCAGGGTGGTTGGATTAGCATATAAAACATGTATTTTCACTTCTCTAATTTCTTAGAAACTAATTTTTTGGTTTGTTTTTGGTTCTCCAGATTTGTATGGTTAGTTTCTTCTCTAATTTTCTGTCTGCTTGCTTTTGGCATTTGTTTACGTTGCTGAGACTGTTTCAGCGTAGAGAAGTCTCGGATTTTGAATTCTTTGTTGGATATGTATATTGTAAATACATTCTCCCATTCTGTAGATTGCCTTTTTACAGTCTCATGGAATCTTTTGATAAATAGAAATTATGAATGGTTTCAAACTTTTTAATTTGAAATAATGTTAAACTTACAAAAACTTTGGACTTGCAAAAATAATAGAGTTCCTGTGTACCCCTCATCCAGCTTTCCCTAAGAGTAACATATTCCACATTACATAATGATAGTGCAATTACTGAAGCCAGAAAATTAATATTGTCACAATACTATTAACTAATCCAGAGACCTTAATCTCATTTTGCTAATGGTCCACTACTATCCTTTTTACAGTTCAGGATCCAATCCAGGATTCCCACATTGCCTTAAATTGACATGTCTCCTTGGTCTCTTCCAAGCTGTGGCAATTCCTCAGTCTTTCTTTGTCTTTTATCACCTTGACACTTTTGAAGAGTAATTTTGTAGAATGTCCCCCAATTGGGTTTGTCTGATGTTTTCTTATGATTATCAACACTATTTTAAGCATTAGTAACTATAAACATGATATTTTTAAGAAGTTTTGGGTTTTTTTGGCCACCTTATTTAGCATTCAGTTTTGAATTTTGATAAATATTTACAGTCATGAAACCACTACCACGATCAACATATAAAACAGTGTCATCAACCCCCTAAAATTCCCTCATGTGCCTTTGTAGTCAGCTTATTCTCCCCAATCCCAACCCCTGACAAGTACCTATTTGTTTTTAATCCCTGTAGTTTTTTGTTTTTTCAGAATGCCATATAAATAGCATCATACAACATGGAGCCTTTTGAGTCGGCCTTTCTTCACTTAGCATAATGTATCTGAGATACATTCATGTTGGTATATCAGTAATTTGCTCCTTTTCATTGCTGAGTAGTATTCCATTGTGTGGATGTACCACAATTTGTTTATCTATTCACCAGTTGGTGGACATTTGAGTTGTTTCCAGTTCTAGCTATTACTAATAAAGCCACCATAAAAATTTGTGTCTAAGTCTTTGTGTGAGCACAAGCTTTAATTTCTCTCAGACGAATACTAGGCATGGAACTACTGGGTCATATGGTAAGAGTATGTTTAACTGTATGAATAAGTAATTGCCAAACAGGTTTTCAAAGTGGCTGTGCCAGTCTGCATCACCACCAGCGATACATGAGAATTCTGGTTTCTCCACATCCTTGGCAGCACTTGAGATTGTCAATTTTTTGCATTAGTTGAGATTACGTATTGGGCGGGGGGCGGGGGTGGGCAAGGATACCATGGATGTGATGTTGTGCTTCCCAGTGCATCAGATCAGAAGGCACATAGAGTAATATATCTTATTATGTCCAGGTTGACTTTGATCAATTGATTAAGGTGGTGTGTACCAGGATTCTCCAAAGTAAAGTTACTGTTTTTCCCTTTGTCAATAATAAGTATCCCCTGGGGAGACACTTTGAGACTATGCAAACACCCTGTTTCTCATTAGACTTTCACCCACTAATTTTAGCATCCCTTGATGATTCTTGCCTGCAATAATTATTACTATGTTGTTTGCCTGGTAGTAATTTTCTACTTCTATAATTCCTTCCAAATTTATAAACTGGAAGTTCTGCTGTGGGGAAGGGCTGTCCTTTTGCTCCCGTTTATTTATTCTATTGTATTAATATGGAGTCATAGGTACTTATTTTATTCTTTGGGTTATATTCCTTTTTTTCATATTTATTTTATTCCTCAAATTGCCCCAGATTTTGTGCTCTTGTACCTTTTTTTTTTTAAATTAATTAATTAATTTTTATCTGCGTTGTGTTGCTGTGTGCAGGCTTTCTCTAGTTGCAGCGAGTGGGGGCTACTCTTCACTGCAGTGCGCAGGCTTCTCACTGCAGTGGCTTCTCTTGTTGCAGAGCACAAGCTCTATGTGCTTGGGCTTCAGTAGTTGTGGCACGTGGGCTCATTAGTTGTGGCTTACGGGTTCTAGAGCACAGGCTCAGTAGTTGTGGCACACAGGCTTAGTTGCTCTGCGGTATGTGGGATCTTCCTGGACCAGGGATTGAACCCGTGTTGCCTGCATTGGCAGGCAGATTCTTAATCACTGAGCCACCAGGGAAGTCCTGGCTCTTGTGCCTTTTCAACGTCACCCACCTTTTTTTTTTTTTTCCCTTTGCAGTTCCTTCCTTTCTGGTTCCACATGATGGTCCATGCTCACCTTGTACTTTCCCTGTCCAAACCCTAGACTCAATCATTTTTCCAAGGATCCCTGGTTCCTTGAATTATAGGTTGGTATTTAGAACCAAGATCTTGGCACTAGGTGTGCTCATTGCTACTGGGGTGTCATTGCTTCTAGGCCCTTTCAACAGAAGGGAATAAGAAGTATATGTAGGTAGGTATACATCACACACACACACATCTGTGTATATGTGTGTGTGTATATTAAAAGCCATGAATTCATGCTGATACTATAGGTTCTATCCAACACCACAGGGCTCATTTGACTCTTCCCATTTCTCTAATTTTTATCTTCTTTCTCTGATAGTGAAAAACCCAGCTGTCATGACCTACAATGTATTTACTTATTTGTTCAAATGTCATACACGCATAAATTAGTTTCAGAATTCCTAACCCATACCCTTTACGAGGAACACTAGAGTACAGTATTTCTACACAGTTCTTTTTATCTTTAGCTTTACAGAATATAATCATCATCCTGTTTTCCAAAGTAACTTAAGTTAGTTCTTTTCTTCTTCTCCCCCTTCAGTGGGATTACGTTATCCAAGAAGTTGTTAAAGTAGTCATATTTATCAATCCACCAGGAATTGAGTTTTGGTACCCTTTTACTACAATATAACATACATAGAGAAAAGTATACAAATCATGAGTGTACAACTTGGTGTATTTTCACAAATTGAACGTCCTTGGTAACCAGCACCTCAGAAGCTCTGTCATGCCCACTTCCAACCACTATCCACTCATTATGGTAACCACCATCTAACTTTGAACACAATAAAGTCTGTTTTATACACTTTATATAAATAGAATGATGTACTTTTCTCTGTCTTTGGCTCAACATTCTGTTTGTGAGATTTATGCATGTTATTGAACGTGATTATCATTTGTTTGTTGTCATTGCTGCTTAGTATTCCATTATGTGAATATACAACATTTATTTACAGTGTTGACACTGACAGGCATTCGAGTGGTTTCCAGTATGACACTGCATGTGGGCTAGTATGACAGTACCTTCTTCACATGTCTTTTGAGGAGCATATGAATGCATTTCTGTTGGATACCTTAGCAGTAAAATTTGCTGAGTTATAGGGTTGCGTATGTTCAACTTTCATAGATACCTTCAGTTTGCAGTCCTGTAAGCAATATACAGGATTATAGTTGCTCCATATCCTAGCCAATGCTTAGTATCATCTAGCTTTTTAGTTTTACTCATTTTGGTAGATGTGATACACACTGGAGTTTTGGTTAGCATTTCTCTGATGTCTAATAAACTTGAGCACTTTTTCATAGGTTTATTGTCCATTTGGCTAATCTCTTTTGTGAAGTGTCTATTTGAGTCTTTGCTATTTTTCCACTGACTGACTGACTTGTATGTTTGCTTACTTTCTTGTTGATTTGTAGGGGTTCTTTATATCTTCTGAATACAAGTCCTCTTTTTGAATTATGTATTATACATAACTTATCCCACTCTGTGGACTTCCTTGGCACTCTTTCAATCATGTTTTCAGAAAAATAAAAGTTCTTCATTTTAACATAGCCCATTATCCTTAATGTTTAGCACTTTTTATGTCCTTCTAAAGAAATATTAACTACTCCAAGGCACAAAGAGGTTCTCCTACTTGTAGAAATTTTTGTTTTATGTTTCAGTTTAGATTGCAATCATCTAGAATTGTTTCTTATGTGTAATGTAAACTAAGGATCAAGATTTATTTTTTTCTTCCTGAAAGATTTCTAATTGCTTTAGAACAATTTATTTTAAACAAATATGTTTTTCTAGTTTATCGTAAATTAAGTGACCATATACATGTGTATCAATTTCTGGACTCTAAATTCTATTGTTTTTGTCTATTTGTATATGTTTTACAATAATTCTACACTCTATATAACATTATAGGTCTTGATACCTGATACTGTTCGTCCTATAGGTCTGTTCTTCCTCAATATTGTTTTGGCTATGCTTAGCACTTTGCATTCCCATATACTTTAAAATCAACTTGTCAATACCCACCAAACACACATACTCTCACACAAAACAGCAGGGGTTTTGCTTTGGCTTGCACTGAATTTATAGATCAATTTGGGAGCACTGTCATCTTTACAATATTGTGCTTTCCAATCCATGAAGATGGTATATCCCTCCATTCATTTAGGCTTTCCATAATTTTTTCCCAATTGTGTAGTTATCTTTTTGTTACTTCTCATTCAATTGCATTGTAGGCCAAGAACATGCTTTGTGTGATTTAAATTCGTTTAAATTCATAGGGATTTGCTTTGGTCATGTATACTGTTAATTTTGGTAAATATTCCATGTTCACTTGAATAAAATTTATATGCTGCAGTTGTTGACTATGGTGTTCAATGTAGGTTAAGATTATTAATTGTGTTGTTCTATTTACTGATTTTTTGTCTACGTTATCATCTACTGAGAAATAGACTTATCTATTTCTCCTTTCAGTTCTGTTAACTTGTTTCATATACTTTGAGGCTATATATTACATGCATAAAAATTTAGCAGTGTTATGCTAAACAGAGTTAAATCAATCCTGGTGTATTGACTCTTTTATCATCATCTAATATCATTTCTTTTGTAATATTTACTTTGTTATGTACAGCTACACTATCTTTGTTTTTCTTAATGTTGTATGCTATATTTTGTTCCATCTTTTTACAGTTAACATTCCTGTGTCCTTATATTTAAGGTGTGTTTCACATAGTTGAGTTTTTAGAATTCAGTCTAACAATCTTTAAATTTTAATTGAAGTATTTGGTCCATTTACACATTAGTGCAAATACTGAAAAAATTATATATTTGGTTTAAATCTACATCTTATAATTTTCTCCTCTTTGTTCCACTTCTTTCCAATTACTCAAGCCTGTTCAATCATTTCATTTCCACCCTCTATTATCTTTTTAGATATTACATTCTTTTATCTTTTTTAAGTGGTTTCCCTAGAAATTATACCATACATTCTTGACTTAAAACAGTTTAATACAAATTAATGCTTTTGCTACTTCCTGGACAATGCAAGGACTTTAGTGGAATACTTTAACTCCATATATTTCCTTCCACTCAGGTAGGTTTTGGAATATAGTTTTGAAGATAAACTACTAGTTTTCTAGGCAAAAAGCCAGGAGGAAGACATTGCATGTAGTAAGAACAGCGAGTCTGGGTACTGACTTTGCCCTCTCCCATCTGGCTCATTCTGTTTTTTCTCTGTGAACCATGAGCTGACCTCTATGACTACATCGCCAAGCAGGCTTGCCCTCTGGCTTTCTGTTTTGTAGCCAATGAGAGGCTCTGCAGGTGAGTGAAAGGTTAGAGCAGTTGGAATACTTATTTGCTCCCTCCAAGCCTACTATGATTTTGACAGCAGCTACACACTGCCCCCCCCCCCGCCCCCAACCCACCAGCTCCTGTTCCCAGCTCCTACTCCCACCAGGCTCTGCTGGTATGACTCCTTCCTCCTGCTTCTTTAGACCTTTCCAGGTGACAGCTCCCTGCTGTTGCTGGTCCCTGGGTGATTCACTGTACTTGTTGCTTCCCCTAGATCAACTCTAACCTTTATTCATAGTCCCTAGGGTAAACTTCCTGCAAGGAAGTATTTTTCCTGTTTAACCCTTGATGTTGATACATGGAGGAGAGGCAAGGAGAGGGTATTCAGAGGAAGCAGCATAATTTAATGTGGTCTGACAATGGGGTTGAGATGAGGGAGGCCCAGAGACAAGCCTGGGAGTGAAGATGGGGACTTATCATGAGGGTCTGCCCAGTCCAGTCTGGACTTCACCCTGTGGGCTGTGGGATTCACTGGTAGTTTTTAAAGAGTGATATGGCCAGGGTCACTCAGGTGTAGCAAAATAGAGGAGGGACTGGGAAGGAAGGGACTGACACAGGGAGACTGGTCTGAAAGCAGTTGCAATAATATTCCACATCCAGTGGCTGCCCAGTGTAGATAATCAACCCCAAACTCCTGACGGTGGTCTACAAGGCTCTGGCTGATCTGGCCTCTGTCTACCCGTCTGACCTCAGCTATGCATTCCCCTTGTTCATGCATCTTTGTCAAACTGTGCGTTTCTCCCCTGTTCAGTCAACATGTCAGGCTCCTTACAACCTCAGGGCTTTTGCAATTGCTGTTTCCCTGTTTGGACGCATTCCAGACTTCTCACCATTCAGGTCTCAGCTCAACAATACATTCTTAGAGAGGTCCTCAGCAGCTACCCTCCCTAATGTGGCTTCCTTTGGAAGCCACATATTACTGGAGGTTTTCTCCCCATAGGACTTATTACTGTCTGAAATATTTTCTTTATTAGTTGTTGACTTATGTATTGTCTGCCTCCTTTTGCTAGAATGCAGAGTTCATCAGAGAGGGACCTTGTCTTATTCACCAGTATACCTTTAACTCCTAGAAGACTACCTGGAACATAATAGGTGCTCAATCATTTCTTGAATGAATGAATTAATGAACTTATCTCTCTGTTTGGCTGCCAATACATACATACATTCAATCCTTTATCACCTCTACCCCATCTTTAACTTTCACTTAAATTTTAATTGAAGTATTTGGTCCATTTACACATTAGTGCAAATACCACAAAATAAGAATTTTTGGGGAAAAGATCATTACTGCTGCTGATGAAAGATGACTCCATTGGGGAAAGCTTCCTGCAAGACGTGGAATGTGACAGGGTCTTCAAAGAGAGGCAGGGAGCTTGGATGTGTGAAACCATCTATCAATGAATTCAAGCCTTAGACTATCAAAAACCAAAATAAAACAAAAAATCCAGACTAAAACATTAAAAAAATAAAAGCACTTAGATATTGCTAGTTTTCTAGTGGTGTGTAATAAACACTCAGCAGCTTAAAACAATACTACTTACTCTGTCACATTTCCGTAGGTGAAGAATCCAGGTGGGCACTTCTGGGTTCTGTTCAGTATACTCCAAAGTTGAAATCAAGATGATTTCAAAGTTGAAATCAGCCATCAGGGCTCTTATCTGAAGGCTCTGGGGAAGATTCTACTTTCAAATTCATTCAAGGTGTCGGCAGAATCCAGTCTTTGAGGTTGTAGGACTGAGGTCTTTGTTGTTGGCTGGCTGTCAGCTGCCACTCATATTCATTCTTACATAGCCCCTCCATCTTCAAGTGAAAAACAGCATGTTAAATCACTTTTGCTTTTTGAATATCTCTGACTTTCCCTTCTGCCTTCCTCTTCTACTTTGAAGGGATCATGTGATTACATTGGGCCCACCCAGCTAATCCAGAATAATCTTCCATTTTAAAGCCAACTGAGGGCTTCCCTGGTGGTGCAGTGGTTAAGAACCCACCTGCCAATGCAGGGGACACAGGTTCGAGCCCTGGTCCGGGAAGATCTCACATGCTGCAGAGCAACTAAGCCCGTGCACCACAACTACTGAACCTGCGCTCTAGAGCCCATGAGCCGCAACTACTGAGCCTGTGTGCCGCAACTACTGAAGCCCATGTGCCTAGAGCCTGTGCTCTGCAACAAGAGAGGCCACGACAGTGAGAGGCCCAATGCACCTCAAGGAAGAGTAGCCCCCACTCACCACAACTAGAGAAAGCCCGCGTGCAGCAACGAAGACCCAGTGCAGCCAAAAATAAATAAATTAATTAATTAAAAACAAAAAGTCAGTCACCAAGACCAGCACACTTTCAAGGGGAGAAGAATTCGGCTACATCTTTTGAGGGAGTGTTGTCAAAGAATTTGAGGACGTATTTTAGTCTTTTTCATCAATGGTTGCTCTGTAGATAGTTGTGAATTTGTTGTCCTCGTGAGAGGCAGTGAGCTCAGGGTCGTTCTACTCCACCATCTTGGCCACTCTCTCCAAGGACATATATTAAAACATTCTCCTATTCTGTGAATAATGATAGGTGCATGGCAGATTTGGAGGTTGATTCCCAAATGAGCCAGTGTCTTTGTTCTTTGTCCCTTTAATTACCCAGTTTACCCCTCCTGGAAAAAGATTTGACATTTCCACTTTCTAGCAGAGTTGAAAATAAGCCTAGAAATGGTGCAGAAAATGGCTATGATTCAAACCCCAAACTCTTACCGAGTGCCTTCTATATGCCATGTCCTGTGCTGTGCAGTAGAAATAAAGAGGTGATTAATATAAATCTCCACTTTAGAGGAACTGCTGTCTAATGAAAAGGCAGAGAGGTAAAGAGGACGTTAGCATAAAATAGTATAGGTAATCTTTACCTCACTCCTTATTTTCCATTTCTATATCCTCTTCTTTCCCAGTACTTAGTACAAATGGTATTTCCCCACTTATTTGCTTCTTTTACTTGTTTATTACTGTTTTCTTTCCACTGTATCCCCAGAGCCTAGCTCAGTGGCTGCTACATAGACATGCTCAGGAGTACTTGTCAATGAATAGCTGGGATGTGGTAAGCACGGTGCAGTATGGCAGCAAGTAGCAGGGACACCCACCCCAGCCTGGAAGAAAGGCTCCCTGGAGGAAGCAATCCTACACTGAGATTTGAAGTATGACCAGGAGTCCTCAAGGTGGAGCATGTGTGAATTGTTCCCATCCTCAGGAACAACATCCCAAGCGGAAAGAAAGTCCAGTTCATTCAAGGGACTGCAAACACTTCTGAGTGCTGGAGAGGAGAAAGCGGCAGGGCCTGGGGAGTGGAGTGGAGAGAGGATTGCAGAGGGAGTAATGAGAGATGACGTAAAAATACAGTAGGACCAGGTTATTGAGAACTTCCCTTGTGAGAAAATCTGGGGAGTATGGACTTTATCCTAAAAGCAATGGGGGAACTATTGAAGGTACTGAAATAGAAGAACGACAAGGTCAGGTGTTTTTAATAGTCTAGCAAGGATTAGAAGGGCCACCCTAGATCCTTGCTCCATGCTTTGAGAGTAGGGGCTACAGATGTCTCAGGAGCCAGACTCCAGAGGTTACACGGTAGAAGTTATTCTAGACCATCTTTCTGCAGAAGGCACAATACCCCCTCATCTACCCTGGGGCCAGGGCCAGGGGTATGGAACAGCAGCCTCCTCAGGCCCATGAGGCCAGGCCTCACTGCGCCCCCACCCAGTGGCCCTCACAGCTTGTAGAAACCAAACCCTGCTCCTCCTCATTCTCTGGCTCCCTTTCAGAAGTGGAATTGAAGTGGGCACCCCAAGCCCAATTACTAGAACACAGAGACTATGAGTTGGAAAACATATTTTCCCTGCAACAAGAGAAAACGTGCTGAGGTTGGATCTCCTAGGCTCTCCCCACCGGAAGCATCCATGGAACGTGCAGAATAACTGAAAAGCAGTTTTTTCTTGGAAACATATGGAAAATAGGTTGTTTGCTTGGAGGAAAATCATAACTTGTTTTTTCCCCCCAGAGGAAAATTAAAACTCTCACACGTTTAGTCATTTCAATCGCTTGTTTGTCTTGTGCTTTTGAACTAAAATGCAGGCCTGGGGAGAGTGGTGTTGTTGGTGAACAGGAAATCTTAGAGGGTTAGTTCCATTGGTCAAACTATAGGAATTCCAAACTCAAATTGTCCATTCATTGTCTCTAAGGCAAGAATGGGGTCATTAAGCCACAAAGCCAAATGATGCATCTTTTGTAGAAAGGAGGATGGCATTGATTATGTAGTGTGTATATGGGGTGAGGGTGGGGTGTGCAGAATGATAGAGAATGGTGAAATGTGAAAAATCCAAATGTAATCGCCAAAGCAGTCTTGAAATAATCCTCTCTTTGGAGACCGGATCTTCCCAGTCAATATGGAAACAAAAGAAAATGGCCTGGGGTCCAGAAAATGGGCCCCAGGAAGATGAGGTGGAGTTGGGTGTTTGTGGTGAATAAAAAGAGCCAGGAGGCATTTGTTGGGGATTTCTTTTGCCCAAGCGCCTCCTCCAGCTGGTCTTCCCCTCCCAGGAGGTCCCACTGGAGTTGCCTTCTTCCTCTCTTCAGCATCCCTCTTTGAACAACCTCAGAAGCTCTTTTCTTGGTAACGTGAGAAGCTACATGGGAGGCTTCAAGGCTACATTCCGAATGATGACTTATGCTAGGTTATTCACAGCCTCCCCTTCCCACCAATAATTCTTCCAGAGAGCATTTAGCTAATTTGGAAAAAGCGTATCAAATCCCCCAGAGAACAGTGTGCCTCTTAACTGTGGATGAATGTAATTCTAATCATTCTCCAAATGCTCAAACCTCTCAAACTGAGTAACCCAAATGTGCAAAAAACTGCCTGCCAGCTTCTGAAGAGAAAGTTGATTACCCTGAGGGGGAACTGGGAGTGGGAGGAGGAGATGGAGATTGATTCTCTGGATAGAACACTTGATAAGCCTTGTGCGTATTTCCAGAAGTAGGACTTAGGTGAGCCAAAATAATCACACCCTCCTCCTTAAAAACCATCTTACTAAGCACCTAATATGTGCCAAGAACATTACTCAGTGTTTGTAAAGATTTCCAAAAAACACAGCCAGTAAACCTTAAGCAAAGGAAACCCATGAAGTGAGTCCCACGTTCAGTCTAGCTTTCTGCCATGGGACATGCTCCAAATGGCGGCATGAGAAAGTAGATATTAAAAGACAGCAGTGGTCTCACTGGGTGGTGACAACAGGGTTCAGGCTGCTGCGGTGACTGGAATGGATGGGATAGGGTATTAAAGAAGAAAGAACTGAACAGATAACTTGCCCCAGAAATCTGCATTCATGCGCCCTTTAGGCTTTGGCCAAATACAAAGCTGTACATGTGCAAGGCAAGACCCTGCATGGTTGGGCAGAGAATGGCTACGGAGAGACAATGAACTGATGGAAATTCTTGAGGTTACACAGTGATGGGGGACGTTGGGCTTCTGGCCAGTCTCAGTGTAGATATGTTACTGAACACTCTGGGCATTTAGCTGAGACCCCAGAACGTCCGATCCAAGGAATAGGACTACTCCAGACCTAGCATGTGGACTATTCTTGACCCACCTTAACAAAGCCAAAAAACAAGGCTCAACAGGATCAAAGTTGAATTAAATGCTTGCCAAAGCAATACTCAACACTCAACACTCAACATTCTTTAAAAGAAAACAGCATAAAGCAAACTCAACATTGTAGCATTCATAATGTCCAGCATTCAGAAAAATTACTGGACATGCAAAGTAGCAAGAAAATGTGACCCGGAACTTCCCTGGTGGCACAGTGGTTAAGAATCCACCTGCCAGTGCAGGGGACACAGGTTCAAGCCCTGGTCTGGGAAGATCCCACAGGCTGCGGAGCAGCTAAGCCTGTGCTCCACAACTCCTGAGCCTGTACTCTAGAGCCTGAGAGCCACAAGTACTGAAGCCCGCATGCCTAGAGCCTGTGCAAGAGAAGCCACTGCAATGAGAAGCCCACGCACCGCAGCGAAGAGTAGCCCCTGCTTGTTGCAACTAGAGAAAGCCCGAGCGCAGCAATGAAGACTCAACACAGTCAAAACTATATGAATAAATAAATAAATTAAAAAAAAAAAGTGTGACCCATAACCAGGAGAATAAAGTCAATAGGAACAGCCCCAGAGATGACACAGATGTAGTCAGTAGCAGCCAATGATTATAAAACAGCCATTACAAATAAGTTCAAGAATTTAAAGGAAAAGATGGACATCTCAATATAGAAATCTCAACTGAGAAAGAGAGACTTTAAAAAGAAACAAGTGGAAACTATAGAACTGAAAAACATAATTTATGAAATGAAAAACTTCATTAGAATGGACAATGCAGAAGAAAAGATTAGTGAACTTGAAAACAGATCAACAAATACTATCTAAACTGAAACAGAGAGAATAAAAGGATCTTACAAAATGAACAAAGACTTGGTGATCTGTGGAAAAATATCAAGTAGTATAATATGAGTGTAAGTGGAGTCTTCATAGGAGAAGAAAGGAAAAAATGAGGCAAGGAAAAAAAAATGGAAGAAATAACGAGCAATATTTCCCCAAATTAGGTGACAAAATTTCACCATTCAAATAAAAAAAACCTCGATGGAACTTACTCAAGATAAGCACAAAGGAAACCACACCTAGTCATTTCATAAACAAATGGCTGAAAGCCAAATATAGAGAACATTTTAAAAGCAGCCAGAGGAAAAAAGGTTACATACAAAGGAACGATGATAAGAAATACTGCTGATTTCTCATCAGACATAAAACCAGTCAGAAGATATGGGGCAACATCGTTGAAGTTCTAAATAAAAAAATAAACGAAAACAAAAAGTTCCCAGTCAACCTAGAATTCTGTATCTGGCAAAAACAGCCTTAAAAAAAAAAGTAAATAAAGACATTTTCAGATAAGCAAAAGTTGGATTATTTACTAGCATACATGTACCCTAAGAAATATTAAAGTAAGTTCTCCAGGCGAAAAGAAAATGATTCCATAAGTTATCAGATCTATATGAAGAAGAGAACAAGAAATAGGAAATCTGTTGGGTAAAAATATAAAAGACATTCTTCTCATTTTAGAAATTTGTTAAAAAGACATTTGACTGCTTAAACCAAAAACATTAGCAAAGTACTGTGAGGTATATAATCTATTTAGAAGCAGGGTGTATTAGCAACAGTAGCACAAGAGATAAGAAGGGGCAAATAAAAGTATACTGTGTGAGGTCGCTACATTATATGTGAAGTGGTATAAAGTTAATTCATTATCACAGGTAGACTGATATGTTTATTTTAATCCCTGGAGCAACTGCTAAAAATTAAAACAAAGAAGCATAGCTAAAAAGCCAATAGAGAAGATAGAATGGAATACTAGAACACATTTAATAGATCCAAAAAAAGGAAGGAAAAGAGGGAAATAAGAAAGAGAGAATGAATAGGGCAAAGAGAAAATAAATAGCAAGATGGTAGAATTAGACCCAGCTAAATCACTGATTACTTTATATCTAAATAGACTAAACAGTCTAATAAAATGAACAATACTGCCAGATTGGATTTTAATGAGATCCAATTACACAATGTTTATGAGAGACACACTGTAAATATGAAGACGCGTACAAGCTAAAAGGAAAAGAATAGAAAAAGACAACCATGTAATGATTAATTGTGAAAACGCAGGAGTGGCCATATTATCAGACAAAGTCAAGAACAATTGTAAGCTATAAAGCAGGACATTACATAATGACAAGAAAGTCAATTCATTAAGAAGATGTACAATTCCTGAATGTATATATATCCAATAACAAAGCTTCAAAATGCATGAGTGCAAAACTGATAGAACTGAACGGAGAAATAGACAAATCCACAATAAGAGTTGAAGAAGTTTACCCTCCTCTCTTAAGAATTGTTGGATGTTATATAAACATATAAAACATCAGAAAAGATATAGAGGACTATCAACAATATAAACATAACTGGCATTTGATCAAATACTAATCAACAGTTGCAGAATATGTATTATTTTCAAATGTACTTGGAACATTCACCAAAATAGACCATAAGCTGGGCCATGAAACACATCTCAATACATTTCAAAGGATTACAATCATCAAGAGGGTACACTTTGACAATAAGAGAATTAAAATAAAAATCAAGAACAAAAAGATCTCTGGCCAATTTAAATATTTTGAAATTAAGCCATACACATCTAAATAATCCATGAATCAAAGAAGATATCACAAGAAAAGAAAATATTTTGACCTGCTGATAAAACCACAACATATCCAAATTTGTGAGATTCAGCTAAAGAAGTATTTACAGTAAAATTTATGGTCTTAAATGCTTATATGAGGAAAGAAGAAGGCCTAAATCAATTACCTAAGCCTCCATCTTAAGCAACTAGGAAGAATAAATTATACCTATTATAAATAAAAAGAAATGATAAAGAGTGTAATAAAAAGTAGTGAATAATAGTTTTCAGTAATAATAATCAGTGAACTAAAAAGTAGACAAACAATAGAGAAAATCAACAAAGCCAAAAGTTTTCTTTGGAAAGAGTAATAAAACAGACCTCTAGCTAGACTAATCAAGAAAAAAAGAAAACACAAATTACCAATATCAGGAAGGAAATGTAAGACACCACCGTAGACTCTATAGTCATTAAAAGACAGATAAAAGACTATCTAATAACCTCATGTCAATAAATTAGAAAATTTTTAATTGACAAATTCTTTAAAAGGCACATAAAAATCACAAAATAAAAAGTATAGGATATGAATAACTCTCTGCTAAAGAAATTAAATTTGTAATTAAAAGTCTTTGCCACAGGAAACTCCAGGTCCACATGACCTCATTTATGAATTCTACCAAACATTTAAGGAAGAAATAATACCAACATTATACAAACTTTTTCAGAAAATAGTGGAGGAGAGAACACTTTTTAACTCATTTTATGAGTCCTGCATAACTCCAGAAAGGGTTAGGGTTAAGGACATTGCAAGGAAGGAGTTACAGACTGATATCCTTCCTGTGCCTATATGCAAAATTTCTTAACTAAATTAACGTAGTATTTTAAAAGGATGTAATACATTATTACCAAGTAGAGTTTATCTCAGCTATGTAACATTAGAAAGATTGCAAGATACTAGGCCAATATACAAAAATCAATTGCATTCATGTAAAAGAACAACAAACCGTTGGAAAATAAAATGAAAAACTCAATATCACTTACCTTAGCATCAAAAAATTGAAATACTTAGGGACAAAGACAATGACAGATATTTAAAACCTCTATGTAGAAAGCTACAAAATCCTGTTGAGAAATATTAAAGATCTGAATAAACAGATATTTCATGTTCAAGAATGGGAAGATTCAACATTGTTAAGATGTCAGTTAATCTATGGAAATATCACAATAACCATCCCAGTAGTCCTTTGGGCGGGGAGAGTATAAATTGACAAGCTGATTCTAAAATTTACGTGGAAATGCAAAGCTCCTAGAAGAGTCAAATAATCTTGAAAAAGTACATAGTTGAATGACATATCACCTGATTTCAAATCTTTTATAAAGCTACAGTAATCAAGACAATGTGGTGTGGAACTTCCCTGGTCATCCAGTGGTTAAGAATTTGTCTTACAATTCAGGGGACATGGATTCCATCTCTGGTCGGGCATCTAAGATCCCACATGCCACAGGGCAACTAAGACCACGCACCGTGACTACTGAGCCGGCACTCTCTGGAGCTCACGGACTGTAACTAGAGAAGCCCATGCACCGCAACAAAGAGCCGGCGCGCCACAACAAAATATCCCGCATGCCGCAATGAAGATCCCACATGCTGCAACTAAGACCCAGTGTAGCCAAATAAATAAATAAATATTAAAAAAAAATACAACATGGTGTAAGAATAGAAAAATAGATCAGTGGAACAGATAGGGAATAGAGAAATAGATCCAAACATATATGGCCAATGAAGTTTTCATATCCAAGCTAAGGCAATTCAATGGGGAAAGAAAAAAATCTTCATTTTTAAGGTGCCAAAATAACTGGGTATTTATATGGGGAAAAAATGAATCCTGATACTACCTTACAACATAGCCCAAAATTAATTCACTGCAGATCATAGACCTAAATTTAAAAGCTAAAACTATATAGCTTCTAGGAAAAAAAAATAGAATATCATCCCTAATTTGAGAAAGGCAAAAATTTCTTAGAAAAGACACAGAAAGCAGTAGCCATAAAAGAAAATTTAATAAGTTGGATCTTATAAAAATTAACCATTAAAGATACCATTTAAAAAGTCAATAGGAAAGCCATATGCTGGAAGAAAAATGCATAAAATTGTACACTTTGGAAAACTGTTAGTTTGAGAACTTTAGGAAATCTCTCCTGGTGCCCCCTCCAACCCTGTCTGCCTTACAGACCCTCAGAGTGAGCTTTTTAAAAGGGAAACCTGACTGTGTAACTTCCCTACTTAACACATTTCAGTGGACTCCGTTGCCCTTAAAAGTTCAAATTAATAGGCTTAGAGAGTCCTTGACGATTAGGCCTCTGCTTACCTCTCCAGTCCCTTCTCAGGCTTTTTTTTTTTTTTTACTGTCACTCCTATATCCCTCAGCCCTTGTCGCAGTAATGCTGCATAGAAAACCATCCCCACATTCAGTGGCTTGAACCCTCCCTCCATCATTTACTCTCATGGATCTGAAGGTCAGCTGGAGCAATTCTGCTTCCGGCTGTGGCAGCTGGGGTGGGTGATCTAGACTGGGCTTGGCTGAGTGGCTCTACCTTTAGATGCAGTTCTGTGGATTGGCCTGAAGGCCATGCTGCATGTGTTTTCTCATCCTCCTTGGACCAGCAGAGCAGTTGGGGCATGTTCTTCTTATGGCAGTGGCAGAAACTCATGCAGGTGAGTGGAACACCCAATGCCTAAGACCTAGGCTCTTAAGATTAGCACTGTGAAAAAAAAAAAAAAAGATTGGCACTCTGACACATCTACCAATTTCACGGCCAAGTCAAAGTCAACACAGAAAGAAGTACTCTTCATCCTACCCAGGGCAAGGTTGAGCCAGCAGAGAGTGAAGTACTGGGACCAGTAGTTCAGACAAATAGAAGCACTTTCAGCACCCCTCCACGGTAACACATGCTCCTTTTCCTGCCCTCAGACATCCCATTCTTTATAGACTGCCAACCTCTCACCCACTCTTGACTCCTCCTTGCTCCTCCCTGAGTCCAGGCCAGGCCAGGCACCCCTGCTGTGTTACCCTGTACTTCCCTCTCATGGCTCTTACTACACAGCACTTGGCTGTTCACTTGTCTGTAAACCAAACCCTTTATCCCCTTCAAAGGTGTAGATCTTGTCCTTGATATATGACCTAGGGATGGGGAAAGTTTGTTCCTGTGTATGATCTGTAGTTCCTGGAAACAGAACACTGGGCGTTTCATGTGTTGGGCCTGAAACATTTGGAAGGTTTGGCATACATTTTTCTTTGGGTTACAGACAGAAACTAAGCATAATGAATTCCTGCTGCTTTTGTTTGCCCACATCTCTTTGGCCTTTAAAAAATAATAGCAGCTGGCCTTTGGGGAATAACTCCTGTGACACTGTACACAGACAGGCTTCCCCTGTGTCCTCTGTCCCCGTGGTCAAGGTTGAACTAATCGAATGTTCTCACCCAACAGGTGAGGAGCCTCATGGGAAAATAATTTGAAAAGCCCTTTCTCCAAGACAGTTCTTTGATGTACTGCCCATTTCCCAGAGCTACGGGATTCCTGCTCTCCAGATTCCCAGAGCTACTGGGGTTTCTACTCCTGAAGAAGTTCTTATGTTTAGCTTTTCCTGGGATTCTCTAGGCTATCATAAGTCCTTTCAATAAATGCTAACATTTCATTTTAATTAAATTAGCCAGAGTCAACTTCTATTACCTATTATTTAAAAAATATATATAGTTGATGTTTCAACAAGATGCTCAAAACTTCAGACCCTATTGTATATCTTCTCTCTTCTTCTGGTTCACCAGGAAGTGGGTAGGGAGCTTGCCAGTTCTTATTTAGGGTTAATTGACCTTTGAGCTCTTGTAAAGCTCATTCTGAAAGGCAAATCTCTGGATAATTTAAGGCTGTCAGCAGCTGGGAATCTCTATGTGTAGGCATCTTTGCTTTGCCAAGGAGAGAAAGAAACTTCCTGTGGCAGCTGGAGTAATAAGTGGCTACTGTGTACCAAGTCCTGCACATTAAAAATCTACCCCCATAATTGTACTTGCTGAGCAGGTCTTTTGAGTATTCTTAGAGCTTTGAGGAAGGAGATAGTCACTAGAAATTACTAGGGTTGGTGAGCTAGAAGATGGCCTGGGAGCCATCGTGTTGCATATTCAGATAAATCCCTCTGGTGAGGAGCCTCTCAGTGTTTCATTGACTCATCTATCACCTATCTATCTATCTATATCTATCTATCTATCTATCTATCTATCTATCTATCTATCTATCTATCTATCTATCTATCATCTATCGATAGACTTGACCGAACTTTCATGGGCCCTGGGCATTTTCACATTTTCCATAAGCTAGACAGTATGTAACATGGTAGTTAGCCCAGCTTGCTGAAGAGAAGGTCTGAGGCACACTTCATCATGGGCTAATCCTCACTTTGTGCTGAAGCTCCCACTTGCTGGGTGACACCGGAGAACAAAAGCATCCACCCATTAGTTCCTGCATGTCATGCCTGTAAAACAAAATTATGGAATCCTGTTCTAATTTGGGACAGAGGACACCTCTAGTTTATTCTTAATTGTCCTTCTATGCAAATTTGTCTTTTCCTTTCTAATTTGTCATGTGAGAAAAGTTAAATTAGCCTGAACAGGTGGGAACAAACTCTACTTTTGAATTCTTCACTTCCTTCCCTTAGGCATTTAATCAGTTCTGTTTTTTGGAGAAGATTTGTTTGGCAAGTCGAAGAGAAGATAACAAGACTGGGGGATGGGGGAGGTAGGTTTTTAAAGGTAGAAGTACAGAAGGTGCTTAGGATGGAAAGCACATTCTCTACAGCTATATTTTACCATAATTGAAGATTTAAAGCAAGGTGGATTTGATTTGAATCATGAGGCTGCAATTAAATTTATTTTTCTTAGAAGCACACTCTTAGTACATGATATAGTCTTAATGCTTGCTCTTCACAACTAACTTGGAGAAAGCTTCATATTTCACTATGAATATATTTCTTTATAAAGAGTATGTTTCATTAATGGAAAGATTTTTGAGAGGCAACAAGGTATAATAGGAAAAGCATTAGGTTTTTAGAAGACCTGGATTCTTGTTCCTCTCCCTGGTTCTTACCTGCTGGGGTGACTTCACATAGGTCCCTTACCTCTCTGAGCCACAATTTTATCTTTCATAAAAGAATAACCTCGGCTTCACCCTGCCTAACCTACATGGCTGCTGAGCTCAATGAAGGGAAGGTGCTTGGTAAATGGCAGCTACTCATAGGCTTTGCAGGATGGGTTAATTAGGAGCAGGGCCTACCATTCCCAGCAGCCACTGACCAACTTAGCTTGGACAGGGTTCAGGGAACTGGACTAGTGTGGAACGTGGTAAGGACCACAGCCATAAGTTCATCTGGGAAGGGCTTCCTGACTCCACAGCTCTGATGTATGTCACTATGTACATAATGGGAGGGTAAGCTGGCATTGCTTTTGGGATGCAGTTTGGCACATTCTTTTTTTTTTTTTTTTTTTTGCTGTACGCGGGCTTCTCACTGCTGTGGCCTCTCCCGTTGAGGAGCACAGGCTCCAGATGCGCAGGCTCAGCGGCAATGGCTCACGGGCCCAGGCGCTCCGCGGCATGTGGGATCTTCCCAGACTGGGGCACGAACCTGTGTCCCCTGCATCGGCAGGCGGGCTCTCAACCACTGCGCCACCAGGGAAGCCCTGGCACATTCTTTATTAAAATTAATATAATTGCACTTACACTTCTAGGAATCTATCCTGCTGAGATATCTGCACAAGTGCATAAGAAATAACCATAGTTGTTATTGACTATTACTGATTGCCAGGTTCTAGGTTCTATATAGGTATTAATTCATTTAATCCTCACAACAACCCTCTGAAGT
The DNA here is from genome assembly GCF_951394435.1 of Stenella coeruleoalba. NCBI lineage: Eukaryota > Metazoa > Chordata > Mammalia > Artiodactyla > Delphinidae > Stenella > Stenella coeruleoalba. The sequence goes on from NC_137154.1 coordinate 22,789,681, forward strand.
TATTAACCCCATTTTTTTTAGGTAGGAAACTGAGGCACAGAGAAGTGAAGTAAACTTCCCTGGGTCACAGAACTGGCAGATGGCCATCTTAGTCTTGATCTTGAGCTGCTGTAACAGAATACCATAGACTGGATAGCTTATTAACAACAGAAATTTATTTCTCACAGCTCTGGAGTCTGAAGCCTAATATCAAGGTGCCAGCGTGGTTGAGTTCTGATGAGAGCTCTCTCTCTCTGATTCATAGATGGCTACCTTCTGGCTGTGTCCTCAGATGGTGGAAGGGGCAACAGAGTGGTCTGTTAGGGCACTAACCTCATTCAGGAAGGCTCCACCCTTATGACCTAGTCACCTCTCGTAGGCCTCATCTTCAAATTCTATCACACTGGAGATTAGGCTTCATCATATGAATTTTGGAGGACACAAACATTCAGTCTGCAACAATGGCTCACCTGAGATTTGAAGCTGAGCAGTCTAACTCCAGACACTATATGTTCAGACACTATGCAGGTATGAATCCAAGTTTTGTAGAGTCTGAAGCTCATACAATTTTAGAGCATCTCTTTTAAAAAAAATTTACAAGTCAGGCACAAAAATGAATATTTATCTACAATGAGAAAAAACTTACAAAAATTATGCATTCTAAAAAGGTGACAAATAACAAAAGCATCAGAAAATTCAGAAAAGTAGCATCATATTTTTATTAATTTGAGTATGATGCACTCTTACTATGCTTTCTTTCCTACCTTTTATTTATTTATTTATTTATTTATTTTTTTTGCGGTACGCGGGCCTCTCACTGTTGTGGCCTCTCCCGTCGTGGAGCACAGGCTCCGGACGCACAGGCTCAGCGGCCATGGCTCACGGGCCCAGCCGCTCCGCGGCATGTGGGATCTTCCCGAACCGGGGCACGAACCCGTGTCCCCTGCATCGGCAGGCGGACTCTCAACCACTGCGCCACCAGGGAAGCCCCTACCTTTTATTTTTAGCTACATATTCTTTGATCACTCCTTATTCATATGATGACAATTTTGAAATTTTTTTAATAAAGAGAATAAGAAGATAATTCACTTGTTCCTATAGCATGGTAAATTGAAACTTGTTTTTTTTTATTGTTATTGATAGCTTTGATGCATAAAACATGCTGCTTCCCACAGACATCCTCACTGTTTGCAGTACTTGTACACATTTGGGCCCTACAAAGACAGCAGTTTTAATATATTCTATTCTCTATGATTCTCATCAAAAAAGAAAAAAAAACATGGTACATTTATAGGAGTCTATATATGCTGCATTATCAGGTATGTTTCTAACAGACTTTGGTGAGAAACAAAACCATTTTCATACCTCTGATGACTGGAAGAATTTTCTACAGACTAGCTTCTGGCTCTGTGCATTTCAGACCATTTCCCTTCCACTCCCTACATAACTCTGTCCTGTTATCCTCACACGTGTTTTTACTGAATAATGATCTATGGCCCTGTACCTTTGTATCTTGACCCCTGTGAGTTGGCACTGTGGGTAGTTGGAGTATTTCTGGAAGCTATTCTTACACTGTGCAGCTAGCAACTACTTACACACACCCCACTAAATGTAGCCCCTGGAAGGAGTCTGGGTAACGAGGGACCAGAAGCACATTTGCCACGTATAACTATATGAGAAGAATGCTCAGCACAGCTTCATTTTAATGGTGAAAAATCAAGTGAACCTAATTGGCCATCAGTACAGGTCTGGTCGGAATATGAGCTGTCCCTATAATAGAATCCTTTGCAGGTCTTAGGATAAATGAACTAGATGTCAGGATGTGATGAGGGAAGGTGTCATTCACCTCATGGCAAAGTAGAAAACACAAATTGCAGGACAGCATAGTATAATCCTGTTTGTATATCTTCAAAAATTGGTATATTTGTAAATGGACAGACACATTTTGGAAGCATGTGAAAGAAACTGTAAGGAGTGACAGCCTCTGGGGAGTCTAAACTGAGAACTGAGGGGGTAAGGAGGAAAATTTTTAATTTTCACCTTATGGTTTTCTGTTCTGTTTAAATTATTTGACTTTGAGTCTATGTTATACACATAGATGTATGAACCCCAGATGACAGAACCCCAACTCAAAAGATTAAGGGAAAAGGGGAAATGTGTTAATTCATACAACTGTGGCTAAGGACACCAGGCAGTGCTGGATCCAGTGCACAAAATGTGTCGGCAGGAATCTGACTTTCTGCATCTCTTGGTTCATATTTCTTGCTCTTTGGCTTTATCCCGAGGCAGGCTCTCCCTTTGTAATGGCCAATGGCCTCCAGCCACTCCAGATTTGCCCTTTTCTCAGCTCAGCAATCCCAGTGAGAAGAAAGAGAGTTCCTCTTTCCTAAAGGTTCCAATGAAAGTCTGGAGTTGACTCTCCTTGAATCAGTTCTGTGCACATGTCCACCCCTGAACCATTCACTGAGGCTAGAAAGAAGAACTAGGCTGAACGCACCTTCCAGATATGAAGGTGGGTCAGCTTCACCCAAACCACGTGGGCTGAGCGTTGTGGGAGGAAGGAGAAGGGATTCTACCAAGGAAAATTGAGGTGCTGTTATCTAAAGACAAAAAAAGGACACGGACAGGCAAGAGCAGCCATCTACCACATATGCATTCCATTTACAATTTCAATGGGAGAGAATTTCCAAAAGAAACAGTGTGGATAGTCAGGGGGATATCTCAGAGCAAGTGAAATCTCTAACTCCTTTGCTAGTAAAGCAAAATAGAAATTATTGAAGACAACAATTGAACACAGAGTAGAGAAAATTCCTTTTTGCTATCTTTCCAAAATAAGTTAAAGTTGCATGTCTTTGCTGGAAGAATTAGGCTGGTTGAATAATTAGTGGTTAACGTTGAGCTGAATTAAATAAATTATAGTATATCCATATGATGGGAAATATGCAGCCATTAAAATGATGTAGTGGATGAATATTGATATGGAAAAATTCCCTACAGTGACTGTGTGGGAAAATGCACGTTGCAAAACAATATTAACGACACAATCTCACACTTTTAAAAAATGTGCCTATATGTATGTAGAGTAGAGAGATTCAAAACTCAAAACTAGTGTCTCTTGACAGGCTTTTCTGGGTTTATATGTTACGAATGGCTTTTATTTTATTCTCTTTCCATATTTGTATTTTCTGAGCTTTTCCCAATATTTATTATATATTTATTAAACATAATTTAAATTTTTATCAAAGTTATTGCCTACTTTAAAAAGTCAAACAGTCCTTTGAAGCTTATGCTAAAGCTTCCGCTTCTTCACCCAAGTCCTCATTTCCAGAGGCAACCACTTTTAACCCTTTTAGACGCTGCTTCTAGCACTTCTATTTTTCTACATCACTTGTTAGTATTGCTATTCTTGCCTTTCCAGATTTATATATCATATGTTGACTTCCTAATAAGAAAGACGAAGATTCAACCTGATATAGCACTCTCACCCGTATGGCTTAAATCATCACTTTTACTAAATTCATATTTGTTGTTTTCACGATTGGGACCATGTAAATATTGTTCACTGCTGAGCCAAGTAGTGTATTTACATTTCATTTCCTAAATACCCATTCTTTTTACAGATTTTTAACTTGATCCTGAAAACCCTACAAATAAGTGAAAAGCTGTTAAATGAATGAAAAAAAATGCCATTAATTTTAATGGGGAAAATATTGATGCAACCCCAGGTGCCCAAACATTTTTCACAGGTAGAAAAATAAATCAATTGAACAATAAAAACAAGTTTAAATAAATAATACACGATAACTTGACAGTAAATACAGTTTGTGTGTGTGTGTATACATATATTGTATACACATTATGCATATATAATGTGATGTAATGAAGGCTTATTTTACTCACCAAAGGAAGAAGAGTAGACTTAAGTGCATGACGGTTGCAAGAGTCATTCTCTGGAAGGTATGTTCTTGCTGTACCGTTTTCTTCACCAAACTTTTTGGGCTTATGAATACCTTTCACTCAAGCTGCGCTTAAAGTTGGAGTACCGGTATGCTCCTAGGACTAAATGAAAGCTAAAGATGAGAGTGCTTGGAAACACAAGGAGAGAGCATGCACCCTTAATAGACTGAAGTGTTGTAGAAGGTCTTTCTTGTTTGGCAGTCCTTGCATAACAAAGCATTTGAGGCTCATTCAAACATAGTAAGTATCTCACATTGGTCCAATACACTAGTCTCTGACTGGAAACTGTTGAATCAATTGGCAAGTGTGTCACTGCCTAAAATTATACTGTCAAACTATCACTTCTTATGGCATATATATTTAGTGTGCTTCTGGGTAAGATTTTGTTGTCTCAAAAGCAAAAATAAAATGAAAGGCAGAAAATTCTTGTCTGAAAAGTGCTATAATATGTGAAGAGATATTATGGAGAAAAAATTTTAATAATTCTTATAGGAGGTTATTGTATGATGTTTTATTTTTACTGGACTTAACTGCTTTTAAAAACTGTTTGGTGTTCTTCAAATTTCTGGTGAAACCTCTGTACAACTATGGAATGTCTCTTCGCACAGTCAACCATGTCGGATAATCTACTACTTTCATTTTTTACTCTGAGAGTCCCTCTGCCTGGACACCGCCCTTCTCCTACTCTGTTCTGAATTGGTTTTCCTCTTCAGCTGTTTCCTGGTCTTCTCTCTTCCATCCTCCTGAAAATTCCCTTTCTCCACTGTCTTACGCTGCAATGGATGACTTGCTGATTCCACTCGTCTTTCTCAGTTTACTCCCTCATTTTGATGGAGCACATCTTTCAGTAACTTCTTTCAGAAGGTACATAAGAGGTAAAATCTTTAAGACCCTGCATTTCTGAAAATGTCTCTATTCTATACTCATTCCTGATTGATAATTTGGCGGGTTACAGAATTCAAATTGGCAATCATTTTCCTTCTGAAGTTTGAAAGCACTGTTCTGTAGTCTTCTAGTTGAATGCCATCCTGATCTCTATTTCTCCTTGACAGCTTTTGCGATCTTCTTTATTTCTGGTGATACGAAATTTTGGATTGCCAGGCTTTGATGTGAGAATTCCTCCATTATGCTAGGTTCTTTGAAGGCCTCTTCAATCTGGAAGCTTACTTACTTCAGTCCTAGGAAATGTTCTATTACTTGTTCCTCCCCTCCATTTTCTCTCTTGATTATTTGGACTTGGACCATCAGACAGACCATATCATTCTCTTTCATTTTCCAACTCTGTTCTTGTGTTTGAGTTTCTAGGGTATGTCCTTGACTGTATCACCTCATTTATCAAGTGCATTTTTATTTCTGCTCTCACATTTTTAATTTCCAGGTGTTTTTTTCTTGTTCGTCTTCTCTTTTTATGAGCCTTTGTCCTTGTTTTATAGTTGTAAAATCTTCTCATTATGGCTACTAATTACAAGTTTGGGGGAAGTGTTATTTTGCCTCTAGCTTTGAATTAATTAATTTTCCTTCCTTCCTCCTTCCCTTTCTTCCATTTTCTTCCCTTCTTTCTTTCCTTCCTTCCGACCTTCCTTCCTCCCGTCCTCTCTCTCCCCTCCCCCACCCCTGTCTTCCTCCCTTCCTTTCTTTTCTTTTCTTTTCGATTGTTGTTTTAGTCTCTGTCTTCCAGAAATCTGTCCCTTAATATCTGATGGACATCTAGGAGAGAGGCTCGGAACTGCTGATTAGAAGTTCTCTGCTTGTCAGTGTGACTTGCCGGCTGCTGGACTTCACTATAGGCAGATTTGGTAAGACCTGGCTATCTCACTGGGACTCCTCCTGTGCATTATGTTTTCATTTAAGGAAAAAAACATTATTTTAATAGGGAAAGACAATTACTCTCCACTTAAATCAAACCTCACCTCATTAAGACAAAATGGCTTCAAGAGCACATACGTCCGAGCACTACAAGCTTTCTGATTACTCACAAGAAAATGTCCAGTAAGCATGACCAACTTCTGGAGCTCTGGGCTCTAAAAAACAATGAAAATACATTCCCTGAGGACATCATATCACTGTCAACTCTGAAGTTGCCTCATATATTACCATGGCTACAACTTTCTACTCTGAAACTATTATGCCTGCTGAAAGCTAGGTGGTTTTCCCTTTGTGAATTAAAAGTATGATTAATAAGCCTGATTTTTTGGCCACCATGATTCAGCACTTACTAGGTGCCAGGCTTTGTGTCAGAGGCTCCTAACACAATATTTCATACCTACACAATCCAAGGGATGTCGTTGACTTTGTGGCCTTATGGTGGCCCCCTGGACTTGTGTAGTGCACAACCTGAGCAGCAATACATGACTTAAATCCTCCCAACAATTCTACAAGGGAGTTGTTGTCCGGATAATTTGACAGATGAAGAAACTGTGGTTCAGAGAGGCTAAGAATTTGCTGAAGTTCCCTAGCTGTCAAGTTTTGGAGCTAAGATTCTAGTCCCCAAACTACCTGATTCTGAAGCCAGTGCTCTTCCCAGGATTCTATTTTCACTGTGGCAGGGGGTCAGGATGGGGTGGGATGGAGAGGCTGGGGGGTGTACGACCACATCAGCCATTCTCATCAGGTGCTGCCTTGCCCCAGAAGTCGCCCCCTGGTCTGGACCTCGGGGTGCCTTGCCGTGGCAGGGAGGTCCTTCAGAAAGTCTTCATCTTTTAAACTCCGGCTCCAAGATGACTGTCCTGCTCAATATGTGTCTTCTCTCCATGATGCCTGAGGCTGAGACAGGCATATGTTCACGCAGGGCCCTCACTCCCCTTTGCAGTCAGACCAATAGAGGGGTTCTGTGTCTTGAAGGAGTGAGTCCCTTCAAGAAGACTCAGAAGGCTCAGTATGATGTTGTCAAGAGGGTCAGGGAGGTGGGACAGAGAGTCATGCTTGGGCTGGGGACAGCATCTAGGAAGGAACTTGGTTGCAGTCACGGCCGTAATGGTGCAATTTCTCTCTCAAGTCCTCCAAGCCACGAACAGTAAAGTAGCTGCCCTGTTACAGAGCCTCTCCCTTGGGGGTGGGGGGGAGGTTGAGGGATCTCCTGTGCATGACCGAGTATGCTTGGGCATCTGTGTGTATGCGTGTGGTGTTTACAATACTTGTGCACATACAGAAGTCCGAAGATAGATAGAGCTTTGAATAACTGTGATGGGGATTAAAATCCATGAGCCCCAACTTTTATATGAATGGGATGCATGCGTGTGCGTGCATACACACAAACACACATGCACACACACAGCCTTACATACCCATGTGTCTTTGCACACGAGGTTTGTTTTGCCCCCTATCCCCAATCCAGGCAGATTTGAAGGTTTTCATTTTTCTTTCTGTTTCTGTTGACTGTTCTCAAGCTTCTGGGTAGTAACAAACACTTATGTTCTTACAATAGCAAGATAACTGCTAGTTATGTTCTTCCTACTCCAAGCCAGACACTGTGCTCAGTCCCTTACATGCATTATCTCATGACCCTTCCCAGGAACCCTAGGTATAATAGGTATTATACCTAAGTTACAGATAAGGAAATTGAGACTCAGAGAGAAGTAATGTTTCTAACCAGCTGAACACACATCCAAACCCAGGTCTGATTCCAAATATGGGCTCATTCCAATGGCTGAACTAGTTCAACAAATATGTTTTGAGCACCTACTGTGTGCCAGGCACTGTACAGCCAGGATCTTACAAGAGGGGCCTGATTCGTGGGGATACAGCAATGAATGAAATAGAAAAAAATCCCTGACCTCACAAAGCTTATATTCTGTAAGGGAAACAGATAAACAAGTTAAATAGTAAAGTATATCAAGTGTAAATAATAATCAGGGATAAGGAGGAAAAAAATAAAACAGGGAAAGAGAATAGCAACAGTTTGGAGTGGCTGAAACTTCAGATACAGTGACCAGGGAGAGTCTCACGGAGAAGGTGACATTTGCGTAAAGACCCAAAGGAAGTGAGGGAGCAAGCAAGCCATGCAGTTATCTAAGGGAAAAGTATTCTAGGCAGAGGAAACAGCCAGTGCAAAGGTCCACGGGGGCATGTAAGCTGCATTTAAAGAATATTGAGAAAACCAGCAAAGATAGAGCAGAGGCCATCTAAGGGAGAGCAGTGAATATCATGCTTCTTTCAGTGATGAAATAAAAACCTGTGTTATCATTGCAGTACCTCTGACAAAGCATTTCCACCACATTCCACCTTTCTCTACACTCCACATGGCGTCTACACTCTGGCGTCTTTCACTAAAGTCTACAGAGATTGGAGGCTGGGTTTTGTCCCCAGAAAAGGTGGGAGGGAACCTCTCGATTTCCACTGATATCCACTTCAGCTGAAGGAAACTGCAGGGTTAGTGAGTGGAGGGAAGGCCAAGTGGGGGACAGGAAAACCTCAACCCTCTCATTGCAATGGTGTTGCCCTCAAGTAACTTGGCAGTCAGCCCAGCAGCAGCCTTGCAGGTCCCTGCACAATTATACCTCTGTAGCCCTGCCTTTCTCTTCTTTGTTGGAGCCAAAAGAGAAGTTCTGTATAGTTCTTAAGACCATGTATTTAGCTGACCTGCTCTGGCCTAAGTGACATTTTATGAGGAATTAATCTAACGGCTGATCACCCTTCACACCCTGACAGTGGTTAATGTGTCCCAGGGAGACCTCACTGCGGAGCCAGCCTCTCCATGCTTGGCAGGGCCTGGGCCTGGGCTGGAGACACGGCTCCAGATGTGAGCTGAGTCTGGGGGTCTTGGAGGTCATACGGAAATCAGAGCCAACCCAAAGGAAATCAGACACAGAGAACAAAACAAATTGAATTTTTTGAGGAAATTGCTTTTTGCCTCTCACGTCTAGCTCCCTTGAATTTGGAGGAACTCTGTATGAGTTAGTTACTGGCAATCAACTCAGTATTTTCCATCCATTAATCAATACATATTCAATACTAAAGAATCCAGTTTGGGGATGGCTGGTGGCACTGGATAGCCACGGTTCCAGAAGGTGTGCCGTGCCTCTACCTTCTGGGAGTTCCTTCCTCTAAGCTGCCTCTGTGGCACCTTGTGACTCCCATCTCCCTTTCATAGGGGTATTGGTCACCTCGCCTATGGACAGACATCCATACTCTAAGCATCAACCTATGAGGTGGTCTCAGGCCCAGCAAGGTCAAGGATGACTAGCCAGATTGTTTCACTGGGAGAATTTGGTGTCAAAGCCTGGAGATAAAGGGACAAAGAGAGGCAGAGACAGAGTAGCTGAGGCTTGATTAGAGGAGGTAGCAGGAACTGGTTACAGCATGTGCTGGACTTTGGAGGGCCTCCCTCTTTCTTCCACTGTTCTCTCTCCATTTCTCTCTAATCCTTTTTGCCAACTTTTCTTCCTCCCATCTCCAAACTCTGCTTACCTTAATGTATTCATACATTCCAGTGACAAAAGGGAAGAAAAGGAAAGAGGTCTGCTCCCAAATTATGTAATCTCTGGACTTGCATCACTCTAGTTGGAAACTGCAGCAGAAGAAAAGAGCTCTCTCCTGGAGCCCATATATAAAATCCCAGGGAAGGCCCCTGATTGGTCTGTGTGGATCACATGCCCCTCTCACTTGGCAAATTACCATGGCCAGCGGGGTGGTTTATTTGATTAGTCTGGCTTAGGCCACATGCCTAGACCAGCAGCCAGGCAGGCAGCCCCCATGAATCACAAGAAATGGAAGATGGGCACAATTAAAAGACCTCACCACTGTAGTTACCAGAAGAAAAGGATGGGTGATGATGGCCATACACAGACCTACATGTCGGCTGTCCATGTCTGATAATCCACCCTGTTCTAGGCACCTGTGGGAAAGGTATTATAGATACAGTCTTCCCCTGTATTGGAAAAGATGACACACTCAACAGAGAAAACTATTAGCACTTATAAAACAACTGGAGAATTGGGATTCCTGAGAGTCAAGGGTATTGTCTAGTCATTAACTTGGCTCCATGTCACTTGCCCCATCTGATTCAAAAGCACCTCACTCAGTGCTGTGAGGAAAGCCTGTGGGAGGAAGGTCAAGACCGCTTCTCTATCGCCCCTGAGCAAATTCTTAGGCTTTGGTCTCCTGACAATTTGAGAAAAAGAGGTAGATGGGGTAGAGGGAAAATGGTGCAGAGATGTCACTGTCCTCACCCAAAGCCATCCAGGAAAGTTCAGGTGACCTAGACCAGCAGTCCCCAACCTTTTTGGCACCAGGGACTGGTTTTGTGGAAGACAATTTCTCCACAGACGGGGGTGCGGGGAGGATGATTCAGACGGTAATGCAAGCGATGGGGAGTGATGGGGAGTGGCAGATGAAGCTTCGCTCGCTAGCTCACCCACCACTCACCTCCTGCTGTGAGGCCCAGTTCCTAACAGGCTGCGGACTGGCCCGGGGGTTGGGGACCCCTGACCTAGATGACTCTGGACCAATGGAAGATTGTCTGCCAGGATAGCCTTACCGGGGTGGGAGATAGGGTATGAGGAAATGCTTCCAAGAACATGGGCTCAGGGGTCAAACAAACCAGGATCTTGTACAAGGGGGGTGAAGTGGAGGTTCCCTCATTAGCGCAGACCACTAACTGTGGGCCCAACTCCTAGAAAGAAGGGCTGAACTGAGGATGGGAGGGGAGGGACATGGCTGCAGCTTTATGGATGGGGGAGAAGAAGGCAGGAGAGGTGCAGGGCATGAAGAGTAGTCTGGCAAGCTCCACCCTTGGAGTCACAGTTGAAAAAACTTATAGATACACCTCAGAGGCTGTCAGGAATGAAGGCCTAGGGCCAAATGACAAAAGGAAGAGCTGGATTATGAGGAAGAAGATGGAGCTCTGTCTAGAATACCTTAATAGGAGAATAATGGAAAATAATAGACATCTCTGACTCAAGTGAGTGCCTCTGGACTAAGTGACACTCAACTGATAGAAGACAACGGTACTTGGATATTATTAGGAGGAAGGACCACGTTATCAGGTCCAGGAAGAAATGGAGGAGCCCTTTGGAAGTGGGAGAATTGAAGGCCAAGAAGCCTGGAGAGGTCCACACATGGGCCTGCAGACCAGAAGAGGCTTTGACCTGGAAACTTAAAACAAGAACTTTTACAGAACATCTTTTATGTGCCAAGTTTTGTACCTTCAATTAGTTACTCAGTGTAAGTGCATGCCTCCTGTACACCCCAGGAGTAAGGTCACGGGGCAGTGGTGGGAAGGAGGAGGCCAGGCGGGCCTGGGTACCAGGGTTCAGTGAGCAGGCAGATGAGGACCTGTCCTGAGAAGGCAGGAAGGTGGTTGGAGGGGGGGACCATGCATGAACTTAGGCTCCAAACCTCATTGAAGTGAAGAACCATTGGCCTTCACTTATAAAACACAAAATTAAATAAAAAATTATTAAGAATTTCAAGATAGAGGCTGAATAGCATTCAGCCCCAAGTATGGCCCTTCTAAGTATGGATTTCTGTGTATCTGGTGCAGGCCTGGGAAGCTGGCCCCACTCAAGCACAGCAGAGGTGAGAATTTTAGTGCCTTAGAAGCTGGCCCCAGAATTCTTGGGGAATGAATTGTATTTGAGTTGGAGGCAATAACCCAGGGGCATGGGTGTTGGCAAGAACCCAGGTGACAGAGGACAAAGCTAAACTGTTCTGAGTGAGTTCAGGAGAACAATTGTTCCTTTATTTCAGAGAGGAGCAGGGAGAGGCGTGCCCGTGAGAAAGTGTGAGGCTGGTGACCACGTGAATGCGTAGGGAAGACTGGTGGAGACAGGTCCCTGGTGGGATGGTGGTTGGGGGACCTTTAAAGTGCTGGGATGTGTAATGTTGAATTTGAAGTTCTTTACAAGTATGTGGTTACAACTCCTTTCCATCTCTCCCCTCCAGCTTACCCTCATTGGGGAAAATCTTCTGTACCCACAAATGCTTAGGAGGAGTGGTGTGGGGGTGTGTGTGTGTGTGTGTGTTTGTGTGTACATGGGTAGGTTGAGGAGGGAGTTGAGTTTCACATCAGATTCAAAGACCAGAGTAGGAAGAAACAGAAGCGAGAGTCTTGAGAATATAACTCCCCCAATGCTGGGAATCTGAGAAATGCTAGGGAGGGCTTTGAACTTCCATGAAATGTTGAAGCAGGAGAGGGGGCATCCAGGCCAGTCCTATACAGATCTCCAGGGGCTGTACGACATGTGGGCCAAACAAATCTTCGTGGTCTAGGATCAAAGTAATTCTGAACTTCTAAGTAGTGGTGGTGTTGGTGATGATGATGATGATGATGATGATGATAATGATGATGGTGATGGTGGTGGTGATGGTGGTAATGATGATGAAGGCGATGATGATGATGGTGGTGGTAATGGTGACGGTGGTGGTGGTGATAATGATGGTGATGACGATGATGAGGGTGATGATGATTAGATCAAACACTGTTCAATATCATTCTCATACTATCCCATCAAAAAGGGACTCTTTATCCCTCTTTTTTTTTTGTGTGTAATTTATTTTATTTATTTATTTTTGGCTGTGTTGGGTCTTCATTGCTGCGCACGGACTTTCTCTAGTTGCGGCGAGCGGGGGCTACTCTTTGAGGCGATGCGCAGGCTTCTCATTGTGGTGGCTTCTCTTGTTCCAGTGCACGGGCTCTAGGCACGCGGGCTTCAGTAGTTGTGGCACGTGGGCTCAGTAGTTGTGGCACACAAGCTTAGTTGCTCCGCAGCATGTGGGATCTTCCCGGACCAGCGCTCGAACCCGTGTCCCCTGCATTGGCAGGCGGATTCTTAACCACTGCACCAGCAGGGAAGCTCTATCCCTCTTTTTAAAAAATTTTTAAAATTTATTTATTTATATATATATTCTTTATTTTTGGCTGTGTTGGGTCTTCGTTGCTGCACGCAGGCTTTCTCTAGTTGCAGAGAGCAGGGGGCTACTCTTCGTTGCAGTGCACGGGCTTCTCATTACAGTGACTTCTCATGTTGCAGCACGGGCTCTAGGCACACAGGCTTCAGTAGTTGTGGCTCATGGGCTCTAGAGCGCAGGCTCAGTAGTTGTGGCGCACGGGCTTAGTTGCTCTGTGGCATGTGGGATCTTCCCGGACCAGGGCTCAAATCCGTGTCCCCTGCATTGACAGGTGGATACTTAACCACTGCACCACCAGGAAAGCCCTATCCCTCTTTTACAAATGAAGGTACTGAGGCACAGAGAGGTTAGGTAACTTGTCCAAAGTCACATATCCAGTAAGTAAGACAAAATCTATTCTGACGGACCTTGGCAGGGGTTGGGGAGAGGTAATTCTGTTCCTGTAGTTTGCCTGCCAGGATGGTCTGTAGGCAGGTCCACCAATACTGCTGTGTACTTCAAAATCCAGGGGTGCCATTCTTATTTCAGTTTATGTCAGTGCCCCCTGCAGGTGTGCAGTGCACAGCCTGAGTGGCTATAGCAGTAAAGAATTTCCTTGATATCTCAATGAGGAAGTGAGCACAGTATAGCTACTGACTCATTCAACAACAAACATGGATGGAGACCAACTACTGGCTAGAAACTGTGCTGGGCCCTAAGGATCCAGACTAGGTGGTACGGTTGCTGGGAGAGATGGTCATATGAGGCTGTGTTTGTATAACTGTCCATGTGAGGGGCATAGAGAGAAGGGAGCATCTCATTCTGTCTGGAGAGGGTGGCCAGAGAAGGCGGCCATACTTGTACTGAGACTTAAAGGATGAGGAGTTTACCAAATGGACCAAGAGTGATGGGAGGGCCCATTCCTGGCCAAAGAAATAGCACAAACAAAGGCAAAGAACTGTTGGTTCATGCCCAGCCTAAGGGGAAAGCAGTTGAGATATTTTAGTTTGCAGTGGGGGATAGAGTAGTTTATGTACGTGGTTGAATAGGTACGTGGGAATTTGGATCCTGAAACGCTTTTCATGTTATGCTAAGAGGTTAGATCTCCATAATAAAGAGGTGTGTGGTGAGGCAAGCCCTTCCATCCCCATCCTCTAAGATTAGGATTGTGACACTGGAAGTAATGAGAAGGGACATGGAGAGCCTCTTATCATAGCCCTGAGGGCAGAGTCGCTGAATCATAAATTTACCATGTGTCTACTTAATAAAGGGCCCAGATTTACTAGGTCCTTTGATGAATTAGCAAATGCCTACTGGGCGGGTAGATAACGTCACAGAATGAAGTTGGTAGGTGTCGGAGCTACTGTGGAGTGGTGGGGACTCTGGTGGACTGATGCCTTCACACCCACCTAAAGGGGACAGCTGTTACTCAGTTCCAGTCAGCTGTTGCCTTGAAGGAATGTAGGCCCGGTTTTGCCAGAGCTTCTGATTTTTCAGGAGAGGCCAGAAATCCAGATTTTTAGGTACATTTTTCTGTACCTAAAATTAGAACAACTAATTCAAATACCATATAGGTGAAACAAAACACAAACATGAGCAGGATTTAGCTAGCCACCTAGCTCCCCTATCGTCCCATTCATCACCCACTCATCCATTCACCTACATTTCCATCCATCCAACCATTCATCCATGTCTCCCTATGCACTTCTCTATCCATCTATACTGTCCTCCCATCCAATAACCCACCTATCTACCCACCACACACACACACACACACACACATACACACACACATCTACCCACTTATTTATCCAACTATCCATCCATCCATCCTATCCCTACTCATCTATCCACCTATACATCCACCCATCTATCCACCTATACATCCACCCATCTATCCACCTACATATCCACCCATTCTGCCCACCTATACATCCACCCATCTGCCCACCTATACATCCACCCATCTGCCCACCTATACATCCACCCATCTGCCCACCTATACATCCACCCATCTATCCACCTACATATCCACCCATCTATCCACCTATACATCCACCCATCTGCCCACCTATACATCCACCCATCTATCCACCTATATACATCCACCCATCTATCCACCTACATATCCACCCATCTATCCACCCATACATCCACCCACCTGCCCACCTATACATCCACCCATCTATCCACCTACACATCCAGCCATCTGCCCACCTATACATCCAGCCATCTGCCCACCTATACATCCATCCATCTATCCACCTATATACATCCACCCATCTATCCACCTACATATCCACTTGCCCCACCCCCCACACCGTACATTCACCAATTTATCTATCCACCTACCTATTCACCCATCCATCCATCCATCCATCTCTCTTCCACTGTTCCTCTTAAACCTTTGCAGGATAAGACTGAAACATTCATTTTGTTCCACCTGCGCTTGGCCCTTGAAAAGTCCTATGTCCCTCCAAGTTCAAGCAAATGCTAAGTTTGTAAAGTGGTGCTAACATGAGGGAGCTTGTACCTGCCTCCGTTTACATGGAAATTTTTGCTTCCTCTTTATGCTTGCTGTGCTGCCTGAAGTAGTAGGGCATTTTTTCTCCCCTTGGATTTGAGCCCTCACAAGTGTTCCAGAACAAGAGGAAACCAAGAAGAGAATTAGGCTCCCTCCCTTTCCTTGGAAATATCTTGCCACTGGGCCACACTCACCTGGAATTATGTAAGTCTTCAAAAGGAGATCAGAAATAGATTTCTCAGTGGGGGTTGTAGATGTCAGCAAATGTATTTACGGGAAACGGGTTAGGTCTGGCACATTCTAAGCTGTGATACGATGAACGTGCAATACCTCTGTGCAAATAAGCCTTCATTTTCCCCTTCTCCGTATCCAACTGGAACTCCCCGTCCTCAATGTCCTGCTTCAACTGTCCTTCCTTACCTTACCTAAGCATTTCTTCCAGCTTGAGGCTGGCGGATTGGAAAGAGGGAAGGGCAGATAAACAATATTTACTGTACTGTATGCTTGATATATGTGATGGCATTTATAGTCCTGATTTCAGTGGCATGTAATTTGGCATGATCTAAATAGGAAGGCATTACTACATTTATAAACTCTTTGAGCCTCAGTTTCCTCATCTGTCAAAATGGGACAAAGCTTTCCTATCCCCTTCCTCACCAAGATGAAAAAATACCTTCAGATGGGCTGCCAGGGTGCCTGACAACACCCCTGGGACTCATCCACCTTCAAATGAATGAAAACTTTGCTGAAACGTACATGCTCCCTGGGAGGTCTTCCCATCGTCAAAGAAGCTTCTATTATTCATTAATTCAAATGTATTAGTCAGATTAGGAGGCCCATGAGGAGATGGAGCACGAGGCAGCATTGCTGTTGACGGAGCGAGAGAAAGGTGTGCACAGAAGCTGCAGTAGGGAACATGGGAAGGGCATGATCCCGCAGAACCTGGGGAGTCTCAGGGGCAGGTTAAATGTTGAGGGGGAAGGGATGGCAACAGAGGAGGGACCCCTTCTTTTCCATCTCTGGACCACGTGGTCTGCTACTGTTTCAGCTGGAACCCTTCCCTGTCTGCGAGGCATCATGATGTGTCACGGAGACAACTGAGCACTTCTCGTCATCCATGACCCTCAGTGGACTCTTCTATCAAAGGGACAGGATTGCTGTGAGGGAGTAAACGAGGTGAATCAAGCTAATATCTGTGTGGGGATCTGCCTTCTCCTCGAGGGGCTGCTTCAGACCAGGCTGTCAGTCGGGGGTTGGACCTCTTCTGATACCAAGACCCGTAAGGCAGGGAGGGGTCTGCACATCTAGCACCAAGTGTGAGGGCAGGACAGATGACCCGATGGCCCTACTCCCCTTCAGACTTGGGGAGTGGGAGGTGTAACAAAAGCGGGAGCCTTTCATGTTTATTTGGTGCAAAGAACTTTAAAGATAGTATTTCATGTAATCTCTCAACAACCACCAGAAGTAGGGACTCTTTTGAGTCCCATTTTGTAACATGGAAATGGCAGCACCACAGGGGTTAAGTAATTTCCCCAAAGCCCCAAGGAGTGGGGTAATCAGGGCAGAGTAGTGACGACAGAGACCATATGGCCCACAAAACCCCAACTATTGACTGCCCGGTCCTTTACAGAAAAAGTGTGCAGTTGCTGCTACAGCAGAACAGAGCTACTGACCCCTTGATGTTTTCTCTCCCCAGCCCATGTTCTATTTTTCTTCAAAGCACTCATCCTTACCTCATGTCATATATGTATCGTATACACATGAATACGAGTAGAGTATGCATGTATTTTATGTATGCACATGCAAAAACATACAGTATACACATATGTATGTGTGTGTGTATAGACGTGTACCTATGTATCGTTTATTATCTCACATCCTCCCTGTCATCTTATTCATCACTCTACCACTTACGCTTAAAACACCCACCTGCTCAAATCAGGCACTCAATACATGCTGGCTGAATGGAGGAGTGAGGTAATTTTAGTTCCTTTTAATAATTTCTTTTGTATTCCTCTGTTATGCACTGAATGTTTGTGGCTGTCCCAAGATCCCTATGTTGAAATCCTAATCCCCAATGTGATGGTATTAGGAGGTGGGGCTTTTAGGAAGCCTTCATGAATGGGCTAAGTGCCCTTTTTTCTAAAAGAGGCTCCAGAAAATTCTCTCACTCTCTCTGCCATGTGAAAACCCAAAGTGAAAACCCAGAAGAGGGCTCTCACCAGGCCCTGACCCTGCTGGCACCCTGATCCCCACCTTCCAGCCTCCAGAACTCTGTTTGTTTGTTTGTTTGCGGTACGCGGGCCTCTCACTGCCGTGGCCTCTCCCGTTGCGGAGCACAGGCTCCGGACGCGCAGGCTCAGCGGCCATGGCTCACGGGCCCAGCCGCTCCGCGGCACGTGGGATCCTCCCGGACCGAACCCGCGTCCCCTGCATCGGCAGGTGGACTCTCAACCACTGCGCCACCAGGGAAGCCCCTCCAGAACTCTTGAGAAATAAACTTCTGCCGTTTATAAGCCACCCAGTCTACGGTATTCTGTCAGAGCCGCCCGAACTAAGGCCCCCTTGAGTGCCCAGCCAGGGCAGCGCTTTGACCACCGGATTGTTCTGGATGAATGCAGGAGTTTTGGAGACACGTTTACAAGCATATCCGGCATTGAGACCCCTCAGTAGGGGAGAGGCCCACGCTCTCACCTAAATAAATGATGCCCTTCGGCTCTGCCCCTCGCCCTGCTTTGCTTCCCTTTCCCATGAGCTCACCCTCCTAATTTCCTCTCCCCGTGGCCTCAGACGGCAGGTGAACGGGGCAAACAGCTGCGCTGCCGGCTCGCACCAAAGGCAGGGAAATATGTGCAATTTCCTGAGGAACACGCGAGGAGAGCGCCATCCTTACCGGAGAGGAAGGAGGAGTTAGGAGGCCGGCTGGCAGCTGCCTGGCTTCATTTCCCGGGGTCCCCGGCGGCCGGCGGAGCGCGGTGAAGTCATGGCGCAGGAGGTTCCTCCCCGGCCCTCTGGCGGGAAGCGTTCGGCGAGGGCTGAGGACCGTCTCCCGCAGTGGGTAGCAGCCCGCCTCTGGACCTTTCGGTGAAGCTCTCCTCGGCTTCTGTGGCTCTCGGGGTTTGCCCAGAAACACCCCTTCATCGGAACCCCCGGGAGCCGATATCAGCTCGTGACGCTCCGGCTCCTTTTTCTCGCTGGCGCCGGAGTCGACAGGCCCATTACAGGTGGAGCCAGTCCTCAAATTACCCACAGTTCTCTGGGGACTGCAGAGAAAATGTAGTTCCTTTATTTGTCCATATCTACCCAGATTTTTTTCACAGGCCCCCAGCTGCTGGATAAAATATTTTCTAGTCCAATCCTGTCAACTTACTGCGGTACGCGGGCCTCTCACCGCTGTGGCCTCTCCCGCTGCAGAGCACAGGCTCCGGACACGCAGGCTCAGCGGCCATGGCTCACGGGCCCATACGCTCTGCGGCATGTGGGATCTTCCCGGACCGGGGCACGAACCCGTGTTACGTGCATCGGCAGGCGGACTCTCAACCACTGCGCCACCAGGGAAGCCCCTGTCAACTTAGTTTAATGCAAGTTTTTAGAAATCATGGTTCGCCTCCTTAAGTGAAACAAACAAGCCAA
Organism: Stenella coeruleoalba; assembly: GCF_951394435.1. NCBI lineage: Eukaryota > Metazoa > Chordata > Mammalia > Artiodactyla > Delphinidae > Stenella > Stenella coeruleoalba. The sequence continues at coordinate 22,808,600 of NC_137154.1, forward strand.
CAAATACCCTCTCAGCCTCTCATACTGTCCAACTCCTCTCGGAGACAGGGCTTGGGCGTGTGGAGAAGGACTGTGGCCACACACGTGGCAGCAGGGGGAGGCGGTGGCCTCCGCATCCTTGCACTGGGCCTGCTGAGGGGTGACTGTCCATGCCCGGCCGCAGGTGGTGGCCAGGGCAGCCTGTGGCTGGTGGATGGTCCCCTGGCCTGTCTTTGGGCTTGGTCAGGTCCTGGGCGTGCCCCCGGCCTGCACCAGCCCTGCCTTGGTTCTCACCTTGAGCACCTGCCAGGTTCTCCATCCAGCCCCTGGTCTACAGAGCCAAGAGCCAAGTCGTATCAATTTTGCGTTTCAAATCTGTTGTTTTCTTTCATTATGATTCTTCTATGGGAAATTTCAAACATATGCTATTTCAATGAGTGTCCTGAAGAAACAAGTGTTACACCCAAAAGGCATTTAGCCAAAGAGAACTGAATGTAGGAGGTAAGGAAAGTGTGATCAGGTTCATGGAACCAGAGAAGGGAAGGGTGGCACTCTGGGATTAGCAACAGTGGGAACTGTTACCACCCTTTGGCCTGAAAGGGCAGGAACCATTGAGAAGTTAACACGTGAGAAAAGGGCTGACCGACAGGAGCTGTCATCAGATGCAGGGGTCAGTGAACTATGGCCCGTGGGCCAAATCTGGCCTGCTACCTATTTCTGTAAATAAAGTTTTAGTGGAACACAGCCATGCTCATTCATTCACATATTGTCTGTAGCTGCTTTATGCTGCAATGGCAGAGTTATGTAGTGGTGATCAAGACTGTATTGCCCACAAAGCCTAAAATACTTACTATCTGGCTCATTATAGCAAAAGTGTACTGACCCCTGCTGTTATGGGCTGCATTGCATCTCCCCTGAATTTTACACGTTGAAGTCCTAAAACCCACTACCTCAGAATATAACTGCATTTGGAGATAGATCTTTAAAGAGGTAAGTTAAAATGAGGTCATTTGGGCGGGCCCTAATCCAGTATGAAAGGTGTCCTTATAAGAAGAGGAAATACAACACAGAGATGTATAGAGGGAAGACCATGTGAAGACACAGGGAGAAGGCAGCCATCCGCAAACCAGGGAGAGGCCTCAAAAGAAATTCGCCCTGGGCTTCCCGGGTGGCACAGTGGTTGAGAGTCCGCCTGCCGATGCAGGGGACATGGGTTTGTGCCCCGGTCCGGGAGGATCCCACGTGCCACGGAGCGGCTGGGCCCATGAGCCATGGCTGCTGAGCCTGCGCGTCCGGAGCCTGTGCTCCGCAACGGGAGAGGCCACAACAGGGAGAGGCCACAACAGCGAGAGGCCCGCGTATCGCAAAAACAAAAACAAACAAACAAAAAAAGAAACCCACCCTGCCAACACCTTGATCTCGGACTTCTAGCTTCCAGAACCGTGAGAAAGAGGTTGTTTAAGCCACCCAGTCTGCAGTCACTTGTTATGGCAGCCCTAGCAAACTAATACCACTGCTGTAGCGGAACAGAGTTACTAGAACCTCAGGAAGGCAGAGAGGAAGCGAGGGGGAATAAATACCCTGATTGCTCGTCACTCCCACTGCTGATCTGCTGTTGGTGACCTCCACTGGCTGAGCCCACCCAGAAACCAGACAACACAGAAGTCTAGGGGATTCCATCTATCAAGATTGGCCTTTAGGGCACAGAGCAAGGCATAGTAGAACAGAGAATAGATCTAGGGGCAAAAAAATAGAATAACCAGCACAAACACAAAAAAGCAAAGAGAATGGTATAATAAAGCCCTATGTACCCAACACTCAACTTCAACAATTACCAACATTTTCCATCATTGTTTCATCTATACCTTCCCACTTTTTTTTTTCTGGAGTATTTTAAAGAAAATCCCAGGAATCTATAGGTCAATATGCATCTATACTAGACAAGAACTTTAAAAAACATGACAGCAATGCCGTATCATACCTAATAAAATTAACAAAAACCCCTTAATAGCACTATCTCTTCCTAGTCTACACTCAAACTTCCCCCGTTGTCTCAAAAATGTCTTTTAATACTTGGTTTGTTCCAATCAGAAGCCAAAATTCATACATCGCAATTATCTTCTTGGAAAAAGTGGGTCATGTGTCCTATCATAGAATCTTTCACATTCTGGGTTTGCCTGATTGCATCTTTGTATCGTTGTTTAACTTGTTCCCGTGTTCCCTGAATTTCCTGTGAGCTGATTGTTAGATTTAAAGGCTCAGTTAGGTTCAGGCTCCATATTCATGGGTGGTGCCTTCTACTGCATCACATTACGAGAAGAGAATATCTGCTTCACTCCCTTTCTGCAATGTTGGGAATGATCACTGGCTTCAGACATGTCAGCCTCATCTCTCCACTATCAAGTTTCCTATCAACCTTTGATCTAATTATGTTAGTGTTTATTGAAAATCACTGCCAAATCTACTATTTCATTCGGGTTTGTAAAATGGTGAAGTATTAGCCAGGGTCTTTCCAAAGGAACAGAACCAGCAGGGTTCTGTAAAGGGATTTATTATGGGGAATTGGCTCACGTGACTATGGAGGCTGAGAAGTCCCATGATCTCCCATCTGCAAGCTGGAGATGCAGGAGAGCCTGTCATGCTATTCCATCTGAGTCCGAAGGCCTGAGACCCATGGGAGCCAATGGTGCAAATCCCAGTCTGAGGGCAGGAGGAAACCTATATCCTAGCTCAAGTACTCAGGCAGAAGAAGCAATGAATTTTTCCTTCCTCTGCTTTTTTGTTCTATTCAGGCCCTTAATGAACTGGATGATGCCCACCTATATCGGGGAGGCCAATCTGCTTTCCTCAGTCTACTGATTCACATGTTAATCTCATCCAGAAATATCCTCACAGTCACATCCAGAAATAATGTTTAGCCCAGTCTCTGGGCACCCCATGGCCTGGTCAAGTAGGCACACAAAATTAATCATCACAGGTGATTTTCTAAATCTACCATTCCTCTGCATCTATTAGGCAGAATTAGTCTATGAAGAAGAATTTAGCTCATCAGCTATTTAGTCCCCCTAGAGTATACATTTTCACAGAAAAGACAGAATATACACATAATTCTTTTCTTGATCAACTTTCAGAACTGAGCTGGTGTACTAGCTACCAATGATTTTTTCTCTTGGTATCATTAAGAACTCATGATTTAAAAAGTACTTGATGTGTTTAAATCCACTGTAGTCAATATTTCTTTTGATGCCTAAATTGTCCCACCTTTGGCCAGTTGGAGCCCCTTCGAATTTGCTCCTGTGTCCTTTTGACATGACACCATTAGTGTCTCGCACAATAAGATGTCCCAGGCTCATCACGTGCATTTCTTTCTGCAGACCAGTAATCAGTCATTTTTCCAAGAAGCCCTGTGTCTTGGTCCAGATTCACTAGAAAACAGAGGCTGAGGCAAAAACATACATGTTAACACTTAACTGGGAAGAGTGCAATTCCAGGGAAACAAGGAAGGTGAACAATGGAAGTGAGGCAGTGGGGGGAGATGGAGTACGAGGGGAGGTGTCCCCAGGCTGCCCTGGCTTCACAGAAAACACAACCAATTGCTTGGCTGGACAGCACCTCTTGAGATAAGAGGCGTGAAACCATGGTATCTCAGAACAGCCTGGCAGTAGGGAGGAAGGGCAGCAGTTCACCTTCTGTCTTTTTCCCGTTTGCTCTCACATGCTATAGTGTGAGAGCAAACACACTTGCATGTCCCTTCTGCCTCCCCCAGTTGTGTTTCTTGGCTCTGGTCACAGCTGTAGGGGAAGCCAGAGTTTCCACGTGCCCAGACCCATCAGTGTGCAGTGAAGGTGGTCTCTCCCTACCAGTCACTGCTGTGCATGGGGACTCCCCAGTGTGTGCTGGTGGCAGTGGTCGTGGGCACCGCTTTACAACCAAGACAACAGTGTGAGTTGTTGTCAGGGCTGCATTGGCCAGGAAGCAAGGCAAGTGCGCAAGGACCACTGGTGGAGACGGGCCAAGGAGATGTGCGCTAGTACACTAACTGGGTCTGGCTCCTCTACCCCTTTGCCTCGTAGACATGCTCCCACCCTCCTACAATATTCAGATCTCACGTGAAATAAATCGTCCTCATTTCTTTCCTAGCAGTGGAAGTACAAGTCCAATTCTTTCAGGAAATGTTCAGTTGCAATCTCCTAAAAAGACCTACAGAGGTTTAGCAAACCAAGCTACAAACCCTACCGCCACAGCTGGTCCAACGGTCAAAATATATATTCACCATCTCACTCCTCTACCACCTATTTTAGTTCTACAACTTCCAGGGCAGTGGAATCCTTACTACAACCCTGGTGAAAGCATCCCCCTCTGGGTTCCCAGGCACTAGTCCAACAGAATCCACGGTGGCAAGAACATGAAGCTAAAATTTGGCGTGTCTACTGGGAGTGAGGCTGAGAAGGCCAAGGCTGCTTCCACCGCTTGGTTTCTGGACCCGTGCACCTTAGCACCATAGCCTGGCTCTGGCTCAGTGTGTACACCGCACCTAGTGCTGAAGTATCCCTGAAATGGCCGTTTAGCTGAGACTTCACCAGCCCTTTCTACCCTTTTTATCAGGCTGGTCAACCCGGTGTGATGAAGTACATGGAAAACTGGTGTAACTTGTGGTTTTTGAGCCCAATGTTTCATGTGTAGTAAAACGATCTCTCTGGTCTCGTACAAAGTAAGGTAGGATATCATATATCTTATAGATCAAGCACTCTGTCAACCCTCAGATGGTGGTGCTGGTGGAGGCATTGTGGGAAGATGAAACAAACCTATACTTTGAGAGATGGATTTGTTTTTTTCTTGGCCGTGCTGTGCGGCTTGCGGGATCTTAGTTCCCCGACCAGGGATCAAACCTGTGCCCCCTGCAGTGGAAGGGTGGAGTCTTAACCGCTGGACCACCAGGGAATTCCTTATATCTTGAGTACATGGTGATTCTGGTGAGGAAGAATGGAGTCTGATATAATCTACTTGCCCCCAGGAGGCTAGCTGACCTCCCCACAAAGGGGACCGTGAGGGCTCAGAATCAGTCCCTGCTGCTCGCACGTTAGGCATTCAGCATCAAAGCTAGGGCAGCTTTGATGAAAAGGACTCCATGTTTTGGGACACAGGTGTAGCCTCCGTTCCTGCCACTGTGGCTGCTTTGCTTGTGGCCCACTCTGCAAGCACTGCAGAGGCCAAGGAGAAAGGCTAGCTGATGTCAACTAGATATTTTGTGCCTACTCCCATAAGTTTATTCATGTACTTCTTCCCCAGATTTCGTCATTCCTGATTTTATTCAGTGTATCTATCACCATCCACCACCACCTAAGGACTGAAAAAGTGCCCAATCTATCATCATAGAATCCTACACTACATTACCACCGAACCAAAGAGCACATTTTACTACCAAGTGGGAATGACCCACTGAGCTCAAACAAAAGATACACAGTCTTGGGCTTCCCTGGTGGCGCAGTGGTTGAGAGTCCGCCTGCCGATGCAGGGGACACGGGTTCGTGCCCCGGTCCGGGAAGATCCCACATGCCGCAGAGAGGCTGGGCCCGTGAGCCATGGCCGCTGAGCCTGCGTGTCCGGAGCCTGTGCTCCGCAACAGGAGAGGCCACAGCAGTGAGAGGCCCGCGTACCGCCAAAAAAAAAAAAAAAAAAAAAAAGATACACAGTCTTTCATGTCCCTCATCAGCAAGGATTACCAGCCTGAGAAAAAATGGTGGAATGGCCTGGTGAAATGTCAGCTAAAAGGCCAGATCAGGGACACCTGGCAGGTTAGGACACTGGAGGTGGTATATGGACTGTAGTCCTTTTCCTTCCAGGTCCCTGACCAATAAGCTGAGCCATTCACTATTGACAAAGAGTCAACATTTGTGCACACATTAAGCCAACGTACTGCTGGCACCTCTGCCCACTGGGAGGATTTCCTCCACCATGATTTTGGGGGCCACCTCTAAGTGGGGCTGTAATGTGGCAGCAGCCCATTTTTGGCTAGAGTTGACATTATATTCATGCTTCTAGAACCAAGTCCAAGTCCTACTGGGTGACTCAGAGGGATGAGAGTTTCCAGCGAGGCTCGAAGCCAAAAAGGGCTCTCCAGCTTGTCCAGGCAGCTTCCCTGACACTTAGGCTATGTGAGCCAGCAGCTCTGACGGTACTAGAGGTAACTATGGCAGATAATGATGCTGCAGGGCTTTCAACAAACTTCAGTAAGAGAGATGCAGCACAGACTCCTGGAGTTCTGCAGCAAGGCCATGCCTTGATTCTGGGCTCTACCAGTGACTAATGTCTGACCATGGGACACCAAGTGACTATGTAACCACAAATGTTCCCTATGATCTGAGTATTATTGAAGCCAATGAGTCATAAGGTTGGGTGGATACAGAAGTAATCCACCGTATGAAAAATATGCTCCATTCAGGATTCGGCCTGACCAAATCCAGAGGGCACAAGTAAATGACATGAACAGGTGATCCAGACTCTGGTGGCACCTACCTCTTTTGCTGCAATACATCTCTCAACAGAGGAACAATAGAGAAGGTCGACTGCTTTCCTTGCCATGTAAAGGAGACCTGCTTTTGATTTTCCTATTATTAGGGATAAAAGAAAAAATATTTCACCCTATCAACAGCCACATATAAAATGTCAGAGATACCACAACTGGCAAGGCAGCTGTGCTGCAAGTGAGGACACCTGATTAAGTTCACAGCAATTTTCCACCACCATTCTCCAAGAAGTGTCTGGGGTTTGCAAAGGCTAGAAAAGTGAATTGAATAGAGATGTGATAGGAGCTACTATCCCTGCATCCTTTAAGTCTTCGATAGTAGCATTCATTTCTGTAATTCCTCTCGAAATGATGTATTGCTTCCGATTTACTATCTTGGCCAGGACAAAAGATAGCTTCCACATGGCCCTTCTTATAAAAATGGCTTTTACCCCATCAGCCAGGGAACCAATGAGAAGGATCTCTTAAAGATATTCATCCTGTTTATGCATTCTAACCAAAGTTATCACTGGGAACCAGAGAAATAAACAAGGGATGGATTCATAGACTTTCCCCCCAGCGTACTATTACCCTGGCAAAAGACAACAGGTCTCTTTGGGGAAAGATTGGGGAACTGCTTCCTATATATACTTGAAATGGCATTAGAGGGTCCTTCTTTAGGGGGATCCAATCCCTCCGCCTATGGTCTCAGTGTTTGTGAGCCGACTTAGATCTGAAACTGGATGAAGGACAGGTATTAGCCTTTTGCTCTCCAGCTATCAGTACTTTCTCATTATAAAAATTGAGCAACACTCTTGTCCATCTGCCTAACTACTATGAACACCAACGTCTACTAGCCAATGCCACAAATGCAGGTCAAGGTGCCCTGAGTGCCACTCTGGCCTTCTGCCAAATATTATTATTTTTCTTTTAAATAAATAGATTAATTTATTTTATGGCTGTGTTGGGTCTTTGTTGCTGTGTGCAGGCTTTCTCTAGTTGCAGTGAGCGGGGGCTACTCTTCGTTGTGGTGCGTGGGCTTCTCATTGTCGTGGATTTTCTTGTTGCAGAGCACGGGCTCTAGGCGCGCGGGCTTCAGTAGTTGTGGCACGTGGGCTCAGTAGTTGTGGCTTGTGCACTCTAGAGCACAGGCTCAGTAGTTGTGGCACACGGGCTTAGTTGCTCCGCAGCATGTGGGATCTTCCCGGACCAGGGCTCGGACCCGTGTCCCCTGCATGGGCAGGCGGATTCTTAACCACTGTGCCACTAGGGAAGTCCCTCTGCCAATTATAATAATCAGGCCTCTTGCCCTAGTGTTAGGCGCTGCCACATGGTTTTTTTGCCATTCCAGAATCCCACCGTTCCTATTGATATTAGGAAGCCTAGTTCCATGGTAATATCTCTCATCGTCAACCTGGCCTTCGAAGATGCCAGTGCCCCTCTCACTGGTGAAATCTCTGTTGTCTTAGTGAATGAACCATTGCCTGTGTCCTCCGGGAGCACAGAGTCCGGTGATGGGTTCTCAGGTCTTACTCATAAGTCCATTCTACCATTAGTATTTCCCTGAATATTTTGGCTTCTTCAGTATTCTGCCAAGGCGGTTCTGACATTATTACTTCATTCACTGTATGTCATTGTCATGTCCAACTTTCAAAGAACCATTCTAGGTAACTCGACTGGCTTCAGATACCCTTGTCAAAACACACACAGGTGTGTGCCCTCATACATTAGCCCCATATTCTGCCCCTTCTCCTAGTCTAATATCCTAAAGATCCACTCCCACATATATTTCTTGATTCCTGTTGGTAAAACTCAGCCAGTTCCTAAAACTTATTTTGGGCGTAGGCAATTTCCTCCTGCAGTGGGATTATAATTCTCCACTCAGGCTGTGCTGGGATCTGCCCCTGATTATAGCCTGGGAACAGTAAGATGAGTAGAAGAGGATCTTAAGAAGACCAGGCTTCATAGCATGAGGTATTTACTTCAGGTAAGGTCAGTGATTACTCTGGTATACAGAAAGGGGAGGCTGTTCTCTGATAAAATGGATGGGGCTGTTTTTTCCAGTCAGGGTAATTCTGAGGAATGTTGATTAGAGAATCTGAAGCTCGTCTACCCACTGTCCCCATCCTATGTCTCAGGACCCCACTCTTTTTCCATCAGGGCTCTACTTTGACGTAGATATTTATTATGGTCACACATTTGGTATTCTTTGTAGTTCTGACCCTTTACAATCAGATCCTTGATCTGATTTTCAGCATGATCTGACCTGCAGGGGTAGGAGATGAAAACTTTAAGGCTACTAGACCAGCCCTCTGGCTTTCACGGGGTGCCTTAAGGTGGCAATGAACAGTCCTGGGCTCATTCGTTTCTTATTTCAAAGTTTCTAATGCCCTCAAAAGCAGTTACTCATGCCACAGTCATTATAATTGTTATCACCCCTTTATTAATCAAGTGCAGAAGCCTCCTGATAATTGAAAATTTCACCTCATAAAAATTATCCACAGTTGACAGCTTTAGCAATTGTAATATCACTACTTATCAGAGACTCCACTAACCAATAGCGATGGGAGGCTTATTGCATTTAGTCAGGCAGACAACTCAGCACTAAAATCCCATCCTGAGGGTCTGCTTCTTAAGAGCCGCTTCTAGTAACAACTGCCTTAGCCTGAGTTTGGTGGAAAATAGAATGTGATGCAAACATTTATTCTCTAGCAATTTATTGGGATGAACAATCCCAGGAAAGAAAGATACATGGAAGAATGCAAGAGAGACATGAAAGGAGGGAGAATAATCACTAAGGGGTAATTACTGAGTTGCCTTGAGCTTTGCAAAAAACACAAAACGCTGGTGGTTGGTTGATGTCACTGGACGTCATTAGAAACTGCTGTGCTTCTGAACAATCCACCAGGAAGAAAGAAAGGCAAGCAATTTATCTAGTGGTTACTTCTCACCTCATATCTTTGTTTGACATTTGTGCTAAATGGTGTTATAGTCTGACGCATCTCGGTGGTGCTAAATGGGCCCTCCAAAGGGCCGACGGGGAAGCCATAACTTCTGTGGGTCCAATTCACGCAGTGAATTGCATCATTATCTTTATCAGTCAGTGCTGCTAAGGGCTATCCTCACTCTTGTGGATGTAGTAGCAGCAACATATATTTACATAGTACCATGGATTTACAATCAGAAGAACAGTGGGAGCCTAGACAGGGATGCTCTGGCCAGGAAGCTAGGCAAGTGACTGAGGCCCAGAGTAATGAGGGTAAGCAGGGTAGAGTAGGTCTGGGGTAGGTCAGGTGTGCCCTGGTTCCTTTTAGATGAAAATGGCTTTTAGATCACAATTTAGGCACAGTACTTATTCATTGCTACAAGGTTGCCATTGCTTCTAAACCTTTTCATTTGACAGGATGCTTTCCTCTCTTTTAGAAAGATAAATTATGAGTTCATATTGGTATTTCCAATTCCCAATTGTTTGGGTTTATACTTGTGTCTTTTATGCTGAAGATCTTTGTAATGACATTAACAAAAGTACTAATTTGTTGATCCTACAATATGCATGTGATAGTTTCAAAACAAAAATATAATCCTGCTAACTCTCTGTGTGAGATTGTATTACTGTTCACCCCTATTTGGTGCCAATCTCTGCAGTGCTTCTTGCTGAGAGAAGATTATACATACCTGACATTTTGAACTCAGATTATGTGACTTTCTTTGGCCAATAAAACTGGAGTGGAATAAGAGTGATGGTCACTTCCAGGAAGATGTTTTCTGCCTCAATGACTGGCAAAATATTTCAGACAGATGCTCTTCCCTTCCTGCTTGGGTCACAGAGGGAAGATCATACAGATCAGAGCTGAAGCCAACATACAGTGAACATGTAGCATGGGAGAAAAGAAACTTTTGTCGTTGAAGGCACCAGGACTTGGGTTTGTTATTATAATAGAACATAGTCTAGTCTATCCTGATTGATACACCACTGAATGCAGTTTAAGATTTCTTCATGGTTCTTTTTAGTCCTTAGGATCTACCCCTTTAAGGACGTACTGTCAACATACTGTTTTATAGAGTCATTTGTAACAACTCTTCTTTGGGTGGCTAAACCGCCAATCTAATATGCCATTATTATTATGAGTTTCCATTTTTCCAACTTTTATAAGTTTCCTCTTCGCCTTTAACTTTAATTTTATTTAAAACATTTACTTGGGTACAAATTTAAAACTATCCAAGTTACATGCAGTTGTCTAGGTTCCATCTCTGCCCTTCTGTCATGTTCCTTCTCTCTCCTTATAGGTCCCCCATTTTTATTGGTTTTTGGTTTATTCTTCCATTATTACCTTTTGATATATATATAATATATTCATATTACCCTCCTTTCTTAAATGAAAGATAGCATACTATAATCCCTGTTCTCTAACTTGCCCGTCTTAACAATATATCCTGGAAACTATTTCAAGTAAGTACATAGAGAGCCTTTTAATTTATGTTTATAGTTGTATAATACTCCATTGTATGCATGCGCCATAATGTATTCAGCCAGTGCCCTACTGATGGACGTCTGGATTGTTTCCATCCCCTCACTATTACAATTACTGGCAATGGATATCCTTATACTACGTCACTTTATATTTTTACCAGTTTACTTTTTGAGATAGATTCCTGGAAGTGGGATTGCTGTGTCAAAGGTTATGTGAACTTGTAATTTTGCTAGATGGTCCAAATTTCCCTCCATGGGATTGTATCCTTTTGCACTTCCACCAGCAACTAAGGAGAGAGCCTGTTTCCTGAAAGTTTTATCAACAGAATGTTGTTGGACTATGGATTTTTACCAATCTGATAGCTGAGAAATGATATCTCAGTACAGTGCTGTCTTGCATTTTTCATATTCAGAGGAAGTTGAGCTCTTATAATATATTTGCACTGGGGTCACTTGCGTTTCCCCTCTGTGAAACCATTCGTAAACTCTGCCCATTTTTCTATAGGGTTGTTGTTGCTTTTCATCTCAAGTTTTAGAAGTTCTTTATGTGTTAGGAACGTTTATCTTCTGTCTAAGATATATGTTGTATTTTAGAGAATACAAAACGGTCTGAGCCTTATACAAGGGAGTCTGGGAACACCTAGCAACATTACTAATGCATCTTCCACTTGGGCCCGGCGACCACACAGAGACACTGGACCTGATATTGCTGAGTTGCTGACCCAGAAGCTGCTTACCTTTGGGCTTCTTGTTATGCAAGAAAAATAAGCCCTTTAAATTACTGAAATCGGTTTTTAAACTTGTCTTGTTACTTGAAGATGCTTTCCTACTTGAACACATGCATGTTTTTCTACATATCAGACTATTGTAAACATTTATTTACAATAGACATTTGAGAAAAACACTTTATTTAAGTGTTTTTCTCTCCTACTAGGCAGGTCAAGAACATCTATTCTTTCACTCCAACCACTATCTGTCACCTCTCTCATTTACCTTTTATGTTTTCTTTCATTTTTTCCCCATCTGATGTTATCTTTATCCAGTGATACAGCTACAAAAATGTAGGATCTGATGCAGAGACTAATGTGAGCCTCCCCAGGGACAACAAGAGTTCCTAGGGAAGCAGAAAGAGGAAATAAGTAGTTTCATTTTTTTTTCCTCCCTTCTATCTTTGGCATGAACACTCTGAGACTAGAAGGTGGATACCTCGGTACTCAGGGCAGTGTGATTGCTACAGCTCTCTATGCCCAAGAGATGTCCAAAGAAATTGTGAATTGACTGGGATATGTACAGAGGCTGGGCCCTGAGCTGGCCTCCACCTAAGAGGAGGGCCCTGGAGGAGGCCAGCTCAGGGCTGCCCTGGCTGTGTATCTTCTTTGGCTACCAGCCCCTTGGCCGTGTAAATGGTACATCTTCTCGCCCTGACCTCTGGAAAGCTCACACATTTCAAGAGTCTGATGCTTTGGCACAGCTCACGGCTGTGCTTATCATTTCATATGGAGGATTCCAGATTTAGCACTAATGCCCATAGACCCTATCCTATAGAAATAAAAGTGCTAGCAACTAGAGATTTATATTCTAGGATATTTATTGCTATATCATTTGTGGTGGCCAAAAAAAGTGGAAGCACCATAAATGCCCATCAATAGGGCCAATGAATGATGGTACCTTCAAACAATGGGGCATTGTTTGCTCCTAAAATATCTGTTAGATCTGGACCTGTTGACTTAGAGAGATGGCAATGATATTCTCTACTGGAAAAGCTACTGCAATGAAATGTGTACTGTGTGTTCCACATTTCCTATTTATTTTAAATGACCGAAAAACTTCCTTTGCTTGTGTCTAGGTCTTTGTTTATATTTTTGAATATTTTGTATATGTCGGACCTCAGTTTTTTCATGTGTAAAAACTGAGGATAACACTAGTACTTCTTTTAAAGTTGTTGTGAGGATTAAATAAGCTATAGCAGGTAATGTGGTAAAAACAAAACAAAACAAACCAATGCCTACCTTGTAATAAGCATTGAGTAACGGTTTGCTGTTATTGTTACCATTATTATTTTAAATGAACATAGAGAGAGATGTTCCCAGGCTGTTAACATTGGTTACAATGTGGGGGAAGAGCAAGTTGGAAGAGAGGGAGATAAATTTGTGACTTTCACAAAATGCAAATATTATTTAAGGTAAAAATCAAAGTGAAAAGGTAGAAATTAATATTCTAAGTTATATCTATAATGTTATAAGGAATATGAAAGAACTGTATATGCATGTGGAAAAAATAAAAATATTGATTGAATTAGGTGACTGAAGTGTAGGCAGTTTTTAATCTCAGATCCTGTGGTTATCTCAACATTGTTCTTCCTATCAACTATTTTTAAAAAGGGGCCTCATATAGCTCCTGGCACACAGATGCTCAATAAACGGTAGCTATTGCTAAAATAATTTTATAAGAACCGCTTCCCTTGCAGCTTTCCATTCTTGAGTCCCTTCCAAAACACCTATGGCTCCTCCCAGTAGCCCTTAATGAACTCCTCTCTACCCAATGGCATAACTACTGATCATTCCTGTTTGCAGAGTTGTTTTGGTCCTGTGACACTAAGCCAGCAGGGAACCATGATTGACATCGTTGCCAATGATTGAGCTGCAAAAGGCAGCAGTGCCTGATCCTGAGGCCCTGTACCTACTGCACCCTCATCTACGCAGTAGACATGGGTGGCATAGCCTAATTTATTTTTTAACATAACACAGAGCCAATTTTGCAGACTGGAGCTCCAACCCCTGGGAAGTCACCCTGGAGAGAATAAAATGTTGGTGTCAAATCATCTTCCATTTAACCAGATAGGGCACACCAAGCTCTAGTAACGTAGACCAGAAGAAGTGCAGGCCAAGGGAGAGAGAGGCCTAGAATGGGTGGTAGAGGATGGAATGATGAATATTGTTATGGCCTTGGGACCAGCACAGTGGGGAATGTAGCTTGCTCTATCAATCTTCTTGCCTTCAGTTTTACTGGAAATTTAGACTGGCTATAACCACGAAGGGACTCTATGACTGACCAGATTGGAGAAGTGAGGGCATCTTGTTCTCAAAAAATAACTGCATGCCTCATATTATGATCTGGAAGAGGATATAAAGGGAGGGTCTGAGGGATCTGAGGGATTCAAGAGGTGCAATGTGTTGGATACATCTCAGGGGCCTCCTCAGATTCCCCTGACTTCACTTGCTTTCTCGGATTCTTTTGGTGCAACCTGGCCCCTCAGCTGATGGCTCTGTCTTGGCCGTCACTTCCCTGTAGGCCTCCTGAGGCTGACCAAATAAATGCTCATGGCATGTCTGGTTCCTCCCACCACTTCCAGACTCAGACACAACACCACACCGAAGGGCATAGGCCTTACAAAAAACTCTCAAAGGGGCCCAAATGATGTGGCCCGGAAATGTGTAGGAATTCACTCCACATGGGGCAACGTTTGATCAATGGGAAATAAGAGATGGGAGGGAACCTGACAGATAAATTCCCTCTCATTCCTTTCTTCAACTGACTGCTCCAAGAGACAGTTTCTCCACATAACCTGACTCCCACGGAGCTGAACCCTTCACCCGCTGAGCAAGCTGCTGTGTCTTCTCTCAGCTCATCCTGAGGCAGTGGTCTGCTCAGTCATCATCATCTTGCATTGCTTTGCATTCTTGCTGCTTTACTTCCCTTTTTCTTCACTCTTACTGCCCTAGATTCATACATTACAATAAAACTATCAGCACATAATCCTTACCTCAGGCTCTATTTTCTAGGGTACTTTGGTAGACAGAATAGTGGTCCTTGAAAGACGGCTACATCCAAATCCCAGGAACCTCTGACTATGTTACCTTACAAAGTAAAATGGACTTTGCAAATATGATTAAGTTAAGCATCTTCAGATGGGGAGATTATCCTGGATTATCCAGGTGACCCCAATGGAACCACAAGTGTGCCTATGAGAGAGAGGCAGGAGGGTTAAGGTTAGGAGGTGATGTGATTATGGAATCAGAGATCAGAGTGATTCAGCCATGAGCCAAGGAATGTGGGTGCTTGTAGAGGCTGAAAGGTGAAAGGAACTGCCTTCCCTGGAGTCTCCAGAAGGAACCCTAACAACACTTTCGACTCCTTTCAGACTCCTGACCTCCAGAACTGTCAGAGAACAAATCCGTGTTGTTTTAAACCACTAAGTTTGTGGTAATTTGTTATGGCAGCCATAGGAAACTAATGCAGGGACCTTGGCTAAAACTTCTCAATACCCTGGTTTTCTGCAAAATCCTATTTTGCATGAGTAAGGTTCAATGTCACATTGTACTTTCCCTATGAATTCCTTCTGTGAACACATCCTAGTCTCTTCTCAGGCAGATGCATGCCCTGGGTGGACTAATGCAAAGATTTATTCTCTGGAAGGCAACTGTTTTCCTATATGTTTATATATCCATAAACAACAAAAACAGGAAGTCCAGAAGGAGATATTAATAATGGCAGCAGGTGACTCATTTCCTGCCTTGAACTGTTATGGATTTTCCCAATTATCTCTAACAAACAGGCATTTCTTTTATAATAAAAAACATCCTTTTAAGTGATTAGATATGAGACAGTCTAAGTATTTACACCATTCTCTGGTTCTTGAGCAGTTAATACAAAGAATAGACCACCATGAACTGGAAGGATATGGGAAGGTTTCACAGAGCAGGGAGGAATTTGAGCAAGGCGTGGAAGGATGGGTATTTGAGAGGTAGAGAAGCAAGGGAAAGGGGCATGATGTGAGTCAAGAAAAGAGTGTATTTTCCTAGGTTAATAAATAAGTGCATTTGACTTAAGAGGAATGTCTGCAGAGAATATAATAACAACACAAAGAAAAAACTAATTTACCCAGCAGATACTTTTTGCTGGATACTGTACTAAGTGTTTTGCTAGATCATCTAATTTAATCCTCCCAACAATCTCATGAGGAAGGTTCTATAAATATCCTAACTATATAGAGGAGGAATAGATGCCATTAATTGTCCAGCAAGTGATAGTTCAGATTCGAACCCCATAATCACTCCAGAGCTTAAGTTTGAGAGATGGATTGGACATGTAGGCTGAATAAGAACTCTTAAGGTCTTGAAATATCAAGTGTATTAATTTTCTATTGCTGCATGCTAGGGACCGAGTGTGTGTATCTTCCCCAAAATTCATATGCTGAAGCCCTAACCCCCAGTGTAATGGTATTAGGAGGTGGGGCCTTTGGGAGGTAATTAGCTCATGAGAGTGGGAGACCTCATGAATGGGATTAGTATCATCACAAGAACAGAGGCCAGAGAGATGATCTCTCTCTCCACCATGTAGGACAGAACAAGAAGACAGCCATGTGCAAACCAGGAAGAGGCTCCTCACTGGAACCTGACCATGCTGACACCCTGATCTTGGACTTCCCAGCTTTCAGAACTGTGAGAAATAACCTTCTGTTGTTTAAGCCATCTATCCTATGGTATTTTGTTAAGGCAGCTTGAACTAAGACATTGCATAACAAATTGCTAAAGATTTAGCAGATTGAAAGAACACTGCTTATTATATCATAATTCTGTAGGTCAGAGGTCCTGGTAGGCTCAATCTGGGGTCTCTGTTTCAGAGTCACAAGGCAGAACTCAATCTGGCAGTGTTGGCCAGATTAGGCTCTTAACCAGAGGCTCTGGGGAAAAATCAGCATCCATGCTCCTTTGGTTGGCGGGATTCAGCTCCTTGTGGTTGTGGGACTGAAGTTCCTGCTTCCTTGCTGGCTGTTGTTGAATCCTTCCCATGCTTCTAATCTCTGATTTCTTCTTCTGTTACCAGCTGGAGAAAATTCTCTGCTTTTAACAGGCTTATATGATTAAATTGGGTCCAGCTGGATAATTTCCCTTTTGCTGTATAGCATAATTGTGGGAGTGATAACTCATCCTATTAACAGGTTCCAACCACACTCAAAGGAGAATGGATTATATAAGGATGAGTGTCACTGGCTCATTTTAAGAATTCTGCCTACCACCACTAAGCTAAGAATTTGAAGTTTTGTTTTGGTCAAAAAGAATTTTTGTTGAGGGATGCACCTTGCTGAATAGTGGGTTTAGAAAGATTACTGGGCATTAATGTATAGGAGGGACTGAGGTGAGGAAAGAGTAAAGACAGGGAGACCGAAAGAGCAGTGCTAGGATGATTATGGCCTAGACTAGGGTAGGCTCGGGGGAAGCTGAGAGAAGACAGGATAGAAATTAAGAAGAGAGACTTACTAGGCCTGGTGATTCATTCTGTAGGATTTTGACCTTTTGGAACACTTTCGTATCCATTATCTCATCTGATCCTCATTACACACCTGTGAAGAAGAGACATTATTCTCTCCTTTTGACAAATGAAGAAACTGGTAAGTCCCTGAATATCTCTGTGCTTCAAAGGTCATCCTGTGGATGTGCGATCCTGGCCATTTGACTCAGCCCCACTCTTCCTGGAGCTCAGGAAAAGGAAATTGTGCGGGATAGATTTATGGCCTTGTTATCATGTGCCAACCCTGTTCCTGCCATCTACCCTTGCTTGTACCTATGGGTGGTCCCTTCCTAAGCGAAACATCTAGAGGGATCTGATGGACAAGCTATGACTGAGGGTAGGAGAAATTCCTTTCCTACTCCGGAACCCCCAGCATTCTCAGCAAGGCTGTGAGGAGGGAGGAAGGGAGGGGAGAGAAGAGAGAGGCGGCACTGGGAGGATTTTCTCATCCCTGTTAAACAGAAAGGAGATGGGGGAGAAAGAATTTTTTATTTTTATTTTTTAAAAATCATCACTTTGAGGGGGGCATCCCTGGTGGCGCAGTGGTTGAGAGTCCGCCTGCCGATGCAGGGGACACGGGTTCGTGCCCCGGTCCGGGAAGATTCCACATGCTGCGGAGCGGCTGGGCCTGTGAGCCATGGCCGCTGAGCTTGTGCGTCCGGAGCCTGTGCTCCGCAACGGGAGAGGCCACAACAGTGAGAGGCCCGCGTACCACAAAATAAAAATAAAAATAAAAAATCATCACTTTGAAAAGGGAATGAAAAAGGAAAGAGAGGTGGAGGAGATGTGAGAAGAGAGTGAAAGGGGGTGTGGAGTCGCCAGATGACGTCTATTCTAGTATATCTAGTAGCCAAACGACACCTATTGATTATAAGGGATATAAGACTAGAGAAGAAAAATTAGCATTACAGAGGAGCAAAAAGGGAAAAAAAGTCACTAATAATCCCACCAGGCAGAAATAGCCCCTTGTAAGATTTTAGAGCCAAAGTTTCCAAGTATTGTACCTGAATATGTGTGTCCTGTAACAGGTACCTACTGTTCTAGAAATCTGCTTTTGTGGTTGATCAATACTTACGACAGCTGTCAGCTGTCCCTGGGGCCAGTGGGAGTGGATGCCTCTCCAAGCAGTCTCCTGCAGGGGCTATTCCTCCTCCCCCGCTTCCCCCGTGACCAGTGGACAGGCAGCAGGCAAGCCCCGTCTCCCTCTCTCTCCAGGAAAGCAGTCCGCCTAGCCATCCCTAGACTGCCTATTCTTCAGAAACAAATCACTCCCTCCGCCAAAACAAATCCAAAACCAAAGAACACTCCATTAAGAAACTCAGCTCAGTAATCTCAGCCTTAAATGCCTGAATAGGAGAAAAGCAGAAAGGAGAATTCTAAATGGCACGTATTGATTGGCTTGGCTCACCGAAAGAAGGCACTTTCACCAGCTTTCCAAATTACAATTTGTTCAATAGTGAAAAAGTAACTCATTTTGAGAAAGCACTCTGACACCCTTAGGAGTTGCTTTCTCACCACTTAAATTTTATCATTATTATCGTTCGCTCATTCTCTGGAAGCCACTGGGCAAAGCACAGTTCTTGGCACTTAGGAGGCAATCAATAAAGGCCGTTGAATTAATGAGACTGTAACTGGCAGGGAAATTCAAATTCCAGAGACTTGGGAATTTTGATGTGGGCTGAAATGAGATGAACTCCTGAGGCTTATCCCCTTTGATAGGTACTGGGAAGAGCACATCGTTTAGAATCAGCCTGACCTAGGTTCACATCCTGAGCCTTTTTACCTCTGTGAATACTTCATATTTCTGAGCCTTTGCTTCCTTGGGATGGTTATCCTTCCTGCGTGCTTCTTGTGAGGATTCAAACAGATGCTCCCCATCAAATGCACCTATTGGACCAGAACAAAGAAGATGTCAAAATACTCTTGCAGACTCGTGCTTCTAGATCATGTTTTGCTGGAGACTGGGGTTTGATTTCCCAAAAGGAGAGGCAGCTATATCTTGAGTCCCCTAAACTAGTTGTTGAATTTTTTGAAAAAAAGTTGCTTCTCTTTACTTCTCACTTCTTCTTCCTTGCCCACAATTCCAGAAGCTACCACTAGGGCTAGAGCAATGGGTCGACTCAGAATTGCAGGGAAACCTACATTGGATTGTTGGCTTGAAGAGTGCATAATTTTTGTATACATTCCCTCCCCCGTTTTTCTATCTTCAAAAGATCTGAATTTCTTTACCCATAATAAAAGGATCTGTTTGTATATTAGTTTCTCAATGATTTCATTGTCAAAGCTGTGGGGTGCATCTTTGCTTGGGGCTGTCAGTTGTAGGTGAGAAAAAAGATAAACAGGGGGAAAATATTTGCAAGTTTCTGGATTCTTGCACTGCGATCAGTTGATGACAACTTGGGAGAGATTTAATGCTGAATGTTCTGGGATGCTTAATGAGCTTCCAGAAGATAAGTGGTTAACTCTTAAGTCAAACACTGGAATTAAGAACAAAGGTCATAGTGGTGTGAAAAAGAATTTTGTTTTTAGTTGCATGGGGTTTTCTTTCATTTTTAATTTTCATTCATTCAATTCATTTTACTCCATTCTATTTCATTTCTTTCATTTATTCATTCTTTTTTAGGACCTCCCCAGTGGTCCAGTGGTTAAGAATCCGTGCTTCCACTGCAGGGGACATGGGTTTGATCTCTGGTCGGGGAACTAAGATCCCACATGCTATGTGCAGCCAAAAAATAAACCTTTATTATTCATTCCTTTCATTTCATTTTCTTTCTTCCAAACATTTATTGGGTGTTACATTATGTGCAGCACGGCTATATTTAGGCCCTGGAGATATATCTGGGAACAAAACAAATGGAGCCTTTCCCTCATGGAGTTGATATTCCAGTGGGGAAGACAGACAATTGAACAATAAACAAACATAGGATAATGGCAGGTAGTAATAAATGTTTCAAAGAAAAACAAAGCAAAGTAAGAAGTTAGCCCATTATGAAGGTAGTATTAGGGCAAAACAACAGAGGACAAAGGCAGAGTAAGCCTTTGAAGAGATCTGGGGGTGAAATAATGTTCTAGGCAAAGGAAATAGAAAGTGAAAGGCCCTGCAGGCAGGAGCAGGCTGTGTGGATACGAGGAGCTGGGAGGTCAGTGCAGCCAGAGCACGTGGAGCAAAGCGGGAAGTGGAGGGACATAAAGCTGGAGATG
This sequence comes from Stenella coeruleoalba, assembly GCF_951394435.1. Lineage (NCBI taxonomy): Eukaryota > Metazoa > Chordata > Mammalia > Artiodactyla > Delphinidae > Stenella > Stenella coeruleoalba. Next base: position 22,829,047 of record NC_137154.1, read on the forward strand.
TGGCAGGGCCCCGAGCACATGGAACCTTAGAGGATGCGGAGGTGACTCGGGATTCTATTTGAAGTTTGCTGGGAAGCCATAAAAAGGTGTTGTAAAAGGGTTGCATTGTGTTCCCCACAAATTAATATGTTGAAGCCCTAACTCCCAGTACCTCAGAAGGTGACTATATTCATAGATAGTGCCTTGATAGAGATGATTAAGCTGAAATGAGGCCATTAGGGTAGGCCCTAATCCAATACAACTGGTCCTTATAAGAAGAGAAAATTTGAACACACAAAGAGATACCAGAGATGCACGTGTATAGACAAAAGGCCACATGAGGACACAGTGAGAAGGTGGCCAACCACAAACCAAGGAGAGAGGCTTAAGAAGAAATCAAACCTGCTGACATCTTTTTTTTTCTCTTTTTTTTTGAATTTTATTTCATTTATATTTTTATACAGCAGATTCTTTTTTTTTTTTTGCGGTACGCGGGCCTCTCACTGCTGTGGCCTCTCCCGCTGCGGAGCACAGGCTCCGGACGCGCAGGCCCAGCGGCCATGGCCCACGGGCCCAGCCACTCCACGGCACATGGGATATCCCTGGACCGGGGCATGAACCTGTGCCCCCCGCATCAGCAGGTGGACTCCCAACCACTGCGCCACCAGGGAAGCCCAGCAGATTCTTATTAGTTATCCATTTTACACATATTAATGTATCTATGTCAATCCCAATTTCCCAATTCATCACACCACCACCACACCCCCGCCACTTTCCCCCCTTGGTGTCCATACGTTTGTTCTCTACATCTGTGTCTCTATTTCTGTCCAAACCTGCTGACATCTTGATCTTAGACTTCCAGCCTCCAAAACATGAGAAAATAAACTTCTGGTGTTTAAGCCCCAGGCTGTGGCTTTTTATTATAGCAGCCCTTACAGACAAATACAAATGATATCAAAGCATAGATTGCCACAATCTGACTTTCATTTTCAAATGATCACTCCAGCTGATATGAAAAGAAGACTAGTGGGAAAGAGTAGAGTCAAGGAAACCAGTTAAGAGGCTGCTGTGGTGATGCCGGTGAAAGGGCCCGTGGGTTGGACCAGCTTGGTGGTAAACGAGGTGATGAGTCAGGCAGATTTTGCAGACAGAGCAAACAGGATTTGTGGGAAAGAGAGGAATTAGAGCTGCTGGCAAGGTCAGGCTTGTTCAGAATGTCCACTCAGTCCCTGGCTAAAATCACTCATATCCTGACCGCCAAGAGGTTCTGGGTACTGTGACAAGCTCTTAAAAAAAAAAGAAGAAAAACAACCTCCTAAGATTTTGGAGCCAAACCAGTTTTAGAAGGAGAAAAAGAAAAACAGAGGCTACTGAAAGAAAGGAAATCCAAGTATGGTTCTAGAGTCAGAATGCTTGGGTTCAAATCCTGGATTCACTTCTTACTGTTTGACTTTAGGGCAAGTTATTTAAATTTTCTAAATCTCAGTGTTTTTCATCTAAAAGATGAGGATGACAATATCTACTTCATGGGCCAGTGTGAGAATTAAATGAAGTATTTACGTAAAGCTCTCAGCATCGATTTGGCTTACAGTAAATGGTCCATAGATGTGATGTATTGGTTAGCTCTTGCTGTGTAACAACGCCCTCCCCCAAACTCAGTGGCTTAAAATACGAAGCATGTATTGTTGCTCATGAATCTACCTGTCAGCTTTATTTTTAAGGGGGCCAAGCAGGACTGAAAGAGATGAGCTCTGTTTCCAAAGGGCCTGTAAACTATGCAAACAGTGGAAACACACGCACAAGCTCACAAATCTTTGCACAGGTTATAGGAGGTTATGAGCGTGGACTAGGACTGGCTGGGGGACCTGAGTTCTCGTCGGACTGTGTGATTTGGGGCAAGTTTTGTCCCTCACTGTGCCTCAGTTTCCTCCTACATAAGGAGAAGAGTTGGATGAGACAACCTTGAGGCTCTCCTCCAGATATGAATTCTCTTGAATATATGTAACACATCTACCTACCTGTGTCTGAAACAAATAGGGAGTTATTTGTCTTATACAAATCCAGAGTTAAGCAGTCTGGATTGACGTGGCAGCTGAATGACATCATAAGAACAAGTTCTTTTCGGTCTGTCTGCTCCACCACCCTTAGAGTGTAGGCTGGTTGTCTTGTGGTGCCAAGGTGGTCACTGCACCTCTAAACATCACATCTTTGTTCTAAGCAGGCAAAGGGAAAAGGCAGAAAGAGAACAAACATTTATACCAGTGGAGTCTGTTTCTTTTTACAAGGGAAGAAAGGGCTTCCCTGGAAGCCCCATCCTGATGATTTATGCTTATGTCTTATTAGCCAGAACTGTTCCTCATGGCTACTGAGCTGGAAGGCGGCTAAGATTTCTGAATGGGAATTGAGTCAGCCAACTCATGGTGTTGGCTGCAAACGCTAACCACAAATTAACATAGTCCTGAAAGGGCACCCTTGGGTTACCCACAGGAGCTCTGGCCAGTCAGCTGGCTTCATGGTGGCCTGCAGAAAGGTTGTTCCCCTGGTAACAGTACTCACATAATCCCAGGAGACTAAAAATTCCAAAAGAGAAAGACATTGTTTGCTTGATCTCAGCTGGAGCTTCAGGACCTAATTCAGGGCCTGGTACATTATAGCTGCCTGACAAGCATTTGTGAATGAACGAATTGCCCATCAATGAATATGGATTTCAGTGGACTGGGGCACTTGGGGAATGAGGGATCAGGATAATTGGATTTTCTGGCAGCTTGAGGGTGAAGCAGAAAAGCTTATGTTTTCAAATTAATTCCGGCAACACTGAGAGCCTTCCACATCCAAGGCTCCAAGGTAAAAAAAAACAACAATAAAACCCCAACAACTCATGTGCTATATATGAGTAATGATCAGGATCTCGGCAGGAAAGGTGGCACAATCAGGGTAGTTGAGGACAGCATAATGGGGACTACTTACAAAGGTGTGGGCAGGGTTACAGGAAACCAACAGTGGGTGGCAAAATTCCCTGGGGCTAGTGATGCCAGGGAGCTGTTATCACCCCTGCTGACAGAGGAAGGGGAGGAAGTGGATTCCAAAAGAAGAAAGGAGCTATGGCTGGAGTTGGAGCTAGAGCTGTAGGTGTGGACTACCTGGGAGGAGCCGTGGCCTTCCATAGAGGAGCACTACCGCTGACCAATGCCATGGACTGGGGCCCTGGCACACAGGGAGCTGGGGGAATAAACAGTCCATCCTCTCTTTCCTTCTATCTACTGCTCACCTGTTGGCGTATCCCATCAGCTGACCACTACTGGGGACAAGAGCAGGGCCCTGCTGATGCAGTCTGTTAAGATCAAACTCTGGGGCACAAAGCAGGTAGGAGAAGGGTGGAGAGAGGATCTGGGGTGGGGTAGATGGAGAAGATCCAGCACAGTGTATAATTTTACATTTGCATGATTACTCTTTGAGGTGGATATTATCGTAACCACATCTGGATGGCATAACAGAGGCCCAGAGTAGTTCAATTTGTCTAAGTTCACACAGCTTGTTAGTGGCCAAGCCAGGACCAGAGCTCAGATCGTGTGACTCCCGTTCCAGTGCTTGTGACGGGCTCCATGCCGCCTCCCACCCCAGCCTGCTAGGGAGAAAGCCTGCTCATTCCTTTGGCTTCTGGACTCTTCTTGGGAACAATGGGACCAGGGTGGGAAAGGACTGACTTTCTGAGAGGGAGAGTAAATTCTACAAAGTGTAGGACTGGAATTTGGATGCCAGGGACATGGGTTTTCTGTTTAAGACTCCTTAGAGTAGCAAGAGGACTAGGTCAGCAGTGAGAAGGGCCGAGATCTAGGTGGTCCCCGCTCATGACCGGAGGCACAATAAACTGAGCCTGTGTTGTATGCCAGGCTGCCAGGCACTGTGCTAAAGGCTTCATGAACATCACAGCAAACTCTCAAAGGAACTTATTATTATTTTCATTCGCTGGCCCCAAAACAAAAACACAGAGAGGTTAAATTGCTTGTTAAATGTAGAAACATGATTCAAAATCAAGACTGGCTACAAAGGCCAAGCTCCTTCCTTTACTCCAGTGGTTGACTTTTGGAGGCCTGCAACCTGATTTTGACTCACTGAGACCTCAAGATTTTTGTAAAAAAAATGAAACCAGTGGCCAACATCTTAAAAGTGTGCAATTTCACATAAAGGCCTGAATGCTTGACTTCTGTTGAAAAATTGGAAGGTTGGAAATGATGGGCCCACATTCTCACATGGCAATGATTGACTAAAACTGAGTAATGGCCGCCTCCTTTAAATGAAGGATTTGTTCTCATTGTTGCCACAGTCCCCACCACTCCCTATTGGCCCAACACTGAGGCTGAGAATCAGTTGCCATTTCTTATCTGTTTATACCATTGGTTCTCTTACACTCAGTCCACTTTCCTTATTTATGTTGCCTGCTTGGCTCTGGTAGGCATTTGGGTTTGTGTTTCCAAAGTGCCCACTTCACTGATGGTATAAGATCATCCACTAGGGTGAGAGAAGCAGATATTCGACCTTTTATTAATAGGTATGATCTCAATCATTTTAATGTTTATTTTTATGCTTTATAATATACTTAATATATCAATACAATAGTCATGGCTATATTTTATAAATAAATTATGCATATACATTCGGGGTATTTGTTCAGAATTCATCTTTCTGATAAGGCTCTGAGAAAGAAAAGTTTGAAGATCACTGCTCTTAATCACTACCTTTGTACTAGCTGTGAGACACTGTGAAAATCCCTTTGACTTTCTAGGCCTAGATTTTTTCCACTGGAAAATGGAGATATTGATACTGTCTATCTTGAAGAGCTGTTTCAAAATTCTAACCACCCAGCAACCAATAAAGTGCTGAGCAATAAAAGCAGAAAGCCACCCTGGGAGAAGTGACTTAGCACAGCTGGCCATGTGGTGGCAGCTCCTCCTCTGTGAATGTCAACCTGGAAGGGGAATTGGAAGCTTCCCTGTAGGGTGTCCAGTCATAAAGCCTGGGCTGCTGGCAACCTGGTCCAACCCCTGCACAGCAACAAGGATTGATTTTCAGGTTTACTAGTGCTGTTGATGTGCTCCTGGAGCAGACAACAGCTCTGCTCTCATTAAAGAGAAGCAGCTGCCCCATTTCTGTTCACCTTGCCCTCACCTCCAGCCTACACCTGGCATCCCAGGGAGAAGTCTCCCCATTTCCTTCATCCCCATTGGCCTCCTTTGTTCTTGGGTTCATTCTGGCTTGGAGAGAGTCAAGATTTAAAGGGGGGCTCAGAAACACAGGGGAGGGTGTCAGTGGAATGCTCGCCCTAGTATGGACATGTCAAAGCTCCCTCCCAAGAAAAGAGGTGATGCTGAGACCAGGCACTCCATAGATTCTCAAGGGCAGCTCTGCCCTTTGGTGGGCTCAGGGGGTTAGACAGACCCTGAGTGCTGACTGAGCTTCTGGAACAGGATGCTCCAGGCACTCACTTCGTTCCTTCCAATCACCAAGGGTGACTGCAGAATTGTTCAAATCCCCGTGGTACGGAGAGGTAATGTTAGCCAGGTCCACTGCCCACTAAGGAGTCTAGTGAAGATGACCAAATGCCCTGCTTTGCCTGGGACTGAAAGGTTCCCTGGGATGTGGGATTTTCAGTGCTAAAACTGGGACAATTCACGGCAAGGCAGAAAGATCGGACATCCCAGATGGAGCCACAGTTCAAACCCTCACCATCTGTCTCCAGAGCCCACGCACTGAACTGCTCCTCTGCAGTGCCCCGAGTGAGGACAGTGAGAGCCACTGGGGCATGTGCAGTGTGACAGGCAGTGAACACCTGCAGGAGGAAAGAGAAAGAGCCTCGAATATAGGGACAAGCTCTCCGTGTTGCTTCTCCGTCTGGGAGTGGGGCAGGAGAGAGGAGAGAGGGTGGCCCTGTATCCAGGCTGTTTGCAAGATGAGATTCCAGTAGGAACTACTGTTTATGGAGCATCTTTACATTTATAACTTCAGTCCAAAGCCTTGGGAGGGAGGTTTTCGCAGATGAGGAAACTGAGGCTCTGAGATGCTCAGGAGTCTGCTCAATGCCTGCTACAGTCCCTTCAGGCTGCTATGACAAAATACCACAGACTGGGAAGCTGATGAACAGCAGAAATGTATTGCCCAGAGTTCTGGAGGCTGGAAGTCTGAGATCAGGGTGCTGACATGGTGGATGAGGGCCCTCTTCTGGGTCACAGATTTCTCATTGTATCCTCACGTGACGGAAGGGGCTAGGGAAATACATGAGATCTCCTTTATATGAGTACTAACCCAATTCGGGAGGGCTGTACCCTCATGACCAAATCACTTCCCAAAGCCCCCCACCTGCCAATACTATCACCTTTAGGGGTTAGGATTTCAACATACGAATTTAGCAGGGAGGACACAAACATTATACCATAGCAGTACCGCTCCCCGCCACCCCCCTAGTTGAAAGTGGTGGAGTCTGCACTTGACCTCAGGTCTGTTTGCTTCCGGGGCCTGTACCTTTACCATGAGGCAACACTGTTTCTCCTTCTCCAGGAGGACTTTCTTAAAACATCAAATCATTTCAGGTGATTATTATAAGTCAGGAGCTGGCAGGGTTGGGAAGTAGGTGGTGGGAAGTTTTGTTAAATCTTTCTGTGCCTTTTGAGTATTCTCGAGTTTCCATTATTGGTTGGCAGGGAGAGTGAGGCTAACTTCAGTGTCTTACATTTCCTGCTTATTACCACCTGGTCAGGAAAGGTCGTCAAATCTGTTAAGGGCAACGAGGTCTTGGCGGTGGATTTCAATTAACCACCAGAAACTCTCCCATCCACAACAAACCCAGACAGTCTTTGGCTGAATTTAGCTCAGAAGATACAGGAGGTGGGAGGCTGCTTAAGCCTTGTCTGAACCTTTTCTAGTGCAGTGAGTGGTGTTACCACACATGTGCATGCTCTGGGTTTAATTTATCAGTGTTACTGATTGTAAAAAAAAAAAAAAAAAAAAAAAAAAGTTATACTTTGCAACACTGCCTATGGGCAAGAATCAAAATTAAAGTGTTATTTAAAATACAGGAGAGAGATCAATAGTCACTTAAATAGCTTTAAAAAGTATAAGACCCCCCACTGGCTGTAAAATACTACCACCTTGGGAGATCCATTCCAAAGAAGAGTTTTTTCCTAGGTCCTGAAAATATACATAGATGCAGTCTTCTCATATCTGAGTAAAAGTTATTCATTTATTCATTTCACAAACATTTATTGAATGTCTCCTGTGGGCCGGGCCCTGAGCTAGCTGCTGTGAGGATATAAAGAAAGATGAAATTGACTAGGATCTTTCCCTCATCAAGTCCCCAATTCATTAAAGGGGATAAGACACAAAAATTAACATATTATTGGGTAGAAATAAAGAAATGGAGAGCATTCCAAGCAGGGGGAGTGGCCTGAGCAAAGATCTAGAGGAGGGAAAACAAGTACACTTGGAAAGCTAGTAAACTAGTCTGGCTCACAGAGCACAAGGGAAACAAATGAGAGAAAACGGCAGGAAAGAAGTACCCCCCTGATGTCAGACCTCATTCCTGAGGATATAGAGGTGTGTATATAAGCCAGAGGTAGGTCCCAGCAAGACCTGATGATGGCCAACTTCAAGAGTCTTAAATGTTGATACATCAAAACCCAAAGAATGACACAAACTCGGGAAACTGCCAAACTGGGGGGCACAGATGACAAGGTCAGAAGTTCAGCTGAGAGACAGCTTGGTAGGGGCTGGAGGAGATGTAACGTATTTCAAGGGCAGAACAGGAATTTAACCTAGAGGTGGGCTTTGGAGGACGGAAAGAATTTCTTTGGTGGGAGAGGAGGGCCCAGGGCACCCTGAGCAAAGAAATTGCCCTCAAAGCGTGGGAAAGAAGGAGGGATGCCTGGGTCGGGTGAGTCCCTGGTCTGACAAGCACAGAAAGGGGCTGCTCTAACTTCTTCCCCTTTTGGACAAGTGACAGATTGGGGTGAGGAAGTGTGGCCCCGGTTTTGGAGGCAGACAGATCCAGGTTGGGCTCAACTCCAGCTCTGTCACTGATTCATTTTAAGGCACCTCTGTGTACCTCCCTTGGCCTTGTTTTCCTCATTTGCAGAAAGGCCTTAACCAGGCTTCCCTAGTGGGGTTGCTGTGAGGGTTAGAGCCTTATGTCAATTAGAGCATTTTGGGCACAGGTCATGGCGCGTCTGTCCCAAGTTGCCTTGCCTTCTGCTTTGCCTCCCCAGGTTGGCTTCCTCCTCGGGAGCCTGGGTCACCCAGGCACCTGTTGACCCAAAATTATTAAAACAGCAAATTATTTTCCTAGCAAAATTTTGCAAAGAATTGCAATTCAGGGACGTGCAATCTATGGTGAACCACAGGCATGCCCAGAGAACAAAGGAAGGGAGCCTGCTTTTATGGGGAAAAGCAGGGAATTAGGAGGGGCTGTTCTAAATGAAAGTTCATTGGAGAAAGGTAGAAGTTCAGGGTGGCAGTGGCTTCTCGCTGACTGAACTGGGGTGTTTCTCATTGGCCGGGTTGTTGCTGAGCAAGGAGAAATTCTTCCCTGGGGATAGTCCAGTAGTTGCACTTCCTGCTTGGGGGTGCAAGGTATTCTTCTTCCTGTGGGCCATGCAATTGACCTTGAGTAGCAGGGCGTGAGAGCTCCCCTTTCTGGCCTCCTAACTCCATTTTAAATGGAGGTTCCTGTGTATTAATTTTCATACAAGAAATTGTATGAAAGAAGAGAGATGGGGCCTTGGGGTCTTTGCATGGCTTTCTCCTAGGGGTGAGGAAGTCTCCCAGAAGCCCCTGCACGTCATGTGCTCATTCTGAACCACTCACTGACAGAGGGGGCGGGACTTCCCTTAGACCAATCAGGCGCACCCCTGAAGCTGGGAGGCGGGGCATATTCCCAGCGCAGGGGCGGGAAGGGGGGCTGATGCAGCACTCTGGTTAGATAGACCACCTGAAGCACCCCTTTCAGAGACGCTGCAAAACGCTCCGCACAGAGTAGGTTCTCAGGCTGCAGTGGTCACAGATAACTGGGCTCAAGGTGTCTGTCCTTAATTGTACATGAGGTCATTAAACCTCTAAATAACAGGGGAGAAAGGGAAGTAAGATTCTGAGAGAGCCTGAGCAGCTCAGAGTGGTTAGCATTAAAATCATAATGTTGTCTGTAAAGTTCCTTTAAATCCATATTTCATAACTTCAAAAAAGAAAACATTTCTCTCTTCTCCAAGGTATAGTGACATTCCCTTTTCATTTAGTCGTGACAACCACCTGGTGTCTTGTGGGGACATTCTGGAGTCCTTCCTGGTACCTCTTTGTGCCATCTGGAGGCTTTTGTATTGGGCCCACAGTGACTGTGGACCCGGTATGGGCCAAGATGCCTGGCTACAAATCTCAGCTCCGGCACTTCATAGCCTCTCTGTGCTTTTTTCCTCATCCGGAAAAAAAAAAATAATAATAGTACCTGGCTCTTTGGGTTGTTTTGATGATTAACAAACAGTTTGGTCTTCTCTGACGAAAGTAGCCTGTTGAAGATAGGGAGACTTTGTGAATCCTTGGAGACTGGATTCTTCCCACTTCCTGCCATCTCAGCAAAGAGCAGAACACAGGATAGGGACATGTGAAGGGAAGGAATGTGCAACTTCATGAAAAGCATGCATTCCATAATTTAAGGAAATTATAGTATTATTACTTTCCAGCATGGCAACAAGATATAAATAGATGCTAATAAGTAAAATTAGGTTAATTGCTGAAAAAAGTACAATTCGTAATAGGGTTGCATTATAAAAACGTTTGCACATGTAAAAGTTCTGTAATATACATGGACCTTAATTGCTGCATCAGCATGGAAAATTGTCGGCTCTGCCACTACTAGCTGTGTGATTTCAGGCAACTCTCTTTACCTTTCTGAGCCTCAGTTTCATTGGCTATAAAATGAGACTAATAACTTCTTTCTTGTAATAAAGGACCAGATGAGGTAATGTGTGAAAGGGCTTTGAAAACTGGAAAGCACAATACTTTCCTTAGGTATTGTAACGAATTTTCATCCACAACAAAAATATATTCAAGGAAAATGTAAAGACTCATTGTTTGAAATACCAACCTTAAAAAACAATCCAGAAATACTAAACGTATGCTTTTCTTTACAATAGCGTCTATAAGACTTTTACGTTTTTAGACACCATCTTTTTTGTTAACATCACCTTAGGATCTCATGGCATCTTTCTTAGGGACTGAACAGCAATGGGTGCACTGTTTCAGACAGAAATCTGGAGGGTCCAAGCTCCTGGATTAAGGTAGCTCCCTTATAGAATGTATTTTCTGGGTAAACATGAAAATTGGATTAAGCCAAGCACGTCATTGTAGATAAGGAAAATCGGTGCCATGTGGGCTGAACTGTTTATAGTCTTAACTACAGAAATGGAGGAACTATTTATACCTGTGAGTTCTGCTGTCTCAAACCACGGCCATCCGCTCCTCGCTTCAAGTTCACATAGCCATCACTATGAAGAGTCAGTCACAGTGGGTGAAAAGCAACTAATGTCAGACCCCTGCTGGCCTAGTCTGGCACTGCATGGGGAAACACAGCCTCCTATTCATATTAAGGGGGAAATTAGCTACAGGGGCAAGACCTGAGATGGCAAGAATTCAGTCTTGCCTCACTTTCTTTGTAGGTGTCAATATTCATCAAAAAGTGTGTCAAAATGGGAGCTTAAGATCAGACTTGACTTACAATGGCTCTTAAGAGGCAGCCGGGGATAATAACCTCCCTTCAGGGCAGTTTGGAGCTTGAATCTGCCTGTCCGGCCAGCTTGCTCTTCATTGCTAACAGCATGTAGTGTAGCACTTGTTTTTCAACATGCTTTCAAACTCACTGCTTGTTGCATAGTTTAACCTCTAGAGGCGGCAGAGGTTTTCTCTCCAGCTTTTTCATTCTGCCTCATTTGCAAGGAGGAAGAACTCTGAAGGGTTACGGTCAAAATGGAGTGCTCAAGGATGTATATAATGGGGTCACTATAATAGGAAGTAGAGTTTGCAGGTATAAGGACTGCCCAGAGTTACAACGTGTTTCCTTCTTGTGGTCTGTGCTCTCTCCTCTTCTTTCATTAAACTGAAATAAAATGAAGGCTGCCCCTGCAAGGAAAGTGGGATCTAGGGAAAGCAAGCACAGAGCAGTCCAGGGATAGAGAGAAAAAACCCAAACAAAACAAGAACCTCAGATGAAGAGTGACAGCTCTTGTTTTGAGGAAGAGCATCTTGATTAGTGCTCCTGGCTGGGAGAAATCAGACACAGCAGGAATGAGGATTTCATTTTGGAGGAGCAGAGGTTGGAAAGTGGCAAAGTGGCTGAGGTGCCTGGCTCAACTCCCAAGCTAGTGTTTTTGCTACAGGGAACAGGTGAACCCCAGGGAGCAGACCAGGGGATTGGGATTGGGGGGCAGTAAGAGACGGGGAAGGTCATTCCACTTTTTCTATTTTAACATGGCCTAGGAGATGAATTTTTCTTCCTCTCATGGTAGAAAGCTCTGATGAGGGCTTCCAATGGCCAAAAGTGAGGTCCTTAACTCATTTGCTCTGCCCTAGTGGCCCCATGACTTAAAGGTCATAAGAAGAAGATGGGATTGCACCAGGAACCAGGGCATCTTTCAGCCAAGCCTCTTGATTCCTTCCTCTTCAGGGCTTGTGCCTCTTCAGTTTGTCTTGAGTGATGCAAATCCACTCTTCCCAGTAAAACGAAATCATCATCTCATTAGATCCCAGAGAATATTCTGTGATTGCAGGAAGGAAAGCTGTAATTGCCATTCTAAACATGGAGGCCTTGGTGATTTTCAAAAGCATTGCTGGCTGTGCTGAACAGGCAGTGCAAAACCCACCCTCGATTTTCTGTACAGTAGTCCTCTACATGGAAGAACTCTAAGATACTTAGCTAGTCTCCTATTGATGGATACTTAGGTCATTACCACATTTTTCCCATTAAATACGATGCTATATGGACATTCTTATGCAAAAATCTTTGTACATGTGCCATATTTCTTTCAGTTAGACTTCTAGACATGAGATTGGATAAAACTAAATTTCCTTTAAAAGGCTTTTTTGTACTTCATCAATCAATTTATAATAATGCTAATATCAATCACAGCTATCTTATTTCTTGAGGGGTTACTATATGGCAGGTGTTATACTAAGCACTTTTCATACATTATCTTATTGGTCATCTCATCAATCCAGAATGGTAGGTTCTATTATTATCCTCATTTTAGAGATGAGGAAATAGAGACACAAGGCATGTACGTTACTTGTTTAAAGTAATGTAATAAATGCCAAACCTAGGCATTCTGACCCATTATTTTACTCAAAAGAGAACCTACCTCTATTTTAGAAAGAGAGAACTTGGTAAAATGTGAGGTGAGCTTGGCAACCACTGCTGGGAAAGGAATCCAGTTGGAAGCATATTATTGGAAGTGTCACCATCTTGAGTCTTCATTAGCAAATCTTTGAGTTTGGTGTTACTACAAGGACCTCAAGCTCAAGGTCACAAGAGGATTTCTTTCCAGCTGTGCCTATGAAACCTTTTTTTTTTTTTTTTTTGCGTTACGCGGGGCCTCTCACTGTTGTGGCCTCTCCCTGTTGTGGCCTCTCCCGTTGCGGAGCACAGGCTCCAGATGCAGGCTCAGTGGCCATGGCTCATGGGCCCAGATGCTTTGCAGCATGTGGGATCTTCCTGGACCGGGGCACGAACCCATGTCCCCTGCATCAGCAGGCGGACTCTCAACCACTGCGCCACCAGGGAAGCCCCTGAAACCTCATTTTTAAATGCATAATTCAATTGACCTAGTAGTTGTTCCATTTAATCTCTGCCAAACAATCGGTTGATTTTTTTTCCCTCCATTACCTGGCTGTCTTGGTGTTCTGTTGTGTAAGGCTAAGAGTACCTGAAGTGGGATGGTGGGTAAATCCAGTTCAAGGCCATAGGTTTTTGTGCATTCTTAGAAACGGAATCTCTCCATAGGTGTGCAACATCGTGATGACAACTGGGGACCATTCAGGCAATAGCTTTTGTCCAGGCGTGTTTGTGTCCATGAGCTCCTCTGGACGATGCCTTTGTCCCTGGGAGAGAAAGGGTCAGAGGGGACTACGGAAAGGGGTGAGAAGAAGGAGGCAGAGGAAAGACAGCTGCTCCAGCAAGTGGGGATATTTATTCCTTACAATTGCTCAATGCTCTTGCTACATTCCAGTGGATATAATAACCTCCTAAGAAAATACTGCCCTGTGTCTCTTCCTTACTTGGAAGGCACTGAACTCAGTAGGAGAGAGCCTGTGACCACATGAGCGTGTCACACACACTTTCTATATAAGGAACAGGGTCATCACTAAATCACCAGCCTGATGATACACACACACATGTACACATGACATATGACCAGTCTGTTCAGGGTGAGGGCTGGTGTAAAAACTTCACTAGAATTGTAATGAGGTCGAAAATTGTACTTTTTTTTTTTTGCAGTACGCGGGCCCCTCACTGTTGTGGCCTCTCCCGTTGCGGAGCACAGGCTCCGGATGTGCAGGCTCAGAGGCCATGGCCGCTCTGCGGCATGTGGGATCCTCCCCGACTGGTGCACGAACCCGTGTCCCCTGCATCGGCAGGCGGACTGTCAACCACTGCGCCACCAGGGAAGCCCCAAAATTGTACTTTTAAGAAGTCCTTTCAGGGAGATAATGTGTGGAGTTGGAAGTCATTTGTTAGTGGATGGGGTGAGACCGCAAAAGAGTACGTTGGAATAACAACAGAGGATCCCTAAATGGTCTTTTCTAAAAAAGGGGGTCAGGGCTTTTGTCTCTATGAGTGTGGAATGCAGGTAGGGATAGCCTCGACTGCTTGCCCACCACACTCACAGAAAGGTGCCTACCACCCTTTCCTCTAAATAAATGTTGACCTAATATTTAAAGAATAGCAGTTTGGAGGGGTGCCAAGCCGGTATTCTTCCTGATGTGCCCACATCTCCTTCTGGTGTTGCCACACGTGTGCATGTGCACGCACATGCGCACGCGCACACACACACACATTCACTGGCATCTCCCACCCCTGTGCTGCTGCCTGCCACACTGATGCCCCCACGAGTGCACCTGAAGGTTCAAGGCTAAAGTGCCAAGGAAGGCATTTGAGAATGGTCCACAGTCAACTCCTTCAGAGGCCAGACACAACTGCGTGACCCTTTTTAATAACCTTACACCTTAATTACCTAGTCCAGAAAATGGATGTAACCATTAAGCTGGAATAAAAGGTCTGGCCAACGCACAAGGCTTACTGAGCACCTTCACCCTGGTGCCTGGTGTACTGCTATGGTAGAGGTCTCAATCAAGCAGCCAGTGCTGCCTTTACTCGTCACAAAAGTAACCCCAGAATGCAGCCTGGAAAAGAGAACTGGGGTGTGGGAGAGGGAGAGAACCAGAGAGAGAGAAAACTATGTATATACACACACACAGAGAAGGATAGAGAAAGGGAAAGCGAGAGAGAACCATAGCTTGGTTCCCGATGTTGCCACTCTGAGGAGGAAGTCTGCACTGTGCCGAACGCTAATGTCTGTACAGGCCTGAGACTAAGAACTCCAGCCTATGCAACGCTTCCCTTTAGTATCAAAGAGGGAATCTTGGGGTGTTTCCTAGAATGTTCTAATGTAGGCTCTTGGGCCAATAAACAGACTTTCTCTTCTGGGAGACAGTGGCCAAATCTGTGCAAGAACTCAGGCTTCCCAACAGCTGTATGACCTTAGGCAAATCATTTAATCTCTTTGGGCCTCAGTTTTTTCACCAGTTAAATGAGGTCAGTTGGACTCATCCCTAAATCAGTGTTTCCTAAAATTGTTAGACGGAATGCCAGAAAACTGTACTCTACCCCTTCCTGAAATTCCACAGTGCAACTGAACATATTAAGAGGTCTGAGAAGGCCCACAGAAAAGAAACCTGCTCAGCTTTGTTCAGCCCATTGTGCCACTTCCCCGTTTACTCGACTACGGTACCTTTGGTCATGGCTTATGCACATCTGGCGTCAGTCTGCTTGGCCTGCTGTAACAAAATACTATCAACTGGATGGCTCTTCAACAAGAGTTTATTTCTCATAGTTCTGCAGGCTGGAAGTCTGAATCCTGGTCAGGTTCTGGTGACAGCCCTCTTGTGGGCTGCAGACTGCTGACTTCTCCTTGTGTCCTCACATGAGAGCTCCACCCTCAGGACCTAATTACTCCATAAAGGCCCCACCTCCTAACACCATCACATCGGGGATTAGGATTTCAACACAGGAATTTGGGGATAACTGGAATATTCAGCCCAAAGCATTGGGGGAAATGTCACTCTCCACAGAGTCTACATGAGTCTAGCTCTCCTGGCCAGCCCCAGTTCACGTGTCCCCCCGGCCCCCTGAACCCCACTGCTGCTTGCACGTGTGCATGTACATGTGTACACATACGTGCACACACACAGAGGAAGAGAAGCTGGGATTCTTAGAGGAAGCATCTTGCCGTTCTCGCTGTCACTTCTTGCTTTGCTAAAATCTTACAATGTTAGATCTGGAAGAGGCAGAAAGATCCTCCAATCTAGTGGATTCTAGTCCTCATTTTATGAGTATTTAGAGAGGGAAATTGACCTGCCAAATGCTGCATAGCTTATTGGTGGCAGAGTAGGAATGGCAGTTAGGTTTCCTAACTCTCTTCCCTCTGTAGGTAAGTGACCTACTCTTCTACTCTAAGTGACTCAAAGACCTTTTGAGTGCTCTGGTCACTTATGCTGGGGCAGATGTAGCTAAAGGTGTTTCCCAGTTTTCTGCATCAAGATGTAATTAATACCTGGAGTAACTCTGGACACGAATGCTATCAAGATATCAGTCAGCAAGTCCACAAACATTTTTGAACATCTATTTTGGGTCAGGCAATTTCATCAACATTGCTAATACATCAGTGAACAAACAATACAAGCTTCAAAGAGGTACAGACAGTAACCATATGAACAAATAAATACATATAACTTGAGATCCTTATAACTGACATGAAAGCATAATTGGGTGGGTGTGGTAGAGAGGGCTAAGAAGTAGCCTTGGGGAGAAGGTAGAGGCTGCGCAGACAAGCCAGTGTGGGACAACATGAGGGCAGGCTCCATCTACAGCCCCAAGAGGACTCCAATTTGATGAGTGATGCTCATCACAATACACAGTGGTCATAAGCTACCACTTATAAGTTCCTCCTATGTGTCGGGCACTGTACTAAGCCCCATAGATCCAGCTGCTTCTTTAATTCCTCAGAGTTAGTTAAGGATAGAGCCAGTACTAGAACCAAGTCTGTCTGCTTCTGAAACCTAGTTATTTATTAGGAGAAAGCTCATTCCATTTTCCAAGGACAGAAGACCACACATTGTTCTTTTTCCTGGAGATGCAACACTGGGGTTAAGTGGTTCTTAACGTTAACAGTTCCTCCCTAACAACTTAGGCTACATTTTACTTTTCACTTCATTCCATCACTCTTAGTTCCATCCTCCAGAGACCCTCCCCAACACCACACACAAAATCAGTTACATCCTATTATCTGATGCCAGTTATGTTGATACCTCAGAAGGGAGAAAAGTATGTTTTTAGGAGTGGAGATTTTGTTTTTTTCCATTCTGTTCCCTCCCAGGAGGGAATCTCAATATTGTTTCTGAAATCAGACATTGTGTGTGGGTTTGGAACTGAGTGGGTAAGGGGATGGATATGTACCACACCTTATTTATTTTCTCTTCTGTGCAAGGAAGGGTCTCAGCTGTTTCTCCTCCCAAATTGAATTCTCTTACTCTTGAAGAATGACCCAAGCAAAGACATTTCCCAAACATCTGAAATCTGAGACTTGTGCCTGGAATCCATGAGGCTCATGGTTTCCAGATGGAGAGACCAGAAGAAGAGGAGGTGGGGGAACAGAGGAAGGAGGGCGGAGGATAAAAGGCAAGGGGAAGCCTGAACTCTGGATCACTCTGCCTGTGAACCGGGCCAGGCCTCTCATTTGTTCTGCAAGTCTGCCATCTGAGAACGTGCCAGGCCCAAAGAAACGCAGCAGCTGTGCACATCCTCGTGAGACTGTTCCAGTGATTACTAGGAAGTAAGTCATCGTGAAATTGTCCCTTCTGAGGGCGGTGACTAACCTCAGTAGCACAATACAAAAGAAAGCCCATGGCTTGGCTATGAAGAGGGGCATAAACACTCCAGACGGATTTCCTCACCATCTCGGAAACGACAAAACACAGACACTTCTAGAAATCTTGGCTTCTTTACACCACTTAACCAGATGCAACAGTGGACCCCCAGGTGACCTAATTCTTCCTCCACATGTCTTGTCCTCATGCCAGAGGTGGGGAAAGAGGTTTAAAAGGCAACCTAGTTTTGAGTAAATTAACAGGCAAGTATAGTTTGGCCATAAGTTGGCTAGGTATGGTCTCAGAAGGAATGCTCTTTTTTGATCAGACAGGCCAGTATCTTCTAGGGAAAAAAGGAGTTTGGGGAAAAGAGATCAGAACCCCTGTTAGCAGATGGAAATTGGTTTTTTAAGTGCTGAGAAAATACCCATTTTTATTGTTATCAGTGGTTTCTTTACCATCATGGCCACCCATAATCACCCCACTGACAGAGTCAACACCACCACCACCACCAAGCCAAAGAGCAATCTTACTTGTCTATCATGGTTCTTCCCACTTGGAATAGGGTGAATCTGATACTAGGATATAGCCATCCAACTGGGTCAAAAGGTCCTAGAAGCCTGAATGTGTGGAGAGAAACCAAATACAGAAAAGTTACTTCCAATTAACACCTGCAATCTCCAGATGTCCTAATAAAAATGGTGAGGCAGCAAATGGCGACCTTCAAGCCAGAGAACTACACTTGGACTCAATGTTTTCAAGAGCCAAGCCAAGTATTCAATCTCCTCATACCCTGATCTTCTGGCCTGGGACATGTAAGTGTTCAACTACATTCTGGCTTGGGGGAGAAAGCAAGCAGAGGTGAACGTATTCTGTACTGGCATGACTTCAACAGACCATTCATCTCACCCTGAGGTATGAAGGGATATTGCCTGCCTCCTCAGGCTGAGCAGTGCCCACAATTTATGAACTTCTTCACAGTATGATGTGAATCTGGGGCCTGAGCCAGGCATTATCATCAGGAAAAGGTGGACAATTTCCCTCTCCCTCCCCACTCCTTTTCCTATTGCTGATTGTACTGTTCAGACATGAACTATGATTTAACGCCTTCTGCTGCTAAGGGTGTTACAAAATATCGGTTGCAATGTAGTCATAAAAAGTGTTTAAGTAAAAGAAAGAGAAAGACAGAAAGAAAACAAGGAAGTAGAAAAAAGAGAAAATTATAGCAAATGTCAAAACTCATCATTACCACAAGCACGTGGACAGGCAGGGAAAAATCTTTGCCTGTGTACCAAACGGAATGCAGCTGATTAACTTACATCATTTCTATACACAATCAACAGTGTTGAAAGCAGTGCATCTTGCGATAAAGGATAGTTCCAGTCACATGTTTCTCAATTTCTTTATCTCAGGGTCATCGGATCAGGGCCAGATTGCCACAAAGGGCTCAATGACCCATGGGAAGTGAATCATGTTTTCATTCCAGGGTTTAATATATGCATTACATCACTATTAGAAGCAAGCGACTCTGTGGTCGATGGCTCCAACGTGGATTAAGGTCAAAAGTGGCCCTGGAGACCAAATTCCCTAGTGAGCGTTTGCCACACAGCTCCATGTGTCCTTTGCTTCTGAATTCTTCCTTCTCCTAGCAACAACTACTAAATACCAGCTTCCCAGGCTGGTATTATGTCCACATAAGATTTATTTTTCTTTCAGCAAAGAACTGGAGAAATACAAGAAAGAACCTGGTATTACAGGTTAAATTGTGTTACACCCAACTTGTGGTGAGGGTCCAGTTTCTTCTTATTATACCCCAATTTTGCTGTAATGACTATTGCTTGAAATAAATGGGGAATTGACAGGGGCTGAGAGATAACAGGGATGCTTAAGTGATTTTTATAGTAGCAGTATTTGTTGTAACAGGATTTGACCTGTATTCTGGTTATTAGTTTTATTCATCAATTGGAAACTTGGCACTTCCATTGTTCATGCCATTATATGCAAAGCACTGTAGCATGAAAGTCACTTACAAAGCTATGAAAAAACTCTCTAAACACAGGAGGCTCCTGGAACAATAAAACCTCAGGTGGGGGATGTTTTGTCTTAACTAGATGTTCTGGATAGTCCAAGGTTTATTCCTTTAACCCCTAAAAGGGGAATTTGTTTCATTTTTCTTTACCTTTGTGATAGAAATATTTCTAAAATGTTTGATATGCAAATTCTTGCTTTCTCCTGAGCATAACTTAGTTTCTTTAGGTGTGACGCTCAGGGTCATCACTTTGAGTATAATTACACAGTCCTATGATATGAGGTGTTTAGAAACTGAGATGTGTAAAGAGCTATTTTGGGCACTAAATGCCCCCCTAAAACAGAGCTTTTTGAGCTCTTCAGTCTACTTAAACTTTTTCTGTCTTCTCTATTGCTGTCAACTCCTTCTCCTTCTTGAGTTAAGTTTCCTCTAGAAATCTGTTTTGTGCCCTTAAATTTAATCTGCTGTAGGCTTGGAAACCAGACAGCAAACATTTAGAACTATGTGTGAAGCAGGAATAAATAGGTTCTGAGTAGGTGCTTTATGGGTAGACAGATGGCCTTTCTCTTATGTGTTTGCTTCATACTATTTATTTCAACTGGTCAGAAGTCTTGTTTACTCACTTCTTAGTTCTCAGTCATTTTTGAATGGGTCCAGCAGAGGTTTCAGATTTTTCCAGTTCTGTCTCAATTACTGTCAAACCACTTATGCAGATTTCATGTTTAAGAAATAGGGATAGGTGAAGCTGACTGAGCCATAGGTAAATGAGTTGTGACTGACTCCCTAAAATGGTATGAAGGTTGTGGGCCATTTTTGTAAGGCAAATGGTATGCTACAGCCATGAGGGTTCAACTCAGTAAATGAACTATAAAACAGACAAGCTCCCTCTGCAGTCCCTTTCCAAGAATATGAAGCTGGCCTACTGTCAAACTGTTGGAGACGCCTTCAACATGTTTAATTAAATTACAGGCTCAGTGCCAGAGTTGGCTGACTTTGGGGATTCTAAGACTATGGCAAAAGAAGCCATGGCTTTGCCTCTCCTGGTGATTTCATTATTTATGGCCTTGGAATAAAGGAGATAAAGCAAGTCTAAAAGCTTCCTCCTTCCAAAAGTGCAGTTTCAGGTCAGAAGAGAATTTCACTGCTCACCTTAACCCTCCTTCCCTCACTGTACACTGTACTTTGCAAACTGTACAAAACAAGACCTAAAAAAGACAAACTCCTTCGCCCCAAGGCCATACTGTATGTGTTTGCGGAGAGGGGGTGGATGGGTGAAGGTTATTCACCAGCATCAGCTGGAATCTGTGCAGCTAGGAGAGGAGAGCTTTAGAGCCAGGGTGTAAAGTCTGCTAGACCTGGGTTTAAATCCTAGCTTCCCATTTATTAGGGTGTGACCTTGGGCACCGTATTTAACTCTGATTCCTGAGCAATAAAATAGAGGATGATAATATTAGCGCTGTGAGAATTAAATAACATAAAAGGCAACTAGGACAGTGCCTGGCCCAGAAAAAGACCTCACTAAACGGTAGCTATTATTATTAACAAAATGAATGATTTAACCTGGAGACTCTAATATTTAACGAGTACAGATACTCAATGCAGCCGATTATTGACTTTAAGCCGCCTTTCGTTTTGTTTTCTTTTCTGTGACACCTTCTTCTCTTGTTAATACTGGCAGCCTGACTTTCTGTTGGGTGTACTTACCTCTGGTGCCTTGTTAAGGCCAGGAGATATTCTAGACCAGCTGCAATTTCACTTTTATGAGTGTAAAGGAAATGGGGCCACCTGTAAGTTGGACCAAGCAAAGATCAATGAAACAAAATAAAGAGTTGTAGCTTTCAGAGGGAAAGACAATAAAATGAAAAAGGGCTGAGGCAATTGAGACACTGGCACCAGGAAGTAGGGAAGAAAACCTCCAAACACATTGTGGTTTGTTAAAACACCGAGACTCCCAAGTACTACAGTGCCTGGCAATCCCATCCCACCAGGCAGAAGTGTGCTTAGCAACTGGGGAGGGAGGAAGTGGGCCTAATGATTGTTACAGGGGACAAGAGTCTCCCGGCCTGGCTTTATCAGCGTGGCTCACCGCATGACCTTGAGTGACTGACTCCCTCTAGAACCCTATCTTGAACAATTTCTCCAAAGTTCACATACAGCCTCTAGCTAACTGAAGGGGTTTGATGGAGACAAATCTGTTAAAAAATTTTTTTACAGCAGGGTTCATAAACTGCAGCTCCTCCAGACACTTGCTGGTGGGTTTTAAGGATGGATTTTAAAAATTGAATTGTAATGCCTTTAGGTAGGAATTGTACCTTCTAATTCATACAGTATCTACTATATTGAGTTTTCACATTTTGCCTCTTGATTTCAATGCATCCTCTGCTCCTGATATTACAAACTGGACTAGAATTGCTTCATTTAGAACTTAATTCTATCTCTTCATCAGTTATATCAAATGTGTACTTCTAAGGTTCCCCAAAGATGATTTTGCTGGCCTAACTGTAATTTGCTCTATGAAGGTTTTTTTCCTAGCAAATATGGTAAAAATTAAAGTTTGACCACCACTCTGGCTAATCCAAATTGTAAAGCTTTAACGTTATTTGAAAACATCATTCAGGACCAAGCATTCTTTACTTTATAATCTACTTTGCTCAGAAAATTTAACCTAGGCATGGATCACTTCACTTTGAGGAGAAAACATTTCTTTAAATAACAATGACTTTAAGTCTGTCCTTTTGCCACTCCCAGAGATCTCCTAAGCTATGCTAGAGAAGTCAGGGGCAAATGAGCGTCCCACCTCTCATAACCAAAACACCATCATCTCCAGCATGATCACAGTTAACAATGCAGATCACCATGAATATTTACACCTAGCAGGGTCCTTTGTGCACAACTCTGAGAGACAAATGGTATTTCCAGTAATAGTTTATTGATTTCCAAATGCACAGGGGCACTGAGTCCAAACATCCTGGGAGAGCAGTAAATCTTTCTTACAAAATAATTTACAGTATGAAAATGATATACTGAAACATTAACTCAAATGTGTAATTCCCGTGAAAGACTGAGTGTTCCCTTGTTTAATGTAAAGTGTGAAAGAGGAAGGTGACTGAGGAGGGAATGTGACTGTGCACAGGAAAACAGAGGACAATGGGTTCGTTGGTTCTCCCTATCCACGCGGTGTGGCCTGTCACTGTAGAAAGATTGGTCAGGTTTAAGTCCCATTAAGTATAAATCTACTGTCCCCTCAAGGTCATATCAAGGCTAGCATGGGCTCTGCGGCACTTTTTGTACCAGTATACCCACTAGTGTCTTAATTTATTTTTATTTTCCTGCCCTGGCGCGAACAAGCGCGTGTTCTTGTGTGTTCTTGGTTCCAAATGCTACTGTTTTCCTAGGCAGTCCCCAAGGGCCTTACAACTCTTGGAACGGGCTGTGGTGGGGCTTCAGAAACACCGTTGGGTAAGGCAATATTAATGAGATCTGAAGTCTCCCCTGCAGGCCTGCAGGCCTTCTTTTCTCTCAGGGCTGGGCTGAGTCCATTCATAATGAGATAGATTTGTTTTTTAAACAGAAAATTCCAGTTGTGCTAGGCACACCGTAAACATGCAACTAATTTTCTTATCGAAAAGCATGTGTTGAAGAGCTACTGAGTGTGGCATTTCAGGTATTGGCAAGAGAATATTTTCTAGGTGGAGGAGAGGACTTCCTAAGCCCTGCCACTCCTATCGGTCGTGAATTCTGCAGCCGTGCCCTCAGGCCTGACTAGAGTGGTTAGACTCTCAGGTCACCCAAAATTCTGGGTGTCCAAATTTCCCATATCATTAGACACCTTGGAGTAGGGCTGGAGTGCGATTTCCCTCAGGGCTGTCACCTTGGCTCAGTGCTTTAGGAGCTGACAACCTTTGCCAAGGAGTTGCTCTTCTTGTTAGCATCTTGTAAGCAAGCAACTAAGCCCCATTATCTGGTGACACTTGTAATCAGGGCTGGCAGAAACCTCTGCGGTGGTATGCGAGATAATGAAGCAGCGGCTGCTCTGAATTTCTCTCACTTGTTAAACTGTGTGTGTGTGTGTGTGTGTGTGTGTGTGTGTGTGTGTGTGTGTGTGTGTGTGTGTGTGTGTGTGTGTGTGTGTGTGTGTGTGTGTGTGTGTGTGTGTGTGTGTGTGTGTGTGTGTGTGTGTGTGTACACATCAGGTGTTAGCAGGAAAGTCTAGGTTCACAGGACTTTGAATTACCACATCCTCACAGACTGGCTAGGTTTACTAAAATATGAAGATTTCCTTTTCTGCAGCAGTGTAGCAGCTGACATTTTCAAATAAAGTTAGAGAGCAGAACACTCCTCACTTCTACTATTTCTGAGAAGTTCCATACTCCTGAAGGTCTAAAAACACTGTATTTATGGGGAATAGCACCAAAAAGGAAAGGTATCCTCCAACTTCTGGGGGCAGGCTCAAGTTAGCAATATGTACTTAATGTATCTGCTAAAGTAGAAGAATAAGGCTAACTTGCTGCCATTTCTGAGCCTCAACTATAGCCATAAAATGTAACTTTGAAAAAGAATCCATAGAGTGGAGTGGTCAGACTGCAGGGGGGGAACCTGCAGCCTTTTTCTCTCTGTTTTAGGCATACACAGAGTTAGGAAGAGCCGGGTACAAAACCTAGCTCCAATACTTCCTAGCTGCGTAACTCAAGGCAAGTGACTCTTGCCCTCCAAATCTGTATTACCATCTGAGAAATGGGTCCTCATAGTTGGTCCTCAATATTTTAAGTCATTTCCCTTTCTAGGCTGTCAGAGCAGAGACTCCAAGCAATTCTTGGAATTGTCCTGGATTTAATGACAATCAAATCAAAGGACAATCCCCCTCTTAGCCTCCAGATACCCAACCTTTGGAAGGGAGCCAGGGATTGCTGTGAGGACCCAATTCATTCTGAAGACATTCATTACCTGCCTCCCTTGATGACTTCTCCCTAGGGATTTCTGCAAACCCTGCAGCCAGTTAGGGCACAGTTGTGAGCAACTCTTACTGACCTGGTAGGAGGGAAGTCTCATCATGCTGGGGCTTAAGGCCGAGAAGCATGCTCCAGCTTTAAGGAAGCTGGTGCCACTGCAGGAAGCATCTTAGTTCTTACACTGATAAATGCTGCCGGCAGGAACTCAGGAGCCTGGGCAGAAGCTGCTGAGCTGTGTTTAATGCTTCCCTGGTTAAAGTTTTATCAGGTGCTGAAAACAGCAGGAGCCCACAAAGCAAATCTGAAATCCTTTCTAAGTAAAAGCAAAAGTGCTTTCCTTGAGGATTACAGAGTATGATAATTTATTGAGACAGGCTGGCATGTGTTTGTATTTCCATTCATATCCATTGCATGAATGCCTGGGTTTCCCAAATACTGATTTAAAGTAATAACGTATCATCTGGTACGGAGGAGCCAGTGATCTGTCCACTGCTAAAATAAGGCTACTACTTGGAGATTAAACAATACTTACTGGGGAAAGACAACACAAGCTTCCAAATCCTAAATTCTTCTTAATATTCTGATTTTTAAACTCTTCTAAGAATGGCCACTCGTCCTCCTTTAGGAGTAGTTTCTTTGGATGTGGTTGGGGGTTGTAATTAGTGGTATGCCCAAACCACCAGTCTTTGTGGGCAGAAAGGTAAAGCACCGAAAATGTCTTAGTCATTTGCTGGCCACCGGTTGGAGAGAAAAATATTTTTTTTTTTTTTTTAAACAGCCCAAACTACTCTCAGCCCCAATGTCCCAACAACATATTTAGCGAGCAAGGGTAATCCTAACCCAGAAGCATATATACCTGGTAGCTTCCTGGCCTCAAAGAAACAATCATTTCATAGCATGCACAGGACTGAACAGTGATATAGACAGGATTCCTATAGTAAGTAAGCATTGTTTCTCCCTCAAAACCATCCTGCACACACATATCGGTTGGCCCTAAAGCTCTGTGATAGGTATACAGGCAGGCAGGCAGGCAGGAAGAGGAACTCCCCTCAGTGCAGCTCCTTTGTTTCTGCCTCAGAGGCACTAGAAGTCTAGGTCCTGAGTCAACAGAAACCCTAAGGCTGCTTGGATGTAGTTCCAATTGTACTTCTCAGAAGCGAACACCAAAATACCACTAAAGGCAGAGGAGAGGGAACACAACCCCACTCGCTAATAAAAATTCTCTGTGAAGTCTCCTATTTTATCTTTACTGTTTATGTATACATTCTATTTCATAATATAATTGTGTTTGTTTTATCTAAAAATAATGTCATTCCCTGACTCCAAACCATTTGTTAAGTAAAACTCCTGTTTCAGAAGACGCATGTTTTTTAGTTTGCAGTTTTGTATTCCCTAGTACATCATTGCTTATTTAGGAGTAAAAAACTCGGTTGTAAGGAAATGTGCTTTGGGAGTGGGGAAAGACCAGAGTCCAACCACGGTGAGTCTCTGCTCACGTTACTTAAGAGGAGAGAGCCAGCGTGTGGGAGATGACCTGGAGGTGGGGAGAGCCAGGGGAAGAGGGGTCCCCGCTGGAGTAAAAGGAAGGTATATCTGCCAGGAGATGCAGCTCGATTCAACACACCACAGAGTGCCAAGAATTCTCCCCACACTGCATTTAAGCCAAATTAGGCTAAGCTGGGGGAGGGGGAGCAAAACCTACACTGAAAATTCCCATTTGTAATACACATTCCAGACTTTCATGCTGTGACAAGACCCATAAAACCTCAGAGTCCACTCAAATAATTCAGGTTCCATCAGATCCTTTAGTGACTACTTTGGAAACTTAGGCAGTTTGAGTTCAGAAATACTGATTTCGATTTCAACTTTTAGTCAGATCTCTTTGGTCCTTTTTTTTTGGGAAAAAAAAAAGTCATTTCTTTTCTATCTCTTCAATCTTTTTTTTTTTTTTTCATTTCCACAGCACTGAATTATGAATCTGAAATCCTGGATAACCTCATGTACTAAAAATATCTCTATATATTTCTAACTTTTAACTCTTTATCTGTTTTCAAGCCGTCCATATTATTTCATGAAACCACATTTTCACAGATGTATTAAATGGACTTTTAGAGACGAACTATGTGGGTTGATTCGCCCCTACTTTTCCCTCATTTATTCCATGCTTCAATATGAATAAAGTGTGGTTTTATTAGCAGGTAGGGAAACAAATTCTGACTGCCCTTCAAGATTATTCCAGATCCTTCTTAATGAAGTGATACTGTTTGGGTATACACTATGACAGGGGCTGGCTTTCCTGAGCAAGTTCAAAGCAGCCATCGAGGGATTTACCTGAAGGACCCTTTAATTGCTCCTGGTTGATCAAAGGGGCATTTTCCTTGACCTATCACGACAAGAGAATGAGAAGCACAGTCAGCAAGAGTAAAACTGGTCATTCCTTGGAGAGCTATGTGCCTGCTGTGGATCTGGGGAGGCATCTGGTGGAAGCACGTTTGTTGCTGGGCAGCTTTCACAGGAATCAGAAGCCATTACATATACGCCGTCACATACACACAAGGGGAAGGGATGATTTTCCACTGGGGATGGCAGGCCTTCATGTGTCTTCTTCTTCACTGGCACCACTACAAAGGAAAGGAGAACCAAGTGAGTTAAGACTTCACAAGAAGGGAGGCAGCCTAGTCTACTGACAGAAGGCACAGGCTCTGCTCTTAGACTCCCCTGGATTCCAGCCCTAACCCTACCACTGCTGGGCACTGTGGCCAGGGGCCAGTTACTTAGCCTCTCTATGTTCTGATTTCTTTATCTGACTGCAGAGATAATGATGATAATAAAACCTACTTTCTTAGGTTACTGGAGGAATAAATAATACATATAAAATGCCTGTGCCTGGTACACAGTAAGTGAATAGCTATTTAAAGGAGCAGGTGAGGGTCATAATATTTTTTTAACTTGACAAAATAAATTGCTGGTAAAAATCAGGAGTTTGACGTCCCCTAAGCCTTAAAGCCACCCATTGTTAGAAGAGAAAGGCAAAGAGAAGCCATCACTCTGCACACCAAACGGCACTTCTCACCTGGAATAAAGCC
This sequence comes from Stenella coeruleoalba, assembly GCF_951394435.1. Classification (NCBI taxonomy): domain Eukaryota; kingdom Metazoa; phylum Chordata; class Mammalia; order Artiodactyla; family Delphinidae; genus Stenella; species Stenella coeruleoalba. Next base: position 22,856,262 of record NC_137154.1, read on the forward strand.
AAGGTTTTAATTCAGGCCACAGGGACAGTCACCGGGTTTAGATGTCACCTCCTCAGAGAAGGTATTCTATCTAAGTCAGGCTCCCTGGTTACTCTCCATCTCCATCTTATTTCTTTCATAGCCCTTATCATGTCCTATAAATCATCTGTTTGCTATTTACTCTCCCCTCTACCCCCACCAGAGCATAAAAGAATAGCAATATTGTCTATTTTATCGACTACTGTTTATCTACCACTAGGACTGTGCCAGGCATATAGAAGTGTTCAATAAATAGTTGTTGTAAAAAGACAGTGAGAAATAAAAACAGGAAGGGAGAGAAGGAAGGAGCTGAAAGAATGGTCAGTCATGACTGACTTGACCAGGGCATCCTAGACATCAGTAGTATTTCAGTGGCCAAAAAATGAGTTGTGAGTCTCAGAAGCATGGCTAGAACGTCAGCTGCTCAGTGTTAGAGCCTCCCTGGCTTGGTCCTGGGAGAGAACATTGTTGCTACAAGCACTAGGGCAAGAAAAAGTCAGGGCCAGAAAAAGACTTACAAGGACACCTAGAAGGACAAAAGCAGCAAATGTGCCTAGTTTCTCCTCCTCCACTACTTCTAGAGGCCACTGTCCTTAAAATAATAACAAGAGCCAGCTTGATCAAGTGTGCCAGGGGCACTGAGCTAAGCGTTCCTCACCCATTCTTTCTATCAGTTCTCACAATAATCCTAGGATGTAGGGACTATTATTATTATTACTACTATCCCCATTTGGCAAATGAAGAAAGTGGAGCTCTGAGAGGTGTAAAATCCTCGGTCACATAGTAAGGCCTGCGTCCTTAAAACTTAAGGATTAGTTTCGGCTGGATAAAGTCTGAAGCAGGCAAGTTAGGGAGCTTGGAAGGGAGGTAAATCCCCCTTCCTCTGGTAGAGGCAGGAGTTAGGGAAGAGGACAGGCCTGGGGTGTACATCAGCGCCCTGCTATGACCTAGAAATGTTTTTTATCTCACAAGGGATTATCTACATCTATATAAAAATCTGTGCTTTTTTGCATCCCTCTGGGAAGGCCTTTAAGGGAAACTATCCTAGACAACGGACCTGTAGTACTTCTGCTCAGGGCAAAACATTTCGAGGCATGGAGCGTGAAATTAAGGCACGTGCACTCAGCAGCCAAAAGAACCAAGTCAGCAAGCCTCGCTATCCAAACTCTGCCCTATTTCCATTCCCTTTTCCTGCCTGCTGTCCGATCACGGGATGAAGGGTGCATGCTAGGAAGGGCTGGACAGTGGACCGTCATTAAGGAGCAGTGCTTGGTGGCATCTGTCCCAAAGGGAACAAAAAGGGTCTTTCACGAAAGCGTCTCACTAGAATCAAGACCCCGTTGGAACCAGTGCCATTGTCTCCCCTTTGGTATTATAGCCAAAGCGAGCTCAACGTGCTTTTGTCAATTTTCCTTCAAACATGAGAGGTCTAGCACAAGCATGTGCCCCTTCCTTAAACTGCGGTTCATTATTTAGCATTCTTAACTTGAGATGCATAGTTTAAAGGGTTCATGAACCTACTGGAGTTGTACACAAAGTTTTGTCTGTGTGCCCCTTGTCTGAGAGAGGCCATAATTTTCATCATATTCACGAAGAGGTCAACAACTCCACAAAATTGAGTATAATGAAATTATAAATAAACTAACTTCTTTTCGAGTTGCCAGGTCCCTTATTATAAGATGTGCAGAGTTGACTTGGGGAAAAGATCAGAAACCCTGACTGATAAAATCTTTTCTTATTATCCTAAAAGAGATCTGTTCTTGGGCCTGAATGACACAGCTCATCTCACAGTTTAAAAGCCTAAGACCTTGGAATTCTGGCATATCACTGGTTAATTTGACTATCTACTCTGTGTTAGGCATAACACTAGGCACAACAATGAACAAGATGAAATCACAGTAGTTGCCCTCATGGACTCCAGAGCCTAGTAGCTGACAGAGGGAGGGGGGAGGGGGAGGGAGAGAGGGAGGGGGAGAGAGAAAGAGAGATAGAAAGGGGAAGGGAGGGAGAGGGACATATTTTTGTCCAGAATAGCATCTTCAAATAAATCATACTCATTTTCATAATTAATGAAATTAATTAATTTTTTGCCACAATAAAGAAGAAAAAATCGTAACTGAATCTATAGCATACAGCTTTGTTCACCTTGTGTGTGTTCTCTCCTGGAGGGTCACACAGTATCATTAGTGTGCGATATCATCTGAATGTCCCTTCTTCACTCTGTATATAAGCTGATCTGTGTTCACAGGATTTTATCTTAAATAGTCTATAGGAGTCTACTTTCTCCAAGGGAAGTAACACAGCCTTCCACCTCAGCCACTTATCATCCTCCTCTGAAACATCTATCACTCACACTTACATTTATAATTGCAGTGATACTCAGAGGATATTGAAATTTTGAGTGTCTGTTCTGTTATTGTTGTTTTGAGAATAAACTAAGGGTGTTAGATAGATAGCCCATTCTGTAGTAGGTATTTACCATGAGAGAAGCAGCATTATATAATGGCTTTGAAGTCACCAAACTAAACTAGGTTCAAATCCCCGCTCTGGCACTAATGAGCTGTGCAACTTTGGATGAGCTGCTCAACCCCTCTGAGTCTCAGTTTCCTTGTGGTAATACTTACTGTATATCTTACAGGGTTATTGCGAGAGTTTTATGTATTTTATGCAATATAAGTACTTTAAAATGTTGGCTCCCTTCTTCAACCTGCTTTTCTTCTTATCCAGAATCAACACCTGCCTAACTTTCCTTCACCGTTGTTCTTCTGGCATCTGAAATGTTACATTCCAGAGCAAGTGCGCTCCTATCCCCAGATGTCCTTACATTTCTGGAATGCCCTTCTTTGCTTCCTTCGAGAGTTTTTAAAATGACAACTCCAGACCTACAGATACTAAATAGAAAGAAAGTCTGAATTCCATGGTTCTGACCCTTCTACTTGACAGGTCTCTAGAAAAGTCAGTCCCTGCCAAACACCGGTGAGGACATACTGAGCGAAGCCCAGTTAACTGGCCTCAGTCACAGACTGACCCAGTTTGAGAGTGCTAATGTGTCTAAAAGCAGCGGTTTTAAAACTGAGGTACACATACCTTTGTGGTACCTAATGATTTTCCAGGAGGTATTTGGTCATTGGTAGTTCAAAGGAAATTAATGTCCAGATCCTTACCTTCCATACATACTCATTGTTAAAACTGACCTCTCTAAGGGCTTCCCTGGTGGCGCAGTGGTTGAGCGTCCGCCTGCTGATGCAGGGGACGCGGGTTCGTGCCCCGATCTGGGAAGATCCCACATGCCGCAGAGTGGCTGGGCCCGTGAGCCATGGCCGCTGAGCCTGTGCGTCCGGAGCCTGTGCTCCGCAACGGGAGAGGTCACAACAGTGAGAGGCCCGCGTACCGCAAAAAAAAAACCCAAAAAACTGACCTCTCCTGGAACGTGCTTGTGATCTACAAGTTCTCTCTTCAGCCACTCTCACTTTTTACAGTCACCTTACTCCTACTTCAGAAGAGAAATGCATACCCCTCACCCTCCCGAATCTCACCATGGGACAATTTTAGAATGCCTTGCTTCTAAGAGGAGTCCTATGAGAACAGGGTAAGAAATAGTGAAGGATATAATCCCTTATTCCATCCAGGTAATAAACTCTTGGCAAAGCTGTGTGCCCCTATCTGTCCACCCACAGATCTAAGAATTCATATTCAGAAATGAGATGGTTGTCATGAAGTGTGTACTAATATGTTTACTTTAATTGACAAAATGAAATCAGACTTGGATCTGACAGAAAGCAAGACTGATTTGGCTGGATGGTTTGACCATGAAAACCATCTTTGCCAATGAGATTACACAGTGAATCTCGCCTGGAAATTTAATATGCTAAATCTGCAGTGCCGAAGTTTTGACAAAAATGTATATAAAGCTCGTACTACGCAGTACGTCAGAGTTAACATCCTTCTCAACTATCTAAACTTGACATATAATTGCAGGAGTTAACTTAAAATGGGCAAGGAGGCACATAATGTTTTCTAAATTATTTTGGGGGGTATAAGAACAAAAAGTGTAGCTAAAGGAACTGAGAGTTCCTAAATCATGACCGGGAGAGTGATGTGACACTTAACACCCCCTAGGGGTAGGGGTCCGGGTGACAGAATGGGACGAAGGAGCCCAGCCAGCAGAATGCAGCGTCCCCTCTGCCAGTTGGGCACGCTGCCTCATGAGCAACCCTTTCTGTCTTGTTGTGCCTGTGAAATTGAACTGTTAGAGGCACGCCCCAAGCCCCAGTCCTATTCAGCCCCTAAGCACATGCTCATAGAGTGATTAAGATCAAGGAGTGTTTTCACTGCCTGACAAGCTTTAAGACAGTCCATACAGATAGGCAGCTCCGTTTTTCAGCTTCCGTCCCCAGAGATGGACACTTATAAGAGGAAGTTAATAAATGAGGTGGGTAGGCACTCTGATCTCGCAAGTTAGTCTCTTTTCCTGAGAATACAATACAACTTAATTTGATTTGGCATCACTTATATCGCTGAGTCCTTGGCTATTTATTCATTATTGATGTAAAAAGGATTATTCACTTAAGAGGATGGAGAAATTAAGAGGTATCAACAAGGAAGGAAGGCTAGATTCAGTTGAGATGCAAAAAGACAGATGTAGTATTCTCCAGAAAGGACGCCACATAGGTGTCTTATGAGGAAATAATGGGAAGTCTCCATTCACCATCTGAGGCTGCAGCTGCTCACTTCCAGTGAGAATGTGATCGGCCTAGCTGGGGGACGGGCCAAACGCCCTGACCCGGAAACACTCCTCCACCAGACAGAGCAGAGCTGCTACTTTTGTCTCCCATGTCACCTGTCCCAGTAGCCTGGGCTGAAAGTGAGGGGTTACTGTGCTATGAGGAATCAGAACTTACATATTTAGCTGCTGCCTGTGGAACTAATATAAATTAGTTTTAAGAGATGTAAGTGTACCTTTAAAAGAGATACAAGTACAAAATAAAGTAAAATGTCCTCCCCATTTATCCTGGGTTAACTGAGAAAAACATCAGAGGACTTCACAGCTCTAGTCCTGGCTTTGCTGTGTGACTCCGGGACCCAGTTTCCCCAGCAGGGAAATTAGGACACCTCGCGTTATAAGTGAAATTTACAAAAATTCAAACCAGACAAAAGCGAAGCTCCTTTCTGACTTACACATTTGCTGAGCTAATTAATTAGAGCTCATTTATACTGTTTTTTTCTCTTGCTTCCTATGCACTGCCCTCTTTCCCCATTCCTCTCCAACTCAATCTGAAGGCTGACCTCAACATTCCAAGTTCTTTCACCTCTTTTTCTGGCTGGGCCTAAATGCCAGGTTGATGAATTGTACTATTTGATCAATACCTAGTACACACCCTAGTACAGTGAGCTCTATGGGCAAATGATTTCCTGTGATTTCCCAATTCGTGGTTCTTAAAGTCTAAAGTGGTACCAACCCTTGTTGTGCCTTCCTTCTCAAATCACAGGAAACAGGGAGAAGGGCTCTTCTCTCTCTAGATCACGTTATACTTGATCTCATGAATCTTCTCTCCTTCAGTATGACCACTGTTCACAGACGGCCGACTTAATGTTCCAGGCACTGTGCTAAGCAATTTACATACACAATCTCACTAAGCCCTAACAGTAGCTTTAGGATAAGTATTATCATCTCCATCCTACAGATCAGAGTAGTGAGGCCAAGAGAAGCTACGTGACTTCTTTGAGGTACACAGCTTGTAAATGGTAGTTCCAGCTTATGCAGACTGCAGAACCCCCAGATATGAAAATGCACTCGTGTAAGAAGACAGACATAAACCTGATCTTCTGACCCCTGGTTACCCAGACAATAAGTGACAGCCACTGAAGATTAAGATCTCTGAGGTTCAATTTTTTACCTGAAAAATGGGATGATAATATCTATTTCCAAGGGTTGTTGTAATGAGTTGGAAAGTACTTGCAAGTTCTTCTTTAAGATGAAAAAATGCCAGAAAAGGGTAGGATGACTACAGAAGGAGAAGGAAGTAGACACTGGGTTTGTCTTTCAGCCCTCACAGCTGCCTCTGCCCCTATAGACCGACACAGGCACCTGTGAGACAGGTCTGGGGCTCCAGGGCGGCCGCAGGTCCACACATTGACCACAGTGCTAAGTTTTGATCTCCATGTACCTTGCAACCTGTTTACCGTTTTTATAGGGGGCTGCCCCTCTTGCACTCCACTTGGGGTGGTGGCCCGTTTCTATGGAGGATGGAAAGGCGCCAGCAGGCCTGTTCAGGCAGGGCCCTTTGATAGGGAGACACTTGAACAGAAGTAACAGGCAGGCTTCTTAGCCTGCCAGTGTCCCATGTGCTCTCAGAACTCCCTTCCTTAGGATTGAGTCTTCTGTTACTGCTACTGCTGGATTTATAATGGAATCAGTTCCAGTCTTTTTTCTTTTAATTCAAAAAGCAACTTTTTGTTTTTCGCTGATCTGTATTTTCTGTAGCAAACACGTATTGCTTCTATAAAAAGTAAAAAAAACCCATAGTGTTATCCACTGGTGATAATCAACATTAACACACTGAAATATATTCATCTATACCCCTCCTATGCATATGTAAAAATATATACTTCACAGGCTCTTTCATAATCTATTTTTTCATTCAACTATCAATCACGAATACCTTTATCAAGAAAGGTATTTCTGTAAGATTATGGTTCATGATTGAGTCGTATGGATTTATCGTACCTAATTACTGGACACAAATTACTTCTACCTTTTCACCATAACCTACACCTCTGTGACACATATTTACGTTGGTGAATCTCTAGGTTCACCCTTAATTATTTCCAAAGAAAAAAATTCCCAGATGGGAAAACTCCTGGGTCAAAGTAAAAATTACAAAGATAGTACAGAGGGTTCCAATATCTAGTTTCCTCTATTATTAACATCTTACATTAGTGCATTTGTTAGAATGAATCAACAAATTTGGTATACTAGTATTAATGCTAGTATTAACTGAAGTCTAGATTTTATTCAGATTCCCTTAATTTTTCCCTAATGTCCTTTTTCTGTTCCAGGTTTCACCTGAGATACCACATTATATTTAGTCATCAGGTCTCCTTAGTCTCCTCTTGGCTTTGACTGTTTCTTAGACTTTCTTGTTTTTGATGACCTTGACAGTTTTGAGGAGTATTGGTCAGGTATTTTTGTAGAATGTCCCTCATTTGGGATTTGTCTGATGCTTTTCTCATGATTAGGCCATGGTTACGGGCCTCGAGAAGGAAAAATCACAGAGGTAGAGCACCATTCTCATCACATCGTACCAAGGGCACATACTATTGATGACTTAGTGCTGTTGATGTTGACCTTGATTACCTGGCTCAGGTAATATTTGTTAAGGTTTTTCCACTGCAAAGTTACTTTTTTCCCCCTTCACATACTGTACTCTCTGGAAGGAAGTCACACCTAAGGAGTGAGGAGTTATGCTCCCCCTGGTTGAAGGTAGAGTATCTACAAAAACTATTTGAAATTCTTCTGAACATGAGATTTGTCTTTTATTCATTTATTTATTTACTGATCATTTGTTTGTATCAGTATGGACTCATGGATACTTATTTTTACACTCTGGGTTATAATCCAATACTACTTGATTTATTTTGTTGCTCTAACTGTTCAGCTTTGGCCTCTGGAAGCTCTTTTAGTCCACTCCTGTGGCCCCTGACAGGCCCTCACCAATGTAAGGGTTGTTCTGAGGTTTTGGGGGAGCACTTCTTTACTTTCTGACACTACAAAATGCTCCAGGCTCATCTTGTATATTTTCTGCTGCAGTCCTAGAATCAGATATTTCTCCAAGCAAAGGCTATGTATTGAATATTTTTAAAAGGATTTGATATATCCCTGTTAAATTGCCCTCCAGAAATCAACTTGCACTGATTTACAATCATTACTCATACAGGTATGAGAATGCCCATTTACCCACATCCTCGCCAATGTCTGGCAGTTTCAAAGTGTCTGAGTGTGTGTGTGTGTGCGCGCGTGCGTGCGTGCGTGTGTGTGTGTGTGTGTGTGTGTGTTTCTCCTGTTTCTCCTCTCTGAAATAACTTCTATGTTATTATTTGGTTTCCTGTTGAACTTCAAGAGGAAAATGCCATGGGGGCTGCAAGCTTTCCCTTTTCTCTGCCTTTCTGTTGGTCTTCTCCAACCTCCCTTCCCTTCCCCACCACTGCTGGGTTTCACAGAACTGACGACCTCCTGTTGTGAGGGCTGAAAGGAACCCTTCTCAAAGCCTCTATTAGGGCCCAGGCAATTCCAGGGGGTAGGGGAGTGAAATGCAGAAAACAGCCGGAGGGTTTACCTTCCCTGTTTCCTGCACCTTCAGGAATTCCACCCGACCCAGTTTCCTCATCTTTTCTCGGCAAGTGAATAATGGAAACCAAATCTCAAGCAGTTTCCCTCCACAGAAATCTTAAACATAAGATTTAATAAAATGCTGGACTTCAAATTTCCTGTTGCCTCAGCTACTGTATCTTAGAAGTTACCAAAGAGGAGAAAAAATCAATCAATAAATACACTCTTGACATTAATCTCTAATCTCTGAATGAACAGTAGGCTTTTTTTTCAAGTGTCCCTTATTAGTTCTTAGTAGTTTTGAGTCCCATGGTGACCTTAAACTGAGGTCCAGAAGTTGTAGAAAGTCAGAAATTGGAAGGACACCAACTCTCAAAACCTACTTCTCATGTCACAGAGGGTTATGAATATGCATTTAAGAGACAGGAACACCTAGGTTTGAGTCACAGCTTTGTCATTTGCTAGCTGTGGGATTTTGAGTTCAGTGCTCTTACCTGGAAATGGAGGACAACTTAGTATCTACCTGAAAGAGTTACTGGAGATTAGATGAGGACTGACATATAGAGAGAGTGCTGGACATATAGAGAGAGAGCTTGGAATGGTACCGGGCACCTAGAAAGTGCTCAATACATTTTATGGTTGGATGAAGAAATCAAGGCTAAGAGACGCTAAAAGTTATACAGGGAGTTGATGGCGGTGAGATTAACTGAAAATCAGTTTCTGGTTCCTGAAAACACCATCATACCTGCAAGCCTCACTTATTAACAAAAGAGAAGAGCTGACCCTGCTGTCACACATGCACTATAGGCATCATTTTGTCAGTGAATGGGTTCAAGACTGCTTCTCAAGCCTGTTCTCTTGGTGTTTGATAATAGGCCGTTCGCTCATAACAATGGTCAAAAGCTATAATTAATTTATTGAGTGCTTTATATGTGCCAACCACTGTGCTCAAAACCTTAGAAGCACCATCTCCCTCTCCCACTGAGTCCACCAGCAAGTTCCGTCCACTCCCACCACACTTCTATCCTATGTCTATCCATTCCTCTTCTCCACTGCCACCACCATCTCTTGCTTGAACTGAGGCAGTTGACTTCCGACTGGTTTTCCTACTTCTATTCTTACTTCACTAGTGTTTAGCTTTCAAACTGCATTCAGAGTAATATTTTTTAAATGTGCAACAGATTATGTCACTGCTCCACTTAAAAATCCTTCGATGGCTTCCTATATCCTTAGAATAAAGCCCATGGCCCACAAATCCCTACATGATTTGGCCCCTGCCTATCTCTAACCTATTTCACGCCACTTGCCAGACACACTGGCTGTCTCTCTGCCCCTCAAATAAGCAGAGTTTGTCCCTGTCTTAAGGCTTTTGCGTTTGCTGTTAAGTTTCAAAAGCTCTCCCCTCACAGCTTGGAATGCTGGCTCCTTAACACTTGGGTCTCAGCTCCAGTGTCACCTTCTCTGAGGCTCTCCCTGACCAAGCAATCTAGAGCAGCCACCCACCCTACCCCTGCGCTATGACTTTAGACTATTGTATTGTCTTCACAGCACTGATCACTATCTAAATTGTTTTGAGATGTAAGGGTCCTTAACTATTTTGTTCCCTGCTATATCACTAGTACCTGATAATGTGCCTGCCACCAGTAAAACCTCAACAGTTTTTCTGAGTGAATGATCAGAACAGCCCCCAAAAGAATTCTTGTTCCAGAAACATTCCAAGTCTTCCCAGGCACACTGTGGGCAACTTGCTGGTCTCAGAGATACTGCCCAGGAATCTCACGGACAGCTTACTATATAGTAAGCCCAGGCTCCACTGATTTTCCAGCTCTCACTGCAATCACCAGGCACATACAGCCACTGGGGAGACCAGCTGTGGATTAAATGCTGTATCACAAGCGATGATTACTCTTACAAATGACTAAGCCTTACTGGTAAAGGATGTGTGTGTTTGATGGACAAGGAATGCTGTGTCACTGAGGGCAAAGCATAAGTAGTTCATGTCCAGCCCTTCCCAAGCAAGGACACTTAAAGAACCAATTCACCTCCATGAGGAAATGTTCTCACCTCCCTTATAAAACAGCTGCACGTTTGGCAACTTCCAGCCCTCTACAATCCAGCTGACTCAAGGCAGTCTTGGATTCCAAGACTTCAACCATTCGCCCCCTCACCCTAATGGTCTATGGAGGGAGAGACTCATCCAGGCCAAGATGGAAATAAAGGGATGTTTATTCACTGCTCCTCTCCTTCCTTTGGATGAAACATCAGCTGAGGTGCAGATCCAGGAGTGGGACAGCTGTGTTAGTTATTGTGGTGGTAGCGACAGATAGTGGAACACACAACTAAGAATCAGAGACATGGCTTCAAACCTCATTCCAGTACACAACAGCAGTATGACCTTGAGCGAGAGGCCTCTTTAAACTAAAGTTTCCATGTCTGTAAAATGAAGATAAGGATACCTATAAGTACTCGCTAAACGGATGTTACTATTATTTACTAGGCCCTGAACTAATCACTTCACCAACATTTTCACATTCAGTTTTCATAATAATAACCCTGTATAATAGCATTACCACTCTATTTTACAGATGAAAGAAGTGAGGAGTAGAGAAATGAATAACATCCCAAGTTCCACAGCTGGCAGAGCTGGAACTAGAGGGCCTGGTCCTTGTTTTTAACCATGGATGGTGGACTCAATGTTGAGTGAAGGCAGCTACGAGGGGACTTGTGAAACCAGCTTGGCTGCATTTATCCAGCTAGGTTACTGGTAATGCCTCATTACCAGTAGCATAGACGGTAACCTCTGGTGATTGCTAAAGATTTTTCCAAGGCCTCGGCAGACTCAAACTCTAAACCGTGTACTAGAAAACTACCTCCCTGCTATGGGGGATCCCAATAGTCTTTTAAAGAAAGGTACAACCAGATGTTTTCAGTTTTTTCAACCACAGCCAGTCTGTGACTTTCCTATAGCAACCTGGCTGCAAGTTAGCCATTTCCCTCCGATTCTCACCTCAGTTCTTGTGAGCTCTAGCAAACAAGAGTCATGCAACCTTTTGCATGACTGCCGCCAAGTCACCATCCCCTGGACGGAGTCTCTCTGGGTCAGACATCAGTTTCAATTTCATTTGTCCTGAGGTGACAGGCACCCAGGTCTCACTCATTTAATTAGGTTGCATAGAAAATATCTTTCAAGGCCTCAGCTGATTTTCACTGCACTGAACTAGAGAATAAAATTGGCATTAAGTCGAGATAATGCCTCCTTGTCTGCCTTCAGGGAACCGGTGATGAGGGTGGTCTGACAGATGCCTGCTTTGCCCTTGCAGCCTCCAGGGGTTCAGAGACTCAGCATGCCTACACGTGGCTGTATTGTAAATGCCAGTCTTTGCCACTTGAACTCCTCGGAGGCTGGGTCTGTTTCTCATTGACCATTTTACCTCGAGTGTTTAACAATATACCTGGCATTTAGGACACATCCGGTGGCTGCACACAGCATCTCTCACTACCTGCCTTGGCCTAGAAGGGATTTAGCTGGTGAAATGAAAGCTGGGGAAGGCTGACCTTCAGGGAAGAAAGCGGGTGCAGCAGGAAAGCAGACCTTCCTCCTAGGAGCGCTAAGACCTGCCTGCTAGGAGAGCGCCTGACGGAGGAGCACGGCATGCGAAGATCGCCCACTTTGGGGAAGGACCAGAATTCCCACCCAAGCCCGCTGAGCTGCATTGACTATAGCAAAGCATTTCAACCTCCCTAAGTCTCAGCCTCTTACCTGTGACACAGGTAATCATTCATTCGCTCTCTCAGTGAACCAATGTTTATCGAGTACTCACAATACATTAGGTACTGCAACAGGTGCTGGCGTTACAGTAGCGAGCCAGACTGACAAAGTCTGGTTCTCACAAAGTTTAATTTCTAGTAAAGAAGGCAACTAATAAGGGAGTAAACAAATTAGTAATTTCAGATAGTGGAAAGCACAATGAAGAAAACAAAGCAGGATGCTGAGATAGAAAACGGTGGGTGCGTGTGTGCTGGGGGGCAACTCAGGAAGGCGAAGCTATCAGGGTCTACTGCTCAGAGTTGAAAAGTATTCAATGAGATAATGGATGCAAAATATTTAGCATACTTACTAACAAGTAATGAGTACTCCACCAAAATTCAACTGTTGTTATATTACTTCCTCCTGAGTCAGCTGCCCCTCTTTCACCTCGCAGTGGCCGAGCCCCTACTACACGCCGGGGAGGGGCATGCAGAGGGGAATCAGACAGGAGCTCACAGTCTGGCAAAGAATGTAGCCTATGTGCTATGAGCAAAGGATGAAGTGGTAAATTCCACCTATGGAGTCAGAAAAGGCTATCACTTAATGTTGACAGATGGATTGGTATTTTCCAGGAAGACTACAGAGCCAGAAGAAGGGCATGGCAGGTGGAAGGAAGAGCTTGAAAAAACTCCTGAAGATGAGAAACAGCCTGGCACGTGCAGAGAGCTGTGGAAAACTCAGGCTGAAGTGGGAGCGGGCACACTGAGAGAAGAAGTATCTCATCAGCAGCTTTTAACGCTTATCTTCATGGGTCATGCTTAAAGTGTCTCCTAAGAAGATGGGGTCGGGGGGATGTGGATGGGAAAGAACAGGAGATGAGAAGCGTGTCAGGGCTCCATACGGCATCTACCACATTGCTAACACTCCATAATGTGAATAAGGGCTATGTTGAAGATGTTCAGCCTGAGGTCTGTGTGACACTACCCAAGGCAGCACAAACAGATGTGTCAAGGGGGGAAACCAAACACCCAGTGGTAACTCAAAATAAATCCTGTGTCAGGGGAAGGCAGGCGTCAGGCTGCTCAAATGTGACTACATCATCAGCACAAGTCTGAGACTCAGCCTATAAGAGGAATGCAGGTGCCAGCGCATGATGCTGGGGGTCTGGAGTGAACGGACTCTTGCTCCCAAGCAGAGCCAAGGACTCCCTCTTTGCCAAAGCCAGACCCACTTGTCCAAGAGTCTAAGGCCCAGGCTGGGGACATGAGAGGGCCCTGTAATAGGGAAACAGGAAACTACAAGGAGGTTTCTTGTGCCAAGTTAATAACTCAGGCATCTCTGCCAGCACATTTTCTCTGAGATGAGTGTAACTGCAGAGGAGATGTTTGTGTAAGGGAACCATTCAGATAGAGCCCCGGTTCCCTGCCTGTTTACTACTCTGTCCTATCCCTGCCCTTGCAGTAAATGCTCTTGTCATGAGTCTCCCCAGGAAATGGAGAAGAAATTAAGGAAGCCATCTCCACCCCCAATATTCCAAAAGCTTATAATACAGCCAACAGGTCTGGACTGTAGGAATCTGCCCCTGCTGGGAGGAAGGCTGCTTAATGCAGACAGCCAAAGAGATGAATATCACATCCACCGTGCATTCAGCCAGTCTTACCAGAGGCTCTCCTTGGACTCCAGGTTAGTGCTGTCAGATGAGAGAGGGCACTAGTCTGGCCAGGAGAGAGGAAGATGACCCAAAACACATGAATAGACCAAGCGGGAGAGCCAAAGCAAAGTGAGAAAAGAGGAACTGAACACTACAGGTCTACATCCGTTTGCATGCCATTGCCCAATCACAAGACTGAACAAAGCCCACTGCTCTGACTCAAAGGGCTGCCCTAGGCAATGGAGGAAATCACATACACCCAACATGGCATCATGCAGAAAGCAGTCCAGCCTTTGTCACATTCAAAAGATTTCTGCATAAGTCAGTGAGTGTAAAGACCGTATCAGAGTCGTTCCTTTAGTCTAAGGTACTGCACTTTTGGCTTAGCCTCCAGAGTTAAAAATCAGTAGATATTACAAGACAAGAGTAGGCCATGGGATCACCGTAAGCCCCTTGAGCACACGTGAGTTTCTGGGTGAGTCAGCTGTCATCTCAGAAGCTGATGGGTTAAGATGGATGGTTAAGTTTTGCTGGGGAAAAAGAAGTAATACTCTTTAAAGGACCAGGACTAGGGTATAAGTATAGGATAATGAGGGAAGCAGATAAAGATTATTAAAGACACATTCTGCCTTCCTCCTAGGTTTTCCTGAAGCCAGCTCTGCTGTGACACTCCAATGACATAATCCTACCACTTCAGACCTGTTTCATGCATCTGCAGAAGAACCTGTTTATGGCTCAGTCTCAACATAAATCAGGTGTCATTAAGGTTTATTTATAATACCCAGAAAGCGACTGTTCTCAACTGGCCCAGTAATAGGGCTCAGCCAGAGCAGACAATCCAAACACCCCACCAGCCACCAGGGGGATGTTCCCCTTGGTATCGAGTAAGGCCCAGTCACCCTCTAGGCCTGCGTAGTCGAGGGGCATCTGCCAGCAATCTAGATGGCTCCCTGCTGCCAGACTCTCAACCCTGGCTTTCAGACTGAGAGGCGCAGGAAGGGCACAGAGAAACCAAGGTTTGAATCCAGTCCTTCCACTTATTACCTGGGTCCCCCTGGACAAAACTTACTCCACCGGGCCTCAGTTTCCTCATCTGTAAAACAGGGTTCATGGCTCACAGGTTTTTCATGAATGTAAGAGCATATGGCACATGGTAAATGCTCATCAAGGGACCGCTCTTGTCATGAAATGGTGCGCAAGACAGTGCCTGCACGTACCCAACTTTCCCCACATGTGGCTCGGTTCCCTTCTTCTTGCCTGGATTAGATCCTCTCTCAGGCTCCACATTCAAAGTCCCAATCAGAATTAAAGTTTATACACGACAGTAAGCATATCAGATGGCTCTTCTACACCAGCATGAGAAGTTAACAAAAGTGCATAGACCTTTTTCTTCTCCCACCCACTCCCCCGCTCACTACTTAAAACACGGCACAGGGTCCTCACCCAGCCCAGCACAGATGGGTCGTAGGGGCGGGGGGCGGGGGCGGGGAATGACAACAAAATAAATATTTCAGCTCACCACTTTGGGGAAAAGATGCGAGAATTTCTTTAGGGGTTATTTTTAAATTAAAAAACATTTGCTGTTAGACTATAAAGCCACTCCTCCCTAAAAATTATTTTTAGGGCCCTTGGCTGAAATCTATACAAAAGGAAAAAAAAGAAGTTAAAAAGAAGATGATAATTCTGTATATAGGAGTTTAAGAAAAGCCTATGGAACTACCTGTTTTATGTTCAGCTAGAAAGAGAAAGCTCTATTCCTTCTCAAAGTGCTTCTCCAATCTCTCTGAAGGCTGATTTCTTTTTTGTTTCACCAGCTTCACTCAGATATCACTGACATATCACATGGTGTAATTTAAGGTATATAATGTGATGATCTGATACATGTGCATATTGTGAAATGTTTACCACAATAAGGTTAGTTAACACATCCTTTACCTCACATTAATTACCATTTTGTTATTGTTGTTATGATCTAAGTCTGATTTCTGCTCAGAGCCTGGTGGGATGAAGGATTCTGGTGAGTACTCAGATGCCTCTTCTTGCCCACTGACGAGGATGGGCTCTGAAAACGGGGTTGGATGTGGGGACCAAGGCTGGAACCACTGGTCTATAAGAAAGACAATATGATCACCCACTCAACTCTTACTCATTTTAAATGGCATGAATGGTCACATGTGGCTGTAAAGGGCAACCTTGCTAGGGGTCAAAATGAGATTCTCAGATGAGGCCTAGCACAAGAATGTAAAACTCGTCTGGAGGAGGAGAGGAGGATAACTCCATGAATCTGACATAACTCCATACCAGAGGCTTTATTTTTTCTCTTTCATTCCAACTCCTCCCTCCCCTCTCCTCTGGTAAAGAACAGTAATAGCACTGAAATCCACAGATAATCCTTCAATCTCTGTGGCAGCTCCACTTCTAAACTCCTCCTTCACACTGACGGTTTTAACAGCTGCTAACAAGTCGTAACAAGGACCTCTCTTGCTCCAGCCTGGAATATCGATATCCCTTCTCTTTCCCTACTCAGATCATACCAGCCTTCAAGTCTACGTCTTTCATGAGGGTGTGATGACCCTCCAGCCTACAGAGACTACTCATCATTCCCCCTCAGACTCTCAGAGTCTGGGTCCTGCCTGTAGGGCCCAGGGGAACTTAGCGATTATACTGTTCATGGGGGAGTGGTAGAAATGCAGGATCCTGAGGGCTGGTGAGACCAGGTGAGATAAAAGCAACTAATTAAGAGAATATGCATGAAAACTGCCACGGAGGCAAGGCTAGAGGGGCAGAGTGGCAGCTGGAGCAGTGAGCCACGTCCGTAAACAGGATCATTCATTACAAAGTCCAACCTTCAGAAGGTCCAGGAAGGCTAGAAAGTAGAATGCAAGGTGGGAAGGACTGAAGCATTCAGGAGGGAGGCTGTGAACATGATGGGCACGGGAAGGCGGTCCTGGCTGTGTGGTTCGGGTCAAAGCGCCTGAAAGGTTCAAGAAAGTCACACAAGACTGGGCACGAAGCACTTAATGTGAAATCCATGTCCCTGGCATTGATCCCCACCACCACAGGCATCTCTTGTGGTGCTATTAACGTGGTGTGAGGCTTGCCTTCTTCTCCTCTGGATAGCGAGCAGCCCCTCAAAGGCATGTACTGCGACTTATCCCAACTCAGATTAGCAGTTTTGTGTCTAAGACTTGTGAAATGAAGATAAGGGCTTTGCATTTTTCCTCCATTTCCTGTACGTCAATCACCTTCCCCTTGGTGAAGACAGTCGGAATCAGAAGGTTAAAAAAAGTGGGAGGCAGTCTAGACGCCCTGGGGTGGGGGTCAGGCGGTGGGATAATGGCTGGTGGGCTCCAGTGTAGGCAGGATACTCCTAAGGGCACTGCACGCCTCTCACAGTGATAACACAGACACTGCAGAAATGTACTTCAAGCTGCCCTGTGTTCATTATCTTTGCTTTCATTTTGTTTTCGGTTGGTGTTGTTTAAGAATGTGGAAGTTTACCTGCCCCATAATCCTCTACTGATTATACTTCCACACTGGATAGAGGTGGCAAAAGGTGTGAGAGGAATCTTTGGAGCCACTCCTCCAGCTGCCTGCCAGTTGCTCTGGGATCCATCATCTTTGCTTTGCTGGAGCAGAGCCTGGCTCCCTCCTCTAGTCCCCACTGCTTTCCCAGAGGTCAGCCACAAGTTCACATCAAGCAACAAGCAGGGATTACAAACTGTGTGCCTGCTGGGAATATCTTTCTAGTGTCAAGCAACCATTAAAAGCACTTAAGGAAATCACAAGAGGGAGATGAGAGAATACTTTGGGGAGGCATAGTATAGGGAGGGCAGAAGGGAAAGCATCAGCCCACCTCCTGCCTTGGAGGGAAAAACAGGCCATAAAAAGCAAATTGGTTCTAAAGAATGGGGCTTCCTTAGGAAAACTACAGAACATTGTATCTTTCAACCAGTCTCCTGCTGGGGCCAAAACACTTCAGGGTGCCTGGGAAACTTTTGCTAATACAGAGTAAAATGACATTTTAAGCAACTATGTATTTAAAAAAAAACTATTCAATGAGCATGTATTATAATAGGTTCTAACATACAGTCTCTCATCCCATTTGGACTGCATCTTTGTGAAGAAGACACTATGATTCCCCGTTTTACAGATGTGGAAACTCAGGTTCAGAGAGGTCAGTGGCTCAACCATGTTTGGAGTTCAGGTTTGTCTGACTGCAAAGCCAATATTCTTCCTACCAAAAAAAATATTGGGCTGTGACTCCTTGCCAAGTCTGTATCATTCTGACCTACCTGTTGTTACGCCTGGATTAATTAGGTACTAGCTTGGGTGGTCTGTAGAGCCCAGTGGCCTTTCCTGTCCACTGATTAAAGGAAGAGTAAACCTATCTGTCTTAAGTGGGCTAACTGAGTCTCTGTGATGGAGTCTTTCTTCAATCTCTAGGTGTCAATAACCATCTAAAAGGGAAGGACTGGTTCTGAGATAAGCAGCTAAGGTAACCTTGGGAAAGTCACTTTGCTCTCTGAGTTTAGTATCCTCATCTGTAAAATGGGTCTAATAAAACCTATGTAATACTAAATAAGACACCTTATTAAAAGCCTTAATATTATATCTGGCACAAGGTAAATACTTTATAAATGACAGCTATTATTGTAATTTCTGTTTTATTTCAGATCAACAGTTTTGGAAAATACACAGGTTTAGCATCAATTTGTTCCCATTCAGTAGACGCTGTTTATTGTTGAAAATTTTTTTTAAATCTTGAGTTTGTTTCATACCTAAGAACAACTATAACAAAAGAATGGCAGTGGAAGCACAGACAACTTGAGTTGAAGAAAGAGAGACATATTGTCTCTGGGGCTGGTCCTCTCCCTTTCTGTTCAGTCATCTTAGAGCAGACTATAAGCACAGGTATTTAGAGACTAGAAACTTATGCTATATACACATATGGCAGGAACCTTGAGCACTTTAGGAGGGGAAAGACATGTGTAGGATGAATTAATGCAAATGGCTTTGCTTCTAATTATATAGTCCCCTGAAGGCCCATTTGCTAGAGGAACTCTCTTAAGATGGGCAGCTCCTGGGGAGGGCAGTTCAGGCTGGTTCCCTGGCTTGCCAGCCATCTTAATCGAGCAGGGAGCAGCAAACTGAAGGAGAATCAGGCTGACGCTGTGTCCTCGCCCTTGCTCCTCACTCTGACCCCAACAGGGGCACAAAGACCCAGAGGTTCTTGGTGGGTTTTAATCTCCTGTACTCAAAGCTGCTCTGGTGGTAAACTGCATCTTCTTCTGTTCTCTGTCCATGGAAACTTGAAGCCACTGCTGCTGGAGACAGCTTCTATCTGCATCCTCATTTCTGCACCCCTTTCAGAAAGGCTTTCTAGGTTTGAAGCAAGACTAAACCCTGCCCCAGGGCAAAAGTAAACTGTGCTTCAAATCACTGGCCCTGAGGAAATGGTGAACGATTTTTCTCTTAACTGTTTTACCGCTTTTCTTTCAGAGGATACAGCAAGCCATTCCAGTCATTTGAATTTGCAAGAATGGAGAATTTGGGACTCAGAGATTCAACTCACAGCTAGATACATTTGCGTTTTAACTAATCCCCCAAACAGTATATTTGGTTCTACAGAACTTCCTGTAAAATAGTGGGCTTTTCAGTATAGGACAAGTGCTAGTAGCTTTTTGGCATGAAGGAAGGAAAGAACAATAACTTCTTTAAGGTTATTGCACTGGTCTTAACTGGGCTTATATCTGTAGGTAGATTTGGGGAAACTAGTTCTCTCAAGTCTGTCTTTCAGGTATTGACAGAAGAGTCAGGTGATGCAGTATGTAAAAATTAAACCTCCAGAGACTCAGAGGAAACAAAGAAGGACAGGCATTGAAATTCCACAGCCTAGTTTTTTGATAGAGATTTTCAGCAATAAAAAGCTGGTGAGATGTAAGATTACTTAGAGACCTAGAAAGACATTTTGCTCTCCCCCAAGCGAAATTTTAGTCTTGCTTGCCGTTTTTTGTTAAAGGCAAAACCAAACATTTCCAGACCCCCTAATGGATTGCATACTGCAAATGTGTGTACAAACACACAAGCACACGTGCACACACCCATACCCATTCTAAATTCAGTTTGCAACCTCTACTCCTTTAATTTGCCTTGCAATCACTGAGTCAGTAATCCTAAACTGAGTAACCAATTTTTATTAATGGGCAACTCCTGCATATCTAAAAGACTTAGCTGGAATAGGTGTGGTATAAAAACGTAGGATTTTACAGAAATTTAGGATACTCTTACATTCTGTAAACCACCACATCACCTCCTTTTAATTTCTAGAAACTTCGAATGAGGACTCACAATATTGGGCCTCCCAGGTTATCTTCCAGGTACCCTTTAAGGGCTAAGATCCCAAGTCTTGGAAAGGATATGTTTGTCATAGATATATCTAAAAAGATATCACCCCAAGAACCCCCTGCAGGCTGCAGGCTAAATGTCTGGCACCTTACGGCCTACATATTGTTTCAAACATAGGGGAGGCCGTTTCTCGTTTCTCGCATAGCTGAATACCCCACCCTCTCTGCACGAAGGGGCTACATTCTACCACAGTCTGGCATTTCAGACTCTGTGACTAGTTACCATCCCTCTACTTCATAGACAGACTCTCATCATAAAGATCAGGTCACATAACTAAACCCAAACTGAGCACATTCTGCTCCCTGGTTGGCCTCACTATTTACCCTCAAAGTCAAAAAGGCTGTGACCGTGTGTGGCTGACTGATGGGGTGATTTGCTGTTACCAAGCATATCAACCTCGCTGGCTGTGCACATGAAGGCAAGAAGATCTTGGGGTACCCCCAAACCTGGTTCCCTCAATCAGCAAGGCTTTCCCTCTGCCTTTCTAACAACACCTGACTGTAATTTGTGCCCATTAAGTAGGCCCTTCTATTCCTAAGGAAACCTGCTTGTGCAGGTTTGCTGATGTGCACAGCACATTACTTCCAACGTGCCCTTCCAGGAAAGGGCCTGACTCCCACTTCTGGTGCACAATTCATTCTGACCCAAACATCCTGTCTGCTGCATGAACGCAAAAACATATGCACACACACAGGGCATCCCTCGTTTTCTCTGGAGTAATGGGAGCCTGGGCAATACTTTATTCATTTACCCACATAAATTAGAATGGAGCACTGAAAACACCAGTGACATCTACACAGATAACAAAATGTATTCATTATGGTCGGTGCTATTACAGTGACAGGAAATGCATTCCTAATGGAGGACATTTGAAATAATGTGTTGCTGGATTCTGTGTCCATAAAAGCAATAATGAAGAAACAGGAGTGGGTCAAATAAAAGGAGTAAGAGGGGCACGGGGGGGTGAGGTCTGGGCAATGTCAGTGAGACGGCACATCCACTGGATTCACGGG
Organism: Stenella coeruleoalba; assembly: GCF_951394435.1. Taxonomy (NCBI): domain Eukaryota; kingdom Metazoa; phylum Chordata; class Mammalia; order Artiodactyla; family Delphinidae; genus Stenella; species Stenella coeruleoalba. The sequence continues at coordinate 22,877,429 of NC_137154.1, forward strand.
AAGAGAGTTATGATAGTTTAAAGGCAGGAGAGGCAAGAAGGGCATCTGGCTGACATTCTGGAGAACTGAGGTTTGAATCCTGGCTCTGCTATATGCCAGCTGTGTGATCCTGGGGCAAGTCATGTCAATACCCCCTTAGTTATGTCAATATCCAGACTGCTCAGTTTTAAAAGGAGGAGCTACCTCACAGGACTGCATGAGGAGGACATGAGAGAGCATATGTAAAGTGCTCAGCTGCTCTGGTGGTAATAAGCATATGATCAACATTAGCTTTCCTTTTTCTTCTGGTTATCACGAAATAAATGCACAGCGCTGTGATTTCAGGCATCATCTAGCTCTCTGAATCTCCAAATCCAAGTTTCTTCTTCTGCAACGTGGAGCTAATAACACCTGCTCTCCCTACTGCGTGAGCTTATTATGAAGAGCAAGTGAAATGGAATGTTTGGCATATACTATTGATTGGCTGACTTAGTCATTCTCAACTCACTCTCCCTGCTGCGTTCTATTCTGGAGTGTGGAAGGTTAAATATGTGCATACCGAGCCTGTACTGCAGTGGCGGGATGCGGACATGGAAGGAGCCCAGTTCAAGCCTGACACAGAAGGATAAGTCTTCCAGTGGTGGGCGGGGGCTGTGTGCTGGGAAAGCGTTTACTTTTCTGATTAATACAGACATGGCCCTTCTTTTGACCCCTTCTCCATGCTTGAACGTGGATATGACACCCAAAGCTGCAGCCCTTTTTCAATCATAAGGCAACAATCACGAAGGAAAAGCCCAGGGAGTCTCAGAGGCACATGGCAGTACTGACATCATTAGCCACTGAACCAAAGCCAGCAGTCACCTCCCTCCACACTTATTATGTGAAACAAATAAACCTTTGTTTGCTTAAGCTACTGATACCAGAGTTCTCTCTTACTCAAAGCTGAGCACAATTCCAATACAGTGCATTAAGTACTCCGGAGTATTAAAAGCCCCATATATATAAAGTACACAATCTTCCCTCTGCCAAGAAGTTCATTCCCTTGGACCCGTCTGGCTAATTTATATATATCCTTTAAGCATAGGTTTAGTAGTATCTCTTCTAGGAAGCTTTCCAATACCCTATCCCTCACATTTTTCCCACCCTTTGGACTTCTCAAAGCCTCCATACCACCCCTATCAGTGCACGTTACACTGCTTTGTAATGATCCGTTTACTTGTCTCTTTGCTCCACCAGTTGCTTAAAATGTCTCAACAGCAAGGATCCCTATTTTAGCCATTTAAAAAATTTCGTACCACTTGTCATAATACCTGGCACACAGTAGATAACTCATTAAGGATTTGTTGAAATACTGAATAAAACAACGAAAGAATGACCTGAAAGGGCATGAGGTAAATGATAGCCTGTGTAGCCTTAGTATCCATTCATATTTTTGAAACACTGCAAATAGCTTTCTAATTCCTATTATTACTTTCAGGGTACCTAGGTTGGGAAAGCATAGGTCTAGACAGTGATTTACCGTTTTCAGTCATTCCACTTGATCCTTATTTGAGTTCATGACATTCCCTTATTCCAGCCTCCTAAATTATTTTCTGCTGCATATTTATTGAGTCCATACTTATCTACACAAAACTAATTTTATTTCCTTCCTTGTTGTTTTAGAATTTACCCTTGTGATAACCAAAGACATCCTGGGAATAAATGTTATTTGGCACCAAAATAAATGTTCACACCATCCAGCAGCTCCCTTCCTAGGTGTCTTGAGTTCTGTCTGTGTGACTGGAGCTTCTGGAGGCGTCCTGCTGTCTCTGCCATATCTGTGTCCTTACCATCCTTGGACGCACAGTGTGCAGGTCCTCAGGCTGAGCCTAAAGTACGTGGTTCTCCAGCAGGAAACAGATGTAAACTCTCGTGTCCTCTCTCTTCCAATAAAGCCAGCTTGTCTCCATTACTTATATAGATCACAGCCTTCTTGAAGTAACATTACTAATCCCATTGCAAAATATCCAGAAAAATGCATTATGATTCAGATTATAAATCAGAAACATGTTCTATTATTAGGCACATTACATTAAAAAAAAGTCTAAAAGGTGAAGTGGTCTCCCTGTGACAGTCACCAGTGGCCAGCCTCAAGTCTGAACTCCCGTTCCCTTTGCCTCTGATGTTCACCATGCCCATTTTTGCTTGGCTGGCCCCTTTGTTCAGTCTGGTTTCAGCTGAAAAGTGACCTCCTTAGCCCTTCTTTGAACACCTTATCTGTAGCAGCTTCTTCTCCCCAGCTCCCTTCTATCGAGTCACCCTGTTTCATTTCCTTTCTAACACTGCTATCTGAAATTATTTTCTTTATTTAGTGGTTTACAAGTTTTTTGTCTATCTCTTCCCACTTGAATTAAATTCCACCAGAGAAGGGATCTCATCTGTCTTGTTCGCCCTGTATCCTCAGCAACAAGAGCTGTGTCTGGCATAATATAGGTGCTTAATAAACTGTGTTGAAAATGAATAAGAAGAAAATGGACAGTGTGTATTCACTCAGTGAATCCATTTTGCTGCCCTTTACTTGAGTTTCCCTTTGGGAGTGAGGATGAAGATGGGGTTGAGGGCTATCATGAATCCTTAGAGGTGGTGAGGTTAGCTTTGGGAGGCTATGTGGAGTTACGGAAAGAGCTAGAGTTCTGGTTCTGCCACTTTACTAATTGCAACATGTCCCTTACTCTCTCTGAGCTTCAGTTTTGTCATCTGAATGGTAAATTGTTTCAGAAGATCAGTATAACAATTAAATGAGACAGCGATGGCACATAGTAAATAAGTTAGTCCCCCTTTGCCTGTCCCTTAAGGCTGTAAAAAGAGGAAGTAGTCCAGGAGCCACAGGAAAGTGGTCTAATGCTTTTTCCCATTCTAGCAGTCACCTTAGCAACCGCGACGATTCTTCACGGAGATAATGTCAACCTGCTGTATCACGGAGGTTAGCCCACAGGCCAATTTTGAAGTCCTGAGTATATTCTCAAAACACTGAGCATGAGTCTACTTTGAAAGATTATTAGAAATTTATTCCTCTCTTCTCAACCTTACATCAACTTACATTAAACTGAGGCTGATGTTATTTCACAGAGGTAAGCTTATAAATCTGTTTTAAAGAGCTTTGGGTACTGATCCTGCCACAACGTGTGCTTCTTGTAGTGTCATCAAAAGCACACATTCAAAGCCATCAAAAATTTGTGGTCTCCAGGCCTGCTAGAGAAACTTCTGGTGACATCTTCTTTGATAGATATTTACTTGTTTGAACTCATGTAATTCCTTACACTCAATTTATTCTACCCATTCATTTGTTAACTCAACATGCATGAACTGAGCGCCAATTGCATGTTTAGCCCTAGTAGTAAGAGTTACTATATCCTAGCAGTTATTAAATGTTAAACACTGTGCCAAACCCCTTATGAGCATCAGGTCACCCCACGGGCATTATGATTATCCCCATTTTACAGACAAGAGAGCTAAACTGAGGAGTTTACATAAATTGCTTATGTGGACAATTAATGGTGGCTAGTACTTTAACCTAGGTCTTTCTGACACCAACCCCATTCTGTTTCACAATACTCTAGCAAGCAGGTCTTGAAAATACACTTGGTACTTATCAGGGTCTTAGATACATTCCTGAATTAAAAAGAAACAAGGCTAGACGACATGACCTTTCTCACGGTAGGCACTCCATTTATTCTTCTTTGTATTCCCACCCCCTTAAACAATAATGAGAATGTGGCTCCTGTTTGCAAAGATGTAGTAGAGTCAAATAGACAAGTTTGCATGAAAGACCTTAAGAAGAAGCCCAAGACACAAAACTGTACAGGGTACAAAATGTGTGAGTGATTATAGCTAGAGAATGGGTTTTACTCTATAACCAAACAACAAAATGAGGAGACTGGATTAGCCTGGGCATTAGAGACTCAAATGCTTACAGGGGCCTAGTAGGTAATATGAATGAATGAAGTGAATAAATTGGGCCAGGTGGAGTCTGGTAAATTGCAAAGTACATACCCCATCTAAGGAGCCAGCTGGTCAATGTCATGGGTAAATATAGATCCAGTATTGTCAGAAATTTTGAATTTCCAAAAGAAGCTGAAAAAAATCTGCTTTTTGACATGAAATCTTTCAATTTTTAAATGCTGGTCAGTAATTCATAAATTCAAAAAAATACTTTATAAGGCAAACAAAACATATCCTTAGGCTAGATTTGACTGATGACCCATCAGTTTGCGGTTTTTGAATTAGACTATATTTCATAATCTTTTCATCACCAAGGATCCCCACGTACCCTCCAAAGGTTTCAGAATTTGGAACTCTGTCTAACATACAACGTTTCTGAATATTTAATTAGTTTTCTTGCACGAATTAAATAATCAATAACTGACAAATTAGGTCACCATGGGGGAAAACAGCTAACGTAACTCTGCCCTGTTGCAGTTAAATGTAAGATTTCCCACTATAAGTTTTGAAATATTGAAAATAGTTCATAGACTTTTATTTCTATCTTCATAGATCCTTCTGGGGTCTGAAGAGCCCAGTTAGAAATTAAACATGTAGATTTCTAAGATCTGGTGACAGTGAGGCATAGTGGGAAAACGTGGGAACTGGAGTCAAACAGAATTGGGTTGAATCCTAGCTCTCCAGCTTAGTAGCTGAGTGAAGGTCAATAAATTATTTAGCATCTTTTACTTATTTGCAAAATGGGAATAATTTGTGATCCATGTTTTTCTCTTACTGTCACCATCTAATTAAAAGAAGCAGCCCAGGTAACAGCCCACTTAATACCATTATGATGATTAAAATAGTTCCAGCTCACAAATGAACAAAACAAAAGGTCATCTATCATGAACAGGAGCTATGATGACATGCACACTGATGGAGGAGGAGCACACCTATGACCTTCTATTACACCTTTCATCCAAGGAACTCCAAGTGCTTGATGACAGCCCGAAGTTAGAGCTGGAGAACCAGAAACTTGGTGTGTTTATGAGTCTTGCCTAAAGTCGTGCCCTGCCTTAGGTGAGCAGATGCCAGAGGGTCTACGCCTTAGTACCTCTTGCTAACTAACAAAAAAACTGCATCTTTGTTGCCACCACTAACATATGTATTAATAACTGAACTCATCACTATACGATTTTATTATTCACAAAATCATTCTCACAAAATCATTCAACACACATTTATCATGTGCTCCTCACAAGCACCCAGGCTGGGGAGGCACACGTCAGCCCCATTTTGTGAATCAGAAAACAGGTTCTAAGAAGTTGGAACTAGTTTATGGACCAAACTAGTTTATGGACCAAATTAGTAAGAGGCGGAAGTAACTCCAGTGACCTCAAATTCATGGTTTTTCTCATTAACCCGACCTATAAGAGGCCACAGCAAATGAGAAACAGGGGTGCTGTTAGGAGCCACGTGCTAGTTGAGTGAGCACTATTCTGTTTATCTGTGAAGTGCTAGGTGTATAAGAAACGGAACTTGTTCTGGGATGAACAAGAGATACAGGCACTTAGGGGCACTCTGTTGTCTAACTATAAAAAACTGTGTTAAGAAAAACTAAATTGTCATCTTAGATTACACACTAGCTTGCCTCTGTAGGGTCGCAGAGCAGAACATTGTTCAATTGTGCTTACCTTTTCCAATTTACCCTCCTGGCCTGCCCCCACCTGGGAGAAGAGAAGCCCTACAAACCACATGACTCCTCGGCCTCCCTGCCCCCCAACCTTTCCTACAGTAACTGACTAGACAGGCATGACCACCTAACTCAAGGGCAGCTAATTAATAGACATGAATTGGCTATATTTTCTCTTGGGACTGTGGTGAGGCAATGTTGAATCCTGCATCAGAAAACTGCTATATAGCAGGGGCCAAAGTGCTGCTGCCAGGACAAGCTGAAATTATAAGGAAAGCAAACAGAGGATGCTACTCTGTGGGGTGGAGAGTAAAGCAGGAAGCAGAAAGAGACAAAGAAAGAACAGAGACTGAGAGAGCAACTTCTGGTCTTAACCAATTCCCACGCCTATGCCCATCAGGTACAGAAGTACTTCCTTTGATTGGGTCCTGTGAAATGCACCATGTCCTTTCCATACCCCATTGTGTTATCTGAGCGAGTGTGGGTGGATTTCTGTTCCTTACAATCAAATAGTCTCTGATTAATACAATAAGAAACAGGAGCCACAGTTATATCACAGAACAACTAAAAGAGTAAGAAATGGCTAAAAAAAAATCAAATCTTTCTTTTAGATCATACAGAAAGAGAGGAGAGAATGAATGAATGAGTCTTCAAAGTTGAAAAGACTCTATATTATGGCTGCCTCAAAATACTCCAAGTTTATTTCCATTATATCTATACTCTTTTTAGATATCTATACTCTTTTTAGAACGAAAAGGATTAAGGTTGGCAAAGCTCTCTTCTTATAAAATAAAGCACAATGCTGAGGACTTAAACAGTGATACAGTACATACTTTCCCCTCGCAAACCACAGTTCAAAATTCCCTTGTTACTCACAGAGTGTACAATTATGATGTCCATTCTCCACCTGCCATCAATCAACTTACTGCTGTATAGCTCTGTTCAGGCTACTGGTTCAAATGGGTCAACAACTGTGAAATCTTCTCTGATTCCCTAGGAAGAATTAGTTACTTTTTATTCTGCTTCCCATTGCACTTCACACATCTATGTGGGTTCTCACACTGGTATATTATAATTCTTTGCTCATTTCTCAATCGGACTACAAGTGCTTTGAGGGCAGCGCCCATGGCTCATTCTTTAACCCTGTTGTGCCTCGCACAGTGTCTGACTTACAAGCTGGTGGAATAAATCAAGGCTCATTAACTTTGCCTCATGGGAGACTTCCTGGAAACAGTAATTAAGATTAAAAATTTTTTGTAACAAATCAACTGAGGTTACAACTACGCACACAAATTGTGTTTAACCATTTCAACTGAGTTAGCCTATAATTTTAGTTTCAAAAGAAGTACCAAAAGCATGTCAAAATTTAAATACCTGCTGAAAAGTTGCATTGCAAAACACTGCATGGAGTTGGGGATAGGAAGGAGGTTAAACACCTCAAACTGTTAAGTACAGCTCTCATCTTTCGTGAGCTCAGACTGTACCATTAATTTAATACTGAAAATTTAACTAAAATGACCACATGAAAAAAGTGCTGAACCCAGCATTTTGGCTGAAGTGGTTAAAATGCCAGGATATAGAGGTGGACTGAGTTTCCTGGAAACAAAGTTAATGGGACAAGCAGACACGGGTTGTTGGCAACTCAGCTTTGTAAACTACTTCTTATGATGCACGGTGAAACACTCACCTCTTTAATAACTGTACTTTCCTACTGGCAAAGCTGAGGGAGGGGGATAGGAAGCCATTAGCAAGTGTGAGGTGATGCTGAAAGGGTTCTGCTGAAGAACCCATGGTGTCATTTGTTCACTGTGTATTCTGCACTTTCAAACAAGGAGAGCAGAGACTTAAGAAGCTAAACTATGATCAAGGTACTACTTTTTTTAGTGGAGACCCAAATAATAAAGTAGAGTGCTGAGATTTCAAGGCTACAGTAGGGGCCTCCTGCCACCTCTCCCACTAAATTAAAGTTATCTGAATCCCAGGGAAGGAGCAACTTGACTTACTCATCTAGTCATTGATGGAGAAGTTGGAACAAAGACCTACCTGGGACCAGGAGAGACAATTCCTTCCTAATCTGCTTATGGAGAGCAAAGGGCAAGGAAGGTCCATCCTGCCTGAATCAAGTGATCCAAGAAGCAAAGGAGAAGAAAGATACGGCCATGTTGTTTTTTTTCAATGCAGTGACTGTTACATTAACCCTGCACAACAGAGAAGAGAGGCCAAATGACTACCAGATTCTCACCAATCAGACAAGTTACTCCTCTTCCCAAGGGAAGGAGTGAGTAAAGGATAAAAGAGAGGCAGAAGCATTCCCTTGAGAGGGAGGAAGAGTGGCAGAAATTTCTGATTCTGTGCATATGTGGTATGTGGTAGGAGAGGATAAGGTTTCTCTTCAGACACCCAGGCTGACATTGTGAAGGTATTATCATAACATGAAATACACTAGAAGAAGTGTAGAAAGATGTCAGGATACCAAAAGATGCTGGAGAAACGTTGTGCATAAGGCTACATTAGTCCCATGACCTCAAGGCTCTATGTGTTCCCAAGGACCCCACTTTGGAGATGAAAAATAAATTCTATCTCCTCTTTGGATTCACAACAAACTCAAGGAGAAAGTGACCTACGAGCAAAGGCAAAGAGGAAAGGCACGCAACCCAATGGGCTGAGACAAATGCAAACTGGAGTCATTATAACATCTTTCTCTCTAAGCCAACCTTCCCTCCCATAAGCATCACTCCCAGTAGTCTGTGGTCTCCTAAGACAAAGACTCCAGAGTCTTAGCGCCAGAGAGGGATAGAGCTAGAGGGAACCTCAGGGGTCACATCAAATTCAGGTCTTTCATTTTATAAATGTTAAACTCAAGCCCAGAAGGTTCAATGACTTGCCTGAGTTTACATAACTAAGTAGCAGCAAAGCGAGGCTTGGAAGCCAGCGCTCTTGATTTAGATCTTTCTCTTTTATTTCTCAAATACAGCCACTCACTAAGTCCTCTCCAGTCCCCAAACCCACGTTTCCCCCACCTATTCTTTTCTCCCCACTGCTACTGTTCTAATCCAAGCCTAGAATCCTAGAACTTCAAGATCTTTCATGTGAATCACAGCAACGATATTCTAATCTTGTGGACCTTCGGGACTCTTCTCTCGATCTGAAGTCACTTCTCACTTGCCTCTAAAGTGATCCCCTGCTCACTGGGGTGGGCTGCACCATTTTGCCCCTGCTCTTTTCCCCTTGCCAGCATGTCCCATGCAGGGGCTGCTCTTTAGCCTTTGCCTTAGAATGAAGGAGAAGGGAGCAGAGCTGAAGCTGATCCACAGTGGACATGCAGTATGTGAGAGAAGTAAATGTTTGTTGTCACTGAGATTTCAGGGGCACTTACGTACCCATGCAGTTAGAACAGGGCCTTGCTCAAAGAAGGCACTCGGAAGATTTTTTTTTAACTGAATGAATGATCTCACTAATCCTCACAGTAATCTTATTTTAGATACTATTATCATCTTCCTATTGCAGATGAGAAAAGCAAGGCCTAAGGAATTTAAATAGCAGGGCTAGGGTTATATAGCTAGTAGGTGATGAGGCTGGAATTCAGACCCAGAACCTCTGACCCCAAAGCCCATATTCTTTAACCAGTGCATCACACTAATTCTGAGAACTCTTAAAACTGCTGGAGTCTAAAATACACATTCAGTTTTTAATTACGTATTATCTTAAAGCTGTCTGATTATTTCATATACTATATCATGCCTTGATATCCACAGGGAATTGATTCCAGGATGCCCCTCAGATACCAGAATCCATGATGTGCAAGTCCTTTATTTATATATAATGGGGTAGTACACACATATAATCTTCTGACTATCCTTTGCCATTTCCCCCTGGTTGCAGGCAAAGATTCCCTCCTAAAGACTTCTTTACTGACTGATGATGGTTGATTCAGGACAAGAGCTCACCCTTTACTTCCAGTTCTCAGGGAGTCAGAAGGCTGGCTTGAGCACTCCTCACCTTGACTCAAGAGCTCCAGAGGCAAAGACTGAATTTTAAACAGCTTTCAGGTCTGATGGAGATATAACTTTTGAAGGAGTAGATCACTTCCTTCTTCCCAGATGTCAGCCCTATCACTCAAAGGCAGGGAAGAAGAGAAATGCCTTCTAGAAAGATTGTTTTAAGGGAAGAAAGAGGAAACAGTCAGGCCTCAGTTAGAAAAGCAAGAGTCAGCACAAAAAATCTGTTTATTTTGGGAACTATCTCAGGATGACACATTTGAGTTTGCACCCTGCTTTTCCAGACAGCAAGCAGCCTGCACTACTGCTGGCTCAGACAGGCCGCTGTTCTCCAACCTCATCATGGACAAGGCACACAAGTCTGCAGCTGAAAGGGTGGCCACTGACATGAAAGCACCTCTGCAGCCCATCACTTGCCAAGGACAGGGAAAGAGCACTGCCCAAATCTCTCCACAGTCCTGAGTGCACAGTTTGCCCCATCCAAAGCTCTCACTGCTGCAGCCCTACCCTTCTCAGAAGGCTCAAGCAGAGCAGACAGGGCATGTGTGTAGCTTTAAGTGAAAAGAGCAAAGAAACTAGCCTGGAATACTTAAATTAAAACCCTTCATTAGAGCAGGTGTACATGGGTGAACTTTTATTTTTTTAATATTTATTTACTAAATTATCTATCTATCTACCTACCTCAGTGTAAGCCTACAGTGGTGATTTGAGAAGGCAGTAGAGAGAGTTGGCTAAGAATACAGACTCTACAGCCAGATGGCTTTGGTTCAAACCCTGGCGCTCTATCATTTACTGGCTATGTGATCTTGGGCAAATTATTTGGTCTTTCTGTGTTTAATTTTCCTTTCCTGGAAAATGGGGATAGTAACAGCCTCTACCCCTATGGGGCTATTATAAGGATTAAATGAACTCATGAAACGCAACACTCTTAGAAAAGTGCCTGGCACACAGCAAGACCTCAATCAGTGTTCGCTATTATGGCCATGATCATTATTATCTAAAGAAGAGCCAAGGATTCATGAGTCCTGGTCAGTCATTTTCCAAGTCTGGAACACAGAAAAGTACTGCTCATGTATATAGTTATCAAATAGTGTAACAGACTTGCTATGCCTACTACTGAGATAAAGAAAAATCAAGTACAGATGCTGCCATTCAGAAACTCACAGGCTGTTGGTGGATAACAAACGCAGATTCACAAATAACAGCTGCAGGTAAATGACCTGCACAAGGTGACAGACTGAGAATATAATCAAGTGAATCTAAGGTTTTCCTATTCCAAACGAGGGTTCTCTCTACAACTTTGAAAACAGGTTTTGCATAGCTATTTGTTTATTCAAAAATTAACTGAGTCCCTATAATGTTCTAGGCACTAACAGTACAGTGGTGAAAAAGACAAAGCTTTTACCCTCATAACATTTATTTTCTAGTGGGGAAGAAAGAAAATAATAAGTTAAATACATTTTCATGCAGTGACAAGTATATGCAGAAAACCAAAGCAGGTAAGGAAGGAATGAAGGTCTGAAGAGGCAACATTTCAGCAGAGGCCTAGATAATGTGAGAGAAGGAGCCATCTGAAGATCTGGGGATAAGCATCAGGTGGAAGGGAACCCAAGCACGAAGGCCCTGAAGTAGGAAGGAATGTGACCTCTGTCTGAAGGAGAGTAAGAAAGCTGCATAGCTGGAGTGAGCCGTGGGGTGAGCAGCAGATGTGAGGATGGTGGGAATCTCATCTTGTGTGACTTTATCGGTCCTCCTCCCCCCAGGTTACTCTGAAGCAAGTTCCAGACATGATATAATGCATACTGGAGCATTCTAAATAGAATAATTACATGACTTCCTTTGTATCCTAAAAGATCATTCTAGCATCTATGTGAATAATGGAATGGAGGGGTTACAGTGAGGGGAAGGATGAGTAACAGTGGCAATGAGGGAACGACAGTAGAATTCTTGGAGAGAAATTACGTGGCCCGGACCGGTATAGTGAGGGAGTGGAGGTGAGAAGTCCTTATAGTTGAGGGTAAATCTGACAAAATTTGTTGATTAATTGGATTTGCAATGTGAAGAAAAGAGAGATATTGAGTATGACTCTTAGGTTATTGGCCTGAGACAAGATGATGCCATTTACTGCAAAGGAGAAGTCAAGGTCAGAAGCATGCTGGAGAGGGAGGAGAACGAGTTATGTTTTGAACAAAAGCAGCTATGAGAGCAAAGGCACAGGATGTATAACAAGAAGGCGTCACTCCAAGTCCTGACTCTTGCCACTCCTAGCTCTAGCTGGGCCACGTTGGACAGGTCACTTACTCTCATTCAATTTCCTCATCTATGTAACATGGGGATAGCAAAACCACCTCTCAGGTTTGCTCAAATAAGGAAATGAGATGTCTGTGTACACCCTGTAAATTGTAAAGGTGCTGAATCAAGGGTAATCTTCTTGTTTCCTTTGTTATTGCTGATAAATATTTGTTTAAATGACTCATACATGAACCTCAGGTTACAAACACAATTATGTCTTAACAAATAACATTATGAAAAGACAACTTTATATCACCCAGTTCTGTTTTGCTTGTTTAATGCTTATACTTTCTAAGGGTATAGGGCATCATTTGCATTTCTTATTTGCATACCTTACTATCATTCATGTAGGTTATCGCATTTGATCCTTAATATAGACAGAGTGGGTGCTAGATGACTGATGAGAAAACTGAGGGACAGAGAAGTACTATCAAAGGCCTGACATCCTAGTCTTACTGCCTTCCTCTCTTGGTCTGTAAGTCAGAATACTGCGATCCTGGCGTATAATCCACTTGGCATCAGGGCCTGGTCATATCAGGGAAATTTCTGACACACAGAATGCTGAGCACCTCCATGACCACTGGTAAAAGAAACAAACACAACTACTTAGATGCAGCACTTAACAGTTTGCAAAGTACTTTTATATATATTTTTTCTTAGTTCCCCCAACCTGTGGTAGGCATATGATAGCTATTAGATGTAAGAGGCACTGTCATGTAACAGAAGGATACGCCCACTTTATACACTGACTTAAAATAGGAAAAATGATATTTTTCTGTATTGCTTTGTATTTAGTAATGTTCCTCGTCACTGTCTGTTTCAGTCATTCATTCAACCAATATCTGAGGGTCTACTCCATACTAGGCAATGTGCTGGGTGCTTGGTATACACTGGAACTAAAACTTTTTTATTGTTAAAAAATGACACAAATTATGTTATTAAGACGAAAAGAACAAAAAACTTATTTATGATGGCTATTTTATTTTTGAATGGAATCACGGACATCCAAGATTCATTTTCATTTCAATTAAAAAAAAATATCCCAGTGGCCCTCTCTAGACTTTCTTTTGCCAGGAATCTGTACCAGTTTCAATTATTTGTACCTCTGATAGCTACACTCCCATTTGTATTAGACATAAATTACCTCAATAACAGTAGAGAAATGGTTCAGAAGACCTAGTTTTTTGGAGTACAACAAGATTTCAACCTAAGAGATGTGGACTCTTACTATATATTGCCTTACATTTCTTATACTCTCTTTCTAGATGGCAAATCATCAGCAGTAGGTCTCAACATCTAGTGGACGATGAGCCACATCCATTGAGGAACACTGTTTCTAAAGGATATTTACGTGATAGGGGTTAAAGGATCCTTATGGTCAATAAGTTTGGAAATGCTGGGTTAAACAAAGTAAATAAGTCTCATTATCACAGGACTGCTCGAAGACTTTATTATACCATGGTACTGTGGAACTCCAAGAGGTGAGTAAATAAGCAGCATTTGCCAGACTTATTGGACCACGGAACCCTAGTTTAAAAGACTAAGTCAACAACTCAATCAGTGTTCAGTCTAATATACCTGGGAAGGCTCTGCACTGGGGGATTTCCATTTATAACTGCACATGACATGCATCTTTTCAGTAGGGTGCTGATTCTTTAAGCTTGGGGAGAGCTGAGCAGACACAGAATAGATGTATGGCCCTGAAATGTGGAGGAGAGACCAATCACTATATAGTAAGCACCGTGAAAAAAGGGACCGTTTTTGGTTCTGATTTCTATGATAGTTGCAACACCTAGCGCTGCCTGGCACATAGCAGACATTGGAAATAATTTGTTAAATAAATGGCTAAATGGAATGAAACCTACAGAAATGAAAGGAGCTTATGTCAATTTCAGAATGAGTGGCTACATTGTTTTTCTGTCTTCAATGATTTTGATTTCCATATCTAGACTCCTAGTCAGTGCTTAATTTATTTTCTTAGAACAAGACTGAGAATTATTCCAACCGCCTTTTGCATCATGACCCTGCACTAATCTAATAAGAGAAAGGTTACATTGCTCTTTGTAGATGAACAGCACATTAATGAGATCTTCTTGAAATGATCCCACTTCCATTATGCAGACAAAATTACATTTTCCAGCATAATTATTGTGTCAGTCGAGCTCCCAAATTTTGATATTAATTGTTTCACTTGCAAAGGCAACAACAACTTATTAGTCTGTCAAACCTCTGGAAAATCAAGGGGAAGCTCATAGTTTTAAGTAGTGATTATCAACCTATACTTCTCCTGCATTCTATCTTTTACACATTTTCCTACTAGCCAGAAGGACTAGGCGAGTTTTATTCCCTGTATTACGTTTTAACAGAAGAAGTAATGGGTTTCTTTAAAATGTTTTTAAATTACATACCGCTTACATTCCTCAATCCTTACTTGAGACTCTAGACTACAAGTTCTTTGAGGGCATGGACCTTGAATGTTTTGTGGAAAACTGTATTCTGAGCACCAAAGACAATGCCTGGAACAAAGTATGTGATCTGTAAATACTGCTGAATGAGCACCATGCTTCTCCTTTCACTGAGACTCGCTGTTTTAAAGGAAAATCTTCCTCCCTCTCCTTCTCTCTTCCCTCCTTTCTTTCCCCTCTCTCTCTCTCCCCCGCCAACTCTCTCTTTGTCTCTCTCTCATACACACACGTGTACATTACACATACACTCTGGAATACAGGGAGGTCTTGCTATACACTGTGGCATTTTCCCCATGAACAATACATAAAACATGGAAGTTTGGTGAAAATATATCATTAGAGGAGTTTTGGACAGTCACTTTGCATTGTGTAATGTCATCTCCTCTTCTAAGCCTTAACATGCCCTGAGCCACAGAACAAGTTAGGAAGAAATCCTGACTCACACTTATTCATCTGGTCAGAGCTTGAGACACAGGGCTAACCTGTGAACTATGAGTCTGACAGATCTCAAACACATGATAGGACATTCTCCAACACTGCTTATCTAGTAATTTTTATTTTGTAGCTTACATTTATTCTACTAGAAAAAATATTATTTTCCTTTTTATTGTAAACTGTTTAATCTACTTAAGTCTGATATTATTCTAGATTGGGACCACGACTTCCCCATAGAGTGGTAGAGGTTTTATTTTAAAAACACAAATCAATAGGATAATAGGACTCAGTATATTGACTTAGTAGCTCTGTTACCTTGGGCAAAGTGCTGAACATGTCTAAGTCTGATATGAGAATAACAACAGCACTGTCCTCCTAGGTGGCTGTAAGGCTTAAATGAGATAGATGATCCATGCGGAATGCTTAGCTTACGTTCACTATTGCAATCTCTGAGGGGCTGATAGACTACTAGCCGTGATGATCAAGGACCTAAACAAGTTCATCACCTCTGCAAGTCTTCTTTTTATTTTCTTTCTAATATGCCACTCTCCCTCATTCCAACCACAGAAGCAGAAACTCACAATGGGTAGGCCTTGTGGGTCCTGTTTTACCTCCAAGCGTGAATTCTTCCTGCAGTTTGGATAGTGCTTCTGGCTCGGTAATGTCATTTAGGGTAGTCATTTATCTGGTCCCCTGCATTTCTTTTTACAGCGTATGTAACTTCCTCTTTCTTTATTTGGTTCCTTAAAGAGTCTTGATTGGCTGGGAACTCGACCCTTCATTTTCATTTATCAAAAATTCCTAACCAGAGGGGATGAGTGCTGAATCCCAGGGGCATACTGGGCTGGAGCATCTGTGCCTGGCCTTTTTATCTATGCAGCTGGCTGGTAATTGCTAAGTTTTCCCTTCTGAAACAATTATCCCCCCATTTCTCTCCCCACCTCCACCCCACCCCCAGTTAATTATCAGTTCTAGAATTAAACTGCTTGCCTCTCCTGCTGTTGTCATGACAACAGTTGGCCTGCACCTGCCACTGGGTGAACAGTGGCTCTTTCAGAAGAGGTGATGGCAGTTGCCCGCTCCACAAAAGCCAGGGAGCAAACTAACGTTTACCTGTCTGGGGAGAGAAGTTCCTATTCATTCCACCTTAGGCATTTTCCTCGCAAGTTCCACCTCAACTTCTGTCTCATACAAACTGCTTGTTGGCACTCAATAAAGAAAATGAAAAAAATTTTTCTGATAAAAATGCCAAATCCCTGTTGGCTTGTCACAATTCCATCCATTAACTTTACTTATTCCCAGCCAAGATGTTGGAAGATGTGAATCGTCCATCTCCTGAGAAAGGCAGGGTAGTGTAGTGGTTGAAGGCACGGAATTTTAAGCCTGACAGATCTGGGTTCTAATCCTGGCTGACTTACTTTCTAACTGTGTGACCACGGCTTAGTCACTTAACTTCTTATAATATCAATTTCCTCATCTGTAAAAAGAAGATGAGAATAACTATATTTAACAGGTTTTTTAAGCTTTGAAATAATATACATAGGTCTAGCTCCTGTTTTATGTTCGACACATAAGCAGGTATCACTATTAGAGCTGTTTAGCTGCTAGCCCTGAACAACCCTGAAAGTCAGGGCAAAGTTGGCAGCTTGGTCAGTTTTAACTGGTTCTTGTCTGAGTGGCAATACCTGCGAGATGGAATAAGACTGCACACTGCCCCACAGCATCTGGACCAAGATGCATCTGGCAGCCAGGGACAGCTGAGAAATGCTTCTTTGCCTACCTTCTCTGTAATTCTGTCAGCCCCTCCCTCTCTGTACAGTTTTTCTCATGCTCAATCTCACTTCCCTTTAAACAGAATTGATAGAACCAGAGGGGAAGGAGACATGTACTCACCAAGGAAACAAAATGCTTTTCTGTTTTACAACCACATTACAACCTACAGGGAACAACTGGTAGTGGTGCTAAGGAGTGGGGGAATGAGGCACTTATGTAAGAAAGTGTTTTTCTTCCCTAAAACGTCTGCTTGTGGCTAAAGAAGTATTTTTTTTTATGACCCTATAACCACTCATAGTAGGTCCTAGGTCCAAACAGGACAGGCCCTTGAATATTGGTCCTTGGCAAAGACCTCACCATTTAGGGTACCCCAGTTTTATCACAGCCTTTGGATACCTTTCTCAATGTTCTGAAACTACCTTCTTGCAGTTCTAATTTTAAAGAAACCTGCACTCAATGACTGTAAACTTCATACCGTCTTGAAAAGAAAAAAGAAAAAACCTAAAACAAAACAAAAAAACACACCCGCTTCTGCTCCCAACATCTGGTACAGACACGTGCTGTGGGTTTCCGGGTAAAGAGGTGAATGCAGTTCAGCCACATGGAACTTACAAAAAAAGGAAGGCTCCTTGGAAGTTATTGGGGAAATGGAATTATTCACCTCTTGCCTGCCTCTCACTGACAGAAAGTAAGAAGATGCTAGAGACCAGCACATTTCTCCTAAAATGAAAAGGACACCACTAACAACATTTTGCCGTGGCTGCCACAGGTGAGGGAGGGCATAACCAATGACATCAAATTTAGTTATTCTTAAGACACAGACTGGAGTTTTTTGACTTCCTAAAATCTATTATGCTTAGTGCCAGTCCAAAATGGCTACGAAGATAAACCAGGAAGAAGAGAACTAGGCTCCAACCAGGCTCTTCAGCACCAGATCTAACTCAGGGACAAATGTGACATCAATTTAATTCTTTGACTAGTTTCTAAGAAATATCTGTAGACTTAAATCTATTTGGAAAATGTTGGTGCTTTAGTATTCCTTATCTCCATCAATTTAGAAGGAACTGGGTATCTACTCTCCAAATTTGATTGTAAGTTAGAGGAAGGCTGGAGCTGTCAAAACAAGGTATAAATAAGATAAAAATCAAACAATTTCCTTTTATAATTACTTTATCCCAGTTGCTTGCTTTTCCATATAAAAGAAGAAACCCAAAAGGAGAACACTTTTAATGCTTCATAAAATACTTGTCCTTTAAGTATAGTAAAATGTGCTGCTTGATGGAGAAACTGAGGCACAGAGAAAGCAAACAATTTACACATAACTCATGAGATGTGACTACCGGAAGAGATCCATAAGATTCAAAAGTCCATCCATTTCTTCTATGAATAGGACCATGCTGTAGTCAAGCGGTAAAGCCTAACAGGAAACGGTACAAACCTTTTGGTGCCTCAAATGACACACAAGACCCTGTACAAGGGAGACTCAGCCTCCCTCTTCTCATCCCCTGCCAACAGTCCAGTCATGTAGCTCCTCACCATTCCCCATATAGCACATGCGTTTTCATTCCTCTGAGTCTTTAGAAATGCTGATCCCTGTGCTTGTATGGCCTTCCTACCCTTTGCATCTGCAAAACCCTACCCCTACACCCATCCTTCAAAGTCCAGCACAAATGCTATCTTTTCTGATTCTCTATCCTGAGTTAGTTGTATCCTATTCTACATCCAACATATTTATTATAGAGAATCTTTATACTGTAGTGGTTAAGAGCCCACATTCTCAAGTCAGCCTACTTGAATTTGAATTACTGGCTCTACCACTTTTTAGCTGAGTGACCTCGTTAGTGTATGTATAACCTCTCTGCAACTCAGTTTTCTCATTTGGCTGAGAAATGAAGATAATGTATTAGCCACTTGTTAGGACTGTTGTGAGAAATAAAAAATGTTTAAAATACTTCGTGGTACATGGTTGGCAATCAATAAATGCTTCCTTATAGTAATTTATAATTATAATAATAATTATTATATTGTACCTAAATGTGAAATTGTTTACTTAGTTCTCTCATTTGAACTAGACTTTGATATCTTTAAATGCAGGGACAAAGTCTTTTTCATCTGCGTATCTCTGAGGCCTAGCATGGGGCCTGGCAACACAGTAGACAATTGAAAATGAATGAAAAAATTCCTCTGCAATTTTTCTTGCTAAAGAGATTAGGAAACAGAGCTCCTAGAGGTAAATGTTATCCTGATAAGCTCTGAGGTCAAAGACATAAACAAGGTTAGCCTGTCAAGCATCATAACTACATATTGGATGGCAAACAAAAGTTGATTAGCATAAAACCACACCATGGAAAGTGACATCCAGGTCTCTTCCCACTGGGCCTTTTTTCTTAGCATTATGAAGCCAGAAAAGGCAGGCAGGTGTATGTCAGAATACAGGCTGCTCCTAGCTGGCATTTCCACTGTGAGGCAGATGAAATAAACTAGAGGTACCTCAGCTGACTTTTCCAGCTGTGAATGGATTCTCTGGTTATAGGCCAATATGCACAAAATAAAATAAAGTTGTGACTCTCGCAGGTAAATATCTGAAAATCAATTACTTTCAGAAGAAGGTTTGCTTTTATTATAGATAGGCAGTACAATGCATAGCATGGCTTCATCCTTCATCTGAGTGAGTAGAGGATAAATAATTCATATCAGCAGAGGAAAACAAAGTCAGCTCAGGCTCCATAAGAGGGAAATGTGACAGCTAAGAGACTCTCTGTACTGAAGACAAACTTAGATGTTGGAACCCCACTTCTGGATAACACACAGCCCTGACAGTTCCACTCTATGTCACAGGTATCAGAGACATTTTCTTTGGCTTCCAGCTAGGTTCTTCTGAAATGAAGATAATGTAAAAACAAAACCATACATTTGCAATCGGAGGACAAAAGAAACCTAAGCATATCACTGACTTAGACCCCTCTTATCTCTACAAACTAAGTCATCAGGAAGAGAAATGTCATATCTAAGAACATATATATGATTGTTATTTTAGAGGGGAGAAAAAGAGTACCTAGTATATAGCCCCAAGAAAATGTTTAAAGAAACAAAATTGAGAAATGTACAAAAAAATCTACCAAATTACAGAACCTAGAAGCAGATTCTTTTCATTTCATATTTAATATATGACTGTATTCCTCCACATATTTAATATATGATTGTATTCCTCCACTGTATTTATATCCCAAAAAACTGGGTGCAGAGTGGGGGAAAGAAAGGCTAGTATTTACAGGGAAGTAAAAACAGACTACAAAGAAGCAAGGAGGTTAAAGGACTTGCCCAAGGTCACACCGTTGGTCCCAGGTAAACCAAGGATAGAAGGCAGGTCTGCTGACTCTCCTTGAGCTCCTATTCCTTCAGAACTCATTGCCCATTTGATCAGAGAATCAGCATGGGTCAGATTCACACTGATCTCAGCAGGAGCTTTTTGCCTGAATAAGAGCCAGCTCTAAAGATGAAAAGTTCTACCAAAATCTTAAGTATGGCTGTTACTGTTAAAAAGCCTTTTTCTTCTTAGTTAAAAAAAATTCACAGAAAATCTCAATCGCAAATCAAAATTTAAAACTGACCTTGCTCCTGTGTCCTCTGAACACAAGAGTTTAAGGGTCCTTCCCTCTCTGACTTCCTTCCACTACACAACAGCTCTAAGGCAGCAGAGCCCACTGCCACCCCCTCTCCGTGAACATACATTACTTCTCAGCAGGCTCCGGCAGGAGCACAGAAGGAGCCAATCTGCGAGGGCGCAAACACAACATCTCCCATAATAGCACGAGGAGACAGAAAATTGCTGCCAAAAGTGTAAACTGCTTTTTTTTTGCTTGGAAAAAAAGAATCACTCTGGGCTTCAAAGACACCCTCTTCAAAGGTGACTCTACAGTGGTTAATATCCACGTTCCACATATTAGGACTTTTGCTCCTCCATACCCTCCAAGAAACCTTGTCATCTGCACGACTGTATCATGGGTGTGAAGAGTAACTACTGGATGGAGGGGCAACTGGCAGCTAATTCTGCAGGGTCAAAGGAAGGCTTGCTTACCTGTTCCCCCGGGAGTCTAAAAGCACCCCTTTTGCTGCTGACCCTCAGGGGACACTGTGTGAGGATGAGATGAAGAAATATCCCCTCATAATGACAGAGGCTAAGGAGAGGAGAGGTAGCGTGCAGCAAACAGAGGCCACATCATTTCAATGTCAAAGCCAGTAAGAACTCCTAGGTGAGAGGAACAAGACCAAAGTGATGCGCTGACAAGTGGGCGTGAATCCTCTTATTCATTCAGGGTCACAGAGAGAAGTGTGCTGGCCTCTCAGAGACAGGTGGTTGAAGGCGTGAGCTCTGAAGCCAGACTAGATTCAAGTCCTAGCTCTGCTTCTACTAGCTGTGTGATCTAGGGCAAGTTAATCTTTCTGGGCATTCATTTCCTCATTTTACAAGTAGAATAATAACTACATCATTAGCTTTACATGAGGGTTAAAAGAGAATATATATAAAACACTGTACGTAGTAAAACTTAAACAGCAGCTTTGCCTATTATTGTTGTTAATTACAGGACAAATACACAATAAAAATCAGAACAAGGCACAGACATGACCAAAAGCACAAATACTTGGCCACCTCACGTCAAACAGCTTGGGAAGTCAAAACTGAAAACAAAAAAAAAAGGCAGGGAGACTCTAGCTGGTAGAATGGAGAAAAATACAGATCTATTATAGACAAATAATTTTCAAAAGGACAGGAATTTTCCTTTGTTCTGACCACCATGGAGAGTGGCTGGAATTCAATTCTCCCTGGACTTCTGTGCAGACAGCAGGGAAGTGGCTGTGTGGAAAGAATACTAGCAAAGGAGACACAGGCATGAAAATCCAAGCAGACCTGGAACGCAGGGTCTCCAGATTCATTTCTCTTCCATCCCCTGTGCAGGCAGACCCACACTCCTTCCTGTTTTCCTTACACATCAAACTCTCATTTAACACCGTCAGCAATACAAAAGCCTTTGGAACAAAACTCTGGCTTACTGAGACAGTAAAGTATATCATAAAAGAGAAATTTCAGATCAAAGGCAATCTGCCCTGAAGTGTTAATTGGAAGAAACTGAGCCAAATGGTAGTTCAGCACAAACTGAATGGAACCAACAAGTATGAATTTAAAGGGTAAAAGGAAAATTTGACTCATCTTTCCTCTTTCTGCCAAATTGGAACATGATTTTTTTCAAGTGCTCATTTTACCAATAAAGTCCCAGTCCAAGAGAATCCCTACTGACATCCACGGCAGCCTGGCTCGAGGGAGACAGCGTGACATCTTGGTTGCTAGTAAAGAAACTCTATACTTCACCACAATCTTGTCAAAATGACAAGAAGGAATCTGCAATTAAACTCTGAAGCCAGTATCTCACACTGAATAGTATCTTTGAAGGGAGTTAATCTCTTCACAAGGTCCCTGTATTCTTCTAATCAACATGACTCTGGCATGTAGCCATAAAGACAAGATGAACATGTCCATCCTTATCAGGCTCTCCCAAGACAGAAATGCCATTTCTATCCTGTGGAGTCTGCTCGCTACATCTGCTAAGGTGTTTTCTTTATACTGGTCTTGTTTGAACTCTCTTTCTGAGGAAGAAAAGGTCTAGGGCTCTGCTTGGTCTGGATTTTAAGGAGCTGGAGCTAGAGCTAGTTTTGAGCGAAGAGGCAGAGTGCCAAGGAGATAATTTAAGGAGTTTATCTAAACCAAAGGTCTGTGTAAAATGGTGAGAACTTGGTCAATAGCTAGAGAAGATGTTGATATAAGCTCCCATCACTAGCCTAATCTAACTAGTCTCCCAGGCTCTGACCCACCTCCAATTCATTTTCCATCCTGCAGGCAGAGGAGACTTCCTAAATGCAAATCTACTCAGGTTAATCCATGTTTTAAATTATTTAATGCCCTCCCACACTCTGCGGGAGAGAGCTCAGATACCTGAAGGAGGTCTGTAAGGCCCTCAGTGATCTGGACTCTGCTTTCTTTCCTCCGCTCTTCTCTTGTCTGGAGCTATTACACAAGTTGTTTCCTATCCATAGGACAGCTCTATCTCTGCCTCTCCTTTGTCTGCCTTCTCATCCTTCAGACCTCCATTTACACATAACCTTTTCTGGTGAGCTTCCCTTCCTAAAGCAGCCTAAACTTCACTTAATCATAGTACTTCCCCCAAAGTAGAAGTGCCCAGTTATATGCCTGTCTCTCCTACTAGACTTAGGATCCACAAGGCAGGGACCATGTCTGTCTTAATTTTCATTATATGCCCAGTATATAGCACAGGGCCTATACACTGGGTCATGAGAAAGGGAGGAAGGGAGGAAAGAAATGAACCACAACATAAAGGGAGCCTGTTCCTGAGAATGGGGGGAGGATAGAATTTAAAGGGATTCCCTGAAGCTCTGCAGGTTTAAAGCGGGATGCCTGTAGCTTTAGCCACAGAGGACAAGGAACAAGATCTAGGCTGAGAACTACAGTTCTCAAGGGAAGGAAGCAGCAGGAGATGAAGATGTGGAATAACATTTGGCACTAAGAGAGAGGCTCAGGATGTGGGGAGGGAGAAAGGAAAAAGAAGAAACTGTATTTGTTGATTTGTAAATAAAACCAAAGGGCCAAATCCTGGCTCCAGTAAGGTAACCTTGGACAACTCATTTAGCTTCTTTCAATGAGAAGCTTGAATTAGATAAGTGATTTTCTTTCTTTTTTTTTTTTTTTTTGCGGTACACAGGCCTCTCACTGTTGTGGCCTCTCCCGTTGCGGAGCACAGGCTCTGGATGCGCAGGCTCAGTGGCCATGGTTCACGGGCCCAGCCGCTCCGCAGCATGTGGGATCTTCCCGGACCGGGTCACGAACCCGCGTCCCCTGCATCGGCAGGCGGACTCTCAACTACTGCGCCACCAGGGAAGCCCTAGATAAGTGATTTTCAAACTGAGTTCTCAGGAACCCTAGGTTTCTGCAGCAGCCCCTCAGGGTCTATTGGAAGGAAGAGAGAAGTTTCACCAGTAGATGTGGCCCCAACTTTAACCAAACAAAAAAAATGTTTTGCATACATTGGAGTTCTACTTAAAGCCCATTTGAAAAAAAGGTGTTTCTACTAAAACTAAAGTTTGAATAGCTGTGGCCTGGATGAATGTTCTGATACCTCCCAGACTTAACAGTCCTGGATCCTACATGACAGAGGGGACCCAACTGGACACTGCATTTTACTTTGTACAAATGCCCCTTGATTGTGTTCACAGCATAGCTATAGCATTTCCTAGAGCTTGTTCTCACTGCCTGAGCAGAAAGACAGCAAAGGTAAGTAAACTAAAGTCCAGGTTCACTACAAGCCTGAGGCAATGATAAAATGCACTTTTAAATTTCATGTGGTGAAACAGAAGCACAAAGAAACATTTTTTTTTTCCTAAACAAAGTTTTGTATACCTATGACCTCAGATTCACTGTATAGGTGTCTTGAGTCAGACCCAAGGATGTTACAGGTCACAAATAAAGAATATTGAAACCAGAGTCCATTAAAAGAAAAAAAAAAAAAGGCAATCCAATTCCAATCAAGAAAGAACAATGCAAAAGTTTACCTATTCAGTCTACCTGATACCTAATTACCATTCAAATATAGTACCTACTTGTCTCAACAAGGTATTCTGAAGGTGCTACAGAATAAAGCAAAGTTACTGTCATTACATACTTTAAAGACTATCTTTATCTGAAGGTTACAGACAGGAAATGGCATAGATGGGGAGGGAGATGGGAATCTTACAAAATAAGATCTTCAAAGCCCTGGAATAAGATGGAGATCCCTTTTCTGTGCTGGTCCTTGGCTGGTCATATTTCACGGGGGCATTAGAAGGCCACAAATGTCACTCTACTTCAATTCTGAGAACAGACAAACAACAATAATGTGATCTTACCTGGGTCCTTCCTCGTCGCCCTGAAAGAAAGAGAAAGAAACAGCATAAGAAATCAGGATCAGTAGAGACTGATTTAGATTTCTTTCTTTTCCCTCTTCCCTCCCAACCCGAAAGCAAGGCTTGTACATTTATTGTAACAGAGACAAGCCAGTAGACATCTAAGGGCTAAGACAAGGGCTAATATAACCCAATGTTCAAACCGCCCAGCAGAGATGAACTAATAATTTGCCCTTGTAAGCAGAGAGGTGAATGCATAGACCTAGGAGGCCTAAATAATAGCCTTGCCTTTTTATTTGTATGGCTGGCAGTATTTAGTTCTGAGCAAACTGACAGCCCAAAATAGCAGCAGGTCTTAAGCAAAAGCTGACCAGCTCCAAAAGCATCAAGCTGTTTCCCTAAAAGACTCACCTCTGCCTTGGCCTAGCATTTTTTTTCTCCAAACAAGAACGCAGAAAAACTCTAATGTAGAGCACACTATGGTGCAAAAGGCTCCGAACTGGGACTCAGGAAATTGGAATTCTACTCCAAGCTCCATTATTTATTAGCTATGTGCTCTTGGGCAAGCCGATTAACTAATTAATCTGGACCTTGGTCTTCTCCTTTGTAAAAGGACAGTTCTGACGTTTGATGATCCACATCATTCTTCAGCCAAACAATGACTTTTTTCTTTTTCTCATTCACTCTTTACAAAAACAATGTGTGAGGGCAATTTTACCAGGTACTGTATTCTGTGAGCCTAACTTTAACAGTGATCACAGCAGATTTCTTTGAGCCTCTTTTTCGGACCAAACCAGATTTTTCAAATGACACTCAAGCCTTTTCCAAGGGACCTCACTCATCCTTTTGGGGACAGAGCATCTTTTACATCCTCCTCTTTAGTCATTCAGGATTGGTTTCAATAGACTGTATCTCCTAGTTGGAGATAACTCCCCAGACAACTTATTTGATTGATGGATGGACTGATTGGATGATTCTATAGGTAAGGTATAAAGGAGAATGAGCTCTGGAGTCAGACACTGGATTCAAATCTTGACTCCATTATTGCTTGCTGTGTTACCCTGGTCAAATTATTTTGCCTCTCTTAACTACAGTTTTCTAATTTGTAAAATAGGGGTAAAAATTGTCCCTATAACACAGGATGAGTATGAGGATTAAGTGAAATAATGTGCACAAATGTCAAGCACAGTGCCTAAGATACAGAATGCACTTAATAAAGGTTATTATCAATATCACTAACAATTCAGTATGATTCATTAAGAAGCTATTACGTGCGGGTGCTGAGGGTAAAAGATAAAACACCCATAATGATCTATCCTTCTAGGAGCTCCCATTCCGGAGCAGGGGAAACAGACAGAAAATGAACTATGACTAAATGTCTTAAGGGTGCTACCAAAGACATAAACTGAATGCTGAGGAAGTGATAAACACTGCCTCTCCTGGAGAAGGGGGAGAAGGCTTTACAGAGAAGGTGACATATATACTGTCACTTGAGGGATAAGCAGGATTTTCCCAGGCCAACAGAAGATAAATGGGAAGAGCACTGGAGTAGCAAGAGCAAAGGCACAGCAGTTTAAAAAAATGTAGGTTTAAGGAATTCTGAGTTCTGTGAAACTAGAGTACGGGGATGTATACGTGTGTGCCTTGGGCAGGGGATGTGGAGGTGGCAGTGGTGTGGGGCTGAGGGGCTGGGAATGCAACAGAGGTAAAGGGAGATTGCCAGGGCACAGGCCTATAAAGGGCCCTGGCAGCCAAGAAGGTGATTTGTAACAGATTATATTCAGTACACCGGAGGCTGGATAAAGGCATTTTTAGTAGACTGTTAAGAATTTGCAGTATTGGTGAGGGCGCTAATCATCTAATGAAAGAGAAGTGGGGCAAGTGGTGGAAGGAGGGGACATAAACCTCTGCAGTTTACTTGACTGGCACATTTCATGGGAACTATAATCTAGAGAGAAAAATTCATATAATTTAAATTTAATATGAGTTACATTAACTATCAATGACATAATTAAACCTCAACACAATTTTTAAATTATCTTTGGATTTTAAAACATAATTATCTAGGAGAACTGTATGGGAAAAAGTATCCGAACCTTCTTCCATGATTTACAGCAAGTCCTCACAATCACATATCTTGGTACAATGGTTAAGAGACAGGCTTTCTGAGTTAGAGAAACATGGCTTCAAATTCTGGTTCGTCAATTCCAACAGTGAAGCTTTTGGGAATTTACTTAACTTTCCCAAGGTTCAGTTTCCTCATCTACACATGGAAATCCTAATTCTTACCTGACAGGGTGGCTATATGGATTAAAATAAGTGAGAAAATATGTATAAAACATTACGTAAGTATCTAGCATAAGTGTTCAACAAATGGTGGTCATTACTGTACTTCCCTGAAATGTTAATTAATAACATTTCTAGGGAGAGTGGGGAAAAACAGAGAAGATGGAATACAAGACTTTGCTTTACATTCATCCATTTCTGCTGCTTATAGGTAAGTGGTTATTTTCAAAAATAATAATCACTATCACAAAGCATGGGGAAAACCAGGGTGAGAGTTTCACTTATGAAGAAATGAATGAAAGAATATACACACATATAATTATAAGGCAATTCTGAACAGGTCAGCAGACATTCAGAGGATTGCTAATCTTGCTTGTAAAAGGTGTGCCCATACTCTCCTCACTACCTGAAATGCACATCCCTATTCTGAGATCCTAGTTAATTCCCATCCATCCTTTAAGGTCAAGCCTCACTCGGAAAATTTTCCTGACAGATTGAGTGGAGTAACCCTACTCTGTCCTCCACATCTGTATAGGTCACATTTCTGGGCTAGTTCTTAAAGCAGAAAACTGACAATGATAGCACCATACAGTGTCTCCCTCTTTGGATTTCAGCTCCTTGAGAATAGAAACTGTATATTGTTCATCTCTTTATTCTCTACACCTAGCACAGCACAAGGCATATAGTAATAATTATTCAAGAGAGGAAAAGAAGAGAGGGCAAGATATAAATAGGATTTAAGATTAATTTCTACCCCCATTACAAGTAAATTCTGATTTCAGAGAGTATTAGAACTGAAAGTCTGTTAAACAACAACTTCCATTTCAATGACTTGTTAGATTAAGCAATGCTCCCAGCTCCCTCTGTAAAATATCCTGAGTGCTCTTGGCTGTTAGGTTACACTCTATCTAGTACAACCTTCCATTTCTACTTCCACCAATGAAGATGTATGTTCACCAAGAATCAAACAAGTTTGCTCCTAAGCCTGCTTATATCAATGGAACTTGTAATTATGATGACATGTTTTACTAAATAACAAAAAATGAGTGCAAGAGATAACTGTTGCTCCAGGAGTTGGTGCTTCCATGAAAATTAAGTTGAATGCTTCCAAAGCAGTCAATAAAGATGAATTACTTAACAATTGCTGTCAATTTTGATGTAGGTGAGACACATGCAAAATATTAGAAAATATAAAGTATAAAAGTCTAACACCTCACACTGGTCAGAATGACCATCATTAAAAAGTCTACAAATAATAAATGCTGAGGAGGGTGTGGAGAAAAGGGAATCCTCCTACATTGTTGGTGGGGATATAAATTGGTACAGCCACTATGGAGAACAGTATGGAGGTTCCCTAAAAAACTAAAAATAGAGTTACTATATGATCTAACAAACCCACTCCTGGGCATACATCCAGAAAAGATGAAAATATTAATTCGAAAAGATATATGCACTCCAATGTTCACAGCAACACTATTTACAATAGCCAAGACATGGAAGCAACCTAAGTGTCCATCAACAGATAAATGGAT
The DNA here is from genome assembly GCF_951394435.1 of Stenella coeruleoalba. Lineage (NCBI taxonomy): Eukaryota > Metazoa > Chordata > Mammalia > Artiodactyla > Delphinidae > Stenella > Stenella coeruleoalba. The sequence continues at coordinate 22,905,792 of NC_137154.1, forward strand.
AAAGAAGATGTGGCATATATATATATATATACACACACACACACACACACACACACACACACACACACAATGGACTATCACTCAGCCATAAAAAGAATGAAATAATGCCATTTGCAGCAACATGGATGGACTTAGAGATTATCATACTAAGTGAAGTAAGTCAGACAGAGAAAGCCAAATATCATATGATATCATTTATATGTGGAACCTAAAAAAATGATACCAATGAACTTATTTACAAAACAGAAACGAACTCACAGACATAGAAAACAAACTTATGGTTACTAAAGGGGAAAGGGGTGGGGAGGGATAAATTAGGAGTTTGGGATTAACAGATATACAGTACTAATATATAAAATAAACAAGGACTGACTGTAGAGCTCAGGGAACTATATTCAATACCTTGTAATAACCTGTAACGGAAAAGAATCTGAAAAAGAATATAACTGAACACTTCGCTATACATCTGAAACTACCACAACATTGTAAATCAACTATACTTCAATTTTTAAAATGGCATTTAAAAAGTCTAGGATTCTACATTCCACTTTCTTCAAATGTTATCCTCCTCACTTATAGAGAGACTGAAATTGGACCTTACAAATGATAGAGCATGGGTATGGTTAATGCCAGAAATATGACACTCCACTCCAAACAGCAAACCCATATTCTCAAAGAAAAGACCCTGACTTGGAATCAAAAAAATATACAGATCTTTATTTCAAGTTTAAAATAAATGTTTAGGGTATTCATGTATCATTTTTAATGCTTAAACTAACTTCTTCTAAGATTATCTCACTGCAGCTCAGTACTCTTCTCTCAAAACTAGACAAAAGATGGAAATTCTCATGACATGCAAGTAAAAATAAAGACACATTTTTAAAATACTTGACTTTGGCAAAGAGTTTTATAAAAGATATAACTAAATTCAGGCAAAAAATGAGAGATTTTAAAAACTGGTGATAAAAATACACACTGATATAATTGTTCTATGGACAGTTTATAAATACGCACAAGCCTAAAAATGTACATACCTTTGACTCAATAATTACTTATGATTTATAAACTAAAACATTCACTACAATGTTATAAATGACAATAAGAAGCTGGAAATAACTTAAAATGAGGTAAAAGTCAAATTTGTATCACTGGTTCAGGGTTCGAACATTATGTTTATGAAGGATTTCTAATAATATGAAGAAAACTGAAAATATGACATTAAGAAAAAAATGGCATGAGGATGAAGGTGTTAACTAACTTTACTGGGGTAATCATTTTGCAATATATACACGTATCAAATCATCACATTGTACACCTTAAACTTACATATGTTATATGTCAACAATATCTCAATAAAGCTGGGGAAACACATACACACACACACACACAATTAAAAAATAGAATAAATATAACACCCAATGACAACTATCAAGTTAGTGTGTTATATTTATTTTCTGCTGTGTCTAAGAGTTCTAAACGTTTTATAATGATTAAAAAAGAAATAACTTTAGTTATTTGAAGAGGGGAAAGACCACATCTTATTGAAGAGAAGAAAGACCACAGGACATAGAACTGGTATTGAAACTCTTCCCCTACCCTATATTCTATAAGATGACCAAAAAAGATTTATTTAAAACGCATTTAAAAAAAAAATGTCACCAGGAAACCTTGTAATCTTTGGACTCCTTCAACCAGAAACTCTGTGATTCTACTTGACCTAATCAAATTCATCTATCCTGAAGGTTTCTTAAAACAGATACACTGTGTTAATGTTCTGGTTTTAGAATAATCTTCATGAATCAAAGGCAAATAGCACTTGGGCAGGTGGGATATCTAGACGCATTGTTTTTATCAGCTTTATTGAGGTATAATACCATAAAATTACCTGTTTTAAGTGTATATAAATAACTTTAAGTAAATTTAGAGTTATGCAACTATTATTACAAACTTGCTTAAAAACTATATATATATATACACACACACACAGATATGAAATTATCTTTTTTCCTTCTTAATTTCTTTAAAAGCATATAGCTTTAAGCTAAAATTATAACTGTCTTGCAGTGTTTATAACATATGTAGATTATATACATGTGACAACTATAACATAAAGGATATGGAAAGAGGGTCAGTTGGTCTATACAATTTCAAGCTATCTACATTTTATGTGAAGTGGTTCAATATTAGTTTTAAGTAGGCTGAAAATTTAAGGATCTATATTATAATCCTTATGGAAACCACTAAAAATTAATGCAAAGTAACAGAGCTAAAAGGCCAATGGCTATATAACAATGGAATTCAAATAAATGTTTCAAAAATCCAAAAGAAAGCAGGAAAAGACAATGAGAGGAACAAAAACAGAAAAACAAACAGAAAACAAATTGTAAAATGGCAGACCTAAATTTAACCATATTAAGAATAACATTAAATGTTAATGGACATTACACTTGAATTAAAAGGCAGAGATTATCAGAATGGATAAATGACTAAGACCCAGCTATAGGCTGTCTGTCAGAGACATAATTTAACAATACAGACAGACTGAAAGCAAATGGATGGAAAGAGATAAACCACAAAAACAGTAGATTGGCTCTACTAACATTAGATAAAACTGTTATCAAGACAAAGAGTATTATCAGAGAAAAAGGGAATGTTCATAATGATTAAAGGGTTGTTGGTTCATCAGGAAGATGTAACAATCATAAATATGTATTTGCTTAATGATGGCGCTTCAAAATATCTAAAGAAAAGTTGACAGAATTAAAGAAAGGAATAGATAAACCCTAATCATACTTGGAAATTAAACATCCCTCTCTCAGCAGTTGATAGAAGTAGACATAAAAATCAGCAAAAACATATATCATCTGAACACCTAATTGATATTTAGTAGAACACTACCTCAAACTACAGAATACATATTCTTTTCAGGTGCACATGTGCATTCACCAAGACCATATGTTGGGCCATAAAGCAAGTCTCAGTTAAGTGTTAGAAGACGGAAATAATTCAGAATAGGTTCTCTGATCACAACGGAACTAAATTAGAAATGAGTAACAATAAGATAACGTAGGAAAATCCCTAATATTTAGAAACTAAACAATATACTCCTAAATAATCAATGAGCAAAAAGAAGAAATCACATGGTAAATGAAAAAATATTTCAAGTTGAACGATAATGAAAACACAACATAACCAAAGTTGTATGATTCAACTACAGCAGCAATTAGAGGGAAATGTACTGCTCTAAAAGTTTACATAAAAGAAGAAAGTAGTAAAATCTGTGATCTATGAAGCTAGATAAAAAAACAAGGTAGGGCTTCCCTCGTGGTGCAGTGGTTAAGAATCCGCCTACCAATGCAGGGGACACGGGTTCAAGCCCTGCTCTGGGAAGATCCCACATGCCGTAGAGCAACCAAGCCTGTACACCACAACTACTGAGCCCGTGCCCTAGAGCCCAAGTGCCACAACTACTGAAGCCTGCACGCCTAGAGCCCATGCTCTGCAACAAGAGAAGCCACCCAATGAGAAGCCCGCGCACCACAATGAAGAGTAGCCCCCACTCACTGCAACTACAGAAAAGCCCACGCACAGCAACAAAGACCCAACACAGCCAAAAAAAAAAAAAAAAAAAGTATAGATGATAACAAGTTAATTCTTAAACAAAAACAAAAAAAGGGTAAACTCAAGTTAAAAAAAAAAAAGCAGGTGTAAACAAAATAGAAAACAAAGAGTGAAATTAACAAATCCAAAAGTTAATTCTTTAAAAAGACCAATAAAATTAATAAAATACAAGTTAGGCTGATCAAGGAGAAAAGGGGGAAGATCACAAATTATCAGTTAACAGAAATGAAAGATGGCTATAGACACATCAGAGGCTACAGACAGTTAAAAAATGATATGAAAATACTATAAACAACTTTATACTAGAAACTAAAACAACTTAGATGAAAATGACAAATTCCTTGAAAATTACAGCTAATACAAATTTTGAAAATTTTAAATCAATATAAAATGAAAAAATTTGACTAGTTCTATATTAAATAAACTGAATTGGTTATCAAAAACCTTCACATAAACTCCAGGACAGATTGTTTTGCTGGTAAATTCTATCAAATATTTAAGGAAGAAATAACATCAATCTTACATAAACTCTTACAGAAAACAGATGAGGAGGAAATACTTCTCAGCTTGTTTTCTGAGGCGAGCATAATCCTAATACCTGACAATCCTAAAGCCTGACAATTGCATTATAAAAATACAAATTTACAAATGAATATCCCTCTTTGAACACAGACATAAAAATCTCTAACAAGATATTAATAAATTGAACCCAGATAATACATTAATGATCAAGTGGGAGTTTATCTCAGGAATGAAAGGTTGATTTAATATTGTAAAATTAACCAATGTAATCAACCATCACAACAGAATAATGGAGAAAACCCACTTAATCATTTCAATGGCTACAGAAGAAAATCTTACATATACCACATTCATTTGAATTATTGTTCCCCATATCTAATGTGTCATTCCTCTCTGGCTACTCTGCTTTCAAGATTTTTTATTTGTCCTTAGTTTTTGGGAGTTTAACTTTGATGTGTCTGGGTATGGATTTCTTAGATTTATCTCACTTGGGTTCACTCAGCTTCTTAAATCTCTAGGTTTATGTTTTTCAATCAAATTTTAGGAGTATTGAGCCATTATTTCTTGAATTTTTTTTAGCTCTGTATTCCTTTTCCTCCCCTTACTGTACAAGTGACATGTATGTTAGATCTTTCTTCATTGTCCCATAGGTCCCTGAGACTCAATTCAATTATTTTTCAATCTTTTTTCTTGGTTGTTCAGATTGGATGTCTATTGATCTGTCTTCAAATTCACTGATTCTTTCCTCTGTCATTTCCAATTTGCCATTGAGTCAGTCCAGTGAAATTTTTATGTCAGTCACTATTTTGCAGTTCTAAAATTTCATTTGGTCTTTCTTTATATCTTCTATTTCTTTGCTGATTTTTTAAATTTTTCATTTGTTTCCAGTTTGTTATTGATTATTGAGACATTTTTATAATAGTGACTTTAAAATCCTTGTCTGATAATTCCAAATACTATGTCACCCTATGTAGGTGTTGGCATCTACTGATTTTCTTTCTCATTAGAGTTGAGATTTCATTGGTTCTTGGTATGATGAGTAACTATGGACTGTATCCTGGACATTATAAGACCTGGTTCCTGTTTAAATCTTCTATTCTAGCAGGTAGTCAACCTATTTAGGTCAGAACACATGTCCTAGACCACTTTTGTGGCTTATGGTTCAAATGTCAATTGAGTTTATAAAGCTTCTGCAGTGCCATTCTGGTCACCTCCCTCAGGTGACAGTGCTCCAATGGAGACTCTATAGTCTCCACTAGTGTTAGCTCAGGAGGAGGAAGGGCACAAACTCATCACTACACAGTAAAAGGGGATGGTATGAATCCACCCACTGACTCAGTTGGGGAGGGGCTTTACCTAGTTAATGCAGGGGTGGAAGGGAGGAGTTAAAGCTCCATCCACAGTCCCCATAGGGGTGGGCTGTTATTCCCTTCCTATTACTGTGGGGGAGGGGTATAAGTCAGAGTCCCACCTTCAGGCTCCATGGGAGGTGGGCACCATTCACTTCTGAGAGGGGCAGGTAGAAGTTAGACTTTTACCTAAAGGCTCCATGGAGAAAAAAGTGACACCTCATTGCTATAGGTGAGGGTATAAAATAGACTCCACTACTGTGGTGCCAATTGGGGCTGGGAAGGGATTCACTGCCAGAATATGCAGGTATTATTAAAAGGTTTCTCTTCAGCTGAACTGCCCTTTTCCCAGTCCTTTGGCTAGAGAGCAGGTTTTTCTTGGAGACGTTCTTTTTGCCTATGCTCATTAGCATTTCCAGTTTGCAGGGCACCCAGGCCAGGATATACAGGAAGCAAGAAACCCTCCCCCCAGGGTACTCATTGCTGTGTGGCTCCTCATATCCCAAGGTCCCTGGTCAGTCTGCCATCTTTCCTCCACTTTTGAGAGTCTTCTGGTAGGTGACTTAGTATTTTGTCCAGAAATTTTTACTGTGATTAATGGAAAGAGTAAAATGAAATGCATTTACTCCATCTTGTTCAGAACCAGAAGATGCAATTTGTTTTCAAATGCAAAGATAAGATGTATTGAAGAGTAGAAGGTTGGAAAGATGGCTATATATATAAAATGAATCAGTATAGTAAATGGTTAGTGGCAGAATCTTGGTGCAGGTATATGGGTGTAATCTGTAAAAACTCCTTTCAACTTTGCTGTACATTTGAAAATTTTCACAATAAAATCTTGTGCGGGGATCTTCTGATTAAATTAAAAATACAGGTAATTTAAAAAAATCTATACCATGCAAAGAGAAGAATTCTGTTGAGTGAAAGAGAGGTACCGGAAATTTGCTCTGATCAATAAGTTAACAGATTAGCTGGAACGAGAGGCTATTAGATAATAACAGCTCTGGGTAAAAGCTCTAGCCAGATGTATGCTACTTCTCATTGTTAATAGCTTATTTTGTCCATCGCCTGGTACTTAGTCCTTGTCATCTTTATATCCCTGACAGTAATTCCATCAGAGTTAACAAGGATAGTGCAGTTGAGTCACTGAAGTACTTTAAAGGACAGTTAATGTTGGGGAAGGACTAAATCCATTATTTGAAATGAAAATAAAAGAGAGGGAGATGTCTTTAAAAATGAAATCTTTATTTTTGAAAAAACAACCTAATCAACACACAGAATAAATGTGGAAGGTCCAATCTGAGGGGAATTGGGGACAGTTATGCCAATGATCCCTTGAGTTAAGGTTGAACTTTTTAAGACACAAAATCTACTCCAATATTAAATAAAATATTTTAAATTAATTAATTTTTAAAAAAGACACAAAGTGACCACCTCCACAGAGCAGAAGGTCTTAGGAATGCAAGGCTGCCTAGAGCACTGATTATCCTTATTCTTCCCACAGATATAAACGGGATGTTCGATATACAGCATATAGTAGGGAAAAAGCACAGGCATGGGAACAGGATGGACTGAATCCTGTCTCTCTTTTCTGCTAACTAAATGACACTGAGTCAATGACTGCACTTCTCAGCATCTCAATAGCCCATCTGTAAAATGGAGACAATGAGTGCTGAAATAAGGATTAAATGAAATGATAAATATAACATGCTCTCTTGCCTATCTAGAAACTTATTTAGGCACACACTTTGTTAATTCTGAGGAGGATGAAATAAAAAGAACAAGAGCTATTCTATTCCTTTCACACAGTGATGAAAATCAATCAAGAACCCTGGATGAGTGGAGCAGATAACTGTCCAATGGTCTCCTACGTTTCCTGTCAGGACAGCAAAGACAGTACCCGCCTCCTGGATTGTACCGTGGCTCTTCTGCTGACTGGTTTATTCTGTGGCTAGGCTTTCCTGGGCCGAGGCAAAACTGTTAGTTAAGGCTGAGCTCATTGAGTCAGCAGCTGTCCTAGAAACTTCACAGGACTCTCCTATGTTTCCTTCTAGAAGGGCCTACCCTAAACCTATCTGGTATAAGCTTGACCAGAATTTTCAACATAATGGTATGAAACCTCATAAACAATAGCTTCTCCCCAGTGGCTGAAATATAAGTTTTATATTTTTTAAAAATGGCCACCTTAAATTTTCTTTTTTTATTAATATTCTAAATGCCTGAATATGTTGTTTGGTAAAATATCTAACATTCTTTTATTCCTATTACAAAATAACAATGAATGTAATGACTAAAACAGTGATTCAACATTCATCTTGTGTCTTTCATTCATACTTTTTTTGATCCTCACAATGCTCTAGCCCACATGCCTCTCTTAATCTAACAGTCATGCCCCCAATTTATGCAGTTAGCTCCATATAAAAGCCAGCCTGAGGCACCTTTTTACTATTCACAGAATCAGTCCAAAATCTTTTATTTTGGCCTGCTTTATGCTCCACTTCCTGACTTACTCTCACTCAGCCCATATTTATAGGCTCATTTCACAACTAGGGATCTGTCAATTGCCCTCTTCTCCGGCTGTGATTTCTGGCTTCCCTTATTAACTGTGAATAGTATTTGCCCCACTGACTATACTCCTTTAAGTCATGGTGTACAAATATTCTGCTAGGCCTAATTGCTGAGCACAGGCCCTAACAGCCAATACTTCCAAACTGGTTTACACACCAATCTAAACACTTATGCACTATCTAAGCTTTCAATCTATTCATGTTTAGGGACCAAATGGGGGAATTTCCAGAATTAACAAACATGGCAGTCAGTTTCTGCCTATTTCTTGTGCTAATTATTATAGGCATTCTCCTTTACCTCTGCCTTTGGCTCAGCTGATTCATTAGAGGTATCAAGTTGTTCCTTGGCTTGGGCCATCTGAGTCATCAATCTATCCATATGGGACTGGATGTCTGCCAGTATCTCAGTCACATGAGCTGTGGCCATTGCTTCCTGGATGTCCACTAAATGAAGGGCCTTCTGCTCCTCATCAGCAATCACTTTTTGAACTTTCTTAAATTCCTGCTGTATAAACACCTTCATCTGGTCCCGGGTTACCTGTAGAAAACAGACAATTAAGAATAAGTTGGACACACAAAGAAATGGAAGAGTAGAGCTATTATTGTAAGTGCTAGGCAGTCCTGACCAAAACACAAACAAACCATGGGTCCTAAGGGATCCTGAAGTTTTGGGAATATCCTCTGAACAATGCTCCTCTAATATCGTTGATGAATTTCCCACTAACCTTTCTTACCTTTTTCATTCTTTAGGAAGTAATTCCTTATCCTTCCTTTTTACTTTTTCCTTTATTTATTTTTTGAATTTTATTTATTTTTTTATACAGCAGGTTCTTATTAGTCATCAGTTTTATCCACATCAGTGTATACATGTCAATCCCAATCTCCCAATTCATCACACCACGACCACCACCACCCCACGGCTCTCCCCCACCTTGGTGTCCATAAGTTTGTTCTCTACATCTGTGTCTCTATTTCTGCCCTGCAAACCAGTTCATCTGTACCATTTTTCTAGGTTCCACATATATGCGTTAATACACGATATTTGTTTTTCTCTTTCTGACTTACTTCACTCTGTATGAGAGTCTCTAGACCCATCCACGTCTCAACAAATGACCCAATTTCGTTCCTTTTTATGGCTAAGTAATATTCCATTGTATATATGTACCACTTCTTCTTTATCCATTCGTCTGTCGATGGGCATTTAGGTTGCTTCCATGACCTGGCTATTGTAAATAGTGCTGCAATGAACACTGGGGTGCCTGTGTCTTTTTGAATTATGGTTTTCTCTGGGTATATGCCCAGTAGTGGGATTGCTGGATTACACGGTAATTCTATTTTTAGTTTTTTAAGGAACCTCCATACTGTTCTCCATAGTGGCTCTATCAATTTACATTCCCACCAACAGTGCAAGAGGGTTCCCTTTACTCCACACCCTCTCCAGCATTTGTTGTTTGTAGATTTTCTGATAATGCCCATTCTAACTGGTGTGAGGTGATACCTCATTGTAGTTCTGATTTGCATTTCTCTAATCATTAGTGATGTTGAGCAGCTTTTCATGTGCTTCTTGGCCATCTGTATGTCTTCTTTGGAGAAATGTCTATTTAGGTCTTCTGCCTATTTTTGCATTGGGTTGTTTCTTTTTTTGATATTGAGCTGCATGAGCTGTTTATATATTTTGGAGATTAATCCTTCATCCATTGATTCGTTTGCAAATATTTTCTCCCATTCTGAGGGGTGTCTTTTCGTCTTCTTTATGGTTTCCTTTGCTGTGCAAAAGCTTTGAAGTTTCATTAGGTCCCATTTGTTTATTTTTGTTTTTATTTCCATTACTCTAGGAGGTGGATCAAAAAAGATCTTGCTGTGATTTATGTCAAAGAGTGTTCTTCCTATGATTTCCTCTAAGAGTTTTATAGTGTCCGGTCTTACATTTAGGTCTCTAATCCATTTTGGGTTTATTTTTGTGTATGGTGTTAGAGACTGTTCTAATTTCATTCTTTTACATCCAGTTTTCCCAGCACCACTTAATGAAGAGACTGTCTTTTCTCCATTGTATATCCTTGCCTCCTTTATCATAGATTAGTTGATCATAGGTGCATGGGTTCACCTCTGGGCTTTCTGTCTTGTTCCATTGACCTATGTTTCTGTTTTTGTGCCAGTACCATATTGTCTTGATTACTGTAGCTTTAGAGTATAGTCTAAAGTCAGGGAGTCTGATTCCTCCAGCTCCATTTTTTTTCCCTCAAGACTGCTTTGGCTCTTCGGGGTCTCTTGTGTCTCCATATAAATTTTAACATTTTTTGTTCTAGTTCCATAAAAAAATGCCATTGGTAATTTGATAGGGATTGCATTGGATCTGTAGATTGCTTTGGGTAGTATAGTCATTTTCACAATATTGATTCTTCCAATCCAAGAACATGGTATATCTCTCCATCTGTTGGTATCATCTTTAATTTCTTTCGTCAGGTTTTTTGTCTCCCTAGGTAGGTTTATTCCTAGGTATTTTACTCTTTTTGTTGCAATGGTAAATGGGAGTGTTCCTTAATTTCTCTTTCAGATTTTTCATCATTAGTGTATAGGAATGCAAGAGATTTCTGTGCATTAATTTTGTATCCTGTAACTTTACCAAATTCACTGATTAGCTCTAGTAGTTTTCTGGTGGCATCTTTAGGATTCTCTATATATAGTATCAATTCATCTGCAAAACAGTGACAGTTTTACTTCCTCTTTTCTAATTTGTATTCCTTTTATTTCTTTTTCTTCTCTGCCGTGGCTAGGACTTCCAAAAATATGTTGAATAATAAGGGTGAGAGTGGACATCCTTGTCTTGTTCCTGATCTTCGAGGAAATGCTTTCAGTTTTTCACCATTGAGTATGATGTTTGCTGTGGGTTTGTCGTAAATGGTCTTTATTATGTTGACATAGGTTCCTTCTATAACTACTTTCTGGAGAGTTTTCATCATAAATGGGTGTTGAACTTTGTCAAAAGCTTTTGCTGCATCTATTGAGATGGTCATATGGTTTTTATTCTTCAATTTGTTAATATGGTGTATCACATTGATTGATTTGCATATATTGAAGAATCCTTGCATCCCTGGGATAAATCCCACTTGATCATGGTGTATGATCCTTTTAATGTGTTGCTGGATTCTGTTTGCTAGTATTTTGTTGAGGATTTTTGCATCTATATTCGTCAGTGATATTGGCCTGTAATTTTCTTTTTTTGTAGTATCTTTGTCTGGTTTTCATATCAGGGTGACGGTGACCTCATAGAATGAGATTGGGAGTGTTCCTTCCTCTGCAATTTTTTTGAAAGAGTTTGAGAAGGATGGCTGTTAGCTCTTCTCTAAATGTTTGATAGAATTCACCTGTGAAGCCATCTGGTCCTGGACTTTTGTTTGTTGGAAGATTTCTAATCACAGTTTCAATTTCATTACTTGTGACTGGTCTGTTCATAGTTTCTATTTCGTCCTGGTTCAGTCTTGGAAGGTTATACCTTTCTACAGTTGTCCATTTTATTGGCATAGAGTTGCCTGTAGTAGTCTCTTAGGATGCTTTGTATTTCCACAGTGTCTGCTGTAACTTCTCCTTTTTCATTTCTAATTTTATTGATTTGAGTCCTCTCCCTCTTTTTCTTAATGTGTCTCACTAATGGTTTATCAATTTTGTTTATCTTCTCAAAGAACCAGCTTTTAGTTTTATCCATCTTTGCTACTGTTTTGTTTCTATTTCATTTATTTCTGCTCTGATCTTTATGATTTCTTTCCTCTGCTAACTTTTGGTTTTGTTTGTCCTTCTTTCTCTAGTTCCTTTAGGTGTAACAGATTGTTTATTTGAGATTTTTCTTGTTTCTTGAGGTAGGCTTGTGTAGCTATAAAGTTCCCTCTTAGAACTGCTTTTGCTGCATCCCACAGGTTTTGGATCACCATGTTTTCATTGTCATTTGTCTCTAGGTATTTTTTGATTTCCTCTTTGATTTCCTCAGTGATCTTGTTGGTTATTTAGTAACATATTGTTTAGCCTCCATGTGTTTGTGTTTTTTATGTGTTTTTCCCTGTAATTCATTTCTAATCTTGTAGCGTTGTGGTCAGAAAAAATGCTTGAGATGATTTTAATTTTCTTAAATTCACTGAGGCTTGATTTGTGACCCAGGATGTGATCTATCCTGGAGAATGTTCCGTGTGCACTTGAGAAGAAAGTATAATCTGCTGTTTTAGGATGGAATGTCCTATAAATATCAATTAAATCTGTCTGGTCTATTGTGTCATTTAAAGCTTCTGTTTCCTTATTTATTTTCATTTTGGATGATCTGTCCATTGGTGTAAGTGAGGTGTTGTTAAAGTCCCCCAGTACTATAGTGTTACTGTCGATTTCCTCTTTTATAGCTGTTAGCAGTTGCCTTATGTATTGAGGTGCTCCTATGTTGGGTGCATATATATTCATAATTCTTATGTCTTCTTCTTGGATTGATCCCTTGATCATTATGCAGTGTCCTTCCTTGTCTCTTGTAACATTCTTTATTTTAAAGTCTATTTTATCTGATATGAGTATCGCTACTCCAGCCTTCTTTTGATTTCCGTTGGCGTGGAATATCTTTTTCCATCCCCTCACTTTCAGTCTGAATGTGTCGGTAGGTCTGAAGTGGGTCTCTTGTAGACAGCATATATGTGGGTCTTGTTTTTGTATCCATTCAGCAAGCCTGTGTCTTTTGGTTGGAGCATCTAATCCATTCACGTTTAAGGTAATTATCGATATGTATGTTCCTATGACCATTTTCTTAATTGTTTTAGGTTTGTTTTTGTAGGTCCTTTTCTTCTCTTGTGTATCCCATTTAGAGAAGTTCCTTTAGCATTTGTTGTAGAGCTGGTTTGGTGGTGAATTCTCTTAGCTTTTGCTTGTCTGTAAAGCTTTCGATTTCTTCATCGAATCTGAATGAGATCCTTGCTGGGTAGAGTAATCTTGGTTGTAGGTTCTTCCCTTTCATCACTTTAAGTATATCATGCCACTCCCTTATAGCTTGTAGAGTTTCTGCTGAGAAATCAGCTGTTAACCTTATGGGAGTTCCCTTGTATGTTATTTGTCATTTTTCCCTTGCTGCTTTTAATAATTTTTCTTTGTCTTTAATTTTTGCCGATTTGATTACTATGTGTCCCAGAGTGTTTCTCCTTGGGTTTATCCTGCCTGGGACTCTCTGCGCTTCCTGGACTTGGGTGGCTTATTTCCTTTCCCATGTTAGGGAAGTTTTCCACTATAATCTCTTCAAATATTTTCTCGGGTCCTTTCTGTCTCTCATCTCCTTCTGGGACCCCTATAATGCGAATGTTGCTGTGTTTAATGTTGTCCCAGAGGTCTCTTAGGCTGTCTTCATTTCTTTTCATTCTTTTTTCTTTATTCTGTTCCACAGCAGTGAATTCCACATTCTGTCTTCCAGGTCACTTATCCGTTCTGCCTCAGTCATTCTGCTATTGATTCCTTCTAGTGTCGTTTTCAGTTCAGTTATTGTATTGTTCATCTCTGTTTGTTTGTTCTTCTTCTAGGTCTTTGTTAAACATTTCTTGCATCTTCTCGATCTTTGCCTCCATTCTTTTTCTGAGGTCCTGGATCATCTTCACCATCATTATTCTGAATTCTTTTTCTGGAAGATTGCCTATCTCCACTTCATTTAGTTGTTTTTCTGGGGCTTTATCTTGTTCCTTTATCTGGTACGTAGCCCTCTGCCTTTTCATCTTGTCTATCTTTCTGTGAATGTGGTTTTTGTTCCACAGGCTGCAGGATTGTAGTTCTTGTTTCTGCTGTCTGCCCTCTGGTGGATGAGGCTATCTAAGAGGCTTATGCAAGTTTCCTGATGGGAGCGACTGGTGGTGGGTAGAGCTGACTGTTGCTCTGGTGGGAAGAGCTCAGTAAAACTTTAATCCGATTGACTGCTGATGGGTGGGGCTGGGTTCCCTCCCTGTTGATTGTTTGGCCTGAGGCAACCGAACACTGGAGCCTACCGGGGCTCTTTGGTGGGGCTAATGGCAGACTCTGGGAGGGCTCACGCCAAGGAGTACTTCCCAGAGCTTCTGCTGCCAGTGTACTTGTCCCCACGGTGAGACACAGCCACCCCCCGCCTCTGCTGGAGACCCTCCAACATTGGCAGGTAGGTCTGGTTCAGTCTAGCCTGGGGTCACTGCTCCTTCCCCTGGGTCCTGATGTGTACACTACTTTGTGTGTGCCCTGCAAGAGTGGAGTCTCTGTTTCCCCCAGTTCTGTCGAAGTCCTGCAATCAAATCCCAGTAGCCTTCAAAGTCTGATTCTCTAGGAATTCCTCCTCCCATTGCCAGAAACCCAGGTTGGAAAGCCTGATGTGGGGCTCAGAACCTTCACTCCAGTGGGTGGACTTCTGTGGTATAAGTGTTCTCCAGTCTGTGAGTCACCCACCCAGCAGTTATGGGATTTGATTTTACTGTGATTGCGCCCCTGGTACCATCTCATTGTGGCTTCTCCTTTGTCTTTGGATGTGAGGTATCTTTTTTGGTGAGTTCCAGTGTCTTCCTGTTGATGACTGTCCAGCAACTAGCTGTGATTCTGGTGTTCTCACAAGAGAGAGTGAGAGCACGTCCTTCTACTCTGCCATCTTGGTTCCAATCTCTCCTTTGTTTATGTTTATACCAGTAATATATGATTACTTTTTAAAAATTTAATAGATGGGTGTATATAAAAAAAAAAAGAAAAAGAAATTCCTCTTCTCTCTCTATCCCAATACCTTTTTCCTTCTCAGGGGATAATTACTGTTAACAGTTTGATACATGCCCTTCCAGCCATTTTTCTATTTTAGTTATGTATCAATTCATATACAGGCATACCTTGGAGACACTGTGGGTTCTGTTCTAGACCACCACGGTAAAATGAATATTATAATAAACAGAGGCACACAAGTTTTTTGGTTTCTCAGTACATATAAAAGTTGTGTTTATACTATACTGTAGTCTATTAAGTATGCAATAGCATTATGTCTACAAAAATGTACATACCTTAATTAAAAATACTTTCTTGCTAAAAAATGCTAACCATCATTTGAGCCTTCAGCAAGTCATAATCTTTTTGCAATGGTAACATCAAGATCACTGATCACAGATCAACATAACAAGTACAATAATAATGAAAAAGTTTGAAATACTACAAGAATTACCAAAATGTGACATAGGGACATGAAGTAAGCAAATGCTATTAGAAAAATAGCACTGCTCGATGTAGGGTTGCTATAAACCTTCAATTTGTAAGACACACAGTATCTGCAAGGCACAATAAAGTGAAGTACAGCAGAACAAGGTATACCTGTATGTGTACAGACAATTATGTTGTTTTTATGTAAATGGATCATGGTGAACATATGGTTCTGTGTCTTGCTTTTCTACTTAAAATATGGTAGTACATACAGAGCAATTCATTCATTGTATTATTTTTAATGTCTGTATGATACAGGTATATACAGATATGGATATTTATATAGAGAGAGAAAAGGATAAATATATTCATTAAATATTTCCCTTCTTAATGGAAATACAGGATATTTCCAATTTTTTGCTTTTATGAACAGCAATGAACATCATTGGCTATACCTCTTAATATCCGTACATGAATTTCTTTAGAAACCTTTGGAGTCACTGAATTAATTTATATATATTCTAAAATTACTGACTGATACTGCCAAACTGCCCTCCAAAAAAGGATGCACCAATTACATTCCCACAACAATGTGTGAAAGCATTTGCCTACACCTTTACTGATATTGGATATCATCAAGTCTTTAAATCTTTACTCTCTGATGGGTGAAAATATATTACTGTTTTATTTTGCAACAACTATGCAGAATAATTAAAATATGACTCTAGGCTGTATTTGGCTAGGGCATAAGGCAAACAAAATGAGAAACTACCAAAATAAGAACTTCTAAACTCCACATCTTGCCAATAACTACACTTATTAATGTTTCCTCATAACCATATTTATTTTATGAGTACTTTTAAACAACTATGCGTATTGAGTAGCTGAGGTAGGAAACAGGGAAGAGGTAGAACAGTAGACCAAAGGACAAAAGCCAATAGAGAATTTTAGAGCTGAAAGAGAAAGTGGCTGTCATCTAAGTGAACCCCTTTCTTTCACAGATAAGGAAACAGACCCAGTTGCAATCTTTTAGGAGACACAAAGTTCTCCAATCTTCTTGCTCCCAGTCTGGTGCTCTGTTCACTATAACAGTCTGTCAGAAGAGAAGTCTAACTGGGAAAACCTAAAAAGGAGATTGAGAAAGAGAAAGACTAAAGGAGAGGGTAAGATGAGGCCATTTTTTATTAGCCTCTTAAAAATTGAAATAGGCTTGATACTTTAAGCACCTTTTGTAACACTGCCATAAAAACGTCAATTCAAAATAAGGCCTGTAGGACATGTACCCATTCACATATCAAGTGACTAAGTGACATAAGCCCTCATGAATTCATATACTCTTTGCAGGTACTCTCCCTGGTGCTAAAGAAAAGCGGGGGGGGGGGGGGGGTGTTAAATATTATTAATGTCCCGGCAAGTTCTTTATCAGATTGAGAACTGTGATTTGTGTTTATTTATATAATTCCTTTTTATTTTTAGTGTGTATATTTCAAGGCTGTTATGCTCTATGGTGATCATTTATCAGTGGACGTGGATCTCTACCCTTGAAATAAATTTGGTCTTATAAGACCTAGGAACTTCTCTTAGAGACTAACCTAGGAAGTTTTAGCTAAGGCATGAACTTTTCTGAATTCCTAAGAAAAGCTCTTCCAAGTGACTAAAAATGGACAGCATAATAAAAACTGACTCACAACCTATTTTACTAGACATCACATACACATGTGATTTGAAGTTAGGAAGTTGACATTACAGTCAGGAAAGGGACTACACTTCAGTAGGTGAATAAATCATGGTTTTTAAAAATTAAATTCTCTATTTTCCTTTACTTTACACAGGTTTTTCAACCTTTATTTTATGCAATTTATTTTTATACAGATCAGGCCACAAATGAGAATTGAAAGCAGAATAATTTACTCTATAAAAATTTTATGCTGCCTTCTCATTCCAGTTCTCTACTAATCAACAGACAGGTATTCTCCAACCTAGCTCAAAATGGCAAGAACAAATTCTGGGTCACGGCATTTATTTAAATCCAGAGCCCAAAGGAGAGACACCCTGGGGGATTAGGCAAGTGGTAGGTTGAGTACTCTGGAGAAAGGACTCCTACCAATAGCAGGAATGAAACAACTTACAAAAACTCCCTTTCAGGTTTCATTTCACCTCATCATTAAAACTCCATCCTGCTATAAACTTCACAGTTCTCCATGAGCAGCAGGTCCTTTGCATCAGCACCTGCTAGTTGGGAACCACTGACATCATTTGACTAGGTTTCCTAGAACTTCTTCAGCCTCTATCCTACAGCTCCCCAAAGGTGAGAGTGACAGTCCCATACTCTTGAGTATACCACACACAAGTTATGTCCACAGAGAAAATTCTTCACAAGCAGGGAAGACAGAAGGCTGGATATATCACAGAATGATAAAACTGGTGATGTAAAAGATTCCTTTTTTAAAATAGGATCTACTAGTAACTGTCAAATCTTTTTAAAGCCACAGAACTTCCCTTGCCCCAAAGTTTTAATGTAGAACCCCAAAGTATAATAGAACCAAAAGTAAAACCACTCCAGTTAAAAGAAGAATCTCCCCTTCCTCCCTGAAGTACTTCCTAGGGCACTGGTAGTGCTCTCCAGGAAAATCACACCTGAGGGACCTGGGTCCTCCACAGCAGGGGTCCCCAGACCCCCAGTTAGGAACCGGGTTGCAGAGCAGGAAGTGAGCAGTGGGCAGGTGAGCAAGCAAAGCTTCATCTGTATTTACAGCCGCTCCCCATTGCTCACATTACTGCCTGAGCCCCACCTCCTGTCAGATCAGCGGCGGCATTAGATTCTCATAGGAGCGTGAACCCTACTGTGAACTGCACATGCGAGGGGTCTAGGTTGCGTGCTCCTTATGAGAATCTAATGCCTGATGATCTGAGGTGGAGCTGAGGCAGTGATGCTAGTGCTGGGGAGCGGCTGCAAATACAGTTTATCAGTAGCAGAGAGGTCTGACTGCACAGAGACCATAATAAATCAATTGCTTGCAGACTCATATCAAAACCTTATTGGTGAGTGGCAAGTGAAAACAAGCTCAGGGCTTCCACCGATTCTGCATCATGGTGAGTTGTATAATTATTTCATTATATATTACAATGTAATAATAACAGAAATAAAGTGCACAATAAATGTAATGTGCTTGAATCATCCTGAAACAACTCCCCCCTCACCAGTCCGTGGAAAAACTGTTTTCCACAAAACTGCTCCCTGGTGCCAAAAAGGTTGGGGACTGCTGCTCTACACAAACAAAACCGTAAAAAGAGTTTGTTCTCTTTGGTCAATTGATTGGTCCCTAAGTTGTTAAAACTTTAAAGCCCTAGGTTGTAAGCAAGTTGACATATCTTCGTTATGGTTGCATTAGGTGAAAAGCAGCTATTACTTAAATATAGCATTTTCTAAAATTACTTAAACACAGCATTGTAATTTGAAAAAATAAGCAGCTTATTTGTGAATCGTCAGAACTAACTAGTGAACATCTGATAGTTCTTACTAGAGCTGAGTCCAACTTTACAGGTTGGAAAAAAAAAGGTCCCAGAGAGGTACAGTAACAAAGTATGGTTTAGAAACCAACTTTCCTCTGGTCTAGTCAGTGTAGTTCCTGCTATAACACATTGCCTCTAATGATCCCTTTCTGCCTGCTTCAGGTTCTTCATATTTATTTCTTCTTAACTGAGATATTTCTCCAGTTAACAGGTTGCTTCTGTTGTTATCCCCACTAGGATGTTTGTTCCCCCGAAGTGAATCTTGGGATAAAGGATATACATTTGAAGAGCTAAGTCTCATTCCATGGTACTTTCTTTATGCTCTTATAGTTAATATTTCTAAGCTAGACCAGACCCAAGAGGCATGCAGACTGGCACTTTATATTAACACACACATAATTAAACACATAAAACCTTGAATTAAGAGCTTGTACTTAAAAAACACCAGCATTCAATGTGTTTGACATAGGCTGGAAGCCATTACCTCCCAGCTAGCTGGCCTCTAGGAAACCAAGGTTTTATTTACATTTTTATTATAGGCAGATTATAAAAACAACAAGCATAATAGCTAGAAAGCATGATGGCTTAAGAAAGATTTGTTCCAGAAAAACATTGCTGGGATGAACTGAGAAAGATGGAACAGGGTCAGGAGCAGGAAGCTACACAAAGGAAAAGCATCTGAGTCTACAATGATTGAAGCTTTCAGAAATACTTGTTCTCTTAGCCAAATTTCCTGCAAGTAACTTTAAAGGAGCCCATTCCAAAAATGACTAAAAAACTTGTGAAGTGCATGAAATAGAGTGTGAAGATGCTAAATACCTCCCCAAAGGTGAAAAAGTCCATTTTTACTCCCTTTTTCCTCTTCTGAATGACTACTATTCAAAAAGAGTATAATAAAAAAGCAGAAAATGGAACTTTTTCAATGCTGCAATCTGTCCTCACTCCCACAGCATGGCACCCTCTCAGCATGCCAGTGTCTATGGAAACTTCCAGGTAGGAAATCTCAAAGTTAAGCCTTCTGTATAGCCTGGGGTTTATTCTGGCATTTTACCTCAAGAGAGCTCCTTGCAAACCTCTGCCAGGCTCCACTGAGGACAGACAAGGGAAGAGCTTCATCAACAAGTAGGACAGAGTCCTTTTTCAGTGGATGGCTGGATCTCCCATTTTCCTGTGTCTTTTGTATATGAGTGGGAGAGCCACTATTTGTGAATAAAACAACTGTCCACTCCTAAGGCTTGGAAAATTATCCAACAGGCTAGAAACACAGCAGATAAGATCTATGAAAAAAACAAAAACTGTGAACTACATTCTATTACCAACATTCTGAGGGATGGCAAACATTTTCCTGACAACGTGGTTAGAAGCCTGGATTGCTTGGATTTTACAATGGGGCGTTGAGAAGGGTAGAGAAAATGTTATTAAAATGAACATTTAATCTCTTGCCAAACCACTTTTCTCATCTTCATCAGCAGCCTCTAGACAAAAGCAGTCATTTGTATCTTCTTTACCTCCTTTCCTCGTTTGGTTAAGAGTACCATGGGATCTCTACCTCAGTTATCACTTAGTTACTTCACGTATGCACTCAATGAAGTAATGTGATATTTACTGCTGCTGTATTATTATTTGTATTACAAAAGACTATAAGAAATATACCAAAATGTTGGAGAGTGGTTATCTCTGAGTGCTGGAATTAAGGGTACTTTTCTTTTTTTTAACTTTTCAGTCCAAATTTTCTACAATAATGTGTAACACTTATCTTTTCTTGAAGAGTAATTTTTTAAAAGAAATATGGCTCAAAAAGAAGTTAAATCCTCAGTAAGATATTAGCAATTCGAATCCAACAATGTATAAAAGGAATTATATACCACGACTAAGTGGGATTTATCCTGGGTATGCAAGGCTGGTTCAACATTTGAGAACCAGTTCATATGATCTACCATCAACAGGCTAAAGAAGAAAAATCACATGATCATATCAGTAGATGCAAAAAAAAGCTCCTGACAAAATCTAATGTCTATTTATGATAAAAACCATCAGCAAACTAGGAACAGAGAACTTTCTCAACTTCATAAAAAAATATACAAAAAATATATATATACAAAAAATCTACAGCTAACATCATACTTAATGGTGAGAAACTAGACCTTTCCTGCTAAGATCAAAAACAAGGTAAGTAGGGCTTCCCTGGTGGTGCAGTGGTTGGGAGTCCGCCTGCCGATGCAGGGGACGCGGGTTCGTGCCCCGGTCCGGGAAGATCCCACATGCCGCGGAGCGGCTGGGCCCGTGAGCCATGGCCGCTGAGCCTGCGCGTCCGGAGCCTGTGCTCCGCAACGGGAGAGGCCACAACAGTGAGAGGCCCGCGTACCACAAAAAAAAAAAAAAAAACAAGGTAAGTATGTTTCCTCTCACTACTCCTTTTCAAAAGACAAAAGGAAATAAAAGGTTTACACGTTGAGAAGGTAGAAATAAAACAGCCTTTGTTCACAATTGACATGATCATCTATGTAGAAAATCCAAAAGAATCATCAAAAAAAGCTCCTGGAACTAATAAGCAGTTATAACAAAGTTGCCAGATACAGAGCTAATATATAAAAGTCAATCACTTCCCTATATATACCATCAGTGAACAAATGGAATTTGAATTTTAAAACACAATACCATTTATATTAGTACCCCCAAAATGAAATACTTAGGTATAAATTGAACAAAATATGTACAAAATCTATATGAGGAAAACTAAAATGAAAGAAATCAAAGGAGAAAAAAATGTAAAGACAGTCCATGTTCATAGACAGGAAGACTGAAAATTGTCAAGATGTCAGTTCTTCCCAACTTGATCTATGAATTCAATGCAGTCCCAATCAAAATCCCAGCAAGTTTTTTTATGGATATTAACAAACTGATTCTAAAGTTTACATGGAGAGGTAAAAGCCCCATAATAGTCAATACAATACTGAAGAAAAAGAACAAAGTCAGAAGACTGACACTACTCAACTTAAAGACTTACTATAAAGCTACAGTAATCAAGACAGTGTGGTACTGCTGAAAGAGCAAGCAAATATATCAGTGGAACAGAACAGAGCTCATAAGTAGATCCACATAAATACAGTCAGCTGATATTGAACAAAGGAGCACAGGCAATACAAATGGAGAAAACACAGTCTTTTTAACAAATGATGCTGAAACAACTGGATGTCCACATGCAAAAAAAAAAAAAAAGAATCTAGCCAGGGATCTTATATCTTTCACAAAAATTAATTCAAAATAATCATGGACCTAAATGTAAAATGCAAAACTATAAAACTCCTAGAAGATAACATAGATGACCTTGGGTATGGTGATGACTTTTTAGATACAATTCCAAAGGCACTATCCATGAAAGAAATAATTGATAAGCTGGACTTCATTAAAATTAAAAAACTTGTTCTTTGAGAATGACACTTAAGAGAATGAGAAGGCAAGACACAGACTGGAAGAAAACACACCTGATAAAGGACTGTTATCAACATATACAAAGAACTCTTAAAACTCAACAATAAGAAAACCCAATTAAAAAATGAGCCAATGACCTGAACAGACATCTCATCAAAGAAGATATACAGATGACAAATAAGCATTGGAAAGATTCTCAACATGATATGTCATCAGGGAAATGCAAATCAAAACAACACTGACATACCACTACACACCTATTAGAATGGCCAAAATCGGAACAATCACAACACCAAATGCTGATGAGGATGTAGAGCAACTCTCATTCACTGCTGATGAGAATGCAAATGTACCACTTTTCCAAAGTGGTACAGCCACTTTGGAAAACAGGTTGGCAATTTCTTAGAAAACTACATACGCTTACCATGGGATCCAGCAATTATGCTCCTTGCTATTTACCCAAAGGAGCTGAACATTTAGGTCCACACAAAAACCTGCACATGGATGTTTACAGCTTTACTCACAATTGCCAAAACTTGGAAGCAACCAACATGTCTTTAAGTAGGTAAATGGATGAATAAACTGTGATACATTCAGACAACGGAATATTATTCAGTGTAAAAAAAAGAGCTATCAAGCCATGAAAAGACATGGAAGAACCTTAAATGCGTATGACTAAATGAAAGAATTCAACCTGTATGAAATTCTAGAAAAGGCTATGGAGACAGTAATAAGATCAGTGGATGTCAGAGGTTTGGGGAGAGAGAAGGATGAACAGGCAGAACACAGAGGATTCTTAGGGCAGTGAAAATATTCTGTATGATACTGTAGTGGTAGATAATATGTCACTGTGCATTTTTCCAAACCCACAGAATGTACACCACCAAGAGTGAACCCTAATGTAAACTATGGACTTTGGGTAATAATGATGCAGTTTCACTGATTGTAACAAATACACCACTCTGGCGTGGGATACTGATGTTGGAGGCTGTATCTGTGGAGGCAGGGGGCATATGGGAATGCTATTTTTTGCTCAGTTTTGCTGAGAATCTAAAACTATTCTAAGAAATAAAGTCTATTTTTAAAAGTTAATACAATTAAAACAGAAAACGAAATAGCCACTGAAGTGGAGCCTAGAGAAGGTCTGGGGGTGGGCTGAGCATCCAAAGGGCCAGGCAGGACAATTCTTCTGCTTGAACCTTAGTCTCAAACATGTCAACATTTTATTCTTTGCCTTCCCAGTAAATACTAGACCTTTCCTTCCTAATCTGATTCCGCTTTTCTACCACAAATTAAAGGTTTTTAAAAGTCCTTTTCAACTAAAGTTAAAATAATGGCTTCCACAAGACCTAAGCACGTTTAGCATGTGCTGCTCCTGCCATTTGAACATTCCTCGATGGGACCCTCAGTCATCCTGGGGCTCCTCAAAAGAGCCAGGTTTAGTGTCTGGAAAAACTCTGAAAAAGGTCTAACTGATCCAATGAGTGACAGGCTCATCAATGACAAATAGACATCATCACAATATACTGGAGAGACATGTGCTTCAAAACCTTGTATAACCACAGCAGCACCAGCCCTCATGATACTGCTCTTATCACAAAGTAGGAGATGGAGTTAGGAGTAAGGTGGGGAGAAACAGATGGCATGCCTAACTTTCGCCTGGTTCCTGTCACTGGACATTCTCTTGCCTTTTAATCTGCGACAAAGATACAGTCTTATGAATAATAACGATGAAGATATTAAGAGCGACCATGTGCAGGCAGCATTCCAGGTGCCATCACAGACGTGTTTCTGATTTAATCCTCAGGCAGGCAATACTACTTTCATTTTATGGTAGGGGAACTGAAGCCCACAGTGGTAAAGTCACTGGCCCGGAGTTACGCAGCAGGTAAGCTATGGAGCAAAGATTCACCTCAGGTCAGCCTTTTCCAGGTCAGGGCTCTGACAACCACTCTATCTAGTAACCTCCTCCTGAAAAGGAAACTGAGCCTCTGAGAACCATTATGAGACCACCAGAAAGCAACCTGGCACAGAAGAGAGCACTCGGAATGGGGAGTCAGAGGCCGTGGATGTTTTCAGAACCAACCAGCTGCGTGACTTTGGACAAGTCACTGAATCTCTCAGGGCCTCAGGTTCCTGAGCTATTAAAAATGAAAAGCTAAACTCAACCTTCCTTTTATCTCTAAAATGATATAGCTGCACAAAGTTTATACTCTTGGAACTAATTCACTAATCCAGATTTGCCTCTAATCACACTTGTTGCTAAAACAAGAGGGGCATCAGGGAACTAGGAATCTGACCTAGAAGTTGTTAGGGTAACACAGTCAAAATAAGAAGTAAAGAAGAATGCAGAATAACCCTTTTCCTATGGCAGTGCTGCCTCCCCTCCTACTTTTAACCACCAATCTTATTTAGAAAGTCACATAAAGCCTGCTGCCCGGTCTCCTCCAGCACTAAAGAGTCTACTAGTCACCAACTCCATTTGCTCTCACTACTGACCTGTCTGTATCATTTAGCACTGCTGATACCCCTCAGTCTTTAATTTCTCTCCTCTCACGGCTTCTATGACCTTGGACTTCCCCGGCTTTCTGTTTATCAGCTTCATCCCTGCAATTTTACACACACTCTCCAGACAGCTGTGATTGAGAAACTCTGAGAGTTTTTCAACCTTGGCACTACTGACATTTGGGGTCAGTATTTCTCTGTTGTGGGGAAATGTCCTGTGCACTGTAAAATACGTAGCAGCATCCCTGGCCTCTATGTAGTAGAGACAGTAGCACTGCTCCCCAGCCCCAATTATGGCAACCAAAAGAGTCTCCAGGCATTGTTAAATGCCCTCTGGGTACAAAACTGCTTTCTCTCTATAACCTCCTCCTTAGCAGTTTCATCCCATCTTTGCAATTCAACTACCATCTCCATGCAGTTAGCTCCTAAGCCTGAGTTTTTTCTTGAGGTCTCTAGTCTCACCATTCCTTTTGATGTTTATCTCCAC
Source organism: Stenella coeruleoalba (assembly GCF_951394435.1). Classification (NCBI taxonomy): domain Eukaryota; kingdom Metazoa; phylum Chordata; class Mammalia; order Artiodactyla; family Delphinidae; genus Stenella; species Stenella coeruleoalba. The sequence continues at coordinate 22,930,931 of NC_137154.1, forward strand.
CTGGATACTTTCCTATTACTTAAACCATCAAGCATCAAACTGAATCCTCTCCCTCCTCCTCATGATTGTCACTGCTAACATTTTGGACACTTACATATTAGGCACTATTCTAAGCACTTTACATGTGTTACTTCAATTAATCATCACAATGATACCATGAGGTAGCAATTATTATTATATCAATTTCATAGATGAAGAAACTGAGGTACAGTGGGGATAAGAAACCTGCCCAAATTCACACACATAGTAGGTGGCAAAGGTGGAGTCTGAACCCACATAATTTGACTACATAATCTGCCTTCTAAACACAACATTATTCTTTCATATCTTCCCTTCAAACCTTGTCCTGTTCCCCTCTCCCCCTTAACGATACCACAGTTTAGGCAATCACCCAGGCTCTAAACTCTGGAATCAAGTTTTATTTTCTCCACTAGATAACAGGTGCCTTGACTTAATACCTGGAGGAGAAATTCAAACATCTTTGCTAGGGTCTGGCACATCATGGCGGTCAATACCTTCTGACTGAGTGTCAGAAGCCATCCCGCACCTGCCTTTCCACCACAGTCTGGCTGAAGAAGCCTCCCCCTTTACCTATGAACACCCCTTCTTGCACCCCTTTCCCACCACTCCCCACTAAATAACTATACCCATTCTCTAGACTCAAATGCTCCATTTAAGCTCCACCTGCCCCCCCACAACCTAGACCCTTTAATCCAGCCCCACTCTCACTTGAACCACTAATCTGCCGAAACACAATTCTAAGACACAGAGAGCTTCTGAGTGATTTGAAGAAACTATTTAGGATTCTGATTCTACCTCCAACTTGTTCCAGGCCAGCTTTCTCTCCTTTCTCATCTCCACTTGGCCCTGAATCCTTGGCTTCCTGATCTTTACCTCAAATCTCACCTTTCGCCCTTCAGACTTAGTAACTATATGTGCTCTTCAAGCTCTCCTTCTCCGTGTTTAGACCTCAGATTTGCCTTATATAGTCTTTGGCTTGGCTTGTACCTTTGACTTTCAGAATCGCATTCCCTTGGACAGGAACCCCACATTTCAGTCAGAACACTCCAGCCTTCCTCTATTTCTGCCAGCACGCTTCTCCCTGAGGCTACAAATTTTGGTACTTGAGCCTAAGTACGCTGTTGTTCTTTACCAGCTTCGTGCATATGACCCTGTAATACGCTTCTTCTGAACCTCCTCCCTTTCATGGTTTTCCCTCCTTGACACACAAACATAAATACACAGGTACACGCGCACACACATACACAGAGCATTAGAGGCTCAGGACTATGTTTCCTAGAGGCTGTGTACTTGAAAGATCCTAATAAACACTTGAATCTACTAATCAGCTGTGAAGTGGATAGCAACTGTGTGCCCCAGTCATCTGAGACACAGTCACAGCAGACTGACAAGTAGCCCTAGTATGAGAGACGGAGATCTAACCACTATGGCTGTGTCATCATTGCCAAGCACTGTCTCCTCCCAGGACCGCCTGTTCATGCTGTCAGCTGCTATGAATTTATTGCCATGACAACTTGATGTGTAACCCAGCGTCATGGCACTGATCTGGAGGCACCAGAGAAGAGTTCAAGAGGGATGCTGAGCTCACTTTGAATGGATACTATTGCTTGCTCTTAAGACGCTTCTCTCTGCCTGACCCCAGGGTGGCAATAAAGAAAGCAATTATAAACTTCTGAGCAACACTTTTCCTGAGTGAAAAGAAAAAAACTTCTGGGTGTCCCCTGTAGAAATGTGAAAGTAGAAGAACGGGTCCCCTGAGACACCCAGGGCCTATAACAAACAAGAATATGAGTGAGAGCTTCTATTCCACCTTCTTTTCTAGCTTTCTTTCTGCCTTAACCTGTGTATAAAATAGAAAGACAGCTTCTGCTTCAGAAGTTACTGTGTAGGAAGTGGGAAGTAGAAGGTGCCACTGAAAGCTTCAGGGGCAACTAAACAGAAATTATACTATTTTTAAACCTCTCAGACTTGAATATACAAAGAAAGCCTATTTTATCCACTGAAGATTCAAGCAATTACATTAAAACAAGACTCACCCCTCACCTCCATTTCAGTTCTCTAGCCACACACCTTTCCTGAAAAGCCACAGCTATCTGTATACTACAGAAACCACAAAACCAAAACAGCTGCCTGCCACCAAGAAGGGTCAGGAAAGGGCACTGAGATGTAGGTCTCATGTTTTTTGAGTCTTCTTTGCTACAGAGGGTCAAGAATAGTAAAGCTGGTGGAGTCTGTGGTGACAGAGAAAGACTGCAGTACTGGCTCTGCTAACTCTATGCTTCTGAAGCTCAGAAAGGTGAAAGATTTTCATAGATATTTTTGTGAAGTTTACACAAAATAATACATGGAAAGGACTTAGTACTCTCTGGGAACATAGACACATCAGCAGAACTGTTCTGCTGGTCCAGATAACAGTAACTGTGAGCATTTATTGTGGGTTTTTCCTATGGTACCCACCAAGCTCTCACAGATACAGAGCCCCAGCCAGTTCTCTTAGAGAAAGAGAACTTACGCCCTTGGGAGTACAGATTCAAATTTCCCAAAGAAACACAGGAAGGACTTCACACATCCTAGGCACTGAAGAGCACGGATGTCAATGAGAGGCTCCTAGCCCCTGTTTCAGTAGATAGCCACAGGTTGTGAGTGAGCCTTTTCCAGTTTGATAAGATCAGATGCTGTCCACTTCCACAACACAGAAGCAAAGCACCGGAAGGACAGGTCACACCCTGCTCCTCAGCACCTGCACAGTCTGGAGATATAGTCAGCTCCCCAACCTCAAACTTGTCTCTATTATATTTGCTCTCTTTAGCCGACTGAAACCCTACTACACCCCCTTGAGCAGCTAACAATCTGCTAACCTAAGAACCATAGGGCTTGTTAAACAACTACAGTTTCTAAAATACTTTCTGGACCATCAAAAGCTGTGATACCAATCATCTTCCATCATTTCTTATCTCCTCCTCAAAAGTTTCCATTTGCAGGATACTCATTAATAAAAACACAATATTTGTCTCATTTTACTGATGAAACTGAAGGCTCAGACAAATCAAATGATGGACGTAATAAGTGCCAGTATTTGGACTCGGGTCATCTGGCTCCAATGTCTGTGCTCTTTCAACATAAAAGTAAAGGAAAGCATGGCATACTCAATCTAACATTTTTTCCCTAAAAGTCTGAACAAACTCTACATTTGTATACTATTGCCAACCCATCTTCTAAAACTAAAAAGTTAATAACTTCCTACAACTTCTACTAATTCCATATAGCAATCATAGAAAGGCAATTTATTGCAATCATTAACCCTGTGGCCTTGGACAAGTCAATATACCTCTTAAATGTTTCTTCATCTGTAAAATGGGGATTATAAATGTCTAATTAATCAGGTTGAGCTAGGAATTAAGGTGATATCATAGAATCTGTTTCACCTGCTAAAGAAGTAAACAAAAGCTATTCAGCAATGGGGTGGAGATCAACTGGATCACGGGTTGAATGGAAGTGTTCTACACAACCACAGAGCCCTGGCGGATTTTGCCCTTTGGCTAAATGCAGAGGCAATCAGGGGAGAGGCCAGTTTTCAAATTTTACATTCATACATACATACAAGCATTGACAAACAGACCTGGCTGACTGAGGTTGCATTCTGTAGCTTTAGCCTCAAGATATCAAAAAAGGGAAACCCCACATTTCTCCTTGAGTAAACCTGAATTTTATTTCCTAGCTGAATGAGGTTGAACTAAAAGGAAAAGGGGAGGGAGGGGGACAGGAAAGAAGGAGACCCTTAAATAAAACTCTGGGTGGTTTTTATCACTATTATCACAAAAAGTTCTATACCTAGCTACCCAGGCTCCTAAATTAAATGTCAAATACAATCCTACACTGGAAACGTGAAGTGTGGCTGCTATGGGGGAGCCCTGACAGCTCCACTCCCTTCTTCACGTTGGCCATGTAATAAGCCCTTTAAGCTCTGGCTAAGAGTAAATTATCAAGGCTCCTGTCAGTGCAGAGAGGAGCTGGAGCGGGGAAGAAGGACATCACAATGTGCTAATTTTATTAAGCCATTTAAAACTCAATCCCTTTGATTTCTAACAATGCTCCAGCCCACTAGGCAGCTCAGAGACCACGTCCACCTAGTTTTAAAATGCCTAGAGTTGATTTGTACGGTGCTTCAATTAGGAGCTCTGGGGCTCCAATAGAAAGAGAACAGCCAAAGGGTAAAGCCGAAGGGAAACGGAAAGTAGGGAGGGAACCAGAATCTCAGTGGTGTTTACTTTAAAGTGGGGCTATATCTCCTAATGTGTCTCTTAAATGCCACACATGATTTCTTTTGTGGCTCTTAATTTCTCTATTTTTCTTTTAATTTGACACCAGGCAGTTTTGCTAACTAGAGAGTTTGCTCCATAACAATAAACATAATTGCTTCTAGGCACTGATTTGTTTCCATTGGGAATATATGGACACACAGCTGCACACTCCCCAAGGCAGATATATTTGCCTTGACTTGAATGGGCAATAGACACAGAACCAACAACAGGCAAGGCGGCCATGCAAGGCCCACAGAGTCAGCCAGCCAGGCAGCAACACCTAGGGGTCTCAACTATGGAGATTTAACTCAATTTATTTGCATGTCATTATCACTCGAAGAGGTAGCAATGGCCCTTTAAAACCTGAAATCTGTGTCACTAATGCCGGGAAGTGTTAACTGATCAAAGTGCAGAATTCAGTTAGTTATGAACAGGTGGCTTATTTTTCTCCACCAGTATTAGAAGATCTCCTAAACTCCTGGAGGGGGTGAGGGGGGGAAACTACCCCCATGTACCCTTGCCCTTCTACTGGAAACAGTGGGGTGGGTCTCAGGACTAGGAGAAAGCTAGCAGCAGCCATCATTTACAGGATGTTGTCCTAAGCATTTTAAATGGATTATCTCATTTAATCTTCCTAACAACCCTATGAAGGATGTACTATTATCCTCTATTCTGCAGCTGAAAAACAAAAATACTGAGAAATGGAGAGGTTAAGCACAGGATCTGCTCAAGACTGCATAGTTATCAACTCTGGACAGTATCGGTCCCAGTGAGCTTTTAATAACTGTAAAATACTGCCTCCCCCTGACAGAGGCTAACATTAGATTTCTGAACCTCATTCCTGTCTAGAAGAGGAGAGGAGAAAGAAAAAGGACTATTCGCTGCTGACAATTCAAGTGAAGGCCTAAAAGAAGTGATTCAGACAGTAATCTCTCTCTCAACAGCTTTACTGAGATATAATTCACATTACCATACAATTCGGTGGGTTTTAGTATATTCAGAGAGTTGTGCGATCACCACAGTCAATTTCAGAACATTTTTATCACCACAAACAGAAAAAGGAATCACACAATATCAGGTCTTTTGTGAATGACTTCTTTCACTCAGCTTAATGCTTCTGAGGATTACCCTTGTTGCAGCATGTGTCAGGACTTGACTGCTTTTCATTGCCAAATAGTCTTCCACTGTGTGGATATACCACATTTTATTTACCCATACATTGGTTGTGTTGTTTCCACATCCTGGATAGTATGAATAATGCTGCTATGAACACTGGTGTGCAGTTTTTGTGTGGATGTATCTTTTTATTTCTCTTGGGTATATACTCCAGGATGGAATTGCTGGATCACACGGCAACTCTTATGTTTAACCTTCTGAGTAACTGGCAGGTCATATTCCAAAGTCACTATACCTTTTTACATCCCCCCCCAAAATTTATGAGAGTTCCAATTTTTCCACATCCTTGTCAAATGGACAAAACTTCTCTTTACTGGGAAAACTACAGAGCTATAGTCCTAAAAGCTGTCGACCTTCTTGAGCTCTGCTGTAATTGCCTGGGTGACCTTGGGCAAGAACCTTTACTACCCTGGCACCTCAGTGTCCTCACCTATAAAGTGGAGGGCCTGGAGCAAATGGCTTCAGACTTCCCACTGTGCCCTGCATTTATTCATTCTGTCACATGATGGGAGACACCCTGACCAGTGGGGAGGTAGATGCTGTGAAACAGATAGCTTGAAGCTGACTACTCGATTGTGTATCTGACTTTGCATTAACTCAGTTTCCATTGTGCCTGAATAACCTTAGACTGTGACTATCATGCCTGCCTCAAAAAACAAATAAACAAACTCACAGAATCTGCTTATGCTATTAGGAAGAAAAGAGAAATGCCTTATTATGTAAAGGTTCCACTTGGCAATAACGGCAGACTGGCATTCAGGATTTTAGTTTCCTAAATTGGGGTTCAAAGATAGAAATGGATTCAAATGATAAAATGTATGTATTTATAAGAAATAATGTTAGGTGAAAAAAGCAGGACATAAACTATGTGTATGTGTGTGTGTGTGTGTGTGTGTGTGTGTGTGTATAGTTATAGTTTTATATATATATATACACACATAGAATAATAGTTATATAACTCTTGAACAACACTGGGGTTGGGGAGCCAGCCCGCTGACCCTCTATGCAGTTGAAAGTCCTTGTATGACAAAGAGTCAGCCCTCCGTTATGGGATTCCTCCATACCCGCAGTTCTGGGTTCTGCATCCACAGATTCAACCAACTGCAGATCATGTAGTTTCGATACTATAGTATTTACCTTTTTTTTTTTTTTTTTTTTTTTTTTGCGGTACACGGGCCTCTCACTGTTGTGGCCTCTCCCGTTGCGGAGCACAGACTCTGGACGCGCAGGCTCAGCTCACGGGCCCAGCTGCTCCACGGCATGTGGGATCTTCCCGGACCGGGGCACGAACCCGCATCCCCTGCATCGGCAGGCGGACTCTCAACCACTGCGCCACTAGGGAAGCCCCTATAGTATTTACTATTGAAAAAAAATCCTCATGTAAGTGGACCCGTGCAGTTCAAACCATGTTGTTCAAAGGTCAATTATATATAGAATAATAGGACTCTTCTATCTGAAAGGCAAAGCACCATAATATTAATCAGCTTTCTCACTGCTGTGTTTCGAAGTATGGAGTATTGACCATGTGTACCAGGCTGCACACTAAAAAAGCAGAACTCGGAACTACCAAATTAGATGTTCTGAGTGAGGCTCAAGAATCCTCAATTTTAGAAAAAAGTACTGAAAGTTTACAAACTACTGCAGGTAGCAGAAGACTGGCTGATTTCTTCTTTCCACATTATAGTTGTCTGTATTTTCTACATTTTTCTACGAAGAACATGTATCACTTTTGTAACTGGGGGATGGGAAAAGGGGAAATCGTTTCGTTTTGATAAAGGCAGGGAGATGGTGAAGGAGGGCAAAGAGCTGGCTTCTCCTCTTCCTGCTGCCCAAGTGTCTACAGAGGATGAAAAGAGGTCACATTTGCTTCTGGGTGATTTCCATGCCTCAGAGCCTAGACTGGACCTGAGAAAGCACTGGTATTTTTCCCATTTGGTGTCCTTCATACATAAGGGGAAACTACTGAAGCACTTGCCTTAGTTCTCCATTTGGCCAGGGCTAAATGCTCTGGGGCTGTCATGGATCCTTTGTCATCTCCCCATATTTTCTCCAGTTCTGGGACTCTAGAATTGTGGGAAGCTGTGGCTGCAGGATCCAGTAAGGGAGGTAAAAGAAGGGTGCGAGGGAAAAATAGTTAGTGAAGAGTCATATTGCTAGGGATGACAGGCTATGTATAAATATCAACTTACCCATGGGTTCAACAACAGTGTGGGGGTGAATAACATGAAGGAAGATGAATCTGAAGTCCAGTCCTGTTCCCACCACTTACTAGCAAGTTGTTTAATCCCTGTAAGTCTTGGATTGCGTATCCATAAAACAGGGCAAATGATATTTCTTTTCATATGGTTGCTGTAATAGATAATGCATATCTATTACTAGGTACCACGCTAGCAGGGCTTGAGGATACAGAGATAAACACAATTCATGTCTTCCAAGATTACTTCTTTTTTATGTAAAGTGAAGAAATAGGTCAACAGGGACTTCCCTGGTGATCCAATGGTAAAGAATCCTCCTTCCAATGCAGGGGACGTGGGTTTGATCCCTGGTTGGGGAACTAAGATCCCACATGCCATGGGGCAACTAAGCCCATGCGCCACAACTACTGAGCTCACACGCCTCAACTAGAGAACCCACCTGCCACAAACTACAGAGCCACGTACTCTGGAGCCCGCGCCACAACTAGAGAAGAGAAAAGCTGCACACCACAATTAGAGAGAAGACCACACGCCGCAACAAGTGCCGCAACGAGTGCCGCAACGAGTGCCACAACGAAAGATCCCTCATGCCGCAACGAAGACCTGATGCAGCCAAATAAATAAATAAATAAATGAAAAGAAACAGGTCAGTAATTCTAATAACCTTCCAACCAAAGAAACACTTTTGAATGAACCAACTTCATAACTGAGGCATCTCAATTCTCTCCTTTAGATGGATGAATAAATACTGCCCCAGTGAATACTTCTATCTTGAGGCAGGACAAGGACCAACACAAGGCCTGACTTGACCCAGGTGAATAACAGGACACTAACACCAAGAATTCAAGTTAGGTTTTGCTTATATCCATTACTATTTGTACATGCAAAACCTATCATTTTAACAATAGTCTGATTAGCACTGGAGTGGAGGACTGGGCTATGTTCCACGTCAGCGATATCAGCTATTAGAAAGGTCTGTAAGGTCCTCTTGCAATTATAAAATGCTCTGTAAATGCTAAATAAAAATAAAATAAGAAAACAATCCTCAGTTCTATTTAACTAATTTCATGTTGCTAGACAGATCTTTGGTTTCATACTTCAGTAAGAATACCTGTAGAAATCGAAAAAAAATAAGGAAAAGAACCTGATTATATTTTAGACAATCTTAGTATGATTAGATCCTATGTTTAATCCCACTCCAGTCACAGAGAATAATGTGAACCACTTGGCTCGAGTTTAAGATGATTTTTGGGAATAACTTATTAAATTAATATGAATTTGAGATACACAAACATGGTTTAAACTGTTTGTTTCAAGCACACACCAGCTATAGGAAACAGCGAATGGTGCACCTTACATGGAAAGAAAAGCAATCAATATATCATAGAGAAAATAGCTATTATTAACTGAATAATGAGAGGTTAGTTAGATTGAGCTTAGCATCTTATACTTTAGTTCAATACTTTCTGGGAGACTGAGCATGGGGAAGGAAAGGAAGGAAATCAATGTGTTTTCTAAGTTTCAGTTCCCTCTGGGTAAACTATGAAAGATAATTGCATAGTCACTACAAAGGAAAGCTGTAAAGAACTCAGATGCTCTAAATTTCCTAAAAATCTAGTCCGGACATATACACACATACATACCCCTGATTAACTACATCTTTTAATTTCCCCAAAGTCTAGCATAAATATAAGAAATCTAGCGACTAAAATGCTGCTTTGTGCAACAGATGTTTCTGAAAAGTCTGGCTGCAAAAAAAAGTTTGCTAACTGGATCAAGTCAAACGCATTAGGATTATTTAATAGACCACTTCCAATTAAACAAAATAAAGACTGTTATTAAAAATAATTTCTTTCCACTGTACACAAGTTCTGGATCCCTGGAGGTCTGCCCCCTTTAAAACAGGGCTCACCACGGCAACATGCACGCACACCACTTCATCTGGACCTGTGCCTTATTTAGCAACCATCTCTGGCTCTCATACCCATCCTTGGGCTCACCCCTAGTAGCTGGGATTTGATGTCTCCTGCTGTTCCTCTGGTTTGAGAACTCAGCCCACTCCTGGACCATGGCGATGGCCTTGATCATCCTCCTAATTCCTGACCAGGACTCCTTTCCCTTTTTTTGGCTTTGCTACTTCTCTGCTGGCCATAGCTGTTTAAAGGAACCCTGTCCTCTCAGGGAGCGCAAGCTGATGACTCAGTTTACCTCCCTTCCCCTCCCTTACTCCTTTGCTCCCTCAGCTCAATTTATTTGTTTTCTAAGCCTGGAATTTTATGTATTTCACTTTTTTCAAGGTTGAAATCATTTGGACTTACAAGGGCTCTTCTGGCTATTTGCTGAAAGAACGAAGAAAACCAAAACACAAGATGGCAGGAAAATAACCAAGGTCCAGCACAGTTTCTAGTTCCCCCAGACACACTGAATCAGAAACTCTGGGGGTGGGTCCAGCACTCTGTATTTTAGTAAGTCCCCCAGGCGATTTTCATGAACACTGAAGTTTAAGAACCATTGCTCTGAAGAAAAGAGGATTTCTGACAAATATTTTGGACAAAATGAGGCATCTCATTAAGAAGTCTATATTACTGACACAGAAGAATGTTTAAGATATTCTGTGTGATAAAACCACAGCTATGGTATAATTTTTGTAATATATCTTCGAAGCGTATTTCCACGTGAAAAAATGTCTAGGAGGTTACACACTAAGCTGTTAATCGTGGTTAATTTAAGGGAAATCCATTCTCCTTTTCCTTTATGGATAGCTGTATTTTTTTATTATTTATTATTTTTATTTATAGCTGTATTTTTTTATTTTTCCTTTACGGATAGCTGTATTTTTAATCTATAAGCATATATTATTTTATAATTTAATAAAAGGTTAATCTAGGCATCTTCCACTCCTCTCTGGCAAAACTGAGAGGTAAAAATTAACTCAGTCCCCGGTAGACCTCAGTGTCTGGACTAATCCAGCTTTGTGAGGCTTTAGGGAATTCTAGAGGAAGTGAGGCAGAGAGAGTGTTCGGGGCTCCATGACTCAGTCAGTGCTTCTATGTAAAGCTGCTGTGCCAGAAAATGACAGGTCATAAAGCCTAGGAGATTCTGCTCTTCTTAAATAAGCCAACTTAAAAAAAGGATGGTGGGGTTTGGAGGGAAAACAGAACAGACTAAAAACTTAATGAGTTCTTTTGGAAGACACCAATTTGTTTCTGGGAAAATTTTCTTTGTTGCAGAAATTATGTATTTAAGTGTCCCATTTTTCATCCCCTATTTGTGATCTAACAGTCATCCTGCAATTATGATGGTCCTTCTTCAAGCTGGCTCCAGGTAAAAATGGCATACACATATGTTAGGCTAGAAAGCGGCTTGAAAATAAAATAGATTAGTGGGAAATTATCCAGGGAGAGACAAAGAGAAGACGAAAGAAAGGTGAGTGTGTATAAACATATCCAAGATCAAGTGAGGTCCTAACAAATATCCTTTAGCTTATGATGCATCGTAGGAAAATCCTGAGGTTTCCACGGGTTGCTCTCATGGGGACTACTCAATTCTTTCAGCTCTGGCAAGTTTCCCATCAGAAGCACTATATGCATTCATAAAGGTTCCCAAAGCACTTTACCTGTATTATCATCATGCACAGAAGCCACTCAGTGTAATCTGTACACATTCTCTTGCTCTTCACTGTCTATAAGCATGTGGGTGTGGCAGAAAGAGGAAATACAGTTGTCTCCTTCAGGATAGCTGTTGTCCCAGAAACCAGAGAAACTCGGTAAAAAAAGCTTTCTGTTATCTTTAATAATTAATTGGTTCATCTTTACTAAAGGAAAACTACTTTCATATAAGTGGTTTTGAGGGAGGGAGGTCTTTCTACTTTGAGCTAAGAAAATCGACAAAAGTTACCCCAATGTGTTCTTATCAATAAAATGGGAAATAAAAGCTAATTTACAAGGTTACTGCAACGATCACAAGTGTGTAAGAGGAGAGGGACAATAACAAGTTAGTGCTTAATGGGGGCAGTTTCAGTTTGGGATGATGGAAAGAGTTCTGGAGATGGATGGTGGTGATGCTGCACAACAATGTGAATGTGCTTAAGGCTGCTGAGCTGCACAATTAAAAGTGGTTCAAATGGGAAATTTCATTATGTATATTTTACCACAAATTTTTTAAAAGGTATGTAAGGCTCCTAGCACAGTGCCCGGCTCTTATTAGGTGCTCAAGAAATGCTAGTCTTATTCCCCTTATAAAATTTTTTAATTAAAAAAAAGACAGTATAAAAAGCCAAATAAAATCACGCTCCTTTCCCTATTTAATTGTGAAAGGCTTTGACTCTCAGGCAAAGCCAGCTGGCACCAGTACCGGGTAGTGCCACAGCAAACGTCTGAGTAGGAGAAGGGAGGCTACATTAGTCATAATCCCTCTGGCACGTTCAGTTCCCAGTCCACCCACAACCCTGGTATGGCGTCTCCCAGAATATCAATCCTACAGCCCCCAACATCTTGCGAAGAAAGCTGGGAAGCTTAAACCATTTCCCAGACCAGACTCCAGCTCGTGAGGGCAAAAGTATTCACAGTGGCAGCTGGCTCCCGTTAAGTGGGGGAGTGACAAGACGCTAGTACTGAACACCAACTGGATAGGCCTGAGCTTGTTCCAGTCCCCAGCATTAAGCTGATGGTATCTCTGATGCCTTTGGTTGGATTTAATGGACACAGAGGCCAGTAGTCTCGAAGGCCCGGTAAAAGAAGATTAAAAATGCACTTGTCTGCAGTTCAGAGAAAACAATGAACGATTATGTGTTGTAAATCATAAAATAGAGAAAGGGAAAAATAGATGACTTATCTTCAGGCATGTTAGAACATGGCTTTTGATGGGTAGGCTTAATTAGATCTTGATGCAATGTTCAGATAGATCATCATTAACATCCCTCGAATTTAGCTCAAGGAGAATGAAATACTTGGGGTACCAATATCCAATTAATTCCAAAACAATACTTACTTTAGGGTCTGAGCTCTTGAACTTTAACCTTTCCACCAACTCTATCATAGCCGCCTTCAGTCCGCCTGAATCTTTGCTCTAGAAGAAAGAAAAGTCAGGGGTCATCAGACAGCATTTTGTTGCTCTCTCGAACACAAACAGCATTTCATGGGACAATGAAACGGAAGGCAATTTCTTCTTATCACCCGAGAGGACTAAACGACTAAGAAAAGATGTGTTGCCCCTCTTCCTCTTCTCTATGGACAAAGAGGGTCAGGACATAAATTGCCCAGTGACCTGAGACAACAATTGGAACGAAAATTAAATGCAATTTGTACAGGCTGACTCACTGCTTCATCTCAGGGCTCAACTGCACCAGTATTCACAGAGGGCTGAGGCTTTGCAAAAGAGATTTCTATCTGGGATGTCTATTTTATGACCAAGTGATTTTTATTTTAAACTTCTACATCACAAATACAGAAGTATGCAATATTAAATATTCTCACAAAAATAAAAACAAAGAAAATTCCCCAAGATTTAACCCTAATTGGAAATGGTATTTCAGTGTATTCAGTTGAATACAGGTTTTTGAGTCAGAAATATAAGGTTTCAAATTTGGGGTCGGCATTAACGAGTTGACTAACCTCAGGCAAATACTGACTTTCTTGAAAACTTCTCCCTCTTCGATAAAATGGGGATTATAAAAAGGGTTATTTTGAAGCTTAATTGAAATGCTGTTTGTAAAGGCGTTAGCACACTACGTGGCACACAGTAAGTGCTCAATAAATGTCACCTATTATATTGTTGTTATTACTGCATTATAATGATTTAGACTAGCAAAATCCAACAGAAATATAATGTAAGCCACAAATGCAAGCCACATATATAATTTTAAGTGTTTGAGTAGTCACAAAAATAAAAGGAAATTAATTTGAATACATTTTACTTAACTCAGTATATCCAAAATATTATCATTGCAACATGTAATTTCAACATGAGGTATTTTATACATTTTTTTCATACTAGGTCTTTGAAATCTAGTGTGTATTTCACACTTACAGCCCAATTCAATTTGGACTTACCACATTTCAAGTGCACCAAAGCTATCTATGGCTAGTGACTACTGTACCGGTCAGCACAGATTTAAAGCACAGACTAAAGCCACACTGCCTGGATTCAAGTCCCAAATCTACCACTAGATCTGTGTGACCTCAGGCAAGTCACTTAGCCTCTCAGCGCCTCAATTTCCTTATAGTATGAAGCTAATAATAGTACCCATTTCATAGGGTTGTAGAAAGACAACATGAGCTCATATACATCAAGGTACTTGGAACAGGGCCTGGCACATGCTAAAGACAATAGATGTACGAGACATATTTATTATTACTGTCTGTCTCCCTCACAATATTTTAAATTCCTTAAAGGTAAGAACTACACTTTTTACCTCTATCTGTGTTCAGCATCAAGAAGGTGTTCAAAAAAGTCTGCTGAATAAACAAATGAATATGCAATCTTAAGATATGAATGCCCTTATAATAATACATGTGTGTAGCACAATGTAAAGTCACATGAATTAGTTTATTTTCTTATCTCAACTCCTTGGGGATAGGATAGGATAATCACTCTCATTTTACCAGTGTTGGAAAGGAGGCATGAGTAAGTAAAATGACTTGTCATTTTTATGGGTATGGGACAATAAATAAGTACAATATAAACAAGTACTACAAATGTCTGTTCTTCAAAATTGGCCTCAGAATCAGTGATAGTTTCCAAATTTGGGGGGAAAATTCCAATTCCTCCAAAACAGGACCTACTTAGTAAGACTCCATCATATAGATTAAAACAGACTAAAGCCTAAATCCTTTTTTCCCCTCTAACCTCCTTTCTCTCCCAAGTCTACACAGTAAAAGTCTGATGTAACCTAAGACCGATATCTGCTTTAGATGTGCTCTCCAAACACAGCTTAGCTGACATTCCCATCCTAACTGTGGTTCTAAACTTTAATAATTTGTATTTTTAGTTTTACTTTTAAAATGATGACAACTTTCCAAATTTCTTCACCAATCTAAATCTTTCATCTCTGGTCTCACAGCAGACAGGTGGGAAAAGGAATCCGGAGGTCACACACCAGGGGAGTGCATGAGACCCAAAGTACCTAAAAAAGGGTTAAATTGCCAGACACAATCCTGCTTTTATGAGATGATCAGACAATAAAGACTGTCTGGTGATATCATTCCTCTAACCTGCTTCTCATTGGCTGGAACAAGCAGGTCACTTGTCCCTGGAAAACTCTTTTCCCCCACATCCCAGCTGCCAGCACCCATTTTAAGCTCTTCAGCAAGAGCCTTTGATATATTATGACTTTCCCCCTGGCTCTAGAGAACAGAAAGGAATGCACCAAACTGTGTCTTAAAACATTCAGAAGAGAAACAGGACGACGAAGGAATCCCTAAGAAGCAGACAGCCTGTTTGCAGGCAGCTGTGCCTTGTGTGGAGAGATAAGGGAACCCTTAGCCTTCTTTCATAAAAACAGTGTGTCAGCAGAATCCTTCCTCCTTTTTACAAAGCATCCGCAGCACTGCCTACCCAGGGGAGTGACAGAGGAGAGGCACAGAGACTCTTCCTTCAGGAAATTCACCCATACTACCTCCCCACCCTTCTCTCTTTGAGAATATTCTCAGAGATAATTGGGGTCTGTATTGAGCCAGCCTCTAAACGGGTGGTGAAAAAACCTTCCCCAATAGCTTTTTTAACCCCTCCCCCACCAAATAAGCAGTTGGTCAGAAGGGAGAGGGTCCTCTGGGCAGACCCTCCTCTGACAGCGGCAGAGCTGGGTAAGAGTACAAATGGACAACCCTGGCCCCAAAGCCACTTCCTTTCTTTTCACACACCCCAGTCCCTTCCTGCACCTCAAGGAGCATTGTACACAGATGTTCAAGCGAATACATCCAAGCTCTGGGCACATCTCTCTCAAACAGTCGCCTTGGCCACACCTGGGTCCTACAAACGCGCATATCAGGGGCGGGGTCTAATGGTTTGGTCCACCTTTGGGAGGATGGGCTCAGAAAGAGCCTCTGCAGGCCCTGGACGCAGGGTCAGGACATTTCATCAGGTAATTCTTGGGTCCTGGATACTTGGAGAGCGGTCTAGAAGGGGGCAGGCATGGCCAAAGGAAAGACCCTCAAAAGCATAGGGCAGGGGCACAGAGCTGTCTAGGTCTAAGGTGGTATTTGAGTATGAGTGGCCCCAAACCATCGGGTAGTATCATGTTTTAGTTAATTATTTGTTTGCAGAGGGCAGTCATCAGTCAAAAGGTAACTGGAATAGACAATACTTTCAGAGTTCCCTACTGTGGTAGAATGGAGGAGTTGCCTCTGAAACCTGTGTTCTAATTGAGAAGTTAGACGAATTCTAACCTTGTAGACATTTGGTTCCATAAATGGCCAGATTATGCTATGTCAGTCCCTGGGGGAAGCACTGTGAGTGAAGAAGTGAGATTCGCCTGATACCGCTCTTCCTCACCTCCATTCCACACAATGCATTCCAAGAACACAGGAGCTCAATGTGAGCCTATCTTGTTTATGTACCTCTTTCCTCCCCCAAGAAGAGTGTAGATTAAAACAAGACAAGCGCTATGTTGTGTAACACCCCTCAAAGTTTGATCCATCTATGGAGATGGGGGATGCTTCATAAAAGCCAACTCCTAGGGATGAATCATAATAAAGCCAAAGAAAGGACAAAATGCCTACATTTGAAGGTATTCTTTATTCTCCAAGGCACTTTCATATGCTCTTTCATTGGCATTTCACAATAAACCAAAAATTCTCACTTTACAGCTGGGGAAAATGGCTGGTGAAAATCAAATGAGAAACCCCCAAATCACAGAGCCCATACACTGTTTAACTAGCATTACACAGTAATACAATAACTAAAAGGTAGTGTATTCACAGTGTACAATAGAGAGAAATGGTTCTGTGGAAGTCAAATGATGTCCACCAAATCACAGAGCTAGTCAGTAGCAAAACCAGGATCAAAAAGATCTAAATGAAAAAGATTTATAACATATACAAGAGAAGAGGTTGGTATCAAGAATAATGCGAAAATACATAAGGGATTCCTGTAAATAAGAAAAAGCCAAATAAGCATAAAAAAAATCCCAACAAAGGATATGAACATAACAGAAATGCGAAACGGCTAACACACATATGAAAAGATGTAAAAGATGCTCTAACTTACTTGTAATTATCATATCATTTCTTATCCATCACATTGAAAAAAAAAGTTTTGATTTGATAATACCGAGTGATGAGAGACTTTGGGCAGGCTGGGGATTTTCATATGTTGCTGATATAATATAATAAAGCTACTTTGAAATCACATGCCTAGCAAGTCCATTTTTCACTTTCTCCCCTTGAGAAGCACTAACATGGGCCAGGGAGGTATGAAAAACAGTATCTATGGCAGCACTGCTTGTAATACTGAAAAACGGGCAACATCCTAAACATCCATCAATAGTGGGTGGCCAAATAAACTATGGAATTAACAAATGGGATCTGATATAGCAAATAAAAAGAATGAGACACAACGCTGAATTTTTTAAAAGTTGCAAAACAATGCATACTATATCATTTATTTAAAAAGCATAAAACTATTCATTTTTATGGGTGATACATATGTATGTAAAAGACTAGAAAGCAATGACTGGAAGGACTAGTAGTGGGAATAGTAGTAGGAAGAGTCTTCGACTTACATAAATTTATTCCTATTATCTAATTAAGATTTAATATACAAAAAGGAAGGGAGGGAGGAAGAGAGGACAGATCTAGGGCTTCTGCTTCGAGTGTCTCTCTCCATGAGTTTGCCTAAGTATAAATACTGGGGCACTGTTCCTTTTGCATGCAAACATGAACCAAAGGTATAAGAAAGGGTTCTCTACCTAGTATTCATGTATCTATTTCCGGGAGTTTGAAATCCCCAAAGCTGTACACAAAGTTTGCAATGTACATGCACTTTTCTATGAAAAGGGACTTGAGCGCTCCCCAAAGTCCCCCAAAAGTTTAACTTTCCTAGTGTAAAGGGCATTGCATAAAGAGAAAGGAGACTCAGGCTCCATTCCTACTAATTGCTATATGAGCTTGGAAAAGTCATTTTACATCTCTGAGTTTCTGTTTCTCAACCTGTAAATGAGGAAAATGGGCCAAATCAGAACCTACAGATTTGCAGGCTGCAGCCTACACAACTTTGGTTTTGTTGTGTTTTTAGAGTGTTGTCCCACACAGCATACTAGAAATTTTAAATTCATTGTCAACATTTAAAAACCAGGAGATACGACATAATAAAGATTTCCAGCTTCTTCTAAAAATCTGAAAGGTATGACTGTACTGGGCTCCCTCTCCCACATAGCAGCAACCGGCTGAAGCTGAGTAGCAACTACCCGCTTTAGGCAAGGCAAGCTCCCTCCAGTTTGCCATAGTTACCCTGGCTGGCTTCTCTCATTTACATTACCTTTCTGGTCCCTGTAGACATTTGAAGTTGCTACCCCTGCAAGAACTCCCTCTGAAAGTTTTCTGTCTCTAAGGGTCCTTGTGTTTGAACACCAAGGAAGTTGGCATGTTTTTCTTCAAAGGGGTTCAGAATACCTCATAAAC
Source organism: Stenella coeruleoalba (assembly GCF_951394435.1). Classification (NCBI taxonomy): domain Eukaryota; kingdom Metazoa; phylum Chordata; class Mammalia; order Artiodactyla; family Delphinidae; genus Stenella; species Stenella coeruleoalba. The sequence goes on from NC_137154.1 coordinate 22,949,240, forward strand.
ACATGTCCATCCATTCACTCCAAAACACAGAAATAATACAGCTCATTCTAATGCAAACATTCTTTGAAAATGGGCAAGAGGCAGAAACAAAAGTGGAATATGGTAGGTAAAAGGGACATCAGAATAAGATCTTGACAACCAGTCTCTGTACTTTCATGGGAGTCAGTCTAGTCTAATGCCAATAACCAGCTGGGCACCAAAAGAAAAGTCATGTGTCAGTAGAAATGTAAGTGTAAATCACTTAATATCCTAAACTGGTTCCTAAATATTGAATTCTGTATTATAAAGAATCAGAAGATGCTGAGTTCAGAAAGAATACTGGCTGCGTATTTTGGTTTTTTCCTATCCCACTAGCCTTGTGTTGCTACCATGCTTAAAAAAAAAAAAATCAATCCAACTTTCTATCATTTTCACAAAAAGGTTTTTTTGGGAGAAACGGTGGAAAAGGACTGGGAGATAGAATATGTAAGAAGTCCTCCTAAGGAATCCAATCAGAAAGCAAAGCCCTGACAAAAGGAAATGAAACTGAATTTTAGTACGCCATAAAATTTTAGTTTCACCACGCCATGTCCAAAAATTCTTTACCATCTTCTTCACATGACTTGATTTTCCAACTCCAAATCCACTCCTATGTTAGGCAACCACCTTTATATAGTTGCTTAGATCCAAAATATTTTGGGGGCCTGAGCAAACCTACCCCCAAGTCTTTTCAGACCTAACTCTAAAACACAGGCCAAGTCCAACTACTCTTCACCATCTCCACTATTCCCTGTTTGGTCCTAATCCAAGGAGCAACACCACTCCCACTCGCCTACCCTACACTCCATTCCCCACACAGGCACCAGAGGGAAATTTTAAGAACGTGAATCAGATCACTCATTCTCCTGCTTAAACAGTCTATGGCTACTCAGAAGGAAATCCAGTATCTTTACCATGGCCTACTTGACAGTCTGACCTCATCTACTACCCGCTACCTGGAACCCTGACTCATTATCCTCCAGCCATCTTTTTTATCCTCAGTAAGCTTGTTCCATCTCAGTGCTTCTACACTCGCTTACTTCCTCCATTCAGATCACTATGCCACCAGATCTTCCCACCACTGGCTCTAACTATACCCAGTCCTTGTCAGATCCTTAAACAGCCTCTCTCTCATTCCCCATTCCAGCCACTCTCTTTCTCCTTCCCCTAGTTTGTTATTCATGGCATTTATCATTATTTAAAATGTTATTTACTGTTTAACTTGCTTGTGTCTGTTTTGCTGACAACAAAAGCTCCATGAGACCAGTACTTAGAATTGTTCACTGTTAAATTCCCTACAGCCCCAAATACTCCACCTGACTGAGTGAATAGATCAAAGGAAAAAAACACCACGCCACTAATTTCAAACAACATAGAAAAATATCTTAATGAAACTGTACCTCAAAAAATTGTGGTAAAAATTAAATGACATAATATGTAGGAAGTTTATAGCACAGAACCTGGTACCTACTAAGTTCTCAATAAATTTTAGTTATCATTGTTGTTATTGTTATTATTAAGTGATTAAGTCTATTGAGTGACTGACTGCTAAGTATCAAGTACTGAGCTAGAGAAGTGCTGAATGGAAAAAAATGAACAAAACAATCTGATACAATCAAAATACTCTGTAAAATATCTAGGAAGAAAAATCCAGATGGAAGGGAAAGAATAGTTTTTTTGTTTGTTTTTGTTTTGTTTGTTTGTTTGTTTTTTGTGGTACGCGGGCCTCTCACTGTTGTGGCCTCTCCCGCTGCGGAGCAACAGGCTCCGGACACGCAGGCTCAGCGGCCATGGCTCACAGGCGCAGCCGCTCCGCGGCACATGGGATCCTCCCGGACCAGGGCACGAACCCGTGTCCCCTGCATCGGCAGGTGGACTCTCAACCACTGCGCCACCAGGGAAGCCTGGGAAAGAATAGTTTTAATAGTCTGATTAGAATATTCATAAAGTATCTACTAAATACCTTCACAGAGATAATAAACATCAGGAGATTGCGTCAGTACAACTTAGAAAGGTTAAATGTAAGTGAGAATAATTAAGAGTAGAGGCTAAATGGGATGGGTGAATGAAAATGTCCTTTGGGGTTAGACCTGGATTCAAATCCTAATCCTTCCACTTACAAACTAGGTGAACTTCCACAAAGCTCAACCTCTTTGAGTATCAGTTTTCTCATCTGTAAAATGAGAATCAGAATAATACAGGTTATTGTGGGAGTTATATTGAGATCAACTGAAATAATGAGGTGAAAAGCACCTGACCTAAAGCCACTTAATAATTATTATTATTATTCTAATCTCGGGAAAGAGCCTCAAAATTCAACAGCAGATAAGAGTTTCTAGACTCTCTTAGTTTTATAACCTCAGCTAAAGGCTAGCATTTCCATTCTTCACACACATGAAGTCAGAGTCTTTCACTCAACACAGATTACCCTGCCAGGGTTCACAGAGACCCAAAGAACAGAGTGGAGAACAGTAGGGGTGCCTCTAACCTCTTTCCCCCACGACTGCCTACTGGAAAGAAAACAGAGGCTATTTTCTAACTAGAAAATAAAGGGTGTACTGCCCCTGCCTCCTCTCCACTTCTATAAAAATTTCCTACAGTTCAGAATGTAAAACAGAATTTAAAGAGGACAACCAGCAAGACTTGGAAACCTAAAATTAGACACACCAGCTGTGTTTTGGTTAGCTAGTGCACATGGCACCAGCAGGACACTGAAATATACAGGAGCCTCTTCTCTGAAGACAAGTTTTTCACCAGCCTATCTACCCACCAGCATAGAGCAGTCAGAAGGAACAGAAGGAGAGGGGGCTGAACAGCGTTCACCAAAAGAAACTTGGTGTCCGAACTTCTACTTCTGCCAGACTACCTGGTCTGGAATTGAACGCAGAATAGAACCTTAGTTGACTCTGTAAGGATAATAAGAGTCACTAATTGCTGAGGGATTATTATATTCCAGGCACTGTGCTAAGCTCTTTACATGTATCATCTTGTTTGTTCTTCACTACAACCCAAAAAGGAGAAATAATTATTATGCCCATGTTACAGATGAGGAAACCAAGATTCAGAGAGACTGAGTGAATTCTCCAACATGACACAGGTAATAAGTAGCAGAGCCAGGATTCAAACCCATAGACTGCAAAGCCAATTAAGGCAAGACTGCTTGGTCTTTCATATTCATTCTCCCATTCTTCCTTAGTAAGAGACTCCAGTTTTAGCTGGACACACCATGGCCTGAAGAAAAGACTGTTTCCCATCCTCCCTTGCAACTAGATAAGGCCATGGGACTGAACTCCAGCCAATGAAACATAAGCAGCAATGCATGCAACTTCTGGAGGGTTCTCTTAAAATAAAGGGGTGTTCCCATCTTCACTTTCCCGTGCCTGCTCTCCTGGAACTCAGATGTACTGGCTGGACCTCCAGGAGTCATCTTGGTCCATGACAAGAACCATACCCTAAGGATAGCAGAGCAGAGGTAGAAAGAGCCTAGATTCCTAATAACTGCATGGTTCCTCTATACCAGCTTTGGACTGCCTACATCCTTCTATACAAGAGAAAATAAAACATCCACCTTGTTTGAGCTGCTGTTATTTTGGATTTTTCCAAATTATTTCATTATTTCAGATGCAGTTAAACTTAATGTAAACACTGATATAGTAAATCACTATGCAACACTCTCTCTTTCAGTTCTTCATTGATGCCCTGTGACTATGTGAGATTATTATACTTCATATCATACATTTACCAAATATTTCATGTATATCTACTCTCCAACAGGCACTGTGCTAGGTGCTGGGAACACAAAGATGTGTAACATACAGTCCTAACGCTAGAAGAAGAGTTTATGACCCACGCAAGACAGAGACATGGTGGGAAGAAATAATATTGATGTAGTATACTGTATTTAATGCTATAATAGTACAGGCTGTTGCTATGGGAACACAGAGGACAGCTGCCTAACACTCTAGTCATATCTACCTAGTAAAATCCTATCCATCTTTGAAGGTCCACCTCAAATACCACTTCCTCTAAGAAATCTTTCCTGATTCCACGTCTCCAGCTGAAAATAACTTCTCTTTTCTCTGAGTCCCCACAACATACTATTTGTACCTCTCTTCTAGTATTCATACGCAAATAAGCATGTGAAAAGACTATAAGCTTCCTGATGTCAGGCATCTTTCTTTATCAATATCCGTCATGTAGCACACCTTAAGTGCTCAAAAATTATTCACATAAATAAAATTAACTTAAAAACACCAGTTTTTGACAAAAAAGCTAACTATATGCTACAGTTTGGATGTAGTATAATGCTTTCTCTAATATCCTGTTGAAGTTAAAAGCAGATTGCTCTGTTACCCGATCAGAAACTAGCTAAATACATTTGAAGTGAGCTTAATTTATAATTAAATGTTCGACAAGAATAATTTAGCACACCACAATATACATCAGTCATTGCCTATATGGTTACTTGCCATAAATTATAGACTGAGCACTTAGAGTATCTGGAAGATTTTGCTTGGTTGGTTTCATTTTTTTTCATTCTTGACTCTTTTTTTTTTTTTTTTTTGCGATACGCGGGCTTCTCACTGTTGTGGCCTCTCCTGTTGCAGAGCACAGGCTCCGGACGCGCAGGCTCAGCGGCCATGGCTCACGGGCCCAGCTGCTCTGCGGCATGTGGGATCTTCCCGGACCGGGGCACGAACCCGTGTCCCCTGCATCGGCAGGCAGACTCCCAACCACTGCACCAACAGGGAAGCCCCTTGATTCATTTTTGACATCGGAAAAGGGCATCAATATTGATTTTTTTATCCCCCAATGTCATGTTGGCTTGATCCCTATCATAGTCGCACACACACCCACAAACAAGATTCTCATCTCTGCCCCACATATCCGCACTGAAGTTTTTGTTTCACCCCTTCTTGGTCTGTACTCTTGTCTTCTCTTCTGAGAGGTCCATTAGTCTCTGTGCTCCTTCCTGCTGCACAACAGATTTACTCCCTGGCTCTGGATATTAAACCCACAACAGGAACAGGAGCGTGAAACTGAGCTAGTTATCCCAGATTGAACTGTAACTTCAAGCAGAAGACACACTGCGCACTGACACTGACAGATCTCTGGCTTCTCAGTTTGGGTCCGATGCAAGGGAAGAGAAAAGGTGGGTGTTATCAGTGGACAGCAGGGCAACCTCCATGTTGTGGGCTGTGGTCAAGAAAAGGTGGTGCCACAGACACATAGTCCTTTATCCCCAGAGGGGCTTAAGAATAATACACCTACTGCATCAGCAACCTTACCCTGAAAAGCAGTCATCTAATAGTACAATATGCCTATTAACCTATTAATCTATTCTGATTGAAAGGTCAGGGAAGAGAAAAAAGAGGGCACTGGATTCTTGGGAGAGAGCAGGGAAAGTATGGACCTTTTCCCTCAACAATCCTCTTGATAGTGTGTACCCTTAATTCTGTGGTCTTCCTCCTAAAAACAGTAACTCCAGTCTAACCACAACATGAAAAGAAGACAAATCCCAATAGAAAGACATTCTATAAAATATGTCTTTTTTATAGAATGATCATCCCCAAAGATTTTGATTTAAGGCTGGGCTGAGGCCAATCACAGGTATTTTCTAAAGAATCTCCCTCCACAGGTGATTCCAAAATGTGGCAACAAGGTGAGAAACACACTGTTTAACCTACTGTTTAACCTACCTGCCACTCCTCTTTCATTCCAATATACTCCAGAGTGACCTTTCTGCTGTCCCTCCAACACCCCAAGTTCACCTCTACCTTAAAGCCTTTGCATTCACCATTCTTTCCGCCTTAACCACTCTTCTCCCAGACTTTTTCTTAATTCTTAGATTATAAACTGTAATTTTAATAACAAAGATTGTGGGAAGAGTCCACGTCCCTAACTGAACATAATTAGATGACTCTTCCCCTCCACTTAACCCTGCAGAAGCCCTCTAGGCTCTCTTTAATGAAGTTCCATCACCATGAATGTTGAATCCCCTGAAAAACTGAGCTATTGTCAAAGAGATCCCCATAAGCTCACATTCCCTCCACAGTATTTTCACCTGTGTTAACAGCACATTACAATTGCCAGAACTACACTACTCCTCTCACTTCAAGAGCCATCTAATTCCTTTTTGAAGAGTCCTATGAACCAAACCGATCATCTCTGCTATGAATCACTGGACTTCGTGCAAAAGGCACTGAGTGGTAACACAATAGGAGGTTTTCTCTAGATCTCTGCAAGATCTCATAATTCAGGTCTCTGCCTTAATGTCACATGCTCAGAGACACCTTCCATGACTACTTGGTCAAAAAGTAACTCCCTCCTGCCCTCCTGCCACATCACTCACTCTTTCGTTGCTATGACTTATTGTTTTCATAGTACACACTACCATCCAAAATTACCCTCCCTTATCTCTCTCCCCAGCTAAAGGGTAAACTCCATAAAAGCTAGGGCCCTGTCTGTCCTCTTCACTGCATACGTCCCAGACTTATTACAGGTAAAGAAAGTACATTTTGAAGAGTAGACTGAGATGGAGAATCCCAGAACGGGAGGCCTCACTTTAACTTTCCATCAACCATTTGTGGCAGCTTCAATCATTCCCTTTACCTTAGTCTTAGCTTTTGTCTTATTCTATACAAATAAATAAGACACAGACTGAACCACTGTGTAGACAGCACTTAATGGTTTTATTAGAAGGTACTCCAAATCCTTTTAGTCAAGAATAAAAACATAAATAGGGAAATTACAGCAGACATTCAACCTTCTGCCTCCCTGCCAGAGCTGCTTATGAGCTGAGCACAGAGCCAGAGCCGCCGGCCATTACAAGACACAGCAGCGGCATACCCCCATCTCCAGCCCCTCCAGAGTCACAGCTGTCCGGAGAATATGCCTGTACCCTCCCGACCGCCCTGCCACTAGAGCCCCCTCGTTGGGGCGCCCCTGCAGTTGTTCTGTCACTTAACCAAACATTCTTCTTTCCAAATACCCATCTTAAAGACACACTCAAGGGCAAAGGGAGTGATTTCAAAACTTTTGGATCTGTCCATAACAAAGCCATGTTAAGAACTCCATAGATGCTTATAAGTACTTGCAGAACTCTGCCAATCATTTCTCCCTTTGCCATTTTATAAGACTCCACCTTTTCTTCAGGTGATCTTAGAGTGAACGAGACAAGTGTTTTTCAAACTACAGGACATGACCCATTAGGGTACAATGAAATCTATTTATTGGGAGAATCCAGAAATTTTTTTGAACAGAATAGAATACAAACAGAACACATCATATGCAATAACGTTAACAGTGCTCCGTTTGAGTTAAAGTATGTGTGTGTGCGTGTGTGTATGTAAACTAGACCACAATGTAAACTATATTTACATATAGTGGTTATCTGAACATAACCCCTACTGTAGGTTATGTTCAAAATAATTTTTTAAATTACTGGTCTAGAGTTCTGAATACATGTAATTGCACTTATACTGTTGAACAAAATGATTCATTAAATATAGCTATGAATGCAAATTCCCTTGACAACTTAAGAATTTTCATATGAAAATATCCATGAACCAGATCAAGCTCCTTTGTCAGACCCAATGACCCATTTTCAGAACCACAAATTACGGTCACAATAAGAGAAACCTGCATATCTGAGAGTTTATGAACCAGATGTGAGGTCATAATATGGGCTGTGTAACTATATTCCTACGATAAAACTGGAGCACAGGCTCAATTCAAATCTGCACCCACAGGATCCTTTGGAGACCAAATGCTCTGGAGCCACACTGGAAATACAGCACAAGAGGAAAGGTAGGACTTTAAAAGTCACTTCAGTGATTAGGGTTCAACTTATCCCTTCAAGGTGTTCACCTTAGTCCTTGAGGCATTAGCCTCCACGTTGCCTCTGCTCGGATCCCTTCTGGCTGTACAGTCACCCTGGTTTTCTGTCCATTCTGGCCCGCTCTGCAGTTTGCTTTACTCTAGCCCTCGCCAACAATTTGGCCTTCTACCACCAATATTAGCCACTCACAGCCCGGTTTGGCACTGAGATATCAAAACATATATTGTTCAAATCCCTCTCAACTCTGAACTTGTGCATTTAACTAGACTCCTCCTATTAATAATAATAAAAACAACAGCTAACATTTAAAGAGCACTTACAATGTGTTAAGCATTGTTAAAGTGTTATCACAAACTAAGTTATTGTATTCTCACAAAACACTACTTGATTTCTTAACTTTATACCCATTTTAGAGATACAGAAACAAGGCCAAACTGTTAAATAACTTGTCCAAGGTCAAAAAGCAAGCGGCAGAGCTAGGATACTTCCTGTTCCTCCCTAATCCCACACTGTGTTTTATTTTTTCTTTATTAACAGTTATTACATGTTTATTTGAGCATTTGTTGCTCTCTATTTCCTTCCAACACAATGTATACTCCAGTAGAAGCAGGGACTTCTTCCATTTTGCTATATTCTCAATGCTTAGAAAGCACCTGCCCTTGGCCAATGCTCAATAAATACTTGATGAATGAATGAATGAATGCAGTATAACAAAGATCCTCTTCTCTCACCATCATCATGCCAAGCCACTTTTAATATTCCAAGAGACCTACTTTCTTGTCAATAAGTAAATGTACACTGCCCTCAAAATATATGAAACCAGAGGTGAAATGAAACTAATTAAAGCTACAAACAAGCTCTAAACAAGTTCAAATTTTTATTGAATAAAAACGATCAGCCCTTCATCCTAGCTGCCTAACAGAGCAAATGGTATGCCCTTTCTGAGGGGGGAAAATATGACTCTAGTGTCTACAGTTCTTTTAAACACAATGTCTGGTATTGAATGAAAAATTATCAGATGAGAATAATCATGAAAATGTGGCATATAACCAAGAATCAGATCCCAAAAGATAAAGAGAAATGGATCTTTAAAAAAAACAACCAAACAGGCATTCTAGAGTTGAAAAACACAATATCATAAATTAAGAATTTAATGACTGACACTCACTAGAGTATTTGCAGCTAAAATGAATAAATAAATAGGCACCTCTATGGAGTGATTTCCAAGACATACTGATAAGTGAAAAAAGCAAAACATAAAAGAGAATTTATATTGCCCCAAAACCCACAATTCCAGTTTCACCATGAGAAAAACATCAGACTAATCCAAACGGAGAGACAGTCTACCAAATACCTGACTGGCACTCCTCAAAACTATCGGCCAGGGGACCCTGGTACAGAATCATTAGAGGAAAAACTGGTGAACGTCTAATAAGGTCTATAGTTAAGTAATACTGTTCCAGTGTTAACATAAGCAGAGTACAGGAAACAGCTCTACTGATCTGAGTACATTTACCGATCACAAGAAACTGGGATGTGCATTTGATTATAGGCAGAAAGTGAGGTGGGCAGGGGGAAAGAAGATAAAAGAAAGCAAAGCCTACAACATGCTCAGAGTGGGACATTTAAAGGAGACCCTTTCCATACAGACTTTTGACCCTCCTACCCCTGCCAAAGAGTAAAATTCTAGAGTAAAGACAAACTAAAGTTGCCGCTATCTCACCCTCCAAAGAGGAGTGTGGGGAGCCATGCCTTGGAGCCGAACAAAACGGGGCGGTGGGGGGATGGGGTGCAGGACAGGATGAAAGAAATTCTTTAAGAGGCTGTAAATTTGGACAGGCACCTCCTGAAAATCTGTTCCAAGAAATCTCTCATGCAATTAATTTAGTTTAAGGGGGTCCTAAACAAGCTGTACACTTAGGCCTTATCAGAAGCAAACTCAAATGCTCTTTCGAAGACTACAGCTTCAGGCCAAGGCTTGGGAAATCCCCACAAATAATTTTTCAAGGCAATGAAAAGCTACTCGAACATAACAAGCACAAAAGGAAAGAAGGAAACCTAAAAAACACCACAAAAACAATAGCTAGCAGAGAAAGGTCTATAAAGTCCTCAAATACTGGAATTATCAGTGACAGATTATAAATCAACATGCTTACTGTTCTTAAAGGAATAAAGAGGATAGCTACACCATGAAAAAAGATAATAAGAGGATATGATTCACAAATCTATACTAGTACATTTGAAAATTTAGACAAAATGGACAAACTTCTAGGAAAATGTAACTTATCAAAATTGACTTAAAGAAAAATACATAACCTGGACAGACCTATAACCACCAAATAAATTGAATCCACAGTCAATGGACTGGATACAAAACAAATGTATCCAATGTTGGATACAAAACAACAAAATTAATTCTTTCTCTCTCTTTTCAGATCCAGATGGCTTCCATGGTCAGTTCTACCAATCATTCTAGGAAGAAATATTCCAATCTTATATAATACACTTCCAGAACATTAAAAGAGAGAGAAAATACATGAGAAGCAACACTTCCTGACTCATACTATGAAGCCAACATAACCTTGATAGCAAAATCTCATGAGGACACTACAAGAAAGGAAATTTACAAGTTAACTTCTCCCATAAATATGAATGAAAAAATCCTACATAAATTATTAATAAACTAAATTCAAAAACATAAGGATACTTCATCACAACCAAGTTGAGTTTCTCCCAGAAATGCCAGGTTGTTTTAACTGTAAAATATACTAATGAAGGGATGGAAATAAGACCATATATATGTACACACCTGTATCTGAAAAAACAAACACTTGAACGATAAGCAAAAAACTAATAAAAGTGGTTACCAAAGGTGAAAAAGAGGCTTTTGAAACATGTGAACATAATACTGATTTTTAAATTTAATTTAATAAGTATATCAGTTAATGTAATTCATCACATCAATAAAAGAGTAAAATCACACGAACATGCAACAGATGCAGAAAAAGCATTTGATAAAATTCAATATCCATTCAATATTAAGAAAAACTCTTAAACTGGGACTAGAAGGGAACTTTCTTAATCTAATTAAATATATCTGTGGGGAAAAAACCCACTAGCACACTTGTGAAATGTTATGAATTATCCCTCAATTAAGAACAAGGCACAAATATTCACTATCCCTTCTATTCAACATTATACTGGAGGTCCTATCCAAAGCATTAAGGCAAGGGGAAAAAAAAAAAAAGAACAGGCATAAGGACTGAAAAGATACAAAAGCTTTCCCTCTTGCAAATAATATGATCATGTGTGTAGAATAAATTTACAGATTATTAGAATATGTAAGACAGTTTAATACGAAAATCAATATATGAAAGTTTATCATATTCCTATATACAATTAGAAAACAAAAATTAAAAACATTTTTTACAATACTATAAAACTGTAAGTATCCAGGAATAAATTTCAGAATGATGTCCAAGATCTTTCAGAAAAAAAAATTACAAAACTTTATTGTGAGGCAATAAAAAGACCTAAATAAATGGATCAGAAGACTTCATTTTGTAATGGTATTAATTCTCCATATATTGGTTTATAATTACAATACAATACAATACAAAAAAAAAAAAAGTCCTGCAGGTTTGTTTTTTTTCTTAATACAGAACTTCATGGTATGATTCTAGGAAATGTAAAAGGCCAAGGCTGGCTGAGACACTCTTCTAGAAGAACAGAGTGGACAGACTTGCTCTACCAGATATTAAGACATGTTACAAACCTATGGTAACTGAGAAAACATGAAGCTCATACAGGAATATACTAACAGACCAATGGTATAAAATACAAGAGCCAAGAAACACATCATACACATATGGGCACTTGATATATGACTGGTGACACAGCAGATCAGTACAGAAAGGATAGGCTTTTCAATAAATGCTGCTAGAGCAACTGGCTATCTGTACAGGGTAAAAAATGAAACTAAGTCCCTACCTCCACTACCCAAAAATCAATACTAAGTGGAACGAGACACAAAAAGCACTAATAATAAAGAAAGTTATTGATAAATTCTACTACATTAAAATGAAGAACTTCTCTGTTCAAGGTACAATTTTTTAAAAAAGAAAAAGGAAAAACAGAGTAGAAGGTATTTGTAACCCATATCAACCACAGTCAAAAATATAAATATAAAAACTCCTGTAAATTAGTGAGAAAAAGACAACCCAAATGAAACGAACAAAAGACCTGAATGAGTACTTCACAAAAGAAGAAATACAAAAGATACTCAAAGTCATCAGTGACCAGAGGAATGCAAATTTAAACCACAAGAAGATACCACTACATATCCATATGACTGACAAAAACTAAAAATTCTGTAATAACAAGTGTTGGTGAAAATACTGAGCAAAAGGAACTCTCTTACACTTTTCATGGCAATGCAAATTGGTGCAACCACTTTGGAAAATAGCTGACAACATCTAATATTATTGAAGATATGCACAGTGTGTTACCCAACAATCACACTCCTAGGTTTATATTCCATTTAAATGTATGTAGATGTGCAGCAGGAGACATGAACAAGAATGTTTATAGCAACACTGTTTATAATAACTAGAAGTTCCAGAATCTGGAAATCAAATGTTCACCCTTGACAGAATAGGTAACTTGCGGCATATTTATAAAATGGAATTCTATACAACAATGAATATGGACAAACCACAGCCACTCACTGGAAGAATCTCACAAACACAATGTTGAAAAAATAAAGCAAAACCCAAAAGAATGCATGATAACAATACAATATCAATAGTGTCAAGTTCAAATAAGTTTAGAAATACATAAATGTGTGGTAAAAGTATAAAGATAAGCAAGGATATTATCACCACAAAAGTCAGGATAATGGTGACCTATGGAGAAGGGAGATGGTTATAACTAGAAAATTATAAAAAGGGCATGGGGCTTCAATATTGCTCCTAATATTCTATTTCTTAATCGGGGTGGAGGTTACATTAGTATTTGCTTTATAGTTATTTGTTAGACTGTGCGTATGTTTTTATACACTTTGAGTGTGTATTTTACAATAAAAAAGGGAAAATCTTAATATAGGGGATTTTCATTATCAAAATATTTGTTATCCCAGTGCCAGCAACTGCAAGGTTGCTTCAGGAAACAAAAGATGTCATGATGACAACAATAACTAATGAACTGATCACTCAAACTTTCCTGCCTGGTTAACTCCAGCTGTCTCTCTCACTGATTGTAAATATCCACAATATAAATAAAAAGCAAATCATCTGCAAATTTATTCATTCAATAAATATTTATTAATATTTGTAAGATTTCCATACACAGTTCTAGGGGACCAGCAAGGTCCAAGATAAAGGCCCTGCCCTCCTGCAAAAGATAGAGGACAAGGGAACACCCACTCCCATCCCAATTTTGCCTCCACCTTCTCACCCTCCTTTCCAAACAACTACCAAACATGAAGAACCTAAAAGGAACTCAGAGGCACACATGAAATTATCATCAAAACCACAACCTTAGGGAGTCTTTTCACTATAGAGGAACCAACTGCTTGGATCCATCTGGTGAAACCATGGTTTACCAATTCCTTGTCAAGAGCCTTAACCAGTCTCAACAATGAAGATGTTGTGGGAATAGGCTTAAGTGGAGTCAAAATCCCAAGGAATGCTTTACCTGGGATACGGAGACGAGAAGCTTATAATTTTCCAGAAATTGTAAACTAGATTTTGTACATTTATTTTTCTAGGGTCAGAGTCCAGAACTTTCATCTTACTCTCAAAGGACGTCAATCAAAAAGAGTCAATAATCACTGCTCCCAACAAGATGAACAGACCAGCTTTTTAGGGACATGGTGAAAGTTAATGTGGCCACAGGGAGGCCCCCTGGGTTGAAACCCAGGTGTCCTGACCTCCTGGCCTATGCTCTGAATGACCAATACTTACTCTTAGTTCTTCGAAGGCTTCGTCTAGGGTGGAGAGCTGGTGGCCCTGATGTGCCCCAATGACTGGGCACAGGACACAGATGAGCTGCTTATCTTCCTGGCAATAGGTACTCAAATCGAGCCCATGGTCCGGACACTTCCTCTTGGCCACTCTCTCCGCTTCCATTTCTATTTCTGGGTCAAATTCGCTTTCTGCCTCAGTTTCTCCCTCCGCTTCCGATTCTCCTTCCTCCTGGTTGTCTTCCTCTGCTTCGCTCTCTTGCTCATCCTCCATTTCTTCCTCACTGTCTTCCTCACTGTCTTCCTCACTCTCGTCTTCGCTCTCCTCCTCCGTCTGACTCTCTTCTTCGGACTCACAGTCTTCCTCGGACTCGCTCTCTTCCCCCGCCTCGCTTTCTAGGGCCTTCTCGTTCTCTACCTGGGCCTCGACTTCTTCCTCTCCCGCCCCATCCCCCCGGGCTCCCGGGGTCCAGGCCTGGGCGGCTCCGTGGACGTACTCGGCCAGGTGGTGCCTGGGGAACTTCTGCCCGTGCGCCTCCGCGTGGCGGCGACAGTAGCAGAAGCCGCATTCCTGGCACACTTCCTCGGCTCCCGGAGCCTCGTCTGGCTCGCACTCATCACACGTGCCGTCGGGCGGCAGCTCCTCGAAGGCCGCGCCCCCTCCGGAGGCCATGTGGGAGCTGTGCCGCGGCCCGGGTCTCCGGGCTTCAGAGCTCGCTGCCTGGCCTCGGCGCGGCCTCCTCGCGTCCTCCTCTCCACCTGGGGCCCGTCCCGCAGACTGGCCGCGCCGTGTCCCGCAGCCTCGGCGCCGCTGCCGCCTGTTCCCAGCAGTCTGCACCCAGCCCAGGAGCACAGGGCCTCGCCGCCGGCTCGGCAGCCTGGCGGCCGCTGTGCTTCCTCCGGCGTTCTGGGCACTTCCGGCGCAGCCGCCCAGCGCCCCCGTCGGCCCCTGCGCCGCGCCGCCCGCTCGGCCCCCCGCTGCCCCGGCGAGCGCGGTGCCGCCGGCCCCCGCGCCGCCCCGGTTCCACTTTCCCTGTCCCCGTCAGGCGGCCCGTTTTCACTTCCTGAGTCATTTAAAGTGGCAATGGCCCTTTTCTGCGTTTCCCGCAGGGGTTCAGCATCCCCGAAGGAGGGAGAGGATGGATGAGGTCTCTGATTCACTCCAGCTCACTCTGGAGGCGGGAATTGGGCCCCTCCTCCTCCACTTCCTCCCTGAGAGGTGCCAACCTGACTTTTCAAGGCCACTAGGCAGGTGTACAGGTGCATTTCAGCCTCCCTCCTTCCAATTTGTTGCTGCCCGTCCCAGTCCCCTCTGCTGCCTGTTCTGCAAGATGCCAGGACGGAGTGTTGTTTACCAGACTGAACCTGACCCCTTGGGATTTTCAGGGGGAAGGGTTGTGTTTGCTCTCCCAGGCTCAGGGAATCAGAGTCAGGTTGAGCAAACAGACGTTTTCTATCTAAAGCGATTCTATGCTTTGCCTATTTGCAAAGTCTATTTGCATTCCTGCTCTCCTAGGGGCTCAGAACCTCCAGGATCGTAACCTCTGCGCCTTTTTTTGAGAGCTTGCCTTGGGTTTGGCTGAGATGTCAGGGGAGGTAGGTAGGGAGAGACAGTATTTGTGGAGTGAGAATTCCAGTGTGCAGACCTTATCCTCTATGTAAGGAGGCCATCTAGATTCAGATCGGATTCCAAGAGAAACGAAAGGGACTGTTATTTATTAACCAATACTGAAGTGCCAAGAATCGGGCTAGATCTTTTTGTGGCTCCCAAGTTTGGAAGAGCCACTGCCCAAGGACCCTCAAATCCTGGTACTACAACTTATTGGCTTTGCAACCATGAAGAAGCTAACTGATCGTTCTGTTTTCCACTTTATATATATAAAGTACATATATATGTAAAGTGGAAATAATGGTAGTACGTACCTCATGGGGCCATTTTGTGAATGAAATGTAAAGGTGCCTGCCTTGTAGATATTCACTACATTTTAACTATTATTGGCAAGATTTATATTTAGTGCACATAATGACCCTTTGAAGGAGGTTTTAAACATTTTTGACACGTTTTGGCTGGCTGCTGGTGTAAGCAACTCCTCACCTCTACCCCATATATATGTCTCACCGCTCATTGAAGAGCTTTCGATTTGTACTTGGGAGAGGAAATGAACATTTTGATCTAGTCCAGAGAGAGGCGGAGATGTGGTTGAGAAGGAAAGGGGATGGAATGGTGTGTTTTTCACTGAGTCCCTTAGATACTTTTGATCTAGGATTTCCAGATGATCTTCACAAAAATGCCAGGGGATGGAGTGGGGTAAAAATCATTTAAAATAATTTTTAATATAGCCACATATAATGTATGCTTAATTTCTGTGCAGCTTTTGTCAGAGATTTTATTTTGAAAAAAATATTTTGTTTTATTAACCTCAGGACAGCTCTATAGAATGTGGGGGGAAAGGTCCAAAGGTTTGTTTTGTTCTAGTTCCCTCCACATTTCTATTTTTCTCCAATTCATTTCTCCAGAAATTGTCTTTTTGTTGTCATTATTGTTGTTATTGTTTGTTCTTAATTTTACCTAACAGAAAGTTAAAATATCATACTATGCAGTTCAGTATCTAACACTTTATAAACCTTCTTTGAGTCCTCTGTGGTGAGAGGGTCTTAAGAGACAGAAGTTGATGGAACTATTAAAAAAGGGACTTCATAGGGCTTCCCTGGTGGCGCAGTGGTTGAGAGTCCGCCTGCCGATGCAGGGGACACGGGTTCGTGCCCCGGTCCGGGAAGATCCCACATGCCGCGGAGCGGCTGGGCCCGTGAGCCATGGCTGCTGAGCCTGCGCGTCCGGAGCCTGTGCTCCGCAATGGGAGAGGCCACAACAGTGAGAGGCCCACATAATGCAAAAAAAAAAAAAAAAAAAAAAAAGGGAATTCATAAAATTCTGGGGATGGAGTATGGCAGACTCATGAGATGGACCTTCTGTGCCCCTCCGTACAAAACTCAGAATGGTCTGATTCCACAGGAATTGGAAACTTTGGGAGTATCCAGAGATAGAAACCTTGTTATATTAATCCATTATTGCATAGAAAAGTACCTCAAAATGTAGCAGCTTAAAACAATGAACTTTTATTATCTCACACATTCCTGAGCCAAGAATATGGGAGTGTCTTAGCTGGGTGGTCCAGCTCAGGGTCACTCAAGAGATTTCAGTGAAGCTGTTGGCTGGGGCTGTAGTCATTTGAAGACTTGACTAGAAATGTAAGATTTGCTTCTAAGATGGATCCTTCTCATGGCTGTTCCAAAGAGGTCTCACCATTTTCTTTTTTTTTTTTTTTTTGCGGTATGTGGGCCTCTCACTGTTGTGGCCTCTCCCGCTGTGGAGCACAGGCTCCAGACGCACAGGCTCAGCGGCCATGGCTCACGGGCCCAGCCGCTCCGCGGCATGTGGGATCCTCCCGGACCAGGGCACGAACCCGTGTCCCCTGCATTGGCAGGCGACTCTCAACCACTGCGCCACCAGGGAAGCCCCTCACCATTTTCTACTGGGCTGCTTGAATATCCTCATGACATGGCAGTTGGATTTTCCCGTAGCAAGTGATCCAAGAGAGGGCAAGGTGGAAGATGCAATGTCTTATATGACCTAAGCTCAGAAGTCACACAACATCATTTCCAACATAGCCTATTAGTTACAGAGATGAGCCCTGTTTTGTATGGGAGGGGACTGTTTGTGTAGGACATGAATACCAAGAGGTGGGGATCTTTAGGGCCATCTTTGAGGCTGGATACCATATTCTGCCCTTTGGCCCCCAATGATTCATATCTCTCTCAAATGCAACATACATTCACTTCCTCCCAAGATGCCCAAAACTCTCAACTCATTACATCATCGGCTCAAAGCCCAGAATCTTATCATCTAAATCAGGTCCAGGTGTGGATGAGGCGCCTAGGTGTAGTGTCTTATATGCAGCTCCTCAAGTATAGTTCAACACTCATTCTTTTCATCTGAATGCCTCCCAACATACAACAGTGGGACAAGCTTAGGATAACTGGTACAGACACTCCTGTTCAAAAAGAAGAAAAGACAGGAGGCATAGAAGAGTCACCGGCCCATAGCAATCCTAAAATCCAGCTGGACACATGTTAGAAGTTCCCTGATTAGGGCTCAATCCTACTTCTTTCTGGAAATGACTCTCCATGGCTTTTGACTTTACCCCCATTGGGCTCTTGATTCCACCCTCTGAGTCATCCTTCCTTTTCTATGAAAAGATACCCATGTTTGCAGCTATGTAATTTGTCAGTCTGCTTCCTGTTAGTAGAATTTAGGGGTCCAAAGTCTCCTTTTCATTTTGTACTGTTTCTGTCCCATTTAGTCCATGCTGGCAGTGTTTTGGCCAATATCATTCATTTAAAAATTTTGTGAGTCTCCTGTGAATCTAATTGGGGCACCACTCCATTGGACAAAAGTCATACCCACAAATCTCTTCAAGATAAGCTCTTCTCTACTCTGGAGAGTCATTCTGCTGAAACTGCTGAGGCACAACACTCATAAGCTTCTTTAAAGCCCTATTGTTTGTCTGAATGAGTCTCTGAATCACTGCTGTAGCTCTTTCTGAGATCTGAACAAAGGGTTTTACAGCCACACTCTCACCTTCATCATCTGATGATGTTTTCCTTGCAGCGCCCTAGAGTTTATTTTTAACTGGAAGCCATTTCTTCATTTTAGCATTATTTGCCATCTAAAGAAGATGGGAATTTTCAAGTCTAGCAAGCTCTGGATCCTTTTGAAAAATTACTTCTGTATATTATCTCTTTCTTCTCACATTTTGCTATCATCAGGAAGAAGACGTCAGTCAGCACCTTCAGCACTCTACCTGGAAATGTACTTAGCTAGAATACCCAATTAATTAGGCAAATTTTCTACTTTCCACATTACTGTAGGTGACAGTGTTGCTAAATTCCCGCCACTACATCACAAGGACCCTTTTTCTCCAGTTTCCAATAACTTTTTCCTCACTTCCCCTTAAGCCTTTATCTACAGCTTTCTCAAAAGCCATCAGAATTCTAATAGTTTCTTCAAGATTCTTCAGGTTTTCACTAACACTCTCCTCCGAGTCCTTCCAGCTTCTCCCACTGTCCAATTCCAAACCAGTCCAACATTTTAGGTTAGGTTTTTGTTATGGAAGCACCTCACTCTTTATAATAAAATATATATTAATTGCCTATTAATGCATAATGCATTACTCCAAAACTTTAAATCATCTTGGGGGCTACCACACTTGGCATTGGCATTGTCTTCTTGTTGTGGTTAGCAACAACTGTAAGGCGTCTCTAAGATACTCAGCAGGCAGTGCTTGTGGAGAACAAGGCAGTTTGCATTTGAGACTGTTTTGTGAGTACACGTGGGACTTTGAGAAATAAATGGTGTATTCCTAAAGTAAATAAGTATCTCCTAATTATGTGGGCAATAGCTGTTAACTTATTAGACATTTGAACTCTATACACATGAGGAAGCTGAAGTTCAGAGAGGTGAAGAAACTTGTTAAATGTTACCCAGCCATAAGGTAGCTAAATTTGGATTCAAACTCAGATCTACCTGACTCCATCTTACCATATTACCGTACCAATCTTTTTTTTTTAATTTTTTATTTATTTATTTTATTTTATTTTATTTTAGGCTGTGTTTGGTCTTCGTTTCTGTGCGAGGGCTTTCTCTAGTTGTGGCGAGCGGGGGCCACTCTTCATCACGGTGCGCGGGCCTCTCACTGTCGCAGCCTTTCTTGTTGTGGAGCACCGGCTCCAGACGCGCAGGCTCAGTAGTTGTGGCTCACGGGCCTAGTTGCTCCGCGGCATGTGGGATCCTCCGAGACTAGGGCTCGAACCCGTATCCCCTGCATTGTCAGGCAGATTCTCAACCACTGCGCCATCAGGGAAGCCCAACAACCTTACCTATCTTTACCTTTCAGCTCTGAAATCAATTTCTATCTCTTTCACCTGTTCCAAAGAGACCACCCGTGCTTAGTAAGATTCGTAACATAGTACGTTTAAATTCAGAAAAACCTCTAGAAGTTGAAAAGAGAACAGAGTGGAATTTCTAAGTACACTGCTTTAGGGAAGGTATTTGCACCCCCCAGCAGATCCCATTCTTATGTAATTAGACTGTCACTTTAGTGACTGATTTCATTCCCCTGCCCCAAGCTCCTGAGATCACCTAAATCTCATCTCATGCTGTTATCATATTAGCCAACATCTTATCCCATTAAAGTCAGTGCAGTGAAAATGATATCCCCTAGCCACTCCCAACCCTGCCAAATAGAAAGAATGAAGTCTTTACTGCTGGGCCTCTTTCTGTTCCTCAGAAGCCTATTGGAGATGGACGCCAAAATGCTTCCTTGGCCCAACATCCTTCTGAACATGTTCATTTCACCCAGTTCTTCTAAGTGGATGGTCCACCGCTTGTTAATATCACAATTCTTTAAACACCGCCACCCCTCAAAAAATAAGCATATGTAAAGATAATCCCACGTAAGCTCTGATTGAGATATTTTAATTAAATTCCTTTAGTATGTTACTTGCTAAATAGTGTTAAATAATTCCTGTAACCACAACAAATAATAGAAATATCTCATTTTCATAACCACCATTTCCTTCACCCCAAGAATTCAAAAAATCCCATTGATACTTCTTTCCGTTTTCTTCAGATACTTTCTACAAAGTCCTTGCTAGTGGATGTCTCCATTTTAATAGTGTGGAAACTAACGCCAAGAGAGTTATTCAAAAGAACATCCAGTCAGTTGTGAGTTAATCTCTGACTTCCTTCCTGGTCTTCAAGCAAGCTCCCAGATCCCTGAGTGATACTAATTCTTTTTGGCAGAATTATGTTTTTCAAACTTCTCTCTTTGGAAATGCTTTCTTAGGGGTGGTCTTGGCTTTAATCTGAGTAGGCTGCAGGGAACGAGGGCAGACACTTAATCATCTATAAGATCAGTACTCTTTGGGAGTGAGAAAAATCCCTAAATTTGCCTTCCATTATCCAGTTGGAAAAGCAGTCACCTGTGGAAAGGAACTAATTAAAAACTTTGTATATCAGCAGTTGGTGCACTGCCCTTGTAAATCAGGGATTATGAGGGAAAATCTCCCTGAGGCTTGCTCTCTCCATTTACTTACTTATTTTGGAACTTGGGTGTACATAGGCTAGTTACTCATACTACTCAGATCATAACCTCTCTTTAGACCATGTAAGGCAGCTTTGCTATTTTATT
The DNA here is from genome assembly GCF_951394435.1 of Stenella coeruleoalba. Taxonomy (NCBI): domain Eukaryota; kingdom Metazoa; phylum Chordata; class Mammalia; order Artiodactyla; family Delphinidae; genus Stenella; species Stenella coeruleoalba. The sequence goes on from NC_137154.1 coordinate 22,970,310, forward strand.
TCATTTTGATTTAATTTTATTTTTCCTTTATCTCCAAATCCCACTCACATTCCTCCAACTTCTTTCCACAGAATCTCTCTCTAATATGTTTGATAAATATCCTTGAATATAATTTTTTTAAGTATTCTATTGTTTTGTTTATGTGTTAAACTTTACATGTATGATGCCCAAAAATGCTTTCTGTTTCTTTCTTTTTTTACTGAGTGTTGCGATTGTTAACGTCTTGGATACCACTCCTTGACATTTGGTATTATCTGAATTTCTAATTTTTGTCTATCTAACGGGTATAAAGTGATAACTCATTGTGGTATTATATTTGCATTTCTTGGGTTACTAATAAAGATAAATAGCTCTTTATAAGCTTGTTATGTGATGTCAAATGACAAAACTAAAACAATTTAGTAACGAGTGTGATGTCCTTTAGTCAAGGGAAAACAAGCCATAAGCAGTAGACCACTCTTCCTGAGGGATTTGGGGCAAGAGTGAGTTTTATAGAGCATTAGAAGTGGCAACGGGGAAAGGGCATGATTGGCTGGTGTTGCATATCTGACCTTATTTAGAAAGATCAAGGAACAAGGAAATAACTATAGAGTTATAGAGTTGGCTTGGCATTTGGGATTAGCTGACTGGATATAGTCTCTTTCTGGTCAAGTGGAACATTTACAGGAACACAAAATTTAGGTTTGCTGATACGGCACCCCAGACAGGAGCAGCTCCATCTTGAGCCTAGAAATTTATTTCAATAGTGAAGAGCCCATTTTCAGCTTTTGCCTAGTTTTGATTGCATTCTCTGCCATTTTCCTATTGTTTTGCTGTATTTTCTTGTACATTCCAGTTATTAAGCCTAGTCAGTTTTAAAACCAATATCTTCTCCCAGTCTGTCACCTGTCCAAGAACATTGTATATAGTTGTGTCATTTTGAATAGAGATCTTATGTTTTGATGTAGTCAGATCCATCCTTCTTAAGAAATACCGCTCCACCCCAAGATCATAACACCTTAACTCCAACACCTTCTTCTTTTATCTTTATGGTTTTGCTTTTCACATTAAACCCCATCTGGAGGTCACCTTTGTATACAGTTTGAGGTAGAGATCCAACTTTATTTTTTTCTTTAGCGTGAGGCAGTTTTCTCAATATCCTGACTCAATTATAATCCTACCCATGAATAGAGAAATTGATATTATGGGAGGTACCATAATAAAGTGATTAAGAGCAGAGGGTGAGGGGCAGGTAACTTATTCCCTCTAAGTGTGCTCCCTAAAAGTGGTGCCTTTTTCATATACCCTGAGAAAACCATAATTCAAAAAGAGACATGCACCCCAATGTTCATTGCAGCACTATTTACAATAGCCAGCACATGGAAGCAACCTAAATGCCCATCGACAGAGGAATGGATAAAGAAGAAGTGGCACATATATACAATGGAATATTACTCAGCCATAAACAGAAACGAAACTGATTTGTTTGTAGTGAGGTAGATGGTCCTAGAGTCTGTCATACAGAGTGAAGTAAGTCAGAAAGAGAAAACCAAATACTGTATGCTAACACATATATATGGAATCTAAAAAAAACAAAAATGTTTCTGATGAACCTAGGAGCAGGACAGTAATGAATACACAGAGAATGGACTTGAGGACATGGGGAGGGGGAAGGATAAGCTGGGATGACGTGAGAGAGTGGCATGGATATATATACACTACCACATGTAAAATAGATAGCTAGTGGGAAGGAGCTGCATAGCACAGGGAGATCAGCTCAGTGCTTTGTGACCACCTAGAGGGGTGGGATAGGCAGGGTGGGAGGGAGACGCAAGAGAGAGGGGATATGGGGATATATGTATACATATAGCTGATTCACTTTTTTATACAGCAGAAACTAACACACCATCGTAAAGCAATTATACTTCAATGAAGACGTTAAAAAAAAGTTGTGCCTTTTCAAAAAAGTTCTAAGGTAGTACATTGCCATAGTCCTTATTCAGACTATAATGACAAGACATTAGAGGAGCAGAATTGGTTGAGAGAAGAGGCTTTAGTTCAGGACAGACAGATAAACCAGGGGGCCATATACACAGTTGAAAGTAGTAGAGCTATCCTGAAAACTCTTGAGGTAGCTTCTTCTGATGAGGGTGAAATGAGGGGTGAGAACAGGCAGTTTCAGAATGGGCCATTCATTCATTCAGGTAATAAGCTTTGCTTGCTTTCCATGGGTCAGGCACTCTTCTAGGCTCTGAGGAACAAAACAAAACAAAACAAAACTGATAAGATTGCTACTATCAGTGCACTTGTATTTCTAGCATAAGTTGACATATCTACATTTCTGGTTCCTCTTCTACGCTGCCACCAAAATTATTCTTCCAAAATGCAAATTTAATTAAGATATACTGCTCTTATGAATCTCCATCAGTAGATTTCCATTGGCTGCTGCAGACTTGGTGTGGGATACCCTGGGTCTTCCCCGATTCCAACACATGCTTACCTCTCCAACTTCATCTCCTGCTACTCCCCCAGCTCTACAGGCTGATCCCCAGTAGAACAAAGCACTGTATGTGCTAAACCTCAGGTAACACCAAATGTAAAGCAATTCCCCCATTTCTCATGAGAGGATCCCCCAAAAAAGCTCTAATGGCCAACTTGAATGTACACATGTTTGGGGATATAGCTGAAAATTTTTAATGTCTACTTATTATATTTAACATATTAATTTAAACATATCTTAAATTAAATATTAATGAAATACTAATATAGTAGAAATGTTGATTCCTTTTGTCTTTCAAGTTTCATGAAATAATTGAATTCTAACTCTACATTGACAGCTCTGACAACAGTGTTTGTCTTCATCATTGCTATACCCATTTTTGAGCCACAGAATGCAAATTTTCAGAATATATCATCTTTACAGTTTTGGATGTTGTTTGTAACACAGAACTTTTTGAAGCTGTGAGTGATGCTGCCACTGGAATTTTTATCACAAGCCACACACACCCAGACCCCTTTATATAATAACAGGACATGTCAAAAATTCTCCTATAGGTGTGTATATGTATTCTCCATGATTTAGCCATGTGCTATTTTTAAAATGGTCTTTAAAAGACCAGTTTATAATGACATGTACCATGAACAATTTTGAGGACATATCCCAGGCAAAAAAATAATACTAAGCATACATTAAATCTTTAAACCTCTCTCTCTCTCTAATGTCATCTTCTTCCCCAAATGGTAATTTATTTTAGTCAAAATAAAGTAACCATCGGGTATGTAAGGTACACCATAAAGAATATAGTCAATAATATTGTAAGGCCTTTGTATGGTGACAGATGGTAACTAGACTTATCGTGGTGATCATTTCGTAATGTTTGAAAAAAAATATATATATATACTTTTTTGCGGTACGTGGGCCTCTCACTGTCGTGGTCTCTCCCGTTGCGGAGCACGGGCTCCGGACGCGCAGGCTCAGCGGCCATGGCTCACGGGCCCAGCCGCTCCGCGGCATGTGGGATCTTCCCGGACCAGGGCACTGAACCTGTGTCCCCTGCATCGGCAGGCAGACTCTCAACCACTGCACCACCAGGGAAGCCCCATATAAAAATACTGAATCACTATGTTGCATAACTGAAATTAATATAACAGTGTAAGTCAATTACACTTTAAAATAATATAAAACAAAAAGATAAAGTAACAAAGATCATCTCATGAAGCAATAAACTTTGGGAGAAATAAAATATGACTCTTTTCTGAAAAATAACTTGGGGGAGAATTTGCCTTACATTTGGCCATTAGGAGGGCTTGGTTACTATATTTCCGAAACCATACCACGCTTTCCACACTTCCATGCCTTTGCACTTGCTTTTCCCTCATCTCTTACTTCAGATTCTGCCTACCCCTGCAACCAGCAGTGCCTCTGTTACTGTGTTTCATATATCAGAAAGGGGTTCCTTGAGGTCAGGGGCTGCGTCTCATGATCCTAGGGTCCTCAGCACCCTTCATAGCATCCTGTACCTAGTTCTCTTCCAGGAAACCTGAAGTGGTTGACTGGGAGTGAAACATGGTTGAGGGGTCACCATATGATTTATCATCAAAACTGGGACACCTTGAGAGTGAAATGGAGTATTATTGACAATTATGCCAGGACACTAGGCGTGGACCAGAACCGTCCTGGGTAAACTGAGAAGTAGTCATCCTAATAAGATGACCAAGGGAGGCAACCTTAGGTTTCTAGTCCAAAAACAGAAGATCAGTATTTTACCCTTCATTTGTCCAGCTTCCTTCCTGCTTCTCCCTTGTTTCCCATTCCTCTTCTTTTCCTTATTTTCTCTCTCCTGCTCAGCAAGACTCATAGAAACTTGCTACACCACAATGCTACATTCTCATCGTTCCCTTCACAAGGTAATTTAAGGGTGAGAAGAGCCCAGGAATCCTGAGAGGAGTGTACAGTGTGTAGGTGTTGCATGGGAAGTGCCTTGAACATAACTCTTGTGAGGGTTAAAAACTCAAGACATTTTTCTTTCCCTCCTTGAGTCCTTGTGACTCCGAGCAAATGCTCAACAAGGATAAAGTGTTAAATGAGCCAGGCGTGTCTTCTCCGGCTTCATCCTGAAATCCACAATGAACCGAAGGCAACTTTAAGACATGAGATGCAGAGTTGGGCTGAATGGAACCACTGCATCATGCAAGAAAGAAAAACTTGATTCGTTGGGAAAACGCCCTTGTGAGTCAGTGGAAGCTGTGTACCATGATGATTAAAAGAGCAAGCATTTTAGAATCTGACAGATCTAGATTTGAATCCTAACTCCATCACCTACTTAGCTGGGTGGCTGTGAGCAAGTTACTTAATCTCTTTAACCTCAGCTATCTTATTTGTAAAATAAGGGGCTACATCAGACCTGCTTTAGAGGCTCCCTGTGAGGATTAAATGAGATAATGCATTTAGCCCTGTGCCAAGCACATAATAAATGCTCTCTCAGTGCAAGCTATTGCATTATATGCACATCGGCTAAAGTTGCAAAAGCACTCGTTTCATCTGTATGAAAACAGTTATGTCAGGTTTGATGATCGGAGCAGTGGGCTGAGAATGCAGAGATCCCAGTTCTTGCTGTGCCTCTGCCCCTATGGAACTATGTGTCTCTGAGTAAGTCATTTCACTTTGGTCTTTCAGTCTCCTCTGTGAAATAAGTGAACCAAAGATGATTCCTGTTTCAATTACCTGTTGCTCTGTCACACACCACCCCAAAACTTAGTGGCTTAAACTAACAATGACTCATTATTGCTCAGGAACTTGTGAATTCTTTGGGCTCAGCCGGGTGGTCTTCTGCTCTGTGTGCTGTTGGCTGGGCTCACTCTTGCAGCTGCTTTCAGCTGGGGGCTCAGCTGTGGCTGGATTATCCAGAATATTCCCATGTGCTTGGCATCTGTATTTGCCAGCTTCAGTGAACTCACCCTCTGGGACTGTTCTCTCTCTATGTGGCCTCTCCAGCAGGAGCACCGAGACCTCTTTGCATGGCAACTAGTTTCCAAGAAGGCAAAAACGGAAGCTTCAAAGTTTCTTAGGTCAGAGGTCAGTGTTACTTCCACTGTAGAATGTTTGTCAGAGAAAGTCAGAGGCCAGCCAAGCCTCTGGGGAGGGGAAGAGACTTTACCTCCTAAAGACTTTCAAAGTCACATTATAAAGGGGCATGCAGGCTCATGCTGCTCAATATCAAAAAAACAAACAACCCAATCCGAAAATGGGCAGAAGACCTAAATAGACATTTCTCCAAAGAAGATATACAGACTGCCAACAAACACATGAAAGGATGTTCAACATCACTAATCATTAGAGAAATGCAACTCAAAACTACAATGAGATATCACCTCACACCGGTCAGAATGGCCATCATCAAAAAGTCTAGAAACAATAAATGAGGGAGAGGGTGTGGAGAAAAGGGAACCCTCTTGCACTGCTGGTGGGAACGTAAATTGATACAGCCACTATGGAGAACAGTATGGAGGTTCCTTAAAAAACTAAAAATAGAGCTACCATACGACCCAGCAATCCCACTACTGGGCATACACCTTGAGAAAACCATAATTCAAAAAGAGTCATGTACCACAATGTTCATTGCAGCACTATTTACAATAGCCAGGGCATGGAAGCAACCTAAGTGTCCATCAACAGATGAATGGATAAAGAAGATGTGGCACATATATACAATGGAATATTACTCAGCCATAAAAAGAAACGAAATTGAGTTATTTGTAGTGAGGTAGATGGACCTAGAGTCTGTCATACAGAGTGAAGTAAGTCAGAAAGGAAAAACAAATACCGTATGCTAACACATATATACGGAATCTAAGAAAATTTTAAAAAAGGTCATGAAGAACCTAGGGGCAAGGCGGGAATAAAGACACAGACCTACTAGAGAATGGACTTGAGGATATGGGGAGGGAAAAGGGTAAGCTGTGACAAAGTGAGAGAATGGCATGGACATACATACACTACCAGGTAAAGTAGATAGCTAGTGGGAAGCAGCCGCATAGCACAGGGAGATCAGCTCGGTGCTTTGTGACCGCCTGGAGGCGTGGGATAGGGAGGGTGGGAGGGAGACGCAAGAGGGAAAAGATATGGGGATGTATGTATATATAGCTGACTCACTTTGTTATAAAGCAGAAACTAACACACCATTGTAAAGCAATTATACCCCAATAAAGATGTTAAAAAAAAAAAAGAGCATGCAGGATGAGAGGGATGCTGTGACTGTTTTTCAAAGCAATCACTGCAATCCCTACATTGCATGCTGGTTCTGACAGTCCATATTGTAACCTAAAGCTCAGAGGCAATCCTACCTCTCAGTTTGGTTTATGGACTCTCTGAATTCCCCAGTGAGCTCCTAGTGTGCTCCAGGATTTAAAACCTTCCCTGCTCTCGGTTTAGCCCTAGTAGAAATCCAGCATTTTTGCTACCTGATGTCTTCTCAGCCTCCTCCTGGTAACCAAATGCCTCAGTTTCTCTCCAGGAACCTGGTGCAGACACAGCTGGTTACAACCCACTTGCCACCCCCCATTTTTCCTTGCTAGTAGAACCCTGATTTTTCTAGTTATTTAGATGTTAGTGTCCTCAGTCCGGGGACATGAACTTTCTTAGAGCTAAACATATGACCTAGTGCTGGCTGATGACACATCAAGTCAAGTCTCATGAGGGGGCTTCTTGAAAAGATTTTCCTTGAACAAAAGAAAGAGACTCATAAGAAGAAAGCTCTGTCCCTTCCTTCCTACTTTAGGATTTTGTTGTGTGGAACCAGCTGTGGAAGCTACCTTGTGATCCTGAGGGTAAACCCAAAGGAACCAGACCCCCGACATTATTAAACTTCAGATTTATCCAACCCAGAACTGCCCACCCTGGATTTCTTGTTATGTGAAATAACAAGCCCCTATAAATAAGCGAGTCTGTTACCTAGAGTCAAAAGCGTCCCTCCCCCACTCCTCTTAGTCTATACGGTTCTAGTGATGCTTACTCCACCCCTAACTCCAGAAAGGAACACATAACCCATAACTAAGCAATCAGCACATGCATTCACCTGACCACAGTGGTTACTTCAAAGATGGGCCAGCGACTCTGCCACAGCCAATGAGGGGCAATGCAGTTTTCCCTGGGACTTTTGGAAAGAGGAATTCATTCGTTTCTTGCTGGACTTAAACGCTGACAGGCTACAGCAGCTAGAGTTGCCATGGCTGTTTTGTTACCATCTCACTGACTTGAAGAGTCAACTCAGAGAGGCAGACTCAAGAGAAGAAAGGAAAACTGATCTTGGTAAAATCATTCGAGTCCTGGATCCAGCCATGCCTGAAGCCCTAATCGTGCATTTTTCAGTTTGTTTGACCCACCCTTTTTGGAATAAGCTGTCCTGATGGGACTTTTCCATTTGCAAGGAAAAGCTCCTACCTGAGGAAGTGTGGATAATCATTATGAAACCATCCACCAAGCTACCACTTTGACCTGAGGGCACTCTCTGGAACTTTAGTCTTAAATCTCTGTTCTTCATCCAAGCTCATTCACTCCTATAGATATATTTTCTACCACCTGTAGTTATATTGTCTAGCCATTAGGCCTTGGGAATGGGCCTGGCCCTGACTTCAAATCCAGCTCTGCTACTGATTAGATCTGTGACTTTGGACAGGTCTTTCAAACTTCTGTGTTCTTTAGCTTTGGCATGTTTAAAATTAGAACTATAATGATTCCTGCCTCCTAGTGTTATTGTGAGGCTAAAAGCAGAAAAAATGCCCGCAAATTGCTTAGTCAGCATAATGCCTGGCCCATAGGCACTTACAAATTTTTTTAAAATGAAAAATCTAACCTAGTAAGATAGGCAGAGTAATGACTCCATGAAGATGACCATGTCCCAAACCTCAGAACCTGTGAATATGTCGTGTTTCATGGCAAAGGGGAAGGTCACAGATGGAACTAAGATTGCTAATCAGGTGTCCTTACAATAGAAAGATTAACCTGGATGATCCAGGTGGGTCCAATGTAATCACAAGCGTTCTTAAAAATAGAAGAGAGAGGCAGAGGAGTTAGTCAAAGTGATGTGATGTAAGAAGGACTCAATCTGCTTTTTCTGGCTTTGAAGATGGAGGAATGGGCTCTGAGCCAAGGGATGTGGGCGGCCTCTAGAAGTTGGAAAAGGCCAGGAAGCAAGTCCTCCCCTGGAGCCTTCAAAAAGGAATGCAGCCCTATTGACACCTTAACTTTAGCCAGTGAAAACGTCTACTAAGCTTTTCCTCTACGTCTTCCTGTAGTTGCTACCATGGACTCAGCAATGAATGAGAAAGTCATGGCTCTACCCTTACAGAGCATATGGGGTGCCTATTCTGCCGCACCCAGGGTTTTATGAAATCCTATTTGGTAACAAGCATGGGATTTACCAATGAGATTTAGGAGATGTGAGTCAAGGCAGCTGTGTGGAACAGAGACCTATGAAGAGGGAAAGTAGCAGTGGAATATGGGTTGCTAATTGGAATAAAAGCTGAGACAGTAGATGTTTGGAAGTCCATTTAGGACGGAAGTCTTGGGGTTAGACAGGTCTGGCTCCTCTGTGAGGGGCGGGCTCAGGGAGAAGAGAGACATCAGTTTTGGCAGGAGGGCTAGGAGAAGGGGACAGGAGGCATGAAAGCCACTCCTTCTATGTGCCAAGCACCAATGTCTTCAACCCTCACCACAACCTTCCAAGAGATGTTGTTAGGCCCCTTTCATAGAGGAGAAAATCAAGGCTCATAGAAATTAAGCATTAGTTAAATTAAGAAATTTAATTAAGGTAAATTAAAGTATTAATTAGTTTAAGAAATTTCATCAATAAGTATAAGGTGAAATGGAATTTTAAAAAATTAATTAATTTTTTTTGCCAGCGAAGAACCACAAATCCTCCCTATTTCTGTGCAGTGTTGACTTAGTTGTTTCAGTGTTCTTTGTACACTGTGCACCTCACATTATAAATTATTTGGTAGCCAGAACTGTCTGGGCTTACCTACTCAGAACAGAGCACCAGGAAGCTTAATGCTTAAGACCATATTTCGTCAAATCTTAGATGCCATCAACTGGAATATGCACCATCATTTCATAACTCACGGAGAAAGAAAACATATTAGGAATTGTTAAGACTCCCCGATCGAGAGATGTCAAAATGTGGGAAAAAGAAAAAAAAAAATGTGGGAAAATGTGCATCTTGGGAGTCCATGTAGAGTGAAAAAAATTTTTTTACGATGATGTTGATGAAGTGTCAAATTCCAGTTTGCTAATCCACCCCCAGATTTACTCACGATTTAGGTTTCTTATGTTTTAACTCAGATTGTTTTAAAATATTTTAAGTAAATTCCCTTTGGATAATTCTTTTGAAAGTTTTTCATTGTTCAAAATATGGTACTATTAAAAAATATCTCCGCAAACATTTATAATGAACTATACAATTTTTTATGTGCTAAACATTGTGCTGAGTGCATTACGTGCACTACCCTCTTTGATTTCACATGATCATCTTATGAACAATTAGGTTTCTATTATTGACATTTGCAGACAAGACAGTTGAGGCTCATAGAAGTTTAGCTCCTTGTCCAAGGGCACCCAACTAGCAAATGGCAGAGATAAGACTCGAGTCTCTGCCTGGGACTTCAGTGCTTATGCCCTTAATGGCTGCTTTTCATACAAGCAAAAAGGGTGGGGCGGGGGGAAGCCTCTCTTTTCCTTTATAAAAAAATTCTGCAACCATAACCCTTTGCATCATATAATTAATGTCTGCTTTTTCTCAGTCTTTCTGAGCTGCTTACCCAGTTAGCTCTCCAATAAGTGCTTTTACCCCCAGTACTCATTTGTTCTTGTTCACTTACGAATCAGTCTCCGGAATTTTAATCATTCTTGGCTAACTTCTCTGACAACCTTACCGTGTTGGAATTACTGTGTGCTGGAATTGCAGTCAGGAAAGTGCCCTGAAAACTTTTAAAAAAACTTAAAAAAAAAAAACTTTTATAGTGTATCTGACCTGCACAGGAAATTAGAAATTAGAAAACACCACATACTTAACTGGAAAAATACTTGAAATGAAATGAAAAGTGAGTTTTACTGTTATTTAGATTTTTATTAAAAAATGTTTATCCTTTATCTAAGGCTCGGGGACACTGGAAATGAACGAGCTGGAAGCTTGCTTTATAGAACTTTAATGATCTTCTCTTATTATGTTATATTACCATTTCCTAAGCCTGTGGTCAAATACAATAGCTTTATTAAAGCTGTGATTCATTTAGAAAGGGGAATGAATTTTTCTGCCACAGGAGCACTGGTGAGACATGAGGGAAGATAGGGCTGTTGGGGGAAAGAAAACTTAACAAAGAAACTACACACCCCACAGAGTCTATTCTTCCCTCTAGGAGCCAAGCTTTCCTGAATCCACAGCTCAACAGTCCCAGGGGTACTTAGCTTCTAGTCCTTTGGGAGAAGGAAAACAAAGCAAAACAGAAAGGAGGCCTGGGGGTGCAGTTTGGACATGAGATAAGGCTGCTTGTGCTCTGTGTAAAGTTCTGACGAATGGGCACTGACAATGATTAACACTCACATTTATGCAGCGTTCCCTATGGTCCAGGCACTGCACTATGTGCATGTCTTTGTCATATCATCTAATTCCCTCGACAACCCCGTAAGGTGGATACTATTATCATTTGCACTTTACAGGGGAAGAAACAAAGTTAGGCAAAGAGAGTAACTTACCTTAAGTTCACACTATAACGGGTGGAGCCAGGATCTGAATGGATATTTTCACTCCAGAGCCCAGACGTGCACTTGGCCGTGATGTGACACTACACTGCTAAACACCCACCTGCTTTTGCCGGCAGGCCATCCGCCCTGGATGCTAGTTAGGCATGGGGGTCGGGGAGCCTCTAAGAGAAGCGATAACCTCAATGCAGCCTGAGAAAAGAGGGATTTGGAAGGAAATTGTGATGGGGCCTCCTAACCAAAGCAGCACTGGCTGCCTTTGAAGGGAGAGAAATGGAGCAATTTCAAACAGTTGGGGAAGATTAGAGGTCAAGACTAAGCCCCCATAGCTAAGCAATGGAGATATGCAAGCCCGTCATTGCCAAAGTGACAAAATAGAATATCAGGACATATTCAAAACAGCCTCCCATAATTATTATGGAAATCAACTTTTGCTATTTCTGAGACATTTTTGCCAGCTGTGTGAGGGACATATAACATCATGAACAATTACTGATAAACGAGAGGATGAGGAATTGAGACTTGGGCGACTGTATGACCTTGACCAAGTTACTTAACCTCTCTGAGCTCCAGTACCCTCATTTGTAAAATGGAGATTTTTTTTTAACATCTTTATTGGAGTATAATTGCTTTACAATGGTGGGTTAGTTTTTGCTGTATAACAAAGTGAATCAGCTATACATATATATATATATCCCCATATCTCTTCCCTCTTGCGTCTCCCTCCCACCCTCCCTATCCCACCCCTCTAGGTGGTCACAAAGCACCGAGCTGATCTCCCTGTGCTATAAAATAGAGATATTAATAACATCTACCTGTTAGCGTTCTTGCAAGGATTAAAAGATGATAATGTAGGCAAAGCGCTTGGCACCAAGCACAGTGCACAGAAAGTACCTAAAACAGGTGAGTTCTCCCTTCTGCTCTCCTGTCAGTTCTACCTGCTATAAAACTTATTCCCATCTGTCTTGAGGGAGAGACATCATTTACCCATGAAGAGGGGGTTTGAATACCAACAAATATGTACTGAGTGTCCTCCGTGTCCCAGGGAGAGTGCTGGATGCTAGAGATACAATAGTGCTCTCTTTGGGTCTGGTTTTTGCAAAAAAAACCCCAAAAAACAAAAAACAAACAGAAAACAAAACAGGAGGTATTTTCTTTCTGTGGCCACGCCAAATGGCATGCGGGGATCTTAGTTCCCTGATCAGGGATGGAACCTACGCCCCGGCAGTGGAAGCTTGGAGGCTAAACCACTGGAACGCGAGGGAAGTCTCAGGGAGGTATTTTCTGATGTTCAGAATACATTAGGGCTCCTACTACATACTCCCAATACACCCTATACTGCCCCATTTTTACTTATTTGCAATCCTAACTCCCACCGTCTGTAAGCCTCCCTGAAGAAGGGAAAATTCATGCCTTAAGGAGGAATGTTAGTTGATTAGGGGGAAGGCACCGAGGAAGAGTAAGAGGCCCCCAGGAAAGGGGAAGAGCCTGGTGAAGTCTCAGAGTCAGTGTAGAAGGAGGCGTGTCCAAGAGCTGACAGCCAGCATGGTCTGGTTTGGCTGGAACTCAGAGAGCAAGGGATGATTGGTGTCAGGTGACGTCAGAGCCAGAGGTGGGATTACAGAGGTTTCACAGTCCTGTTGTAGAAAGAGCTCCTGAGGTGAGGTCCAGTAATTGGTAGCAGCCTCATAGCACTGCTAAAAGTCTGGACATTAGGCCTCAGTGACAGAATCCTCCGAGTGTGTGTGTGTGTGTGTGTGTGTGTTTGTATAATTCTACCCAGTCAGGGTTCAGTCTGGGAAAACAAAGACTTCTCAATATGTTCCAGGATTAAAGGGTTATAATATAGGAAATTAAAGTTCTACAAAACTGAGGTGAGGGCTTCCCTGGTGGTGCAGTGGTTGAGAGTCCGCCTGCCGATGTGGGAGACACGGGTTCGTGCCCCTGGTCCGGGAGGATCCCGCATGCCGCGGAGCGGCTGGGCCCGTGAGCCATGGCCGCTGAGCCTGCGCGTCCGGAGCCTGTACTCCGCAATGCAAGAGGCCACAACAGTGAGAGGCCTGCGTACCACAAAAAAAAAAAAGAAAAAGAAAAAAAAACTGAGGTGAGAGGAGAGGGGATGGTGGAGCAAAGGTCAGAGAAGCAGCTGATGAGATTTGGGACACACTGCCCCAACATATTGGCACCTTGGCATATTGAAGCTCTAAGCTTAAGGAATTTGAGAAAACAGAAAAGCAGGAAGGGCATCTGATCTCCTGCACTCTTCCTCTTTGAAACAGATCCTAAAACTCCAGGTGGAAGGCACCTTCCCTGTCCCAGGAGCCGTATCGCCAGAGATGGGGCCTTGGGGGCCAAGAAATCTGTACAAACAAACCCTGATAAACTCGCACTTATCTTCCTAGTTACTTCATCCCCATTTACCACCCCTCGCCCAAACCCCTCTGTCTTAGCAATTGTTCACAAATATATTGTTTCTTTGCCTAACAGATATAAAAACTTTCTCCTCTGGTCACTTCTTCAAGGCCTCATTCTCTTGTGAAGGCTCCCTTGTACGTGTAAAACTTCAGTACACTTTGTGTGCTGTTCTCCTGTGAATCTGTCTTTGTCAGTTTAATTTTCAGACCCAGCCAGGGACCTTAAGAGTGTGGAGGGAAACTTTTTCCTCCCCTGCACAGTCTCTGACCATCTGGTCCCACTGCCCCAAAGCAGGCGCTTGTTAAAGGTCTGCCTGCAGATCTCAGTCTACCCACGAGGGAGCTGGCAACTATCTTAGGGGCAAAAATGGCTTCTCCTCTCCTGCCTTCCAAATACCTGCTTAAGGGCTTCTCACTGGCCATCCTGAACCTGCAACCAGGAAGGGAAGGGGGTCGGGCTTCTCCTTTCTGAGGTACAGAGAGTGTAAGCAAAACATCTCACTGTACAAGAGATGTACTGTGCTTGATCAGATCTAAGATTTATGTGCCACTGAAAAAGGAAAAATGTTGCTAATTATACAGACACAGTGCCTTCTTGTCATCAACAGTTTGGCAAATCCCCATTTCAAAGAAAAATGTGTTTGTGTGTTTGGGGCGGGAGGCGTCTCTTATAATTGATTTTTTTTTTTTTAGTGATTCAAGAAAAAGTTAATAACTGCCGGCTGCTGTGAACTCTTATTTTCCAAAAGAATGTGCACCTGAGGGACACTGAGGCGGAGCTCCAGCCCTCTCACCGTCAGGGCTGAGGATGCTCGCTGGGTGGTAGCAGAAAGCTTGCCTCGCTCCTGCCCTGCACTGACCGCCTTCATCTGCCTCTCGGTCTTCCTCGAAGTGGTCGTGAGGAAACTGCAGACAGGGCCAAGGCAGCTCAGTGCCCTTGCTTGCTTCGAGGCCAACCTTAAGGGTGTTTTTAAAACTTTTATTTTTGTGTGAAATACATCACACAAACAAAAAAGTAGGCAAAACCACTATGTAGTCGTGAAACGGAATGCAGCTAGCATCCCCAGAAACTCCTCCTTGTATCCAGTGCCAATCAAGACTCTTTCCTTCCTCTCTAAAGACAGCCACTATCCTGACTATCCCCACCGACTAGTTTTATCTACTTAGAAGTTGTGTATAAATAGAATCACACAATAGGTCCGCTTTGGGGTCTGACTCCTCACCCCCAACATCACTTGTGAGATTCATCCATGTTGTGTCTAGTTATGGTCCATTCATCCTCATTGCTGTTTAGCATTCCATACTCTGGTATTTGGGCATTATGATATAATGCTGAGCATTTGCGCAATTTCCATTTGGGGGCTATAGTGGATAGTGCTGCCATCAACATTCTTCCGGGAGTCTTTTGTGAAGCTGTGTATGCACTTCTCTTGGGTATTTACTAGGAGTGCGACTGAAGGTGGATCCGGCTTTAGTAGAGTTTGCCCAACTTGAAGCGTTGGGTGCAACTTAAGCTTCCTTGGTTCCATCTCTCAGAGATCACAACTTTTTCAGAGAAGCTTCCAGCCAAGGACTTGAACCTTGGAAACATTCTATGCAGAAGAAAGTGCCTTTCTTGAGAGCAGATGAGGAAAGGATGGAGCAGGTACATTCTCTCCAGGCAGAAGAAAGAGTTTGGTGCCGGTGAATATACAAGCGCACGGCTGCACCTGAAGAACTTTCTACGGGGAAGCTATCTTTTGGGAGGGTCAGTTCTTCCTTTGCCTTATTCAGCCCCTTGTTACCTGGGCAGATACCAAGTTACCAGCTTTAGGAGCCTCTATATGCATCCTTGGATTTTGCATCCATGGCAACGCATGCTTTACATACCATTTTATTTCAAACAATGGGGAATTAAACACTTGATGTGAAGCAATCAGGTTTCAGGTTGGGGAGGGGAGGGGGAAAGACTGTGTCTCCAAGTGGCAGCTTGTCAGACAGAATGCCTAATGCAATGCACTTAAGGGAAGGTGTGGATAGAGAGAGAGACTCCTTGCTTTGCGTCATACATTAAAACTCTCTCTCACTGCCCAGTTCCCTCAGGCTTCTCCACCCTTGCATGCTGATTGCATCTCAGAATGTAAACTGTGTACACGCACACACACAGACCCACACATAGACACACACACACACGCATGCACACCGTCAAACAGAAATTATGGGATGAAGCAGAAAAGTTAGAAAAAAAAAGGCACCTATCTTCAGAATGTAGGACCTTTTGGTGGCTTACTGGAGGGGCAGTGTAGGGGGTGCTCACTAAATCTTTGGTTAATAAATAAATGAATGAAGGCAGCCAGGAGCTCTTCAGAAGAGGAAGGGAATTGGCAATCATGACATTGGCAATCATGTTTCATTTTGTGCATTAGTTTCCCTATTATGACTCTTAATGACTTAATTCTGTGATTATCTTTATGCCCTAGTAAAAGCACTTTTAACAATTAGGGATTGTAGCTCTGAAGTTGTATTTTAAATTAATTAGGCAGTGTGTTTAACAGCTTCCACTCTCTGTTAATGCCAACGCACAGGACAGCAGCAGGTGGGGAGGTACAGTCCTGTTTACAGTGACAAGGCTGCCTGTCTCTGGTTTTCTTTCTTTTGACTTTTTGTTTTCTCCCCCCCCCCACCACCCATCAACATCAAAAGAGAAAGGACGACAGCCTGGTGGAACTGGCAGGACAAGAAATCAACTTCAATGGTGAAAATCATGTTGAAATCACCAGCATGAGAGTTTCACGTATATGAGCTTTACTGACTCAACAGACAGGAAGCCATCCTCTTCTCTCCCCAGCATTTGCATCAGGAGCAGAAGGTCTCAACGCCTTGCCACTTGAAAGGGAATGTTGCATTTGGGGGCAGGTTTTTCTTTCTAATAAACAGGCATCAACACACACGCACCCACAAATGTGTGAATGCCTAATATTTAGAAACTCAAGTCTGGCAGGTGGAAATGAGCCCTTTTGACAAATCTCTATTTATTGTGTTATTTCACCATCAAAGGCTAAAATGCTAACTAGCTTTGTGAATAATTTGTGGATGGGAATGTGATCGTTTTTCTAAGTCAGCTGGTGGGCTCAGTTCTTTGCACTCCCCACCTAAAAATAAATTCTCTGGCTGATTGTGAACATACCAATACTTACTGCAAGTGAAGCAAACTTATGAGGGCCATTAAAGTGACAGGGCATTGGAAAATAGTGAAGTGAATGCTGATTTGCATTTATGTCATAAAATAACTTGTCACCTTCAATTTATCACAGTAACTGGTACCAGAGGAGAACGTATGATGCTTATACTTGGTTCAAAGCCACATTTCCTCCCCTCCCAGTCCCTGCCTCTTCCTCTCCTGAAATAGTCATCGGGGCACTTCTGAAGATAAATGATCTTAGAACCTTTTCTATATCACTGGAATTTTGGAAATGAGATGCGTCATTGTAATCAGAGAAATTAAATCTCATGAATAATCCAATGCAGTATGTACTATTATTATCCCCATATCACAGATGAAGAAACTGAGGCACAAAGAAGCAAAATAATTTGCCCAAGGTCAAGGTCACATAAGCAGGAAGTGGTAGAGCCAGGAGTCGTGCCCTGGCAGTAGGACCCCAGAGTCCATGATCTTAATCACTGTGCTATACTTTATGGTTCAGACTATAAGGTACTTTCTAATATAAATATTTGGAGGGGGGCATAAGTACCTTGGTAAAGCATACATCCGCAAGACTTTCAAAACTATAAGAAAAACATACTGAGAATGACACATCATAACCATTTCAAACCAAGAGAGAGACCTGGCCAGGCGTAAGTAAGTTATTCCAACTGGGTTTAGAAAAATAACCAGTGGTTTGTGGTTATTACCAATGCAGTTCAGGCATGACTCTCTTGATTACAGGGGAATGCTTTGAATCCTGTGAAACTATTTCTATAAGCCAACCACAGCCGCACATGACAGATAGTTGCACCTTTATTAGGGAAATTCTTCAGGTCTCTCTCCACTTAGCTGTTATCAGAGCATGTATATATTTCAGTTCTATGAATTAAAAGTTAGACTTTTCTTACTGATGAATTCTAAAGTATTTCTCAGTTTGGGTCTCCCCTGTTTCAGAGAGCAGGTAAGTTCAGCTTCATCTGACTGGCATATGATCACCCTGAAAGAGTGGGATTTTTTTCAGGCATTTTGCAGTATGTAAATTGTGCTGCATTTGGTGACAGGCAGATCAAAGTTTAAGCCCTCCATCACTACAGTGGAACCTGGGCAACTGAGTTTTTACCCCTCTGAACTTCAGTTTCCTCCTCTGTCAAAAGAAGCTGATGATACTTCCCTGAAGAAGGAGTAAGGTAAGGCAAGTGTGCACGTTTAGCTAACATTTGTAGGACACTTTACAGATTACGGCAATGAATTCCAAGCTCTGTAGGTACTCTAACTATCAATACATGCAGTGTGCCGAGTGTCTTTCCTTTTAAATATGTGGTAAAGTAGACACAACATAAAATTTTCCGTTTTAACCGTTTTAAGTGTACAGTGCAGTGGCATTAAGTACATTTCCACTGTTGTGCAATAAGTGTATACATGTTTTCATCTTTCCCAACTGAAACTCCTTTACCCATTAAACAAAAACTCCCCATTTCTCCATCCCTCCAGCCCCTGGCAACCACCATTCTACTTTCTGTCTCCTTGAATTTGATTATTTTAGGTACCTCACAAAAAAGGAATCACAAAATATGTATATTTGTATGTCTGACTTCTTTTATAAACTTGGCATAATGTCTTCAAGTTTCGTTCACATTGTGGCATGTGTCAGAACTTCCTTTTTAAGGCTAAGTATTTTTCTGTGTTGTGTATATGTCACAGTTGCTTTATCCAGTTATCTGTCGATAGGTGTGCAAATATCTGAGTCCCTGCTTTCAGTTTTGGGGGGTATATATCCAGAAGTGAGATTGCTGGATCACATGATAATTTTATGCTTGATTTTTTGAGGCTGGGTATCTTTTGTATTTATTATTTGGAGCAGAAGAGGTGTTGAGATGTACCTTGGGGGATTCTCAGGTGTGCCTGCAGGACGGCTCCACCATCAGCCCCTAAATTAGTTCAAAGACCCACAAGGCAACTCCATAAACACAAGGGCATGCTGCTCGGTCTTTTAGGCTCTCTGTTGCCTGCCTCTCCTCCTGTTACAGGTGACAGATTGCCAGAGCAGGAAAAAGTAATCCCAAAGATATTAGTATGCAAACCAGAACTGTTTTGCTATGGACATGTGTCTGAATGTGACACAGGGCTCTCCTCCACCCCACCCCCTCCTCCCTCGCCTGGAAGACCTAAGGCAGCCACACTGGGACATGTTAACCCTTCCGGAACCAGCATCAGGCACTTACTCAAAGCAGCCCACATTTCAGCAGCCCTGCCTCCGAGCAGTAAGCTAGCTGAGAAGCTGCCAGTCACTTGATGACATCAATTGTTTCGTAACCTGACAGACACTGAAAAATCTCATTATCACCAATAATGGGAGCACCTCATCCATATTACACCTGTCACGGCAGTCAGGCTGGGTCTTAGATATATCCAGAAAAGCCAGCGCTAGCGTCACACACGAGAATCCTGCACTCTGGGGATGCCCCTCCCCATCCAGCCCAGTGCCCATAGGTAAGTTCCAGGAGAAGATCAGAAGTCACCGGAAACCAAACTCATTATTCTTTTTTTTTTTTTTTTTGCGCGGTACACGGGCCTCTCACTGTTGTGGCCTCTCCCATTGCGGAGCACAGGCTCCGGACGCGCAGGCTCAGCGGCCATGGCTCACGGGCCCAGCCGCTCTGGGGCATGTGGGATCTTCCCGGACCGGGACACGAACCCGTGTCCCCTGCATCGGCAGGTGGACTCTCAACCACTGCGCCACCAGGGAAGCCCTCATTATTCTTTTGATGTTGCTTTTAACCTGTTGCTGATCTTAGCAGAGAGACGAGCTTTTCAGAGGGAAAAGTGTTGACTCAGTGCAAATGGCAGGAGGTTAGGAGGGAGTGCTTTGAGCCGTGAAATAGCAGTTGGTCTTTCAGCGGGCACCTGGCAGAGTCGCCTTCCTAAGTCACCCAGACAGGGCTTTCTAGGAAAATCACTTCTGGCTGCGTTGTCGGGGGGTTGCTCAATAGAAGAAGTCACTGGAATGGTGTGATAAACATGGGCTTTGGCAGCGGTGGACGGGGGTTTGCATCTGCACGAATCATGTCACGTGGAAAAAGTTACTGCACCTCTCCGTGCCTGTTTCCTCATCAATGAAATGAAGAGAATTTTTAAAAATCTGCTTTGCTTTGCCCACGTTACTGATGTGGGCTTTGGTAGATCAACTTTAAATGAGCTTTAGTAGATCAACTTTATTTTTTTATTTATTTATTTTTTTGCGGTATGCAGGCCTCTCACTGTTGTGGCCTCTCCCACTGCGGAGCACAGGCTCCGGACGCGCAGGCTCAGCGGCCATGGCTCACGGGCCCAGCCACTCCGCGGCATGTGGGATTTTCCCGGACCGGGGCACAAACCCGCGTCCCCTGCCTCGGCAGGCGGACTCTCAACCACTGCGCCACCAGGGAAGCCCTAATAGATCAACTTTAATTGAGCTTTAGTTTCCTTATCTGCAAAGTGGGTAGAATAACTCCTATCTCTAAAGGATTATTGTGAAGATGAGATAAAATGTAGGATAAGTAAATAGTCCATAGTAGGTCCTCATAACTGTCAGCTATTACTATTTCAAGCTACCCTCCATCCTTTTGATGGGAGATGGGGCATAAATAATCAGACTGTACATACAGAAAATAAAATCTGGACTCAGAGAAAAAACTCTGTTGAGTTTGTCACTGCCATTTCTGCTGGGATGTTAAGTCTGAGGCCATACTCTAGAAGGCAGAAGCCTTTCCTAATCTGATTCTGTTTGTTAGCAGAGTGGTTAAGTGAGACATCTCTGGAGTAAATTATCAGGGATCAAGACATGGCACAACAACTTCCAAGCCTTATGATTTTGAACAATTTCTTATTCTCTTTGTATTTCCGTTTCCTTATCTGTAAAATGGGCATGAGACTCGTACCTACCCTAGAGGTCATTATTAGATTAAATGAGTTGATACACGTGAAATGCTTAGAGCGATACCCCACACAAGGTAAAGTGTTTAATAAACACTAGCCATTATTTTTACCCGGAAGCTTTCCTATGCAGCTGCCACAGTTAGAGGAGTAGAGGTGGAACTGTCCCACACGGACTTAGGAGAGCTGATAGTTCTTGTCTCTCCCCAACTCTGTTTTCAGTGACAGCACATTGGTAGCTTGAGATTGGCCATGGTGGGAGTATTTACACCATGGAAATTGGCAAACATTACAAATCAACCTCTCTACCCAAATCCAAATGTTAAACATTTACCAACACACTGCTGGGTACAGGGAAACCCACAGTGCCACTACGCCTGCCTTTCCACAGCTCCACGGCCAGGTCAGAACAAGGAGACCAGGCAGGTTGAAGGCCACACTATGCAATCAACCTGATGGGGCAACCTGTTGGGGAGAGGCAGATACCTTTCTTCACCTGACCCTGCAGTCTTCACTCCTATCTAGCCCTGTGAGATATCTTTAGGTGAGATAGCTTTAGGTGAGATATCTGTTGTCAGAGAATCTTTCCAGACATTATTTCTACTCCCCCTACTTTTTGAATATTCTTGGGATCTTTAATTGTGATCAACAGAAACAAATTCTGGTAAACCTAAGGAAGAGACAGCTTGGCTTGGAAGAGACAGGTCCCAGGCAGCTGCAGAAAGTTCTGGTAGCAGGAACCACTCGACTATCTCACCAGCTTGAAGAAATAGGCTTTAAGCTTTTTATTTTTTTCTTGCTTAAGAAGCAAAGTCTTAAGAGGGAGAATGCAGTGGACTGAGTTTAGATCACATACCCACTTGTTGGCTGTATGCGGGCATCTAAATTTAAGACTCAGCAAAATTACCCACAACTGGGTAACTTCCCAGAGTAAACCAGATGCTCTTGAAGAAATGGATGCTGGGTGGCCACAACCATGACAAGTGTTCACTCTATCTTCTCAGTCCTCCCGGTGGGAAATGTTTTGTGGTCTTTTTCTGCAAAGCGGATGGTCAGGCCAACTGAACTTCATGTGCATGGTCTTTCACAGGACGTGGGGACAGCAGAGATGAGTGAAAAATCCCCAGGCCCACCAGACTGAAGAAAATAATAACCTCAAGGGAAGAGCTTCCTGCCTTTAGCTTGGATAATCCCAAAGGTTACTGAGTTCATGAGAGTGCATTTCACAGAGTGATCTCCATGTGGCATTCTCTGGGGAAAGACCCAAGAATTTAATAGGCCCTTTTCACCTCCAATTTCTCTCATTCCTGCCCAGGGTGATTAACACGATGATGGCTTTGATGACAGCTCCACAGAATCCCCAGGGATCTGTAATCTTGCCATGGCATCCTGGGATGATTTGTTTCCTCCCAGGTCCCTGTGCATTTCTATGGGCACCAACTAAGCACTGGGGAAAGTCTTTTGTAAACCTGTGAGAAGTACTGCTGGGTCTTGCTGTGCCTTTTCTAGTTTGAATTTCTTTTTCCTTCCATTTCTCATGGTGATCAATTTCAGGTGGTTTTAATCTCTTTGGTTCGTTCTTTTTTTTTTTTTAACAGCTCTGTAGATGATGACCTTATTTCTTTGACTCTGGGTGATCTTCTATCACCAGGTTTCTGTGGCTTTTTTTTGAGGAATATGCTGAGAGATGTATTCAGGAAAGAATCAGTAATGAACCCCCAAATACATATGGAACCTGCTTTGGATAGAGTGGGTCATGGGAAGGGGGTCAGTGAGTAAGCTTCTTGTGAACTATTGATGTGATAATAACACAGACAACACTGGGTGTCTTTAAGGGGATGATTAAACACAGAATATTTTACCACAGAACCACCTTTGAATTGGGTAGAAATGAGTAGAAAAGGAGTCACTTAATCTGTCTGTGCCTTTACTTCTTTCTTGTGTCCTAGTGGTCAGTTCCTGATATTTCCTGTTTCCTTACTATGTGCTAGGTGTTTTTCTAAGTGCTTTACGTATATTAACTCATGAAAGTGTAACTAAGCAGGACCCCATGGGGCCTTCCGGGAACAGACCCCCACCCCTACCATGTCTTCCACCTGTCTCTTATCTGTAGAAAAACTTTGGCCTCCTAGGCCTTCCCTGAGTTCAAAGAATAAATTTAACCAGAGAAGTGAGAAAATGCACAAAGAAAGAAAAACAGTCAAGCAAGACAAAATAATAATAGGTTAGCCATCAAAGTCAAGGACATTTAGTTCCTCCTCAAGGGCTATAGATGATATTCTGAGCCATGTCCTTTGAGCTGTTTTGCGGATACTGAAACCCCCACGAGGTGGAAGAAGTTAACAGTATGCTGCCCACAAGCATGTAGACCCCCTTCTGGTTGGAACCAGAAGGTTTATGATGTTGACTCCTGATTACCTCATCACCAACCAATCAGAAGAATTTCCACAAGCTGATCACACACCCCACAACCTCCCTCCATCACCCTGTCTTTATAAACGTTTCCTTGAAAGCCTTTGGGGAATTTGGGCCTTTTAGGCACTAGCTTCCTGGACTCCTTGCTTGGTGCCCTGCAATAAACGTTGTACTTTCCTTCACCATAACCCGGTGTCAGTAGATTGGCTTTACTGCACTCAGGCAAGCAGACCCAAGTCTGGTTTGGTAACAAAAGGTAGGTCTTATTATCCCTATTTTCAGATGAGGAGACTAAAGGTCAAAGAGTATAAGTAACTGCCCAAGGTGATAGAGCCAAAAACTAGAGGAGCCTGTATTGGAACCAAGAACATCTCCCTCTAGAATCCAGCCTTTTGCCACCATGCTAGAGAATATGGCTAAGGGACAAATGCCATGCTGTGCCTCTCCTGTCCTTGGTGCCTGGCACTCAGCAGGTGCCTACCTACCTGCACAGTCTCAGATCCTGCAATTCTCTTTCTGGGACCCCTCTCTCCAATTACACGGACCTTCTTTCCTTTCAAGCTCCTTTTCTCAGGGTCTCAAACATGCAATTCCTTCTGATTAAAATGCCCTCTGCTCCCTCTTTTCCCCTCTAATGCTGGCTGACTTCCACTCATTGCTCTGGTCTCTGTTTAAATGCCACATCCCTCAACCTCCGATGTGAGGTTGTTCCCTATTAACACTCTCATAGGACCATGTATTTTGCTGTCAGCTCATTTATTACAGTAATGATTTGCTTAATGTCTGTCTCCTCTTCCAGACCCTACACTCCAGAAGATCAGAAACCATGTCTCTCTAGTTTACTGACCTGTCCCCACCATCTAATACTGCCTGACCCAAAGTAAGCAGCCAAGAAATATTTGTGGAATAAATAGATGCCCATTGTCTGCTTGCCAAATAGATGAAAGCTTTGAATAAAGCAGGGGAACCAAAGATAGGGCCTAGAATGACAACTCTACTGTTTTAGGAATTTGTACCATTATACCTTATACCCAGGGGGTGATATTCAAATCACATAAGGAGCAATCAGAACTTACTATTGGTCTTAGTGTTGGAGCACTGGTCCAAGAGACTCCCCGCTGTTCCGGGTGTCAACCTGTTAGCGGCTGGATCATGGGAAGGTGTGTGGGGTTGTTCAGGAGAAGGGCTGGGTGCTTGGGCAAGTAGGAGAAGCACTCTGGGAACTCCTGGCTGTAGGCATTTATCAACCTAGCTAGAAGTATTTCAATAGTCTAATAACCAACATAACTGTACTGATATATACTGCACATATCTGGGCCATGAGTAATCACTTGAAAATAACCCAACAGGGATTTCACATGAAGCACCAACTTCTGAGTTGCTAAATCTAGAGGCATGACAATAATTCATATGTATGAGTCATGCACCCAGGATCACAGCATTGGAAGAGACACACATTTAATGTGGAGTTGGGTCATGACTGTTATATTATAGGGAGAGTTTGGATGGTCTCAGCTGCAAAGAGGTGGAGGAGAAGGGAGCCACACAGCAACTTTTTTGGACATCTTTTTTATTAGCTTGATGCCTTGAGAAGTCAAAGATGCATAACCTCTTCATTCATTAGCATTTTGGATGTTGCTAATAGCTCATTAGAGATGGGTTCACTAAACGGTGAAGCCAAATGCACCGTCCCTGGAAATGCAAGGTTGAGATTCACGTGTGTTGGCAAAGGCTTTGTTTTCTTCACAAGGTTGGTAGATTCTGGTCTTCACTGGTGATGGCCGGATTTTGCATATTTGGGAGCTGTGGTGGTGGCAGGAAGCTGACTATAGATGGAAAGTAATTTTCCCTGAAGATACTTGACCTTTCTTTAACCCTAAATGTAACGTGCTGAGCCACTAGCTCTTTTGCCTGCAATGTGACATCACTTTTGCTGGCTCTGATGTTGATTGAAGGTCAATCTGAGGGATCGATGTTCCAGAGGCAAGGGCTGCCCTTTGACACTCTACCACATGTTATTCTTTTTTAACAATCCCTCCTCACTCCCCTTTCCTCTTGTTCCCAATCTTTTCCTTTCTTCTTCCCTTTTAATCATTTTCCTGGCTTATATCTCAAACTTGCTGTGGCAAACAGAACAGAATTTGTTATTGACTCCTGGGTCACTTATTTCATGGATTATTTCAGGTCAAATCCTATTAAAGTAAATGTCTCCACTGTGGGGAAATCTCTCTGAATAACCAAATAGGGCATCTAATCCTTAAGTAAGGGCCAGCTTATTGCAAGCAGGATTTGATAGCAGGGTTTAGAAAGAGCTCAGGTGGACTTTGTTTCCAGCAATAAGGCAAACTACATGACCTAAAAACCTTCCCTTGATAAGACACCTATAAATGTTTTACAAAATATAACAAACATCTTCTTAAATGCATACCTGAGCTCATAAAAATGTACAGAAAATTCCCAGGGGTCCAAAACAAAGAGAGAATGAAAATCAGAGTGATAGGTGTGAACTGAAATTCGGGCTGCTCTGATGGTGTGTGTGTGTGTGTGTGTGTGTGTGTGTGTGTGTGTGTGTGTGTGTGTGTGTGTGTGTGTGTGTCTGATCTTTGTAATCAAACAATTTAGGTTTAATATGCCCCAGCTTGGGGACGGTGGTTGTGTATTTAGATCTTTCTAAGACCTTCACAAAGCTAAGACCCTCAAAGGAAAACTCTATTCTTCCAGCAAAGGGAGATGTGAGTGGGGATTTTAGCCTGAACTCTGGTTGGGGAAAATAACCAGCCTGGGAAGACTCCTCCTGTCATCATACACGTTTAGTACTTAAATTTACACTACCTTCTAGGACCTCGACTCCCAGGCAAAATAATTAATATAAAAGTGAGCTAGTTTTGCCTCTAACCCTGGGGTGCCTGACACAAGGAAATAAAAAGTTCCTGGGAGGGTTCCCTGGTGGCGCGGTGGTTGGGAGTCCGCCTGCCAATGCAGGGGACACGGGTTCGTGCCCTGGTCTGGGAAGATCCCACATGCCCCAGAGTGGCTGGGCCCGTGAGCCATGGCCACTGAGCCTGCGCGTCCGGAGACTGTGCTCCGCAACGGGGGAGGCCACAGCAGTGATGGGCCCGTGTACCGCAAAAAAAAGGAAAAAAAAAACAAAAAAAACCCCAAAAAACTTCTTGGGGAGGACACGTCTTCAACCCAAACAAAATGTGAGTGTCGCAGATAAAAGCCTAGAAGAACATGAGTTTACAATCCAGAATTACAAAATACAAAGCTTCTGTGAGTCAGATTGCCAGATTTAGGGAAATAAAACAAAACAAGAAATCTAAGTAACTTTGAATTTCAGATAAACAACAAATAATTTTTAATATAAGCATATTCCAAATATTGCTTGCAACATACTAAAAACTTATACTAAAACTGAAGTTTACTAATACTAAAAACTTATTCATTGTTTACCTAAAATTTAAAGTTAATTGGATGTTCTGTATTTTACTTTGCAACCCTATATGTGTAGAAGTCAGGAGACACACAAACGGTAGGATTAAACTATCCCAGAATTCCAAATACTAGAGTAATCAGATGTATACTTTTAAATGGTTGAATATATTAAATGACTGAATACATCTTGAAAATGTGAGAAAAGAAAATATTTTAAAAATGACTTGGAAGTTTTGAAAAAGAACCAAGTACTACTTCGGAAGAGAGATTGGCAGTTTCTTACAAAATTAAACATACTTTTACCATAAGGCCCAGCAATTACACTTCTTGGTATTTAACCAAAAGAGCTGAAAACTTATGTCCACAAAAAATCCTGCACATGGATGCACACCACAGCTTTATTTGTAATTGCCAAAACGTGGAAGTAACCAAGATATTCCTCAGTAGGTGAATGGATAAATAAACTGTTGTACATTCAGGCAATGGAATGTTATTCAGCACTAAAAAGAAATGAACTATCAAGCCATGAAAATACATGGAGGAAACTTAAATGCATATTACTAAGGGAAAGAAGTTAAGCTGAAGAGGCTACATACTATATGATTCCATCTATATGACATTCTGGAATAGGCAAAACTGTGGAGACATTAAAATGATCAGTGGTTGCCAGGGGTTAGGGGGAAGGAGGAATGAGTAGGTGGAATACAGAGGATTTTTAGGATACTGTCTTAAATGATACTGATGAATGACACTGATACTACTCTGTATGATACCATAATGGTGGATACATTTCATTATATATTTGTTCAAATCCATAGAATGTACAATGAGCCTTAATGTAAACATGGACTGTGGGTGATGCTGATGTGTTAATGTAGATTCATCATTTGTAACAAATGGACCACTCTGGTTGGAAACTCTGATTTGGAAATGTTGATGATGGGGAGGCTATGAATATGTCGGGCAGGGGGTATTTGGGAAATCTCTGTACCATCTGCTCAATTTTGCTGTGAACCTAAAATTGCTCTAAGAAGGAAAGGTAAAAAAAAAAAAAAAAGAACCAAATAGGATTTTTGGAAATAAAAATAAAGTAATTGAATTTAAAAAGACAAAAAAAAAAAAACCCTTCAGAAATGAATAAAATAGTGGTCTGGACATGGTTGGAGAGAGAATTCATGAACTAGAAGATAGATCTGAGGGAATTACCCAGAGGGCAGCATAGAAAGATTAAGAGATGGAGCATATGTAGGGATTTCCCTGGTGGTGCAGTGGTTAACAATCAGCCTGCCAATGCAGGGGACATGGCTTTGAGCCCTGGGCCAGGAAGATCCCACATGCTGCAGAGCAACTAAACCCATGCGCCACAACTACTCAGCCCACATGCTGCAACTACTGAAGCTTGTGCTCTTAGAGCCCATGCTCTGCAACAAGAGAAGCCACCACAATGAGAAGCCCATGCACCACAATGAAGAGTAGCCCCCACTCGCCGCAACTAGAGATAGCCTGCGCACAGCAATGAAGACTCAACACAGCCACAAATAAATAAACTTATAAAAAAAAAAAAGAGAGAGAGATGGGGCATATGTAAAACAACTTGGGCATGGAAGATGGTCTAACACATGCTCAATAATATTTCTAGAAGGAGAGAACAGAAAAAAACCTAAGAGAGATAAAATATGTGAGAGATAAATATTGAGAGATAATGACTGAGAATTTTTCTAGACTGAAAAAAAAGAACTCATTACATTTAAAAAACACACCATGTTCCTATCAGAAAAGAACAAAAATAAATCCACATCCAAATACATCATAATGAAATTACAGGACATCAAAGACAAAGAGAAGATCTTAAAAGAAACCAATTAGAAAATACTAATATTTTAAAAAGAGGAATAAAAAAAGAAAGAAAGACCAAAGGAAAAAGTATAACCTATTCTTTGGAAATAGACAGATTTCCCTTCAAGCCACGGCCCCACCTCTTCAAGCCGTGTGGGAAGTTTACTCTTTGAGTCTTAGATTCCACACCTGTAAAGAAAACATTCAATCCAGGGTTATCATTGCTAATTCCACAGTAACCTTGCAAAATGCCTAACACAAAGTCTTGTTTGTTAATACTTGTTCAGCAAAAAGGAGTTATTAATATTATTGACAGAAGTAATTTCAGAGAGGTCAGACAGAAGAAGCAAGAAGAACTACAATCCTGAAGCCTGTGGAACAAAAACCACATTCACAGAAAGAGAGACAAGAAGAAAAGGCAGAGGGCTATGTACCAGATGAAGGAACAAGATAAAACCCCAGAAAAACAACTAAATGAAGGGGAGATAGACAACCTTCCAGAAAAAGAATTCAGAATAACGATAGTGAAGGTGATCCAGGACCTCAGAGAAAGAATGGAGGCAAAGATTGAGAAAATGCAAAAATGTTTAAAAAAAACAAAGAAGAATTGAAGAACAAACAAACAGAGATGAACAATACAATAACTGAAATGAAAAATACACTAGAAGGAATCAGTAGCAGAATAACTGAGGCAGAAGAATGGACAAGTGACCTGGAAGACAGAATGGTGGAATTCACTGCTGTGGAACAGAATAAAGAAAAAAGAATGAAAAGAAATGAAGACAGCCTAAGAGACCTCTGGGACAACATTAAACACAACAACATTCGCATTATAGGGATCCCAGAAGGAGAAGAGAGACAGAAAGGACCCGAGAAAATATTTGAAGAGATTATAGTGGAAAACTTCGCTAACATGGGAAAGGAAATAAGCCACCCAAGTCCAGGAAGCGCAGAGAGTCCCAGGCAGGATAAACCCAAGGAGAAACACTCTGGGACATATAGTAATCAAATCGGCAAAAATTAAAGACAAAGAAAAATTATTAAAAGCAGCAAGGGAAAAATGACAAATAACATACAAGGGAACTCCCATAAGGTTAACAGCTGATTTCTCAGCAGAAACTCTACAAGCCATAAGGGAGTGGCATGATATTCTTAAAGTGATGAAAGGGAAGAACCTACAACCAAGATTACTCTACCCAGCAAGGATCTCATTCAGATTCGATGAAGAAATCGAAAGCTTTACAGACAAGCAAAAGCTAAGAGAATTCACCACCAAACCAGCTCTACAACAAATGCTAAAGGAACTTCTCTAAATGGGATACACAAGAGAAGAAAAGGACCTACAAAAACAAACCTAAAACAATTAAGAAAATGGTAATAGGAACATACATATCGATAATTACCTTAAACGTGAATGGATTAGATGCTCCAACCAAAAGACACAGGCTTGCTGAATGGATACAAAAACAAGACCCACATATATGCTGTCTACAAGAGACCCACTTCAGACCTACCGACACATTCAGACTGAAAGTGAGGGGATGGAAAAAGATATTCCACGCCAACGGAAATCAAAAGAGGGCTGGAGTAGCGATACTCATATCAGATAAAATAGACTTTAAAATAAAGAATGTTACAAGAGACAAGGAAGGACACTGCATAATGATCAAGGGATCAATCCAAGAAGAAGACATAAGAATTATGAATATATATGCACCCAACATAGGAGCACCTCAATACATAAGGCAACTGCTAAGAGCTATAAAAGAGGAAATCAACAGTAACACAATAATAGTGGGGGACTTTAACAACACCTCACTTACACCAATGGACAGATCATCCAAAATGAAAATAAATAAGGAAACAGAAGCTTTAAATGACACAATAGACCAGATAGATTTAATTGATATTTATAGGACATTCCATCCTAAAACAGCAGATTACACTTTCTTCTTAACTGTTCATGGAAAATTCTCCAGGATAGATCACATCTTGGGTCACAAATCAAGCCTCAGTAAATTTGAGAATATTGAAATCATGTCAAGCATCTTTTCTGACCACAACGCTATGAGATTAGAAATGAATTACAGGGAAAAAAACGTAAAAAACACAAACACATGGAGGCTAAACAATACATTACTAAATAACCAGAAGATCACAGAAGAAATCAAAGAGGAAATCAAAAAATACCTAGACACAAATGACAATGAAAACACAACAATCCAAAACCTATGGGATGCAGCAAAAGCAGTTCTAAGAGGGAAGTTTATAACTATACAAGCCTACCTCAAGAAACAAGAAAAATCTCAAATAAACAATCTAACATTACACCTAAAGGAACTAGAGAAAGAAGAGCAAACAAAACCCAGAGTCAGCAGAAAGAAAGAAATCATAAAGATCAGAGCAGAAATAAATGAAATAGAAACAAAGAAAACAGTAGCAAAGATCAATAAAACTAAAAGCTGGTTCTTTGAGAAGATAAACAAAATTGATAAACCATTAGCAAGACTCATCAAGAAAAAGAGGGAGAGGACTCAAATCAATAAAATTAGAAATGAAAAAGGAGAAGTTACAACAGACACTGCAGAAATACAAAGCATCCTAAGAGACTACTACAAGCAACTCTATGCCAATAAAATGGACAACTTGGAAGAAATGGACAAATTCTTTGAAAGGTATAAACTTCCAAGACTGAACCACGAAGAAATAGAAAATATGAACAGACCAATCACAAGTAATGAAATTGA
This sequence comes from Stenella coeruleoalba, assembly GCF_951394435.1. Classification (NCBI taxonomy): domain Eukaryota; kingdom Metazoa; phylum Chordata; class Mammalia; order Artiodactyla; family Delphinidae; genus Stenella; species Stenella coeruleoalba. The sequence goes on from NC_137154.1 coordinate 23,001,486, forward strand.
AACTGTGATTCAAAATCTTCCAACAAACAAAAGTCCAGGACCAGATGGCTTCACAGGTGAATTCTATCAAACATTTAGAGCAGAGTTAACAACCATCCTTCTCAAACTCTTCCAAAAATTGCAGAGGAAGGAACACTCCCAAACTCATTCTACGAGGCCACCATCACCCTGATATGAAAACCAGACAAAGATACTACAAAAAAAGAAAATTACAGACGAATAACACTGATGAATATAGATGCAAATATCCACAACAAAATACTAGGAAACAGAATCCAACAACATATTAAAAGGGTCATACAGCATGATCAAGTGGGATTTATCCCAGGGATGCAAGGATTCTTCAATATACACAAATCAATCAATGTGATACACCATATTAACAAATTGAAGAATAAAAACCATATGATCATCTCAATAGATGCAGAAAAAGCTTTTGACAAAATTCAATACCGACTTATGATAAAAACCTTCCAGAAAGTGGGCATAGAGGGAACGTACCTCAACGTAATAAAGACTATATACGACAAACCCACAGCAATCATTCTCAATGGTGAAAAACTGAAAGAAAGCATTTCCTTTAAGATTAGGAACAAGATAAGGTTGTCCACTATCACCACTATTATTCGATATAGTTTTGGAAGTGCTAGCCATGGCAATCAGAGAAAAAAAAAAAAAGGAATATAAATTGGAAAAGAAGAAGTAAAACTGTCACTGTTTGCAGATGACATGATCCTATACATAGAGAATCCTAAATATGCTACCAGAAAACTACTAGAGCTAATGAATGAATTTGGTAAAGTTGCAGGATACAAAATTAATGCACAGAAATCTCTTGCATTCCTATACACTAATGATGAAAAATCTGAAAGAGAAAGTAAGGAAACACTCCCATTTATCATTGCAACAAAAAGAATAAAATATCTAGGAATATACCTATCTAGGGAGACAAAAGACCTGTATGCAGAAAATCATAAGACACTGACGAAAGAAATGAAAGATGATACCAACAGATGGAGAGACATACCATGTTCTTAGATTGGAAGAGTCAATACTATACTACCCAAAGCAATCTACAGATTCAATACAATCCCTATAAAATTACCAATGGCATTTTTTATGGAAGTAGAACAAAAAATCTTAAAATTTGTATGGAGACCCAATGACCCTGAATAGCCAAAGCAGTCTTAATGGGATAAAAAACGGAGCTGCAGGAATCAGACTCCCTGACTTCAGACTATACTATAAAGCTACAATAATCAAGACAGTATGGTACTGGCACAAAAACAGAAACATAGATCAATGGAACAAGGTAGAAAGCCCAGAAATAAACCCACGCACCTACGGTCAACTAACGTATGACAAAGGAGGCAAGGATATACAATGGAGAAAAGACAGTCTCTTCATTAAGTCGTGCTGGGAAAACTGGATGTAAAAGAATGAAATTAGAACAGTCTCTAACACCATACACAAAAATAAACTCAAAATGGATTAGAGACCTAAATGTAAGACCGGACACTATAAAACTCTTAGAGGAAATCATAGGAAGAACACTCTTTGATGTAAATCACAGCAAGATCTTTTTTGATCCACCTCCTAGAGTAATGGAAATAAAAACAAAAGTAAACAAATGGGACCTAATGAAACTTCAAAGCTTTTGCACAGCAAAGGAAACCATAAAGAAGACGAAAAGACACCCGTCAGAATGGGAGAAAATATTTGCAAACGAATCAATGGATGAAGGATTAATCTCCAAATACCTTTAATCTCATGCAGCTCAATGCAAATGGTATTAATCAAATACCATTAATCTCATGCAGCTCAATATCAAAAAAAGAAACAACCCAATGCAAAAATAGGCAGAAGACCTAAATAGACATTTCTCCAAAGAAGACATACAGATGGCCAAGAAGCACATGAAAAGCTGCTCAGCATCACTAATTATTAGAGAAATGCAAATCAGAACTACAATGAGGTATCACCTCACACCAGTTAGAATGGGCATTATCAGAAAATCTACAAACAACAAATGCTGGAGAGGGTGTGGAGTAAAGGGAACCCTCTTGCACTGTTGGTGGGAATGTAAATTGATAGAGCCACTATGGAGAACAGTATGGAGGTTCCTTAAAAAACTGAAAATAGAATTACCGTATGATCCAGCAATCCCACTACTGGGCATATACCCAGAGAAAACCATAATTCAAAAAGACACAGTCACCCCAATGTTCATTGCAGCACTATTTACAATAGCCAGGTTATGGAAGCAACCTAAATGCCCACCGACAGACGAATGGATAAAGAAGAAGTGGTACATATATACAATGGAATATTACTCAGCCATAAAAAGGAACAAAATTGGGTCATTTGTTGAGACATGGACAGATCTAGAGACTGTTATACAGAGTGAAGTAAGTCAGAAAGAGAAAAACAAATATCGTATATTAACGTATATATGTGGAACCTAGAAAAATGGTACAGATGAACTCGTTTGCAGGGCAGAAATTGAGGCACAGATGTAGAGAACAAACATATGGACAGCAAGCGGGGAAAGCGGCAGGGTGGTGGTGGTGGCGGTGTGATGAATTGAGCGATTTGGATTGACATGTATACACTGATGTGTATAAAATTGACGACTAATAAGAACCTGCTGTATAAAATTTAAATTTAAAAAGGAAGTAATTTCCCCATGACATGAACTTCTATAGCATATGATATGAATTTCTACCTTTGCATGAACACAATCTCAGGATGACTAATATTTAAATGCATGTCATATTGCAGAAAGATGGCATCACTGTTGCAGAAAAGCTTAAACCACCATCATGGGACTCCCTCAACCTTCCAAGACAAACTATACAGATCAAGCCTCCCTGCAGTCTTGTCAGCAGGACATCTTCAGAAATACTATGAGAATCCCTCTTTTTGTAGTTTCCTTTTCTTCGAGACTTCCCTAAAATTCAAAGATAAACACAAGGGCAACTTGTAAGACTTCTTTGACTTCCCCACCTTCAGACCAGTTTACAAAGTCTGCTGTGTGGCCCCATAGCACTTTCCTCTTTTATACCATTGATCACATTTTGTTTCTGCTAGATTATTTTCCATCTTCCCCACTAAACTCTAAGCTCCTTGAAGGCAGGTACCTTATCTATCTTGCTTGCCTTTGACTCCACATGACCTAGCATATGACCTGAAACTTTTTAAGGAGACATCGAAAAAGTTACTGAGTCTTCAGGTAGAGAAAAGAGACTGGAAGTTAGGGATGAAATTCATTTGCATGGTTGCTGTACATAAAAACATGGCACTTTTCTAGAGTTGAAAGGGATTCTAGAGAACATCTAGTCTTCCCATTGTTTTTCCAGATGAGGAAAATGAGGAATTCATCAATTGGTATGAAAACCCAGGGGTATTAAATGGTGGAAATCAGACCGAAACCCAGTTTTACCAGTTCCCAAATGATACTGCTTACATTCTATCATGTTGCCTCCAGGACGAGGATCACAGTTGTGTAAGTGAAAGAAGACAGACAAAAAAGGACAAATATTGTATGATTCCATTTATATGAAATATTGAGACTAGGCAAGTTCATAGAGATAGAAAGTAGATTAGAAGTTACCAGAGGCTGGGGCAAAGGAGGAATGGGGATATATGGCTTAATGGGGTTATATGGCTTAATGATGACAGAGCTTGTTTGGACTGATGAAAAAATTTTGGAAATAGATAGTGGTATGGTTGCATCACATTCGTATCACTGAACTGTACACTTAACAACGGTTAGAATGGCACATTTTGTGATGTGTATATTTTATCACAACTAAAAAGAAAAAAAAAGATCATGGCTATGGTCATTCCCTACTCTCCTTGCTTCTTCAGGCCATTTGTAAGATGGGGACAAAGACTTTAACAAGCATTTAAAAAATTACTAAGAGGAAGGTGTAAACAGGCAGAGACAAATGCATGATGTAGGACCATCAAATTAAAGGTGACACTTCTCTATTATTAACTCACAATTTCTCAGCAAAGTAAAATCTGTGGGCTGATACTGGAAAAAGGCCAGTTCCATAAGCTATTTAGTTTTTTCTGGATAGGGTGTAATATAACTGTTAGAGCCATAAAAGATACCATATGGCATCAAAGAAAGGGAAAAAAAAGAGCTCTTTTTTTGTTGTTGTTATTCAATGAACAATCAGTTCTCTATTCTCCTAAGAAAAATTAAGGTACCGTTAAGGGAAAAAATTCAGAAGTGTCAAGAAAACATATTCAGAATGGAAAGAAAGTTGAATAGATAAATAAAATGAGGATTCCTTTAGCTATATTTGATGGAGTCCTGCAGAGAAAAAAATTCCAGCTAGGCAGCATTGAGACATAGTTTATTAATGCAGTTTCTACCACAGCAGGACACAGAAAGAGAAGTTGGTAAAACAGTCACATTAAAAAATTATGACTCCTACATCTGATCTTTATGAACACACAGAGAAGAAACTGTCCCCTTGAGTCATCCTTGGGCCACGTTGAGGCAGAGACGCAAAGAATTTTTTTTTTCCTTCCAAAGCCACGCAACAACACTATTTGCTCCCACATGGCAAGAACAGACCGAAAGTTATGTCCCACCCACATTTAGGGGATCTCGAAGGTGTTCATAAAACGACCCTAGGTGAGATTTTGAGCAGTTCTTCCAATTACATTTTGAAATATACATCCGTCTTTTGTTTTTAAAGAGTGTAGAAAATTGAAATCTGCTTGTATTCTCTTTGGGGAAAAAATTATAGTAGGTGGTGAACTGGTTATGAATGGAATTTCCCTAGAATCTTAGAGCTGGAAAGGAGCTTACCAATCACCTAATCCAGTATTTTGCATAGTGTAGACTATGCCGCACTGATGAGTTATTAAATCAGTTTAGAGGGTCACGACTAGCATTGGGAAGTAGAGGAAGAGGAGGAATAGAATAAAATTGAATTGAATATAAAAGTGTGTTGTACAGACAGTTTTGTGGAACTTGTTTCAGTTGAGTAGAGTGTGTGTGCATGTGTGTGTGCGCGCCCGTGCGTGCATGGGCACACGCGCGCGCATGCTGGGTCACAATGTAAAGCGTGTGTCTTACTGTGAGTTCTGGTGACAAAAATAGTAAACTTACCAGTCTAATCAAACACCCCCTGTTCCAGGTAAGACACCTGGAGCCAGAGAGGGAAATGACTTTCCCAAGTCACATGACTCAGAAGTAGCCTGAATCTCTTGACTCGCAATATCCTTTCCACGTGACTCTAATGATTAAAGTATGCTTGGAGGTGGGTGTCAACTCTTGCCCTGGGATTTCCATCCACCTTGGAAGCTGACATTCTATTTCTTTCTGGAGCAATTCCCGTGCTTCTGGGTCAACCGGAGTCCCCGCTCTTTCTTTAATACTCCTGCCAACCTTACACCACAGGGATCAGTGGCTCTGTGGGAGGGGTCAGATGTGTGGAGGGACAAATGATCAGTGCCCAGGCTTGGAGGATTCATGGCAACTGGGTAGCTCAGAAGGCGCACAATTCCACAGCTTACTGCTCCCTGGAGCTGATGAGCCATATGAGAAACAGAATCACAGCCTCCCTGTGAAAAAGAGGGGGCTGCATGTGACGACTCACACAGAGGGCAATCTCAGAAAGGAGACAACCAGCTGACAACTGTGGGCTTTAGGTAATTCCTGCCAGACTCATGCACTCTGGCTGGTTTTCCTGAGCCAAAATAGAAGCATGTAGAAGGTGTTCTATGATTGCAGAGACACAGCAGGATTATGAAAGAGGAGACTGCCTGGGACCCAAAATGCCTCTGGTTTTGACTTGAGAAGAAAATGATCTATTCCACGAATAAACAACACTCTGTATTGCATTTACCCTGTGCCAGGCACTGTTCTGAGAATGCTACAAATAGTTACTCATTTAATCCACATAACCAACCTCTAGGCCTTAAGAGGACTCTCCTAGCTGCGGTGGTAGGCGGAAGGTGGAGAAGTGTTGAGAGGTGTTAAAATAATTTGTTTTTCTCCCTGATTCGAAGACAGGAGGGCAAGTACTCTTAATAGAGTTTAGAACTATGTCATTGACAAAGTGAATTAATCAACAGTCAAATCCAGGGAATAAAGGTCAACTGCCTACTTTCTCATGGCAGAAGGAAATTGGAGGAGGTTTGTTCTTCTTGCAAAGATTCATCACTTTTTGATGCTTTCCAGAAGTGATGATGGATTTGCAATGATCCATCTACTTTAAAAAAAAATCACCCTCGTATATTTGTAGTATAGCTGCCTGTGGTACAGGGGGTCTGCTTGGGTCCTGAAACCACCCACTCGAGCCCACATAGAGATCAAGCCTCTGCCCCTGGCCATATGATCCAGTGCTTTGCATAGGATCATATGCTAGAATAGGGTTCTCAAGCACTTAAAAATTCGTTTATTACTAATTTCAAAAACTGGACCTCATCTTGGACATTTTTAGATTTGGCTTTGATGATGAAAATTAGTAGAAATTTACTGAAGTGTAAGAAAGGCAGGAGTATTTTTTTTTTTTTTTAGAGCAATAGGAAGTGAGGTTTTTTAAAAAAGTACCTATGTGTGTCCTTATGTTTTATATGTTAACATTTACATCCCACAATACTCTGACTGAATGTCCATTTCATAAATGAGGGAACTAAGATAAATGACTTGCTGAAAGTAAACAGGTGAGGGACAGAATTCAGAATATAGTCTGCCTGCAGAACCTCTTACTCTTTTACACCATGCTGCAGCCCGAAAGTTCTTTTTCTTTTTCTTCATCTGAAAAATGATTTGGTCCTAGCAGCATTCACTGACCATGGCAAAACATTAATTGATCTTTCCATGTCACAGACTACCGATTATCCACAAGGAATGGCAACAGGTAAAACCTCTTCTCTGTAATTAAGTCTTGGTTCCCTTAACAACTCCACCATGTAATTAAACTTATTTCTCGAACAGGCAGATACGGTTCACTAAAGAATCTGAGAAGTGCCATTTAAATTATGCTTCGTTTCTTGCTCTGGGTTAACCGTGGTCAAGCCTGGGCTTGAAACTGAAGTTTAGGAGGAATGTGGAGAATGCAGCTGGCCCAGAATTTACCAGTGCAGAAGTTATATGGGAGTCAGGGTATATTTCCTGTGCATCTGTGAAACTTCTAACCTAGCTCTGCCCATGGTTTTCCTCCATGAACACGTCGGGTAAGCATGCAGATGGCTGAATATTTATCCTTTTCTTGGAGCAGCCTCTGCTGATTTGGGCAGGAAATCTCATATAGTTATCAATCATCAGAAATGGAAAATGTTTCTTTTTGTAAGAGGTAACTATCAGAGGTTTCACATTAACAATGTCTTGAAAAAGATGTATTTGCCGTTATCACTACCCTGTATCACGAAAATCTTTGGCTTACGCTACAAACTTTATGGACCCTTTTTTGAGCTGGCTTAGCAGAGGCACTGAAACATAAGGATGGCATTAAATCGTTAAATTACATGCTGTGTTGTAATGCACAGTGAGAAGGGAAACCCACAGAGATTTAATACCATCACGAGTCTATAAAACCCTAGGTTTACAAATGCAAGTCAAATAAAAATCTATTAAAGTAGCCAAAAGTTGCTTTGAGTTAAAGGTCATTAAATAAAAAGAAGATAACAGGCAAGATCATTTGGACCCACATATCAAATAAAATGCCAAGATAAAACACCAATGGGTCATTAAAAGAAAAAAAAAGACACAAACTGACTGCCTCTCCTCTCCCCTATGGGTCAAAAAGAAGCTTAAGAAAATACAAAGACATTTCCTGTTTGAAGTCACCAAGAAGGGTCCAAATGCCATATACAAAGTACTACACACATTCCTGGTTTCACAATGGCTGCTCTGAGGGGACCATGCAATTAGTGCTTGGGGGGGCGGGGAACAGTACAATCTCTTAAGAGAGCTGGATGAGTCCAGATGTTGGAGATTATGATCTCCTGGATGCAATGGAATTTATGCTGGGAGATTAAAGAGAAGAATTAATTTATGACTTTCTCTACCTGTATGCAGTTTGTGCTCAGCTTATTATCTGTACGCATTGTGATGCGTGGTACTTGCAATGCTGAAAATCAGGTGCAACACGTGACCACAGCGGTTAAGTTTAAAGGGGGGAGGCTTTTATCATATTTCAGTCTATACATCTGGTTCTATCATATTTTCCAAATGATTAATATAGGATTAAATTACAGTGAAATCCTTTTATATCACAGTTTTATTGGCCAGGAAATAGAATACTTTCCGTCCATGTCTCTCTCCATCATCCCGCATGTTCTATGCTGAACTCTGAAATTTCCAGCACGAGGGTTCATTTGAGTGAGGAGGACAGGGAATCTGCTCTTGTCTTTGTTCAATTCTATAAGTTCCATGGTCACAGCTGGGATATACATGCGTCCTTTGTTTTAAAAGCACATCCACAAGGGAGAAACCTTAGAGCTTATTCTAAAACCAGGCAGGGCATCAGATACCTCAAACAGTTAAAACCACAGGAATTAAATTCTAAATTTTAAACTCCCTTTTATTGAAATATAAGTTTGTTTAGTATATTTACACCACACTTTATGCACATATATACACATAGAAGGCAAATTCTGTCAAAATAAAAAAAGTTTTTCTTAATAAAAAATTAAAATAAAAACAAAGTAAAGTGCATGAAACTTTTTTTTTTCCCTTCTGGTGAACATCATCATTGACAAAATTATGAACGGTTGGGAAGGGGGAGGAAGAAGAAATGCATTATTTGAATCAATGCATACAGCCGGTCCTGCATTTGTAGCCTTCAGGCTGAAATGACAAGCTGTAAGGAACAAGTCAGACAGCGTCTGCAGGACTCCCTCCATTCTGCAGGTCCTGCTCCCTTTGTCCTATCGGGAGCGGTTCCCTAGCTCTTAACAGTGATCTCACCATCACCAAGCCGGAACAAAGGGAGAACACAGGAAGGGGGCTCCACCAGCCAATGTCATAGCCCTGCTCCGGGGCCACCAGCGCTGCGTTTGGTAGGAAACTGCAGAATTAGCTCAATGGCTCAAATAGAAGTTTTCCTTTTTCGGAAGGGGAATGAGGGGGCCAAGAAATAGGATATATCTCCCACAGAGACGGCCACCCGGGGGCCAAACTCCGGCAGCAGCCAGTTTCTTTGGATGCAAACTCCGTGCTGGCACAGGGAAGAATCCTTTTATAGGCTGGGTGGAGGAAATGTTACACTTCTCGCCTCGGTGAGTTCGTCCTCCCAGAACTTTGAAAGGACACAGCTTGGGACTGAGAGAAAGGGGCAGGTGGGTAAAGCTGAAGTTTTTAGCCGCCTTCGCGCTCGGGTCTCCGGCTGGGCGTTGGCTGGCTGGTCCCAGGCGGTGGCTGAGGCGACGGCCCTTCCCCCATCATCCATTCCCCAGCCAGGGGTCTCTCTCTCTCTCTCTCTTTCTCTCTCTCTTTCTCTCTCTCCTCCTCCTCCGGGGGATGCTAAGCCCCCGGTCGGCGGCCGTACTTAGCCTTACAGTGCAAAATGTGCTTGGCGAGGAAGTCGAGGCGGCGCTGCAGCAGCTGAGCGTGGGGGTCGGCGAGGGCGGCCAGCTCCGGGAAGCGAGGCTCGTGGTGCTGGTAGAGGCGCAGCAGCCGGGCGGCCGCGTCCTGGCCGCGGTGCAGCTCCAGGACACGCCGCGCAGTCCGCTCTCGGAACACGCACACTGACTGCAGCAGCGGCTCGTTATACTTGTCCCACATGCCCGCCACCCGGTAGCCGTGCACCAAGCCCGCCTCGTTGTCCAGAAAGACCAGCGCCCCGCCCGGGCCGCGGTGCAGGTTGCTCGTGGCGCGCTGCATGACCCGCGGGTCCCACTGCAGGCTGAAGAGATTGCTGACAAGCCGGTCAAAGTTGGCCGTCAGGTAGTCGAAGAGGATCAAGTCGGTCCATTGCACCAGGTCTACCAGCTCCGCCCGGCTGCGGTTGGCCAGCTCGCCCCCCGTGGCGCGCAGGGGCCGGAGATGGCCATCCTCAGAGCGCCAGGGCGCGGGCACCACCACGTCCGTGAGGTTGGGCAGCCAGCGAGTCAGGCTCACCACGCTGCCCTCGGTCCAGTGAGCGGCACGAAGCTCCTCCTGCACCTGAGCCCACTGCGCGCCCCGAGCCTCCACCCGGGCCAGTGCCAGAGGCGGCACGTGGTGCTGGAGGCCCAGCAAGCGCGCCAGGTAGTAGGATAGGGCCTCGCCCTGTATCTGCTCGGGGTTGATGCCATAGCGCACGCAGGCGCGGGTGCCGTCGGCGAAGCGGGCCAGCCGGTTGGAGCTGCGCCCGCAGCCCCCGCGCTCCAGAGCCACCACCCGGGCGCCGCGCGCCGCCTCCAGCCAAGACGCCGCCTGGGCCTCCGAGAAGCCCCGGGGCACCTGCTCCTCCAGGCCGCGGCTCCAGAAGACGCCCCCGTGCACCGCGGCGCGTTCCTCAGGCCAGGGCCGTCCGGTTGGCACGTGTCGCCTGCGCTCACCCGGGGGCTGCCCAGGCGGGCCATCTGCGCCCGCCGCCAAGGTGAGCAGCGCTCGGAAAGTTTTCAGGGAGCCGCCGCGGGCGTCCCGCGCCAGGGGCGGGGGCAGAGGGAAGCGAGGCGCGGGCTCCCGGCCGCCGCTCCGGGCCGGGCGCCGCGGGAGTCGGTCTTCCGGCGGCCGGGAGGCGGGCAGCTCGGTCCGCGGCGGCAGGAGCCCGCCCCACAGCGCCAGCAGCGAGCCCAGCGCCAGCAGCCAGAGCCCCGCGGTGGCGGAGGCGCCCCGCATCCTCCTGCCCATGCTCCCCCGGCCGCGCCGGTGCCGCCGCCGCTTCAAGCCGAGCCCAAGAGCCCGGGTCCCGGCGGCGACGCGGGCTCGGCAGCTCGTTGGCTCCGGGGCTCCGGGCGCCTTAGCTCCATCGCTGCCGCGGGGCGGTGCGGGGCTCTGCCCGGCACTGAGAACTCGCCTCGCTACCGCTTCCCAGCTGCTTTTGTATTTCGCTGTGAGACCCTCCGGCGGGCGCAATTCACAGGCGCCCGGACCACGTGGGAGCGACGGAGGATTCCCCCTCCCCCTCCTCCTCCGCCGCTCCCCGCCCCCTTCCCCTCCTCTTCCCTTTAAAGCGGCGATGGCTCCTTCCAAGCGGGAGAAGCGGTCCCACACTCATTCGGGGACTTAGGGGCAGGGAGCCGGAAGCCAGGCAGGCGGCGCCCGCGCGGGGGCGTCGGAGCGGGCGGCAGAGAGCTGGATTCGCGCTGGGTGGGTGAGACGCGCCGCTCGCTCTCTTGGGGGTTGGAGTGGTCGTGGAGTCCCTTTGCCTGGGCGGCTCCTGGCCTCCAGCAAAGTTCAGACTAACCCCCAGCACACTCCCGGCGCCGCCCGGGGTGGATTGGGGCAGGTCCCTTTGCCTTCTCCGTTTCCGACGGTGGGTGTGATTCACCCTGCCTTCTGTAAACCCCTGGGGAGCTCTCCGAGCCACTGAGGAGGTGACTCCAGCCGGGTTAGAAGAACCATCTGTAGCAAACAACTTTGAACCGACACCTCCTTTCCCGAGCACCCTCACCACACTGGTCACCGAGGGCTGTGCGCTTTGAGGTTGGTCGCTCCGCCTTTCCCGAGGAACTCACCGGGAATTCAGCCTCACTGTGCAAGAACTCCTAGGCAGGTTCCATTCAACAAACTCCCCTCGGTTCTGGTCACAGAGCATTAAAATCCACAGATGAGGTCCCGTGCTCACGGAGCTCACATTCTGGGGAGATGTTCAGGTTGCCAGGAGAGCCTTACAACTCAGGATCCGACTTGTGCGGAGGAGGGGGCCTTAGAGACCATTTCTCTACGAAACGATACTATTTTGCCCATGAGGAAACTGAGGCACAGAGATGGGATGGGGCTTGCTCCAGATCCCAGAAATAGCAAGTGGAGAAACTAAAATTCAAACTGGGGTCTCTGGGCAGCATGCCACTTGATTTTCCCTCTATCAAGAAAGTTCACTATTTTTATCAAGTTGCCAGCATTCTCGTTTTTTAAAAACTCACTATCACTTTATGCCCCAAATGTGATTTTCAATTCAATGAATGAAAAACAAAAAACCAAAAAACAAACCCATATTGTATTTGACATACTGGTTTAATGGTTTAAGGGAAGAAGTGGTTGGGGGGAGGGGTGGAGGAGCAAAAAAAGAAAAAAAGAAAAAAAAGAAAAAAAAAGTAAACAGCAAACCACATTATCTTCCAGCCACTTTAGGGTTCAATCCACCAGGAAGGCTCTTGGGTAAGAATCGGCTCTCCGTCTTACCTCTCAGCGTGAGACCCTGTCCCAGATCTAAACCAAGATTTCCCAGGTGAGACACAAGACAAGGGGTTGGGGGGTGGAATCCACCTCAGAAAGCAGGAGTTTGAAATTTGTTTCCTTTCATGTGTTTCTTTTGTCTTTATGCCACCTCCCCATCAGATGCAACTGGGGGTTTTCAACTGCCTCAGCTCATTACCTGGCACTGATTATATTTTTTTCTCCAAAGAATGAACATTTTAAGAAACCCTAAGGTTTGTGACTAAGCAGAGGCATCCAGAGACCACATCTGGGGACTTCCAGAGCTGACCCCGTGTACCCTCAAGTGTTTCCATATTGACTGAAGTGTGGGGTCTTTGTTGAATCTCTTCTGCACCCCATGGTGGCTGCCTCATGCCTTTGTATAGATCTTATCTGATGATGAAATTACTATTACTATACTACCTTAATTCATTAAAAGGTACCGTCTTCCTGCTCTGTGCAAGCTCGTTACCCCCATCTTTCCCTAGAAGGCAGGGACTATATCTTAACAACTTTCTATTTGTCTTATCACCTAATATAGGATATTGCACTAAAAAGGTGCTCAATAAATTGAATTTAATTTTTGGTCTTTTGGTTTAACTTATGAGAATTTTTTTTTTTTTTTGAATGCATTGCTTTCAGCTTGGGTAAACCGTAAGCAAGAGCTCCACCTTGTGGGCATTAAGTAGAATATCATCTAACTAGAAAGAAGTATACATTTTCAGCAGGTCGGTTAATTGTTTAAGTTAAAGTCTGAGACTATTACTTGGCTACCATGGCCCGTGCCATGTCCTGGGGGATATGGGGGAATCCAGAGTAGTTGGTGTCTCTGTCTTTGTAGCTGTTAAAAAAACTCTAAGTAACTATAAGGTATGGTTCACTGTAAACTTCGTGAGGAGTCCGTCTGTCTGTTGTTTTATGCCTGCCTGGCACAATGCCTGGTACTTAGTGGGTGTTCAGGAACAATTTGCTGAATAAACCATTGGAATGTTAATAAGATAAAGCTCTGCAAGTAGCATGTATCAAGGTATTTTTAAAAAAAACTGCTTACCACTAACAGATATAAAATAAGTGCTTTCATACATAAAAGGAAAAAAAATTGGTGACGGATCCACATAATGTAAGAGAAGGAAGCACATGATTTTCAATCTGGGAGGGATGACTTCAACTCAGATACCCCAAATCCCAGAATCTTCCAATCACATTACCAGCATTGACGAAGAAACTAAAGCCTTAAAGCAGTCAGCTAGGATCTTATACCTCGGAAGATGGACTGACTCTATTGTAGCTCTTAGCCTGTAGCCACAGGACTGAATGCACTGGGTACCAGAACAGGATGCACTAATAGAAACTTGAACAAATGCATTGAAATGCAGAATTGCAGAAATAAAAGAGAAGCAAAAAACAAACCCAAGGTAGAATGCAGTTTAAATGCATTATATAAGAGATATTTTTAGGCAGTGTTTAAAAACACTCCTTTGTTTACCGGTTAGATGAAGACACTCCCATTCTTCTTTACTTCCTGGCCTGAGGACACCCCCCACCTACTGCCATACCCCTGGGGCTCCTTGGGAGGGCACAGGGCACAGGTCTTCACAATGTGTGACCTCAGGCCGGCCCCTCTGGCAGTTGCTTGGGGGTGAGGGGAGGTGCTGTGCATCTTTCCCTACACAGGAACCTGTTTTTACCTGGAGAACTTTCTCCACAGTCCTCAGAACTTCTCCCTGCGCCTCAGCTTCCAATTGCTTCACACTCATCCACAGTCCTGTTTGAAGGATGATCTGCTTCCTAGAACAGTGCCTCCTGGGGAAGAGAGAGGAGGCGGATTTGAGGAGTTGAGGGTTGGGTGCAGGACAGCAGGCTGGGAGTTGGGAGATTTTCTAACTCTGGTATTTCCTCTTGCTGGCTGTTTTCCTTTCTGGCTAGTTATTTCCCTTCTATGAGTTCCAGTTTCCACATCTGAGAAACAAGGATAATACATCCTACCTCCGTCACAGGATTGTTGTGAAGTTCCTGTGAGACGTTGATAATAACCACCACCACATTAGTAGCAAACGCTTATTGAGCGCTTATTATGGGCTTGGCACGGGACTGAGCCCTGCACGTGTGTTCTCCTTTCACCCTCCCGACCAGCAGTCTTGTCCCCACTGTACAGATGGGAAAACCGAAGCTTAGCCAGTCACCGGCCTGAAGTCACACAGCAAGTAAATGGCCGGGCTAAGATTCCAGAGTGATGGAGGCCAAACTCTTTGCAAATTGTAAACTGCTAGGAAGATGTCAGATATCGAAATTATTGACTTAAATCAAAGTAGATTCAACTCAGATTAAATTTTGCTTTGAAATGTTCTCTGTGGTTGCTATCAAGTGAAACGGTTAAGAGTGTGAACCCTCAAGCCAGATTGTCCAGATTTAAAACTCACCAAGTGTGTGACTTTGAGTAAGTTACTTGGCCTCTCTGTGCCTGTATCCTCATTTATAAAACACAGTAATAATAGTGTTGTTGGTATTATTGATACTAATTACAATAATATAATATCTGATGATTAACAGTAATTAATTAATAGTGAAAAACCTTACAGCTTGTTGTGGTGATTAAATTAGTTCTTGTATTTAAAACTCTTGAAACACTATCCAAGAGTCCACTATTTTTATAGCTTTTTTAAAAAAATTGAAGTATAGTTAATTTACAATGTGTTAGTTTCAAGTGTAGAGCAAAGTGATTCAGTTATACATGTAGATATCTTCTTTTTCAGATTCTTTTCCATTATAACTTATTACAAGATACTGACTAGAGTTCCCTGTGCTATACAGTAGGTCCTGGTTGTTTATCTATTTTATACATAGTAGCGTGTATCTGTTCATCCCAAACTCCTAGTTTTTATCATTCCCTCTCCTTCCTGTTTCTCTGCTTTGTTGCCCAGATGGGGGTCTCCTTCTTTTCCTATTGCTGTCCTCCACCAAGCCTCACTTGGGTCTTGAGAGACATGATACAGGTGGCGACCCTGACCAGTGCACCCTCCTTATGCCCCAGATGAGCATCTTCCCTGAAAATTTTGCTCCCTTCCTTCCCAGCTGGACCGAAGCAGGGTTCCCAGTGCAGCTCTTGTTGAAATCCCAGAGCCTCCAGCTAGCCTTGGGCAGCTGCTTTCCTCTCACTACTCTGCCTCATTCAATCCTAACCTCTCCTGGGTCTTCTGAGTTACAAGCCCCTCCCAAAGATAGAGGCCCCCAAATTCACCCTTTAGATGCTTCTACAAAAGGGAAGAGTGGGGAAGACCATGTCAGGGAGAGGAGTACAATATTCCTTGAAACTGGGTATGACTCCTGCTTTAGCTGTTACTAGCTGTGTGACTTCAGGTAGCTTTTGAGTCTCTCTGGGCTGCAGTTTCATTATTTGTGTTTCCTTCTTCTCTACTCTGTCTCTGCCTAGGGTACATTATTTTTCTGCTCGGGGATCATTTTCCTTTTCTTGGCATGTCTCTATTTGACCATGATCTGGATCTCCCAAGAATTGTGTAGCTGTCTCATCTTTACACACTTGGCTGTCAGGGGCAGGTAATATATACACCTGGCTCTAGGTAAATCTTGCTGGATAGCTAGAAGGAGGTCTGGAAACATACAGTCTTTGCAGTCAACCTGTCTGCCTGAATGAGTCCCGGTTTTAAGAACACACTGTGTTTCTGGAAAGAAAGTCTCACCCTTAATTTATGGTGAGACTAATAGTTATATGATTCTCTTTATTCCATGTAGCTCTCTTTTTGACCTGCTTTTGGAAAAGGTTCCTGTAGCCACTGGTGTTGGAGACCAGAATCTAAAGGTTGGAACACTGGTGAATTAATTTAGTAAATTTTAGAGCAGTTGCTGACACAATCTCTCAGTCATATATCATCATACCCTAGTTACAGGGTATGATGGTAAAAATTCTGGACTGGGCATTTGGGGACATGAATTTCTTTCTCTACTATAACTTAGTTCAACTGACATTTATCGTTCACGTGCCAAAGGCCAAAGAATTGGGCGAAAGTGATGGCGTCAGATTTTCTCTTGTCCTTCACACCTGCATCAGGAAACATTGGTTGTCTTTTCTTCACCCTTCCCTTCCCCTTCCTTCTTCTTGGCAGGTCTCCATCCTTCTCCCTGTGCCTGGTGCTGGAGGGGAGGCTGAATTCTCATTGGGCTAAATCAGTCACAGTGCCTTCAGCTTCCTTGCCGGTGTTGGGTTTAGGCACAGGCATGGGACACCACTCTGGCTGGTGACAGCTGCGGGGAAGTCCACAGGGAGGTTTCTGGGAAAGATGTCTGTGCTGTTACAGAAAGACACAGAAAAATATGGCACTTTTCTCCATGGCTCAGGTCTAGATTTGAGGCCTGGAATTGGGGCCGTCATCCTATAACTGCAAGGAGAGCCAAGTGGACACGTTGAGGGTGGCAGAGCCGAAAGAGGGAAGGAACCTGGGTCCTTGGTGATGTCACCAAGCTCCTGAATTAATCCGCTCTGGAGCCACCCTGCCTCTGGGGTTCCCTGGTGGTTTAACGCACTCTGAGTTGGGGTTTTTATTCTTGGCAGCCAAAAGATTCCTAAATGATATACCTCTCACATGGGAGCTTGCAAACCGGAAAGAGGGCAAACATATAAACAGAACTCTTCCTGTGCTGCGGGAAAGGCGGTGTGTTGTCATCTTTTGGTACATGTGCTCGGCAGCCAAGCTGAGTCTTGCACTTACCAGCTGTGCTGTCTTGGGAAAGTCACT
Source organism: Stenella coeruleoalba (assembly GCF_951394435.1). Taxonomy (NCBI): domain Eukaryota; kingdom Metazoa; phylum Chordata; class Mammalia; order Artiodactyla; family Delphinidae; genus Stenella; species Stenella coeruleoalba. The sequence goes on from NC_137154.1 coordinate 23,018,553, forward strand.
TAACCTGTTAACTCATCCGATAGATGGATGGTGATAACTGCACCTGCCTCATAATATTATTGTGTGGATGAAATGCACATTAAGCACTTAGTAAGTGCTCAATAAATTTTATCACTTGCTCTAGCTATTATGGAAATGGAAACCACACAAGAGCCCAGAGGAGGGAGCAGGAAGGTCAGGAAGGCTTCACCAGGGAGGCAGATGTGAAGCTGGTCTTGAAGGGTAACTGGGGGTTTGCAGGTCAGGGTTTGGGGAGGAAGAACATTGGGGCAAGCAGAGAGAGCAGCACGTGAGCTCATTTCTACATCTTTCAGGAGCTCAATTTCCTCATCCTTAAAAGCACTTGAGTGTGCTGGATTAGCTTAATCCTCTTTTGATAAAAGAAACAAACCTCAGGCCCCCTCCCTAGATTGAGAAGCACTAGATGGCAGACTCTCCAGGCCCCTTTATCACTCACCCATCATTTTTGGACCACCCTGGAGAAATTCACTCGACAAACATTGGCCACTGAAGAAAGTGACTCCCGCTGGCTTCGTTGATTTCTTTGTTCATTGCAATGCTGCGCTTCCTCAGCTTCCCCAGGCTCTGTGCATCTCATCAGTCAGATAGATGCAGAAGCTTAATTAAGCTTGTAAAGCTTTCTGATTTCCGTAGATGAAAGGTGGCCCATAAGTACCAGGTTTTATTTTGGTGGCTCCTGCCAAGGGTTATTATAAATGGGACTTAGTGCCACGTGGCTGAGCTCTTAGTGTGATAATGTGTCAAGACCAATCGAGGCTGCCGAGAGCAGAGATATTTTCATAATGGTTTCATCATAGGCGGTGGGTGTTAATGGAAGTGGCTGTGAAAAAGAAAGTATTGCAGGCAGTGAAACCAGACTAGAGGTGGCTGCAAGTGAAATATCGGCTGTTCCTAGGATCTCCATCATAATCATTAGCTGTATTAGCCTTGGAGCCATTCTTCTGCCGTCTCTTCTAGACCAGGCTCAAAGTCGAATAAAAAATGATGCTTTAACTCCAAGTGAAAATATATTCCTTTGCTGCTTTTTAAAATCCATTTACATTAAAATGGTGGCCAGCAGGTAAGTAATTTATAACTGGGGGCTCAGTGCAGCATGGATGGGTGTCGTCAGAATAGGGAGCAGCCTAAATGGGAGACAGAGGCACTTCCAGGCCTGGGAAGAGTCATCACTGTTGGACTGAAGAGGGGCTGGAGGAATATGCAAAGACAAGGGGTAACTTAGGGACACTCGCTGGTGGGGAATAGTGAATGGAGAGGTAGCTTCGTATTTCAACAGTGAGGTGGGTGAAAAACCAGGTAGAAGTTCTTCAGTAATGCAGCCCTCGTTAAGAATGTGCCAGCTTCCTGGACTCCGGGTTCCATTGCCTAAAACCAGTCTTCGGCATCCCACAGTCAGACAGTCGATAATACCTGATGATGATGATGGTGATGATGATGACAATGGTATAACCCCGTTGTTAGCCGAACTTTCCCTGCTCTTTTGCGATCCGGTTAATCTTGACCTAAATTCCTATTCCATGGCCTGGGAGGGTCCAGAAACTTCCCCTCCGTTTCTGAGAGTCCCTGGGCCTTTGTTCCTCAAGCATGTCTCTCTGTGTCCACCTCCTGCTTCCATGCTTGTTGCTTTGACTTCAACACGCAGTAGCATGGATGTGAAGTTCAATGCCTTATCCACAGCACCCTCTTGCCCTGTCCCGGAATCCACTTGGGCCAAAGATATGAGTTTAGTGATTTTACTGAAGATCTGGGGGGGCTCCCGGGGTGTGTGTGGGTCACGTAATTGCACAAGGCCTTCGTCCATCTACCTCTCCTTTCCCTCCTTTCCCTCTCCCCTTTGTGGAGGAACAGGCAACATTTCCGTCTTCCTTCATGTAACACAGTGCTGCTTCTATTCAGGCCTCTGTAGGATCCCAGCTTCTTCCCTCGGTCCACAGACTGTCAAGGTTTTTCTTGTGATAAAGTCGGGAACAGAATTCTGGTGGACAACACTGAATGATTCTGAGGTACTTTCTACATGCAGTGCAGCGTGTGAGAGCTTTCACGCACTCGGTCTAGAAGACCTTCCTCCAACCCCCCTCCCCCGCCCCTGGAGGTGTTACTCCTCCATTTCATTGATCGGAAAACCAGAGCACCATGAGAAGTAAGATTTCTCATTGGCCTGGGAGACTTCTGCTAAGTAACAGAAGAGGAATTCCAACTCTGGTCAGTCCAAAGACAGAAGTTATGTTAACTACAGTGCCATGTGACCTCTGGGGCTGGGAAACACCCTGGCCAGTTAACCAAGGGGCCTCTTACAAGGGACTCGTCTCTTCCTTTGTACTGGTGCATTGTCTTACACCAGGCATGTTGGAAACAGGTACTTACATCTCTCCTCATCTCTGCTGTGTGACTGAGCCCAGCGCATCTCCTGGGAGACCTGTCATAGCCCAGAAAGCTCCCCGTGGTAAATATCTTATGTGGGGGGGATGAGAGGGATTGGAAAAGAAGTAGGCTGGGCTGGCTGACCTGGTAGTCCTGAGGACAGCACTCTCTTTGTCTCAGGACCAGAAAAGTCTGAGTTAAGGTTGACAGTGGAAGAACACTCATCACCTGCTATAATTTCTCCTCTGGTTTCACCTCTCCTGAGAACCGACTCCGAGATTGCCACAGGGAATCAGAGAATTGCCTCTCTGGGACTGGGCGTGTTTGTTACGCAGCAGGCACTGAGACTCGATCCCTGGTTCCTTTTCACTTCACCTGATGAAAAAAGGAAGGAAAAAACCCTCAGAGGCCATTTCTTGCCTGCTTGAACTTAAAGAATGGCTGCATTTTAGGGACAATGTGGGCCTGAGGAATAGCAGGAGAAGGGCTGAGGAATAATGATGGTGATATATTTCTATAGCTCTTTGCAGTTTTGCTGAGTTCTTTCCTATGCCAGTCTGGTCGGATTTTTACAACAACCTGCTAGGGAGGGGTAGTTGGGCAGGTGTTAGTGACTGTTCCTATTTTATGAAGGAGAAAACTGAGTTTCAGAGGGTGTGTGATGAGCCCAAGATGCACAGCTAGTTCCTGGCAGACATGGAACTTGAAAGCACTTTACCTGACTTCCACATAAGAGCTCTTCCATGGCATTCATACCCTGTTTGCTGAGTTTAATCCACATCTGCAGACTCTGTCACTACCTCCGGTTTTCCACATGGTTACATGTCCATGTTGAATGTATGTTACAATGACCATTAAAACTCCAGTCAGGAGGGCAGAAAAAGGAACCCAGGGGCAATTCCCCAAAAGTTGGAAAATTTAAAAGCCCCTCTTCCCCTTTAATGGTGCTTTCTATTTCTCTTATTAGCTGCTATGACAGAAAGAAGGAGGAAAAGAAAAACCAGAAGGGTTGGGGAAAAAAGAGGGAGATTATTTTGAAATCATTTTCTTTGCTTGCCTGGTTCTGTTAATAAACAGGATTTAATCAATAGGAGTCAGAGAGAGAAAGAGGCGGGTAATCACCGATCATTGGATTCTTTGCGGGGCGGGTGGGGGGGTGCGGAGAATGATCATAAAAAACCTCTGAGATGGCAAAGAGGAAATGGTGAGAAACGGAAAGTTTTCTCTTGCTTCTCTGCTCCTATGCATGATACCCTTGCTCACACAAGGCAAAACCAAGCCAAGAGACCAGAGTAGGGTGCTTGACCTTGTGACCTTACCCCACTGAGAGGGTCATTCGGTTGGGGATGAAGATAGATCTGCATGGCTGTTTAGGCTGAGAGAGGGTAGCTAGACTACATAGAAGTCTTCCTGCTTTGATTTTCTCTTTCGTAAGAAGGGATATTAATGCTTGCCTCACAGGAATATTGTAAGAATTAAATGAGAGTATGGGATTAAATAAATATAGCAAGTGAGAAGTTCCAGTACAGTTTCTGGCATATAGTAGGCACTCAATAAGGACTAAAAACCACACATTCAGCCACATAGAAACATGTCTGGGAGGACACAGTAAGTGATTAACAGCATTCTCCTTAAGAAAAGGTCTGTGGGTGGGAGGCACTTTTACTTTTTAACGTATATATTTTTACTTTATCCTCCCTGGAGCATTTGGGGAAAGTATGCTGTGTACGTATGAATGGGTGTGTGTGGAGGCTTAAGTTAAAAGTTAAGATCAGACATAGAGTAATAAAGAATGTGAGGTTTTGGTACCCCTGTCTTTGTGTGATTGTAAAATTTGTACTCACTACACTTGAACCAGTTGAGGTGGTGACAGAAATGGACTGGCCAAGTCAAGAAACAGAAATGGGATTTGATAGAAGGATGCTGGAGTAGTTCCCAGCATCAATGGAGGACCTGAAAACTGGGCACTGGAGAGCACCAGAACTCAGAAACACCAGGTAGGTAAGCAGGAGGGCCTTCTCTCACAGGTGCACGTATACCATGTCTCAGCTCCAGTCACCTCTCATTCGAGTGTTTACATTCCAGGGAGAGGAAATCTGATTGGTCCGTTTGGAGACAGCTGTTTCCACCATTGGCTCACTGGGCCTTTGCCACGTGACAGGGCAGGGAGTATATAAGGGAGCAGTTCTGTGCTGGACCATAATTCTATAGGTACCTACCTCAATCGTCTCTGCTGTTTAATTTTTGAAAAATTATAATCTTGTGTTACTTTTAAAATAATATTGAGAAACCTCTAACAATTCATCAAATAAGTAGAGCTATACTGTAGGATCTCAACAGAATGTATTTTATGCATCTTTTATAAGGAGCCAATACAAAGCAAAACCAAGCAGCATCGTGTGCCTAGAGATACATCACAGAGTGACACATCCTTTGGGTCTGAATGAATGTTGATGGCAAACACACCCACACAACAAAAACAATACTTATCTTTTTGACTCCAACCGTTAGCAGATCCAAAATTTCCATAAATTCGTCTAGCGCTGTCTAGCTTAGGAAGGGAGTTTGAGACCTTTATCAGGGTAAAGAAAAGTAATAGGGCATTTCTGATTTTTTTAACACTAGCTGTTATTTTATGGTGTTTGGGAGGCAGGGAATACAAAGTACACAGAACGTATGCAGGGTCTACTCCTTGTGTGTGTGTGTGTGGGGGGGGGTAGTACTTCATTGCCCTGGGGCATAATGATTTAGCCAGTCCTGTATAAGGCAAGCTCAAATCCAGACTGCATTTTCTATGCTGACCATCTGTGTTTCCCAGGAAAGAGGAGCCCAGCCATGGGCCCCAAGAGGTTGAGGAAAAAGTGAGAAGCAGGGTGTGTGGCCAGTCCCGGAGGGTGTGGGGGGGATGCTCTGTGTCCTTCTGGCAACATCAGCCCCACGGAGGCAGGCTTGGCTCTCTCCCCTCCTGGCAGCCCCATAAGCATCCTTCCCAGTGTCAATAAATCTCCTCTGGCCACTCACCCCTTCCTTGTGATTTTTTTTCTTTTCTGAGGGTGTTGCTGGGGGAGATCATCAGAAACTACTTATTTGAAGACAGAAGCCTCATCTCTAACAAACGGGGATTGACTGATAACGCATACCATTTACCGAGTCTTGCTAATAAGCCACATGTCCTCACCAACCCTTTCAGGTGGGTTTTTATAGCCCCCTTCACAGACGAGGAAACCACGGTTCAGAGAGTTTGAGTGTGTTGCTCAGTTGGCACAGCTCTTAGATGGTGGAGGCAGATGCACACCTGGCCAGTGTGTCTCCAGGTCACCTGGTCCTAATGCCTCCTCCATGATGGAAAGCCAGCTCAGAAGGGCCCAAGACCTGGCAGCTCTGTCACCCATCACTGGCTACTCTAGGACCAGTCACAGAACAGTTGAGCAGTCTCAATCTTAACTACAACAAATAGAGAATTATGATATAATAATACTCCCAAAGCCAGCACTGTAATAACATAATTTTAAGGCAAGGCTTTGAGTTTGCTCTTTTGGGCCCCAAGACCTGCCAGGACTGCATACCCAACTGTGAGAGCCCTCCGAGGAGTGCCCTTTCTGAGATGCCCAGGGAAAGCTTTCCTTCTCTCTTCAGCTTCAGACGCTGGGTGTTCTAACCTCTGAAGTTCCTGGAACAGGACCATTAGGCTTGATAGTTTTATTGGAATTAAAAATATTGTGAATTCACAATGGCCTCTGGCCATAACTGGAATAAAAATGGTATTGCTTTAGACGATACCATTCACTAATTAAACTAGTAGAGAATGAAGCAACAGAAATGCAACAGCGACAAGAATGGGAGTGTGGGCTTCAGAATACTCCCCCAGGCGGCAGTTGAATTTAAATTTCCATTATTTTGAGTGAATGTGGCCCTAAGGAACCATGTAGGGATGGATTTTTATGTGATTTCAGGGCCTTCCGTCTCTTGTAGGGCAGTAACTTTGATAAAGCTATAGCATGCTTTCTTGAAAAAAGTATAAAATATATGTATAACTAGGAAAGAATCCAGGAGGACACAGCTAACTGTTAGCAATGGGTTACCTTGGGGAAAGAAAATTTGGAGAGAAAGGACTTTCTTCTTTTTCTTTTAAAAACATTCTATGTATTTCTGGTGTGTTTAACTTCATGATACTCAGCACATATTTTGTGAACAGACTAGAATGATCAAGGGAATGCTTTAGAGTGAATGATTCGTGCTTCACGGCATCAGATTATCAAAAGGCAGATTAGATAGGTTACCATTAGGAAGCTGCTCCGAATGGGCCAGGAGTTAAGATGGGAACTATCTGAGCTGAGATGGTAGCTGTGGAGATGGAAAGGAAGGGAGAGGGACTTGAGAAGCCAGAAGCCGGGATGTGATGGTTAATTGTTTGTGTCGACCTGATTGGGCTAAGGCGCGCCCCAGATGGCTGGTGAAACATTATTTCTGGGTGTGTCCGTGCGGCTGTTTCTGGAAGAGATCAGCATTTGAATCGGTAGACTGAGTAAAGAAGATCACCCTCACCAGTGCAGGTGGGCGAACTTGCTTGCTTGAGCTGGGGCATCCTTCTTCTCGGCCCTTGGACATTGGTGCTCCTGGTTTTTGGACCTTTGGACTCAGATGAGGACTTACACCATTGACCCGCCCTGATTCTCAGGCCTTTGGAGTCAGACTGAATTATTACCACTGGCTTTCCTGGTTCTCCGGTTTGCAGATGGCAGATCGTGGGACTTCTTGGCCTGCATAACTGTATGAGCTAATTCCTACAGAGTAATTTTATATATATATATATATATATATATATATATATATATATATAAATTTTATAACATATATATATATAAAATTATATCTATCTATCTATCCCTTACTTGTTCTGTTTCTCTGGAGAACACAGGGGTGTTACCTGAAAGGTAACAAAGGCTAAAAGCTTGCAAGGTGGTACTGTTTGGATGAAGATGGAGCCTAGATATTGGTGCTGAGCTATGGAGGGACCTGAAGGGGCTAGAATCCTAATTCTCAGTGCATGGGTGGATGGGTGGATAGATGGACAAATGAATGAGTTATCTCCTAGAAGCTCTTTGCTTTCAGGTTTAGGCCGAACTTCTTTCAAAGCCTACTTAGGTCCTGAGGTTAGGTGGTGATTTCTCATACTCTTCCCCTGACCTCAGCTATTCTTCCCCAAACTAGGGAGGGTTAAGGCCTTTCTAAGATCTGGACCATTTCTGGATGCCTCATGGGGTCAGTTAGGTTTTTTATGTTCTAACTATGAGGACCCATCCCCCACCCCCCACCAATGGCTTAGACAATCAAGGAGATGGATTTAAAGCCAAGTAATTAGGAGGGCTTCTGGCTGGTCTGATTTGGGTGCTCACCAGTGTCATCAAGCACCTGGTCTCGTCTTTCAAGCTTTCTGTTCTGCTGTTTGTACAGCATCAGCCTGGCTTCCTCTTGGTGGCAAAATGGATGCAACAGTTCCAGGCTTTACCCTCACATTATATAGGAGATAGAAAGAGCTTGTTTTCCCCTAGAAGTTCCTTGAAGAATCTCTCTAGTCTGACAGACTCAAATTGGGTCTTTACTGAGTCCCTTAGGCTAGAGAATGCTGATTGGCTGATTGGCTTAAGTTACCTGAGTCAATCACAGTTGTAAGGGTGGTGGTGTCAATCCATCTTCCCCTCCTCCCCCCATGGCCATGGCACAATGGGGGAGGGATGGAAGTGATGTTAGGGGGCCATCAAGTTCTAGTTTGGGACAATGGAGCAGGAATGGCCTGTGTTTGTCAGTGTGTGGTGAGTGGTGGATGGAGTTAAAAGAGGAAAATGGCCAGAGGAGGGTGGTGGTTTTCCACATTGAGAAGCAGGACATTTTCCACTGAGAAGCAGGACAGTGAGTGTGGATGTTTGGGTCCAGTCAAGAGCAGTGCCTCTAGAGCTATGGGTAGGGGCTGTAGAGGAGAATGATTATGAGGGTGCCTGAGAAAACTGGGCACGGAGAACTTAGTGTCTCGGGTGCTAGACAAGGGGCTTCCTGGGCTTTGCTTGGCTCTAAGGGAGCGGGTCAGCCGAGGAGATGCCCACTTCCAAAGGCTATGTTGGCATAAGCAGGAAGTGGTGAATGGCACCCATGGCGGCGTGGAGCAGCGTTACCAGGCAGCATGTGGAGGGCCACGGACCCAGAGCAGCTCTAGGGGCACTGAACAAGTTTGTGTAGAGCACTTGGAGTGTATGGCAAGGAGGGCATGCTCCATCACTGTTACAGTGAGTATTTTTACTTTATTTTTTATTGCGGTACGTGGGCCTCTCACTGCTGTGGCCTCTCCCGTTGCGGAGCACAGGCTCCGGACGCGCAGACTCAGCGGCCATGGCTCACGGGCCCAGCCGCTCCGCAGCATGTGGGATCTTCCCGGACCGGGGCACGAACCCGCGTCCCCTGCATCGGCAGGCGGACTCTTAACCACTGCGCCACCAGGGAAGCCCCTATTTTTACTTTTAATTGTTTAACGTGGTGAGAAGCAGTAGCAGAAATGGAAACAGGAGACTGAGTGATTCAGGCCTTCTTCCTGCTTGAAAGTGACAGTTTGGTGAACCTTCTTTTTGGACTGTCTCACCTTAGGGCTGGGAAGGCTCAAGAGCGTGGTGGCTGGGATTCCTTCCAATCTGGTGTATGGGAGCTTAAGCAGGATCCAATCTGTCTGAGAAATAAAGACCTATGGCATTACTTGTGTGGCACGAGCGAGCCTGGAGCTGCTCATACAGACAGAACTATAAAATCACATGCACACGTACTTTACATACGTGATCCCATTTGAGCCTCACGATACCCTACAAGGTAGTCGTGGTTATCACTGTCTGACAGGAGAGGAAAGCCCAGCTTGGAGGTATTCGGTCCACAGCCCAAGCTTCAGAGCTAGGATACGGTAGAGACGGTCTTTGGACCCAGCATCCACAGGCCCACCAGCTCCCCAACACCGTCTACCTTCCTTACAGAGCTTAATTTGGCGCGCTATCCCCTCCTCCCCCATGAAGCCATGTGATTCAGGGATAGGACCTCACCCTCACCTCCAGGGGAGAGGCTGCTTTTTCCCCTTGACCTAGTTCTGACCATTGGAATTGTGCTGATGGGATTTTGAGAGAAGTTTTCTTACTTCCAGAGGAGAGCTATCGGAATAGTTTCCTTCTTCTTCCTCCAGATATTATCACATCTGGATGAGACATTCGCAAGTGCTGCAGAGCCACGTGCTACCAACCTCAGGACTAGGCCAGTACTCAAGATGGCAGAGCCGAGATGGAGAGAATCTGGGTCCCTGATGGTGGGGGGAGTCACTAAATAACCCATCGTAGACGCCTCCAGATACTGCTACTTGCCTTCCTAGGGTCCATTCTGCTCGTCTTCCTTAGTCACAGAAAATCTGTATTGATGAATGTAGCAATGTACCCAGATATAAAACCACATTTTCCAGACTCCCTTATCAACACAAGTAGCCGATAAACTGTTAGGTGGCCCTTTGCCCTGCCCCTCTTGATCTTCCTACTTCCTGGAATGTGGACATGATGGCTAGAGTGTAGTAGCCATTATGTAATCATGAAGCTAACTTGAGGATGGAAGCCATGTGCTAAAGATGGCAGCACAGAACGTATGGGTCCTTGCTGACTGTGGAGCTGCCATACCAGCTTTTGACTGTTTATATCTGGGCTTCTTTTCTGTGGGAGAAATATAAGCTTCTGTTTTATGTAAGCCACTGTTACTTGTGTTTCCTGTTATATACAACTGAGTCTAATCCCAGCTGGGAAAACTATATAGTTCTGAATTTCCTGCTGGGTGAGAATTAATTTCCTTAATACCTAAACCGTTTGGAGTTGGGGTTGCTTTTGTGGGCAATCAATAGCTTCCGAATTGTTTCCTCTTTGAAACCCATACTGTTCACATCTGTACTACATAGCCACCTATAACATAGGGCTGTGTTCTTCAATTCTCCATTATTCTTGGGGTGAGAGGTCCTCACGCTAGGATACCCACCACTTTCTATGATGTTTCCTGCCTCTGAGTCCCATCTTTGGGCAATAAATAAGTTCCAGAAAGCCCAAACAAAAAGCAAATGTTCTGGCTAGCTGCTACAGGGGTGGTACGGCACTGGTGGGGAACCCAAGTGGTTTCTTTGGCACTGACCTCAGACTCTCAGAGTAATACCTCCCACCTGAGCAGGGTCTGGCTTTCAATAGCCTCCTGTCTATTCCATCACCTTCCCCACTGCCTGTCCCTCCTCGGTCCCACCATGTGGTCTGCCTCCCACACAAATCCTCGGGGAGAGGAGCTTTTAATAACTGGCGAGGCAACTATTGACTCAGGTTTTGTTTGTCTGCCCCTAAGTTCGCATTTAATAAATGCAGGATTCTTGGCTAAATAGGCTGGTCATCGTCAAAATGGCAAATTAATTATTCAAAGCTGTGCTTGAGATAGACCAGAGATGTAACCGAGGTGGCCTCTCTCGTTCCTAATTCACAGTGAACTTTGCATTTCTGGCCAGTCAGTATTTATTTAAAGTATAATAGCTATCTTCTTAAACTCAAGTCTATTAAATCTAAATGAAGGTCAGGGATTCATACTGGAGGGTGGGGCAGCTTTTAGCCAGTCTATGCCGACAGCCTCCCAAACCACCCGCTTCATTACTCCCATCTTGCTGTGAGGTTGCCGAAGCCCGCTCACAAAGCATGGATAGATTACACGTCATTCATTATCCATCCTTAGCGCAAGAAACTTTCCCTTGGATATAAACCTGTAATGTAATGACAACAACCACTTAGCAAGGCCTGTTGTATGCCAAGTGCTTTAGATCCATGATCTCCAATTCTCACAGCAATCCCAATCTACAGATGAGGAAACTGAGGCCTAGAGGGGTTAACTAATCTGCCCAAGGTCACACCTTTGTTAATTGGCAGAGCTAATTCACAGAGTTATTTTTGTTAATTAGCTCCAGAGTTTGGGGGTTCAAACACAGGTTGTTTGGATTCTAACACCCATCCTTCTCTTGCTGCAGAGACTGACACCTTGAACATGTCTTTTTGTGTCCCAGCAGAAGGGTTCTGTCCCTTGCCTCTTGGGTCAGAGCCTGATTGCCTGAGCGGTCTGTTTAACCTTCCACCTACTCTCATTCCCCATTGAAGTCCCCCAGACTTGCTCCACCTTTCCATGGCATGTACATTGGCCTCCTCTGCTCTCGCGGTGCCTCTCTGAGGCTGATGTGAGAGGAGGTCATCCTGACCTACCTTTGCATCCCTCCTGTTTCCACCCCTATGTGCAGGACTGCAGGATTTGTCACCACATTCTAATGAGAAGGAACAAAATTCCCAAGGAGAAAAATAATTTTTAATGCATCTGAGCCACTTTTCTAGATTCTCTGTTTGAGTTTTCCCCACCCTGCCTTGTGAACCCGTCTGGGCCCTTTCAATGTGGCCCTTCGGTTTACAGCTGAGACCCAGCAACCCTCAGTGGAGGGAACATAAGGCACCAACAGCCAACTTCCTGGGGACTTCAGTACAGCTCACAACTTAGGATCCAAGACGCCTGGTTGGACCCATGGCATGATGTTGCTGAGCAACCAGGCCACATGGTTCAAACCAAGGACCTAATAAAAGGATACTCTGTTCAGCTTTTACTGAAGGCAGCCACTTGTTTTATTCATTCATTCACTCCACACATATGTGTTGTATGTCTCTCTTGTATCAGGCGCTGATGTAAAGCCTGAGGTCTTTGACTGCATGTGAGATAGTCCTGGAATCCCAAGGGTAGGAGAGAGGAAGGAGCACTGACTGGACAGAGAATCGGTAGACCTGGGTTTGACCAACTCTCCCGGTTTGTCTGGAACTTTCCCAGGTTTAGTACTGCATCCTGGACACCCCTCAGCATCCACGGATGTTTGCTTGCCCTAGTTTGAGTGCCAGTTCTGCCATCTACCAGTCAGTCAGCAAGGGTATACTTCTTGAGGGCTGACTGTGTGCCAGGCAGTGTCCCACTGCTGTGAGAACAGCGGTGAACAAAGCGGAGTCTGTACTCAAGGGGCCCCCTTTCAGTGCTAGTAAATAATACAAGCAAGATTGCTTTTGGTATTTGAGGTCTTTTGTGTTTCCATACAAATTGTAAAATTTCTTGTTCTACTTATGTGAAAAATGCCAAAATGGAGCCAGAAGAATCAGGCTCTCTGACTTCAGACTATACTACAGGGCTACAGTAATCAAGACAGTATGGTACTGGCACAAAAACAGAAATATAGATCAATGGAACAGGATAGAAAGCCCAGAGATAAACCCACGCACCTATGGTCACCTAATCTATGACAAAGGAGGCCAGAATATACAATGGAGCAAAGACAGCCTCTTCAATAAGTGGTGCTGGGAAAACTGGACAGCTACATGTAAAAGAATGAAATGAGAACACTCCCTAACACCATACACAAAAATAAACTCAAAATGAATTAAAGACCTAAATGTAAGGCCAGACACTGTAAAACTCTTAGAGGAAAACATAGGCAGAACACTCTGACATAAATTGCAGCAAGATCTTTTTTGCTCCACCTCCTAGAGTAATGAGAATAAAAACAAAAATAAACAAATGGGACCTAATTAAACTTAAAAGCTTTTGGACAACAAAGGAAACCATAAACAAGATGAAAAGACAACCCTCAGAATGGAGAAAATATTTGCAAATGAAGCAACTGACAAAGGATTAACCTCCAAAATATACAGCTCATGCAATATCAAATCAAACGAACAACGAAACGAAAAACGAACAACCCAATCCAGACATGGGCCCAAGATGTAAACAGACGTTTCTCCAAAGAAGACATACAGATGGCCAACAAATACATGAAAAAATGTTTAACATCACTAATCATTAGAGAAATGCAAACCAAAACTACAATGAGGTATCACCTCACACGGGTCAGAATGGCCATCATCACAAAATCTACAAACAATAAATGCTGGAGAGGGTGTGGAGAAAAGGGAACCCTCCTGCACTGCTGGTGGAACAGCTATAAAGTGATATCGCGCCTATGAAGAACCGTATGGAGGTTCCTTAAAAAACTGAAAATAAAACTACCATGTGACCCAGCAGTCCCACCACTGGGCATGTACCCAGAGAAAACCATAATTCAGAAAGACACATGCACCCCAATGTTCACTGCAGCACTATTTACAATAGCCAGGACATGGAAACAACCTAAGTGTCCATCAACAGAAGAATAGATAAAGAAGATGCGGTACATATATACAATGGAATATGATTCAGCCATAAAAAAGAATGAAATTGGGTCATTTGTAGAGACATGGATGGACCTAGAGACTGTCATACAGAAAGAAGTAAGTCAGAAAGAAAAAAACAAATGTTGTATATTAATGCATATATGTGGAATCTGAAAAAATTGGTAGAGATGATCTTATTTACAAAGCAGAAATAAGGACACAGATGTAGAGAACAAACATATGGATACCAAGGGGGAAAGGGGGAGTGGGATGAATTGGGAGATTGGGGTTGACATATATACACTACTGATACTATGTATAAACTAGATAACTAATGAGAACCTACTGTATAGCACAGGCAGCTCTACTCATTGCTCTGTGGTGACCTAAATGGGAAGGAAATCCAAAAAAGAGAGGATATATGTATACGTATAGCTGATTCACTTCGCTGTACAGTAGCAACTAATGCAACATTGTAAAGCAACTATACTCCAATAAAAATTTTTTAAAAATACGAGTAAGAGCAAATAAGATAAGGTATGTCTAAAAAGATAAAACAGATACTGTTATGTAGGTTGACTGCATGGTGGGTGGGGCTGTTTTAGATAGGAAGGTCAGAGACGGCCTCAGTGGCAGGTGACAATGAACAGACACAGGTAGCCATGTACAGATCTTGTGGGGGAAGATTTCCAAGCAGGATCATCAAGGGCAAAGGCCCTGAGATGGGAACAAATCTTGCCAGGCTTGAGATCAGAAGGATGGTCAGAGTGGATGGGTACAGGGGAGGCGGGAGAGGGAAGGAGGAGGATGTTGGAGGATCAGGCTGGGGTCAGGTGATAGAAGGCCGTGGGCTCTGCACTAGGTATGTGCCCTGGGGGAAGTCACTGTCAGAGGAGCAATCAAACGTTCAGAGAGGTCAGGTGGAGCTAGAAAACACAGTTCATAGGGTTGAGGTTAGGTTTCCTAGCTTCCCCCACAAACCTGCTTTCTATGTTGGGTTTTCTATCTTGGTAAGAATATCACCATTCGCAGAGTTGTCTGGGCTCAGAACTTTAGTGTCATCTGGGTTCCTGCTTTCCCTTCCACCTCTGTCCACATCCAGTTAGTCTCCCGGTCTTGTCAATTCTATCTTCCCCTCAACCTCACATCTATTTCCATCTCTCCATCCTCCCTGACCTGCTCGGCTAAAATGTCTCATCGTCTCTTATGTGCAGCAGTTTCCTGACTGATCTTCTTGCCCTTAATTTCTTCTCCATTATGGTATGTGTTGCCAAAGCTCTTTTTCTAAACCATAAATCCTTGCATTCCATGACCTTGCTTAAGACAATAGTACTCAGCATATTTTCCCAAGCTGCAGACTTTCCCAGAAGCAGACTCTGAGGTAAAGATTTATATACAGGAAGTTTACTGGAGAGTTTTTTTGGCTGTTTTGATATGGTGAATTACATTAACTAATCTTGTAGTGTTGAACTAACCTTGCGTTCTTGAGATAAAATCCACTTGGTCATGATGTATTTAGTGTATTATATTTATATTTTATTAGTATTATAGTATATATTATATTTATAATTGTAGTCTATTATCCTATTCTGTTATATCATAGATATAATATTTTATATAGTACTAAATTCAATTTGCTATTGTTTTGTTAAGGATTTTTGCATCTATGTTTACGGTTTTTATATCTTGTAATGTGTTTGCCTGGTTTTGGTAAGAATATATAACAATGGTCTCCTAAAATGAGGAGAGACTGGATTAGGGATGGAAGTGATATGGCAAGGGACTCCTGTTTTTCATTATAAGACTTCTAGCACTGTCTGATTTTTAATTATTTTGCTCTAGTACATGAAAATCAATTTTTTTAAACACTAAAAAACAAAACCAAATGAAAATTCAAACCTATAATTTTCCATGACTTGATACTGGTGTGGGGTTTTTTGTTTTTTTGTTTTATTTTTGTTTCTGTTTTGGAGTGAGTGGTAGAGAAAGGCCTTAGGTGGTTGCAGTTGGGCTGGGTAACAGTTGAAAAGTAGGAGTAGGTAGGCCTGGACTTGAGGCAAGGGAATCATTGCCACATATAAAGCCACTTTCTGTGCCAGGAACTGTGCTGGCCCTTTGCATTACCTGATTTAATCCTAACAAGAGCCTGTATCAGTTAACTATGGTTAACATAACAAACCGTCCCCAAACTTAGTGGTTTAAAACAACAACTGTTTATTTTGCAATAAACAGTAATGCAGCAGTCTCCCTTGCCAGAAGCCAGAGAAGGAGATGGGTGGATTAAAGAATGCAGAACTGGGCTTCCCTGGTGGCGCAGTGGTTGAGAGTCCGCCTGCCGATGCAGGGGACACGGGTTCATGCCCCGGTCCGGGAAGATCCCACATGCCATGGAGCGGCTGGGCCCGTGAGCCATGGCCGCTGAGCCTGTGCGTCCGGAGCCTGTGCTCCACAATGGGAGAGGCCACAGCAGTGAGAGGCCCGCGTACCACCAAAAAAAAAAAAAAAAGAATGCAGAACTTTTGTGCTTGCGTGGCCCTTCCCTTCCTATAACTGAATGCTAAAAGGATGATTTAAAAGAGGACAATTTGTACTAAGTAGGTGCGTGCGTGGACTCATCTTATCTGTTGATGGTACAAGATACAAAAGGTCATCTCTACAAATGTGATCGGCATTCTACCATTTGAACTGGGCAGTTATTCTCTGGTTTCACTTGGGGTCACTTGTGTGACTGCAGTCATCTGCCTATGTGGCTCAACCAGGATAGAATGGCCCAAGATGGTGACCATCTGATGGTCACAACATATATGGTGATTAGCTGGGCCTGCTGGCTGGGGTATCTCTGTTCTCCTCCGTGTGGCCTTCGCAGCAAGATATCTTAGGTTTCTTAGATGGTGGTAGCAGTACTACAAGGGCAAGCCCAGTAGTACAAACACTGAGGTTCCGTTGGCATACCATTTGATGATATTCCATCCATCAAAGTAAATCACATGGCAAAGTCTAGTGTCGATATGAGAGGAGGATATGCACGGGCATGGGTACTGGGAGGAGGAATTCATTGGGGGCATTCGATGTAACAATTGGCTGCAGAATGCTTTGAAGCAAGCATTTATTATTATCCTTATTTTATAGATGAGGAAACCAAGTTAAATAGCTTGCCCAAGGTCCTCACTCATGTCTGGCAGGGAACTCTTCTCTCTTCAACTCCAAAGCCCACACCTTAACCATTGTAGTGTCTCTGGTGCCCTGTCTTGACATTGACTTCTTTTGCATGGTCCATTGTCAGATTATCTGATTGACATGGTGTTCAGTCTTCTAGTCTCAGGTCTGCTGCTGGTCTCTTGTGTGTCTGCCCTCGACGTCAGTGGTCCTCCAAGAACACACACACACACACACACACACACACACATATGCACTCAAAAGAACAGTGTAAACATGATTGACTCATGTTCTCCCTTTGCACATATTCCCTTAAAGGTACTACATCGTACTTCCCACTCTCACTTCCTTTATATATGAGGCCTGGAGAGAATGAATGCCCCATTACATTTGCAGAGATAACCCTTTGTATCTTGTACCATCAACAGATGAGATGAGTCCATGTACCTACTTGGTACAAATTGATCTCTTTTTAATCATCCTTTTGGCATTCAATTACAAGAAGAATATGGCCAAGCAGCCAGAAAAGTTCTGCATTTTTTTTTTTTTTTGCGGTACGCGGGCCTCTCACCGCTGTGGCCCCTCCCGTTGCGGAGCACAGGCTCCGGACGCGCAGGCTCAGCGGCCATGGCTCACGGGCGCAGCCGCTCCGCCACATGTGGGATCTTCCCGGACCGGGGCACGAACCCGTGTCTCCTGCATCGGCAGGCAGACTCCCAACCACTGCGCCACCATGGAAGCCCAAGTTCTGCATTCTTAAACCGTCCGTCTCCTTCTCTGGCTTCTGGCAAGGGAGACTGCTGTGATACTTCTCTCCCACCACTTAGCAGACTGCCGGAAATAGGGGAAGTTGAGTCCTCCCACCGTCATTGCCATCAGAAATCTTATGGCATCTGACAGACTGAGACAGATGGCCTCTTACTCAGGGAGGCCTGTTTTGTTGACAGCAACCAGCCTGAAGGGCCCGAGCACTGTTTCAGTTGTTAATGACAACGTGATTGAGAGGGAAAAGGGCTGGCTTGTCAACTTGGCCTTCGCAGGACTATTAAAGTGACGCAGGAGGTAAAGTGTATTTTGTTTTCAACAAGGTTTCCTTTCTGTCCTACACGATGAACTCCAAAACATGTCATAGAAATGTGGCTTCTTATTATTCCTCCTTTTGAAACGTTAGGAGAGGTGCAGGCAAAGAGCTGAGTGTTAATCCTTACTGACGAGTGTGATGCTTCTCTTTCTGAGATTATTATTTGTGGTTGACAGAATAATGCCCACTCCTCCCCCATCCCCACAAAGATGTCTGTGTCCTAATCCCTGGAATTTGTGAATGTTACATTGCATGGCAAAGGGAAATTAAGGTTGCAGATGGAAGTAAGGTTGCTAATCACCTGATTTTAAAACAGGAAGAGTCTCCTAGATTATCCAGGTGGGCCCAGTGCACTCAAAAGGGTCATTAAGTGTGGAAGAAGGAGGTCCAAAGTCATTCATTGAGAGAGACTCAACTGGCCATTGCTGGCTTTCAATGTGAAAGGGGAGCATACGCCACGGAGTGTGGACAGCCTCTAGCAGGTGGAAAACACAGGAAAAGAATTCTTCCCTATAGCAT
The DNA here is from genome assembly GCF_951394435.1 of Stenella coeruleoalba. Taxonomy (NCBI): domain Eukaryota; kingdom Metazoa; phylum Chordata; class Mammalia; order Artiodactyla; family Delphinidae; genus Stenella; species Stenella coeruleoalba. The sequence continues at coordinate 23,036,952 of NC_137154.1, forward strand.
CCAGAAGGAATGCAGCCCTGCTGACACCTTGCTTTTTAGCACAGTGAGACCCATTTTGGACTTCTGACCTCTAGAAGTGTCAGATAATCAACTGGTGTCATTTTAAGCCACCAAGTTTTTGTTAATTTGTCACAGCAGCAATAGGAAACAAATACACTACTTTTCATTGGCTCCTTGAATAATAGTCAGTGTTTAAAGAGCATCCTGGTTGCTTTTATGGACGACTTCAGCATACATGATAGGAACAGAATGCATAACTCATGGTGGAGATATTACCCCACTTCTCATGTTTCTGTAGAAAGACTATGGCAGCCACACTCCCTTTCTACCAGAGAGACTTACCTGGTTGGTGAGGCTGAATAGCAATTACCAAGCATGCTCTGATCCAGTTTAAGATTCTTTGCTCAAGATTTTGTGGGCTGACAATTTGGGCAGGACTCGGTTGAGACTGCTCATCCCCGTTCTATGTGGTATTTGTTGGGTTCGCTCCTGTGTTTGTGGTCACTTGGCATGTTGATTGGGTGCTGGCTGATGCTAGCTGATGTCATTCACAGGTCTAGCAATTGACTCAGGTTTCAACTGGGCCATGGTTTTCATCCACATGGCCTTTCCACTGGAGTAGCTCGCGTGGCTTTCCCTCCTTAGCGGCTGGGTTCCAAGAAGGAAAATGCAGAACTCTCTACAGGTCTTGGCTCAGAAATTGCGTAGTGTCATTCTGTTACTTTCTATTGGCCAAAAGAAGGCACGGGAGCAGTTCAGATTTAAAAGAGAGCAGAGAAATAGATTGCGCTTCTTGATGGGAGCCGGGCCAACCCCACAGTGCAAAGTAGCATGCTTGCAGGGATGGGAAGAATTTGTAGCTGTAGTTTTCAACCTTCTATACTCTCTGCTGTTCCTTTCTTGGGCTAGGATACCCGAAGGTGGAATGTGTTCTTCCTTCCGCTCCTGCCTCTTCCGTGCGGTGAGCATACCAGGGCAAGCTCTGCCCTTGAGGGGAGTGGCCTGCAGTTGTCCAGCTGCACATGGCTGGACAACTGCAGCCAATTGCACATGGCTAAGTGCAATTTGGAGAAGGAGCAGAGAACTCACTCAGGCTCAGGGTCAATCCCCAGGAACCAGTTTGGGTAGCCAGCAGGACAACTATAATTAGGACATCTGTCTGACTCCTTTGTATATTTCTCAGTTGCTTTAGAACTTGGGGTGGGAAGAAGGCATGATTAATTAATAACTCAAGAACTTCGCAATAACCGAGACTTCCCTGGTGGCACAGTGATTAAGAATCCTCCTGCCAACGCAAGGGACGCGGGTTCGATCCCTGGTCCTGGAAGATCCCACATGCCACAGGGCAACTAAGCCCATGCACCACTACTACTGAGCCTGCGCTCTAGAGCCCATGAGCCACAACTACCGAGCCGCCGTGCCACAACTACTGAAGCCCATGCACCTAGAGCCCATGCTCTGCAACAAGAGAAGCCACTGCAATCAGAAGCCCCGTGCACCGCAACAAAGTGTAGCCCCTGCTCGGCACAACTAGAGAAAGCCTGTGCACAGCCAAAAATAAAATTAATTAATTAAAAATAATCTTGTTTAGAATTAAAAAAAGGAACTTAGCAATAACCACCTGAAGGAGATAGAAAAATAACCAATGACAAGCAAGGGGAAGTTCAATAAGGACAAAACCAGGCCATTGTTCTAAAAGAGAGGGTACAAACAAACGCTGTAAGTATAAGTGGTAGAGGCACAATGGGAAAGGCTTTCGCCATCTTTGTGGACTAACTATAAAATGTCCAACAATTAGGATGTTTAAAAAACACTGACAAAATTCTGGAAAGCATTTGCTGGTTTTGTGTTTCCATTCTGGTTAAGTCTTTTTTGCAGGATAGTTGCTATATGCACAGGTCTCTTGAGACAGCAGTGGAGTATAATATAAACTGACAGATAGACATTCAAACATTTCCATTCTCTCTAGTTCATCTTCTTCATAGAAAACCCACAGGAGTATATATTGAACATACTCATACACAGACACATTTTCACTCTTGTTGTTGACGCAATTTATAATGGGACACATGAAATGAAGGGTCTCTGGGCATGGGTGAGACTTTTTCAATTAGCACTGCATCCAGAAGTCGTTCTCTTCCTACAGAAATGGCAGTGAAAAATCAGAGCGTTACATAGACGCTCTTGTTCTATAGCAGTGGCGGCAGGATGGAGAGAAGACATTGGTGCGTGGCTGCAGGCAGCTTTCTGGTTAGAGCAGATGTAAAGAATTAGTGCACCGTGGTGGAATGAACATGTGCTTTGATTAAAGAAGGGCCTGGGTTTTCTACTCCTGGATTTACAGATCACTCAGTCTGAAACCTTGGGAAGGTAATTTCATCTTCTTCCATCTCCATTTCTTCTATAAAATGAGGCTCATGATACTCAAATTCACATGACTCTTGCAAGGATTAAATAAGATGCATGTATAACATCTAAGATATTACAGCTAAGATATTACAAATAAACACAGGAAGGAAGTAGCAATAATAATATCCAGAGGTGCACATCTATGGATAATGAGGGATGTATTAGTATAAGCATTCTCTAGAAGAAACAGAAGTAAAAGAATGTGTGAAAAATATTTTCACACATTTTAATACATATATATATATAGTATACTTACATATACATATATACTTATATGTATACATATATGGGGGGGAGGGGAGAGAGAGATTTACATTAAAGAGGCAGCTCATGTGAACGTGGCCCTGGGGAATCCAAAATCTGATGGGGTAACCTGGCAGGTTGGAGACCCAAGGAAGAGTTGCAGTTTGAGTTTAAAGGCAGTCTGCTGGCCAAAGTTCTTCTTGCTTGGGGGAAGGGGCAGAGTCTGTTTTATTCAGGCCTTCAATTGACTGGATGAGTCCCACCCACACTGTGAAGGGAAATCAGCTTTACTCAGAGTCCACTGATTTAAATGGTTTTTTTTTAATATATTTATTTATTTAGGCTGCACCAGGTCTTAGTTGCAGCATGCGGGATCTTTAGTTGCAGCATGCGGGATCTTTAGTTGCGGCATGCGGGATCTTTTAGTTGTGGATGCGGACTTCTTAGTTGCAGCACGCATGAGGGATCTGTTTCCCCAACAGAAATCGAACCCAGGCCTCCTGCCTTGGGAGCATGGAGTCTTACCCCCTGGACCACCAGGGAAGTCCCAAACCCCTTCACAGAAACATCCAGACCCAAAACCCCTTCACAGAAACATCCAGGATCATGTTTAATCAAGTATCTCAGTACTGTGGCCCAGCCAAGTGGACACATAAAACTAATAGTCACAGGGAGTTATGCTTTTCGTCATGAACTAGAAAGATATTGACAAAACCCCGTCTCAGGGGGTGACGTTTCCAGAGAGTTAGAGATTACACTGGACTTCAGTTTTAAGTGGCTGATGTGGGCAGCACGTCAAGAAAGAGGGGAGGTAAATGATGGTGAGGAAGGTGTGTGCCTCCACCCGCCTTACTTGGGTCATGTTTATAAGCAGAAAAACCCAGTTCAAGCACCCTTTGTCTAAAGGGGGAGTTTTTTGGAGTGTCTTTGAAGCCAACCACAGCAACAAAATGGGACCTTGGGAAACATCTAAGATCAGGACCCAGAACACAAGCCAGACTTTTCCTGAGTCCCTTGCCTCTGATCTCCTCTTCTCCATTCTTCTTATTCCCTGGAGACTTGCTTCCTCTGCTTCTTGATTCCCGTGGCAGCTGGAACATGTTCAACACGCAGGTCCAGTTATCCAAGTGAGGTCATACTTCCTTTTTCTAATTCCTGGGGGAGCTTTGATCAACCCAACTTGGGTAAGTGGCCCAACTCTGATTCAATCAATCATGGTAGAGGATCGAGGGGATGGCTCAGTGACCGCCAGAGGCTCACTGCTGTGGATGAGGAGGGAGTTGAGGGTTTCAACCTGAACTGGGGAGATACTGCCAAAAAATGATCCACTCCCCCCATCTCAGTGGGTAAGGATTCCAGGGAGTTGATCACTTCCATGAGAATTGGGGTGGGGCTGCCTACCTCTCTCTGGCACTCTGCCCACCCTCCCTTCGAAGGATGCTGGCCTCTGTGACATTTCTCAGTAGCTTGTCAGTAGCAAAGAGAGCCTGTGAGGAACACCAACCTCCCTCCTGCCTTTAGTTGAGGACACATTAGGGCTTGTAGCTGCTAACACCTGTGAGAAACTGAGAGTTACGCCAGTGCGTTGCCTGAAACAGAATGTCATTCACTATTCAGTTCATGGTCCAAGAAACAAAAATAATATATAATGAGGAAAATCTTCTTTGCTTAATTATGGTGAATGTCAAGGTCGAATCCAAGTGCTTTGCTTAAGATCAAATGCTCATTGCTATCAAAAAGCATTTAACCAGAGTGGATGGGCTATTAAAACCCAGATAGTTAAAATGAGGCACCATCCTCTTTCAGTGATTTATTTCCCCAGTGGAAGCGGTAATGTTGGAGCTAGAACAATCCTCTTGTGTTTTTCTCTTCTCTGATGTTCTCTTTAGGCTGATGAGGAATCCCCTAATGAAATCAATACTCCAAGTCTCCCAAAGAGTTACCCACAAGTCTCAGGAATCCTGTTTCCATTTGACCAGTGGCTTAGGAAGATGCTGATGCCCAGACTTCTCTCTCAGGGCTTTTTATTTGATTGATCTGAGTGAGACCTGGGCACTGGTATTTTCTTAAGGCTCCCAAGTAAAGCGTTTCTAATATGCGGTAGGGTTTAGAACAACTGGGTTAAATGCTCAACTTAGTCAAAATGCCAAAAGCCGATGCTCTGTGTGACCTGAGCTTTCTGCCACATTGCACTGTTCTTTCTTATAGTTTTTATTGAATCCAAATTTATATTCTTCCCTGCTGCCTCTTATTCTCAGAGCCCAGAGCTGCCTCCTAAGAGAGAGCATGTGCTGTGAAGCTCCAGAAAGGGCAAAGTTGCAATAGCATGCTCCCCTTGTACTTGGCAGTGAATGAAATGGGAACTATCCCGCAAACGTCCCTAGCTCCCCACCACGTGGGTTAGCAAAGATCAGTTTCGAAGGCTCAAGAAAGAGATGAGAATTCAGACCCTGGCGTTCAGACCATTATCCTGTAGGTAAACAGAGGTGCCAGTATATCATGGGCAGAACACAAGTCAGTGGGAGAATAGTTGATTAAACGTCTCTGTAACTTATATAGCACCTCTCATCCCAGAGGATCTCCAAGCACCAGATAGACCAATGTATGTGCCACTGCCCAGCCCCTATATATGTCATTTTCTACTCCATTGCCTCAGGGGGTGTGGAATGTTTATTGCCTTTTTCATATAGTTACTTCGAAACTGGAGTCGTGGTTTAGACAGGAGGCAAAGAAAGGAACTTTTCACTTCCTTGTCCTTTCAGGGAGCAGAAATCAACTACCCACCAGGAACTCAGCAGCAGTCAGAGAGTAATCTCCCTGCCCTTTGGGGCAAAATTTCTTTGGTTCATGAAATGCTGCCAGTATTAGAGAATTCCCTGCTTATTCTTCTAAAGTTGGCAACAGTAGGGCAGGCATTGAGATTGAAGGGTGAGCTAGGACAAGATCTAAAGTAAGGGTTACCAAGGCAGAAATGTTTTAGGATCTGCTAGAATCATTGTCTAGGAGAGAATCACTTGCAGGGAGGATTACTTACAAGACTTTAGAACTATTCTTGATAACTCTGCTCTTTAAACTTTAGTAATACATGGGCCCCTTTGAAAGCAGAAAACAATTTCCACTTCCCTCCCAGGGTTTCCTACAATTATAGTGCTTTCAAACTTATTGGTACAGCTCTGATATATGTATAAAACCAAAAACCAAGTTATATTCAAGCAAGTTAAATTCAGTTCAGTCAAATTCAGTTCAATACAAGCTAAAACCAAAAAGCCAATGTGATTCAATTTAACAACATTAATTTAATGGGAAAGATGATGTTTTGCTGAAACCAAATTACCTCTCAGATGAGAACATGATATTGACTGCTGCCTCATTAGTTCTTTTAAGTTTCATAGAATTATCCTACAGTGTGCCGTGACCCAATTTTCCACCATTTCTCTCTATTTGAATGGCAATGGAAACTCCCTTTGTGCAGCACACTATTAATTTATTTGGCCTTAAATTGGGGTGAGCACAAAGTTTCTGTGCTAAGTCTACATATGTGCCACTGGAACAAACAAGGCCGACGGGACCCTGTGGCATGATCGATAATGTTGAGTTGTTAGAATGATGCAGAAGATGGTAAAACTAAATTTTAACACTATGATCAAAAGGAAAGCCCCCAATTAAAAAGTCCTCATAAAATTTTTTAAAGACTCTTCGGGGTCTGTGGGAACCATGAACCCCACATTAAAATACCTGCATCCAAAGTCATTAGGTTTAGGCTAATATTGGGTTTAAAGCTGGAATCAGTGAAAAATTCTGGGAGAAAAGCAAAGGAAAATTAAAAGACAGCATGACAATAAAATTCATTCCTAACTGGAATCGTGGACTCGAGTATGGAATCTTGTCATAGCCATGGCAGACACTGCTGAATGTCCACGTGTGTCTGCTGTCTCCTTTTCCCTTATAGTAAGAGGCTCCCCCTTGACCCCATTCCACAGGTGCTCTCAGGGAACTTGGCTAATCAGCTAGAGGCCACATTCCCCAGCCTCCCTTGAAGTTCCTCATGGGCATGTGAGCAGATTCTTGCTCACAGACATGGGAGCAGAGGGGTGCAACTTCCACATCACTCCTTGACAGCGAAATTGCTTGCTTTCCACTCTCTTTGCTCCTTCACTTTGGCAGGTGCTTGGATGCGATACTGCTGGATCATCACCAACCAGGCAGCATCACCCTAAGAGGATCCAGAGGAAGAAAGTAGAAGAACCTGGGTCCCAGGATAACCTCATAGAGCACAGTTGTCAGTCTTTCCTGCTTACTGCTATTCTGCTATATCAGAGAGACATAAACCTCTCTGTTGTTTATGCCGCTGTATTTTGGGATCTCTTTGTTATAGCCTCTGAATCTATACTCTAGCTGATACAGAAAGTGATAGCTTAAGATCCTGTTTCATTCACTCAGCAATATATATTATGCACTTATTATGTGCCAAGAATCAGAGAGGAAAGGATTTATTTGAGACTGTGTATTTAGTTCGTGGTAGAGCTGGGGGAAAAATCAGGTCTTCTGACTTTCAGCCCAGAACTCTTGCCATTTCATGCTTCCTCTTCTTCTGGTTCTGTGGCTAACACTCTAACCATTACGATTGAATAGGGGAGGGCCAGTGTTCCCAGAACTGAGTGTGACCTGGTAGGCTTTATTCTCACATGGCTTGTTTGATTCTTGTTTGTTTGGAGTTTATTTTTTTAAAGGGAAAAATAAGGATAGTCCAAAACAAATTAGAGGAGATACTAACCCAGAAGAAATGTGTATTCATCACTGCAGGACCAACCCCACCCCCTGTGTATAGAGGGATGTACAGGGAAGCTCACAGTATTCCAGGGGTATGACTTTCCAGCAATAACATTGTTAGAGAAAGGCAGGAGCTGGAGTGAATAGAGCTAGCCGATGTTTATGCTGGGGAAGAAAACAAATGGCAGTTGGGTTCAATGCCCCACTTCAGTGTTTCAAAATAGAGTCTGAGGGATGAGAAAAGAAAGGAGCAGAAAACGTGATCGAACACGATGGCTTCTCTTCTCCCTCCCCTTAAAAATCCTTCCTTATTGCATCATCCAGTTTTGTTTTCCTCAAGGTATGATCATGATCAGAAACGTTCATCTTCAGTTTTTCATTCACAGTTTTATGGTCCATCTTCTTTAAAACAAGATATTTCCATGGCTGACTTGTTTACCATCGATTCTCTAGTGACCAGAACAGTTAGGCTCTCAAAAGCATTGCTGAGTCAATAAAAGAAGTAGTGAATAAATGAATGAATGAGTGAATAGGAAATGTGATCACACAGAAAATGTAAATTATGAAACATACACAGTTCTGCTTCTTTGGTGACAGTATAAAGATCATATGTTTTCAATAAAGACAAGTTACCTCTTAGAGAAGTGCTATTATTCCAGAATCACCTCCCTGCCTTACTGAGCTCAGAATTTTCATTGTTAAATGCCCCGGTGGTGACCATGAGACTGCTCCTCGCAGACCTCTACTACAGGGAGGTTGTGTGCTGACGCCACACTTCCTATTCCCAGCCAACACCTGGCAGGGCAGGGATACTCAGGCAGACATGTTCGCGGGAGGCCTAGGACCCCACTGACAGCTGACTTTGGCTTGGAGACTCCCTGACAGCTTTGAAGAATCCTCCTTGGGCTGCATGGTGGTCTAGGGTGTTCCCACCCAACTTTCCTTCTCTCTCTTGTTCACTCAGGGACAGACTCACATTGCAATTGACGGCTCTCCCAGCCTTTTCTGACCCCTGTTTCTCCCAACAAGTCCTTGCATATTTAATCTCATGTTGGAGCCTGATTCTCAAAGGACTTGGGCTAACACAGGCTCTGAGAATAGCTCTGGGGCCTCTGGTGGTGGGGAGGCTGCCTAACTCCAAGCACCATCCAATTTTGAATCCAATGCCCTCTCTCACAGAGCCACCATCCAATTTTGCCTGCCAGAGCCAGACCCAGCTTAAATCTGGAAACCCTAACGCAAAAGCAGAGGTCTAAGGCAAACACTACTTATTAGTCCATACTCTAGATTCAGGCACTGACAAGACGAGTAAATATTAGAAGATGGCTAGGAAGTTTAACAGGGAAAACAAAGCCATAAAAATCTCTTATGAGTTCAGAGCCTCCCTCACCATGGGGGACGATGTCAACTTTGACAAGCAGTAGCATGGTTACTGAATTTTTGGAGGCAAAAGAAGAGAGATTGGACAATTCAAATGAGAGTAGCAGCTCTTGGAATGAAGGCACTTAAACATACATATCTCTTGACTTTGTTTAATTACAGAAGTGGGAGGAAATTGGACAGGGCATGTTAAAAACTGAATTTCATAGTATGCCTTGGAGAAAGACAATGGATGTGAACATTTGTTCCTGAGGAATGGATTTTCCAGTTCCAACGTGCTGCATTCTCTGGAACACTATTAGCCTGCCAAGGCACTGAAATTTTTTCTCTTTTACTAAATGTAAAGAAAATTTTTAACAATTTGTAACATAACAAAAGAAAATGTATTCATTATCTATGGCTGCATAACAAATGATCCCCAAATGTAGTGATGTAACAATATGTTTTATATCTCAGTTTCTGTGGGTCAGGAGTATGGCAAAGCTTAGCTGGTTCTCTGGCTCAAGGTTGGTCATAAATTGTAATCAAGGTATCATCTGGGATGCTGCCAGTTTTTTTTTAACATCTTTATTGGAGTATAATTGCTTTACATTGTTGTGTTAGTTTCTGCTGTATAACAAAGTGAATCAGCTACACATGTACATATATCCCCATATCCCCTCCCTCTTGTGTCTCCCTCCCACCCTCCCTATCTCACCCCTCTAGGTGGACACAAAGCACCAAGCTGATCTCTCTGTGCTATGTGGCTGCTTCCCACTAGTTATCTATTTTACATTTGGTGGTGTATACATGTCAATGCCACTCTCTCACTTTGTCCCAACTTATCCTTCCCCCTCCCTGTGTCCTCAAGTCCATTCTCTATGTCTTCATCTTTATTCCTGTCCTGCCCCTAGGTTCTTCAGAAACTTCTTTTTTTCTTTAGATTCCATATATATGTGTTAGCATACAGTAACTGTTTTCCTCTTTCTGACTACTTCACTCTGTATGACAGACTCTAGGTCCATCCACCTCACTACAAATAATTCAGTTTTGTTTCTTTTTAGGGCCAAGTAATATTACATAGTATATATGTGCCACATCTTCTTTAACCATTCATCTGTGGATGGACACTTAGGTTGCTTCCATGCCCTGTCTATTGTAAATGGTGCTGCAATGAACATTTTGGTACATGACTCTTTTTGAATTATGGTTTTCTCAGGGTATATGCCCAGTAGTGGGATTGCTGGGTCATATGGTAGTTCTATTTTTAATGTTTTAAGGAACCTCCATACTGTTCTCCATAGTGGCTGTATCAATTTACATTCCCACCAACAGTGCAATAGGGTACCCTTTTCTCCACACCCTCTCCAGCATTTATTGTTTGTAGATTTTTTGATGATGGCCATTCTGACTGGTGTGAGGTGACACCTCATTGTAGTTTTGATTTGCATTTCTGTAATGATTAGTGATGTTGAGCATCCTTTCATGTGTTTCTTGGCAATCTGTATAGCTTCCTTGGAGAAATGACTATTTAGGTCTTCTGCCCATTTTTGGATTGGGTTGTTTGTTTCTTTGATATTGAGCTGCATGAGCTGCTTGTATATTTTGGAGATTAATCCTTTGTCATTTGCTTCATTTGCAAATATTTTCTCCCATTCTGAGGGTTGTTTTTTCATCTTGTTTATGGTTTCCTTTGCTGTCCAAAGGCTTTTAAGTTTCATTAGGTCCCATTTGTTTATTCTTGTTTTTTTATTTCCATTTCTCTAGGAGGTGGGTCAAAAAGGATCTTGCTGTGATTTATGTCATAGAGTGTTCTGCCTATGTTTACCTCTAAGAGGTTTATAATGTCTGGCCTTACATTTAGGTCTTTAATCCATTTTGAGTTTATTTTTGTGTATAGTGTTAGGGAATGTTCTAATTTCATTCTTTTACATGTAGCTGTCCGGTTTTTCCAGTACCACTTATTGAAGAGGTTATCTTTTCTCCATTGTATATTCTTGCCTCCTTCATCAAAGATAAGGTGACCATATGTGCGTGGGTTTATCTCTGGGCTTTCTATCCTGTTCCATTGATCTATATTTGTTTTTGTGCCAATACCATACTGTCTTGATTACTGTAACTTTGTAATGTAGTCTTAAGTCAGGGAGCCTGATTCCTCCATCTCTGTTTTTCTTTCTCAAGATTGCTTTGACTATTTGGGGTCTTTTGTGTTTCCATACAAATTGTGAAACTTTTTGTTCTTGTTCTGTGAACAATGCCATTGGTAGTTTGATAGGGATTGCATTGAATCTGCACATTGCTTTGGGTAGTATAGTCATTTTCACAATGTTGATTCTTCGAATCCAAGAACATGGTATGTATCTCCATCAGTTTGTATCATCTTTAATTTCTTTCATCAGTGTCTTATAGTTTTCTGCATACAGGTCTTTTGTCTCTTTAGGTAGGTTTATTCCTAGGTATTTTATTCTTTTTGTTGCAATGGTAAATGGGAGTGTTTCCTTACTTTCTCTTTCAGATTTTTCATCATTAGTGTATAGGAATGCAAGAGATTTCTGTGCATTAATTTTGTATCCTGCAACTTTACCAAATTCATTCATTAGCTCTAGGAGTTTTCTGGTAGCATCTTTAGGATTCTCTATGTATAGTATCATGTCATTTGCAAACAGTGACAGTTTTACTTCTTCTTTTCCGATTTGGATTCCTTTTATTTCTTTTTCGTCTCTGATTGCTGTGCCTAAAACTTCCAAAACTATGTTGAATAATAGTGGTGAGAGTGGGCAACCTTGTTTTGTTCCTGATCTTAGTGGAAATGGTTTCAGTTTTTCACCATTGAGAGCGATGTTTGCTGTGGGTTTGTCATATATGGCCTTTATTATGTTGAGGTAAGGTCCCTCTATGCCGACTTTCTGGAGAGTTTTTATTATAAATGGGTGTTGAATTTTGTCAAAAGCTTTTTCTGCATATATTGAGATGATCATATGGTTTTTCTCCTTCAGTTTGTTAATATGGTGTATCACATTGATTGATTTGCGTATGTTGAAGAATCCTTGCATTCCTGGGATAAGCCCCACTTGATCATGGTGTATGATCCTTTTAATGTGTTGTTGGATTCTGTTTGCTAGTATTTTGTTGAGGATTTTTGCATCTATGTTCATCAGCGATATTGGCCTGTAGTTTTCTTTCTTTGTGGCATCTTTGTCTGGTTTTGGTATCAGGGTGATGGTGGCCTTGTAGAATGAGTTTGGGAATCTTTCTCCCTCTGCTATATTTTACAAGAGTTTGAGAAGGATAGGTGTTAGCTCTTGTCTAAATGTTTGTTAGAATTCACCCGTGAATCCTTCTGGTCCTGGGCTTTTGTTTGTTGGAAGATTTTTAATCACAGTTTCAATTTCAGTGCTTGTGATTGGTCTGTTTATATTTTCTATTTCTTCCCTGGTTCAGTCTCAGAACTTTGTGCTCTTCTAAGAATTTGTCCATTTCTTTCAGGTTGTCCATTTTTTTGGCATATACTTGCTTGTAGTAATCTCATGATCCTTTGTATTTCTGCAGTGTCAGTTGTTCCTTCTCCTTTTTCATTTCTAATTCTGTTGATTTGAGTCTTCTCCCTTTTTTTCTTGATGAGTCTGGCTAATGGTGTACCAATTTTGTTTATCTTCTCAAAGAACCAGCTTTTTGTTTTATTGATCTTTGCTATCATTTCCTTCATTTGTTTTTCATTTATTTCTGGTCTGATTTTTATGATTTCTTTCCTTCTGCTAACTTTGGAGTTTTTTTGTTCTTCTTTCTCTAATTGCTTTAGGTGTAAGTTTAGGTTGTTTATTTGAGATTTTTCTTATTTCTTGAGGTAGGATTGTATTGCTATAAAGTTCCCTCTTAAACTGCTTTTGCTGCATCCCATAGGTTTTGGGCCATCGTGTTTTCATTGTCGTTGGTTTCTAGGTATGTTTTGATTTCCTCAGTGATCTGTTGATTATTTAGTAGTGTTTTGTTTAGGCTCCATGCATTTGTATTTTTTACAGATTTTTTTCCTGTAATTGATATCTAGCCTCATAGCATTGTGGTGAGAAAAAATACTTGATACAATCTCAATTTTCTTAAATTTACCAAGGCTTGATTTGTGACCCAAAATATGATCTATCCTGGAGAATGTTCCATGAGCACTTGAGAAGAAAATGTATTCTGTTGTTTTTGGATGGAATGTCCTATAAATATCAATTAAGTCCATCTTGTTTAATGTGTCATTTAAAGCTTATGTTCCCTTATTTCTTTTCATTTTGATTGATCTGTCCATTGGTGAAAATGGGGTGTTAAGGTCCCCTACAATGATTGTGTTACTGTTGATTTCCCCTTTTATGACCGTCAGCATTTGCCTTATGTATTGAGGTGCTCCTTTTTTGGGTGCATAAATATTTACAATTGTTATATCTTCTTCTTGGATTGATCCCTTGATCATTATGTAGTGTCCTTCTTTGTCTCATGTAATCATCTTTATTTTAAAGTCTATTTTATCTGATATGAGAATTGCTACTCCAGCTTTCTTTTGATTTCCATTTGCATGGAATATCTTTTTCCATCCCCTCACTTTCAGTCTGTATGTGTCCCTTGATCTGAAGTGGGTCTCTTGTAGACAGCATATATATGGGTCTTGTTTTTCTATCCATTCAGCCAGTCTCTACCTTTTGGTTGGAACATTTAATCCATTTACATTTAAGGTGATTATCGATATGTATGTTCGTATTACCATTTTCTTTTGGTTTGTTATTGTAGGTCTTTTCCTTCTCTTGTGTTTCCTGCCTGGAGAAGTTCCTTTAGCACTTCTTGTAAAACTGGTTTGGTGGTACTGAATTCTTTTAGGTTTTGCTTTTCTGTAAAGGTTTTAATTTCTCATCATATCAGAATGAGGGAGATTGGTTCAAGATGGTGGAGTAGAAGGACGTACACTCACCCCGTCTTGGGAGAACACCAGAATCACAAGTAACTGCTGAACAATCATTGACAGCAAGACACTGGAACTCACCAAGAAAGATACCCCACATCCAAGGACAAAGGAGAAGCCACAGTGAGATGGTAGGAGGGGTGCAATCACAGTAAAATCAAATCCCATAACTGCTGGGTGGGTGACTCACAAACTGGAGAACACTTATACCACAGAAGCCCACCCACTGGAGTGAAGGTTCAGAGCCCCACGTCAGGCTTCCCAACCTGGGGGTCTGGCAACGGGAGGAGGAATTCGTAAAGAATCAGACTTTGAAGGTTAGTGGGATTTGATTGCAGGACTTCAACAGAACCGGGGGAAACAGAAACTCCACTCTTGGAGGACATCCAAAAAGTAATGTGTGCATTGGGACCCAGGGGAAGGAGCAGTGACCCCATAGGAGATTGAACCAGACCTACCTGCTAGTGTTGGAGGGTCTCCTGCAGAGGCAGGGAATGGCTGTGACTCACTGTGAGGACAAAGACACTGGAAGCAGAAGTTCTGGGAAGTGCTCCTTGGCGTGAGCCCTCCAAGGGCCCACCATTGGCCCCACCAGAGAGTCCGGTAAACTTGTGTTGGGTCGCCTCAGGCCAAACAACCAACAGGGAGGGAACACAGTCCCACCCATCAACAGACAAGCGGATTAAAGTTTTACTGAGCTCTGCCCACCAGAGCAGCACCCAACTCTACCCCAGTCCCTCCAGTCAGGAAGCTTGCACAAGCCTCTTAGATAGCCTCATACACCAGAAGGCAGAGAGCAGAAGCAAGAAGAACTACAATCCTGCAGCCTGTGGAACAAAAACCACATTCACGGAAAGACAGACAAGATGAAAAGGCAGAGGCCTATGTACCAGATGAAGAAACAAGATAAAACCCAAGAAAAACAACTAA